>NC_065967.1:3150000-5550000 GCF_021464435.1 Cataglyphis hispanica
TATTTTATAATCTATCTCTTATTAATAATGAAGTCATATTATTAATGAAATCTGTATTATAATTTAATTTATTTTCTATAGTCCAGGTAACGTCACCTCCGTTTTTAATATAATAATAAAGTGCCATACTCGGACGGCAGCGCAACTGTCACGATTTCCTCTTAGCAGGACGCGAGTTTCACGTGCTGGCGACATTTTCATTGATATCACCTCAGAATTCGATATCTCATCTTAATTTTGTATGTATACATATTTTATTTGTATATGCCGACACTGGCTATTAAGGGACCTCCCCGCACTCGTCACGAAGCACCCCGTTATTCTTAGCCAAAAATTACTTTTATTTAATTTCGTTTTAATGCACTATCATCTTTTCGGCCGCTGCTGACATAATATCCTTATAATCGTATCTAGTTATGAATTGCAATCTTCTCCGCCTTTTTCCCAGAAGTTATTTTCGACTAGTAGAAATGTCTTCGCGTATCGCAAATGTCGATATTTATTTTATATTATTTTATTAACTCAAACATAAGAATCGACGTACTTTCAATAATTAAAAAGAGAAAAATAAATTCTCTTATGCGCGAGTCGAAAATTATTTCTTTAGAAAAAGATTATCGTTTTATGTAAAAGATTAAAAATCTTTTCTTATAATTCTTGAGAAAGGTTTATGATGTCAGAATCACAGTTGCCGAGAAGACGATTCTTAGACGTTAAGTTTCCTCCGTCTCGGTTTGCTCGAAGAAGCGACTCGATCCCGATGTTCTCCAGAGCGACTTTTAGATCTTTCCAAGTCCTGGAGGACTCGGGATTGTCGAGGAGTCGACTGCGACGATGAGGCCAGCGATTATTATTATTTTTTACAGACTTTTGTTTTGCATGTTGCGCATTGTTGTTTTATTTTCTTTTTCTCTCCGAAAAGGAGAGTAAAGAAATTGTGGAAAATAAGAAAACGATAAATATATATGTATATGTGTATATGATTTTTTGTTGCATTTATATTATTGTATAATATTTTTCATTTGTTGTCCTTTTATTTCTCTCCTCAAATTTTTCCTTGGTACAATTTTTAAATTTACTAGTAAGTAAATTCTAAAAAAAGTATAAATTCTTTTTTCGTGAATTTTTGTTGGATTATTAATAGATATGTATACACCTATGACGCTTATAAAAGAATGACGCACATCACACATAATTAAGAAAATGGACAATTTTAAATTGATTAATTTGACATTTGTATCTCTTCGTTGATACTGTGCCATTTTATCGCATTTTATGCTCTTCACATATTTTTTATGAAAACTGTAAAACACGTATGCGATGTATTTTTATTTATTATAGCGCTATACACAATTTTTCATTTTATGATTAGTCTTAAGTTGACTATTCAAACGTACTTTTAATTTTAGTTTTAAATTGTCATTAAAATATTTGCTTTTATGATCAGTAGGCAAAGTATTTAGATTATTTTGCATGATTCGATATATTCTTTTTATAAAGTATCATCAGCTCGATTTATTTATCATTCACTTTACGGCTTTTACATATAGTGCACCGTAATTTTATCGAAGATATCTATTTTTTATTAGAAAAATGTGTATAATATTGATATCTTTGAAATAGAGACAATTTTTTGAAACATCTATATCTGGAGAAAGTATCGATAATTTCAAAGAAAAATTTTTTTTGACAATTTAGAGTAAATGGTTATGAAGAATAAGAATAATTTAAAAAAAAAAGTGGCACATTTTTTTAAAGTAAGTTTCAATTAACAATAAGATTGATTGAAAATAGTATTTTTTATCATATTGATTCTTTTAAGAATAAAATCAAAGCACATTAAAAATTGTCGAAATCTATATTAAATAATGTTGAAAGATACTTTCGAAGAAAGCACGAAATATATAATTTATTTATCTTTGTGTAATATTTGATAGTGAATTAGTAGAAATATCGATATTTGTTAAATTTAATAATATCTATACATGAAATTTTGAATCAATTTAATTCGGCAACACTTACTAATTATAATTTTTCCGCAGAGTTCTCATCGAACAAATCGGATAGTGGCAACGAGACCTGGAAAGAGAAGACCCGTGGCTTGAACCAGGGTTCTTCACCGGCTGCGATGGATATATCGTCGTCTCCAAACTCTTCATCGTCCTCGTCATCATCAAACGTACGGGCGAATACGTCGTCGTCGACATCGACGACAAACGCTGTACCGACGACGACAAACGCGGGCGCGACATCAACTACGACAAGCGCGGGTGGCACGCTGACCCGGAGCTCATCGGGCTCACCGGCTTCCAGGACTCAAAATAGCGGCGGTGCGAACACCACGTCCGGCGCTGGCGTGATGTCAGCGCCTAGCGGTCGCCAGGCACCGAAGCGGCGGATGCGACGTCGGGCCACTTCGCAATCCCAGGATCCGGCCGAACAGCTGACGGAAATGTCAGTACGCGGCTTAAATCTCTTCCGTTATGCTTCCATCAACGAGGGCGTTTATCAATGCACCGAATGCGCCAAGCTTGACATTCAGAAAACCTTCAAGAACAAGTATAGTTTCCAGCGACACGCGTTTCTCTATCATGAGGGTCATCAGCGCAAAGTATTTCCTTGCCCGGTGTGCGGCAAAGAGTTCTCTCGTCCGGATAAGATGAAGAATCACATGAAGACCGTGCACGACTGTTTTATGCCCAAGGATTGCGTCATGCCTTTTGGCTTTTATTTGCCTGGTGGGCCTTAGCGGGCGGGGCGAGGGCGAGGTGGGCTGCCGATCGGCCCGGCGGCGGTTCAGAAGCACGCGAGGAGGCTCGGTGCCACCGTGACGTCCAGAAACGTGGCCGCGGCGGCTAGGGCGACTGCCTTTAGGCGCGGCGGTCGCTCTTGAGCGATGCTTGTTTGGCAATGGGGTAGATGAATAGAGAGAATCACGGGTTTATAAAGATTGAACGATCTCAAAAGCAGCGCAATCTTGGAAAAATTATTTTAAAAAATAGAACTTAGATTTATATAATATTTGTCAAAATAGAGAAAAATATGTGTATATACGTGTATAAGCGTTTATACTAATGATTAAATATCAAATGTATTAACTTTCAAGTTATTTATATATAATCAATTTTTCAAAATTGCAAAGGTAGAAAAACTAATTCGATATTTTTCATTATGATTGCTACATGAATTGCTGCTGCCTTTATTAGTAGAGCTATCACGGACATATTGACAAACAATCGGTAAGTAAATAAATTGCTTTCCAGCAAGAGAAATCTTGCGGAACAAGTTGCCGAAGAAAGTGAATCAACTGTTGATTATTATGTTTATTTTATCTGCTCGCTATTGCTATCATCGCGTTTGCCAACATACGTAAGCTCACGTCGAAAAAAATTTGGACCAATCGCGTAGCCCATCTCACCCCCGCGATGACGATGATGATCGATAATGATTCGTTTTCCTATCCTCCAAGTAGTGAAGCAGAGGATAAGAGACTTTTAAAGAGAAAGAGACAATGTTGTCCTTTGAGAAAATACGAGAGAACGAGAGAGCGAGCTCAAAGGAAGTCTAGAGAAGAAGGGAGAAGGGCCGACGATACGTGATAAAGACAAAAGAAAAAGAAAAACAATCTTCTTTAACTTCCTATGTACATTAGTATTATATGATCTTTGAACCGTGCAATAACGAGCTCAATCCTCGATTACTCGTCGAATCAGCGTAATTCAGACAGCACGTGGAGAAAAATTGTGGTGCATGTGTGCATTAGCGGAACAGTTTTTTTTTATAAATTATTCTATTTTTGATTAAGAAGCGGAAGATATGTGATGATTAAGAAACACAAAAAAATGTGTTGATCAAGTCAAAATATGATTAAAGACAAAAATTTCTTGAAATCGTAACGATTAAATCGATAGAAATTCGCTTTCTACATGCACCACGAAACAGTGTCGTGATTCTTATACCCTGAAAAAATCCTCGTATCAAATGTTCGAGAAATCGAACATTGGTCTCGCGAGCAACATCGAATTAAAAGTATTTCTTATGGAAGTATACTCAAGAATCTTTAGAACTCTTCAAGTTACTTCGAAAAAAATAAGAAACATTTGTTTCTTAAGAGGGCTCGACTCAGGACCTGAATCGAAAATATGTGACGAAATGGCAAATTTTTTCCACCGAAAAATGATAAATGATAGAGAAAAGATTACAATCTTAATATTATCTATCGATTTTTAACGTTTCACGAATACAAATATGAATCTTTTTGATATGTCAAATATCTCTTGTGTGTCAGCAATACAAAGAGATATCTTTCTAATTTTATGTACACATTAAATATTCCAAATTTTAAATGTTTTTGTTAAATTAGAATTCATTTTAAATGTAAATTTAAATGTAAATTTACAACAATTTACAGAACAATTAATACCTGCCCATATATTTCCTTAAAAAATTTAATTTATCAAAATTATTTAATGTTGAAAATGATTTAGGTTTGATATTTAAGTTTGATAAATAATGCATTCCTATTTTCTTATGGAATTTTTGCGCGCGTGCAATGCAATATATAAGAAAATTATCAAAATAAAGGGAATTCAAATTATTGTTTCGTGAAACGAGCAGCATTATAATATAATAATTCTCTCTTGACATACGCGAAAAAAATCGAAAATAACAAAAGAAAAAACGGACGAGAAAGGGAGAGAGACGAGAGTGTATATTTATCGCTAAGTATATTAGTGTGGCTATATATATATATATAGAGAGAGAGAGAGAAAAGAAAAAAAATTCGGGGAAAGAATGCGGGGGATATATCCTGTATAGTGTAATCTCGTCTGGTGTACAGGTTTCTTTCTTTTCTTTCCTATTTTTTTAACTCTCGAGGAAGTGTATTATACAAGCATTATTGATTATTGGTTATATTAACTAGTTACTTGCTATTATCGATTACTTTCGCACTTGCTATTGATACAACCGTAACATTATTTTTATTGTCACTGTTATTATATTACAGCTATTATATTATTATTATTTTTATTTTTATTTTTATTGTTCGATAAGGATTATTAACTTTTAGCTCTGGACCAGCATGGATATAAAAATTGGTTATTATTACACTAATTATTATTATTATTCTATTAAGTATGTAAGCGAACGCACACACAGACGCACGCGCACATAGAGAGAAGACGTTATATGTTGTATATGTACACAGATATTTTGCAGAGACACATGCATAATGTATGGGTCTCTTATTTCCCTTTTCCTTGCCTCCAAAAAGATCCAAACAACGAGATCTATCTCAGTTCGGAATATCGTTGACAACAAGAGAGAAAGAATGAGAAGGAGAAAGAGTGAGAAGATGAGGGATGACACCAGTTGTCATTTAATTTTTCAAGAATTATGAAGACAAGTACAATTTCTGCGTGTATATGTACATCTCTATTAATGAATCAACCTCGCAAGAGCTTTCGAGGAAGCACCGAGAACCGAAAGCAGTATTTTCGTCTTCCGCATTGGTGTTATCCGTGTATGTGTGTGAGAGAGAAAGACATAAAACGTGAAAATGTAAGTAAATGCATATGTGAGAATGAGAAAAGAGAGTTATTTAAAAAAATACATATATGTAGAGAGAGAAGAGAGAAAGATAAAAAAAGAAAGATATATATATCGTATGAGAGGGAAAGTGCACATGTTCATGATATCTTTCTCAGCAGGAGTCTGCGGCGTTGCCTTGAGATATCAAAGTTACATTGATAGCTTTTGTTACACGCGACTACACATGTAAAAATATTTGCGAAAGAATGCTTCGATCATTGTGGATCTTTTCTTCATAAATTTTCGATATAAAATTCTAACTTTGTTTTATTCACGATGCAATTATTTTCTTTAAACCATAGAATTCTAAAATTTAACAGTAGTTAAAATCTAACAATAAATGTATATAAAGCTTTATCTGCTGATAAGCCATAAATCTGATGATGATGATGATGGTCCTTTGTAAAAAAAAAGAAAGATTATGAAACTTTGAAAATTCTAAAAATAATTTTTCTTTAAAATTATTTAATATTACATTTATATTACTGAACAGAAAGTATCTTTAGATTCGTTTCAATCGATTTAATATTTAATGAACATTACAGGCTAAAAATAATAATATCTCGAAGCAAAGCCTTGCGATAACGCGTGTCACCTTTCCTCTCATTGTCAGTTTTCCAAGGCGCGTCGCAAGCAGCGGCGAACTTACTTTTTACGGTTTTAGTTTCATACGATTACTACTAAATATATTGCTACGTTACTATGGCGTTATTTGCTATTTTTTTGACACAGTCAAATTAACGTTTATTATTTGATTTTCCAATTTTATTATCTGTAACATAGCAGATATCAGTTGGAGAAGCGCGCGAGATGCGTTTAGGCTTTAAAGAAGACGCGGCGCGTTCAGCGGAGCGAAACGCGAGACGTAGTAAAATGCGATTATATTATTAATATTATTATTATATTATATATATATATTATTCACACGATGCAGATATTTTATTTAAGCGTTAAATGGTACATATATTATATATAGACAGAGAAAGAGAGTTTTAAACGATAATTATGTCGCCCCTCTTCTATCTTTTCAAAATTTGTCGTGCAAAAGAAAATGGAAAGAATCGATTCGTTTAACATAACCGCATAAATTTTATTTTACAAATTAAATTTCTATTTGCGATTGGTCATTGCGAATCGATCAATCGCATGAGCAAGCAATAAATTTTCGGAGAATATGAAAAGAAAAAACATTTTTTTTAATGACGATGAAAAAAAATAATAAAAAGAAACTCGTACGCGTTATTCACACTATCGTGTCTCTTTCAATGTCTTCCGAAATCGAGAGAGAAGATTTATATGAATTTTTCATTAGCAACGGATATTTGCAAAAATTTTCTCGGACAACAATTTTATAAAATGTATACAATCGAAAAAAAGGATTTAAAACTAAATTAAATTTTTTGAAATTTTAATCCTATGAAGCATCCTATAATTTTTTGATTTACATTCCTTAAAAAAAAATTATAGAATTATAGAATTTAAATTAATTATTTAATTTATAAATTGATTAAAATCAACTTATATATATAATTATTTTAAATATTTTAATATATGCAAAACGTACATATTCTTTTATAGGATGGTAATTTGTCGGAAAAAGTTTTACAGATATACCGTTGAACCGATTATTCTCGATGTAGCAATTGCATCTGCAATAGGAGGAGGCGGCAGAGATTGTATGCATTTCGAAAGTGATTTATAAAAAAAAAAATATACATATGTTGCGAATAAAAAAGAAAATTATTATATATATATATATATATATATATATATATATATATTATATGAAAAAAAATATATATATGTACGTGTTCCACGCATATACATATATATGCATTGGAGAAGAATAATATAGAAGAAGCAAGATGCACACGTTCGCACATTATCGTCATATGTCGCGGAACCTGTCCTAATTATATACGTTTCGGATGTACCTATATGTATATCTTTGGTGCCTGGCGAGAAGAACGATAACACACAATCTAATAACGATTATTATCATTTTTATTTGTTTTTATCTAATTGTAGTTTCTCTCTTTGTAACTTTTTGTGATATACATTGCAATAGTTTAGCGGAGTATGTCTCTTGTATTATTCTCCACTCTCTGTAAACATAACTCCTTGCGCGGATTTGTCGCGTACCGAATTTTTTGTGAACAGAGTGTCCTTTAGCGCATCTTATCTTTATATTCAACAAGAATACTGCGAGCTTTTAAGAAGTAAATCAGTTGGTGAGTTACACTCCAAGAAGTGAATAGATTAAGTTTATTCTTAAAATTTTATCTCTTGCACTCTTCCAAATTTATAATAAAGTTTATATTTATTTTAATAAAATCTTCATTTATTGTTTTAAATATAGCTATATAATATTAAAAATTAAATATAGCTATATAATATTAAAAAAGAAGAGAAAAGGAATTACACTATTTAATAAGTAGAGAAAGAACCTAACTAGCTTGATATAATTAACTAACGATAAGTACATTTAAACAAAATATGAAATTGTACTCGGCGCAAGAATTTGCCGATTATTTTTAAACTTATTCGGAGAGATATAGAAATGCATTGTTAAATATTTTAATAATATTTTAAATAAAATTAAATAGTCGAAAATTTTTCAAATATTTTAGCGCTGACTGGTATTAATTAGAATAAGTGAAGTGCTCTTATCGATTGGCTCCTCGTGGTATCAAGATCGCCTAACGGTTTAATTCAAGCCGTATATCTTTTTTTCTCATTGCATGTGCAATTGGCAGATCAGTTGCTGTCGCAGCTGCCGAGTGATATCACCTTCGAAATCTGCAGCTCGTCGTCGCCGTCGTCGCCAGTTGCGCCGACTTCATCGACCCCGTCCTCGGTGACGCATGGCGGCGGCGATGACGAGGGTACCGGCGCTTTCATCAAGGCTGAGAGGGTAGTCAGTGGTGTTCACTTTTTGACAGATCGTGCAGAGGAGGATCGGGCCGACCTTTTGCTATCCAAATCAGAAGGCGAGAATGAGCCAGAGGTCAGAAAGCAGGTTGGTTGGTGTCCGCGATATGACTTCATTTCGACATGGAGATGGATTTAGCTAGTTTCTGGATAATTTTCAATTTTCAATTTCTAAATTGTTATTTTGAATTTTAAAAATAAATGTTATTTTTCCCAAGCTGCTGGAATACCTCATTCAAAACGACGGTTCCGTAGTCTGCAAGTGGTGCGGCGAAGTACTGCCATCGCGAACCCGTTGGTATAGGCACAAGTACAAACTGCACGTGTCGACTCAGGTGGCTCAGCCGGCTCCGCTCTTCAAGTGCCATAGCTGTAACGCATACTTTAAATCACGCAAAGGCTATATTGGTCACTTGAGTTCCCGTCATTCCGATAACGAGAACGATGAGAATCGCGAAGAGCCCGGCAACAAAAAGCCCCGCAAGACCTCCGACGTAAGTATTAAGAAAGAGTATATGTTTGTACTATATATAAAGTTTTATATATACTATATATACAAGTTTTATATGTGCGACGTGTGATTCTGAATTTCTTATTTTAGTATTATATTCCAAAAATTATTGTTGATGTAGCACTCGTACTTTTCAGAAAAATATTGATATCACTTAATACTAGTTTAGAAAGTAATGAAAGCACTATTCGCGATTATATATATTGTCTTTAAAGCTTTGCTATTGTACTTGAGATCTTTTTCTAAAAGTATCAATCATTTATTTCCAAAATTAATATCCTGATGAGACAATATGTTATTGCATAGATTGGCAAAGGTCCGGATTGGGAGCAACAACGGGAGAAGGAGGAGAAATTAGTGGCGGATATAATTGACCGAGTAAAGCGGGAGTGCGAGGCACAGGGCGAAACGGTAACGAGGCGCGGTTATTCCAGGAGGTCCACCATCATGAATAGCTAAGGTTGCCGAGCCAGCCGCATCGGCAATCTTTTTAAGGCGCAATCATATCATCGTCGGGCGAGGCCCTCTTCGTGATCCCGAAGAGGATCGTTTAAGGTCGACTCGTTCGGCCCTCCCTTATCGGACGCTCCATCTCCCTTCTTCTTTTTCTTATAAATATATAGATATCGATTTTTATTTTCAAAACGTAGAAAACGGCATAGTGATTTCTTTAAATATGATAAAGAAAATTATAAGAAGGGAAAGGGCCGAAAGGAATTCGAACGTCTTACGAGTTCGCGAAGAAGATACGTTCCTGATAATCGAACGAGCTATACGTTCGGGTGATGTAAAAATAAGGGACACGGCTGCGTATATTTTTTTTCCAGACAGCTGTGGATGACGAACGTCAACGATGACGTTCTCTCGATCGCTACGATCGATCTTTGTAAATAGACAAACACCTTTTTTCGTCGTGTATCAGCGAACTGCAAAAAGAACTCTTGATTATCCGGCGAGAGCGAGCAAAGAAACCGTCACAGATTTATCATAACTTTTTTTTTCAAATTTATCGTTTTATTATATAAATATAAAATCTTATTTTTTTAAATTTAAAGTTATAATTGTTATTATAATTGCGAAATTAATTTTACATTAGCAAGAAGAGTAAGATGAAATAATATCGAAAAGAGTGTAATCAAAACGATTAAGACAAATCTTTGCGTGATCAAAGTTAGAGGTAATTAAAATTCCATAATTAACTACACGAGAAAGAAAGTTAAATTTTTGACAAATACATTTTAATCTAGAACTTGGAGCAAAAGTTGACAAATGATATCAAAGTACTATTCTTAGACTATTAGCAATAGATATAGAATTTTAGCTTCTAAATCCTTTTAATCCTTAACTATATATTATAAAATTCTTTTTGATGTTAATATTTGTTGATATTTATTGATGTTTGTTGTTGATATTTATATTTTTCATCTATTATAATTCATCTAAAATCGAGAGTAATCGAGAGTTCTCTGCACGCTGCTTTGTTACGACAGAAGAGCTTTCCTTCCAAAAAATAAACGAGAGAGAAAGGAAGAGAGAAAATCCAGTGCCAAATGTACATCTTCCCAGGCGCACGGAGATTGTTTGCTCAAGAAGTGCGACTGTACTGTAACGATTTTTTGTTTTTACTAATTTTTTGGTGACGTGCGCTTAGTCCCGCTAATACTGCGTGTCCGTGCGATGCCAATAATGATGCTCATGCGATAGTAAGAGCACGATATTTTCGCCAAAAAATAGATAATTATTTTAAAAAACAATTAATTAAATAAATTAATATCAATTATAATATAAGTGTAATATATTAAATGAAAAATGTAATTTTTTGACATTGTGCGATATAATACGCGACATATAAAGAATAGAGAATTGAAAGAAATTTTATCGACACACATACGGGTACCGATATTTAATTATATTTACTCAATTATGCAATCTCAATCATGTCACACAAATATAGACGATTATTCCTATGAAGACACGCAGAAGTTGCGGACAAGCACGCTATTGCATTCGGATAATTAAATTGACACGATTATTAGTGTCGCTAGCGGAACACTAGATAGATTCATAGATAGATAGATAGATAGACGAATATATCTGTGCGTGCGTTTAATCGTAAAAGCACATTTTCAAAAAAGATATTTCAAGAAAAAAAGTTTATAAGTAATTATACATCAGAATACATAATATTAACTTAACAAGTATAAGTTTTATAATTATAAATATTCTCTTATATATTTGCATATCAAAAAATTTCAAAGTTGATTCAATAATTTTATGTTACTTTTTAAGAAAAATTTTTTGCATATATATATATATATATATATATATATATATATATATATATATAGATTTATTAAATATTTTATATAAGTTGTCCTTGTGCGTGAGAGAAAAAAAATATCAAATTTTTTTTTAATCATTTTTATGAATTATTTTCGCTTTTATTCGGTTTTTTTACTTACTTTAATATCTTCCTCGAACATGTGGATTTTTATGATCGAGCGCACGTGACGTCTACAAATAAGTATGATATAATGCGCGCTGATCGGCCAATGTGTGCAATGGGCGCATTATATTCGTATATTAATCTCGCTGAAATATTCCAAGAAAGTCTGTCCATTTTTTCGAAAGTATTTTAATCTCTACTATCTTGTCTTGTGCACCAATTGGATGCAACGCCATAAGAATCGCGTTACATCGCGCGATATACATATATATATACACACACACACACACAAAAGATATACAAGCTAGCTTAAGTTCGGTGCTAATCGGATGAGATAAAAACACACACACACAACAAAATATACACGTACATACACACGTTTCCTACACAAATGCGCGCTTCCTTAATTAGATGCGTAGAAACGCGTCGATTAATTACGTCGAATCGTAATCGCGGCGACGGAATTTTTTCTGATCTCACGCGTCGAATATTACAATCGTGTATAGATGGATGCGAATGTGAGAGAATGCGTTTGCGCTGGTACACATTGCATACTAATCCGGAATTTATCTTGCGCAAAAGATCATACGAAGGCTGTGTTTAGTCATAAACGCGCTGTTACATAACTGGAAAGCAAAAAATGGCTACAAATTTGTGCAACGTGTGTACCGGTGAAGAATATTCTCTGGTAAGCTTTGGTTCGTCGAAACAGAATGCTGCCTCCTGCTTATCTCCCTCTCTTAATTAATTTTAAGATAATATCATTTCGCGATTAAATTAAATTATAAAAAAAGAATTTAAATTATAAGAATGAATATATAAAAGTAACGAAAAAAAATTGGTGAAGAAAACAGACTTTTGTAAAAATTTCATTATTATTACATCATAATCACTCATTGTCTTCCTTCTGAAGAATCTTTCTCTTTATCCTTATATCTCTATATAAATTATTATAGAATCGAATATATAAGCGTTACTAAAAAAAATTTCGACTGCAATCTAATGAATTATTAAAGCCAATAGTGAATAAAAATATACAGATTTCGCGAAAAGAAAAATTCCGCCTATATACAATGAAATAGTTACATAAAAAATCTTCCTATACATATATATTTATATATATATATTACTCTTTCAAATTTTTAAAAAGATTTAGGGAAAAAAATATTATTTACTCACATAAAAAAGATACAAACTTCTAATTATTATAAAATTTTCTATGTATTCTCTGAAGATGAATGTATTATTAAAAAATATAATAATCGTGATAGCTGCAAATGCGATATTTTGTACTATTTTAAAGTCTATACGTATACGTAAAACTGAATACACAAAAGACTTGAGTTTGATTTTGTCTTAAATTTGTCATTCGACATTGTGCCAATTGCAAAGTTTATAATGGATTTTAGAATTTATTATCATAAGATATTATTAATAGCAATTCTAAAAATTAAAATAGAATTTTTTAGCTTAAAGAGTGCTTCCTCACACAAAGCGTAATGCTCTTATCGATGATTCCTCGCATTGATGATATTTTGGACCTTCTATAGTAGAATATCAATCGTCTTCCACAATATCGCGTTACACACTATAAGTACAGCATATTCTTTAATTCATATTAAGAAAATCTTCCTTAATATTCCTTAATCTTCCTTAATCTTCCTTAACATTTTATCCTTATCCCTTTTTAAAAATGATAAAGTAATTCCACTTTTTTTTGCATAAAAATAAAAATAAAAGGAAAAGAACTAATCTTGAAACAATTCTAGTTTTAAACAAAGAGATTAAGAAAATTTAATATGTTACAAATTTCTTTTCTTTTTCGATATTTTTTAAATTGTATGTTCTTCTTTTATAAGATTTAATTAGTTTATATTTTTTATATACAAAATAAATTGTAATGTATAATTATTAGAAGAAATAATGTTTACGTTTTTATTTGATTACGTTTGCGAGATCTAATCAACAAACAAAATTAATTAAGACTGGGAGACATGAGAATGGCAGCATACACTCTTCAAATCTTCCATAATAACTCTTAAATGTTAAATGATACTAATATAAGATGTAAGAAGGCTGAGCTCCTGCAAACTGAGCGCAACTTGGTGTGAGCTGGGAATACTTTTGTGCGAGGAGATAAATTATTTATTTGTTTACAATAAACAAGGTGCAATTCGCGGTTCGGGCGGCTCGCGCGATTTCTTCAATAACTATACAATATTGACTATTGTACGAGTCGCTCATTTTCAACACCCGCTATTATCTCTAAATGTTATGGAATAAAATTAATTATTCTTCTTAAGTAAAAAAAAAATAAATGCAGTTTGAAAAAATAAAGTAGTATTTTCACACTTGTGAAAAATAGACTTCTAGAAAAATAAAAGTTTAGCATTTTTAACATTCAATAAGTTTTGTGTTCAGAATTTTTTACAATTATTATTATCAATCAGTCAACAACAATCACTAAATAAAGCATTACTATTGTATATTTTGTTAGAATGGCTGAGAAATTATTTTTATGTTGCATATTTTTCAATAAAAATTTTCTTATTTGAAAATAATGTACAATCGGGCAACTTTACAACTTCTTCTTTAGTTTTCATCAATTTTAAGATTTGTTATTATTATATTATTTTAAAAATTTGACGTATAGAACGAAAATATCATTGTATGTACAAAAATAAATTTCGATTGGAAAAGCGAAACATAGAAAATACATAATCATAGCAGTGCGAAAAAAACACGTAAAATATTTAACGATGAGTTAAATATTAATTAGAGTTTAAACTGATTAAGAACAGAAAGAATTTAAAATATCGAGATTCGATTATATTTAGTTTGATTATCGCTCAAATTTCGGAGCAATTTTTGGAAACAGCGGTTTTTGGAAATACGTAGCTCGTATGAAAGGCGATTATCGTTGTAAATAACGCAGCAAGTGCGAACGCCCGCAAATATGAACCGTCTAAAAAGTGCATAAAATGTACGTATACGTACTGTAAGCGTAAAAAAGAGAATTCTTGTAGTACTTACAATCGTGTCAGTGATGAAGGCTAACGGGACGTATTGTGCATTATGTGTGGGGAAGGAAATAAAATCAAAATCGATCGATCGAGAATACCTGTCTTTTTATCTGCCATCTCTCTTTTTGCTTTGTCCATCTCAATGTATAATGTCCTGCCGAAAAAAAAATATTACATTGCTCGCTTATATATTGTTTCATCCGTTCGAGATCACTGATCACTGGAATGTGAATTATATTGGATTCTATTTAGAAAGATCTGTAACTTCGTTTAGTCAGTAACCAAAATTTGGCTGAGAAAAATCAAAATAATATGGAACTGCGAAATTAAATTTTATCGTTACAAGAAAAGAATAAAATTTACATTTTATACTGACCTGACTATTTTGACTTTTGGATACTTTGAAGAAAAAACAATTCAATCGCGTATGTATTACTTTATTTATTTTATTTACTTTTTCACGATGCCAATATTCGTATCATGTCTGCGTCTTTGCTCAAACTTTCCTCGCATTTGAATCATTCAATTTTCCGCCGAACCTTTACATCATCATATAAATTTAAGAAAAGAAAATGCCTATCCAATTGTAGGCTTTTCCCGTAGATAAAAAATGATACGTAGATGCGATAATAAGATTTGGTAATATTTTTCTCGCCATCCGATTAGTTGCTATTGCGAGAAATCCTAGAAATTTTCTATTCAATAGCCAATCGTTACGTCGTATGATAGATCTAACGTGATAGTTTGAGTAACGGAAATGTCACTAAAAAGCAAGTTCTCTCATTGGACACGGGGCGGATCTCCTATAACCTCATCTGTAACTGTTTACACCGCTATTCCGCGTCCGTACCATTCATCATCTTCATTTTCACTATCCGTATAATAAGTATCATCTCCTTATCGCCATCCTTCGATCACGTTTGCGTGTGTATAAATTTCGGAATGTTCCGCGCAGACAACCAACAACGCTGGTCGTGAGTGTTCGTGAGTGGCGAAGAGGAGGATGAAGATGCTCTGGACGGCGATGATCGTCATGATCCTGTCCAGCGTGCTGGCTGTCACCGCCGCCTTACATTCCTCGACCGCTTTGAACGGCGGCGGTGATACCCTTGCTCATCATGGTCGTTGCGAGCCCATCACCATCAATCTCTGCATGAACATCCCGTACAACGAGACAATCATGCCGAATTTGATGAATCATCAGAAGCAGGAGGACGCCGGCCAGGAGGTGCATCAGTACGTACCGCTTGTTAAGATGAAGTGCAGCCCGGATCTGCGTTTCTTCCTGTGCACTGTCTACGCACCTGTCTGCACCATCATCGAGAAGGCGATACCGCCGTGTCGATCGCTCTGCGAAAGCGCCCGTTCCGGTTGCGAGGGATTGATGAACAGCTTTGGTTTTGCATGGCCAGAGGCTTTAGATTGCTCCAAGATGCCGGAAAATGACGGCACGGAGCTTTGCGTAGGTAACAACGAGACTGCGACGCCACGAGAACCAGTCGCACCAGTTTATCCTCCACCCCGTATGCCAGTAGCGGAGTTTCAGCCAACTTGGAACGAGGGTTCTAAGCCTTACGGCGGTAGCGGTGGTTTCGCTCTAGGTGCCAGAGACTTTGGCTTTGTCTGTCCTGTCCAGTTTAAGATTCCTCATGGATTAGGATATTCGCTAAAGGTCGGAGACAAAATGGAACATGATTGCGGGGCACCTTGCGATGGCATGTTCTTTACTGAAAGGGAGAGAAGATTCTCGAGAGTGTGGGTCGGCACTTGGGCTTCTATTTGTGCAGCTTCGTGCTTTTTTACCTTCCTGACATTTCTCATTGATACAGATAGATTTAGGTAAAGCTTTTTTCTTCAGAGTTTGAGTTATGTAGTATTTTTGTGAAATGTATTGTGCAAGAAATTATTGAAATATGATAGATGTTCTATATTACATTATTGATAATTTTTAACATTTGTTGTAAGATTTGTCAATAGAGATCACTAAATAATGAAAAGAAATTTATATTAATATAAATACAAACATATAGGCTTTTAATTATATGATCGATGAAAACAGATGAGTTTAAGAGTTCTAGCTACTATTATATACATCAGAAAAATACTACGAAATATAAATCTTTGCAAAATTTGTAAAGAAAAATTGTCATTGAAATAAATAAAATTGTTTCAATTTTTGCACAGGTATCCCGAGAGGCCTATTATTTTCTTGTCTGTATGTTATTTGATGGTAGCATTGACTTACGTGATTGGTTGGGCAGCGGGCAATTCTATAGCCTGCAGAGAGCCATTTCCACCACCTATGGGTATTCGAATACAGATGGCATCGACGATCACACAGGGTACTAAGCATGAATTGTGCACTGTACTCTTCATGGTTCTTTATTTCTTCGGCATGGCATCCAGTATCTGGTGGGTCATCCTTACTCTCACGTGGTTCCTGGCTGCTGGATTAAAATGGGGACATGAAGCGATCGAGACCAACTCGCAGTATTTTCATCTGGCCGCCTGGGCTGCTCCAGCAGTGAAGACTGTTACTATCTTGGCGATGGGAAAAGTGGAAGGTGAGGAGTCTTAATTAAAAACAAATTTTACGTAAAAATGTAGATATAAAATGCATAAGTGCTTTATCCCTTCTTTTAATTACAAGTTTATTAAAAGTAAAAATTAATTTCATTTGTCAGAATCTTAATCATTGGATAAATTGTATTTAGGTAATTGTATTTAATTATAACGATTAAATGGAAAGTGTTTTATCTTTTATATTACTTTCATTAATTTTATTTTTATAAAAAAAAAAAACCACTATATATTTTTCACTCTATATACTTTTACCTAACTTATATATATGTATATATATTTTACAGGCGATATATTATCTGGAGTATGCTATGTCGGTCTTTGGAACGTGGAAGCTCTTCGGGGTTTTGTACTGGCACCGCTATGTGTCTATCTTTTACTGGGTACCGCGTTCCTTCTGGCGGGTTTCGTGTCGCTCTTTCGCATCCGCACAGTGATGAAGCATGATGGTACAAAGACAGATAAGCTTGAAAAACTTATGATTCGCATCGGGATTTTCTCTGTGCTCTACATCGTACCTGCTCTGATCGTAATCGCCTGTCTATTTTACGAGCAAGCGTATTTCGATCAATGGATGCTTACATGGAATATGGAAATGTGCTCACGCCCAGGTCCGCAATCTCTTTATTCTTTGCCGTGCCCGGTTGGTGAACGTATCCGCGATCTTGGTCGCAAACCAGAGTTCGAGGTTTTTATGATCAAATACCTCATGGCGATGATTGTCGGTATAACCAGCAGTTTCTGGGTATGGTCCAAGAAAACGCTCACTAGTTGGCAGCAATTCTTCCATCATATACGAGGTCGCCGCGCCGAGGCCTATGTTTAAAATCGGAGGGTTGCATTTACTCCCATCAATATCTCTATATTCCTTTTATAATTTCGAAAAATCGTAAACTTTAAAATGATCATAGAGATTGATAAAATTTTCAAAAACATTTTGATATGAACAAAATAATGTTCTTCAGCATAAATTTTTATGTAGACTTTTTGCTAAACAAAATATTTATACGACTAAAAGGGTAAAAATATTTTCAGAATAGAGGAAAATGTTTATGACGTCATAAGTTTTATAATAATGATGCTAAAATGCATATACGTTCATTTATTCAATAATCGCGTTAGCAGGAGTAATGCTAGACTTGTCGGTATTGTTTTTTCGCATAATGTAAAAAACGTCATTTTTCATTATAATAAGTTAGTATTACAATCAGTATCCAATTAGCTTTTAATAAAAATATTAGTTCATTATTTAAAACATTGATGAAAAAAATCTAAAAATTTTTTAAAATCTTTTCTACATATTTTATTTATATATGTACACATTATTTATATTATAATTATCTTGCGGTCTTTCTAACTTTTGGGAATCCCTACTTTGTAGTAATCAAATCAGATTTGAATCAAGCTAGCAATAATACTTCATATATATTTCGTAGTTTCCTTATGAATAATTAAAGGCGTGCATTAATGTGCATCGCGGTGCCAAATAAGTTTTTTGTCTCTGACGTTTCTCTATCGTGTGATCTATAGTTCTGTGAGATATTCGGACTAAATATCAGTCAGTTTAAAAGTATTATTATATATGTTTGTTTTTTTATTTTTTTTTAATAGGATGATTTGTGTGGTCTCTTTTTTTAATAAATTTTTAATAAATGTGACTCTATATTTAAATTAAATTAAATGCTGTATTCAAATGCTGTAGCAGACAAATCAAATGTTCAAAGTTTTTAAAGCAGCTAATCGGATCTGGGAATCCGATATGATGATAAGGATTAAGATTTTAATAGCAAATTCGGTTGAATGTATCTAATGCGCACTGGTGCATATTATATTATACATAAATTGATATAACACACACATTAAGCAATTGGATTCTCTAAATAGTTCAGCATAAGTTATCACATTAGGTTGCAGAATACTTTTCAGCAATCAAGGCACTTATGTATTATATATTTACTAATATATCTATATATATTATTAAGTATGACAAGCTTTAGTTCCACCAGTGCACATAATCTTTACATCTAATCGAATTCAGGAGAGAAACGATTCGATAGATCCTATAAGGATTAAGATTTGCAGATTTTAATAATTGTGAATCGAATTTCATACTGCCAAATTTTTCGAATTCTGATTTTATTTGATAGAGAACTGAAATCTATTACGCTTAATTTGTACGAGGCGCACATTTAGGGAAATAAAAAAATGCAATAATACTCAAGCGAAGACTTTAACGGTATGGCACTTGTCAGCCGTTTCTTCTTTTTTTTTCCATTTTTATACTCGTTAAAGATAAACTTTTTCGACGCTCGATCTTTTTTCCGCGCGACGAATTTATTATCGTCTGGACTATATATAATGTCGAATATCAAAATCGCGTCTTGAATTTCAACGAGATTAGCTTGTAAGATATGCTCGTAACCGTGCTAATTTAGGTTTATACCAACGTTGTATATAATTATATGCGTTCTTTAATTCTACTACTCCATGTATTATAATATATTTTTAAAGAACTCTGTACATATATATACATCAACATGTTATGTATGATTAAATTTGCGCGAAATAACTGCGAATTCGTCCAAACTGAAATTGCCGAGCTTTTGTCTACGAAAATTTCGTGTTACAAAAATGCGATATACATTTGCGTGATCATATTGTGCGATTATGTATCGACTTTGTCGAATATGCAAGATATAAATTTTATGGTCGCTATATTCTTTATATAATAAACGAAAAATGCGTATATACATACATATATGTGTGCATGTGTGCAAATTTTAATTTGATTTGCCTTAACAGTTTATTTACAGATAATTTTTTTTACAAAAGATTATGTGGAAACATTCGATTATAATTATGTGCCTACACCTTCTATAATTATATTAAAAAATTGAAGCTTAACAAATTATACAGAAGAAGATAACAGAGTTTTGCTTATCTCAATCTAATCCAGCAACAAGATCCTATATTATTCAAATTTATGCATAATATACGAATCGATATAAATTTCTTTTCATAGCAATTTTTACAGTGTTTTATCGTTATACATGTCATCTCTCATCGAAATACAATATGGTATATATACTTTAATATACAAAAGATATTTAAAAAAAAGAAATAATTATTATATAGACCTTTACGAAGATGGTTTTACCTTCGGCATCTTGAGCAAACCTATTCTCCTCAGATGTTTTACTATTATTGGAGTCACAGTCAGGGATATCGATATTCGAACAGGTGCAAGTAGTTTATGAATACTGTACGCTATTACAAAATCCGTTGAGGTTTTCAGCATTTTATCGATTTGCTCGTTCCCACCTGTCCACTTCTGCATGAAAGGCATCACATCGATTCCACTGAAATTCATTTCAATAAAGAAGAAATGACAAAAAAATTCTTTGAGATTAACTTTGAAAAGCAAAATAATAATTTAAAAGAATTAATAATGAAATATAAAAGGTATAAGTTATTTTAAAAATTGTCATGTTATATGAAATACAGGGAGAAAAAATTTGTGTTTAATAGATGACTATGAGAAATTAATTATGTACAGTTGTGCTCCAGAAGTTGTGCACACTTTGAGAAATGTTAGAAAATTTTTTTGTTAAATTAACACGTTTTCATTAAAAAAAATACATATAATTTATTATTATAAATCTTCTAATCTAAGTATTTTTCAGTTGAAAGAAAATGTGTACAATTTCTAGAGGATTTTTTATGACTGACCTAATGACAATCATGTAACAACAACCGAGACTTATCAGCGAGATAGTAATGTGAAAGGCAAGGAGAGTGCCACCATAATCCCTCAATATCAGGCGAAATTTATCCCGCTTTGACATGCTCGCGATTGCCAGTGGTGTCGCTTGATCCTTTTTGACGGTCTTTGACGCCTGAGAGTCGTCAGTCGAATAGTTCATTCTGGCGATATAGCTCGGCCAGAGTGTCGTTCGTAAAAGCGGACTCGTTATGAAGGCATTAGTTGCGGTACCTGAGCGATAATTGCCTGACATGAATTTCTGACTTATAGATGCTTATAGAAGCTTGCAGTTCTTATTTATCTTGAAGATCTAAGATTCTCAAGTGTACAAGAACCTTCGATAAAGCTTGTGCGACTATCCACATTGCTAACAATGCAATTAATCAATATAACAAAGAAATAAAAAGTCTGTACAAAATTTTTAAACTGTTGTAAAAGTACTATCAATTTGTAGTATCAATCTTTGAATCCTGATAAAGTAAATTCTCAGATTCTTAAATTTATGTAATTATATGTCGACAAAAGAATAATTGAATTAATTTTTTAAAAATTTGATAGTAATTTTTTATATTGATATTGATAATTAAATATTGAATAATAATTATATGTTTCTATTTTTTTTACACATATAGATTCTTAAGCTCAAAGTATCAGGATAATAAATTTAGGATTCAAAGTGTAAAAAACTGTAAGTCGCAAGGAAGCAAAGAAGGAGAAAGCACCTCTACCCTCCAGAATCCATTCAAAGGTCGCTCTTACACGACAGTCTACGATAGTGGGAGCGCTGCATGTCCTCCGCAATGTATTTATCGTCACGGGACCATTGTCCACCAGGCATATTCAGATGCATGGACCTGCCATGCGACGAGAAGGGCTGTGGCACATTGCTCTGCATCGAGCCGTTTAGACTGATGGCGCCGAAGCAATCATACGAGTCTACATGGCCGTTATCACGGATCTTGGGAAAATCGGAGCAATTGGCCGCGGACATAGTTACACCGCTGTTCTTCTCGGCATATAGGGCGATATCGCGCACACGTTCCGGCGTGAAGCGACTGGTCTCGTTGGCGAAGATGTCGCAGACGTTGTTCGGTAAATCGAGTATCGGTGGATCCGGATAATGACGTACACTTGTCACGTGCAGAGCCTGTTGCTTCCGATGAACTGCCATTGGAGTTGCATACTGTATTTCCAAAGATGCTACAATTTTAAAAAGATTATGTTATTATATATTATAATATTATATTATGTTGGAATCACTATGAAAATGTAATAGAGTAAAAAATGTAGTAAAGAATGATAAAATCATATACATTCGGCAATCGCAATACTTTATATGGTATATTATATATAGGCAATATTTATATGATGAAAGATTATCTAATATAAAATTATTTTGTACCTGTTCGTGAAACGCGAACTAAAGCATTTAACATGTCCAATGTGCCGATTCTCGACAATGCCATCGTCAGATCCGCCAAATATTCAGGGTTGCATATAAAAAAAGGGTACACCAAATACCGCTAACAGAATAATTTGCAAACGGGGAAAATAATTTTGACTACACCGCACCTCGCCTCGGTTGTAACCTTGTAACTGTAGTCAAAACACATCACCTTTCTCTTTTTAAAGCCAGCTCCACATGATAGCGCAAAACGTAAAATAATTTTCATCGAATCAAAATAAAAGAAACAAATATTTCTTTGTCCCGATTGGTGGATCAATCAATTGGTTGACCAATCAGAACAAGAAATTTTTGCTCCTTCTGTCCTGATTGGTCAAATCCTATTCTAATTCAACGAGTGGATTTTCGAACGCTACTTCTTTATAGACAAAAATTAGATGTGTGTGTATATGTTTGAATCTACGCACATCACGGATCACAGTGACCGTAACAAAGTACATATATGTATGCACGTATACACATTGTGATCTCGCCAATTTCAATTTCTCTGTTTTTTGTTCGTTCCAATTAATATCAACTTTTGAAAAGACTTACATCGAAGATCTTTCACAAGAGTTCGGAAACAGTCCGAAATCCAAAACGGAACGAATTCGCTAATCGTTCTCGGCACGACCGATGCGGAGACTCGACACGAGTCTCGTCGACGGATCGCTTAAAGATGCAAATGCAGGAAGCCGAGGGTGCGGATGGTGAGCAAACGCATGTTTCTCGTCTTCGGAAACACTCGCGTATCCAATTATTTCCGAGATACGATTCTCCGCGAAATTTCAATCTCCACGATCTTTATTCCTTCAATGACTTAACCTTGCCTCGCGTACTTCCCCTATCTTTTTACTAGTCATTCCAAAGTTAATCCTAAGACTTCGTTAATTTATCAACATTGTTTAATTTATTTTTGTTGATGAATTTGACTTGTTTGAAAAGAAACGCAAAAAACAATATATAAATGAGAGTGTGCACTTTTTAAATGATTTGCTTTAATTAAAAATGTCAATAATTGTAGTTTGTTATAAAATGTATTGAATTTTTTTATTACCTCAGGTTCGCCATGGAACAATTCCAGTGGCTGCGATGAGGATCGTAGACCAGTTCAAAAGGAGGGTAAAAAATCAAACGTACTACCTCTATGGGGCAATGAAAGGACTATGAATTTGAATCCTTTGATTCTCACCAATATACAATCATCGCACTATTTCAAGGTGAATCTGTATGAGCTCAAGACTTATCACGAAGTGATTGATGAGATTTACTACAAGGTTTCCCATCTAGAACCATGGGAAAAGGGCAGCAGAAAGACTGCAGGCCAGACCGGCATGTGTGGAGGCGTGAGTATGTTTTCTCAGGAAAAAGTCAATCTCTTTTTTTCCTTTAATTCTTTTTGTCTCCTTTCTTTAATTATCAATGCCTTTGTTGAATGTCTAAGGCTTGAGAGGGAGAGAGAGAGAGAGGAGAGAAAGACAAAAAAGTCGCATGTTGCTGTACTTATTTGTACACAGATAACTGATTGTAGCGTACTAGCCGGCGACTTATGGGCGAATTGTCAGACGAGAGGTGAAATATCCAATGCTGAAAGATTATATCCAACGTTCAGATCGATAATCGATGTTAATCTGAATGTAGTGAGGCACTCAACGCCTGGAGAGAGATATTGATTGTTATTATTACAAAACGATTTTCGAGCATAATAGATCTCGTCTTTGCTTTTATTTCCTTTATTATTTAATATTTTAATATTTTAAATATTTCTATTTCAAGGAATACATTTAAATATTCAGAAAAAAATAGTACTTTTATCAATTTAAGATGGAAAGTTTAAATTTTGATATTTGCAAAAAAAAATTATAATAAACTTAACAATTTTATTTTAAATTATGATCATGCTGCAATAAATGCAATGACATGATGTAAAGCAAAGATCGAGCTCTAATATTTGCTGCAGATGGAACCACAATATAGTAAGAAAAAAATTCTAATATCGTTGAAATTACATACAAGCCAAAGGCTTATATGAAAAGTTTAAAAAGATAACATAAATAATTTTTTGATAATAAAATTACACATTTGTGCGATGGTAATATTACCAATGCAGGCATTCATTCAGACAATTTTAACCTCTTTGGTGCTATTACCATCATTACTGCACATTGTGTAAAGTGTTAACCGCACCACTTATTGCAGAATAGCATGTATTCGGTCCATATGTTGTACGGTAACACGAATGTGACTTAACTGACTGAGGGGGGTGTAAATTTAGCGGTTCATGCAGGTACGAGGCGTGGGAGCTGGCGGGATTGTCTCCACGGCTTACTGTCTACTGTACAAACTCTTTACGCTGAGGCTAACTAGAAAGCAGTTGAATGGGCTCATCAATCATCCAGACTCGCCTTATATCCGCGCCTTGGGATTTATGTACATTAGGTAATTTGATCTTGATTTAATATGTATTACAAGAGCTGTACATATACTTTGTTAAAATTACTTTCGCGTATAATTTAAAAAAAAAAAAAAATATGATTTAGATTCTTTATACATGTATCTATCGTCTAAATTTCAAGCGATAAATCGATTATAATTACGATTATGTAAACAATTACAGATATACGCAACCACCGGCAGACTTGTTCAGCTGGTACAGTGATTACCTAGAGGATGAAGAGGAGCTAGATGTAAAGGCGGGCGGTGGACAAACAATGAAGATGGGGGACATCCTCAAACAATTTCTAACGAAACTCGAGTGGTTTTCGACGTTGTTTCCGCGGATTCCAGTACCGATCCAGAAAGACCTAGAGCTGCGACTTGCCGAGCGGTTTCCACAGCAGCAAGTGAACGCGCGCAACGCTAAGCCACCGATCACGCTCAACAGCCATGGCAAATATGGCAATAAAGACAGCCGTAATAAGGACAACGGCAATTTGATGTCTCGCAATCAGCAGGCCCGACATATTCCTGACAGTGAGACTCAATGGGGAGAGGCGGAACGTACGAGCCACTGGCGTGCCAGGTGCGTCCACGTGGTATGAATACAACGATCACGTTATTTATTAATATTTCTTTGTTTTAAATGTTACGTGTATGTGTATAATTATAATATTGATTTTGTTTCGATACTCGTCAGGATATAAGGTCGAGGCGACACTCTAGACGCGAGGGAAAAACTTAGGAAATTAATGTCCTTATATGTATATATGTTTACCATTGACATTTAACGAGGAAGTGAGAAATTAATAATCCCCGCGCAAATATAGATTGTATTATATCTTGCAGTCGGAATAACCAATATCATACTTCCGTTTGAACGTATCTTTTTGCAGATCCGATGAGGATCGCAAGGACAAGAATAGGGAACGCGATCGGGAGCGAGAGAGATTGCGGGAGCGCGATAGAGAAAGAAATCGTGAAAGGGATCGTGAGAGGGATAGGCATGGCAGAAGATCCGATAGTCGTGACAGAAATAGAAGACAAAGGGATTACAGAAGCCGTAGCAGAGACAAGTCATACAGAGATCGGAGTAGAGACCGTCATCGCGACAGAGATCGACATCGAGATAGGTGAGTACAGAAAAAATACAGAATTTTAAAGAAAGAATTATCGTAATCTCGTCAACAGACAGTCGTACAGTTGCTGTTGTGTCGTACAGAGCTCTGTAAAAAATTTAAATGCCAAAGATTTGTCAAAAATACTAATTAACAATAGAATAAATATCGCTTCCTAATTTCTTGTCTTTAAAGCTCCTAATTTTTTATATATTTTTTACTATATTATCGAACTATCTAATGGTGAAATACTAAAAATTTAATTTTGTAAGAAAAAAATTCACATTCAATATTTTTCATTTCTAATATCATAATTCAATTCATTTGGCTGAAACAAGGAAATAGGAATCTTAAAGCTTTTTATATTATATATTTTTCGTGTTTAAATTTTTTACATTCAAATTTATGTTTTGCATCTTGAAATTAATGTAGATTCTAAAAAGTAATTATTTTAATTTTAGGAGAGGTTCGCCGTATGACTATGCTACAGAACTGGCACGTGAACGTGAAAGGCAACGAAGGGAAAGAGAATGAGAGGCGAGAGAGATTCTCTCTCTCTCTCTCTTTTTCTGCATATACTGTGTACATATTTAATTATTTATATGAATGATGGGAATTAAGAAAAAGTGACAGCAAGCTATGATGTCAAAGTCATCCATATTAGCATGCATGTTTACTATGTGCGCATTCACAGAGGGATGCAGTCTGAAACAGGATATACTAGCCTAAGTTTAATTCGTCTATATTCACACATATGTAGTTTACATGTTTTTATAAAATAAACTCGTCACACCATCACTGCTGCCCTTTTAGCGTATATATCCTGTGATATGTTGTCTTGAATGATTTGTTCAAAGAGTAAATTATTTCCAATGATTATTTTTTCACATTACATAAACTAGAATGTCCTATATGTAATTATAGACTGTTCAAATAATTATTTTAAAACTAATTTCTTTTATTTTAGCAATTTTATATAAAAAAGAGAAACATTTTTTGAGATTATATTTTTTTCCCATAATTCTTTCTATATGAAAAAGAAGTAAAAATTCAAAGTTGCTGAAGTAATTTATGCGCAAATTGTATTTTAGCAGAGTGGTATGAATCGGTATGAATAAGGTAACGAATCTTATCAAGGTAGATCGCTGTGACCAACAGCCAACTGTGGCGCGGCTTGATGAAGTGGCGAGTAAAAATGGCGACGATGTTCGGACACGGATGAAGACTGAAGCTGAGGAATGCGAAAAGTCAACGAACCATGAGGCACTTGTCACCAGATGACAGCGTGACAAGGTGAAAAAGTGATCGAAAAGCTAAAGTTAAAGTATTCATTACCCGAATGGATTCACTGAACGCATCAATATCGATTCTCGCTTATATGCTATGCGCGAATAAAATTCAGAATTTTTATCGCTCAAGTTTTAGTGTTTATGTTGTGTTGGACTATTATATCCACAATTATGATTTTGATGGAGCGAGAAGACGTTCACTTAATTATAATTAACGGTAATTATTATATCGGCGCGAGTAACGTCATAACTGTTATGACCTATAAGCAGGAAGTGCATCATGTCACGCGGGAAATTTTATTTTTGGTTTCTTTTTTTGTAAAAATCTCTTTCTGTATCAATTTTTTTGTAATTTTGAAAAATTATTTCTTATATTCTAGAATATAAATTTATAAAAAGGGAAACTATTTTGGTGAAAATATATAATTTGAGATATATATAATCAATCAATTAATGTTTTAAGAAAAATGAAAAATATTAAAATTTTTTTGTCGAAACATGTACTTTTGGAAATTCTAAACATAAATGGGATATTTAAATATTAATTATGATTTAAATAGAGACATTTCAGTTCCCCAAAATTAATTCAATATAAAAATTAATTTCAATTTAGTAGTTAATAAAATTAATTAATAATAATCTAATTTTATTATTCCACAATTATATAATAACTGTCAACATTTACAAAAATCGCAGATGATTGGTCGACGTTGCGCTTTTCTCGCTCTAAGCGTCCTCCTAACATTAGTTCTCAGCGTAAACATCTATTTTATCCGGATGATTGTCGAGAGTTCTTCCTCCTCCTCACAGAGGAAGATGGCCTATTCCAGAAATATACCAGAACCAAAATCTCGGCAAGACTCTTTCACAGACTCTTCACACTCCAATGAGAAGGATCTGCAAGATCGACCACAGTTGAGATTGATTGCAAAGGATATTAATGAGAAGATCAAGGAAGATATTCGCACACTACCCTCCAAGTATTTTAAACAAAATACCAGCTATACACTTGTTCTGGAACGACTATTGACCGAGTTGAAGATAATGTCAAACGTTCGCGAGGATATCTGGAATATTCCTAATAACAATGTTAGTAAGAAAAATTTTCCAAAGTATTTTGTGACATTTAAAGAATTTAGAACAGATTTCGAAAAATTTTAAATCTAATTTCTTTAGAGATTAAAGACAATAAATTAATTTTATATATCTCTTTAATAATATAAACTACTAATTTTTAAATTTATTTTAATTGTAGAAGATCTGAGATGAGCTGGGCTTTAATTTCTGATCCTTCTCTGTCTTTCTACAATGTTCGAAGATTTTATTATCTTGATTAATTTTGATAAAGTTATGTTGCCAATCTCCAATGATGTTTTTATAATTTAAATAAAGTAAATTTAATAGTATAATAGTGAATAAAAGTATAAATAATATTTATTGTGTATATAGTGGCCGGATGCACATCATCTGATTCCCCCAGCAGCTCCGGAATTAGGGACTATCCTGGAGGTCTTGCGGAGGTCCAAAGTAGTTCGTGCCGATAATGCTCCATTGGGTACTCAGCTGAAACTCATGCTTAATCTGGAAAATGATGTAAAAGCATTATTTAAACCGCAATGGTATTCCAGAGATGCTATTATACATGGACCAGTGTATCACGGCAAAGATAGACACAATGCTGAAGTAGTGGCTTTTTATTTATCATCCTTGTTAGCATTGCGAAGAGTACCTCTCACCGTTATACGAAAACGTATGTTGAAGTACAATGAAATAAGATGATGGAAAAGAATCCATCCAAATTAAAATTAGAATCATAGCACTTTTAATTAAATTAGAATTACAATCCATCGAATCGTGATATGGAAATCTCATCTAAATTATCTTTCCATTTTTATTTTAATAGAGATCCTAAGAATTTGCAATCCAAACCTTAATCGTTTTCGATTGTAATTCTTTATAAGAAAGCATAGTGTTTTTGAATTTTCTGTTATAAATTAATAAAGTAAGACACTCTCTCTTTCTATTTGTAGTTAATCTGACAAAGGAAGTTCGCAACTGTGCGACGCCAGCATTATATACAACTATGTATCAAAAGGGTAATAATACGTGCCTATATGGTATTTGCCATTATTGTTCTCCGGTTGATCCCGTTTGCGGATCGGGGGATATACTTGAAGGTGCCCTCATTTTTTGGCTTCCGCGATATTTAAGACTGGTCAAACACCGTCATCCTTGGCAACGAACGTACAAAAAAAATAAACTCGCTGCATGGGAAGTTGACGAGGCTTACTGTGATAAGGTATATAGTTAAGAATAGAATTTGATATTAAAAATATTTAAATGTAGTATTTAATATATATATAATATACATATGTATAATTATGTATGTAATAAGCAATACTAAATATTAATAGACGAAATTATTAAAGGTTATTTAATACGAAGTGTTGTGTGTTTGGTTTAATTACTTTCAATTCGTATATTTTACATTTCTGTAAAATGAAAAGAATCATAAAATTGTGCAAAACAAAAATTGTCAGAAATACATTTATAGTAGTGTTTTATGTTCCTCAAAAAATACAAAATTAATAATTTTTTTTTTTTAAGGTAATGGATTCTAAGACTTATTCGCCACAATCGTCTAGCAGACTGTTGGACTTGATCGATACGGCAATCTTCGACTTTCTCATGGACAATGGCGATCGTCACCATTATGAACTTGCGCAAAATAATTTTCATAATCCCGCAGTGCTATTAATCGATAATGGAAAGAGCCTAGGCAATCCTGATGTAGATCATCTCGATATCCTGGCACCTCTTTATCAATGCTGCATGTAAGTACAATGCTACATGTAATTGCTAATTAAATGAAATAAAATGTATTTAATGTGCTTTATTGATGTTATTTCCGAAGTAGTTTGAAATCTTTACAGCCACATTGAAAATCTATTTGTTTTATTTCCCATTTGTTTTAATTTGAAAATTGCGTGAAAAATAGCGTAAAAATAAAAAAAAAATCTTAAACTTTCTTTATAAAAGAATATTTATATGTTTATCTTAAACTCTTCAATTTTATTTTATTTTTAATTAGTTAAAATTAATTAAAATTAATTCCACTTTCCTTTTATTGATTTTTCACAAAGAACATTTCATTTATATCAAAATTTTTTGAAAAGCTTGAAAAAAAATTAATTTTATTTCAGAATTCATAAAACTACATGGGATAGATTGCGATTATTCAGCGGTGGATCTTTAAGCATTGCATTGGGCAGACTTACTGCACATGAAGCTGAAATATCGGATGTCCTTCCTCTAATCACAGAAGCGCATTTAAATGCCATTGACAGAAGATTACTTATCGTCTATGCTGTGGTGGAGAGTTGTCTGAAGAAAAAGAAATATGTTTCCAATGTGATCCTGGATCATCGGTAGCCCGAAGATAGTTTTCTTTTTTTTTTTTTTAGAACAATGCAAAGAATTTTGACATAAATGAAAATGTTTTTTGAAAAATTAATAATGACAAAGGAAGGAGGAGGGGAGAATTAGGAAATTTAACTAATTTTTAGTTTAACTAATTAGGAATTAAATGGAATTGAAGAGTTTAAAGAATATAAATATCCCTTTGTAAAGAAATTTTAGGATTTTTAAAAACAATGTTTTATCGTGATAATTAGGAACAATACTTACAATTTTTTAAATTTGTTCTTCACAGCTTGATGTGGAATATTATTTAACGAAAGAGAAAATATAATTTCTTCATTGGAAATATTTTCTCATAGCATTATTTTTTCATACATCTCTTTCGAGAGATAAATGTGGAGATTGAAATGAAAAAGATAAACAGATTTGAATGCGATTTATTTGATGACACAGTTAATTATCATTATTTGGATAAAGTTTGGAGTGCTGTGTACAGCGTTATAAATACGGTACAAACGTAAAAAAACCTGTAAATGCGATTGCATTATCGTATGTGTATTATTATACGTTGACATAGTCTCTTCTCTCTTCTCATTGGAGAGCACCATGCCATCAATCATATACATTATATATAGTCTTCGTGAATCTCGCATTATTTTCCGCGACAGTAATTTTTTAATTAGCATTAAAAATACACTTTTATTTTCCGAATTTTCTTTTTCTAAAAAATATATAAACCTAATTTCTAAGAAGTTGCGTGTTATCTGGAATAATAAATTCGTAATCCCTGAACTTTAATAATTTTAAAAAGAAGTTGAAAGGGATAATTATTATTTTTTCAGGCAATATATTTTTTAACAAAATCTTTTATATGAACTTTTGATTCTAATTATGTAAGATTAGATTTCCCCTTTATATATATATATATGAAAAAAAAGGAAAGAGTGATACATGTTTTTTCTTGCAAGATATAATAAACGAAGATAAAACAATGCAGGCAGATAAAACTGTCGCAGAGAAATATCGAGGCCCATTTGTATGGGACTTTGAATCGAATTTGCAGCATTCTAGCGTAACCTATCTCGCTTTATGTATCATATTTACAACATTACATGACCAGAATTATTCACGTACCTTACAGGCTAATTAAAAATTCCATTTTTTAAATATGTATATATTTATATAATATATTTAGAGCGCCATATCGTCGTTCAGGTATATGAGTATGTGTGTATATATATATATGTATATATATATATATATATATATATATATATATATATATACATATACATATACATATATATATATATATATATCAACATTTTTTAATTAAATAGAATTTTCGTAGCAAAGTATGTATAAATAGACTATCTTTGCACAGACCACGATCATTTGCTTCGAATTCGCTTTTATTTTATCTGTTTAGAAGCGAGAATTTATTCATCTTTGAGATCCGTCCACATTTAGATAATTTTACATAAAAAATATGTATCGGACGAGAGAGAGAAATCTCTTATTCTTTGAGAATTTCTCGGTTCGAAGCCATTCTCTTTTTTATGCTCTACCATTAATACTGTATATATCAAACGACGAGATCGAGACGAGTCGATTTTAATTATATGCTCGTCATGAATGAAAAACTGCGTCCCATCAAAATAGAATTCCACAAACGGCAGCGTAGAAATTATTGCATTGCACTCGCGTATTTACGCTCCGCAAAAAATTAGCCAAACTGAAAAAATTGTGGATAAGTCTCTCTTTCTACAAAATCAAATTTTTGACATATGATATTATAACATTATTGCTAGAATTTCATGAAATAAATTGCAATAATGCAATTAAATTAAAAATATTTTACTTGTAACAATTTACTTGTAACAATTTACTTGTACAATTTACCTTGTCTCTGTTAAGAAGTTAATCTTTTTATGCATTGGAATTTTTTTTTTATTTTTATTTAGTAGAAAAGATCTTTGAAACAAATTTAAAAAAATGTTATCTTATTTTCCAAATTCTAAAATTAAATTTAATAAAATTCAATTTTAATTTAAGTTTAAGTCTCCTAATCTCGAAAATATGTAGAACTTAATTTCATAGAATGGGTCTTGTGAATAAAACTCTTCCGGTTCGTCTATTTTTCGAGGAGCGAGGAGTCGCCGCGATTATTTGTTGTCGCCGTTGTTTGCTCATTTAATATTACATATCACACACCTTTGGTGCAGAATGCACATAGAAATCTATAAATCTAGGCCAGCTTTAATAGGCATATTAAATCCCTCTTAGGTCGTTATTGCAGCTCTTGTTACCATACGATTTTAAAATAGTTGATTTTAAAAAAAGCTGGCGCTTCATTGTGACTTGTTTTAATTTTATTGCGATTTAGAGGGATTTTAATAAACATAAAAGATATTTATTATGACAAGAATTATCGAAAACATTTAATTGAACTCTTACCTCGTATGTAGGTATGCACTCGGAAGTATGATTCACATTTGTAACTTTCTTTCTCGGTTTAATCTTAGAGATATTCCGCTGATAATTTTCCCTGATGATGAGGATATATCCCCGTTTTTTTGTAGTTACCTTTCATTTATAAATAATTTCTCTTGCTCTGAATTTTCGGCGATCAGAATGATTGCAAGAGTTATCGATTTTTACTTTTATATCTTTTTTAGCTATTGAGCTAAAAAAGTCGATACATATATGTCTCGACCTTTCGGCGATAAGTTTTTTCATAACATTTGGCTAGTTTAGAGTGCCGATTCCACTCCTCGTGTCGAGCTGTTCAAATCTTCCGAATGACGAGTATGCGACGAATCGAGGGACGTTACCGAGTCGCTGTCGTTGCTGTGCGGGCTCGAATAATTAGCCGCTTCTTGAAGTCTCATCAGCATATTAAGCTGCAAAAATACACATTAAATATATTGAAATTGATTTATTTAATAAGATTGCCATTAAATGGTTCTTGCATAGAGCAACATAAATAATTAAGATAGATTCCTCTATATAAGTATAATATAAACTAATTAAATTTCTTCTGCTTTTTTCTTCTTTGTTTCTATTTTTTTATTTATTTAGAGGCATAAGTTCTTATGCGATGTGATAATATATTTTATAATTAATTAATTTTTAAATATAGTTAATAGCTTTTTAAATTTGAGATTTATTTATATATAAATCTTTGAAATCTTTTAGATATTCTTTAGAAAATATCTATATCTTTAGAAAATTATTTTATGTTATATATATATATATATATATATATATATATATATATATATATATATATATATTCTGAATGTTTCAAAGCTTATTTCAATATATACTAACCAGAGGATCTCCTTCGGTATCACTATGAGTACTTCCGAGACTCTTTACACTGGAGGCACCCACGCCGGAAGTATGTCCACTGGAGACGACGTCATATCCCACGTCCTCGGGTCTCAAACGTAGAAGAGCATCGCTGCCACCGTGTACGGCATGTGTCGACAACCACGGGTAGCTGGACGTGATGAATTGCGCTGGATCCTCCCACGTGGGTTCGCCGTTTCCGTTTCCGCTCACACGTCTTCCATATAACGTCAAACCTTCCCTGACCGCTTCCACCAAATAAGGTATGACCGAATAATTCCACAAATCGGTAAACCATACTTGAGAGCCAGCCACTTCCATTGGGCACGATAAGAAAAGTCGCGGTCCTAAAATATATTTATTAGCATTTATTATTATTATATATTTTTTAAAATAATCGAAATAAAAAAGTTAGAATGTGTATAAGAATTGATAAAATTAAAAATAGTAACATTTTAGCTTAAAAAATAATAGAATTTTATTGTGTTATTATCTTCTAAATTTTTTAATTAAAAATTATTAGTTTTTTTATTACCAATATCAAGCAAATTGTAAATTAAAAATGATAACTTCATTGATAAATAACTTCATGATAAATTCATTAAAGATTTTTGTTTTAAATTTTGGAGCTCTTTAAAATTTGCCACAACTTTCTAACTTAAATTATATCTTTTGAAATGTATAAAAATTTCTTTTTACCTATAGTGACGTCGGAGCTGCTGTGAGTTTCTAGGAACTTGTTGAGATGCAGCCACACACGGGGCAGCCACTCTACTACCGCCGCCATTTCCGCGTTCCTCGTGCCAGCACACTCACGTAGTTCGTGCTCCAATAATTTTCTTCTTAAATAACGTCCCAGAAATCCCTTGACCGGCTCCATGTGGTTTGCGCATAATACCCACCTGTTTAATTATATAATTTTAAAAAATTCAGTTTCCATTAAACTGATACATTCAAATCAATGTTTCATCTCTTCATTATCTAATAAAACAAATATATATACAAAAATATATACAAAAATAGTACGTTTAATTATCAATTAAATTTATTTAATTTTTAACATTTCATTTCTTATTGAGAAATTTTTCAATTTCTAAAATGTCTTTCTACTTTTTTTAGGTTTTTTAATTATATCAAAAATTACCAAAATCCTTTTGCTTTTTAGATTAAAGTTAAAGGTCATCTCTTAACAGATGAAAATACCTGAAATTATGATGCAATTGCAAATTGGTAGTACTGCAAGTAGCCTGACTCATGGTACCGATAATAGCAGGACACGACGAATGCCTGGTTCCTAGGAGACCACTGAAAAGCTCGCCTAGAGATGCTGCATGCTGAAGATTTTCCAAAATAATCACTCTGGGTAATTCATCGGCAGCGCTCGAGTCACATCTCTCGGCAATGTGCGCAAGATATTGGCGCAATTCCTTGCTGGATTTGTGATCGACGTTAAATGTTGCAACGGCAGCGGCATCCTTCGTGTCATTATCGGTATCCACTAAGGCGTGCGCCAGTTTTCCGGCCAAATAACTCTTTCCTGTACCACTTGGACCGCACAAGATCACTCTACGATGTTCCGTTAATAGAGAGATCAGACGTTGGACAATAGAGCGCGGTATCAGGGTGTCTACTGCTAGCCAGGAGTAGCCCGACAGCACTAGATAAATGCTCTTTACATGACCAACCAGGTAGCCGCAGGGTAACAGTTCGGGATGCTGAGAATCGGTGGTGCATCTGTGTGACACATAAAAAGAAATTTATCTTAATTATCTTATAGATGAAAGTAGAAGAGAGATACATTTTAAGAAACATAAAACTTAAAATGTGTGTATCCACTATATATTTCAAGATATTTATTTTTGAGGAAGTAATCTTTCTTGGAATGAAGTCTTGTGATAGTTAAATGATAATTTTTTTACTTTGTTAGTTTAAAAATTATTATCTTTGAAACTTTTTGCGAGATTGAAAGATTGTGAAGTTTTGAATTTATATCATTCTAAAAGTCTCGAAGTAGGCATGTACCTGGAAGCTTCGCCGAGATGATACGCAGCGACGCATTCGACACCGAGACCCAAATTCGTAACAGGATCCACTCGAGAAACGTACTCTTTAAAACAACGCCTCACTATAGAATCCAACGCATCCCAGCTGGTCTTGTTGCTGATGCACACACTGGCGATTACGCAATGAGGCGGTTCGCCTATGGTGCCGTCAGTGGAACCGCTCCCGGTAACTAAATTGTAGTTGAAATTTCGTTCGCTTCCAAGGTAGACGGCCACGTTAATCCTCTTGCCGTCAGTGTCCTGTTCGAGAACCGGTTCTGAAGTTGTGGCGTTCGACGGCACCACGTCATGTTCGACTGGGACGTTAAGATCTTCTAATTGATCAGCCGTAGAACTGGCATCACCGTTTGACAGTGCCGCAACACTCGATGCCACTTCGGTCATACTGAAGCGTCGATCTGGATCACTGGGTAGAGAAGACTGCGAGGAGGTGAGTGACTTCGAAGTCACCATTCGCTGGAGACGTTCATTGTTCTGCTTCAGATTCAGCATCTCGTACTAAAAATAGCAATAAATTAATATAAAATGGATTTTAATAGAGATAAATCATGGAGAAACAATTTTACTCGTCTATCGACCATGATGCAAATATTTTTAATACTTTGAAATATTTACTAGACTATTAGAGATATTGGGAGAATTTTATCATTTTTGAACTAGAAAATATTGAAATTTGAATAGTCCTTTTATTGCAAGTACTCCACTCACTCTCATCTTGATAACCGTGTCCTTTAAAGATTCCAATTGATGAGCCGAGGATAACGCTTCCAATCTAATATCCGTGAGCACCAGATCTTTCTCCCTCAGTTGCTTTTTCAACTCGTCCACGTCCTCGTCCTCTTTCTTATATAGAGCCGAGCTGCTTTTACTTCCCGACAGAGGATTTTCATGATCTGGTGACTTTTGGCCGTTGCTCCTTGCGGTTTGGCTCCTTGAAGACTCATGTTTGGACGCAGTTGGCAGTCTAGGGCTATTGGGAGCACTCAAATCACCACCGATACTCTCTTTGCAATCTTCGGCATCGGATACCGAACCGTGTCGATTTTTGCGCGATCTCGAGAAAGCCTTGGAGAAGGAGCTGCGCAGCCAGCCCTTCTTTTTGTGGTGATTGCTGCTGGCCGAGCAGGCACTACTCAGCGAGTTCAAGGACGTCACGCTATCCGCAGACAATTGTCTTGCCATCGATGCACCTTGATGGTGATTGCTGTTGCTGCTATTGCCGGTGCAGCCGGTGGTACCAGATTCGGAGTCGCCTAAAGTATGACGGCGACCATTGCTCATGGCTGGACCGTTGTTTAATCCGGCTTCAGCACTCTGCTTGCGTAGCCGTTCAATCGTTTCTCGGAGTTCCTGAAGCTCGGAATCCTAGAAAATTATTTTTATTATTTTTATTTGACATTACTTTTTTTGATAATAGATATGTGTACATAGGAGTATTAATTAATTAAATCTATAATTTGTTTTAAATCAAACTCGGTGAAAATTTCTGCAGAATAAAAATGGTTTTTATCAGTCAATAGAAATAATTAAACGTTGATTTTTCTAATAAAAATCAATATTTTTAATTATTCTTACCTTCTTTTCAGCTGTTGCTGTGAGTTGCTGCAATCTTTGGGTCATATTCGATAGTGATTGCTCAAAGGCCGAGACTACATGTGCCTGAAACATAAAGAGCGATATTTACAATTTTTAATATGAATATAATCTTGTCAAGGAATGGTAAATTCAGAAAATATGTAATTATATAAAAATATTTGTGTTTATAATTTAATATATATTTACTGTTCAAATAAAAATATATAAAATTACATAAATTTTAAAAATAAATTTTTTTTTGATGAGATGTAATTTTATTATATATTTTTACTAGACAATAAGGTATATAATTTTATTTTTCTACAATATTTCATTGAAATAATCATTTAAAAAAACACATTGTCTTATTATACTATTTAATTCTAAACTGTTTAATTCCGACGAATGTGCAGGGAGAGGAGGAAATTAATACTCGTAATTAGTCTGTCAAGATCTGGGCGCGTGTTTTCAACACTAGGCCACAAAGCGAGAAAGATGTTCAGTTATGGAGTTGGAAGAAAGAGCTCGCGTGTCGAAACGCTCAGTAATATAAACTGGAGCGATGCAAGTTCTCTGTCAGTTTCTCTCTCTTCACTCTTTCTTCGTTTCGTTGGTCTTCTTCGTCTATTCCCGACCATATGGTCGACGGCTGTTCGTTGTTACACCGTGTTCTTCTTCAACTTTTGTTATTATAACTAGTGACTGTAACTAGCATCAGCGATGACACACTTGGATAGTGTTAACGGTATAATTACATTTTATTTCATCTTAAAATGTCATATAGCATTATTGTTTGTAACATTGTAATTAAATATTACGAGATAATGTATGATTACACATACGAATCTATAATATATGTATATGCGCAACAAACTTGCATGAAAATTATTTACAGAGATAATTCATATAATTATGTAACTTATAATTCACTGTACGTATTACTGACTATAATGATTATTTTATACATTCCTATAATTACACATCTTTTAATCGCGCTTATAATTATTTTATAATTCAATTTAATAATAAGATTTATGCTTTTAAATTCTATTAATCTTTATTTTCTTTCTTTTCTTGATTTCTTTATTATCGACTTTTCATCCACATTTATAAAAATACTTTTATATTATTAATAAAATCAAAAATTACATTGAATGCTTCAAGAGATTTTGAACCTAATTTTGATAGTATTCATTAAATATTTTAATAGTTAAATTATCGATTAAAATTCTATAAAAAGATATGGTCCACTTACGTAAAGATTTTTTTCAAACAAGATGAAAAGAGAAGCATTTAAAACTTATAATTCTTTTTTTATAAAGTAAAATATTCACTCGTGGCATAAAAACGCAGTTCGCGTCGAACTCGTTTTGATCACTATCTCGTTACCACGAAGCGATTTCAAATTTTAATCACCCAAGTCGCAAAGGTGATTGTTTACGCGAACGTAAAAGCATTTTCCTTTTTTTCAAAAATATTGTGCGATCGGATGATCATGAAATTCTGAGAGAACAATTAGCATGGATTCTTTTTTTTCTTCGCGAAGGAACAAACGTGGAATTTCATCAAGATAGCGAACAAAGAAATCGTGGTGGGAGCCGTAGGATTCTGAACGTGTGTGAGTGCAATTCTGGAGTCGCACGCGTAATTCCGGAGGAAATTATTTTTCTCGTAAAACGGTAACAACGAACGTGGGACGCGTAATTCGCCATCACGAGAGAGTGTCTCGAGAGGTCCATTGTCCCTTATATCCACCTTATTACTTTACCACGCGCGACGTAGAATGACTCCTGACGTTATCTCGTAGCTAGGATGCGAGGTCCTTTGGCTGAGCGCCGACCTCCGTTTTTTCTTCGAAATAAAAAAAGATTTAAATCCGAATGAAATTTGTAAACTCAGACACGGTACATCAAATAAGTGGTAATTTCATATTCTCTATCGTAATAGGATTGTGCACTCCAAAAAATTTCTCTTTATCTCCCTTTCTAATAAAAAATTCAAAATATAATATTTGACTTTTCGGAAATATACAGTATTTTTATCTTTTTTTAAATTTAATTTATAAATCATAAAAATACAAAAAATTGGATTTAATCAAATAAATTGAAATCGAGATTTAATATAGATAGTTATAATATAGATATTAAATTGATTATAATCCACTTTATGTGTGTAATTGGAAAATAAAGATTTGTCAGGCTATAAAAAATTCTGAATTTGTCAAAAAAAAATCTCAATTGGAAGAAAACGTTATTTGAGTACCGTGTTTGTTCAACGAGGATAAAAGTACTCGAGACCGAAGTAAGTCGGTGGTCCATTGGATATGGATCGTAAATATTGGCTCCCACGCTTGCCGCTAATGTGCTCGGGTTCACCTACCGCCGAGATGCACCCGAGAAGTGCGTACATACACGATATATATTCTCGTAAAAGATCCACCTACTCGCCTTACACTTTCCTCGAACATTCTGTTCCAGGCGTTTCTTATGTTAGATTGCGCTCGATGTATTAAAATCTCGATGCATTTATCGCTGAAGGGCAATTATCGCCACCATCGCGATGATAATTGAGACATCAAATTTGAAATATAAACAATTTAAAAATGTACAAGATAATATAACCAATTTCTCCTTAAAAAAAAAATAAATAAAAAAAAATAAACCTCAAGGTTTTGTCTCATTGTGCATCCAGTTTAACGAAGGGTTCGCTGACAGTCGAGGACGTACGGGGCTAAAAACTGGACCGGAAGCCTGCGGCAAAAACGCACGTGCCGAGAAGCAGAATGCATCTCGTGCGGCGCACAGTGACGTGCCTTGTTCTCTAGAGAAAATGAAAGCCGGTGCATCTTGGCGAGAGCAAACAGCTTCGTCGATATTTTAATCCTCAACGAACATCTCTTTTCAGTTTCCCAATTATGTTTACTAATTATATTTACAATCTTGTGAATATTGATAGAATAAGAATAAAGAAACGAGGCAATAATGACAAACTAATTTTAAAAATCTCTATTAAATAATCATCAAAAAATCTGTAATAAAATTATTTGAAACACAGCAATAACATAATTAAGAAACAGTATGTTATTATAATTAGTCGCATATAATAACAATAGTTAAATCAAACTACATCAAGATAAAATATATAATTAAATCAAATTTTATAATTTTTATAAAAAAAAAAAAATAGAAATTAATGTTTCCTTTTTTTTTGGAGTTATGTTACAAGTTGAATCTTTTTGTGTAACACACTTTAAATTTGCATAAAATCTAGTATGCAATTTGAAATGAGATTTGATGAGAATTAAAGAGCAATCTGATAGCTCACGCGGACTTCTTGCAAATTATATTGCGAAGAAAAGGGTTAAGGTTGCTTTCGAAATATCTCGCGTGTCTGCATGCATGATATGTATAGTGTGTTTCAAATTTAAAAATCTTTTTCTCTTAGAAACGAAAAGACATTTCGACGCACTGAGTATGTTGCGAGACATTTGTGATCTTTAAGACGCAGTTAGAAGACCTATAAGATGACTGATAGATACGATAAGTCAAGGTTTGCGAAGCTTAGCGGCTTCTTACAGTTACATACTGTACACATATGTAGTTAAGTACGATAAATCAATTTTACGCGCCTATTACGTTTTATGGAACGTTGGATAAAGATTTACATTCACTTGAATACGTCGCTAAAATGATCACTGATTAAAAATATACGAAGAAATACAGCGAATAAATTACAGAGCCGTAAAAAAAGAGTAATAATTTACGTGAGTTTTCTTTCACAAATATGCAATATACATTTCCGCGAAAAATTTATTTATTAATCTTCTATATGGAGAGATTATTTATATAGAATCTGATTTAATTCCCTGGTAATTTTAATATTAATTGAATTATTTGTAAGAATAAATTAATTGAATCGCTACTTAAAATATAAAAAAAAATTTCATAATGTGGCAAGAACGTAAAGTTCGCTTTTACGAATGGTTTGCAGTATCCTATATATCGCATTGAAGTATCGCATTTTTTACAGCTTGGGAACTGTTAGCCCAGTTAGCTCGGGTCGTAACGCTTCGAGGATTTTGTCGTGTTCGTAACGTACATTATTCCAGTTGTTCCCATCACTATGTGCCCTCCTGTGTAATTGTTCGTGCAAAAAGAAGGGCGAAGATGAGTTTTGTACCTAATAATTAACGTCACAAAAACATTTTCAGGGTCGAGATCTCCACAAACTGTGTACATTCCACATTTTTCCAGGTCTTTTATAAATATTCTCTTTAAAAATTGTTATTTTAAAAGTAATTCTGTGTCATGTATATATTTGATAGTTAATAATTAATCAATATACTAATTAATTAAGGATTCGTTCTTTGGCTAATTCCTTTCGTAATTCTTTTCGTAATTTTTTAACAGCGATTTTTTTCATTCAGTTTATTTTTCGATCTTAAAATAATGCTCTTTTCAACTATTCTTTTTTATACTATATTTTTCAAAAGTATGTAATTTATCACATTTCTTGCGGACAATATTTTTTTATTTTAAAACAATAATAGCATTTTATTGTTCTCGTTTTCTCTTTTAGTACACAAACATTTTCATTCGAGATAATCTTCTTAAAATAAGATATACTTTTTAAAATAATGAGTGTTTAATGCAAACTTTTAAATAATGCTATATTTTATTTATCAGCCAATGTAACTGTTTGGGAAGGATTGAATCTATGCTATGTCAATGTGAAATATTGTTACCCATGCCATCAATCACGAAGAGGAAAACGGGTAAAAAGAAACATGTTATTTCATTTAAAAACTAGAAAAATGAGAGTATCTACGAGAGAGACATGTTTACACACGAGGTTCGGTCGAAAGTGCACCCTCGAAACACATAAATCTTTTTCCCGTGGGGAAGAGGGGCGAAGGGAGTTTCCCGCAGGGACATTTATAACACGATGACCTGTCACAAATCCCGGTGACAGTTTTACATCGTCCTGCCATATAGAGTTTAAACCTCGGAAAGTTTCAACTCGACAGAAAGAAGAGATGAAAGAAAGAATAAGGTTATTCCAAAAAAATTCGTCAGGACTACCTGCCTTTAGATTTGGATTTCTTCGGATAGAAATGATCCTTTTCTAAAGAAACCCTCTTTTTTGAAAATGATTCTTTAAACAAATATTTTGAGTATAGAATCGAAAAAAATATTTTAAATTAAATTAATAAATACTAGATTAAAAAGTTTTCTAATATTTCAGTATAAAATATAAAAAGAATAAAATAAAAATAAAATATGTACATATATAAAATAAAAAATATTAAAATAAATTAATAATAATATTTTAATGCAACTTGAGAAATAAAATTACATAAAATTTTATATATGAAAGGGAATTATATGAAACTTAATGTTGAATTATAACTGTATAGTCTAGGCATCTCGGTACGCGGCTGGAGAAAGTAAACAGGGGCGTGTCGTACGAAGCGACTAAAAGTGATGTTTTAATCAACTGCGATTGCAGAGTTTCGAGGCTGCAAAAGAATGAATTGCACAAGAAGACGAAATACAGAGTAGAGAATAAAATTCGCGATTGATCAATCTCTGTTGCCACTCTATTATGTAACTGCCCTAACTGCGGGATTCCTCTGCGAAGGCCAATTGTGAACAAGTCCCTTTTCTCGTTTATTTTTTTTCTCGATAAATGACAAAATATTGAAAAAAAAAATACATGGGAAAAATAGAATGTTTACAAATACTTTTAAATTTTCTGCAATAATTTTGAAAACAGAAATTATTAGAAAGAAAGAATCTGTTTTGGAAAATAAATTGCGACAATGCACGACAGATATCTTACATGAGGCGCATGTTGTAACTGCGATCACAATTGATGACAGCTACGTTGTCGTTGGATAATGCACAAAGAGCGCCGAAGTATGCATAATTATTCAATCGAGACCACGAATGATTGTCGACCTACACTTTATTATGCGTCGCTGTCATCTTTCTAAATGCATCGATGGAATACGCCGGGTTTAAATTTCAACAGCGGGATCTCATTATCGAATTTATTATTTCATTGCTCTAACTACCCGAAAGAGTCTGCCGAAAAGAAAGCGTAATAAATCATATCAGTATATATTGCTATAATCTTTAAGAGTCACTGCACTCAAATTGATATATTTGTCCAAGACATTGAAGTATCTTGTCATCATAAATATATATATGTATATATGGATAAAATTAATGCTTAATAATATAAATTATACTTGTTGCAATATAAATTATCGGTAAACTTGAAGAGACTGAAAAAAGTTAGTCGCATGTCTATAAAAATATGCGGTAATATTTACTCTGTAATATATTCAAGATAAAAATATAAATAGCATATAAATATAATTAGCATACATAATTTTATCGGCACGATCAATCTTTCATCTCGTAAAATAGAATTTAACAATATTGAGACTAATTATAATGAACATTGGCGAAAAAGTTCTCATCGCATAATTATCATCAAAAGAACGACTTCATAAAGCCGCCTATTTATTATCATCAATAAATATCATATCATAGTATCTTGTTCCGTTAAATTAATTCCTCATAAGACCGTCACGCTTCACCGATGTTCATGGCGGTGTAAAATACGATCACGCAAGTTTACATGCTGTATGTGTCATCCGATTTATTTTGTTGAAAATTTATATCAAACGCACGTACTCTTTTCACGAATTCTTTATTATCATTTTTTCATTATAAAAATCTTTTAATTTCTTAAAAATCTACAATATCTACAATTTTTTTCATTTTCACGTTTTTTTCTATATTTTTATATAATTAATATATAATTCGATTTTTTAATGTAAAATATTTTCCTTATTTTTAATTAATATTATAATAATATCATAACGTCGTAATCAATTAACAAGTATATAATATTTTTTCGGCATATTTTTTTTGTATTATAATATATTATAATTTTTGTCTCTATACTTGTATATACGATATTAATTTCTCTTATATTTTTATATAACTATCATTATAATTCTTTCAAATTAAGATTTATTGATAGAAAGTCTCGAAACACGATTGCAATTTCAATGTGCCTATTACTTATTAATAAAATTAGAGCGATCAACATTGATTCTAATATAATTTACCTGTAACGATGGACAACTGCGATGTCTATATTTCCTGGTGGCCAGTTCCCACCATGGTATCACGTTTTGAGTATCTCGTGGTTTTACAGGATCACTAACTGCATGTTCATATAATGGTTCCAGAATCGGTCCGTTCCCGGAGAATCTTCTAAGAGGCTCAGACTGATCCTTAATGAGATTACCTCTTCTCGGCAAAGTAGCGAAATTGCCAGCAGATTGGATCTTACTGTCCGTCTCCTTGAACTCCAAAGAGTTGTGTCTAGTCTTGGGAAAGCAATCCTGTTGTTGTAAATGATTGGAACGTTCCAATTGTCCTTTAAGGATTACTTCAGTAGCATCTATCATATAAAAAAGATTTCGTCGAATTTCCGCAGGATCCTGATTAGCGTTTTGTTTTCGCCCGACGTCATTATTGCTTGAGCAAGATCTTTGTAAACTGGAACCTTTACGAGAGATTCTTTCGCCGTCAAGCACGTCCTCGCTGGATTTGTGAAGCGGTCTCGAAGAAATTCTGGATTTTCGTGAAGGTAGCGTGTCATATCGACGATCCTTCAAGCGATTCTCCAAAGATCGCATTTGCTCCAATTTGCCTGAAGTTCTTCCCAAGATCTCGTTAGAAGCTCGTTCCTTTTTCAATAGTGGTTTTTCCTGGTCGACTCGAGAGCGATTCCTGCGAATCGCGTTGGTGACCGGCAATCGATTCTTGGAAATCGAAACTTCGTCGTCCGTTGAGGACGACGAGTCTTTGGATTTTGAATCTTCAGGCTTAATTCTCTTGGATATATCCCTATCGATATTAGACTTCGATTGATTCTGCAAGTTTCTTCGCAATTCTTGGCAAGTTGTACTCCAGGTTGAATCTTGTTTCTGAAAATCGCTTATCTTTGGCAGCTCCGTCAAGGACTCGCTGATCGCATATAAGGATTCAGTAGATTTGCTCGAGGAAGCAGTGGTGGATCCTGTCGAGTGCCTAGACGTGTTCTCGATGGATGAAGACCTCGGCAGAATTTTTGGCGGAAGTCTACCCTTAGAATTGGGTCTACGAAGATATTTAGTATCCTTTTTAGAATCCTTTTCGTTCTTTTCTTCGATAACCTCGTCTATATCGGCATTGATAGGAAGCATAGGCGCCATGTCTCTCTTCCTGACATAGCCGAAGAGATTGCCGGATTGATCTTGCGATTCGCCCTTAGCGATTCTATTGATTACACCGTATACTCTGGGACTCGCCTTCATTTCCTCGTAGCTCTTGTCGATCTCTGCGAGGTTCCGGTTGATGTCCTCGATATATTTAACCGTGGTGCGATAGAGATCGCCGCTAGGAACGTAGTTTCCATCAACTATGACCAATCGACGTTCTCGTCTGGGCTTGGAAAATACTTGAGGAATCGCATAAATAGGTTGTCGACCCTTGGAAAATTCTTGTTTTACATTGTCTAAATCGTTCTTGAAAATGGTTTTCGAATTTTTAATAATGTCATTTTTCACGTTTTCCCCATCTTTAATGCTCTTTAATTTATTACTTTCCATTTCAATATGAGAATCATCGTGATTTTTGAAAATATAATTATTTTTCGAATCTTTCGTAGAGTAATTATTGAGATTCTCGATATCCTCCCTGGATTTCTCAAACACATCGCGTTGGTTATTATCGATATTGGCAAAATCATTATTCAAAGAGATTTCATCGGCGTAAAAGGGCTTTGGAATTTTCGAATCATCCTCCACTGGCACTGCATCGTAAACTCGCTGCTCGCAGCCGTAATGAGTCCAACCTTCACACTTCCATTCATAATGATTGTAAAGATCAGTTTGATGATCATCTTCTCTCTTTTGCATTTCGCAAGTTTTATTATTATTTTCTATCGAATTCTCAAGATTACTTTGTTTAGCATCGTTTCTCGAAGTTATACCGAGTTTATCCCGCTTGGAGAATGTTTTTAGCGTCACCTTCCGCGGCTCCTCGAGATCACGCGATCTGACGACACGCAAAGTGCCGTAATTTTCGATTAGCGGCTGATCCTGGCCAAGATCGGCCCATCTAGGCACCTGCCGCGCATCTTCTGAAACGATCCGGAAGTTGGACAAGCGCGGCAAAGCATATGGGCCATCTGTCTCCTTCAGCAACTCTTCGGAATCGGAACGATAAACGGCACGTGGCCTGCCGCGAGATCTTATAGTGGCGTAGCCGTCATGAACGCGACGTGAACACACGTTCACGTCCATCTTCGAAGATTTTTTATCAATTTCGTCTTTTTGACGTGTAGAACGATGTGTAAAGATTCACATGATAAATATTTTCAAAGACGCACACCTTGAAGAAAATAAAAAGATAACTTCCAGAAGTATCGTAATTGATTTTTTAATATCGACGATTTTCCATTTTTTCTAGTTTTCTTTGAAAAGAAATATCCTTTTTTTTATTTTGTTTGTAATTTTTATAAAGAGAACATGCAACGTCTCATTCTTTGATTTTCAAAGAAATTATGCAGCGCTTTCATTTAACATCTCTAATTTATAAAACCGATATTTATCTCCATTACTTTTAACTCATGTCTGATGACATTCTTAAGATAATAATCTTAGATTCATTTAAATGCATATTTCTTGTTAATTTTTGTGAAAAATGTTTGGATTTGCCATGTGCATATGTTCCTTTTTTGAAATATAAAATTTATTTTCAACGAAGTTTTCAAAATCTTGCAATATCTTGAAACATATTCTGATAAAGTTTGTTCGATCATAACACTGTTAGGAAAAAAACAGAGTCTTCTTCGTGGATCGGCGACCTTTACTCATGATTTCAGCCAACGGATCTCTGTATGAATAATTCATTATTTACTTCGGAATCGTTCGCCTGGGTATCGATATGGGAATCGATGCAACCGGTAAACTCGTTCTTCTGATACGTTCACGTTTATATTTCTTTTCACAAAGTATACAAAATTATGATAAAAAAAACAAGTAAAAAATATTTTTTTATTTTATTGTAATTCTTCGTCATTATATTTAATCATTTTAATCTTACCATATATATATATATATATATATATATATATATATATATATATATTCCGTTTTTAAGTTATAATACAGAATAAAATTATTATATATTTTATACATCTTTAATTTGTAATTATATTATTATATTTTTTTGTGGCATATTATTTTGACTTTATTTTCCTAATTTAATTTATATTTTAAAATGTTTTTAAATTTAAAATAAAATGACGCTCGATGATCAATACGCCAACGCGATATCAACACTAGCGTGTGCTGTTTATTTCTTAGCAGTTTAAAGAAGATTACACATGCGAGGTCGCGCCTGGCAGAGCAACTACTGTCGTAACAGCAAGATTGATAACGCATTTGGGTCTCGAGAGTTGATGATGTAACGCTCTCTCCAGTTACACATCTTAAGATTCTAATTATTCAGATCAAGTAGAAGAGAAGCTGAGAATTATTTAAATTTAAAATTATTTATTCGTCTTATAAATACGTCATTTTAATTTACTTAAACATGAATATGAAAAATAGCAAAAAAAAAAAAAAAAACAAATGGCGTATTAAAGGGTCAATTCGGCACCAGGGTTAACATGCTCATGCTTAAGTCAGACACTATAATAAGAACCGATGACCTAGATCGACCCGGAATCATTCAGATTTTCAGAGCATATTGACGTATCACGAGTGATAAACATGGCGTGATAAGGAGCCCTTTAACAGCATCCCGGGTCTGCGCATCGCACGATAATAATTAAGACCATCTGGCAAAGAAAAGGATGCACGAGCGATATATCAAATCGATTCAATCGAGTTTTGGAATATATCTACTAGTTTGTAGAACATTAATTGAATTATTCAATAGCATGAAAATACAGAGATAATTATTAGAGAGCTGCAATGAGAAAACATTAATCGACTAATTAATTAATGTTTTCATATTGCTCATGAATTTAGAATTCAAGTTTCAATAATATCCACATAGATAATTAGCTGTTTATTAATTATAAAGTATATGTGCACATTGAAACATTTTTCTCTCCCTCTCTCTACTCTTTATGTACGTGTATTCATTTAATTAAAATTTAACATTCGCAATAATAAACGTTATAAAAAATGATAGATTATTAAAAAATCAATTATGTTATTTGTATTAAAAATACCTAAGTAAGAAATTTCCTGCTTTATTTTTATATACACATAATATTGCTAACATAATTACATTTATTAATCTATTATTAATGTGTGTGTGGAAAATTTTTTCTATTTGTAATTTTTATATATAAATAAAAGATCAAAAAATTAAAGAAACTGCGTTATTTTATCGACATAGAATACAAAAATTCGAACAGACAAATGTTTCTTCCAATTTGTCATTTTGCGGCTCTAGCGTTTAGCATAAAAATAACATTAATATTCGTTTAAATTTATTTATTAACATGCCACGTGCAATTTGAGGGGGAAGCTTCGCTCGTCACCGTAATCAAAGTTCATCTTCTCGTTGATTAGCATGAGGCCGTCACTCGTTTTTTCGGTCGTTAACGCGACTCGTAGGCGCATAGCGTAATATGTAACGACGGGCATTACAAGCGATTTACAGACGGTTGGACGAGCAACAGGATGATGAATGTGACAATGCGCGAAATTGCTGATAAATATTTTTACGAGACTAAAGTGCGATAAAAAGCCGATTTTTCAAATTGAAATTAATTGTTTCTCCTAATTATTTTCTTCTTAAATTCTTCTAAAATTATAACGATTTACACATTTCGAAAATAATTAATATATAAATTATTTTGAGATATAAATATATATTCATATAATTAATAAGTTATCTATGTAATTTATATTCAAAATCAATATTTAATTTAAGTTTTTGATCTAAAAGTCCTTGTTTTCTTTTATAATCTCTATTTTATCAATATTTATAATGATTCGTATTAATCAAATATTTTCCGTAGGTAAGTGAAATTTTCGCATATATGCGAAACTAATAGCACTTTACGAGAAGAAAGTTCTAATTTATCAGCTCTATCGAAATGGTAAACGATTTTTAAAGTTAAAAAACTTTCTGGCTTCTTTCTCTTTTTCTCTCTCTTCCATCTCGTTTTTATTCTTCTCGGATATAAAAATATATAGCGGAAAAATGGTCAATTACGTTATTTACTTTCATTTCTAAAGCGTGCGGTTCAAATAACGTGGCAAAAAGATGATCTCGAGCGGATGTGAAACGTTCTGCAAATGATGTATAGCTTTTCTCTGTCGAAAAACGATTGTCGAGATCGATACGGCCAGCAAACTCGAAAGCCAGCAAAAGAGAACTCCGTGATCACTATTATGAGGTCGACCGTGCTACGCGAAACCAGAACGCGTGGAAAGAGAGCGAAACAGAAATATCATTTACAAAGTCATATATTTTTTTTTACAGCATTGCAATTATTACATATTTTTAAATTAAACCACAGATCTTATATTGAGCGATTAGAAGTTTCATAGACCTCCTTTAAATATATCTACGCGAGCTGAATTGAAAGGCCGCATTTATGTATTTATGGTGCAACAGATCTATGGCGGCTTGTGTAAAAATTGGCAAAAAAAAAAAATAGTCCAGTCATCGCTAGATCTTTCGTCATCCGATAATTAGCGGTCATTAAATCTTCCCTCTCCCTACTATCTCTCTCTTTTTTCATCTTCCTTTTTTCACTCTCCATCTCAACATGTCTCGTTTTGCCTTTACGATTTCACGCTCGACTTTATACGAGTCTAATCTCTTAAGAACATAGCTTCCGGAATGTAGATCGAGCTGGATGATCTCAGACAAGATATTAACATATGAGCGAGAATGCCGTTTCCAGGAATTTCGTAATCTCGATTCCGGAAAAGAGATCTGGTGAAAATTTTCTACAAAATTTGCAAACGAATTCATAATAATGGATTTAGAATCTTGTGTTTGAAAAAATACGAGAAAATAAAGGGGTGGAAAAAAAAAATAAGAGATGAAGAATACAGACGAGTGTGCAAGATGGCGGTCGTTAAAGGCAAATAAAAGTCGGACACGCACGTCACGCATACACTGTTTGAAGGAAGTTTCCTCCCCTTCGCTTTGTCCCTCTCTCCTCGGTGAACCCACTCGTAAAATAACGTCCGCGGCTTTGTCTCCGCGTGCACACGCGCGTACGAATGCATATACGCATACCGCACGCATACGCGTGACGCAGGTGCACTTGCTGCTTCTCGCGAGTAACATCACGTATCTCTCTTCTTAGTGTTTGCAAACGGAAAGAGGGAGAGCAGAGCCTCATAAATATTAATATCCTTGGAGATATCGCAACACCTTCCTCCCCGCCTTTTTGTCATCGTTAATTTCTCCTTTCATTAAAATGTTTATTAATAAATATTTAAAATTCTTTCTTTGCATATGAACGAAAGATACATTATACGCGCAAAAAAGTATTTTAAATGCGAGATGCGACAGCTCATGTTACAATAATTACAAACTCGCGAAAAGGACGACGACCCAGCTGACGCGCTCCTGCGTGTTTTCCAACGAAATGATTACAGACTCCTGCATCGAAACATAATCAGCTCCCGACACGCGCGCATCGAAAAAGTCCGCAATTTACTTTTGGAACACATGACAAGGAACACATGCGTTAATTGCCCAAGTACATCAGGACATCTGCATCAGATAAGTGAACAGGGTCAATGCCCTTCTCCGACTCGGGTCTCGCAAAGAGCTCTTTAACTTTGATTAATTCTGTATAATTTTATAAATCATTAAATAACTAGAAACAAATATACTATACTTCATAATAAGCTAAAAACGTTTACATTATAAAATTTTAATTATAATATTGTGCGTTATGTTTAAATTTTAATTAATTACATGTACAAAATGTACAAGATGTCCAAACAAATTTTACTACCAGTAGAATATTAATAATAATTAATAATAATTTTATTTATAATTTGTAATTATAATAATGTAATTATTATACATTATTATACATTGCTAAAACATCGCGTTGTGGCTTCCATGTTATTATGGAAGTTATTTCCACACAAGTTATTGTGTTAGTCATCTCGAGTATCGTGATATTTTATCATAGCTTTATTATCAGTGGCAAATAGAGCGGAGTAGACGGAGTATATCATTAACGCGCGATTTCGCATCGTTTGAGCAAGATAATTGCGGCGTATCTCGCGAGAAATGCGACTCAACCTTACATAACGCGGCAAAGAGACAACATCGTCGTACGGCAGTCCGTAAAATAAAACAACCTTCATAAATCACAGGGTGTGCGACTGAACGTAAAATATATGAGCAATACTACTGCTTAAAGCAGCAAAAAACTGCAAATAGACGAGAGACGACGATATCTCGATGTGCCGAGCAGATCGGAATATCGAATCGAAATCCGCGCAAAAAAACTTGCTATCCTGTCTCTCATCTTCCGCTTTTTCAACCGATAATCGATATACCGAGTGATCAAAAAGTCATGCTTTTAGACGTATCGAAGTGATCGTAACGGTACGGAAATACGCTGAGAATGATCTCAATCTATAATAATCTAAATTAAAATATAGCTAAAGAGTTATGTAATAATCTTTCATTTACTGAAACATTAAAATTATATACAAAATAACTATGATAGAGTTTTTCAATATAAAAAAGAATAACAAAATGAAAAAAATAAAAAAATAAATAAAAAAGGTTAAAAAATGAAGGTAAAATCAAGTCAAACTAAAATAAAATAGAATAAAATAAAAAGAAAAAATAAAAAAAATAAATTTCAGAGGGACAAAAAGATTAAAACACTTGAGAAATATATAACGAAGAATCTTCAAGCCTATAAATTGATCATAAGTCACTATCAACAAGACTATCTTGTGCTAATACGCTATGTCCATTAAATTTCAATGTAAAATTTGCATGACAAGTTACTTGTGTGTGACGTAATAGCGTCATTGTGACGATTAATATCACTTATTTTTCAAATAAGTCTCTACCAATCGATCGATGATTTAATTTGACGAGATTGCGAGACTTGTGTTCCTCGTGTTTTTTTTTCCTTCTTCTACAAATCGAATTTTCTAGCCAAGGTTGATTGCGAAAGAAAAAATAAAAGAATCAAATTCAACAGAATGGAATGTAGAATCAGTGCGCGTCATCAGCGAAACGAGTCTGCATGTGATGATATTTATTCTACAGATGCAGGCTCGAAGCATGTTTTTATGCGCATTATGTAAACTTGACATTATTTAGTACAATCCCGCTTCTCTAAGCATTTCACGTTTTCTCCGCGTAAAATCCTAATGCATTTTTATTGCACGATTCTCAGAAAAAAAGACACGTAAAAGACACATACTGATTTTTTCAGATTTGACGTCATACATATACATATACATAAATATGTAAAAATATGCATCCATAAAAATATATTATTAATTATAAAATATATTTTTACTAATAGAACAAATTAATTTAAATATATATATATATATATATATATATATATATATATATATATATTTCTTTTGCAGTTAAGTTTTAGGTATATTAATTTCATTAATTTCATTTCAATTGCAGTTTTAGGTGATTAATTTTTTTATATTAGATTATATGAAATATCCTTTTTGATTAAAGATTAAAATATTAATTATATTAAATTTATTTTGATTAAACTGTATCTCATATATTACAGATTAAATCAAATCTACTTTTTCAATAAGACGAATTTAAAAAATTTAGTCTATAAGACATTTATGACGAAAAAAAAAAAAAAAAAAAAAAATAAAAAACAGTTGAAGTAGAAACAAAGATGAAGACAAGAATAGCGATAACAATAAGTATGATGATAATAATGATTCATTGTAGTGCTCGTGGATTTAATTCGTAGGCTAACATACAAGCATACACAAACACATGCATATGAACGGCCAAAGGCCCTGAAGGTATAGATACGGAGACGAAGAGACCCCGGGGCTTGATTGGAGCCAACTGCCCAGCCAATCCCGCGGTCCCGCTTATTAAAAGTCGCACTGTTGTTTCGCCTTTTGTCTCTCCTTTTAATGTTCAACTTTAACTAGTCGCCTTGAATGTGCGTTCATCTTTGCAAGCATCTCTGCCTTTCGTCTTCAATTCGAAACCAGTCATTCTGACAATTTTCTTAGACTCTCCCGCAACATCAGTGACGCAAAATAACATTTAAGATAAAAAATTATTAAAACATTGTTTAATTAATAATGGCGATAAAAAATAATAGATAATACATATAAAGAGATATAATATACTAAAGTATTATCTCCCAAATATTTGTTGCTGTTTAAAGCAAAATAATAAATATGTCAGTAAATCAAAATAAAAAATTTTTAATTTATAGTTTTTTGATACTCTTTTTAAATAAAATAATTTTTAAGTTTGCCATATACGTTCTTCGTCACTTAATCATTTCTTATCTTAAAGTTTTTTATCTTATAATTTTTTGTTTTATAATCAATAAAATTTCTAAACTTAACAAGCATCTAAAGATTTAAATATCGGAACATTCTATGTAACAATGGATCAAAAGTTCAAGAACTGAACTTTAGAAAATACGGATCATTTATAATATTTTCAGCGGTAGCTTTGATTAGCCCGAGACAAGAATGTTCTCGAAATATTTTTGTATCCTCATAGGAATCTTCCGCTAACGAAGCAGCTGCTCTCGCGAAAAACGCGAGAATTCTTCGCCAAAGTTTCGCGTAATGGCCAGTTGATTGGCCATCGCGGATGTAAAAGAAGGATCAAGGGTAAAGTTTCAAGACTAATGCAACGGCAGTACTGATTCTGAGTCTGGGCGCAAAGAAAAGAGTATGATTCAAAGACGTTGAAGAAATTCAGCGTTGCTGTACGAGGAAAAAACGTCGATAAAAGATGAGCTCATGTGCATACTCATCATCATGAGAGGCTACAGGATCCGGGCCAGATCATTGAGTAATTCAATGATGTAGGACTCTAACAAAGACCTTGAAAATTTGGCAGAGCTGATTCTTAAAAATCAATTTTACAATTCTCATAAAAAACATTACAATATTAAATTATTAATTTCATTAAATAAAAAAAAAAACTATATCAATACTATAATGTAAATATATCGTCACTTGATGTCAATTGTAAAATTATATCAATAAATTGCATAATTAATTTGAATAATAAAATTTTTTAAATAATTATGTAACAATTAAATTTATTATCTACACACATATATGATTAAATAAATTCCTTCATAATTTGAAGGAATTGAAAAAGAGAGGGAAGCTATTGTATATCTATTCTGTATTACTTTGTAAATTTTAATTAAAAAATCCTTTTTTCTATCCTTAAATTATTAAAATCATATTATTCTGTTAATCAATTTCTCGTTTATATATATTTTAAAGTAAACGCATCGTTCAATTTTTTATTATCGATTTTACATCTCATTAAAATACACCATATTTGAATTGAATCATAAAATCACGTGAACGAAACTCGTGCAACACTTTTTCAAGAATAAAAAATCGCAGGAATTGGATATAAAAATTGTGTACGAACATGAAGAAAGTGCTGTTGCTGGATATCATTTCGTGAGAGGATCGCGAGGATAATAATAATTGCAATTTATGAGTGGCCGCGTCAATAAACCCGCCGCTCGCCGGATTAAGGGAACTCCCACACGTGCTCTCGATATACTGTTTTTTGCTTCAAGTTCACGAATCGCGTGAGTTGACGTTTCCTAGGTACCCCCTGTAGACCTCCGTGATAATAATACATCGATAAGAGCGTTCGTTTATGCAATTGCTGATATCTACATTTCTGCAGTGGCATAGAAATTTCGACACGTTTAGAATATATGTATTTAATTCACTGTTTCGTAATCTTTCTCTGAAAGTTCTAACGTCAATATAGAAACTTATTATCAACTAATATTTATATTTACCATTTTTTTTATTATTATTATTTCTCTATCTCTCTCTTATAAGAATTTATTAATTATTTAAATCCCAATATTTATTATTAATATATTTATCATAATATAGACATAATATATTTGTATTTAGAACAAGTTCAAAATTTAATATTTAATATTTACTCTCATTTAACTATTTAGATATTGATAACACAAATAGATATTGATTGGTTACTATTTCTGATTAGTATGCTCCTCTATAGTAGCATAGATACGAATTTAGAAATTACAAATTAATTAATGGTAATATATGCATCGCGTGATCGGCCACGCAAAAGTGTGGAAAAGGGAAAAAAAGGCATTTGATGCACGCTAGAATTACATGACTAATTACATGACAGATAAATGGGCTATACTACAGTCTGTATTGAATTTGAATATATAAAAAAACTATTCTCTCTAGATGCGTATATAAATGCAAATTTTTATTTAAAAGAATATCGCGCACATTCAAAGTATATTAAAAGTTTATTCAAAGTATATTAAAATTTTTCTTCAAAGAAAAATTTCTATCAAGAAAAAAATAATCTTTTTAATATTTAAACGATTAAACTTCAAATTAAAATTTTGAAATGTTTAAAAAAATTTTATTGCTCCATTGTGTCAAAACAATTCTTTTTTGATATTATTTATACTTAATCTTGTGTGTGTGTTAATCGATGTTTTAATATTTTGTTCAAGACAATTAGCTCGAATAAGAATTCACTCGAAATTAATTTAAGTTTAAAAAATCTAATTAATAGAATTTATTAATTAAACTCTTGCTTATAGAACCAATACTAAATCTCGATGAATGAAAACTCGTTCAAATAAATCTAGTTCACCTATTTTCGCGTTTCTATAATTTCCAATGCCATCGGCGACAATGCGATGAATATATAAAAGAGGTGACAAATTATACGTTGTAATGAAGCGAGCAAGCGGAGAGATTCTCGCCTTACGTGGTTTAATTGCAAGCATGCTCGCGCTGGTTGCTGGAATATCGTAAGAAAAGCATCATGTGTACGAGCTAGAATTACTAATGGGATCTATATATATACAATATGTATATATACATGGGAGAAGCCCTATCTGAACCCACTATCTATCCCCTCTCCCCTCGCCTGGCTGGCCAGTACAACCACGAACAATCTCTGTTTTTAATTATGAATATTAATTTTTATTATATATTAATATTAATTATATATTTAATTCTAAGCTTCGTTCATTCTATCTGGATCGAAGAACTTTTTGCGCCACATGGTTAAAGTTGTAATGCTAAGCATATCGAAGGACGGTCGAAAATGACGTAATCATTTGCAATAAAGTCGCTCGTAAAAGCTCACCTCGTGAATCTCCCTTGTAAATCATGAATGGTTGTTTGGAATTTATATAAGAAGTTCTGAGTCTGCTTCTTTTTGTCAATTCTTTTTTGAGAAGTGCTTCGAATGGATAATATTTATTACTCTTTAGAATAACTTCCTTTTAAGCAAATAAAGTAGGTACTATAAAATCCATAATATATGACAGCCGATGGTCTTACATAAATGCGAGATGAAATAATGATCGACTAAATAATGATAATAATATAAATTTTATATATGAATGTATATCGTAAAATTTGAGTAAAGTTTATATGTGCATAAAATAACATTCCTGGAACAATTTTTAATGTCAAACGCGAATAACTTTATTTATCGGACATCCTGTATATCATTGCGGAAAATTTATCGATGTTCTAAGAAACCACGGCATTGATTGGGAAGGGCAGTACTCCCATAGAATGATTCAAGGGATCCTTTGCTTCAGGATCGATTGTTGCGGCCGTGAAATCGCGGGGTCACATGACGGGACCGTAAATCTTGGGCGCACACATTCGGACCCTCGCGCGCACAAAAGAACGAAACGCGGCGCATGTATTGTCAGTCCTTCTTGCTCCTTGCTTTCGTTACAATATCTCGCAAAGATCAACGGCGACGACGTGCGTCGAATCCTTCTACGTTGGCTGTTTCCTTTCCCGAATGTTCCATTCACTAATCGCTTTCGTAAATTCTCAACGGTGATTTGTCGAAGGGACGGAGGCCTCCCCGGGAATTTCTAATTTTTCAGAATATTGTTCCCCTATTTTAAGCGCTGACTTTCAGCGACAAAATCCTACATATTTACAACCGAAAGATGCACGGAAACATTTTCTGTTTTGCGAGCGAATTCATAGCTAGCAATTTTAAGATCATTTTTAAAAATAACGTTTAGCTCTTAGATTTCGTATAAAGATCGTAATTTGTTTTATTCAGATAAATTAGTAAGTAAAACTAAATTTAAGAGATTATAATTAAGATTATAAGTAATATAATTAAAGTTAAAACTCTCTTGCCAAATATAGAAGGATTCTTGTCTTTATTATATTATTTACTTTTTTCATTCATATGTTATTATATGTTATTGTATGTTATTGTATGTTTGTATTGTTTATTATTATATTATAGTTATTTTTATGTAAAAATTATTCAGAGTTTTAAAAAGAAAATATATTTATACATTATTATTAGAAACAAATCGAGGGAAAATTAATTTTAATTGCTAAAAGAGTAGAGAATATATATACGCACATCTTTAAAAAAATATTTTTCTAGTTGACCCTCTCCAAAAGAGGCTTTATTTTATTTAGATTAGAAAAATCTCAGACATTGAAGTATCTTATCTTTCGAAGTATTCTGAGCTTGACTCTACGTCATGGGTCACATATAAAGCAAATGTGCGCCACTTGAAATAAATAAATAATAAAACCCCTCAAAAACGAGATCATATTACTAACACGGGAAATATAAATTGCTAGCGAGTCCATAATTTCAAAATTTTTTTACAACGAATAAATTTAGACTAAGTGGTATAATTATGTTGCTTTTCTTTTTACAAACACAGGAAATATAAACGATAATATAAATCACATACAGCGTATAACGATGAAAGCGTATGAAAAGACGGTTTACCATAAATCACGGTAATGCGATCGATCGAGCATGATTGTTCATCGGATGCGATAAATATCCGTTTACTATGAATGGGCTATCATTAGAAATTAGGCGATAAAATTTATGATAACGGTTGTAGCGTGTGATTCACGGTCGTAAAACGGTATCTAGCAGCTTTAAATTTTCATAGACAATCTAATTATCTTTTCAAATTCCTTGAGATACAGATCGATCAATTTTTTGCTACCTGTACCAAAATTTTACTACCTGTTTGTTGCCCACCTTTCAAAGAGCGTTTAAAATATTTCTAATTGTAAACATTTAATTGCAGCAACGACATTAAATTCATGACGTTCTCATGTAATCAGCATTGAAATTATTTTAATGAAAAAAATGTGTAAATTGATATTTTTTCAATATAAAATTTTTTTTAAACTCTTACAAACTTGGAATTTATCTTTGTGTGTGACATTTAATATAAAAATATATGAACACTATATAAATTTTTAATTTAAAATTAAATACTGTTACAATATAAAATTCAATATAAAATTCTTTCTCTTTTGTTAATTAAAAAGCAGAAAAAAGTTAAAAAGATTTTATATCGATAATATCTGATCAAATACTATGTAGTTTGCGGAATTATGTCGGAGACATTAATTAAAAGTTCACAAAGAGCTACGATTGTTTGAAATCTTTATGCAGCAAAATGGATCGCCTCTTTTTGTCTCGTTTAAATCGAGAGATAATCACGATCTTGTTTCTTTGCAACTCGTCTGTTTACGGCGCTATTAGCGCCGGTTCGAGGCAAAAAAATCTGGCCGATTAGGGATCGAGTGAGAGGAGAGAAAAGTGGCGGAGAGAAGAATCGCGAGAAACGGATTCGGGCCGCATTTTGGAGCGAGCGAGATCTGTGGATTTTCCGCTTCGTCGAGCGTTTCGCGGCGATTTACGTTCTACGAGCAATTAAACGTACAATTAGAGTGCAGAGTGTTAGCCAAGATGTGTATGTCTGTGTGTTATGGCTTGTGTACGTTACTCTCTCCCTGGCGCCAAACGCTACATTGAAGAAAGGAGGGAATAATATCGGTACGTGATAGCTCCGCAAGCCTAATCAATTAACCGTTTCAATCGATCGGCTTCTTCTGACGAGGTCTGTGATTATTTATTCTCAATTCCCTCTCGTGCTATCAATATTATACCGATGTTACATAAAATCTAATATAAAGCTAATATTGGAAATTAATATTTTAAAATCATAATTAAAATTATATGAAATAGAAAAATATTTTAAAATAAAATACAAAAAATTTTATTTTATTTATTTTATCTAGAACTTTTTACGTTATAATATAATATTTATATAAAAGCGTTATTCGTGTACCAATTATAAATAATTACTTGCTTCACGAATGTACTATATAAAAAACCGGAATAATATTAAATTAAATTAAATTGAACTCGTGAGATAATAACTGTAATTATTACAATTGCTAATAAGTACGATATAATGTAAATAAAAAGTAATATAAAGATATATACATCCGCGTGCATCCTCGAACGCAGCCTGCATGTACATCGAGAATACACTTACCCCTCTATATATAGGGTGTCAATAACTATATACGGGTGGCAACATTCTCGCGAGATTTCTTCAGGGATTGAGGGAGTGACGTATGTACAGCGAAGAGAAGAAAAGCGACCGAGACCGACGATGTGTACGCTTCGGGAATGCACGATGTAGCCGGCGACCGCGCAAAAATCCGCGACTCTTAGAAACAACCTAGGATTTCCTCCATTTCTGCCATATATGTACACATGCACGTTCGAGAGTGCGATGAACGCGAATCTGCGACCTGCGACCTCATGCGAATCTCATAGTGTAATGGAGAAAAATGATAAATTATCTTCTTTCTTTATATTTTTGTTTAGAAAGATTTTTATCTATTTGTTAATCAATGCCTATGATGGGTTGGTTAATTAGAAAAGATATAAAAAATTTTCGCATTTTTTTTTACGATAAAGAGTCTTGAGCAATCAAATTTCTTTCTTTCATAATAATAAAATTATCGAAGAGATATATAATTTTTTTTTTTATTACGCAGCAGAATTTCAGAATTTAATATGCAAAATTTAATTTTTGTAACAATCGATTTTCTCGCGTACAGGCTTCGTCGATATATCGAGGATAGCAAAGAGGTTACTGTGTTGTACGAGCAACGTGCGAGAGAAATGTGGCATACTTAGAGAATCGCGATATCTTACGAGATTAATGCGAGTCCGTGATTCTAATGTAACTCGAAATCTTGGAAATGAAATTTTGGTGAAAATTGAATTGCGCGTGATTTTCCTTGAAAATATGATCCTCTCACTAGACTATTAGATATACAGAGGTAGCTCAAAAATTTCATTGATGTCTTTTTATTTTTCTAATTTAAGTTCTTTAACTTTCAATTTAAGTGAAAGTCATTCACGATGTAGCTTGATAAATAAAGCTAATATAATGAGTATAAACATTGTGTAGGATTTATAGAGTTTTTCGTTGATTATTTAACATTTTATTTTTTAATTTGCTTCCGTAACATTTTATTATTGCAAAATTAGCTAATATATGGAAAAAATAACTTACCATTCAATAAATAAGTCACTTAATACAGTGAAGCAAGATTTCGTAATATTATCATTATCTTATCATTAATATCGTTAATAAATTTCAACTATACTCAATATTTCGCAAGCTTGCAATATAAACAAGTAACTTTAAGCAATACACATGCCTATCGATATTCTTACGCATTTCTAAAAAATTTACAGGCTATCAGCCTACACCAAGATAAAGACATTCTGATTACGCATATAGATATTCGATAATTATCGTGTAAACATGTGATAACGTATCAGAAGATATCCGGATGCATCGGATGTGCACTTGGAGGGAGAATCGATAGGTTCAGACGAATAATCTCACGTTGCACAATTACTTTCTTTTCTAATCCTTTCCTTCGATGATCCAAGTCATCGTTTTAATATAATCCACAAATGAATAAATCAAGTAATAATACTTGAAATTATATCACACTATCACATCCCGATCCCAATCGCGAACAAAATATTGAAGGATCACGTAGATCACGATCGATTCGCGAATCGAAGATACACGTGCGACGTCGAGCGTTGCATGACGCCAACTGAGCGCTGAGCGCGTGAAGCGTGAACAGTACACATTCGGTACTCGCTACTCGGTGATGGTCTACGTCTACGCGTCAACGGGGCCCGAGCGACGCCAGATCTTATTGGTCGACGAGACAAGATCTTCGTGGTCCCACGACCAGTCGGCTGCAGGTGCATCATGGAAGGAAACACGCTGCACACGGCGCGCGCTTTTCGAAATAGAAATGTTTTGTCCGATATCGATACTTGACTGCTCACCCCATATATCGGGTATTATTCCATATTAAAAAAATATATTTAATATGCGATGTCTTTCGTAAATATAAATATTTTCAAATAATACTTTTGCATTGTGATATTTAAGAAATTAAATACAAATTAAATTGACAAATTATTGAAAATTAAATCAATGATTAAATTAATTAAAATAAAAAATTATACATTAAATCAGCTTTAAATAAAAATTAAAATTTCTGCAAAAGATAAGTTATGGGAGATAAATGATACTTATAAGATTAAAATATTTTTAGACGTATTGACGTATTGGATTCTTGATATAGAAGCTGACAATCGCAATGAATAGATAATCGCATGTCATATAGATCATCGCAACAGGTTACAGGGGCTTCAAAGTTCATTAGATAATACTGGCTTGTAGGCCCACTAATTGTCGATTAATTACAACTAATCATCCACGCCAATTTGCTCTGTTTCCATGAGACTAACTGCATGTGTCCCGCTCGCGGCAATGATAGATCCGGTCGTGTTAATTAGTCGCTATCCGCAATTACAGCGACATCGTTTTACGCTAATCATCGCTCGTTGCGGCGAACAATCGCGGCAATAAATAACGAGCAAAGTTTAGTATTAATAGGTCCATATATAAAATTCAAGCAAGACAAAAATAAAATCGTAATTGTGTATGTATGTATGTAGTACTCACGTTTGTAGAAAGTTGACTTGTTAACGAGTGCACCTTCTCTTGAGCGTCTAATAGCTCGCGACGCAATTTTCTCAATTCGTGAGCCTGCTTCTCTTCAGCCGAGCTGTAAAGGCTGCTTGCGGTAGACACTAGTGATACCGAAGAGCCGTGAACTGAAGCAAATGCAAGATTTTTATTGCACATTAATTATCGATTCAAACTTTCACTTTAGAATCAATATTATATATATTAATTAATATTTCAGAAACTTTACATTTTTTTTTTTAAACTGATTATATAAAAAATATTGTGAATTTTAGAAACTATATTAATTTTATTATTCGTGTATAAATCTGCAGAGTAATTTAGATTAATTCTCAAAGTCATTAACTTTTTCAAATTCTCAACAAATATTATATCGATCTTTTTATTCTTCTGATAATACTCACTGTCATCGTCCTTGTGTACATGCTGATACAAATTCGGTGGTTGCCGCGAAGTGTGCGTGGGTGTTGGTGACGTTGGCTGCGACCAGTGCTGGCCGGTGCATCCTGCTGTTCCCACGGGAACACTGTAATACGGTTCCACTCCAACCCCCATACCTATTCCGACTTCCTCGCCTACCGACGATGAAGCACCACTGCCACGCGCTAGCATCGACGGATACATCTTCTCACTCTTTGTAGACCTGTGAAAATATAAGAGCAACGTGTTCTCTAGAGATTACCCTCGAGGCGTCTCTAAATGATGTTTTCTTATCAAGCCAGACTTCGAGAGGATCGCCTTTCGGGCTATTTTATCGATATCAATACCATCACCTATATTTAATGCTTTCATTTTTCAAATTCTTAATTTATCTAATAATCTCCATTTTAAGAAATTCTTTATATATTTTTTCATTTTTGTTTTATATTTAATTTTTGTAATTTTCTGACAATTTTTGCAAACTTTATAAAATATTATCGGTTATTAAAATACAAAATTGATAAATAAGTATAAAAACAAATTAAAAACGGGTGGATTGAAAATTATTTTCATTGTAAAAAAACGATATTTATGTTACATTCCGGAAGAGCAAAGATTTATAAGCATTTCTTGGTGAAGGATCAAGAGTACCAATCACGGGTTTAGCCGGCAAAAGAGGACTTCGAGTGTTTTGGTTAATCCCGGCAACGAGAAATACGTTTGTCTACCACTCAAGTGCGCGCGCAATTAGTCGATCCCAGAAAAAGCCTCTAATTAAAAGATAAGCTTACTTCCACTTGACAGGAAGTCGAGAACCACTTCCTGAGATGGTCTGCAGCATCCTGTACATTCAATTTCGTGGCAATCGAGCGAGAACTATCGATCCATCGAATCGATATTCCAACTTGAATTTATCATTATTTTCATATTCAAATATTGTTCGTTTAATCAAACGACTTCAAAGTTGCGTAATATTCTTATATAACGATGATGAGCAAGTATATAGTATAGCGGATAATAAGTACATAGCAGATATATATTCTGCTTTCAATCTTGGCCTAGAATATTGATGAAGCATCGCGCATGCATGCAGCTACACAAGCAACACGATTGTAAGATGTACAATAGGCAACGTTGAATCTGCGATAGGAATAACTCAGCACAATATATCGAAGACACGTGGAGCACAATGGTGAATTATATTTGCGTGATAGTCCTGTAATCTTCGGAAACTCCAGAATCTAAAAATTTAAAGATTCTAGAAGTCGAAGATTTTAGAATTTATAATTCTTCATTATTTCAGAAAAATCTCAAATATTTTAAAGTTTATAATTTCAAAATTTTTGGAACATTCAGATTTCAAATCCAAGCTCCTAAATCGTAGAATCTAAAGATTCTACGAGTCCAGGATGCAATAAATTTTAGAATTTATGATCTTTAAAATCAAACTTTAGAATTTACTCTACATTTCAAAATGTAAGAATTTAAAAAATCAAGAATTCAATAATCTTAGAATTTATAATTTTTAAACCTAAAAATTTTAGAATCTAGATTTTTACATTATGAAATGAGAGATTCTGGAAATGTTAAAGTTTTAAAATTTATGATTTTCGATTTCAAAAATCAATTGTTTTTTTTTTGTAACTTCATAAATTTAAAGATTTTGAAAATTCTGTTTCTAGATTCTAAAATTGTTAATAATACACGCTGTGAAAAATCTTCGAATACAAGGATTCGATCAAAATTGAGTCTGGAGAAATCCGCGGGTGCGTGTGATAGCGATTCTCGAGTGCGTATGTGTGTGTTACGACTCTGTGTTTTTTGATACTTATGCATGAAAAACGGGCTCGCCAATTGTATATTATCGCACTACCTTGGGAATGTCCTGTCCCGCAGGTGGCTAGAACGGTCAATCAAATTGTTCTACGTTATTTTACGGTCGGATTGATTAATTAAAGAGTAAGTGAGAGAGAAGAGCCGGAAAAAGAGGAAAGATTAGACGATTGAGAACTGATCAAATGTTAAAGTTATTCGCATTCCCGAAGTATACTATAATACTATGCACATATCACAATCAGATTAAAATTGAAATTAGCCTTCGCGATAATCGACATTAAACTCAGATATACAAAACAGATGTGAAATCATGTTTCTAATTATATATGTATATATATATATATATATATATATATATATATATTAATAAAAAATATGTATTAATATTGTATATAATCTATAATTAAAGATACTTTTATATTTTCTTAATATAATATTTAGCTGTCAAAAGATTGCAGATTTTTAAAGTGTCATGTATTGAATTTGTTTATATAGTGCTATTATATTATTAGATTAAAATATTATATAAAGAACTTTTTTAAAATTACAATAGTTGAGCAAATAGAAATCAATCGTAAGATAGAAATTCTCACCTGATAGAGTTGCTCCTGTTTAATCTAGGCGGTGCCGGAGATCCCGTAGAGTCCCTTTGATGCATTAAGAGTCGAGCATGTGTTAAGCTCGCGCGATGTGAGCCTAATGATTCCACGCTGTCTGCCTCACATAAACCCATTCCTAAAAAAAAAAAAAAAATGTGGTTCCAAGTTAAAAAAAATTGTATACAAATTTTGTAAAATAAAAAATTAAAATAAATTATGATAAAATAAAATAAATATAAAATAAATATGATAAATTGACATATTGATAAAAAATTTACACATTTTTGAATTTAATATTTAAAAAATTATTTATATTTTACTATATTTTAATCAAATTACCTTGAGATCGTCCGCTGGGCGTGTAGGTATTGCTATGTCTCATCCACGAAGTGGTGTAGGGACTGTTAGGCGTGCCGTAGTAGCCCTGAAGATCAGGTGCCGCATAATTACTGCACGTATCACTAAGACTACCGTCAGATGGTTTCAGTACTCGGGGTGAAAATGGTGGACCCGCCGGTCCAACACCAGTTCCTCTCTCACGATGATGAGCGGAAGCAAAGAGAGCTGTGAATTCCGGACTGCCTGGCTTCGGCAGGCTCTGAGAGCCCAACATGAGACGATCCCGGACTGATTGAGAGAGTTGACTGGCGCTGGGACCGGTGAGACTATAGCTTTTATAGTGATGACCCTGATTGGATCCTGAGGAGTTGGCTTGCAATTCCGTCGTGCACGTTTGCGTGCCACCGGAAACTTTAACCTGCAGCCAGAAGATAACCAACTCTAACTTAATCCATTCTACTAACTTAATCTTAAGTCATAGATTTTAAAATATATAATTTTTGATTCTTCAAAATCCAGAAATTTTAAATCTGTGACTATAATTTCTAGAATTCGAAGATTTAGAATTAAAAAATTTTAATATTTATAATTCTAAATACATAAGAATTCATAACTTTTACGCTACCTTGGTCCTTGGCACAGCGCTAACTTGAGCCGTCCTCGTGGCGTCCTTGTTGCCATTTTGAACACCATTGGGACTCGGACTAGTACCTGCACTGTGCCTTTTAACGTAGCCAAAACTTTGCGGTACCCCGCGAACCTTGCTACTTCCGCTAGTTGACGTACCCGACGAAACTTTCTGTGGTTTCTCGCCATTTGCATATTCGGCCATGGCCTGCTTCCGATGCTTATCCTGTATATTTCAATCATTTCAAGTTATTAATATATTATGTAATAAAATAAAAAAAGCTATTTTTGTGATTTTAATTTAAATCATAAATTAATAATATTGTTGTAATTCTATTTTTTTTATAATATTATCAACTTTATTATTCAGCAATTAATAAATAAGATTATGGATCAGACAATCAATTTTAATATTTATCTGTCTAACAATAAATAGTATCAACAGAAATATAAAAAAATATGGAAACATAGGAATCGAGGATTTCTTGAAATATCTTACCTGCGATCTTCTGGAGGGACTAGGACTAGGAGGTGCACCCTCCTTGTCTCTTTCCCTTGCGGCACCCGCCTCGATATATTTCTTCCATTGTTGACTGTTGGAACTGCTACTAGAACCGTTCGAACCTTGCTGCTGCTGCTGCTGCTGTTGTTGCTGCTGCTGCTGCTGATGTTTGAAGGCCGAGCTCTCAGTTTGCTGAGAGCTGTCGGATTTTTTTACGTGCGGATGGTGACCACTGGGATGTCCACGTGAGCCCACCACACGATACATCAGATTGTTACCTTGCTGCGCCCCTTGGGGGGTGGCCGAACCTCCGCCACCCCCCACAATCACGCCCCCTCCGCCTGGCACCCTCTATTTTTCACAGAGATAATGTGTATATGTTAATTGTATACAAATTGTATATTTTAATATATTTAAGAACACGTATAATTATATTCCTTAAAGTTGTATAATATAAATATATATTGCAAGAGATATAAAAGAAAAATTTATAGTAAAGAAATTCTGAGATTATCTATTAATCTTATCGTTAGATATTTTTATATTGACATTTATTGTCAATAAATTGTTAAAAATATTGAGTATCTAAAATGAGATCAATGTCACTGTCATCATCCGCGTAACCAGTTAAAGACTCATAATAAGAGGAGTATCGATTTCCAAGCTTGGTAGAAGTCAGAACCCTTGTGGCATGATTCAGAGCATAGGCGCCACCGCGACGAGACGCTACAACAATTTTTGCTGCTATTCTCATCCTTTATTCATAATTCTATTTTTCATATAAATGTGATATTATATAATAATAAGAATAATGCGTAATATTATTCGAGAAACAAATTCCATGAATATAAAAATATAATTTTATGTCTAAGAGAGAGAGAGAGAAAGAGAGAGAGAAAGAGATCATTGATGATTAATAAGGCTCTTTTCTTTCTAAAAAAAATTCTGAAGATCATTATTTAATTTTTTTCCCTAAAAAAGGTGTACAAATTTCTGAATTAAATATGAAGAATAAGAAACTTGACGAAAAAATGAAATCTCATCAAAACGAAACGAGGATGTAAGTCATTCCATCATCTTCGTACATGCAGAATCGCGAATGACTCATAGGGGTGGAAGTAGGAAGGCTCTTTGGATTTTTATGACAAGGATCGTAAACGTACGCGCATAGAAAGACCTTAAATGCGGCATAACAGATCCGTGGGTCAAACGTGTTTTTTTTCTACTAGTCTGTCTTTGCAAAGAACTACATACACACCGATTTATTTTTTTGTCCATACAAAATTGCTCTCTCCTTCATTTAAAAAAAATAACAAACTTTCAACTGCTATATCAGCAATATGAGAATTTTAATACAAGCATTTGATTCGCAAAATAAATGATTTTAATTATGCAATACTTATATCTTTTCTCACACATCGATCTTTATTTTTATTATTTTTCTGCTTTCTACATTTAGTCTTTTTTAATCCCTAAATTTTTCTTTCTTTTATATCATATTTTATACCATTTCTTTTTATTATCTATGTATTATTTCATTTTACATTTACAGTACATTTCCTAATTCTATTTTTTCTGAGTTTAATTTTTCCTTCACTCTCAAGCTTTCTTTGATTATTAATATTTAATTCTTTTTACTTCTCCGAATTTATCATTTTTTCATATCGAAGGCGGTACGTCACACGTTAGGCGCAATCAACCTTGTCGGCAGGAAACAGCAAACATTCGCATGCCTTTGAAATACGCGAACCGGGTGCAGAGAGTCCAAATAAACCGGGCGCACCTCTCTTCTGAGTAGATGGTTTTCCGAGACTCTCTCGCAGCACAGAGTCTGGGGTTTATTTTTTAAAATCCTCGGCGTGGAAATAACCCATTTTTTACGATCGTACAACATGCAGCATAGCAAGGCGACGATGCCTCGAGTGTTGACTGCGATGATATCGATTCCGTCGTCTCGAGAAAAATTTTCGAACAAAGGACGAGAATTTCTCTCTTTCCAGCTTATGTTTCCCTTTAGAATTATAGAAAACTGTATAGCCTTCTAATACACATTATCGACATTCTTTAGCTAATATTTAGAATCATTATTTCGTATAAAATTATGATGTAGAGAGATAAATAATTAAAAATTAAGGTTTTCTCAAGATATTTTCAACAAATTAAACGGTAATATTATTTCGCTGCTCATTTAATTATTCTACTGGATTTAAACCAGAGAAATTACTCACCATGAATTTTATCTTCTACGCGATAAAAGTTTGCAATTCTGCTTATCCTTCATACATGACAAACACCTTTCTCTATTACAATTTTATTTTATTGTCAATTATTTCATTCTCTCTTATTCTCTCTTTTTTATAACAATTTTTATTATTTTTAATCATGATTATACATAGGAAAATATTTTAGAACTGCAATGCTATATTCTGTATAAAAAAATATTTTTTTAAGATTTGTGTGCAAATTAAAAATAATTAATTGATTTAATTAATTAACTTTACATAAATTATTCTTCTTAGAATCAATTCAAGTCACAGTCACGAAACACTTGAATCAGTTGAATTATCAGCTGATTATGCCAAAATATTATTACCAGCAGCCTTGCGAAAATTTATCATGCGGATTTTTTTATGAAAAAATTGAAGATGTTCTTATCAACAGCGACTTTCGATTAGTTTTTGCGACAATTTTAAAAATTTTATCTAAAAAAATTTAAATATTTTATTAAATAATTTAAAAGTTATAAACTTTTTAATTAAAAAATTTAAAGAATGACATCTTTATTACATACTATTCTTTATCATCGTCTGCTAAATTACGTATGACACATTAATCTACTAATAAACTTTCTATTTAAGTTTAGGCTTTTTTGTTTCATTTTATTTAATAAGGGGTAGTTCCCTATCCTCGATAACGTTTTCACTCTGATGAGGATACACTCGATATTTCTCCCAATTAAGATAATATATCTTCACCGCGATTTTCACCCTGAAAAATATAAAGGGCAGTGCTTTATCACACCCCCGCACCTTCGACACGATTCCGAACGTAACGTACGAGGCGTCCGAATGTTAACCGCCGACTGTAAGGGTCGTCGATCCATAGCTCACTGGCCCTCTCTTCCCCACCTCTCCCGCACACACCGTGTAATATTACTAACCGGGAACTATACTCACCCTCCCGAATACTGCACCCGTGCGCTACAGGGTGCCGCAGAAGTAAAATGATTCGATTCGATTTACGATAAGAGCATAAAGATCAAGACTTTACATTCACACTTGAATTGCATGTTTTTTTCTAACCGATATTTTATTAATTATAGCTAAGAATTCTTTTTATTCAATTGTTAACATTTACAGAATGTCTGTGTAATTCTTACCAAAAATATATCTCTCAAAATTATGGACATATATTAAACGTTAATTATAAAGCTGTCAGAAAAACTGTCGTTCAGAATTCAAAGCGCGATATTTTAATTTTATCCTAAAGGAGACTTATATGTACATGTTATATTTCAATTTCAAGTTAAAATTCTGCCCACGTACAAATCCCATTAAATACTTTAATAAACCGAAAGGGAGCTATTCTTTTTTTCATTCAAAACAAGAATAAAATGTTACATTGTAATTAAAATGTTAAATTATAATATCATCATAGAAAGAGAGAGAGTAAAAATTACAGAGATTTTTTTTATTTCCGAAGGTCACAATCTTTCTGCGAGCTCGTTTGTCCTAAAGTATCATTTAATCGACTTGATTTACGTCCGAAAGGTTACAAAAGAGAAGCATTACCTTTGTCAGCGATAAGAAGACCATGTACGAACCAAGTTTTCTACGTTCCCTTATCTCGAAGGGATTCGAAAAGGGTTGTTACACCGGAACCGATAGCTCTCGTTTAAGATGTGCCCTACGCGACAGTGAGCGAGTCGATATAGTTCAAGACCAGCGGATTAGAGAGAGGATTATCCGGGAACGACGTAGACATCTTGGAAGGAAAAAAGTCACCCTTCTTACTATAATCCTTTTACTATTCGATCGCTCTATATGTATGAATACGAATTAAAAGAAACTCTATAAATTTTGGTTATTATATCAATGTATCAATAGTATTATGTACAGTAAATTAATAATAGTTGTAAAAGATTTTGTTATGATTAAAATTAAATATGTAGAAAAATTATATAGCATAAAATATAAAAGAAATAAATAATTAATATACAGAGTGTCCTCCGCAAATCTCTAAATTTTTATTTAAGAGTGAATTCTCCGATTAATTTAAAAATGATTTTTTTTTCTCAGCGAAAATACCGAGGATATTATCATTTTTTTTTTGCAGATTTTCTATTTTTGCCATTATATATTTTTGTAACTAACGATAAGCTTTAAATTAAAATTTTATTAAAGTAAAATCCATCTCTGAAAATAACTGAAGAATGTAGTTGTATTAATCTTTTAACTGCAAGTTTAGTTTGCAAAAAAGCTTTTATTTTATTCATTTATACTCAAAAATTATTAATGTCTCAACATTTTGAAGAAAAATTATCTCCGAATTGGCCAGAGAGTCCTTAAAACGATATTCGATGGTTTTGAGTCACTCTATATTATTATAATAATTCGATCGAATAAATAGTTATATAATATCCATAAATATGAAAAGGATTTAAATATGAAAAAGGAGAGAATTTATATTTGAAATGACTGTTTTATTAAAGATATGAAATATTAAAATATGCAATTAAATTATGATTGTCTATCTTAAATTTTCGAAATGAAGATCAGCTTAAATATATTATTTCTTATAAATTCGTACTGCAGCCATAAATATTTAATTAACAATTATTACAGAGCTCGGCGATTGACGAGATCGCAATTCAATTGTGGTAAATGACTCGTCAAAAGGAATCAAAAAGGATAGGGAACAGCAGTTATTATTTCATTATAATAATCGTCGTTAAAAAGGACGTTTATGTTGATACGATTTTAAAGCTATTAAAATGGTCGATTTGCGGCTGTGCAGCAATGCACGGATAATTTATGGGTTGGCTTTTAACGGAAGAAAAAGTTATCGTGTGCGGTCTATCTTGGAAAAGAAAACGCTCATTATCCACCGGCTAGCTCTATTAAAAATTAATTCAACAAAAGTCAATTATTTCTGAAAGAATATAAGCGAAAACGAATGAACTTTTAGATTTAAATATGTTAAAATGCATGCATATTGCGCTTTAAATATGATTTAAATATTTATTAAAAAAAAAAAAAAATTGAAAATATTGTATAATTAAACTCTTGTACAAAAATCAATTTAATTTGATTTGTGATTACAGCTGTATATTGCATAGATTGTTATAATCATACTTGTATACCGTTTTTGTTGTTAATTTTAGATTGTCAATTCTGATTTTGTTAAGAAAAAAAGAAAAAAAGTTGCATGCGGTAATATAAGAATGGAAGAACGTAGAAATTTTTAAAAGTGAGATTTTTAAGAGTGAAATTCGCAAGCGAGAAAGTCATTTTTTTAATGGTATGGATACCTTAGTACACGACAGCTGCGCGATGCAACAGCTGACGCGCACACATACTCTATACTTTGAAACTGGATTGGTATAGGTTTATGAGACTGTGTTTGTACATACATATCGTCGCTCTTTGCCCTTCCATACTGATTTTAGTGTTAATTAAAAAGAAGATTGATCAATACTGTCGTACGAAATTTAATTCTACCTCAAAGAAAGAAATAATGATTCATATTCAAAAAACTTTAGATAAAAATTTGACTTATTCCAAAAAATTACTCATTTAATTGAAAGATTTAAAGATGTTAAAGAATATTTTTTATAAATTTATATTAATTGTGTTAAAATATTTGTGCTTCGCCTAAAAGAAGTTTCTCGTTCAATTAAAAAAAGAAGATACTCGATCAATTTTTCTATCAATTTATCTGAAATTATCACTATACCATTGGCTTGTTTCGAACTACAAATACATATAGATATACACATATGCCAATTGTTGCACCAATGTTGTACCTATAATCGAGAATATACTCGGCAGCTGCCATCACCCTTTAATCATCTAACATGTTATTGTTGAATCAATGACTACTGAATTATGTTTGTATAGTAATCACAAATAGCAAATACCGTTCCCAATAATATTTCAAATTGTGTTAAAACAACAAACATCAGTATACAAAATTAACATACCCTGCTTATTAATATTAGTAGTGAATAAATAAGGATGATTAGCCGGAAACGACTTACGGATAGTTGAATTAAGAAGAAACAAGAATAGATGCTATTTTTAAATATGCACTGAGTCTCTCTCTCTTTCTTTCACTCACTCAAATAGCATGCTATCGATTTCGAGTTCACAAGTTCACTGACCTTGTGATGAGAGGAATGTCCCGTGTGATTGGCGGAGGTGTGATTTCTGGCGGGAATGGAGGCCAGCTCCTCAATCGTGAGTTCCGCCAAGGCGTCGTTTCCGCCGCTGCAGCCGCCTAAAAGACCGCCGGCGACGACGCCGCCAACGCCGGCGACGACGCCGTTGCCGCCGGCGTTACCGCTTCCCAGACCGACGCTCCCGATACAACCGCCATCCGATCTCGCGACCCCCGACGGTCGACTCTTCTGCACCCGCCTCGAGGTCACTAGTTCCTTCACCCCCGACAGTTCTCGTCGCGAGCTGCTCACGTACCTGCGAATCAATCCAAATCAGGTGTCGCTATTATTATCCGAGAAATAATGAGTTTAATCGTATAATCAGACATCGTATATAATCAGATTCGAATCGTACCTGCAGCATTTGATTATTTGAAATATATGTAAATAATTATTTAAAATAGTTGTTTTATAATTATTTAAAAAGGTACAGACAGTTCTCTTACTGCGTCTTACTGCGTAAATTTCGTGATTTTTTCTATTTCCTATCTATCATATAATTATAAATTAATTATTCATTTCATTTATTATAACATTTATTAACTTTAAAAACACTCATTTATCAATATAGTTTCATAAAGTTATAACACAAATGCTAAATAATATAGTAAACTGAGATTAACAATACTAAAATTTAATTTATAGTATCTGAAAGGAAATTAAATGTAATATATAATGTAAAAATAATATTACAGTGAGTTAATGCGCCTCGTAAAAAACGTATTTAACCTTATACTAAGTTAACACTCAAGTGATTCACGAGCTCAACATTTTGAGAAGAAAAAGAATCAAATAAAATTTCGATGGGAATGAAAACCGGACACCATTGCGCATCTCATCTCTAACTGAAATCTGCTTAATTAACGATTGCTACAAAAATTCTTTCTCTCTCTCATTTTCCTTATATGTTGTCATATACTTAGTTAATTAAATAAAATTCGTTTAAATCTACGCAATTAAATTTTAGACATTTTTATTTTGAATGATTGTTGTACCGCTCTGAAATAGAAATTAATTAAATTATAATCGTTTATTAGGAAATATATATATATATATATACATATTTTGTATTTTATTCAAAATAATTTTAAATAATTTTAAATTCTTTTGCACTAAATAAACTTTGATTTAAATTCGAAATTATTTTTAATATGCTAAAGTTAATTCAAAATTGTAAATTAAATAGGACTTTCTCTTTCTATATAACTGCAATCGGAGATATGTTTTTCCTTCCATCGGATTAATTTTCGGATCATTTTTCGCATCTTGTGATTTATGAGCTCATTGATCACTTTGTGCGGATTAAATATTTGCGGAAAGCTCAACTGGCGTCGGAATTAAATGGTAACTTTCTAGCTGGCGCACGATAACTTTATTCTCGCAAGAAACTTGAACAGCGAGCAGAAACTTCGAATGTCATTTCTTAAACTCGTTACTCGCAAAACTTCTTGATTACAAGCACAATTAGTGTCGATAATTAAAAAGTTGTAACGTAGCGGAAAACACGAAAGAAATCCGAAGAATGTCTCGCAAGAATCATCTGTAAATATAAGAACAAGGTTTTCGCTTTTTAAAGCATTTTATACAATTGTAATATTAATATTAATATATTAATATTAATATTAATATTAATTTATTCCTTTTAAGTTTAATTTAATTTGTGTACCCGGAAACTATTCTTTCTCTCCTCTCTCTCTCTCTCTCTCTCTCTCTCTCTCTCTCTATTATTAAAAAAAGAAAGATATAATTGTGTAAAAATTAAATTAAATTCTTTAATGTCAATTTTTTACGATTTAAATTTTAACGAATTAAATTTCTTAGTACAAATTCTTACCAAATTTTAAAAGATCTCTCAAATATCTCTGACAAGGTATCACTTTTAATATCACAATGAACTCTGAACTTCATCAAGTTTTAACTTTACGTCTAATTTCGCAAAGCAATACTCACTGTCTTACAAGATTGTTACAAGGTTTAGAAAGGAAAAGAGCAAAAAGAGGAAGAGGCGGAAAAATTATTTGAAAGAGCTCTTGCGACTTTAGAGTGTTATTACAAAATTGACAAGGAATTTGACAGTAGATTGGTTTTTAAATTTAGGATTTAATTAATCTTAAATTATGTATCTTAAAAAAAGTAAAGTATTACTTGACCCTTACTTATTTCACTGCCAACGTGTCTCTAAGTTTATAATAAAATTTCTCTCATAAAGATCTATTATTCAATTAAAAAAATAATAGTGCAACATAACATAAAAAAAAATCTACATTATAAAGATAAAATTCAAATTGCTTAAAAAAACTTTATAAGAAACTATATTCAAAGTACTTATAAGAAACTATATTCAAAGTACAGGAAAAATCACTCTTAAAAAATCACTCTTCTAAGAAATTATTATAACAAATAATATCAAGACAAAGATGTTAAAAATTTTGATTAAATCTAAATTACTTGAAGATAGAATCTAGATTTTTTTTTTGCTACAAGTGAATGCTAATAAATCTTTATTTGAGAAATCGCGAGATATTTCTGCTGTTTAAAGTTTAAACATTGGATCTGCTAAGAAAACAGTCTTTGTCAGACTTTCCCTTTCGCCCTCGGACTTTTCCGCCATTCACACTCTGTATTCACTATATTTATCATCCAATATTTAAACTAATTAACAAAGAGTTTCAAAGAGACAAATAGGGATGACTAGATTACCGTTCAGCTTGAGTAGCCGCACTTCTAACGGTTTCCACACCTTTCCTCGTCTCTTCCACCTTCACTTTATACTATATACTCTGAACACTGTCACACCGAAAACTGGGGAGAAATTACCGGTAAGTTAAGGCTTCACCGAGGATGAAAACGGGCGGAAACTATTGCCGATTCAGAATACACTTCGCCTATTTTCGATGACGATGAGGACAACGATATCGAAGAAGACGACGTCACTCCCCACCCTCGCTGGCTCGGCACCTACTCTCCTGCCTCGTCGTCGGAGAAAGCAACCCCCGGTCGTGATGCTCCTTCGAATCGCCCTATAATAATGCGCCGACGCCGGCAGATCGCGCCACCGTGTGGCAACTTCGGATCGATCGTCGTGACGTCACCGCGTCCACGCAAGCGTCGCGCGGCTGCTGCTGCCGCCGCGAACCGCGAATGTTATCTCTCTTTCTCCTATTGGAATTTTCATCTGCGTATGAATAGATCTTGCACCCGCAGAGTTTTCAATTACATGAATTTTTATGGTGGATCAACAAAAGGTGAATATTCAAAATGAGAGTTTAAATGTTCTATAAAGCATCTTTCATATAAATCTATTTTGTATAAATCTATTTTTTTTATAGAAGCTAAATTAGACCAAATGCAGATTTTGTAAAGTATATGGTCATGTAATTAAAAATATATAAATATGAAAATGTACAAAAGCATATAAATATATCTAAAGAGAATAAAGAAAATTTGTTAAATATTTTTAAATTTAAAACTTTAAATAATTGAATATTTTGAAAATAATTATTTTTATTTTAATATTTTTTAAACTTATTTTAAATTGTCTTTCTATTTATCTTGAATTCAAAAATGAATCTTACTTATCCTATTTATATATATACAATTTATATATATATATATATATATATATATATATATATATATATATATATGTGTGTGTGTGTGTGTGTGTGTGTGTGTAACGCGTATTATTATAGATAATGTCTATCTAGTGCACGTGCGGAGTGATCGCAGAACGAGATGCGCCAAAGAGATGTACCGCAGCATCCTCATCTCGTCGGAATGTACGAGGGTGAGAAAAAGGGACATGTCGCGTGTGAATCCTATGACCAGAGAGAGGAGGACAATGCTGAGGGAGACTAGAAAGGACAAAGGTACTTATCTTTCTGCATACAATACACATAACGCAGCTTCGCCCACCATTCGCCGTGCGAATGGTCGTCTTCTTCTCGCGCGATAAATTGATTTCTCGCTTCGGCGTATATATATTGTATATGTGTATAATACATGCGTATACACATATATATCGTTCGTCTTAATGTGGTTATTACTCTTGCTCCAAAGGATACAACCGAAAATGAGACTAATCAGTAATAATGTGATATCAACACAAGTGAAATATACCCTGATTGATTAAATAAAATAATAAAAGAAATAGATACTCAAAGATAAGAAATAGATACTTTAAGAATAGATCAAATAATTCTAATATTAATAAGTGATAAAATCTCTCTCGATCAACCACACATATTTATGATATGTGTTTCTTAACCATAATATCATATATTTATCATAAGAAAGACAGATACGCTGCAAAAATACATATAAAGATATCGAATATGAATCTTTCAAATCGTCATGAGAATAATGTATATATATATATCAATGCGTTTATCTTTAAATATATTTAGACTTTAGAGATTTCTTTCTTTTAGCACCCAAGGAAAAATTCTTTCGCAGGTCCGCGGTAATCGTCGAAATATGGCGAGAGTCTTTGTTGCAGATTCGACGGGGTTTCCCTTAACGCGATGGCGATGAGGGTCGTAGAAGGGTCTCTCGGCTAAGTATATTGAATTTCCGAAAAGCGCGTCGGGTTTCAAGCGGATGATACGCGCGCGGCCTCGATTATGCCAAAGTAAGTTAGGCGAAGGGGTCCATGTCGTGCCCTCCGGCGCGTTTCCGGGGCATGTTATGGCAAACAATATCCCATAAAGCGCGTGATACTACCCGAGAAGAGATCTTTCTTAATCATCGGATATGTCCTTGGAAGTCGATTCTAAGTATCTTATAAATACAATAGACTAAATAAAACGTAATGATTAGATTATACCGATATATAGAGAGAAAGCGAATCTTTTTTTACTATAATTTTAATTTAAAGAAAATATTTTTAATTATAAATATCTTTTTACTTTTCTTTTTTCTTTGTCATTTGATTTTATGCTGGAGATTCTGCGACTTCTTATAAGAAGCTTAACTTTATCGGTAGAATGTTTGTGGAAACATAGTAAAATCGTTTTCGCGAATTAATCGAATGACTGGCCACGCTTTAATTCGATCGCGGTAAAAGCAGTCTAAGCGGTGTTGAGTAATTGGACACGTCTCTGGAAATAGCCTCGTGAATTTTGCATAATTAGAGACCGTAGTCAGACTATCCAGGCAGAAGCGTCTTTCTCGCGAGCCTTGTATGATTCATTCGCCCGACACACGTGCAAAAGTCTGAATAGATTATCGTAGATGTGAGCTTTTTCATCGGACTACTTCATCGGAAGTATGATAAATTTAGATAGCTTAAAAGAAATAAATCTTATTATACAATTATATGTATAAAGAAGAAAAAATTTTTTGTGTTTTTACGTATGCTAAATTTAGTGGCTAGTAAATCCGTTGTATCGCAGATCTCGATCGGAATATTAATTGTTGCATAATAACGCAAAAAGCTCACATAACACAAGAGCCTAAGAATTAAGATAGAATATGATTGATACAAGAAGGGTTTCTTCTGAAAGGGTTTCTTCCGAAGACCACGTATGCTTCGTCTTTGCGTTTCTCTAATGAAATTGGCTTGCTACTTGAAATGTTAATTTGAATATACATAGGTCAGAGCTAATAATAAAGCTTTCTCTTCCTCTCCCTTTCTCTCTCAGTTGGTCGTGAGTATTTCATTGCAAGAAAAGAGAGAGGCACAGGCATGATGAAACGTAATGAAGGAATCACGACGCGAATCTACTTTGTGTGCCGGACAATATCTAAACGTTGTTTAAAATAGAAAGCGTTCCTTGATATATTCAAAAAACAAAACCATAATTTTTAGTCGCTTAGTCATTATCTACTAAATAAAGTAAAATCATCTAACAAAGACTAAAAAAATTTTTATATCAATATATTTGTTTATTTTAATTTTTTGATATTAAATATTGTAAAATTCATAATATGTATAAGAAGTTTTTATTTTTCAAGTAAATGTCGCGAAATAATAAAGCAAAAGCTTTCTATTTATTTCAACGATAATTTTAATTAAAGATTAATATGATAGTTTATCGAATGCTGCGAGATACGATAAGACTCCGCGGAAATGCTGGTTTTTCGTTGAAAAGCGCTCGCGACAAGCTTAGACTCGGAGCTTTCTTGATCAATACTCGGCGCGCGCTCAGCGTCGCCCACGCGGCGCTAATTTATCGCCACTCTCGCGTGCGCGAGCATTGCGTCTTCGCACCTTTCTTTCATCTATATTTCATTCGATAAAAAATGATCCATCCGGCCGACGATTCAGCAAAACTTTCGCGACGCGCGTCGCGAATCGTTCGCGTGGTCGACGTTGATATGCAAAGTTCAAACGCGAGAAAGCTCCCTTGATCCCTTTTTTATGCCAATTCAATTGTCGCTGATCCTCTCTTAGAATTTGATAATAATCATTTGTCGAGATATTGGTAGAAATCTAAATCAATGTTATTTTTGATAAGTTACATACTACAATATATGATAGATTATATTTTTCTTTTGTCATATTAACTGTATCTTATTGTCGTAATAATTATATTACTGTCATATAATAGTCTTGATGAGAGAAAAAAAGAAAATCTTTTATATAAAAAAATAATCATTATATAAACAATCATTTGTTAATTTACGCCGAAAGAAATCTTTATCTTTTATTTATAACTTATAGCACAATACGCGCTGAGAGTTGATGATTTCAAATATGAACAACACGCCTAAAAAAATTATATAGGGACTATATAGGACTCACCTGTCATGCTCGTGACTATAGGAAGGATTGAGTCTGCGTGCATATAGAGACGCGCCACCCTCGGACATGTATCCGTCACAGAGATCAGATAGGGTTCTGCTGCCAACGTTCATACCACCTCCACGCAGCATCTCGCCATCACTCAGATAACCGGAAGCGACGTCTACGTCAGCGTAGTCGTGGTGACCACCAACGTGATGATGCGACGATGAATGTAGAACAGTATATTGTCGGGTCGTCGTGCGACTCGGAAGAGTCTGCAGGCCCCGAGCCCCAGGTGTGTAACCGCGCAGAAGAGGCTGCATAGGTTTTACTGTCATCTCGGCCTCGTCGTCCGCCAAGGTACCGCCGCATGTTGAACTATCTGATAGCACCTTTATTATGGCAAAATAAATATAAGCGTTTTTTTACATAAGTTTTAATTTTTGATTTTATAAATATTTTTAATGTATTCGTCAAATTTTAAACTAAGTTTTATTTTGAATATCATATAATAAAATCTTTTTTTGGGATAAACATCTCAATTAAAATTTTGAGTTGCTCCATATGATTCGACATTATATAATTATTAATTATAATTATTAATTATAAAATTATTAATAATTATCTACGAGTATATGTATATATATATAATAGGATTCATTAAATTCTAGTCTTTTAATTATCTCCCAATTTCACTCAGTAATATATCAAAAGATATATATTTCTACTGACCTTCTCCAATTGCTCAAATGTAGTATCAATTTTGCGATTAGGAATCGTCTTGATCTCGCTGCCGCTCTCGCTGCTCGGTCTATAAATCACACTACTGTCGCTCGAATTGCTCTGCCCGGTGCTGTTAGAATTGCTGTGTGAGCTTTCAGACATGAGGTCTGAGATACTCGGCATCGGCGACACCATCGCTACTGTATTGGGATCAAGTTTACGATGAAGAGTATCGCCGCTCTTCGGCTTCGCAAGCGTCGGTACACTGCCGGTTATGCCACTCTCTTTTGAAGGTTTCGATGTACCCTTCACGAGAGCGGTAGGTTTTGGGATGCTGGAGCTCGGACTGAGCCCGGAACCGGCCATGTTCGGACCTTGAAGAGGACTATTTAAGCCTGTCAGCGGTTTACTAGGCCCAAAGTTTAGATTACTGTGCGCGGGAGGGCTTGCGGGTCCATCTTCAGCATTAGCTGGCTTCTCATCAGCTACTGAATCTATGTGATCAGTCAGAGAATCTTGTTTTTCGTTGGGAATGTCAGTAGATTCGATTTCTTCTTCGCAAATAATCTTGTCCTGATTTGATTCTTGAATCTTTGATGGTGAATCAAAGTTTTCCATCTCTGATTGCTCTTCCAAAACTTCCGGTTCTTTCTGCTTTGACATAAAATCCTTGCAGTCTGATAGATTGGCTTCATTCATGCTCAGAGTGCGATTAAAGACGTCATCCTCGCGTGTGAGCATTTCTACCGTTTCGGACGACTTGATGATACCGTTGGTATTTGCTAAAATAGCCTTTTGCATCATTAGGTCCTTATTTAAACCATTTGGCGGTGATTTCATATTTTGTAGATGAATTTTCGGATCCGGTATCTTGCCTGGAAGCTCCATTTTGGGTCTAGGTGAAGGTTTTGTCGTAGGAAGTTCGTTCTTCAAGTTTACATTTTTGATATCTTGAGGATTGATCTGCCTAGGCGGCGTCAAGGCTGAAAGATTCATCTTTGGTGACTGTGCTATCGGTTGCTTTGTTAGTTCTTGAAGATTCGGTGTTTTCTTATCGTTTGGTAATTTAGTAGCCATCATTTTACCGGCAATCTTGCCATCTTGATCCATGACTGGATTATTATAAGGCATCGTCAGCTTCTCCGAGGAACTTAGCGGACCCTTGCTCGTACGCGCGATCTTACTCTGAGCTTTGCTTTGCTCCTTCCTACCTGTTTTCGGACTTGCCTGCTTCGCCGGCTTAGCTGATTGAAGTTTCGATTTCAATGCGCGGCTCTTTGGCGATTCTTGAGCTTGCGCTTTGCTTTGATCACATAGGGAAGTTGAACTGTCCGAGTGTTCAGATCGCGCTGAAGAAAATCCAGAAGAGCTCGAAGTACGTTTTGAAACTCCTGAGGAAGCTTTTCCACGCTCTTGATTTTTTTCCTTGTTGTTGAAAAGCTTGAACTTGTCCAGCACAGAATTCTTATTTGACTGAGGTGCCGGAGTGGTGTTTCCGGAATATGGCAAGGCTTGTTGTTGAACCCTCAGACCTCCGTTAGGTCGACCCACCGTAGATGTTCGAGGGCTGCAAATTAATAAAAATAAATAAATTTGAAATAAGAAAAGAATGGAAACAAATGGAAAAATATTTCTAATGTTTAAATATTTAAATAGATTACATAAAAGAGATTTTTTCTTTCTAATTAAAATATAAATTTTTTAATAATAGTATTTTTTATATAATATTAATATTATAATGTACTATAATTATTTTGAATTAATTTTTAATTCTTAATAATTAATTTTTAATTCCTTTTTTAAATAATAAAGTTGGCAATTAATAATCGCACGATTGCAAAGAAGAAAGTGTCTATTTTCTCAATTTTTACCTCGGTGTAGTAGCCGCTGGTTGTCGATTCGTGTTCTGACTCCTGGGTTGCGGAATAAACGAAAGTACACCCTGAGATGGTTGCTGTTGACTCGGACTGGTGCTCCTAGAACTGCTTGCGCTGCCCACGCCGCCGTTTCCGTGTTTCAGTCCTACCGAAACAAAGAAATTCAAATTTTTTTAACATTAGAACATTATTATATTATCGGAATATTTTTTTTTCGATAAAAAAATGAAAGATAAGATGAGAAAAATCAAAGAATCACAGTTTAAAATCAAAGAATCAGAGCTTAAAATTAAAAATATTTTTAATAATTATTTTTAAAAACAATAAAAATCTAGTGATAATAATAACAAAATTTTACCATATCAATTTGATAGAAATGAATCTAATGTTTATATTTTTAATTTTTCCATTATCGAATATTTAATAACAAGAAATTATAATTCTGAATTTTCCATTCAGGCATCGCGAAGCACACTGTCATTGGCCATCTCAATATAACGATGATGATCGGCCGCGTCATTAAGCGCGCACAGCCGCGTGGCTGTAATTCCGACTCGTTGCATGTGCACGCATCGTGCATACGCGTAATGCAGAACGCGAGCGCAGAGCACCGTAGACAAAATAAACCGCCCGTGTTTACCGAGAGCGAGAAGATTAATCCACTATGTCGTACTATACCACCCGATCCGCTCTTCCCGAGTAATCGTAGACGTTGTTTCTGTCAAACAATCCACGTCGGCATGCAAACTCATGAGCGAGAGAACGAGATCTTGAAACCGTAAATAACCGATGATTAATTATGGAGACTATATATATGTATATACGAGCCGATTCATACACGAGATTAATGGTTTTAAATTTGTTCGTATAAATTAGTCCCTTGACGAGAAAAATTTGGCAAATTTTTAAAGTGATTCTTCAAATTTTTAAAGTGATCTACAGATATAACGATAAGTGACAATTTTATTAAAAATGCAAATTTTATAAAATTGAAATTAAAGAATTAAAATTTTTAATTTCTTATAATAACTCGAATTACATTATAATTTTTATTTTTATTTTTTTTTTTTTTGTTATTTTTTGTTATATAGATATTATTTTCTCTCGTAGATACATGTATTAAATTTACGAAACTAAAAGATTGTGAATTATTCATCTCTTCGATGATTTGTCATTTCAAAATCAAGTATGGATCTCACAACCGTTATTACTCTTCTTCATTGACCCACTCGAGAGGGATTTGCAGTGGTTACGGCTACCTAATTCTCGTCTCAATTGTCCCTGCGAGCGTGACACAAATGTAGTTGAGACGACTGAAAGCGCTTGACGATGCAGAAATTTTACGATGAACCAACGTGACCTTTTATCGCGCTTAATGCGACATGTAATCTGTCTTGTTTTATTAATTTATCATTTCTTGCGGTAGCTTTAATTGTTTAATGAGGTTTTCGAAATTTATTCTCTTAAAAAAAGAATTACAATTCTATAAATTCTACATAAATTACTAACTCTTACTACAGACTAATTAAGATAATTTTGAATTATTTAAAAAGTTCACAACTATAGAAATTCAATAAGTTTTCATGACGTTCCGAGATAAAGGTAGGGAGCAGGATATTAGGCAAAGATATCAGTCGAAGTTTCGTCAGTGTTGAGTAAAGATGAAATCTATGTTCGGAGCGGCCCTATCGAAACCGCCAGTCACGGGGTGTCGTAATAAATTCGATTCTTTTTTTATCCAGTGCACAACGGAGGAGGAAAAGAGACGAACAGTTTAGGGGAGTTAAAACGTGACCGAGCATTCGCTCGCCTGTCACAAGAATGATTCATCATGTAAGTCGCGCAATATCGATCGATCTGTCGTGATATTAATGACAACTGTGTATTGCGAATTTTCGAAGTAGAACGAGAGGTAGAATCGGAAACGAATGTTGTTTCGCTTTAATTTATGCTAATGTTTTGTCGATAAAAAACTTTACAGTTCAATTTAAAAATGATCCTAATTTATAAAAGATTTTCTATGCGACAGGACATATATTCTAGTCATTGGAATATTTTTTGTAAGATTCATTTCTTACAATAGAAAGATTTTTATGAAAAATTTCCTACGAGAAAAATTGATAGAGAAAGATCTATCTTATCAAAGATTCTTTGCAAAAAAATTTTGATCGACAAAATATTATTCATCAACAATTTTTTCCAATAGTTGTATTAATTAATAGAATGTTCAATTTTCATGACAAATTTTTTAAAGAATTCTGATTAGGAAAATATCCTACCCCAACTTCTTGCGACAGGATTCTAGATAGATGTCTTGTTCTCTATAAGCGACCTCTTGCAAATGCAATTCTTGTGTACGGAGAATTTCTTGCGAGAGAATCGTGACTGCACTCATTCACTCACTTCACTGACACTAATGTTCACGTGTCCCCTTCGCTATCCTCTCATTGCTCCTTCCGTTCGAGATAAGACAATATCACCCACGTGGGAGAGTAAAAGGGATATACCTGATTTGTTTCCCATGATTGATACAATAAGCGTCATCAATTAACAATTAATAATGCTTAAAAATATAGATCATTAATTTCTAGAATTAGAAATATTATTGCAAAATATATCTTGTAATTTTTTTTTATAATTTGATTAATATCCAACCAAAATATAACAATATATTAATAATAAAGAATTCAGAATATTGTTATAATTCAAAAATGAATAATTTTTACAAATAAAAAAATTTTTTATAAATTGTTTTTATACAACTTTATCGATTTTTATAAAGCTCTAAATAATGAATAAAATTTTGAAACTTTTATATGTACCTTGCAAAGTTTATTATTGTAGCAACCAATTAACAAATTTTTAAAAACAGAAAAAATATACTTCAGAATTGATTCACACAACTTTCAATATTTTTGCGATAATCTGCAACGTCTTGCCTAATACTTTGTTATACCATTCAGAAATAATTACAACATCTGCAGCAGCAGCTCGCGCGTCCTCTCGCAGTCTCTCGCGCGTGCAAACTCGTACTTACACTTTGTACGAGCTCATACACTCCCGATGCAGCGGGACCCCCTCAGTTTCTCCCTTTGTTTCTCCCGTTCGAGAGCGCATCTGAGTATGAGGGGATCGCGCAGTAAGGCACTGCAACGGTACAACGCGAAAAGGCATTGCATTTCGCAAACCATACACGCACAGACATATACACACGCACATATATCGCGAATGCAATTGAGAGACCAAGATTAACTTCAGCGGTGATCAGCTTCAAACTTATCATCGTCTGATCGAGAAAGAAAGAGAGAGTGAGTTTAGTCACTTACGTCTTTTATATATATTTATATATATTTTTATATATATATATTTATTAATTATATATATATATATATATATATATATATAATATATAAATTAAATTTAAAATTATAAAAATCACGCAAAATAAAAAGAATTATATTTGGTTAAATAATATATTAATTTTTTCATTAATATATTTATCTTTTTCAATGTCATACATTTTAAATTTTGCATTAAACACAGCATATAGATTTCTTATATTGATTCATTATGTTTATCATATTTAGCAAAAGTTTATTGAAAGAATATAATTGCAATTTATATTTATTATTTATTTAAATTTTTACAATGCATAGGTATAGAAAATATAAATTATTTAAAGCTAATGTATATATAAAATTGCATACACATACCCACACACACACACGCACACACATATACACATGTTGATATAGAGAACCACTTGTTAGAAGTGCGTCAATGTACCGTACGCCATAAAAGTTTTTTCTTTCTTTTCTATTATTTCTTTGTTCTTTTATTTACTATACTGCACATAAACATGTATATTTCAGATACGAAAAATTACTTGATCAATATGATACGTATATCCAAAATTTTCAAGAAAAAACAAAGAAATTCGGAAAATATTTCAAGAATTCACGATTTTAAAGATGTGTGTTTAAATCCAAGAGATTAACAATTCAAAAATCCAAGAATTTGAAAATCTAACAATTTAATCGAAAAATCAAGTTTTGATATCCCTAATCTAATTAATTTTCATGATATATATAATTTATAAAATTTATATAATTTATATAATTTATAAAATTCTATTTATCTTATTGTGTCATATAATCTCTATCTTATCTTACATTTAATTTATAAAATTATAACCTATTTCTCTTATACTTTTATCACACTATTATTTACAGTTTATTTATTTACAGTTTATATGAGTACGTAAAGTTTTTCAGTCTTGATTTCGTAAAAAGATTTTAAAATTATAATAAGTTTATATAAAATTATAATGTAATTTTAAAACGTCTCGAGTCTTATCTGGACCATAACGTGCGGAAGCGAAACGGAACGCGATATTGCGTGTCACGAATTTCTTCGTAAGTGCCCAGACAAGGTGTTCCCGTAGACGTGAACCTTTAAGAAAACGTTTATGGTGCATAAGCGCGATAAGCGCGATCTACCCTCGAGTGGCTCTCAGATTATCGAACGTTTACTCTCTCTTTTTTTTTTATATTGTGAGTGCTATTTCCATCCCCTTTTGTTTATCGCGAGTCTTCTCGTAAATATGCGAGATAAATATAATGGAAATGCATTCGTTTCGTAACAGAATAAAACAACCAAACAACGTAAAAATTCAACGCAGTAGAATTATGTGCTTACATTTACGTATATCATTAAAGCATATCATAATAATTATTATAGCACTTATTGATCATATGATCATTGCTATTATTAAATCTCTTTCATCATTAAATTTTTTTCTTTTCTCTCTTTTACTCTTGATATATATATATATATATATATATATATATATATATATATATATATATTCAGCAAATAAAAATTCACTCTACTAGAAGTACGTAAAATCAAAAGACAAGCCGTACAGAAGAAAGATAGAAAGAGTGATTAGATATACGCGGTTTGAATTCAAGTTAGTTTTAGCCCACTTCAAAAAGATCGTTGTCAAAGATTAGAAGAACCCTTAGAAGCTTGCTCGATGATTAAGGCTGGCCTTTTTCGAAGAATCCTCTGCTATTGACTAACTGTCGAATCGATTTGCTCGACGACCGACACGTGTTACATCGCGCCTCGTTAGGCTTCCCAGGCTGATTAGCAGTCGATATATCGCGCAGGGATAGATTCCTTTATCTCGATTAGGAGAGGAAAAGAGAGACGGAAAGAGAAATTAGGCAGAGATTAGATTATGACGATTAGAGAATGGACGCATCGATAAAATGGGAAACGACGTCTGGACTTGAGGGGGTGATGTTCGAGTCTCGATTCGGGATAAGTAATTCGAAATGCAATACGGCGATGCAACATCTGGCTTCTTTTAACGTCTTAAAGTAAGAAAGAGACATAGACAAACTCGCAATCGAATATATTGTAATAACATAAATTTTCTACTATTAAATTAACAGAAATTTATATGCGGACGTTTACAATAAGGAATCGTTTCAATGAAAAATATGATTGGTGGAATCTATTGCTCTCCCCGTATTTTCCTTATAATATAATTCCAAATTAAGGGGAGAAAATAAAGTACGGAAAATAAATGAAGTTTTCTCGTAAACAAGTCGACGCGTTCGCAATAAAATGAATTTAGCATGATGCAAAAAAGAAAGAGACACTTAGCTATAATGCGCGGTCGTTAACAGAGTTAGTGCCTCGTTCTTTTTACTGCGATTGCAAAGTGAGCGTAAAACGGAAGATAGCAAGTATGTCTATGAAGAAACGGGGGAACGAATAGCTCCCCCTTCCCCCTAAGAGATAATATCGCGTTCGTAATTGACGGGAATGGCGATCGAGAGCTCGTTTCAATTTCGACCGTTTCTCGCGGGCTTTTTTCTTTGTGTCTCCTTACGCACGTGCGTCGAATTAGCGCAGGGGCTGTTCCGCTCCCCCTTCTTCCCCTACATTCGCGGATCCCCACAGGCGTCCCGTGGGATCGACCTAAGTCCCAAACAGGCTGTGACTCACACAAACCACACACAAACTGTACAAAGCCTCTTTTCCTTTTGCTTGTCAATCTGGCATCCTCCTACCCTTCAGCGACTTTAACTCCGATAAGATCGAAATATACAAAAGATTATTGTAAAATCTAAAGAAAATTAAAAGTGTCGGTCAAATTTAATTAACTGATCCATAATATCATTACTATATTAATAATTTCACTTCTTTCTCTTACTTGAAAGTTGATCTTTGAGTTAGCTAATCTATTAATTTTAAAGCTAGATAATATTTCTGAGATATTATATAAAAGTATTTTTCCTTATTTCCCTTTCATTTCCTATCTATGCAAATTCTTATGATGAAAAATAAACGAAGTATTTCGCGTTGAAGTCTTCCTCGTACAAGCGCCCGCTTATGTTAGCACAATAATAAAGCGAGCAACTAATCTCATTGCGCTTGAAGAAAAGCGGATGAGACATCTCTCTCTCTCTCTCTTTCTCTACTTTCACAATGGGGACTAATGAAAAATAATGAAATTGCAAAACGTGATGGACGTCAGCACAGGTGGGGATACGCGAGCGTAACGGTGCGTCGGATAATGATGAGACGCGATGATAAACGATGATGATCCCGAGATCTGTAAGATATAATGCAGCGCATGTGCTGAACTCACTTGTCCGTTCCACCGATCCTGTCTTTCTTTCTCCCCCTGGCGATCGAGCCAGGTGCATCGAATGTACCTCAAAGAGATTCGCCATTTACTATACGATAACAGAATCACCTGTCGCTTCACGCTAGTCTTGATTGATTCCGTCTGATGAGGCCCTTATGCATTTGGTAGAGATTAATAAAAAATATTGTATCTAGTTGATTGCACCCTGATTTATTTCATTATTTTTTTCTTTATAATTGTTATTATTTAAAAAAATGAATTTGTTTGATTTACATTTTATTTAAAATCGAGATGTGGGTAACTTTTTATTTCATGTAAATAATCAAATTAATTTAATTTCATACAAACATATTAAATAAATACTTTGAATTAATTTAATTATTTACATCTATTTAATTATCCATAGTTGTATATTCCTATTACAAAGTATACTACAAAGTGTATGTCTTCAAGTGAAAAATTTATATTAGTTGGTTTATGAATAAAATGTGTGCCTTCTTCTAGTCCCGACTTAAGGGAAGCTTGATAATGGCCGACGATCAGAGAATTGATTGCTACGACAATGCAGGGATGCGTAGGGTGAAACAAGATGGAGTTAATGTCAGTAACAGCTGTCGGTACCCGCGGAACAAATAAGCAAGAGCGCTTCTCTTGAAGGATGCTGTTCCATCTTTAAATCGAATGCCTCGCGTGCCGACGTGTCGGCCACTCGCAAGAAACATATTTTTTATACAAGAACAGAAGAGACAAAATTACATTACAATCGCGATCAGAAATAGGGAAATAGATTTATAGAAAGATAGATTATAGAAAATATAAATAATATAGTAAAAATGGCAAATAATTTTGGATAAATTGCAAAAATGTCTTATTGAAAATGTCGTTATTCAAAAAATTGGAAAAACTAAAGAAATATTAAATAAAGATCTTTTAATTTTAATTTAATAAATTTACAAATCAAATATTTTGACAGCTAATATTTAGAGAAATTTGAAATAATTTGAAATAATTTAAATTTCTTATATCCGGAAAAAATAGATTCTGTAAAAAAAAAAAGGAACATTGTATACAATATTCTTTTATAAAAATATAGTCATCTTGTGTTAGTTTTGAATCTCCATTATATTAGTAGAAGAAAAGGAATATCCGGTCTTTGTGGTCTTTGGCAAGGAAGTTTGGCGAACCACGTGGTGCATTGAAATTGCGAGTGAATGAATGTTTTGCACATTCGTGTCTCTTAAAAAAAAGAAATAAAAGAAAAGATATTCTTCTCTCAAGCAAGAAAAAAATATGTTTCATCTCAGCTTCAAGTTATTTGTCGTCGCGGACTTTTGATAAACAACGTTCACGAACCTACCGAGTAAAAGTTGAGAAGATCGATGGGAATGAGAGCAAAGATCGAGAGTTCCCCGAGAGAGAACGACGGAAAAGAATTAGAAACCGACAAAGAAGATCGATCGGAAAAAGCATGAAAGCGAACTCAAAGCCGTCTTTTTACATCGGCAATTTCGTCTTTAATCAATTGCAGTGAAGATGCTTCGAACGGCTGTGCTTTGACCATAGCAAAAAATCTATAAAGGATTTAGAGATTCTTTGAATTCGATTGAAAGATAGCATTCGATCAATCGATTTACGTTGTAGCGCATTATGAGATTGAGAGCTTTAAATATTGACAATCTAGTCTGTAATATGATTATTTATAATCGTGTATATATATACGATTATATTAATATATTATCAAAAAATAGAAAAAAAACTTTAAAAAATACCTAAACACATACATCGAAGAAAATGCTTGCAATATTGCTATGTAACATTTTTCAAACGCACGGCTGTACAAAATAAACGCAGCAAGAATCGCGTTTTTTTTTTCCTGGTCACAAAGAGGCGCTCATCAGTAGAATAGCGTGCCATCGTCGATAATTTTTCCTGCGCGGAACGAACGAACACCCTGCCGTGTCAGTCGGTTGTCTCATTTTGCAGCAAGCTTTGGCGCAAATTGCAATCTCCCCTTTTTCTAGATTCCCTTATTTGTCCTGTCTGCCTTGCCTCTCTTTCTCTGCTTCCCGCCTGCCGATTGCAGGATCCTCGTCCTCTTTTCAGGATCCTCTTTCCGAGTTCTCTGTCACATACACGTATCGCGTCCTTTTCAGGATATCTCGAGACGCGCGCGCAGGTGTAACGTCAATAAAAATGACAAAAAATGAACAAATACTGTGCAAATGCACTCATCCAGGGTATTCTCTCTTTGGGAGTTCTCGTTTTCAACGCGAGACTTTATTATATGTAAGAGGAAATGTGCCTGCGTTAATGATATCTATAGACGGCGAAAAAAATACATAATGGAAGATGCAAAATATATACGTATCATGATTCTATAAAACAAATGAAGAACGTACGAAAATTATGCATTATAATGGAAGATAATATGTAAATTCAAAATTATAAGAAAGAGAGCTTAAAAATAGTGATAAAGAAAAAAAATAGAGAAATGAAAAAAGCAACTGAGAAGCATGAAACTAATTAGTACTATTTAAATAATAAAGTGTTAAATTAAAAATTTTTTTAAATGTGTTCTAAATAATGCAATTTATCATATTATTTAATATTAAAAAAATTTTTGACAATATAATAAATGATAATAAGCTTCTTATAAAAATTAATTGAAAGATTAATTTAAAAACCTGTTTCTGGGATTTAAAAATATTCAAAACATTCTTTTTTAATAAATACTTATGAGCCATTCTTTTTTTGATATATCAAAAAAGATATTACTAAAAGAACGAAAAAAATTGTAAGTTGCATAGGAAAGAGTTAAAAGTTGCAAGAGCTAAGTCTGAGTGCAGAAAGATGCAAGTTCAGAGAGTGTTGTAAAAGAGGAAAAACGGTCGGTGACAGTTGAAAATTGTTAGAGGGTAGAAAATATCGCGTAGATGGCATACAAAGGACGAGTTTTTCAACCCTCGGAACAAAGCGGATTCCACTCTCGCTTTTTGAATGATAAGGGGTAAGATGCCTGGCAAGAGTGGAAATACCCCACACGCAAACGTGTCAATGTCTAAATAACGCACAGATTTACAAACGCATCTGTTCTTGCTTGTCAGGTTTCAGGAAAAAGTTGAGAAAATTTAACAATATCTTTAACTAAATATAACAGATTGTTAAATTTTCTCACTTTTTATATATATATCTTTCCGAGAGATCGAAGGTCTTGCAAAGAAGAAACGCCGCTTGTGTGCTAATAATAAATGCGAATTATTTATATCTTTCAATCATTCTCCTCGAGCCATGTCGATGATGCACATAATTCCTGGTAAAATGCTGCCGATCGCGTTGCACTTTTTCCACGTAGCATTTTCCTCTTTTTCTATGTCACTATCGTTCGCTTGCAACATCCTCCGCCTTTCTCTGTTTCAGATAAGTATAGCGAGTTCAAGGGAGACCGATTCTCGAAACCAGTACCAAACTGGTATCTAAACGTATGTGTAGAATGATATTTTTAACTAGTACGAAGCTGAAGGAAAGCGAAAGAAAGAGGAAGATTTAAGAGTTCCTGAATGTCCTCGTTCAGCGGTGCCCAAACCGATATTTTGGTTGCATTCAAAATTAGTAAGAATTTATCACAATATCTGAAGAAAATAAGATATAAATAAAATAAAATAAAAATAAAAAGATATAAGACAAACATAAAAATTATAAATAAAAAGTAAAAACAGATAATGAGAGAGAGAGTGTGCATATAAATATATAAAAAAATACAAATTCAGTAGTTTATGTTATTCGGTCAGATAGAAACTTTAATTCTTGTTTCATGAAAAGTAAATATTAATAAATATAATCAATGTATGATATACAAATTATTGTATATTTCTAAAATTTTTATAGGAAATTTTTATATAGCAATATATATAATTAGATAGTATAATAGAATAAAAATTCCTGTCCTCCTATAATAAATACTATATAAATAAATTATGCTAAAATAAAAATTTCAAATATTTAATAATAAAAAAAAATATTTAAAATTGTTATGTGATATATTTGATTAGATCACATATAAAAAAATAGCATTTCAAAAAATTAAAAAAAGATTAGTTACTAATAATTGTAAATAATCCATTTTTAAGTATTCTGCATCATTTGAATTTTTTTTAATTAAAATTTTTGCTGCTAGCTAAAAATTTCACTTTTTGAACTTTAAAAGCTCTAATTCAAAAGGGATTTTTTTAGATTTGAGGATCTCTGAGGCGCTCGAGTGTTTCGGGGTTAAAGACCGGCTGCAGCAGATCTTACGTATGCTTCGAGACTTCAATTTTCTTTCGTTGTTCTCCCCTTCACCACCCTCTTTCAGTCTCTTCCCTTCAACGCCGATCTTTTCGCGCTTTCTCTTTCTCTCAGAAGCATCTCTTTTTCTTTTTCTTGTACACGCGCACGCCCGCGAAACGAAAGACAGTTTATAACGGAGCTGACGAATGGTCGAAACCGTTCTTCGGTTCCTCTTTTCTTTCTCTTTTTTTTTTTTATTCTCTTTTTCTATTTGCTTTTACTTGTCTCTTTAGAAGATTCTTGTAGGATTACTGGGCTTAAGGTCATTTCACAACGTATATATACATCTCGAATTAAATCTCGCTCACGAAAGAAATTCAACAAATTGCATAAATTGCACAAATCTTGTAATTTCCGCATTATAATAAATATTCACAATAAAAAAAATATCAAAAATATTACTTATAAAAATTTTCCGATTTTATAAATATGTAAAAACATAAAATAATAATACTTTTTAATAAAATAATTTTTCTTAATTCAAAATTTAAAAAAAGCTTAGAGTTAATACGTATAATTTTGATTACTTCCATTTACAGTCAATAGATAGCATCCTTTAATTACATCTTTTAGCACAACGGGACTCTCTTTCCCTTATTCCGGAAATCTCTTCGGGAAGTTGCACGGCGGGATCATGGGGATTGAGTTAAGCTCGAAGCAAAGAGAGGAACAGAGAGAGGGAGAGAAATCAATATGTTCGTACACGAGTGGCAGGCATAATTTTACATAAAGCTTGTCTAATTGAAAGACACGTTGTTCTATAGTAACTAATAATATGATGAACGCGCATTAACCAATCAATCGCTTTAATCATATATCGCATAAACAGCTATGTTTATAAAGTTTCACGCGCATTCATAAATAATATAAACTCAATAATATCAACGTATTATAAAAATATATAAAAATGCAAATATATTTAAAAATAAATATCCAAAAGTTAATGTGTGTGAGATATCTCTTTGCTGCTAAAATAATTTGTAATAATTTATATATACATTACACAAATTAAAAAATAATTTATATATAAGATATGATGAAAATAATACAAGAAACCTCTTTTGTGAATGTGATATCACCACGTAAACATACCATAGTAACGAGATCTAACAATGAGAGATAGAAATTTATGCAATATATTTCATAATTAACTTTATATTAATTTAACTAACTTCAATTAATTTTTAACTAACTTCAATTAATTTAAATAACTTCAATTAAATTCATAATTAAAATTAATTAAACCAATATCTCTGATAAATAAAAATATCGATTAAATCTGTAGAAAAGATCTGTAGAAAAGATTTGTAGATCTTTCGAGAAATTCCATAAATATTTTTTCAATCCATTTGTAGATATATGTCATCGAGAGGAAAATAGCCATGTAAATCAAGACCCTGACCTAGACGCCTAGACAAGTTTGTCGTCTAAACTGTCAACTGTGGTAATGCTATGAGCAGCAAATAGCCAGAAAAAAAGACCATCCTAAACTCCTATAATATCGTAAACCATGACGAGAGATGAGCCCTCTTTCGTTTATGCGTGCGCGCATATGCATTATGGCCGACCGGCTAGTTTGTGCACGACGTGAAAATCTATTTCGAACGAAGGAGAAACGCATTCTGTATCCAGACATACGAACACGCGCGTTTTGATACCATCACGATATATAGAGTGACGAGATAGAGAAAAAGAGAAAGAGAGAGAGAGAAGGAGAGAGAAAGTACCGAGCATCCCCCTGTACAGGCGCTCATCAACGGTGCTCAACCGTGTAAATAAGCGATAAGAGAACAGATTCTGCCCTTCGCTCGGAAAGCTTACAAAATAGTGAAAAAAAAAGAACAAATATAGTAATATAAACAAATAATATTGAAACTTATATAAATAAATAAATAAAATAATAAATTATTTTAAAAAATGATGAAAAAGATAAAAAAGAAAAATCCTGAATTTCAATAATTATTATCATCACAATCATTATCATAAAAATTTTCTCCTTTTTCTCTTGTATACAAAAAATATTTTCTTCGCAAGTTTATTAACATAGATATAAATAATAAATTTATAAAGAAAAATTTTTTATTATACCTTCAAATTCTCAAAAGAAAAATTTCATGCATGATAATACACATTGATACGAATAAAACAACCACACCGGAGAGCGATTTATAATCTCGTTCTCGTTGATTACTAGTAATGGCGGGCACGAGCCGTGTGAGATCTCTTAAGAAAAAAAAATTGCATGGCGACAAGGACCGGTTAGTATTTGCATTTTTCGAGACGGCTGCAAGGCAATCGAGCGAGAGAGCCGACTGGATTGTCGAAAGCGGAGAGAAAGACTCGTGTGTATGTGCATTTTATCGTTCTCTCGAAAAGACCGGTCTTCTCTCCTTCACTTTCTTTTTTCGCCCTGCAATATCCCGCGGGAAGACTCAAAGTTGAGCGCCTCTGTAAATCGGGTGCCGGAGCACATCTGGCTCGAGGAAACTCGGGAGTTGAGAGTAAAATATAAACTATATGGGGTGCCACATCATCTCGCAGGGGCGGAGAACACTCCCTCGGGTTTCCACTACCTCTACCCTATCCCCTTCGTACGTAATATCGCCATACGTATGCACAGTGCGTACGCAATAGAGAGGATAGATGAATGTACACGTATGCGAGAAAATGAGAGAGAAAGAGAAAGAGAGGAATGTGAAGAGAGACAAGAAGATTATTTATCGTTTCGAAGAAAATAAATGCAGTTAAATAAGATAGATATGAAAGAATTATGACAAGAGTAAATATAGATTTCAGAAAAGAACGCTGAGAAATGAGAGTCGATGAATTATTAAATTTATCTTATAATATATATAACTCAGTTTGACAATAAAATTATTGTAGATATTATTTCACATCACAATCATTTTTCCCTATACTAGTCACAATAATTATTCATACGAAATTAAGAGAAAGTAACTAGAGAATGAAAACAAGTTAAAATAAAAATTGAAAACAAATATATTCCAGGAAGGCATGCACGAACATGTACACAAACATCATGTGTACATACAAAAGGAATAAATGAGAGGTGAATGCCTATGTGAGAGCGTGATAGATACGATCATACAAGCCACCGTATATATTCCGCGGAGACGGGAGAGCTCCATGGAGACTAGTTCCCATAGCAGTCCAGGATCTCCCGCGACTGTCAGAAATGCGCAAAGGGTTGCTAAAAGCCATTCACGAGGCTAATGGCTAATGGAGTGTTTTTAATGCGGGTGTTCGTCGGGTGTCCTTTCATCCTTCTTTGTATCTCGCGAAAGAAACGCGATTTGAAATAAAACACATAGTTTAATTGTTTCAAGCAAAGAAAATTTTCCCATAATTTTGCATATTTTCGTAATCATCGATCCAGTATTTGAATTCACATTTATCTCAAATTAATAGTCGCTTCGTTTCCGATTAATCTTCTCAAAACCTCTCTTCCCTTTTAAAGTATTGAGAAACTTATATAAAAAAAAAATGAGAAATTCGGATTTTCTATCAATAAATAAAGGAATTAAATTTAAAAGAATTATTTTTTTTTACTTATTCTAATAAATAAGAAGTGGCAGCGTTAATATTTTTTCTTGAAATTATGTCAATGATTATCAATAATTCAGAGAAATCGCAGGACTTATGGTGTACCCCATATACACTCATACGTAAAGTTGTTGATAACGATCGGCGCAATAAAATTCCGGCGGCGATATTACGGGTGAGTTGTTAAAAAAATAATGGAAACCGGCTGGCTAAACCGGCCGCGGAAAGATCGATTTAGCAAAAGATATTGCTCGCTAATGAATTTTCATTCGCAAAAATGCGAGGCGCGCAGACGCTGTCATGATCGTACCGCAAAACAAATAAATTTTGTATGCTTGCCGTAGAGATGTCATGTTTTTCGTATGCCCTCTCAAAAAAGTTTCCAAAATATTTTCGAGATCCCTAAAGACCTTCTGCTACGTATAATTAACTTTTAATCGAAATAATATCTAAAATACTTGTTAATTATCAAATAAATTATTTAAAAATTTTTTGAATTAAAAATTAATATAAAAAAATCACGATATAATTATTATATTATAGCAAATATTTTATCGCAATAAAAGTAAAGCTTTTAGGTTGGCTTGCCAAGCACGGCGAGGAAAATTTATATCAAAGGAAAGTGAGAAAGGTGGGTTGATGAAACTTACCAAGTTGCGATTGATGCGTCGGTGTCGGAGCCGGTCTGACTTTATCTGGGGGGCATCTCCTGGTGGCAGCGACAGTCGCGGGCAGAGGTATGCTTGTACCACCCCCTGGACCTCCCCCAGCACCACCAACCCCCGACGACTGCTTGTTGTAAGGCGACGGTAGTCTGAAATGAAAAGAAAATTTAATTCCTGTTAATTCGTTCGAATATTTTTTTCACGTATCCTCGATTAAAAAAAAAGTTTTATAAAAAATAAATAAATATATTTTTATTTCCTTGAACGTTCATTTATGTTCTACTGTGTTATTAAGAAAAATAATTATATCATTGCAAAATAAAAAGATAAAAAATAATTAATATGTGATAATAATGCGATGGAACTTTGGTTCAATAATCATTAATTTAAATCATCAAATTTCTTATACAACAATAGCACACCTTCCGTTGTATGATACTTTCTATTAGATTTTGATTAGATATTGTATAAATATTTTTGTATAATTTTCTGCATTATAACTATATATAAACTTTACATCGTAACTATATATGTCTTTCTTATATATAAAAAAGAATATGATAACGTATAAAAAAAATCATCGTATGACAAATCGTCATATAATATACGATAAGTTTGATTGTGTACATTGTATACAGAATATCTTCTTAAAGTCAGTAATTAATAACTTAATTTAGTCCACAGCAAAGGCGTAAATCAACGTTTAAATACGTCATTAAGTTGCTTTCAACTAGTAGCTTTTCGACATATGCAAATGCATATAATCCGCTATATATCGCTCTGTACACACTTGTGCTCGAATTACCGAGTACCGTCTATAAACCTCGCAAATATAACTGGCTTGGCAGAGAAACGGTCTTTGACTCGTACCCGTATCTGCGCGTTTAACGCTAAACGCGGCTATCCGATATCCACATCTCGCGTAAATCATCGCGCTATGTCCTAAATTTATCCGCTATTTCGTCGCAACAGAAATAATTGCAGTTGTCAATCGACTCTAGTGTCCACGAAACACTAAATGCAACTATCGGATGTGACGAAAAATTAATTCCTCTAAATCGCATATCGCAACTTTTTGATTTTTTACCTTTTAATTGCAAATTTAATTATTTTTGACAAACGGTAAATTAGATCTCCATTGTCTAATTAATTAACGTTGGAAATTTGTACTACTAAATAATGCTAAATATGTACAAACATTAATATAATTATATAAAATACTGTTATTCTTGAAAGACAAGATAATTCTTTAAATTAGTATATATTTTAGCAATGTAAAATTTAAATTCACATTTTGTAAGCTGCGTCAAGAATGAATCGGTTCGTTCTCTGATTTATATACTGGGATTGCGCATCCATTTGCATTGTACGCACACCCACATGCAGCTGGTGCAGCCCGACCCGCGGGACACACCTCGTGGCGTTCTTTTCTTCTGCAAGAGGCTGCGAGAGATGCGATCCTTCGCCCGTCATGCAGAGAGACGACACAATAATGCTCGAGGAAGGCACAATGCAAGCGAGATATACGAGATATTAAATTATGCGGCGATGCAATGCATATTGGGGAGATGCATAAAGCTGTTTTATAAATTTCCATTTCGTTTGTGACGGTATGATGAGTACAAGATGAATTGCAAGATTTGCATCAAATGTTCATGAAAAATATTGCTTAACAATTTTCTAATTAAATTTTTTTTTCGTCTTCATGTGATTGTGATTGAAATAAATGATTGAATCGATTAAGATCTGCTTTAATAAATTATATATAAAATTAATTTGCAATATTTCAAAGAAAGTTATAAATTAATATTGATATAGATTTTTTATATTAATATGTAAACAATAAAAATTATATTTAAATTGAAGATGGTCCGAAAAAATGAATCATAATGTTCGTTATTAATTGATTGAACTGTAGTTAAATAGAATATGCGCTTTATCTACTGCGCTGATTCTTATTTCTAATTTTTTTTTCTTTTCTTTTTATTACAACGTAAAAAGCCTTCATTTTATAATTAATATATTTTATCAATTTTAAATAACATAATCATACTAATAAAAAACTTTTTCTTTATTTTGCAAATTTCATTTTCTACAACATTATTCCATATACATCTGATCCTTTCTTCGAAGGTGTAACTACGGCCCTGAGGATCGATATATAAAAAATGATCCCCTCGCAGGGGGATGCGCGCACCCCCCAGCGACGTCGAATCGAAGAAAAAGAGAGATGTTTCAATCCGACGAGGATGGTATACGGCGAGTCGCGAATATTTACGAGAGCAATATCGGAAATTAATGCCACGGCCGGGCGCCGCGGCGCGTGTTGCAACTGCCGCCACCGCCGCGACGCGACGCGACGCGACGCGACGTCTTATCCCCGACCCCGACAACGTATTAATATCGCGCTAGATGGGCGTCTCGCGACCACAGACGGCGCCTTTACGACGTCTTTGTTTCTCGGCTTAATTGATAATGATAAGTGTGAGTTATTAATCCTTTAGTGATAATTGGACACTAAACATCTGCTCATAGATCCTTCAGAAACATTCGAGCCAAAAATCGAAATTAATAATTTTATTTTTCTGTGTTTAAAAGTTGTACTATCTTAGAGTAATTGTGTAAATCATTAAATTGTGTAAATCATTAGATATTAACATAATTGAATTGTATTATTAATAACAAAATGGATAAAAATAAATTCTTAAATATCGCAATTTTCACATTATCATCAATCATTATCGCCTTGTTGCGAGTACATTCTGTTTCATGGTAATGTTACGTTATTTATGACGGCGTCGGATTAAATAATTTCTACCGCACGTACTAGCTGCATGTTTGCGTTCCACAAGGAAACGCGAGGGCCATTATTATCGTGACGTCTGATTAATCGCGTTCGATAGTCGCTCGATAAGAGCTTTTATTATAAGAACAAATTGCACGCAAGCGAATTTCTCGATTACATACGCGTATCAATGCAATTTGTTCGACATCGCGCCGTTTCATTAATCGTCGGTGTAATTTATTTGTGGTATTTTCTTGATTCTTTTTCATATAAATGACGTTAATCCCTCCCTCAGTTTTTGATCTAACTAATATATTTTATCATGTCTATCAATGACCGGCGATGCATCACGCGAGATGCACGCTTGCGTCTCGATGTAATCTAGTAATGAGATTACAAATAACAAGGTGACGCAAACACGTCACATATGTTTATGTTGTAATGTTCTTGTGCTCGCCATTCAGTTAATTAACTCGTTTATATGCTATATTTTCTGTAAATAATTTTCGCAAATATCTCTTTTTTATAATTTCTTTAAAAAAAAAAACAAACTTAATATTGTAAGAACTATATTTCGAGATTGTATCCGCGATTCTGTTCTTTCTCTCCCTCTTCCTCTGTGTAAGTAATAAATTAATATTTTTAAAAATCTCTGAGAGAGCTTTGTTTTAATCAAGTTAATATTAGAATAAAAAATTATTAAATCAAAATTTTGGTAATTGATATTTGCCAAAATTATACGAGAAAAGAAATTGAACAGCATGTACGTTTAGACGTAAAAGTGCCATATGTCCATTTAGTTGCAAAATGTGTAAAGAAGGGAGCTCCCTTCGATGCCCGCGGGCAACAAGAGCGCGTGATTAGGTTGGCTGACCAACAACGACGAGATGCATATCAGCTGGGACGACATTCCTTCTAATTGCCAACTGCCGGGATCGGATCGGCTAGTGCAATTTTTCGACGGTTGCCAATTAGAGATCCCGTCGCCGCGATATAAAGAGAATGTTCTTTCTCTCACATTCGTCACTGCGAGATCTCCAAGTCTCGCGAAGGTAAAAGTCAGCTTTTGTTAGAAACCCGAGTAAACATTAACGGTAGTGAGGTTGCTTATTTTTAATCTATTAATTGATAATAATATAAATTTATATAAATGTATTTTATTGTATACAAAGATAAAAGATATAATTTATATAAAATAAAAATTTAATTTCTACGAGATTGAATAATTTTTGTCAAAGCAAAAATTTAAATTATTAAATTTTAATAATTTCTTTATTTAACATTTTTTTATTTATTATTATTTCTAAATAAACACGATTAATTATTAAATTTAATTTTTAAAAATTTCAGATTTTGACATTTCAGTGAAAAGCATATAGGGAGCTACGAACTTAAAAAATATTTCAATGCTATCGCTGTTCTGGCTATGATGCATCTCGAAACTATGCATCGATGCATTTAAAAATGTATTTTCAGGCAAAGCACGGTTCAGGTAAAACCGCGATAAATAAAACTGATTATAGAACCTGTCTGTTAACTCTTATCTGTCCTGAGTACCGAAACTGCACGGACGTTGACACAAAGTCAAATAGAAACTCCGACATAAGTTAGACAAGTAGATAAGAGAAACTTCCTTCATTTAAATGTCCAGAAAATATTACGCATTTTTTTATATTATCTATTCAAGACTTAAACTTCGAAACTCTTTATTCGCTTCAAAGTGCAAAGATTAATAAGATTTTAACAAGTAATGCATTTATTATTTTACTATTATTTTTTAAATTTTATTGCCACAAATCTTGCTGATTTTGTTATTGTTCGCACTTTCGGCATTATTCGCTCCTATGTATAAATCGTTGCAAATTGACAAAGACGTCGCGGGCGAGTAGACGCCTTAACGAAGACCAAAGAAGAGAGGAGGAATGAGCAAGGTATGTGTACAGAGTCAGAACGAGTCGAATAATTCATTCCGAGTATTAGAAGTAATTGCCGGATCTTATTCAAAGAGAGAGGAAAAGAAAAGAAAAAAAAAAAATGCACCAACACGAAGCAGTGCGATGCTTGTGTTCCAGAGGAGTGCGGGATAAATTTAGAGTCTCGAGAGAAGAAGGACTTAACGGTCGTTTCCAGGAAGAAGCATGATGACGATCAGAACCGTTCTTCCCCGCGAGGCGATATTATTATCGTGATTCTTCGACGACCACCGGTTATCGTCGATACGCACGCAAGGACGTGAATGCATACCGTTACTTATGACCGGTGAGGTGCATCTTCCAGAGGATATTAAATTCTTTAAAATTTTCGAGTGTATTAAAAATGTCTAAAAAGTATCCAAAAAATAAGGAAATTTTTGAAATAACGCAAATTTTCAAAGATATAAAAATAATTTAAAAACACATCTGCAATATGATTATAACAAAAAAGATATTAAATATATGTATATGCGTGAGATACTAATTATTAAGACTATTAATTTTAATTTTGTAGCCAATAGGGCTATATAAAATTATTTTAAAAGCATTTCGTAAAATCAATGTGTTGAAATTTTTTTTTAAATTTACATTTTAAATTGATCAGGAAAAATATTGATTACATTTTTAAATTGTGTTTTTTTTACTTCAAGATAGAGTTTGATCTTGCAGCAATCTTGCTGCATCCGTGACAATCGAAGCATAACGGTATCGTAACCTCTGTCCTGCTTACCACGTTGCATCATCGCCGATGCATTAGGAAATGCATCATTCTAATTAATCGAAGCAGTTTGATTAATCACTTGGCAAGATCACCTTCTTTAAAAGAACACGAGCAATATAAATGCACGGCTGATTGTTCATTCTTTTTTATTAGCACGCATACACATAACTATAGTTAAGTGATGAATAAATTATAGAAAAATTGTTTAAAAATTGTTCAGATACTTTAAGTAATTCGTAAAATTCTTTAGGCTTTTTTTAAACTTTTATATACACAGTTTGATCGAACTACTTGCAAACCTTTTTTAATTTTTTATATAAAATTAATTATTTTAATTTTTTTTTTTAATATTTCGGATGTTTTTTAGACTCTTTTTTTAAAATCATATTGTATTATCTTGATTCGTGTTATCTGAAAATCACTTATAAGTGGCTTGGCTCGGTTTCCGAAATGATTCAATCATTACACGTGAGCGCGATAAGCTCTGTTTATATACTACGGCGAATCCTCCTTTTTCTCTCTCTTGATACGCGCGATTAGTGACACACACGAAACACGACGCACAAATCCGCTCTCGTTCCACTAACGTCAGCGTGTAGGATTTAGCCTGCGAATCGCGCGATCAAAACGTGCTTGCCCGAGGATCTATTTCTGCGGCCATTCACATTGAAAACATTGACTCACTCGTCGACCCGCGGATGTCTTTGAACTCGTTCGCTAAATAAAGAAAGGGAGAAACCAAAAAAAGAAAAATGTTCGAGAAATTAAGTGACGAGGAATTAAAAATTATACAAATAAAATAAAACAATGCATAATGAAACAATACATAAGAAACTATAATAAAGTAAATTTCAATTTTCAATAGATTTGATAAATCATTCGTATGTAAAATTCGACAAAAATATTGTGGCGGTGCAACTATTTGCTACGTTTAAATTTTATGCAAATGAGATTCGAATGGTGTGAACCGGTCCACCCACGAGAATTCTGTCGTCAACGACACAGTATCGCAAACGCCGATTTTTCACTGCAATTTTAAAAATAGACGCGCGGCTGCTCTAACGACTCTGTTAATTATCGACTTTAAAGAGATTTTCGCTTCTTCGCGAATTCTCGTTTTGGGTTAGCTAAGGGTGGTCGAGATCGAGAATGCTTGGAAAAAATGTCGGAGGGGAACTCACCTCCTCCTTCTTTTTTCCTCTTTCTTTCTCTCTATGCGTTGGTGACGAGGAATGAATTTTTTAAACCACTTTAATTAAAGGATCCTATTACTCTCCACATTTCATCGCTGTTAAGTTCCGCCTCTAAAATTTCGTATTTTTTAATTCCCTCGCCATTCATCGCTAATCGCTCTATACCCATAAAAATAATGCCAATGATAAATATTTTTTTTTTAATTAAATATAAAAATTATTATTAACATAATTAATCTATTTTTTATAATTATAAAAGATATTATTTATTATCATATACATATTTAATATTTTGTATTTTTTTCCCTCATTTTTTTATATCTTTGAATTTATATATACATCTTTATATATGTCGTACAATGTATTACATTTTTATCTTCCATGATCCTCATTATTCGATTTGCTGCGATTCCTTTTATGCGAAATAGTGTAATTATGCGACGGAAAAGATTAAGAGAGAGAGAGAGAGAGAGAAAGAAAGAGAGAAAGAAAAAAGTATTAAGAGTCGGCCGCTCACTGCCGATCTATATCGAGAATGGAAAAATGCAAAACCAGATCCTCCGGTCGGTTGCAGCCGATCACTACGAGAACTCGAGAAGACCGGTTAGGGCCTGCATGCCGTTTTACAGGTCGGGAGTCTCCTCGACACCTTCAACCTACGACATGCAATTCGAATTGGCGACCGAGCATTATCGAGCAATGCAAAAAAAAATTTAATAATATATAAGATATAAGTCATAATAGCGCTAGAAAAATAATAGCATTTTACAAGATTTATCTCGATTAATATTGTACTTAATAAATAATTAATAATTAACGAGTGTGTAAGGGTCATCAATTCTAATTTCTAATAATTGTGTATAAACCTATTTATGTAAAAAAAAAAAAAATGTAATTTTCTTGCTCAAATATAATAAAATATTTAAATGCTACGTAATTTTTTTTTTTGACATTTATCATATTTTTTCTTGTTTTATTGTACAAATAAATTTAGAAGTAACTATTCTTATAGGAAACGCAATTCTCCTACTCATGTTTAATTTAAATTAATGTAAGGAAAGTATAATAGAATCTAAATGATTATATTTTCTTGAAGAACTTGCATGCAGTCAGTGACAATATACGTAAGGCGCGATCCAGGAAATCCTAAATATGTATACGGAATAACCGGTTTCGTCAAGACAAGCGAAAGAATAAAGATCAAGATATAGTATAATGTACAAGAACAGAAAGATGTCGGAGCGGAGAATAAATATGAGAATCACACCCACGAGAAACCAATTCACGATGTTAATACAAGAAGCAGGCTCTTATACATTTTATTTTTTTTAATCAATTCCTAGTTAAATAATCGAATAATTAATACTTGTGTTATAATAAAATTATAATAATAAATTAATAATTATGTTAAATTCAATTAAAAGCATATATTATGTTAATCAAAATATTATATTTTTATGTACATAAGAGTAATTAAATGAAAATGTAATTATATTTTCTATCAAAGCGATTTCCAAGAGTTTCGCATTTACAACATATTATCATAAATATGTAATTAAATAATTTAATTTTTTAATTTTTGTCTCTTTTATCTTAATTATTTTATATCGTATCTCGATCCTGCCTTTTGTTTGAGTTAGTTCGGCGAAAATAATGTCGAAATACCTGTGTGTTTCCGGCGAATTCGGCAAGCTTCGTGCCTTCCTGCTGTTGCCACCCCCGCTGCTTCCATTGTTTCCCATGGTGGCCCTATGATTATTTCCTCTTTTTCCTTGACTTTGTCACAGATAATTCTTCAATGATGAAAGCGACCGTTCGTTCGTAAGTTTTTCTTTGCACTTTATATTACATCACCATAATAATATTGTCTTTTTAATTAAAATGACTATTATTTTATCAAATGTATTACAAATCAAGTAAATATATTAATTATATATTCCAAATAAAACAATCTTCTTTTTATATTGTATTCTCTTTAAAGAGCCATGAGTTAGCTTGACAGATTCGATTTTCTCTTTCTCGAGATTTTTATTATTCTTGTTATAATAAAAGTTCTCATAAAATGAGGGAATAAGATAAAATAATTCTTTGAGTTAAGCGATATCGTTTCGATATCGTTTCGTTGATCCTCGTTATCGATCGAATGGTGGGATTTATTGTTTAAATCGAGCAACGTTTTCTATTCGCCAGTTTCTAAACTCTATTTTATCTTGTACTTTTTTATCCGTCTTGTCTACTATACGAATCTTATTTACGCTTCGGGTCGAGATCGCTCTTTTCAATCTTTCGAGCGAAGACAAGATCAATCTGAATGAGAAAAATTCGTGAAAGGGAAATTCAATATGTGGAATGCTTATAAAAGGAAACCTTTTGGCCTCATATCATTTGATGTGTTTGATGCATTTTTCCAATGTCTGTTAAATCTTACTTTTAAAATAAATAATCATATTTAAATAATCAGTTATTGGCAATAAAATATTATCTTTTACACATCAAATTGTTGCATGTGATGGCTTCTTAATTTAGCTTTTTATTGTTTTTACAATAATTATCATTCTACTTCTATTAATATAATAATTTATTTTTATTTCTTTCACACAACAATGCAATAATATTTTTACTCTGCTTTAAATAATCCAAATACACTTTTGCTTCTTTTATCTCATGAATAATGATCTATATCTGTTCATTGAAAAACAAAAGTTTTGTTAAAAGTTTCAAATTCAGCACGTTGCTCCGATTTTCCGGAAATCATTCCGAGAAATCAAAAGCACTCTTCGTGCCTCTTTCTTCTCCTCCTCCCTGAGACGCTGAATAATTCACCTTCAAAATTCATGCATATTTCATCATTTTTGCCTCGTCTTTGATTCCTCGGATCCTCGTTATTGTAACCTTTCCTCAGCAATTCATCGATCCATGAATTTGTGTGTTTTCATTAGAAAAATATTTTCACACTGCAATATTCTTTATCGTGGCATGCAGTTGCAACAAGTTGCACTCCAAGATTGTGATTGTAAAATATAACAAGGATTTTTTTCAAAAATCCTACAAGTCGATGGTAGTGTTTTAATCGACATTTTTATCGTGAATCGATTCGGTTTACTCGACTTACCATTGATCGTAAGACAAAATCCATCACAAGATCTTTAATCAATATTCTTATGAAATACAAAAAAATATTTTCTTGAATATTTCAAGAAATTTTTGACGTTTCGATTGCAGTAGAGATTAAGAGTTACTTTACACAGACTTATTATAGAAAAAGAAATTAATTTTTATTAATTACTCTTCCATTAATACTCACTTCAATTCATCATAATCACATTTATATTCTCACTTTATTTTTTGATATTTTATATAGCAATTAAATTAAGTTTTAAATTTAATTTTTAGCAGCCAGTTTATTGTATTAAAATTATAAATATCAAAATTTAATTAATTTTATATTAATTATCCATATTCAATGTCGGAATATTCTTAAATTATTCGGTTTCGGATTAATCTTTTTTAATTAACTCTCAAATAAATAGGAACGATAATTGAAATCAAATATTTTTTGCGTAGCTCAATCTTTTCACATCAAACACGTTTAAATAAATCCTCGAGCGATCTTCTCACGCGTTCAAACATGATCCATAAATGTATCATCAACTTCCATTTCTTCTCTTTCTATAACATCACTTCCATAAGCGCGATCACTATCGATTCTTCGCGGACCTCGAAGATTAACATTTCATTGTGCTGCGTGCATGATTGATGCAACTCATCGATCATTTTATATTCTCGAAACGAAATGAATCGAAAAAATGACGAGAGAAAACGTGCGAAGAAAAGTCTGAGAAATCGGCTCTCGAGAGCGTCATCGACTTGAGTGACGACGACGCTTCATGGCGACCACGAGCGACCACTACACTCGATCGCGATGGTCATGATGGTGTGGCCATGGTGTGTAGGCATCGTTGATGGTCCGTTTCGAACTGAACCGCCGAGAGGCCCGGCGAGAGAAGAGAGAGCCATTCCCGTTCCCATAGCACGTGGTGCTTTTCTGTCTCTCTCTCTCTCTCTTTATCTCTCTTTCTATCTGCTATCTCCCCCTTTTCGCTTTGGTCCTTCACCCGACCCCTGGTTCTCTCTTTACTCATCGACCTTGTCTGATTCTGAATCTTCGAGCCTTCTGCCATTTCGATCTCGACGATGTCCTCCTGACGATACACGCTGTATCCCTTCATTTCTCTCTCTCTCCTTTGATACTCTCCGTAGACCGGTCCTGTTCCTGTAATCATTCTCTCTCGCCTCCCTGTTCTCGACTCTCTCTCTTTCCTTTACAATCTCATTCTATCTTCATCTCTCTCGATCTCTCGCTCGTTTTAGCTTTCGCAGCCTCTAAAGCCCATTCTCTTCGACCCCTCTTCTCTTCAGCCGTATGCAGTTAACCAATGGCGGGCCCAGTCTTCCCCGAGAGCCGGCCAATGCCGGCGGCGGCTTCGACGGATTTTTAAACCATTTTTATGCTAATGCCTCGACGTGCACGTGCACGCATGATCGTGTGCCACGGACATATTGTGCGTACACTTTAACGAGATGTGCGTAAGCATGTATGGGAACTTTTTTCGTCAGCTTCGATCCTCGTCCATCTTTACCTTCGCTCCCACAATTTTTATCTCGTGTTTTTAAATTGAAATTCAAGTATTGAATTGAAGTGCTCCCTCCCTTTCTCTCTTTTTGCTCTTGGTATGTATATTTTAGAATATTAAATTACAGCAAAATTGAAAGAATTAGTTTTGATTTCTATCTAGAGAAAAGTTTGAATAGTTTTTCAATAGTAAGCGATTGAAAATTAAAAGAAGAAATTATTTGAAAAAAATAAACAGCAGCATAATAAATTGATAAACCGACTTTGTTTTTAAATCAATTTCGATGAAAATATTTTTACTTCAATAAAACTTCAGTATCATAAAAATTTCACATAATAAGATATTTAATTTATTTTATGTACTGAACTAAATGTTATTTATTGCACTAACTGTATTAAAAATTTGGAAATATGTAATAGAAAAATTATCAGAAAACTTTCTTTCAAAGCACGAAATATATACGAGTCCACATTCATTAAAGCGTTTTCGTTTCGGAACAAGTTTCGGACACTATACGTTTCGAGGCTCCGAATGTGCGTTCCGCGGTCTCGAGAGTGGTCCATAACACGCCTACGCGGGGGACTAGGTATACACTCGGGCATAATGGAGCATTGTTAATATGTTAATGTACGCGCGCGACCCGTTCGAGGGCCCCGGCCTCGCGTTTTTCCCGCTCGAAGAATCGTTACGCGCTCCATTAGATTCAGGCTCCGAATTCCCCTTTTGTCCGAAAGAGATTTCTTTTAATTTCGTTACCGTTATTTAGATTCCCGAAAATAGCAAATTTCTTTTAGCTCAAACGCAAACATTCCCTAATATTCTGTCTTTGCAATTTCTAGAGTTGCTACGTTCTGTATTAATGATCGCGTCTTAAACATGATACTTGTTTTAAATACCAAAGAGTAAAAAATTATAAATTATAAATTAAAAATAGTATAAAGTTGTTTCTAAAAGTTCCTCAATTTAGGTGAATTTTGAATAGAATTGTGAAAATAACAATCTCGATATAGACAATTCTGCGTTATTTCAATTATATTACAGGTTCAGAATTTTACTCATCCAAGCAATTCATTACCCAGTTAAAGATACCGCAATTTAAAAATATCAACCTTGACAGCTGACAGCCGTTCGCCACTCTTGCGGCATCCTTGCATGTACGGCCACACATGTACCGTGATTAATAAGAACGTGAAGTCAATCACCCCTGATGTAGCTTTAAGAGAGATTTTTTTTATCTTATTGAATTTCTTGTGCACTTTCTTTAATTGCTACGCAAAATTAATTTTTATTAATCTTTTACATTAAATTATTAATTTTTACATTGAATTTTTTTATACAATTTTATACAATTTTTTTATTCAATTTTCAATATTTAAATTTATTTGAATTTATTTTTATTCTAATTTAATCAAACGCACTTCAATATTATTTTCATGAAAATTAATTTATGTTCTAAAGAATTTTTCACCAATATGATAAATAATGTTCCTTCTCTCTCTCTCTCTCTCTCTTCTCTCTTTCCTCTCTTCCTCGTTTCCTCTTTCTCTCTTCTCGGCTGCTGCAACCGCAGAATAATTAAAATATTTGAGTTTGCCTCGGTCTCGGTTGTAAAACACATTTTTTGCGTGCCGAAATACTGGTATAACTATATGCTTTACTCGATGTCGATAATGTGTGGAAACAGGCGAGAAAGAGGCAAAGAGGAAGAAGGAGAGAGATACTAGTGGTTGATTAACGCAGACGTTAATGAACGCCGCTGTTGGCCGACAGGACGTCGGTATCGATTCGACCCCGTGCGACAGGAAACAAGACTCTCGACATGGATCTCGAGTCACTACAAGATACAAATGCCGCACTGAATGTGTGAAACGCGTATAAATTATGTAAAAAAATAAAAAAAATATAAACTGTTTGAACAAAATTTAATTTTTGATAAAAATAAAATTAAAAAAAATAGAATTTAATTAAAAAAAATTATAAAAAATTAATAAATTATATTTTCTAAAAATGCAGGGCTATGTATTTTTAATTATTTCTCCGAATTGCAAATATTATAAGCTAAAATAAAAAGCTTTAATAAACAAATAACTAAATAAATCTTTCAATACCGAGACATCAACAATCATTTTAAAAAATATATATTTGATTGTGTATTTGAATTATATTACTTAATATTAATCAGTAAGTTTATGTATCAATAATTAAAATAAAATTTTAATTTAATAGCTCTCTTCCTTCTCTCTCTCTCTCTCTCTCCCTCTCTAATTTCAATGTTAAATGCATACTATTTACATATTAATGTACATTTATTAATTACTCAATTACAATATGCAATTAAAATACGTAATAAATATTTTAGATATTAATTGCGCAAATATTCGAAAAATTCAACATTAGATTGAATGTCTGAAACAAAATTTAAACAAAGCATTTTTTTTAAATAAAATTTTAAAATATCTGCTATAATCTATGTGTTTGACAAGAGTATAGAATCATCAATCAATCATGGCTTATCAAAAGTGTTAATAACACTTACAATAAAAAATTCCTGTGTGAGTCAGCAAAATTTCTTTTTGTGAGAATTTCATGGATTTTAATGCGCATCGCATCGGATATTATTTGATGGCACAGCACAATCTAATTTAATTAATTTTATAGGATTCATAAAAATTCACATTCACGGTCGGAAGCTTCCAAGTGACGAGCCAGTGAACGAAATTTAATTTATTTAATTTATTTATACGAATCATGCTTAAAAGTTCTCTTTCGACGTTTTACATCATTAAAATGTCTCTCCTTATTTACGAGATGTGTCCTCGTCAGCTTCGTAAAAATTAATCAGCTACATGAAAAATTAGTCAACATTTATTTCGATTTAACATATCTTTAATTTTATAGACTAGTAATCGCTGATAAATGTTTTGAATAAATAACGCTTATGATTAGATCAATGATAAATAAACTTGACAATTGCAGTTTTATATTGCCAAGTATCATTATTGTCAATATCGTGATTGTCAACAAAAAGCTAGCAAAGATTATAACTTATCAAAATGTGATAGATGGGTACCAATGACTACTATGTCAGATCTTGAAATTTCTGCTACAGGTATATCTACGAGTTTATGGATCGCCATTTTACCGACGTTGGTTGTACAAGAAACCATCATGCTTGGTTCCCAATAACTGAAGAACCCGTAATATGTACGAGTTATCCACTATCGGTATAGCGAGTTGGATATAAGAATTTCGAAGATAGATAAGAAATAAATCTCGTGAGATCAAGAATGCATGCCTACTATGATCTCTTGACTACAAGAGCTAAAAATTCAAAAATCTAAATCCAAGAATCTAAATTTGAAATATTAAATTTGAAAGAGAAAGAAATTTAAAGTTTCTGAATATCGCAAAAATTTGCACAATCTCTCTCTCTCTCTTTCTCTGTAGAAATTTCTAAAATATGTTTCTAAAAAAATTTTTTTTCGTTATATATTACATCGTTATCAATCATTATCATTATCAGTGGTATTTTCCAATAAAAATAATACACTTACTTGGGCATGTCCTGTAACTGCTTGGCTCGCTGCTTGTAGCGCGACAAAGCGAAGAGCAAAGCCAGAACTGGCCACAGGGTTGATCCTGCCGCCAATTCGCCCGGGTTCACGCCACCCACATCCGCTCCTAGAGCCCGCAATGCTCCCACACACAAGCTCACGTTTTCGATCTGTAACATACATAAACGGAACTTTGTCATCAATCATTTTCCGGTTTCAAAAAACACGGCTCTCATCATTTTTTTTTTTCCAATAGCTGTTTTTAAATTTCCTATTGTTAATAATTAAATCGAGAAAATTTAGCTTCCAAATCAAGAAAATTTAAAATAGAGAGATAAAAAAAATTTTAAATAGAGAGATAAAAAATATATACCTGAAAAACAATATACGAAAGTTATATTATAGAAAAAAGAACAAATCAAAAATTAATTATAAAATATATATATGTATAGATAATTCTAAAATAATATACTATACATATATAAAACTGAAATTAAAATAAGATATTAAAAAGTAAAATTTTATACAATTATTTCCCTTATACTTAATCACCATAGAATCTAAATTAATATTCCCAAGTTAATTTTCATGTCATAAATTTTTACATTTTTTCTCATCTATAAAATAATCTTCGCGTCTTATATATTTTTTATCAAAATCAATGAAGGAAGAGATTTCAGATTATTTCTTTTGATTATTAATTTATCGAAAATAAAATTGGCCATGGAAGAGACGCTGGATTTTCTGATATCTAAAGAGAATCAGTTTTATGATCGGGGGTCGAACAGATAATATCCTCCTGCTTTCGAATAGGGGGAGAGGCAAGGCGGAAGGGTATCTACAGGAAGAATGTCTTCGTGAGAGGTGCATACAATAGGCTAATGCTGGTTTCCACATGGTGTACCACGATGCACACAACGCGAGAGCGAAACGTGACCACCGCGACCGTGTCTACCTTGCATACGCGTGCCCACCGACTTCTCTCGTTTCCATTGTTCTCGACCCCAGCTTTTGCCCAGAAAACGAACCGCGCCGAGGTACGACAGGGTGGCATGAGAAAGCCGATGATTCACCCGGTCACGGGAGCATAGGTATTACCTACACGTGTATCCAGTTGAGAAATGTAGCATAAAAAAAAAACTAGAATGAATTAGCGAGAAAAGATAAAAAGATAGACCTTGTCTATCTAATGTATACATATTTATACAATTTAAGGAAATATATGTATTAAAAAGAATTTTTCGAAATATTTCATGAAAAATAAATAACAAATAAAAAATATAATTTTGGAAAAAAATTTTCAAAAAATTAAAAGCATTAGATAAAAATTAATTAATATAAAAAATAAGTTAAAATAAAATTTCATAAAATTTTAATAAACATTGATATACAAAATTATATCTAGTAAATGATATATAAAGTATTTTGTGTTATTTATATATTTTATATCATTTTTATAGCATATTTTTAATTTCGATTTCCCTTTGACAACTTAATCGGAATGCGCCACATCACGCCAGAAATTGATGCAGGACTTGTTTTTTTTTTAAGTGACACAGATATCGAGCGCAACGTTACGAGTGCATTATCGAGACATAAATTCTTATCACGATTCACTTCTCTCCATTAGACTTGAAAAGGAATACCTCTACAAGAAGCCGCGGCAAGCCGCAAAAGGCGACACTCGCGGTTTCGAGTTATCCTGGCGAGATGACAGCCGTAAATGGCGCGATGGTGCTTTTTAATATACATTCCGTTGTCTTCTCGTCGCAAGATTGCCATCGGAAGAAGCGCCACCGATCAAAAATCATGTGCATGGCTTTATGATAATCTCGAGCCGCCAGTTTTGTAATTAACTTTAGCAAGTTTTGCTCGCTTTGTAGTTAGTGAGACGATTCAAGCCTTATGTACAACGGCAATAATTATAAATACCACAGTTTATAACTGACAGTCAGAAATTAAAATGAATTAATTATACGTTGCTTACTTGATCTTTAATTCTCGAGAGTAAAGTTTTGATTATGCCAAATAAAATTTATTTCTGAAAACTTATACGCTTTTAAAAATGTTGAAAATTTTTAAACAATTGCCTTAAAAAAAATATAATTTAATGAATAAAATAAAGTTTCATGTAAATAGAATTAGTTAACCATGACTGTTGATGCAACTGTATTCTATATTATTCACAAACTGCAAATATCCGCAAAGACAATTTCCTTCGAAATACTTCTAGGACTTGTCAGTCTGTCCCAGAATGAGAAGAAGGAGGAAAGAAAGCGAGGAAGGGAGGGGAAAAAGAGAGACAGAGACAGAGAGAAAGAGAGAGAAAAAGAGCCAGAGATGGCGAGAGATGTCCACTTATGGTAACGTCTTCGCTTCTGCGGTTCTCGAAGGAGAAAACAGAACAACAGAAAAGGAGTGTCATCATGAGAAGGGAGATAGAGAGAAAACTTCTTTTTTTCTTTATATATCTCCTTCTCTGTCTCTCTCTCTTTAATATCATGAACGATGAAAATAATATTTTGTATATTTGCCTTCTCTATGCTCTGGGAAAAATGGTACTATTAAAGACATATTCAAAATTAATGATATTAATTTGTTAAAAAATCTGGATAGATCTTGTTATAATTTGTTATTCAGATTTTTCCCTTCTTTTTATTATAATTTTTATCATAATGCAACATTGCATAATAATTATAATTAAAATGAAAGATAATATCAACGTTGACATTTTATTAAATACTATCTCTCAATTTATTATACAGATTTTTTTTCTCCCTTTATTATAATTATAATCGTGACTATAATTTTTATATCAAATTTTTGGGATAATTTCTCTTTTGCTTCTTTATAAAATTTTATTGCCAAATTAATAAATTAAGCTAACAGTGAAATTATAAATACTCAATGGATTGGCAAACGTGCAATCTGTACGGTGAAAACAGCAAGAAAGTATACGTCTTCTGAAAATGCCACGATCTCAAAGTAGCAACGGACAACATGAACGGACCGATTATTTTTAGATGATTCGTGCCTTCCGGACTTTTTCTACCTAATATCTAAACAGTCATCGCGTTTATCTGCTACGCATAGATGGACTGTCCTTAAGCCACGTGCATCGATAACCCGATTATGTCAAAGATTTCGCAAGTATAGCAAAAATAGAGACATATGGAAAAAAAACATCTGCTATACGCTTTTAAAAATTTTCTAACTTAATTAAATAGAAGATGCATGATGAATAACAATAATATACATATAAATTCCCTTAAATTTCCTTTATAAAAATTTCTTTGAAACGATCGCAATTTATTTATTTAATCAAAAAGAAAAGACAGCCATAAATGTAATAGAAACTTTCTAAACGTTATACGATATATAGCGCATATATTATTGGCAGATTTAATTTAATTAATTAAAAGACAATCAGCGTAATAATTTATCACAATATCTTTATAAATATTCTGAAAAATGTCCTATATTGAATAAGAGTAATTTAATACAATTTGGAATGAATTTTTTAATTCGTTTGCTAATTAAACATGATTGGTTGCAAGAAAAGAGCAAATTTTTTTGAATTTTTTTTTCTGCATGACCTCGTGCTCAAAAGAGAAAAAATGAAAAGAATTCTTATATAGAGAGCCTAACCTGATTTTCTAAGCCTCTAACAGAAAAGATGCAAAGATTCGCAACGGTATCCCGGAAATGGAAGCAGCAGGTGGACAGACCGACGCTCGTTAAGATCTGCAATTAGCGCGATCTCTCAACTTCAAAACGGCGGAACGAATTCGGTCTCTGGTCAGCGAATTCAATTGACTTTACTGGCCAATTGGACATACCAATTCCGAAATTTTACATCTGCGCGAGGTCAATATTGCGGAAATGTATCTATCTTTTAAGCCGTCAGGTTATTTAAAAGCTATTAAAAAATGTTCATAACATATTCGTAAAAGTAAAATGTAAATTTAAGCTTCTTTAAAAGCTTCAAAGAATTTTGAGAATTTTATGAAAACTTGAAAATTATTAAAATTTATGTGTAGATAAATGAAATAATTTAAATTCCCTATGCAAATCGAAATATGAATATTTAACGAAATAGGAAAAAGATTTCTGATAAAAAGAGAATTTATAAAAACTTTAATATTTAGAAAACAATCTTCTGTCTTTAAAGCTTTGAGATTTCGAGAATGTTTAAAAGCTTTGACAAAAATCTTGTTGATCAAAAACAAAATCCATTGCAACTTGAAAATTCAGAATTTTGTTCAATTATTATTATTAATTATTTTTAATAAAATACAAAGTTAATTCGGAGCACTTGATCTCGTGTATTTATATATTTCCTCTTGTTGATGCAATAAAATAAAGTTATATAGATCGGAAACGTAACTGTTCGTGTTGATTGTTTAATTTACAACGTCACGGGGGAATTTAATTAATATTGCACTATCACGTAACTCTTTCGCGGAATTTTCGGAAAACAAGATCGACGGCCTTTTTGTCTGAAGCGAGGAAAGAAAGATTGCGCAGAACGAAAGCATAGCGGATCAATTTTGTGATTAGTATAGATTACCGTTTGCCTCGCAGGCTTTAATTAAACCTATTAGAAAGTACAATTTAGCTTGCGTTAGAATTTGAATTTTTTTATCAAGAAAAGTTATTCGCCCCACTCATTCTTATCGAAATCATTTAACAATAAATCATACAGTAGCAAATAAGGGATAGCTTTTGGCAAACTAAAGCAATATTAAAATTACGAATAATGTTAAAAACATCAAAGCAATAATTGTTAGAATTATAGAAAATCTTTAATTTCATGTAAAAAAAATATAGTCTACGTATAAAAATTCTCGATTATGTAAAAAAGAAATACATATGTAGAAATGTTTTAAATATTCGCGTAAAAATTTATTACGCCAAAATTAGAGACTGTGGAATATATTTTGCTCCGAAAATTTGTGAAGATTTGAAAATTTTGAATTCTAGATTTATTTAAAGCCCATGAAATATTAAAATTCGAAGATATAGAATCCTTAATCTTAAAGATGCGAAATGTGGAATCTCATTGAAATTTTAAGTCACCCGGTGTAATACGGTAGGATCCAAACAAGCCAGCTTAATGGTTACAACGACCGGCAGAATTCGCGGAATGTATAACGGGAGCACGATAATCTGTGGCGAAAAATGAACGGTCCACCAACAGCTTCGAAAATGAACGATCATGTAATAATCATTCATAAATCCTTGGCTATAGTAATTCAAGCACGTTCATCCTGAACATGTAATTCTCGGAAGAGAAATATATAAAACAACAAAGTCAAAAAAAAAATTTCAAATCACAAATTTAAAAATTAAATTCAAACAATTTTATTGTATCTTATATTAATCTTTCGCAATTAAAATTTAATTTAAATTTCTATTTTTGTTCAACAAAAATAGAAATTTAAATTAAATTTTACGTTTTAGATATATAAAATTATTGAATAATGAGTTACTTAAATTCCAAGATATTCTTGAGGTCTAGGATTCTCAGAGCTTCGTGGATTCTGCGAAATTTCGACCTTATGATGTTTAAGTTTACGAGTCTCTCCTTTTTTCAAGATCGGAATTTCGATACATCCGAATTTCTAAATGTTCAGGGAGTGATACATTCTTAAGTTCTTGATCAGTATCCAATTTGCCACAATCAAACATCAAAATTCCGCGAAGCTTAACACGTGACGAGAGTCAAATAATTTTAACCGTGGTAATCTTTTCTTCAGACGTCGCGACAAAAAAAAAATAGAAATGATATTCAGAGTCGGATCCATGCAATAATCACTCGGAGGCTCGAGCCTGCTGGAATGGATCGCATTACCGTATCGAACTATCTTGTCCGCGTGTGCTCTCGAGTCGAGGCTCATCTTGAATCTCATTACGAGCCTGCATGGTTCGCAGTATAAAACGGGCAACGGATTTGCGACAAAAATTTACATGTCAATGAAAATGGCACCGCGCACAGCGCGCATAATAAGCAACGATAGCGATGGTAGAAACTGCAATTCGCCGTATCAAGGCCCCGCGAGTCGCGGATTGCAACGTGTGCATATACGTGTCATTTGGCTTGGTTAATCCTCGGTTTCTAGCGAACTAATAATGCACTCGATGACGAGGCCAAGTATCTGTTTCGGTACCGTTAAGAAGCTATTGTATCATGCTTTCATATCGCACTTTGTCGCAATTTGATTGGATATGCGTTGAAATTCGCAAGAGCGTGGATGACTCAATCTTTTAGCAAAAAATCTATTCTCCGCGACTCGTTAGAACTTGTTAAGACCGATGTACACACAGAATCTCAACGATCTTCCAGTCATCTAAGAAGAAAAAGATCTAAGAACAAAAAAGTGAAGGAGAAAAAGTGGATGCTGATTACAAAGATTTCCAAGCGACTTAGAATTATTCGCGTGTCTTAGAATAATCATATATTAATTTAATTCGTACATTTAATTCGCACAAAACAGTTTTAATGTATAAATTTATGTTTTAATTAATTAATTTTAATGTATTTAAATTTTTTCACCTTTAATAAATTTATTTATTATTATCTCTATAACCCATAAAAATCTATTCTGCATAAATAAGTTTATGTATCATTCTTCAAAATGTATCGTTAATCCTCGTGAAGTCAGTTAAATAATTTTCGATAAAATTTCCGCAATAATCTAATACAATTGCAATCGCCGAGGAACGACCAATTCGCAAAACGCGAAATACCGCGGGTTAACGATTACGCTAATTGTAGATGCGCTTGCAACGCAATGTAACGGGTGAGTGAATTTCAAATGGGTGAGTATTCGAAATTGAAATACGGTATTTACGCCTTGCCACATAAAAGCGACAAGATTATAAATCGCATCAATCGCGATCGCACGTCTATTCGTAGTTTGTTTGATGTATGTCGAGAACAGAATAATACACTGCGAAATAATGCTTGTGAGCGCTGCTTGACGTGCGTGGAATGCTTGTGCGGAATAATTTACGAGGTCGAATAGTTGAAATAGTTGAAGAAGAGATAAGTGATGTTTGTGATGATGTGAATTTAGATGAAATATAACTCTTTGTGCAATACATTCTCTCTCTCTCTCTCTCTCTCTCTCTCTTTCTCTCTCTATCTATCTATCTATTTATCTCAACTACTCTCGGGAAATATCTATATAAAAAAAATGTTGGTTATATAATAAAAATAATATATTAATATAAAAATAGATTTTCAAAACAACCACGCAGAAAAAAATAACAAAATGACAGTCCAATTACTGTTGCAATTAATGGTAATGTCATATAATTATATTATGTAAATGCCCAATTTTCTTGAAAACGGAAACCAACGATAATAATTGTCTATTTTCCCATCTCAAGGCTGCGTCATAATAAGACTGCAATTTTCCGCGACAGCGGAAGTCGATAGTAATTTACACGAAAGATTCCGGTCGGATGCAGGTATGTGACCGCAGAAGAAAAAATACACAAGCGCATACGACATGCACAGTAGCAGTGCATAGCGAAGACGATGTTAGGATTGGTCGGCGGGTACCTTGCCACTTATGCAATTTGCTTTACGCTCGTTTTTAAGAGGCAATTTGACATTGCGGCCGATCTCTCGCGGTCGTTTATTAACGTTGTCCGATCCCGAACTGGCTCGACTCGTAAATGGTGATAATAATTTAATAAAACGCGCCCGCGGGTCGCACGAAGTCGTCGATTAATCTTCATTCGCTCACACGGTTTGTTTATCGCCCTTTTTTGCAACGTAACATGGTTTCCTTGCCCTATCAAATTCCATTATTCCTAGATATAATTTAGTTGTAAAAAAATTGACAAATAACATATAATATAGTTACGTTAAACTTGAAGAAAAATTCAAAGAAAGATTTGAATATTAAAAAATATATTATTTTAATCTAAATATATTAGTTTATACATCGTTGATTTCAATTAAATATTGAATATTAAAATTTGATTATTAAATCTGCAAGTTTTGTGAAAAAAATTTTTCTACTTGATTATCTCGTCAATATAAATAAAAGCATGCGAATAAAACTACATTTTCAATTTTACTATCGTTTTTTGCTACACACACACACACACACACACACACACACACACACACACACACGCACGCACACGCGCACACACGCGCACACACGCGCACACGCACACGCACGCACGCACACACACGCACACACACACACACACCACACACATCACACACACACACACACACACACACCACACACACACACACACACATATATATATATATATTAATAAAATTGTAATCGTATTATATTAATAAAATTAATTATCTTTCAATCAAGGCTTTTCGTTAATAGTCTTGCCTGTATTCAATAAATCTCGAATATTTTCGCCGAAATTGCATTTGCACAAGCTCGAAAAGAATTCGCTTGACAAATGCAGCGAATGTAACCATTTCGAATGTGTCAAGGGGTCGGACTTAGTTAAGAAGAATTTACTATGGCACGTTGTCGTCGCCGATTAACGACCGCTTTATTAACTGTGCGCGAGTGTCATTGCTGCTTTGAATGACAACTCAGACCGTTGTTTGTTCGTCGCGATCAAATCAACCTTCTGTGATTTTGATGGTCCGCTATTTCGACTTCTCGTTTAGATCCAATTAAACGAATCTCGAATCTGGTTGAATTAAGACTTGATTGGAAAACTATATTTATAATTACATTTATAGTAAATATATAATAATAATATCTATATTTTTATTTGTATGCTTGTAAAAAAAATATTGATAAATATTATTTATGTATATATATTATGAGTAGAAATTGTCTTGTCAAGCTTTTGTTATAAATAAAAGATTATAGAAGATAAAACGCGTCGAGAATTTCCGCCTCGTGCCAGCACGTGCTAGTTAAACATTTACGAAACATTAACTGGGAAAAGATAGAAGACACATGCTCATCTGGGTAAGACCCGTATCCTGAATCTGTTTATGTCTCAAACACGCAAATTAGTTTTTTAAAGGATATATCGCGATAAACACGGATGAAAGAGGGAAAGAAAGAAAGAGATTCGTCGTTTAATTCATAACTGATCTTTTCGTAAAAAAAGATTCAATGAAAATCACATTAATGTTTGTCAAAAGTATTCAATTTTTAATGTTCAAGATAAAACACATTTTTTAATTATTTCTGTATAAATAATATAAAAATAAAATAAGAAATTTAAATAAGTATAAGTATAGAAATTAAGTTTTTATATAAAGTTAGCAATCAAAATCATGTCGATCGAAAACATTACCTTATTATGAACCGACAATTCCGGTTTTCTCATGAAACACAAAAGCCAAATATAAATCGCACAACAATTATCGTCAATTTGCTGATTAGCATCGCGTTAACGGCATTTCGCTCTGCAATAAAATTAATTGATTTCTTTATCAACACATTTCGCGCGCGCTTTCTGAACGAGAATCGATGCAGCATCCGCACTGCTGGACCACTCGTGGGACACTAAGCGATGAGAGACAGAGAGAATACACACGGATACACGAGGTCGAGGTAAGCCACACCACAATTGGCCGAACAGAGAGCACGCGGAGAAGGCCAAAGGAAAAAGGAAGGAACAATTGACAAGTAGTGGGAGCGCTTTCCAAGTGTGGGAGCCTAGAGAGCCCAGGTATCCACGTGCTCAGCGAATCGTGAGTGGGGTCAGTTCGTATCACATCGCTATATAATTCGATGTGTCATTAATTCAATGTTTTACAAATAAATCTATTTCACACAACATGATGATATATGCTCAATCAAATATTGATACTGTTAATATTTATATTAACTTTTAAGATAAATTAATAAATTGTCATTGATGAGATAAAAAAAAATTAAAAAAAAAAAAATAAATAAATATTTAAAGTTTCGAAAATTTCAAGGTTCCAAGAGCAGAATACTAATATTCTAAAACATTAAAATTAAAAATTTTTCAAATTCTAAAGTGTCACAGTCTCAATATTTCAACATCTAAAACTTAAAAAATTTAATACAAGTTTAGGCTCAATCAATGACATCATATACATATACCAGCCTCATGTTGTAACTTGTATCCAAATGTGTTTCACAAACAAACACGAATTCATGAATGTAAGATTGTTTAATTGTTTCCTGAGCGATCCAAAACCGCTTCAGTTGAGAGAATTATAATTATATTTCAAGGATTCAAAAAAATTTATATATTCATGTATGCTTTTGAGAGTCTTAATTATCTAAAAAAAAATTAGACTAAAATTATTTTATAAAAAAAATATTTAAATAAGTTTTTAAATCTTTTTTCACAATATTTTCCTATTCAAGACTCCAGAATCCAAACCATTCCTTTTTAGGGGAAAGGAAAAACGTCTAGCAACGTACAATCGAGTAATGACATGAGCAATCAATGATGTTTGCGCAAGAATTCTTACGTGAGAAAATCGAGTTGTCAGATTCACTTGATGACTCTCTTTAATACGGAGATAGAAACAATCATATTTATATGAAGAAGAAAAAGAATCTACAGAAAATATAGAAGTTAAATCTTTCGATTCAATCTACATAATAATATAATAAATTTATAAATTAGCTCAAATAAATATTAATCTTAATTGTAAAAGTAAATTAATTTCAAGTTAAAATTAAAAGAAAAATTTAATTTAATCAAAGAAATAAACATTAGACTTGTCAAAAATTATATATGGATCTTTGTTAATTATGCATTATTTATCTGTGATAATAGAAATGCAAGTTTTTAGGGACACCCGATATGTACGACAGACTTTTTAGTCTCTCAAAGAGGAAATACGGCCTAGAACGTTTCTTTCTTTTTTTTTTTCCACAAAAGCGATCTTACCGGGAAACCGCGCCTATTTCCTCCTTTTCTCTTCGGTCTTCCTCTTTCAATTCATGCAGTGTACAAATGTGTACTAACTCGTATCTAGGACACCTGCGGCATTTTCATCGTGTTTAGCACTCAGGGTGTGCGCGCCTCCCCTACCACTTGCTCACGCTTTCCTAATCTAAACTATCGAATAATCGATTTTTAAGAGCTTAGTTCATCGAGTCGCGTTTATTTACGGTCTTTGACTTTATAGGCATTACCTTTACAGTTAAATTGCATCACGATTCTACATGCTCTAAATTTGAAGTTTTTCATGTAATAATTTTAAATAATTCAAAAAGTATTTTGATATATTATTCAACACGTGCGCTGTAAAATTATTTGAAAATAAAATATATTTCGCAACTATTGCGTCATCGACTTGTTAAAGAGACCGGTGCGATGCTTGACTAATATATTCGAAATGACTCATCTTCCCTATCTCTCGAGAGAGTGGATTCTTCGCGAAATAGAAATAGACTGCAATGGCCCAACGCCGGTCACAGACGCAATGCCAGTTCCGGTTTAAAGTCGAGTTTAGCCGGCTCTTTAATCATCAAAACAACGTCGATGACCGAAGGATAGCCTAAGATGAGAACTTGATTATACCGTGGGAAACAAGTTTATGATATGGACCCGAAAAGAACAAATCTTTCGAAAAGGACAAAGCTTTTGAAGAAAAGATTTAACGCTTTCGATCCAATTGTAATTAAATCAAAAAGATCTTGAAGAGCTCCGTATCAATTTAGAAATCTTGATTTATAATCTAAAAAAAATTCAGAGTTTTATTATATTTAATAAAACTCAAAACTCCTCCTTTTAAATTTTGTTACAAATTTAAATCCTTTTCTTTCTTAATTCTTTTTGATGATGTATATATATATATATTTTCCAATTTTTCTCTCAATGAACAAAGACTGACAAGTGAAAGGATTGATATGGCTGGTTGATAATAAGAGAATGGACCGCATCTCTGTGCATAATATACCGACTTATGCAACCATCGGACGTTTCCGGTTTGCTCAGCGAAGCACGGAGAACGCACGTTTCGTTTCGTACGCTATTGTACGTGTCGCAGAAGTGCGTACGAATTGTAAACCAACAACGAGTTATAAGTTGCGTGTTAAGCGCGGGCCAGAATGGAAAATATATGATTCAAATCAATTACAGGCTGTTTCACAAATCATTAAAAACGCCGATTAATTGATGAAAACGTAATATAAAATATTTAATATTTATGATAATTAATATTATACACATACATACATATGCATATATTATTTATATATTATTTAATTTAAAGCAGAATTTAATTCTATTTTTTATTAAATATATACAAATATATTTGAATATTATATATATATATATATATATATATATATATATATATATATATATATAATATTCAAATATATTTGTATATATTTAATAAAAAGAAAATAGAATTAAATTCTGCTTTAAATAAAATAAAATCGACTCTTAATTAATCCATGAAGTTTCCAACAAAAAATATTCTTTAATATAAAAAAAAAAATGTTTAGATCAATCGCTTAATAATATGAATTTATTTCTCTGTCTCGATAGATTGTCCTCACCTATCACTATGAATCACCGTGTATACATATGGTGCGTGGCGCGTGTGTGCTTGGCTTGCTTTTAATTATAGACCGGAGCCCTTCTCCTTTCCTTAGCGTCCACCCTCGACACCGCGAAATTGGAAAAGTGACTTCTCTCTTCGGAACCGACTACCTAGTCTCGTTTTTCCCACTCACTCGATTGAGGGTAAGAACATAACTCGAGAAAAGATTTCGAGGAGCTTTAACATTGCCTATGCTCTCAAAGTGTCAACGTGACCTTAATTCTAGAGTAATACGAAGCATACTTAATAAAGCATATACTATATAGCTATTAAAAGTTATGTGCCAAGTTTGCTAGTCTAGTTAATTATCGAGCTTCTGTCAAAGAATTAAAGAATATTTTGTTCAATACAAAAATATAAAAGTAATTGCTGTCACTTTTTCCGCGCTTTTCATACATTCATATCCTTATATTTTATTATTTAAAAATTATATATTTACATATATTATATATCTCTTTTTTTAATTATTATATTTATATATATTTTATTCTCTATTTTTAATTATAATATTTATATATTGTATATTATATATTTTTGATTTCTGCATCAAGTTTTATTTAATCTTTGACACAGATGAATATTATGATTACTATATTAAAGCAACAAAGAAACATAAATGCTTCTAATTTTTAATTCGTCACTATTTATTATTAGAGAGTGCAAAGATTGAATAGAAGATATTTGAATAAAAAAAAAAAAAAACAAGAGAAAACGATCGAGGAAAGAAAAAGATGAGAGGAAAGGGACGCGTGTTTTATGGATTCTAAGTGCATCTCGCTAAGAAAACGAGCCACGTCACATCCGGATGTATAGATCGAACCGCGCAGTTGAGTTACATTTCTCTCTCTCTCTCTCTCTCTCTCTCGAATAGAGTGATACCTCCTCGTGTTTCCAATTTGCATAATCCCGAGTCAACGCGTGATGCTCTTCCTCAAAGGATACAAATTGAAGGACTGCCTCCGAGAATGGAATCCTTATAATATTACGGGACAGAAAACCTTCCACTTTGAAATTTTATTGTACGCTTCCTAACGTTTTGTCAAATGTTATAATAGCAAAAAAATAATTCAATTTCCTAAAATAGATTTCGGTTAATGTAGAAAAAAATTAATTGCAAAGAAAATGGAGACTAAATATTTATTCAGAATCTGGTAATATAATCAATTTTAATTTTTGTATTTTATTTATTTTTATTGGCAAAATTTAATGTCTATCAAAATCTATCTGGACAGTTTAAAATTTTTCCCACATAAGAAACTCAGACAAAGTACCGCATTCGCTAAATGAAAAAGTAATAAATAATTGATATAATTTACGAGCAAGGGGACGTAACGAGACATTATAATTAATAGCTTTTAATTAACCGCGAGTACCTATAGAAGCCAGATATTTAATCGCGGGTGTATAAAACGTGCGTGTCAGAGGTTACGCGAAATGCGATTCTAAGCGAATCCTTTTGCCGCGGCACTTCTATGAAATGCCAATCTAAGATCCAAGCAATCATTCTTCTCAGATGGGACAGGCAGATTTATCTTACAGTCTTTTGGCAAAATACGGATCATTACGCATTTATGTTAAAACAAAGAGAGATTTAAAATTGACGATATTTATATTATAATTATATTATATACATTTTTTTATAACAAAGGATTATATTTTATTAAATCACAGAATATGAAACGCGTGGCTTTAAAAACATGTCTTGAAAATTTATTATTCAGAAATCGATCAAGATATATCCTATTGTAATATATTATTTCCATTGAATATTTTCCGAGGAAAGACTCGAAATGTGCCGTAAGATGCAATTTAGTTTGTTTTTTCCGCGCGTTATTCTAAATACATATTCCCTGAAGAAGAGCGTGGATGGTGATCTATGGTGCATCGTACGTGCGGTTGCACTGATTTTATCTGTGTATCCTAAGCGGCGAGAACTTATGAGCTCTCTATTTTTAAAGGACGGATGGGTCTTAAATTTGTTTCTTCAGGAAAGCCCTGCGCATCGAATATGGCCTTTCGAGTCGATTAGTCTTTATCTACAATCTGAGATTATTTTTAATCTCTCCTTTAATTAACGAACAAACAGATGGCATTCTTTTCAAGTTGATTACAAAGAGTATTTAATGATCGATAATTGATATTTTGATTACGTAAAAATATAAAGGCTTATTATGCATATACTGTAATAATAAAACGGATATAATAAATTTCTGTTATGCAATTAATTTGAAATTTAAATTGTAATCATACATTCAAAGAGTATATACACTCACCATTTGTTGAGCGCTTTTTGGTTTCCGGTTTACGTCAATCACTTTTTGATTAGCTGTAACAAGAGAGATAATCATGCATTAATTTAGAAATTATTTTTCTTTTATTTATCTGATTAACGGACATTCCGACAAATTGCACATGGCATACACGTATAGTACGTGACTATCGTATCTTATGCGGTAATGACTTTACTGCAAATTTATATATTATGTTACGAATAACTGTCCAACGCCATAAACGACAATTCGGTACAGTTAAACGTATCACATATTTAGCGACTCGTCAACTAGCATCACTGACCAGTTTTATGCATCGATCTTTATTAATAAAGTGCCGCAAGTAAATTTTTATTTATTTCAACAAATGTTTTCTATCGAAACAATGAGTAAAAAAGTTTTTTTAAATTATAATGTTTATAAATATAATTTAATTTTCAAAAATTCGCAAACATATTTATGAATTTTTTTTAATATTCATTTTTGTCTCGCTTTTTCTCGATATAAAACTGGATAATTATATAATTATTAACAGATAAAAAGACGAAGACACTTACTGACAGCTTCCACCAAGTCGGCTAAAAGGACACCGTCGCAGAGATCAGCTTGGAGATCGGTCACTCTCCTTTTGCAACCTCCTCGTTCTAAGTAATAATTCGCCCAATCCGTGTAGATCTGAAATAAGAAAAGTATATTTAGGATTATTTTTACTGCTGATAATTAAAGTCATCGTTTCATAATAAAACACTCGTTTTTTTTTATTTCAAGCGAAAAACAAAACAGACACTGTTTGCGTACAAAATATCTGTTTGTATACAATCAATAGATATCCAAACTGTCAACATTCGGGCAATGTACGTCATGTATGTATATACATATTAGATTCATATTCCTCATCTTCTAATAATAAGAAAACATTCGTAGAGTAAATCGAAATGGAGTTATTCATCGTAATACTATGTAGAAAATTGCGCGCGCTCTTAATTATAATACATCGCGTTTCATTGGCAATGATTATGTTTGATCGATTGGTTCTCAAGATCATAGTTCAGTGAATTAAAGGCAATCACGAAAGAGAAAGAAAGAAAAATATATAACAGAGAAGCAGACTTTAATGGTTGAGCGATTATTATTTCTTCGTGCTGCAACTGCACTCCAATTATTACTTTTCCGTTATGCTCACTCTAGCTCTACAAATGTTTGTATGTATTTGTAAAACTAATAAGTAATTATAAGAAATTGCACGCAAATATTTTGCAAGACAATTTTTCGTCTCTTATAATGAAAATTCCTTGAAACTAATTTTAAAGTAATTTTGTTCTGCTAAAAATAATTTTATGGGTAAAGAATGCGAAAAAGAAAAAATAAAGAAAAAATAAATTTTTGTATACATAATTAATCTTTTTCTTAAATAATTTTAAACTATTGTGACAAATATTTCTTCTGTGCCGCCGAGTTTTAGTCAAACTTGTACAATTTGTACGACTGACCCTATGCTACTCGAAATGATAGAAGCAAAATGAGAGAATGCCAATTGGCGTTGATAGGAATCTCTCCACCTCGAAGAATCTCTCGCGAGATGTTTCCTTATTCGCCTCTCGTCTAGCATGTTGAATCTCGCCTTCGATCTCGATATATACTTCACAAATATTAACTTTATGCACTACGCCCTTAATCCCTTTGATGCATTTTTTTTATTTCAAATTTCTTCGTAATAATATCTAATATAATAAATTTCATTTAATTTAATACAAAGTTCAATAAATATTTTTTTGAAGAAAATTCTAAAAAATTATTATTTATTATTATTTATTATTTATTAATTATTATTAGTTTTCCAGACAAAAATTATAACTGCATAAAATTTTTATATATATTATAAAGATAAAAACAATAATAAATTATGAATATTTAAATAGAAAAAAATAATATGTATATATATATATATATATATATATATATAACAAAAAATTCTAATAAAAAGAATTCCAATAAGCATAGAAAATAAGTAAAATTTCAATGAAAAATATCTTTCTCATAAATTTCAATTGTATAAATATACATCCGCGTAACAGGTACCCGTTACTCGTCAATAAAATTAAATGCAACTGCAATTGCTCTTTTTCTCATTGTTTTTTTTTTGTTTAGCGAAAACAACATGCCAGGCAACGCATTCATTTGTAGTTTCATCATACGAGTGGCGATTCATATATGTCACATAGGTATTATCTGTCTACTGCTCGCAACCCTAGGCAACTGCATGTACACTTACGTTTATTAACACGCGACTTTCTCTCCATTTCCCGCGTTTATCTTCTCTCTGCTTTTTTCACCTGCTATTTTATAGCACCGCGGATACATTGTTGTCATGTATGTATGTGTCGATATGTATGTTATTTATTTGTCGGATACGTTCATAGCGGGGAAAAGAGAAAAAAATGGGAGGAGAAGGAAGAAGAAAGGAACGTGATACGTTGATAAATTTTCAAGTTATTCGCTTGCGCCGTTAATTATCTCGTAATTGCGATTCTTCGATATTGCGTTATTAATTATATTTTCAACTATGAATTAAGAGAGATTTCAACAATTTTTATGTGTGAAAAATTTCTTTCTTTTTCAGAAAATCTTGTAATTATAAGTATTTTTATATAAATGAATCGGGGACATAAATCACGCCAGGAAGCATGAATTGTCCCGATGCCGTTTACCGGCCTGGCGAAGCGCCAGGCTTTTCAGCGCGTGCAAGCGTGCAAGCGAACGACTCTCGAGAGTCTGTCCGAGGAGGCAGAGAGACGCGCACTCGCTCGCAGCACTGGACGCTGGAAGGCACAAGGAAAGACAAACGCGATGCAGACGAGAAAGAGAGGAAGATAGGAGCCGCACAGAGAGCGAGGAGAGGAGAGAGTTAGTCATCGCGTACTATTTTTAAGCTTGCAAAGAGACGAACGGAAGGGACGCGGGCGAAAGCTTGCTTCATGATTTTCAGGTCGCCATTATTACGGCGGCAACGATAGAGTCGTCGCTTCTCCGAATCTTTTCGCGCTTTTCCGATGAAATCCCAGGGCTTTCCCGCGGTATTTTAGTAGGAAAAGCGAGATAGAGAAAGGGAGATGAAAGAAGCAGAAGCGAGATCGAGCGAAATGCATACACTACTATTTCTCATTGAGATAAAAAATGTTTTTTATTTCATGTACAGCTTATATTTTTCATTTAGAATATAAGATTTATTCTTTCGCAAAAACTTGTGGAGATAATAACAAATATAAAAAAGATAAACAGAAGGTATAATGTAATTGAATATATACACTTCTATATACTTTATATCACTTTCAATCATCATAAAATTAGTTAGCACTACAAGATAAAAGTCTAATAGTGAGTGCAAAACTTAAATTTTTATTTTCTCTTTAGATATTACAAGTTTATCGCGAATAAAATATTTTATAAAAGATTTTTTCGTCATGCAAAATATTTATTATGGTATATAACTGTTTTTATGAAATATTCTAACAACTCTTACGAATTTGTTATCCTCGATAAAAAGAGTCACACTATTTATATATTTTCTTACTTATTTTATATCCGTTTTTATCCAGCATCTTTTCGTGTTATAAGCCTGACTCATCTGACATTCGTTATAACAATAGTATTTACCCGAATCAAGATCAAAGTGAATTTAATGAAAAGATTCGAGGAGTCTCTTGGCGAAAGAGATAAGGAAAGAGCAAGAAGGAAAGACTTTTTTTACCTGTACAATATTACGGGTAGAGTCGGCTTTAATATCGTCGACGGAACCGCGCACGGATCTCGGCGCTCTGATACATGCCATGACGCCGCCGGTGGTCACCACGATACTCCAGCGTCATTCGAATGTGCTTTGTGATTATCTCTCACGAATCGTAATTGTATTCTGCACTTTGCGCCGTATGATCACATAGTATTGCATAATTGCAATCGCGCTCTATTCACATTATAATTAAAATCCTTGATACATCTTCGACCCTTGATTTTTACACTTGATCCTTTCAATAAAAAGTCCTTTGATTTAATACAACTCGCACGCCGATTATTATTATTATTTTTTTTTTTTTCTAAAATGATTTTACTTAATCTTTTCTGCAAAATATGAATTTAAAAAATACTATCGATGTATTACGTAATAATATAGGATATTGATCTGAATTTCAAATGAACTTGATATATAGTATTTAAACAAATAATTATATAATTTTCAATCAAACTATTTAATATTGTTTAAAAAATTGTCTCACTGCAAAATTATTTTATACTTATATATTTTATATATTTGAAGTTGGTATATTATATATCGTTCAATTGCTCAATTTGCCAGTCAAGTCGTTCCAGATCGATCTCCAGAACGACGTGACGATTTGCGCGACATCGCGTTCCATTGTAAGAAACACACAGAAACGTCTCGACACCACGACGCATCGGACGTAACTGAATACGCGACTGACGAAGCGCACCGCACGTTTCTCTCTATTCGTAGGTATACAATCTCTCGCGTCTTCTCCTTCTTCTCATTTCCTCCCTCCTTCTCATCATCACTTTCATCCCCCTTCCTTTTCCCGCCTTGCCACTCTCTCTATCTATATATCTGTATCTCTGTTTACAAAAGTTCACCATACAATATCAACAAATTACGTTCTTGTCATCATAAAATTTCACGCAATTGTATTTTGAAAATTCGCAGTTGTTGTGGAGAGTTAAGAAAATATTGTAAATTTAAAAAACATTATTTAAAATAATATTACACATTTTGTAATAATGAATGTGTACCTAGTATCTGATAAAATCATAGCATTTTTCTTTCGATTATTTAATTATTATTATCGTTAAAAAATAATTATATTATTAAAAAATAATATATTACTATAAATAAAACTTTTTAGAACAACGTTGGAAAAGACGAATATAAATTTATTCAAATCAAAATTTAATTTCTACCTAATTTTTCTAATAGCTATTTTTTTAATTTTAATTAATCTAATTAAAATCAAATTGAAAAAAAAATTAAAATTAAAATAATTTTCGAGATTAATCATAAATATAATTTTAATATCAAGGTTACCAAAAATAATAATTTTCATCTTGGATTTAAAAGAATTTACAACTTATATAATTATATTATTTTTACACCCATATTTAATTTCTACGCATATGTAATTATATTAATTTTTGCGCGCTTATTTTTAGTTTACAAAACAAATTAACAAAATTATACAAGATTCATATTCCGATGAAAAATGTTTATATATACAAAAGTCTCGAGAAATTAAGGATTGGGAGAAACATGATGATGACGCATGCGATCAGAAAGTGTGACACATCTTTAGATTGCTATTTTAAGACATTTACGGCAAACATGATGAAGAAACTGTATCGAGCTGTCAAAGAATGACAAAACTGTAACAATATTAAATTTGGAAGAAAATTTCTCAGTAATATAAATGAGTCAACGTCAATTCAACAATATGTATATGCAATTCTTCAATGCTGTCATCTAACATGGGGCCAACAGATAAAAATGATGAAAAAAACGCAGCAGTTGCATGATCCTCGGAAAAATATAAATTTTTATTTTACTTAAAATTAGAAATGTATAAAACATAATGTAGAATGTTGGAGCTGTAACTTTTTATATACTGACAATGAGTGCCTTATATTTCTCTGTGATATTTTGTGCATTTTTATCTAAATATATAAATATAAAATAAAATAAAAATCATCTCTGTTAAAAAATAGAAGCACATTCAGAGTGTTATTTTGATCGCGAAATGGTCCAAAGTTTTAATATCCCTCTAAATATCGATTTCGCGATCTTGAATTTCTTGTTATACCATCATTCCTCGCTTTATATTAAAGATGTTAGAATTTCAAGCAATTATCTCTTAGGCTTACTTAGAGATAAACAATCTACATAATGTATCACGATATAGAGAGAATGAAGGAGAATATAAAGAGGAAGAAGAACTAATAAAAATTGCTAGACGTGCGACGATGTTCCGGGAAGACAATATATTTCCTCTGCGGGCGAAAATAACGCGTAAAGGGGGATGGAAATAGAAAACGAGAGACGCGGTTCGGTGGTTGAAGGAAGGAAAGAGCGGGCGACGGCGACGGTCGAAATAGAGCACGATGAGTAAAGCGAGCGAGCGTCGTCGTTTGCGTGGGCGTCTTCGTTTGAATTAACGAATTAACGCAATCAAACGGAAGACAGTAAATTCATCAGCAACCGATCCGCGGAACTGTTGTTAATTAGATCGCAAAGTCGTTCAGTTGCAGCAATCTAGATCGCGTCCTACAGTATAGTTTCTCTTCAATACAATAGCCAGATCCAAACTATTTTTTCGACAATTGAAAAAAAAAATGATGCAAAGATTTAATTGTAATTTAATAAAAAAATAACTTAATTAAAAAAAAAAAATTTACTGAAAATATCGTACACAATTCTCGCGTTTCATATTCACAAGTGATGATTAATTGTAGAAGTCTTAACATTGTCGATTATTAATAATTTCATGAATGTGCTTCTTTCATCAATTATATTGATTATAATATAAATCACATCATACATAAATTTTGACTATAATTAGATGTTAATAATTTATTTCGCTACGTATCTTAATTTTGTTTATCAAAATTCCCAGCAGTTTTGGCGTGGTGATTTAATAGTGATTTAATAGCAATGCCAAATTTATTTCTTTTTTATTCCGATCCCTGTTATCCTAGGTGTCAAGTCGAGGACGTCACATGGAATGGCAATGCCTCGCGGCATTGATAAAAGCCGATGGGAACCGCGTGTATGCGCTGATCGATATTCGACTTGGCGCCGATCATCGCGCGCGTTAAAAGGCAACGCCACAGACGGCATTACAATTAATGATGATGCTCGTACGCGAGCCGCGCGGAATAGCAATCGATCCGCGCACCTGTCGGGAATGTTCATGTCTCGTGCGTACATCCCTGCTGCCATTCATTCGTCGTTACAACGACCGAATCCCCTTGGCCTTACGAGAGCATTTTCAATCTCTGCCAATACTATACAATACTATATACTATGCCTCTGATTCTTTCATGACTTTTGAATAAAAAAAAATGTGTTCAATCGTTTCGTTGCTGTAATTTGTTTTCGTTAAAGGTATAAATTTTGGTTTTATATATGATTAGCTCGTATCGATCTCCTTTCTCTCTTTCTCCTTGTTAAATCATCAAGATCATATTTTACTTTTAAATTTTTATATTATATTGCGCGTGCATATTAAATATTGTAGATACAATAAGTAAATTAGATTTACAATATCACTGCAATCTCTCTCATATTAATACGAGTTAATTTCAGTGACTTGAACAATCTCCTAAAACTTGAATTTGTTAATTATGAACTGTAAATTATCAACATTCGCGTTTCCAAAAATTTGGCAATTAATTCCTGATGGTTTCGCGATCGTTTTTCTGGCAACGATTTGCATCCCGAAGTTCGAGGGAACAGTCAAACGATAATAATTGTCCTTGGGCACTGGGATGGCAGGTCCATGGCGCAAAGGGGGTGCATGAAATTGAATATTGCAACAGATCCCACCGGAACGATGGCGACGCCGAAAGCTCAGGAGCCGGAAACAAAACCGTTAAAGGACAATAATTAATTCGCTTCTGACGGCCGACGGCAGTCTGACGGCTCGTTAGTCGCGTAATCCTGCTCGTTTTTTATCATTCTGCGTGATAATGCAACCGAGAGAATGATATTACGAATAAAAAAGAGAGACAAGATGAAAAGTAAACCTCATACGCTTTTTTTTTATTTATATTTTCAAAGAGAAGAGAGCACATACTTTCGCACTCTTCATTTTCTCTTGACAAAATTATAAAATCCTTTCTATTTCGATTATATTCTTTAACGTCTTTATTCTTATTATTTTTGAGAAAATTTATAAAAATGTTTATTCCTAAAAATACATATAATGTATAAGATAATAGAATTGTATTACTATAAATGAATATAGATTTAAAAAAAAAAAATCACTATTTTTATTTTTATTTTAATATTTGACAAATCATATTATATTTTGTTAATAACATATTACTAATATTTTTATAATATTCTTAACATGTTACACATAGATAATATCCACATATATGTATATTATACAATACGTAGATATGTATTCTGAAAGCATTAAACTCTGTTAATAAATTTGACGTTTCTAACATTTTTCCGCAAAAACTTTCTCAATTTCTTTGTCTTTCATTTTCAAGTGTCCTTTTTCATACATTTTCGTTTGACAAAAATCCTGTCATTTGGAAGTTGCGAGACTAATTCACACTGACTGACAGGATGAAGCGAGTTTCGCATTACCCCAATGGTGACAAGAGGGGTCGGATGGCTTACGTCGGCGCAACAATTTTGCGGGTGAAACACGTCTCGCGTCTGCGTGCAGTGAGAACGAGAGACGAGAAAGGGAAAGCCTTAGCTTTGTCGCGCGATTATAATGAGAGAGAGAGGCTTGTTGTCACTGCCGACTATGGCACGATTAGACGGGATTAGGTTTAACTCGAACGATATCGAAACATACCAGGGAGTCTTGGGGATGATCGGGACGAAGGAGGAGAGAAAATCGAGAACGAAAGGGAAATCCCGGAATCGGGAAATTGTCTTAAGTGCATAATCCAACAAGCCGATCAGAATGATTCTATTAATTTAATAAAGTGTCCTATCAAAAAAAGACGAAGAGAGGAGGAAAGATATGTATCTTCGTGACTTGTTAAAATTATGATACTGAATTATATGGTTATTTGCGTGCGTATTCGTGCAAAATAACATTTTGCACATTATTACATTTAGTTATATTTCTTTATTAATTATAAAATTTATAATTATCATAAAATATTATTCTTATCTCGTCAAAAGTTTAATAATAATAAAGTATAATATTAAAAGAGAGAGCGAAAGAGAGAGAGAGATAATGCATATTTATAACATTAATAAAAAAAAAATATTTATAGTACATTCAAAACTCTAAAACTGCAAAACTTATTGATAATACTAACGTAATGTATGCAGCAGACGCACTAATACAAAAAACTTTGTTTTATCATCGGTCATTGCCTCGGTCATTATCCCTCTTCCTCGTCGTTACAAACGAACCGTGTGCCACGGCGACCTCTTCCCTGCATTTTTTTACTCTCTTTACTCCGAGAGATGCACGTTAACTGTGCACTTAGTTACGCAACAAAATCTCCTGTGGTCAATTTTCCAATCGGTAAAGCGCGACTCAGTTCAGCTGACAATGAGAATCGTTAGAGGTACGTAAATATAGATTGTGTGCCTCTATCACGAAATAGTATCTATATTGTAAGCCGAGAGAGATTTAATATATTATTGCACCTATGACGAGTTATATAAAAACATAATTTAATTTTAAAATTAGTTTATAAAAATCTATAGAAAAAATATAAAAAAAAAACAAAATATTTTAAAAAAACTATGAAATTTTAATGTAATTTTATTTTTGTCTAATAATTAATAAAATTTCCATGTTTCTTAAATTTTAAATTTATTTAAAACATGAACACTCTGTATAAAAATTCATCGCGATTATGATATAAGAGTAATATATAATAATAGATCATCAAGTCAGATTGAAAATCATGCGCGGTTGAGAACCATTGTAACCGAGTTATCGCTCCCCCAAGAACTAGATGGAGGATGGATGCACCCTCTTTCCTCAGGAGGGTACGTGTCCTGCAACAAGCATGTCCTATGTTCTCACACCCTCGCGGAATTCGAGAAAACTCTGTTGTCGTCATGACAACCGAACTCTTTTCTCTTTCTCCCTCTCCCCCCCTCTCTCTCTCTCTCTCTTTCTTGGAAGAACAAAGTTATTTTTACGCGTTCACCATTACGACAATAAGATCTGATTAGCATCCTCTCTGTTCGCCCGTAAAATTAAAGCCTGTCCAAACATCTTTAAATCTCTAATACATACAGACGTATCAAAACATAAATATATAAATGAGAATGTTGAGGAAAGACACAACTATCCAAAGAAAAAAAAGTAAATTATTATATTATACATTATATAAAAGTGCGCGTATATTATATATTAATCCCCTACTTACACATGTATAACTATATAAATATATATAACATTAGTGAAAATAGACGATTATAGAGTCTCATTTTTTAACCTCTCAATATATTATTCGAGAAAATACTGTCAATAAAAAAAAACATATAATAAATAATATAATTGCTAAAAATATATATAATTTAATTCCTCTAATAAAAAATATATAATTTATATCAATTAAATAAATTATAATTAATATTATTAGAATTCCTCGATCAAAACATTTCTTTCAAAAATCCGTGTAATGCGATTACTAAGAACTTTATCCTTTTTCCTCAACTGCGCATTGTTTCCCTTTTTTTATACACTCATCTCTTTAACTCCTCACTTTGGGATGCAACTTGTTTTTTCGTAGTTTGCCAGCCATCGGCGCCACGTGGGTTATGTTTTATGAATGAATGGCTCACCTACGCGCCATTATACGACACGTGCGTACAAACGCATTCGCGAGAACGAGCTAAATTTACCCGAGTCGCGATGCAACCGGGCCCAACCCTGCCATTGTGTGTCGTCTCGTGTGGGCATCCTTTCGCATCCACTAACTGGCCCACACGAGACAAGTGAGAGACCAGACATTCTCGATTTTAGAATCTCGCAAATGCACACGTGCAAAACTTTCGCCTGTAGGTTTGTCTTGCATAAGAATACTCGTTTATCTTTTCTGAGGCAGTTACGCATCTTGCAACATGCACTATGTCGAGATAGTGCAGTGTGCCTATAATATTTAAATATGCAATAATCATATTAATTTTAGAAAAGTTTTTACTACAATTCAATAAATGTATATATATTTTTTAAGAATAAAAAATATTTCTTACATTAAATTTAAATAATAGAAGAGAAGCTCTTCTTCATAGTTCTAGAATATACATATAATAAGTCTCTCTATCTCTCTTTCCAAAATAAGAATATAATATATTTAAAGTATTATAAAAAATGCATTATTGTTAAGAATAGTTATGCCCATAAAAAAACATGAAAAAGTAAAAGAAAAAAATGCTCTTTTTACTATTTTTATTCGTGTTATCAAAGGATAATTGCATAAAAATCGATAAATTAATTTCTTAAACACATTATCTGCTTTGTAATTATTTCCAAATTAAAAAAGAAAACTCCGTTCGATCATTAAGGAAAATTTCTGTCTATTTCTTCGACGAAATCTGTACAGCAGACGCGTGCCATTCGTAGAATGGCGTATTACGGATTCAGGTTTCGTCACGTCGAAATTGCTATAATTCTTTCGGCTCACGTATAGCGCGCGGGAGACCGCGCTAACTCGCTCTTCGAAACACTCTAACGAGCTTCGACATTTGCTTGGGGTTGCGCTCCTGACAGTAGTCCTCCTATCTTCCCAAGCGGTCCTATTGCCCCAAGGAGCAAGACGGTTCTCTTCGTAATTCAACGATGCCTGCCATATCTTTTCGTTTATTTCTCTTTCTCTTACGATTTACCTAACAATACTACTCCATATTACCATCTGAATGTCATTTACCACATGTTATTTTAGAAATAAATCGCTTCAGAAAACTATATCTAAATGCTAATTCCCCTGTGCTACACATATCTGTAATAACTCTCTGAACTTTTAATTGTTATAAAGCTACTGAAGAGAATATACACACTTATATGCATATATTAATTTCACCTCTCATTTAAATAATAATTATTTATTATTTAATAATAGAGCCTGTTTATACACTCAAAGAGAAGACGAAAATATGTCATCATCATAATTTCATTTATTATACATATAAATATACGCAATCTTTCGAGTATAATTAACATATTAGTTTGACGGGTAGCTTGATTAAAAAAAAAAAAAAAGGAAAATTATTTGTCATTGATGTGGGTCTATAATTGTGGTTTCAACATGAAACGGTTACGACACATTTCTACGATGTAGTGCGACACGTCTGTTCTCTCGCGTGAAACGTATCGATACGATATTCGTGTGATGTGGCATTTCCACGTGGCATTTGATGTGGACGCAATGTGACATAGACTCCGGAAGGTCCAAGAGCGTACGCGGGGAATATTGATTTTGCGTATCGGGTGTCCTTTTTCAGACGGCTTACCGAAATTTCTTTTGAACGTAATGTACAAAACGGTCATCAAAGACCAAAGATAATATTACATAATAAAAAGTAATAAAACAAATAAAAGAAAAAGATGTTATTTCCTTTCTCTCTCTTTCCGAAATATATATAATAATTAATTTCTATATTAGCTCAAGTATATATATGTATATGTATACATATATTATATTAAAAAAAAATATACATTAAAAAGTATAAATAAAAATATCATATAAATGAAAAGTTCATCTCATTTTAATTATCATAGGTAATCAACATTTTATTTCGTAACAATCTAATAAATATAGAAATTAAATGTTTATCAAGATTTTTTTCAATATTTCTCAATTATAAATTGTATTTATTAGGACGTACGATTGAATTAGATTAAACTCTATTTCAAAAACCTTTTTTAAATTTTGATTTGCTTTTTAATTTGTTTTTGGAAAAATTTATAACGACACAAAATTGGATTATTTTTCTTTTTTAGCAAGTAACGTGCGGAATAATTCTGATGGAAGCCGAGCTGCAAAATAGCGGCTAAAAATCCGCGCAAAGCGAAACCCGATAGAGCTGCGAAATCCCTTTTCCATGATAATCCAGGTGCTACGCTGTGTGTGTCGACGTATTTATTTAACACCATTGCTGCAAACGCGTCTATCTCGATTATTTTTTTAGCATCCTGCTGCATCCTGCTGCGCAAACGGATTATATGAGTATTTATGTGTTCAGACTACTGCGTTCGAATAGAAAGAGAAATATTTATCCCGGCATAGTGACATTAATAAATTATACAATGATTTAAAAATTTGGATGTTCGTATCCCTGTATATTTATCGTATGAGTTACGATTTTGAAAGATATCCTGTATCTTATGCCTCTTTTCATAAAGACATTTTTAAAGATTCTAAGTTAAAACGCTGAAAATTATTATTTCAATGACAAAAAATCAATAATATTTCATAATTTAATTATGTTATCACTCTTTCTAACATTTTAAACAATTAAAAATTTAAAAAATTTAATATTTGTTATATAGATAAAAGAAAAGATTTAGTTGAAAAAATTATTTCTTCATCTCTCATGCATTTTTTAAAATCTATTATCAAACAGTCTTTTTATTTCAAAATAATTCGCGACTTGCAAAACGACTTGTACGCTTACAAATGTATTTCATGTACGTATGTGAATCTGTGACTCACTTCGCGATTTGATTAAAGATCTATTTTCTCGGTAAGATGACTCGATAGGCGGAAATATGCGCTTCGCCTTGGGGTAGGTTCGTCTCCATACCAAGTATCGCCGAACAAATACAAACGCATATGTATGTATATTGAGTATCGACATCCGTGAGTACAACCTAAATCATTTATCGTCCGATTGCCAATTTGCAGCCCCACGAAAATTGCTCTCGTCATGCCGTGCGCCCTCTTTCACGCGCCCCTTTGCGCTATTCCAACTTTTCCTTTCTCCACCGATTCCTATGTACCTCAATAAAACGATATAATAATAGCTAGAGAAGTACAAGAAAATTTAAATGAATGAAATTAAAGACAAATTAAATTTGACTAAAATTAAATTAAAATAATTTTAAAAAATTGAGTATGACAGCACTTTTTTTTAATATATAAAAGCGTGTCTCAATTCGTTTATTATTCGTATTTTATTTCACAAAAGCTGCAATTTCTCGCAAATATGTCAATATTTTCAGCAATGTAAATTTGTATATGGCTAACAATAACATTCCCAACAATCCACGCGGATGGCTGATTTATGAATATGGATATGTTGCGACATATGTCAAAGCTCATCGACTCGTATAACTTGATAAATAACAGATGATGTCAGTAACGAATTTTGCCAGCCATACAATTTTTTTTTCCGACATATCAAAAGAGAGATCAATAATTCTATTATAAAAAATTATAATTCTCTATTATTATAATTCTATTATAAGAAAGACATTATGACTCTGACAAAAAATAATAACAATTAATTATTTTATTATAATAAAATTTAAAGGAAAATGATAAATATTACAAGCGGACTTTTTCAAGTAAAATAAAATGAAAATTTCTGAGTTTCTAAATATTAATGTTTATAAATGTTAGCAAATACATTTTATAACTTATATATATTTCATATGTGTGTGTGTGTGTGTGTGTGTGTGTGTGTTTTTATATTGTTACAAATAAACTTGCAAAATCTGCAAATTTTAGAAATGAAAAATATTTTCACTTTTTAAATATTTGAGTATGGAATGCATCTCACATATCGGATATGTATTCTCGCCATATGGTATAAATTACTTGCGAGACAAGAGAAAAAGAGGCATGATACACCCAATAAGACAGAAAATTAGATGGCTCATTTCCGCACGAATAATTGAGCTACACGAGACGCAATAATGACGCGAATATGTTTGCTTTGTCGAAAGGAATAGAAGCATGAACCAATCCGGTCCTTAGTAGCGGGAAAGGGAAATAGAATCTCCCTTCTTCCTGCAAGAAGATGATGGTGCTATTCCCCAAGGCAAATATCACAAAAGGACAAATGAAGAAAAGAAACGCGAACTGTATTCACCGAAATCGATCATCATTACATTTACGACTATTACATTAATTTTGAATCGTAACAAAATAAAATAGAGAAACAATATATTATTTAATTTTTTCGCAATTATTTAATTATAATTATAATTATTTTATAATTATGCAAAAAATAGCTTTTAATCCTTGTATAAATAAATCTATATGTACAAATAAATATCTAAGGAAAATTAAATATATTGTGTTTTTCACTTTTGCATATAAAAATAGTATTACAAGTTTTCGTCGTACAAACATTAATTTTTTTTATTTTAATTTTTATCTAAAAAAAAAATTAAAGTCGCAAAATGATTTAAGGTATCATTTAATTAAGAATTAATATTATCTTCAATGTGTGCAAACTTGACGAATAAAGTCAACATTCGCTTTGATCGCAATCTAATGAACATCCTCGTCTCGCCGAAGGCTAATCCTTTGGCGATATGTACGCATAAGGAACAAGAAGACGACAGTGCACCTTGCGTCACGGATGCTGGTAGCCGATAGCATCCCTTAAAGTAAACATCGCGAAAGGGCGGCAGCGGCCTTCTTGAGGGTTGATCAAAGTGCCTTCACACCCCCGGGCAGCATATTTGATAGCGAGGATCGATTCTCTCGCTGAGAGAAATCTCGAGAGTCCTTTACAAGCGAAACACGAGCGTCGCGAGACTAAGAATAAAAAAAAAAAGCAAAAAGAGTACGAAATGCTCAATTTTTTGGATAGATTTGACTATCTCTTAATATCGTAAAAAATAAATGATATAAAATTGTGTAAAAAATAATTCAGAAATTATTTATCTCTAGTAAAACATTCTGTAATGCATAATAAATTGTTTCAAAGAAATTTACTTTATCGCTGAGAAACAATTTTGATCTAGATAACTTTGAGAATTGCCATAACACTGCGCGCGAGTTTTCCTCTCACTTACTACTCCTCTAAACTTTCTAGTTTTTTTTTTTTTATATATACTTGTAAATTTTTTTGCAGAAAATTGTCACACTTTCTTTAAGTTAATCTGTATTAAATAAAATTATGTTCTCTTAAAAAAAAAATTATATTAAATTTTTATTCTCTTCCAAAAGTATTTCCCATTTTTATTTACTAATATCTCCATTGTCCGATGTGCACTGCAGTCATATTACTACACTATGATGATTATTTTGCGATTATTTTGCGATTATTTTCGCAGTAGGCGATTGCGTGAAATCCGCGAATCGCCAGCGGCGAAATGGAGCTAAATTCGATATGCGTAGCGCCGCGAATTTGCGGCTCGGTTTCCAAAATTAGCTCGACGAGGGGGTGTACAGGAAAATCAGCTCGCCTCGGGGGATGACGAGGCTGGTCATGGGGTATAGTGAATATTACGGGCCTTTAGGGGGAAGGACAGAATGTGGAAAGAGAAACATTACCGAAACGAAGAAGGACGAATGTCCACGTTAAATACGACGATTCACCGCGTCCGCTTGCAAAATTGCTTCCGTTTTTCGATTAATTCGAGATCGCGAACGCGTGCGAGTGAGCGTGCCGCTGACAGTTCATTTCGAGATCTGCATTCGGAATTCCAAATTCCCGAAAATTTTCAGGTGAGGATTAATTCACCGCCCAAAGGTTCCTATTGTTTATTAGACTTGTAAAAATAAAATAAATGTATGTATTTAATTGGAGATTTGAAAGATAGATTTTTAAATATAATTTTGTCATTTTCAATATTTTGTCGTTCAGTATTTTATAGTTCAACAGTTATAATAAAATTACAATTTAATGTGTCGCAATTTCTTTTTTTAAATAGTCATATAATTTATTGTATGTTTGATTCGTATCAAAATATAATTTAATACGACTTAATCCTTAATAATTCAATGTTGTATTATGTACTTCATGATTTAATAATTATAATTAAATAATAATGCAATATTACAATCTCTCTTTGAATATAATTTATCGCCTATTCGATTTGCAAAGACAAAATACATGATATTTATTTAATTTAAATGCAATTTTAAAATATAATTCTCTTTCCAATATAGCATAACTTAATAATTATGATTAAATTATACTTTATGTGCTTTGCAAAACTTTTAAATAGATAATTAAATTTCGCTGTTAAATTGCTGTCAATAATTTCCACAAAATGATTGTACAATCGAGTGCATCAATATCTGGTATGTGTGTCTACATTTACAAGAATACTTTTTAACATATAACATATATCAATTCTTTTCATTTTTTATCAATACAAATCAATTAAATTATGCATAATTATGTAATTAAAGAAATGTACTTTTTAATATTACAGAGAAATATTATAGAAAAATTTGTGATCACTGATTCAATGCACTAAGCACTGTATAGCTGGATAAAAAAGAAAATATTTTAACAGAAATGTATTCAATGTAATTTAAAAATAAACTATTTTTAGCAATTTTTTTTATTTTATTGTTTTTAGTATCTATTTCTATTAATCTTTTTAAAATAAATAAATATTCTTTTGAAATATATTTTTAATTGCGAGAAATTTCGATCGCGATTGATTATCGTTATTAATAATTCATTATTGTTTTTAGTACTTGTTTCTATTAATCTCTCTAATTTCGACAAAGTAGGCTTAACTAAAACATCTTGTATACGAAGAAGAACTCGATTGCAAAACTAATCACAAACTACCTGCTGTGTAGTTTTTCCGCGATGTTGCCACTGATAGAAATGATCTGCATTTAAAGACCATCCAGGTGCAAAGCTGAATCCCTCTGACGGCGCTTGCGAGCTAGAGACAGGTGTAACTGCACCACACATGCACATGCGATGGCATAGCAAGGGATCTGGAAGTTCCGTATAGACACCTCTTCTACCGCCAAACCATCCCGCTACCATGCACTTGTCGTTTAACTGGGCCGCTGCATCGTGATTGCATTGCGCTTGCATCAGCATCTCCTTCTCCAATGTATATAGAGTCTCGAACTCCAGGAAGGACATACCAGATCTTTCGCCGACGCATGTTGATGTGGTCGACGACACTTCGAGTCCAAGACCCATCTCGTCCTGGAACGAATCGTCATCCAACGATGATAAAAACTTCCTTGGCGAACGCTTAGGGCTGTGATATGTTTGTTGACGTTCTTCTGTCGATGGTCTTCTGGGCGATTTTCGGTCGCTACAAGTTCTTCGCGGCGATGTGGATGATCTGCTGGGGCTCGATGACGATGATTCGGTTACTTCCAAGGCTTTTTCCGGGATACTTCCCGCTAGGGAGGGTATCAGCGATGAAGATTTTAATCGACAAATCCTGCTCTTCGGCTTGGTTCCATTGCCAGTGCGTGAATAGCCCGTGGGCATCTTGAGACCCGACATTGTTCCTCTTTCATTTTTCGAGTCGCTCTATGCAATCGCGATTCGTCGAATAGATTTTCAAGTATTCAGAAAAATCCAGCAAGATCCACAGAATAGATAGTTCGATTGGATTGCATTCGGTTCTTCTAATTAGAATTTAAAAATTCTAGTCTTATATTATAAAAATTCAATGACGAAGAACATAACACATTGGAAAGTACATATTTCGATATGCACGTGATTCACAAGCAAACATTATTTTTTCTGATTTAATAATAATATTAAATTTTTCTTTAAATTTATTATATTTTCCTAGCCTGAGTGTATGTATTATTGAATTTATTTTAAAAAAACAATTTTTAATTGAAATAATTAAAAATTTTATAATGTCATCGATATGAAAATTCCATAATCGATGAATATTGCATAGTCTGTAAATTATTATAATAAATTCTTCATTTTACACTTAATTTTAAGAGAATACTATGATAAAATAAGCATCGTCTATCATTATTAAAGATGCACGTATTATCGCAACAAACATAAAAAAATCAATTAATCATAGTACTCGACACTTCACATTCTTATGTTTGTTGGTAATTTCCACGAAAAATTTCGTCGATATCCATTGATCAACCTTGAAATCACGGACCGACGCGGGAGTGAATACACGACCATCCTTTCTCGGCAGAACTGACGGTCCGGCCCATTGCAGGACGATGCGAGGCGTCGCGGCAATGAACGTGCGCACGCGCATATTGCAATTGTATTGGATAAATCTACCCTTAGTGTTTGCCACCTAAATTATCCGTTAAATACGGCAAAATATATTTTTGTGATGTAAATTATATTTTTTAATTTTCCCTCTCTTTTTGATGCGTTAAAGATATAAGGAAAATATACCCAGATAACCGGACATCTAACTATTCGCCTGCCTGTCATCTGTCACTCATTGCATGCAGATAAAAATTATAATTTTTTAATGTGTGCATTACAACAAATTAATTAATTTTATATATACATGAATTTAGTATCTCTCATAGATAAATAGATAAAGTTTTTCGAAAGAAACAATATAATTTTGTAATTAAATAATTATGCAAATTTATAAAAAAGTCAAATTATTTATCTCTTCATTTATCTATAATAAATTAAATTAAGAGCTGTGTAATTATTATGGTAATACATTAAAATTTGATATTGTAAAATATAATGATTCTTTGAAAATAAACATTATATTTATATAAAACCTTTTATTCTTCTTCTTAATATGTTATTAATAAAATATTAAGCTTACCATTGCATTGCATATTTAAAAAAAATATTGCAACAAATAATTTCTCAGAAACTATGAAATTTTATATTTCTACTTTCATAAAGTTCCTCGTAACATCCTAAATAGAAATGTTCTTCTCAACTTTTTCAAAGACCGATTAGATTATACATGTTTTCAAAAGCACTCTGTATATATGATGAACAAAATGAGAAATGACGATGGGGAAAGGGAGAAGGAAAGGATGACGATTATTTAACATTTAACTCGTAGTGCGTCACCCGTAAATTTTGTGAGCAGTCGAGTTAGATGCGTGGTATGCGTCGCGTTGCGGCGCCGCGCTGGCTGCTTCGAGGTGTGAGAGAGCTTGCGTAAAATTGGATTACCATCATTAATTGCCGGATACTAATGGAAATCGAGCGTATTTGGATTATGACGAGTGACATTCGAGAAGAAGAGAAATTTGAGGAGGAAACGTGACGATGAACGATTTAAGAGAATTCTGCAATTTAGAAACTTCTCACAAGTATATGTTACCATTATTTTTTTTTTATATATAAAAAGACATCTTGTGGGAAATTAAAACTTGATGTCCATTCAAAAGTAACTCTTGAAAGAGAAATCACGATATAATTCGATCAAATAATTCGCTAGTTTACTTTACCTACGTCTCATTATCTTTCTTCTCAATTAAGAAAATCATTAATATCAAAGAGCTAAAAAAATAAATAAGAAATATATCTCTTTTTATAATATTCCAATATCGCGTACTTCAGTAATATGTCCATTTGTACAAACATGATTTTTCAAAGACAAAATATTTCATTAAAATAGATACTGCCCTGCAATGCTTCAGCGCCGTTTTTCATAGAAAGTATCATTGAATAATAATGATATTAAATGTCGGATTAATCGAATTTCAAAACATTATTATAATTTTTATTATAATTTTATAATGACGTTTCTCCCTCTTGAAAAATTAAAGTTTAAATTAACCTTTTGAAAAATAAATTTATTAAATTTAATTTTTCTTTTTTTAAATTAGCATTAAAATATTATATATTAACGATAATATAACAAATGTGTGTATCAATATTGTAATACAGATTGAAGCATTATTCCAGAGAAGAACAAATATTTCTTTTTTCTTTTTGAAGATTTTACTATTGCATATTGCTTTGAAAACATATCGGAAAACCATCGACAAGATCCGTCCGGGCGATATCATTTTGTCGGGTCTTTGAGGGTCATCCAGAATCGAACGCAGCATGACAAAAGACAGTATCCCCGAGCGATAAGAAGACGAAAGACGCGGTCTTTCTCGCTATTCGATATCTCGATCGTTGCCAAGGTATTTTCCGACATTGGGATAGAGAATGACGAGGAGGCGAGACGGGAACGAAAATCACCATCCCGACGTGTGTACACGTGGGGTGAATATTATAAAAGCGCCATCGTGATAAAGGAAAAGGTACACCACCCTTCAAAAAAGCAGCCCTCTCCCGGCTACACCGTATGACGAGTGCCAGCACAATATCACCCCTTGCTCCTTGCAGCCTCCCGCCACAATCCCTCTAGGACAAATTTACATACTTATGGTGAGTGTTTGACGCACCAGAAGATTTCGAATGCATGCTAACTAATAAGTTCGCGCTGCTTGTTGTCCGGGTGAGAGTAAAAGCCCGCCTGATTGGAGGGTGATGTTAATTAATGTAATCCTGATGCTGAGATAGTAAAATAAGAGTAAGATGAAAAATTTCCGAAAACAACATCAAACATTTACATACGTACAATATATATATATATATATATATATATATATATATATATATATATATATATATATATTATCTAAAAGTATTATATATACATATATTAAAAAAAAATCTAAGAAAATTTCTGCCTTAAAATAAACACTTCTTTTGCCTCTCTCACCGTCTGCATGATAAGTTTTTCTACGATTCATTCCTGAATATGATCTTCCTTCCAATATTAATCCCTGGAGCAAAGATCAATTGCGATATTTCACGGCGGAAATAATTTCAAGTTCGCCTTCCAACGTGACACTCGCTGACTTATAATCACCCTAAAGAATAACCCTCCAGGCAACACGAGGGTATGCGTGTCGACAAGAGAGAAAAAGAAGGAATCCATCATAATGAAGATACGCACACGTCACTCAATACTAGAGGTTTCCATATGGGTTTTTAATTTGATTCTACTTGACAGATAACTTAATATTTTGAAGTCCCCTTCTTGAAAAAGATTTTCACGCGCTAAAGTGTGCGATTGAATATTGTTTTTAAGAGTCAGAAATCTATACAAGTGATCAATTCCAAAATGTACATCCTGTAACTTCTTATTTTCTGTGATGCACTATATAAAATTTTATTTAACCAAAACTACTGATATAATAAAATTAAAAAATTTAGATATTTTTAATTATTTAGATATTTTACAGAAGATGAAAAAATTTTCTTAATAAAATTAAACAATTTTTTTTTTATGAAATAAAATAAAAAAAGGAATATAAAGATTATACATAAAGATAAATTTTTGATAAAATATAAATTATTATATAAATAAGTGAATTAATTCAAAACCATTTTTTTTAAATTGGAATCGAAAAAAAAATTTGTTATGGCTTCTGTGCGATAAACTGCGAGCGCTCTTAATATCGCATAAGCCTGAGCGAATAATGTCTCTTTATTAGCAAAACCGGTATGAATCGATATGAAACCCCGTACGCAACAAACACACGAATGGAAAAGGAGTAAGAGGCAATGAGTGATGGCAGTCAAAGGGTCGTCGTAATAATTAATAAAGCCGCACCATTGGGCTTAACACTGTCGCAACTCCTCGCTTTCCGGTCTTCCTGTCGACTTACTTTTCCGTTTCCACGAATTCAATATAATAATACACCCGCGCTTTCGAACCGAACCCCGCGGCTTAGTATTTTAGGCCAGGGGTTCTCAACCGACAATTCAAAAGTCTAGACTAAAATTACAAAACTAAATAAAATATTATTGTAAGATATCACCTTTTTCGTAAAACATTTTTATATATGCAATTTAAATTTCTTTAACCTCCCATTTATTTCTAAAATTTTTTTTAAAAAAACTTTTAAGATTTATTTTTATTAACAGCTATATGTTTTATTATTTACAGTTTACATCCATTTTTATCACAAAAATTTTGCTGAGTTTATTTTTTAAATATTGTAAAAATAATGGAGTCTTAAATTATAATATTATAAAATTACTGACTTGAAACATATATATAAAATTAAAAAATTTGAACTGTTTAGCTTTGGCATCAAAGCTCTGCATTCACATAGCAGAAGAAGAACCGTATTCATCGAATCTACTGTGAAGGGTAGCTCACGGAAAACATTATTGCTATGTCACTGGCTTCGGGATTATTGCGAATCATTTTTTCCACATGAAAGTGAAACCCTCTAGATACATAAAAGGATTTTGCCATCGCAAGAATAAAAATTGAATCATTTCAAACTTTTTATATTAAAATTTTTAATATGTATCTCATATAACATTAATCAGACCTATACATATAATATTATTATATTATACAGTATATTATACAAAACATATACACAGAATATTATTTTTTTTTTTAATTTTTATACTTGGAATGTTTAATTCGAACAATTTCTCAAATATTATATGTGTATATGAGAATTGCATATATATCGAATAATTTAATTTTTGATATTATATGTATATGTATATATATATATATATATATATATATATATATATATATATATATATGAGTATTTGCATAGGCTTCATCGAGAATATTGAAGCTGTGCATTTGAAGCAATTAAGGCATTTTTGTACGTTTCATAAACATTTATTTCTGTTATCAGCGATCATGGTTCTATTACATCGGCCAATCAAATATGGTGTCATTTGACAAGATATCAAGTCATACCACAGACCGTCCATTCGTGACTAATTCGATAAAATATAAAAGAAGCTCTTGTAAAGAGAGAATGTTTTGTGTTTAGTAAGATATTATTATGTATGCTTTTGCTCCGTATTCTAAAAACAGTATTTATTGTATATAAGCATTAGTAATACATGCCTCATTTCAATACAACATTATACGAGATTATACTTTTATAATCGAAAAGCATAAAGTTTGAAAGAAACCAAATTTATCTATTTATAAAATGGAAGGAAGATTTAAGTGAAGAAATGGAAAAAAACATCGTTTATGAGGGGTGACAATTCACGTGGAATAAACGATCAAATTCCACACGTGCTCGAAAAAATTGATACAAAAGCGATTCCCTATCTTCCTTATATTCAGGCTAATCTGTCTACTATTTTGCGGTCTGTTTGATGTCCCATAAAAGTCATTAATGTCAAGAAAAATCGGTTTGATCAGCAAATCGTTTTTCAATATCGTATATGCTATAAAATGTTTTCAGAAGGCTTTCACAAATATACCACTTTGCTAATGTCAAATTTTTACTTTTATAAATCATTTTCCGCGCCATTTTTTCTTAGTAGTAATTTAAAAAAAAATCACAATATCTCTGCAATGGTACAAACATTAATATTTGTTAATTAAAGTATTAATTAAAATAATATTAATAAAATATCTAATAAATTATAAAATAGCTTGAACCAATTATGAAATTCGTCTAAGATTTATTATCAATTTAAACAGAACTTGTGTCTAGTTTTAATTGCAATATATTAATATTTTAATAAGAACATAATATATTTTTTTCACATCTTTGGCATGCATGTCGCCATCAGACGGAATGAAAAGAAACTTGATAGATATGCTTTTACACGGATAAGAGTGAATTTAGAAGTCTTGAATCTTTTGCAATCTTATAAATATTCTAGTTTCTCGTTATGTATAATTTGTTTATAAAATCAATCTTCTTACAAAAAAAAAACTTGATATTTTCATAAAGTATCAAATTTTAATAAATCGATATTTTTAAAAAGATCATTTTGATCATTTTGATTAAAAAAGCTGGATCTACAAAAAGCCTGATATACATTTATTCAAAAATCTCAATAAAATTTTATAATTATTTAAAAATTATAAGAAAATTTTCTTGTATGCTTTGCAGTAATCTTAAATTAATAAAAATTGTTTATATATTAAATATATATTTTTAATACATTTATATCTAGAGATTAATCTTTAGAGTAAATTTTTTGTGTAAATATCATAAATATTTCATTATCATATTTTAATTTTTTCGCGATTTATATAACAGTATCGAATTCATTCCAAATGAATAACAAAATATTATTTTTCTTAAATCAATGTTTTAATTATAGCCACATACGAGCTTACGGAAAGAAAAGTCGGCAGTGAGATTGTGTCGAGAAATGCACGAGGTAGAATTTTGTTGTAGAAACGTCTTCATGAATGAGTGGCACGCAGTATGTACATAGGGCGAGTAGAGCGCATGCCTGCGTACGAAGTGAGGGTGAACGTAATTCCTTCGCACCACGTGCTCGCGCACCCATGGGATTCGCCTTGCTCGCCCCACGCAACTCATGACTCATAAGATTTATAGCTCTTTCATCGCGGACTCCAATTCTTGCGATGATTGCTTCCAAATACAATTGCAAAACACTTGACAAAATTTTTAAATTCAAGCAAGAAACTGCAAGTAAAAAATTTTAAGCGCAATATAAATTTAGAAAAGGTACAATTAAAAATTAATTTAATTATCAATAACTATTGTCAAGATTAAAAAATTATGATTACACTTTTATTATATTGTCAAATTATTTTTTTATATCTTATTAGGTTTTTAAATATTTTATAATATTTTTATGAATCATATTATATATATATATATATACATATTTTTTTTTCATTCAGTTTTAATTTTTCAGTTTTTTTAATTCAATAATTATTCTAAGATAACCTCATTATTTTAATTAATAAATTATATCATAATTAAGTCTATTAACATTTATATCTTAATAATTATCTTGTACTTTTTCTCAAAATTGGAAGGATATGCTTAAACTGAAACTTTTTTAATATCGCAATTCTATTTCCTGGACAAATTTCAAATTATTCTGCAAATTACCTCGGCTTGACGCTTCTCGCAAGTACAGTTTCGCAGTTTCTCTAGCTGTAGTTGAATAAGACAAAAAGCTGAATATTTTTGACTTTCCGGCGATAAAGGTGAGCTCGGTGATTCTGGCGATCCTAAACCGGAACTTTTACTATCGCTAGTCTTGATAATATCCTTCAAGGTGCTTGTACCGATCGACGGATCTTGATGCGGCGATAATGGTGATAACGGTGAACCAAATCCCGAGCTTTCCGAACTCGAACTCACTAAGCCACGAGTCGTGCAAGATCTCACCACCGTTGGTCTTGGAATCAAACTCTTAAATTTCAAAGATTTCGATCGGCGGATTTTAGTCATTCGGCTGACAGTGGATTTCCATTCGAACGACTCGCAGTACAATTTCAAGCCAAAATCTTTTCTTACTCCTACTTCTTCGCTGAATAAATCGTGCAAACAAATCCCTTCGACATTTTCAAATCTTTTATCAGTTTTGTTTTTCATCTCTTTCTCGATGTAAAAATTACTGTCTACAAAATCCTTTCGTTCTCCAATTCTAAAATTTCTCGAGAGTTGTTGAGGAAGTTCTTGTTCGTTCACGAGCGCTTGTTTCGCCGGCGCTGACGTCTTGAATTTTTCAGGACCACCGACCCAGCCACCCGGCGTCTTCTTTTTACGAGGGTAGTTCGATTGGGGATACTTTGAGCAGTTTCTATTACCCTTAACGATGGCGCTTCTCTCGTCTTTTATCTCGTAAACATTTTCAGTCGCGCTCGAGTCCTCGTGGATGGATTTTGATCGTGTCGATTGATGCCTCAGATCGTAATCACCGACGCAATCACGAAACTCATAATGCTCAACATTCTCGAAATAATTATTTGACGTTGATGCCAAAAAAGAGGCACTCATTGTCAATGACGCCGGGCGTCGTTTTATCGTGCCGGTTTCGTGGCTGGGAGAGTCCCAATCCACGTGGAAAGTCCTTCGCTTCAAAGCCATTATCTAATTTTCTTCTCAACCCTGACATCGATCAATGTGTGCAATTGCGAAAGAGAGAGAGAGAATTCGCAATACCGATTAAATATTTATAAAACTGTAATATACTTATAAAAAAATGCACTTTTTTGTAAAATTGATAAGTTAAAGCATATAGATACAAGTAATTATTATTAATTTATTTTTAATATAAATTTTCTTCGAGATATTGTTTCGTATTATTACACATTTTCATATCGAGAAAAAATCCTCGCATTATTTTCTTGGATTAGTTTTTCAGTTTTATTGTTTTTTCTTTTACCATAGTATTTTACACTCACTACATTCTCAAGAAATATGTTTAATCATCCGTTTAATTATTTAATTAATTATTTTATTTTATTACGTATATATTCTTAGAAAAAAACTCCTATAAAATTCGCGGAAGAAAGTTACATCGCGGACGATAAGCGTATTTTCAGGTTTTTACACTCGAACAATAGATGCACTTGCCAAGGGTGTCTGAGACAAACTGAACTCACCCCGGCTAGGCGCGAAAAGCGTGTGTATGTGTATGTATGCTATTCTATATAGGATGGCCCCCAGCGTCTACGACAACCCCAAAGGCATATCATAGCTGCGGAGCCGAAAACCAATTACATTCGGCTACGGGGTTGGTATATGATCGCACCATATTGCAAATGTGTCCTGCCAATGCGGTTGCATAAATTCCTCGAGACGAGTTCTTAAGATACCTATGTTACGAAATGTCGATTTTATCTGATAAATTCGCAAGCAATCACGCGGGAACAGAGCCATAATTTTAAATATAAATTTATAATTATTCATCTAAAAGATTTTTCATACAAATTCTTTAAATAAATAAATTTACCTAGTCATTAATTTTGCAACATGTAAATTATTTAAAGTTAGATTGCAAAAAAATTACGTCATATTCATGTATTTATTAATTAATTAAAAAAATTTTAAATTAGCTTTTTGATAGAATTTTTCAATAATTAAATTAATATATCATTATTAAATTTTTTTTATCATTAATAATTATAATTTTCATTATCAAATATTACTTTTGATTAAAACGTATCTATAAATCTGAATGACGTCTTTACGAAAAGAAGAAAATCATAGGATAAAAAGGGTAAATAAAAAAGGGCATTATAAGAATAATTTCTCGCGATAATAGAAATGTCTGTCGCTTTATCTGACTATCGCTTCATGAATAGCATTTGGATAAAATCTCATCGCTTTAGCCGGCGGCCAGAGGTAGGGTAAAAATCCTCCCCCTTATGTGAATCAACCGTCACGAAATTACGATGGTTTCATCATGATATATATCCGCTATTTTCAAATAAATAATGAAAATTTAGAAAACATCACTAGAAACAAGAAACATAATTACATATATATAGCTATATAATGATTCTATAAGTTAAAATACTTTTCGCAAAAGAGCAAAAGAGTAATACTTTCTTCTAAAAAATATGTGTATTTTAATTAAGAAAGTTATTAAGCAGTTATTATATTAATAATATTTACGCAATTTAATAAGAAATATCATTGGATAATTTGTGATAATAGTAATTATTAATTAAAGTAATTTTTCTACACAAAAGAGGAAAAAAATATTTTGTGATTATTAAAAAGTTATTAAGTAATGTAAATATAATTTTATAATAATAAAAATTAATTAATCTTTAGACCAATTACATACATAGCAATGTATCAGTAACCCCAGATATTATCAGGCGAGGATCAAGAAAATAATTTTTTATAAAAAAGATTAATTGAAAAGAAGAAAAAAATGATTTTTCCTTCTTTTGATAAAAATATATAAATTTTTCCCCGTTAAGATAACTGAATCTTTTTTACATATTAAATTAATTTAATCTGGCGTAATTTTTACAAAAGTATTACAAAACCTATCAGAATATCATACGAAAAATGGCAGCGTAAAATTTACTAATACAATATATGTATATGCATATATATACCAACGAATGCTATAACTCGAAAAGCTTTTGTCTAACCAACAAAATTCCAAATCCACTTCCCAGCCGACCACAAGTTTCCGCATTGCTAACGAATGGGATTTTACGATTCACGAAGGCTTACAACTTATAATCCTGGTACATCCCGTTATAGGTTTACCCCACGTTCCCTCTTCCCGCCCCCTCCCCCTCGACGCATCCAAAGATTAAACCTGTAGTACACCACCGCATAGCACGCACTTCGGAGCCTGCGTGTGTATCGGATTAAGCTGCGGATTGCACGCATAATTTAACCAATCTGTAAATGCACAAGAACTATGAAATATTGCATGTTCGAAACCAATCAGATTAGACCAACGACCTAATAGTGAAAAAGTCATGAGAAGAGTATAAACTCTTGAGGAATATAAAATAATATTGGTAAACAGAAGATGTTTAGTATTTGGCAAGTTTTATTTTCGTTTGTTATAAATAAAAATAATTTATTTTAATAAAAATGTCGTCATAAATGATTTTAAGATAAACACGCCTATTTTATTAAATACCGTATAATTATGTATATGTATAATAATAAATAATAGCATCCCAATAGGCTTAATATAATTACATCAGTATTCAGAAAACTTGAATAAACTTAATCCTCTCGAAATAGCTTGAGCACGATTAATACTTCAAATTATAATTATAATAGCATACATTTTATTAAAAACACAATCTTTTCTTTTATAATTATATAAGAAAATTACTGATATAAAATAAATTACTTACATATAAAATTATTTATGTAATTATAAAAGAAAAGATTATGTATAATAAATGTACGCATATAAATTATTATATTATAATTATAATTTGAAATATTAATCGTTCAACTTTTCGAAAACATTATCTCGTTGATATTGATGTAATATACTATCAAATAAATTTTTAGTATCAAGTAAATTTTTTCGACTTTATAGGCATCTCTATAATTATCTGTAGGTTTGAATTAAATTCTTACCGACTGTAGCACACTTCTCATTGTCAGTAAATAAAACCCAGAGATTCGGTATAGTATATCCTTAAATACTAATACGATATATAATATATTAAAACTTTTTCATATACATTAATATTAAACTTTTATTCAACATAAAAGAATTTTCATGTTTTTAAAGAAAACAAAAAATATTTTTTCTCTTTCACATTTTAATATATTAACATTTATATTTAAAATTTTCTTTTCCTCTACTTTTCGTTTTATTTTTATAAAAATCTTACGATTTTTTTCTACGAAGAACTTCAAACTTCTAAAAATATCAAAAAATATGTCTTGTAAGATATTTATTCCAGTTTCTTACTCCACTTAGTATGCCAAATATTTAATGATTTAAAGTTTCCAAAAATAAGTTAAAGTATCTTTTAGAGCATAAACACACATTTGTTGAAAATCAACGTAACAACCGCGGGTCAATGCACAGTCGGGGTTGCAACCCCGAGAGATGGAGCCTCGGAGGCACATTGCCGAGACTGGCGAGGGTGGAAACCAAGCTAGTACTCCACTATGGATTTGCCATTAATTTTAACCGTCGAGAAACTTTTGTCCTGCACCCTTCTTGCGAGCTACCTGCGGCTTTCCAAAAAAAAAAGAGAGAGAGAAAAAGGACATTGTCGCATATTCTTTCTGGCATTGCCATCTGATAATTTCGTTGCGAATACTTTCATAGCAATGTCTACAAAGAATAATAACGTCAACGATTTGCGGTGTGATTTCTGAATAATTCTGATATATTTTTATGTAAAAAATTATTTTTTTTATAGAAAACTATATATTAGAAAGTTGTACGCGTGTAATTTTAAATGTGAAAATATTGAAATTTTATTCTACACATTCAACAATATTTTATATAGATATTTAATTATGTATATTTCATGTTATTAATTTATTTTATTAAATTATTTAATCTCCTTTTAGCTTATCCCTCTTTTATTAAAATTATGATAATAAATCATGTTTCATATTTTTAATGGGTAATCAAGAACATATATTAAAAAAATATATATTTTATTTATCTGAACTTCATGTATCTATAAAATTTGTATAACTTTTCAAATTTTTTTTAAGTTGTTGCATCATCATTATTATTATTATTATTTGTGCTGTAAATATTTTTTATAGATTATCTTTATAATATTTAATTATAAATTCATTTAATAAATCCATTTTTTCAGTATCGAAAATCCTGCGTGTATTCAATGAAATCTATATAATTCTGGCTCGAGAAAAAAGATATCATATATATTTGTGCGCGTACGCGAGTGTATATTAAAAAAAATTTTCAAATGACTTGCAAAAATTGCAATAAAATTTGAAATTTTCCTCAGCATATATTTTTCTTTAAGAATATATAGTTATAAAAAGAAGATATAAATGAAAAAATATCTTTCCTGCAAGAAGAGTGAGTGGGAAAACGGAAACAATGTTAGCAGTCGAAAAGCGGAAACGGATCTCTTTGGCACGATAGCGGCGGCGGGAAACGGCTGCGGCCCCCGACCACGTTCTCACGTTTGTGGGGGTGAATTTTCCCACGTGGCCGTTAGATCATGCGCATCCCGCACCGGCTAAACTTTTGTCCACGAGCCGCGTTTATTGCGGCTGAGCATTACCTTGACTTCTAGAGAACGATCGTAGAGAGGGAAACTAGAAACATGCTGGGCGGGAGGGCTACGCGAGTGAATCAACGGTGAAAAAGCGAAAGTTGACTTTAAAGTTTCAAGGGGATGCTTTTCTAGTTACTTTTTCTGTCAATTCCACTTTTCGTCATTGACAAAAAAAAAATCTATTTATTTTATTCTCTTCGATGTTCTATTTATTTCACTCTCTTCGTATCTGGAAATCCTTTAGAATATTATATAAAAGATTAAATAAAATTTAAAAAATGAATTAAAACTTACTTTAATGATAACAGCAACACGCTCTGGGTATAAACAATTAAGGGTAGGAATATTGGCAGATAAGAGCCGAGATGCAAGTATCGATGCGCGGATTTATTATTGTTAAATTTTACTAGAAGTGTGTATTAAAAATGTTTCTTTAACATAAATATAAATATGTAAAACTTTAATCCACTTTGATTTTTATATATTTATATCCATACTGAAAATGGACCAAAACGATCCCAAACATATATTTTTAATGCACATTTGTTAATTTAACAATAATAAGTTTGCGCAATATCCGCGCTTTGGTTCTTATATATATTTCCCAGTATTCCCACTTAATTATTTTACTCTTTTCAATTTTTCATAGACAATAATGTAATTTTTTGTAAAAAACTTAATAAATTTTTGAGTAGAACATGTTGACAGATTAAAACAAGCATATGTCAACGCTGCCACAAAATAAAAGAAACTCAATTAATCTTGATTGCGTGTTTATCTACTGACGGAATATTTAATTCCTCGTTTCTTCACTTTTATGTCTTCAGACCCTTCTTACGTCACATAGTATCACGCATGTTTTCACGACTGCTTGCATGCAGACTGGTTTTTGCATGTCACCGGTTACGTATCGCGCGCACGAGCCAACATTCGATAACGCATAACCGTGTATCCGCGATCAACGATAATAATGCAAACCCTTCGTCCTTTCAGACATGCAAGTCGCGTTTCGATCCTTTAATTGCGACAATGAGTTAATCGATTATCTTTATTTCGAAAACAATCTTGATCAAATATATATAATTTTATATATTCTTAATTAATATCTCAATAAATAGAAATTTTTATATTAATATATTTATATATTAATATGCTTTTTATAATTAAATTGATATCACATATACACAATATATACCAGAAAAAAATATTAAAATGTTAATAATTTTCTATTAAGAATTCTAATTAAACGTTTACGACAAAGATAAACATACATTACAGAATCGCGACATGCGTCCCGACGCATTATTAATTACTTTTTCTTAATCTGTTCCTTAATCTATCTTGCTAATTAAAATATATCAAACATTGCAGAGATGCAAGTCATGCGGATATATTAACCGAAATTTTTATCTTGTTTAGCCGGCAAGAAAATTTTTTAATTAAACCACGTATAATAAAATTTTTGGATTTTATCAGCACGCTGGATATCAAATTATTATCAACTGATATTACTCGTATTATTATCAACCTACGTAAATATCCTACTCACATAATTTTCCCCAGCACTATTCATTGGATAGTCTCTTAAAATGATAATTCAATCCCCAAGTGAGCAGATCCGTGCTTGAATTATTGAGAAACTGTTCGCTTTTTCTATCTTAGACTCTGCATTATACAAATCGAGATAGAAAATAAATAAGACAGAATTTTATCTCGTTTAGAGTAAGATGGAGGAAAAAAAAGACATAGCTAAAGAAAAAAATTCAATATATCTTTTTATGTATTGTATAGCTGCACATTTTAAATCTCATTAATCTCAAATATTTAAAAAAAATTTAATTTATAGAGTTAATTTTATATACACATATGTACATACATGTATATAATTATTAAAAAAAAATATTTAATATTAGTGATAAGAAAATTAAAATCAGTGACAAAAATAAATTTTTTAACCAAACAAATCTTTTTCTTTTTTTCTAGAGCAGAGAATAAAAGTTAAGTTTGAATTAATTCTCGTATTATCAGATGAAAACAAAGTGCAAACTCTAGTTATTACCCTCCTCCTCGTTACTTTTAATCAGAATGTATGACTATCTCGCGCATACATTCGGTAATACAAAATAAGATACTAACGATATGTAACAATAATCAAATAATATTAAACGCTTACTATTTAATTAAACGCAACTTAAATTATTACGCTTTTTAAAAATTATAACTTAAAAAAACGCGTAATATTAATTTACAAGTGTTATAATCAATCTGTAAATATAATTTTGGTTAAAATTAATTTAATTTGATCGATCAAAAAGACGAATTAAAATATACAAACATAAATAAAGCCACTTTTTGCAGCTCTTTAAAATAGAGCTTGAATTTCGCGCAAATTTTTGTGTCGCATAAGTGATATTTCTTAAATTGTATTCGTACTCATCGCGCTGCCTCGAAGAGGCTTAGAACTTGAAACAGGCCATGCCTTGAAACAGGCCATGCCTTGAAACAGGCCATGCCTTGAAACAGGCCATGCCAGCCCGAACCAGGGGGCTGGAGCGCCTACAGCTGCTGTCACATAAATATCGTGAAACCCCTGAATTCTGGAGGCTTTGAAGGTCTCCTTCAGCTCCCTCGCTCTCCAACCCCCGCGAAGCAAAGTTGCAGAAACTCCGCCACAGCACCGTGTGGTATCGATTCTCAATTCTTAGAGGTGGCAGGGTTAAAGGACAAAAACTTTCTCAGAGTTACATGCATCGTCATCGTACGCATTCGCAAGCCGCTTTCCGCAAGACAATCTATCAAGTGCCCTTTGAGATCTAAATGCGATTGCTCGGATTGCAGAGATATGTGCAGTTCAAGTTAGAGAAGTCGCGATTCGAAAACAATATTATAAGCGATAGTTATTTTCTTCAACAATCAGCGAATTTAAGATATTCTTTTTAAAATAAAAGGGTAAAAGTGGAAAAAAGAGGGATAGATGAAGGGACGAAGAGAGATAGAAAAAAAGCAGTAGCTTACGGCACGTAAAATCGATCCTTAATCGCAATGCGTGACAACACGGCTCCGCGACTGAACTTCGGTAATATTAATCTTCGATTAAAGGCTTATCTTGTGCCATGTGACAAGGGGATGCAAAAAATTCGGGTGCGAAAAATTCCACAGTTACCCTTATCTTGAGCGCGACTTTACGGGCTGAATTTTTTATAGAATAAATATCTTAAACAGCTATAATAAAATATGTTTTTGTGTGTGCGTGTGTATATGCACAAGTAGTGCATCAATAATACCACAATTCGTTGTTATTGTTTAACATTAAAACAAATGTCATTTAAATAATCTCATGCCATTGGGAAAATTTAAGATGTACAAGCGAATTTGCAATCTTCAGGAATAGCGAGCCTAAATTAGCTCCTCTCACATTTAATTAATAATTCTAAGGGACATGCGGTAACCAACGTCTCTCTCAACGACCGCGAATTTCGCCCGTTAAAACTTGCCAAATCAACCGCAAAACTGCTTTTGCGGAGTTTCGAGATTATAAATATCACGTGAAAAATATGTCCATAGTATGTTTTAACGATTTACAAGAACTTCGCTCGTCAATATTTTTAATTTTTTAATTCTAATCAATATTTTTAATATTACTTATTTAATCTTCGTTAAAACTTTATTAAAAAATAATAGCAGTTACAACAATTATATAATAAAAAAATCGCAGTTATACTATATATATGTATTATTAAATATATTTTTAATGATAAATATATATTTAATTTTTTCTTTTTTTCCTTTCTAAATGTACTAATTTCAGAGATAAATAAAACTGCGATTAAAGTAATAAAACAAAATGGCCTCGGCAACCTAATCGACGCTTTACAAAAGAAAGAAAAGCCTCACGATATCTCGAAACTCATTTCACGCGATATCGGTGATAACCGCCCTCCGGCTGAACACAATATGTTGCAAGAAAGACAGAGAGAAAATCGCGATATATCGTAGTATAGGAGGAAGAAAAACGGACTCGATCCTTAAATGGCTAATCGATGCCTGGCCGCGCGCGCGAGAATATGCCCGAGGGATGTTCTGTGCGAGTACCGACCCTCGAGTCGACTGCTTTCTAACTCCCTCTGTCCTCCCGCAATAACTTCCGCGTTGACACCCGCTCAATTCCGAGGGGTGGCTTCCTGTTCCGAAACTAGGATCTTTTACGACACGCATTCCTGCGCATGTAAAAGAATTAAAGACTTTATATATTTTAACATTATTTTCAAGAATAAGAAGAATATTAGAAATTCTTCTAAAAAATTTCAAGTTAAAGAGAATAAAAAAATATTTCTCCTCTTTTAATTACCTCATCTAATTTCATCTAATTTTTGCATAATTTAGATTTTTTTAAATGTATATCTGTGCGTTGATTTTTCAATTAAATCTTATTTTTTGTAAGTAATATTAACTCCCAAAATTTTCCAAACTTCAGTACTATAAAAAATGGTACTAAAATATAGTAACAAAAAATTTTGCATGTTTATGGTCATATTTACAATGTTAATGAAGATGCTTTTTGTCCTCTACATAGATATACGGTGAAAAAAAAAAAGAAATTTCCATGGGACAGGAGAAGAGAACCACGCCCCAACCATAAGAACGAGATGATACCATTTTGCAGCCCTCTAGGTGGCTTTCGCTGTATCCCTTGAGTCCTCCTTCATCCCTCGACTGCGCGGATAATTAAAGATACAACGCCTAACTCGACGCGCGCTACAACGATACGTGAAATTAAGCCCATCTCACACTATTCGTTTCTAAATATTTATTCTAAATAAATTATACAAAAAATAAATTTTTGAAAATAATCGGCTTTTCAAATGTTTTATACGTATATAACATTTTAATTAATTCAATTATTTTTTTAAATTAAAAAGTGTTTTTAGATTATATTTGTAATGAATTATATGTATTAAATATTACACATCACAAATATGATATAACATATATATATATATATATATATATATATATATATATATTATGTATTAAATGTTATATCAAAAATGGTTTCTGTTAAAAATCTCAATCAAAAAAATTTATAATAATGATAATAATTGACGGAATAAGTTTTAAAATTGGATGGTGTAAATTGAACTTTACAAGGAGAAATGAAAAAACGGAAAAGAAGTTAGCACGCGCTAAATTGGCTTACGCCTGCAGAATCTTACCGCACCCTAGTATGTTTCTCGCGAATCTTCTACGCAGCCCCTTGCTAAATTTTCAACCCCTCGACTTCCCTTTTTTAGTAAATCTGACCGAAAAAGGGTTGGAAAATACAGGAAGTTAAGAAACCAATAATGATAACCGCAATAATCATAATTTTTTTTACCTCAAAATGTTATAAAAATATTAATTATTTTTTCTTTTCAAATTCTGTTTCAAAATTTTCTCTTTTATCATTAATAAAAGTAATTATAGAAAATTAATACATTTGTAAAAATAATGCTATATAAATAAAAATTAGTTTTTTTATAAAAGCACTGCTTAGTTATTGTTAGATTTGAAATATTGATAATTTAACAAATTATATATAATTCAAATAATCTATTTAAAATAAATATAAATATTACTAAATATATCTTTAATGTATTATAATTTGCTATTTTTTATGTTTGTAAAACAAAACGTGTAAAACAAAATTTTTTGTTTTATGTGTAAAACAAAAAATATTTAATCAAGATAATTTTAAGAAAATAGCAACCTGCAACATCCACGTGAAAACCTACGATTTGCGTCTTCTTCTATTTAATATAAGCTATTAAATCTTTAAATTTTCTAATTTTGAGAATTTTGTGATTTAGGATTTTTTTCTAATAATTATTACGTTATCATCATTCAATTAATTAATATCGATAATTATTCTCATTATTTCAATCTCATAATTTTTATCTAATTGTTCCCTCAAACTTTGAAGATTTTCTACTTCATTCTATTTTATTTTTTTCCCTTTATGACGCGGATGCCAAGTGAAACAAGCTATGTACAGTCAGCCGTGAGGGATTAATCTCGACATGGATGGCAAACGGACCGTAACATGGTCCACGCAACAACGATATCACCGTGAAAGCAAATTTCGCTATTAATTATCGTCTGACGGAAAAAAGGCAAATAAATTCTACTTGTGTTGCATAACGCTGAATTTTACGTAATATATAAAGACATTTTGAATAATTTTACTATAATTTTAAACAACTTTTCATGAGAGAAAATAACATCAATATATATATATATATATATATATATTTGAAAAAAATATAACCTTTAAAAAATGTTTAAAAATTTAATCCTTTTATAAAATATTTAAAAAATATTCTGTTTAAATATAATAAATAATATTATTTATTTGCCTTTAATATCTCAATAATTACTAATAAAGAACGGTAAAGACTCACCTTGACGGTCTCCTGAGGGGAGTACCTCGCAGATCGCTGGGCTGGAGCCTGGGCCTGCAGGCTCATCGCTGTACCATCACTGCGAGACACCCGATATGCTGCAACAAGGACAACACACATTAACTATTAATATAGATTACAACATAGGTTATTCTCTATTTTTTGTACAATATTGAAAATAAAATTCACAAAAATTAAGAAATCAGATGTAAAATCAAATTAATTAATCCTGTTTTCAAAACTAAATCTATCTTCAGTATTATCAATACTATTTTATAGACATATTTAATTATACAAAACTACAGTAGAGAAATAAATTCAAGAAATATTTTCCTGAAATAAAATTTGAATAATATACGCATAATTATTTTTTCTTTTTCTTAGTTATTTCTACGACTATGTATTAGAAAAAACTAAACATTTATTACATAAAGATTAAATGTAATGACAATTTTGTCAAAATAATTTTCGTGAAAATATATTATTTTCTTGAAATAAAATAAATAACATTATTCTGTTTGTTTCTAGTTTACCACTATTTATTTCAAGACGCAATATTTTCGGTTAGTAAATAGTTTTTCAAAGAGTTTTCGCGATTGTTTCAGGATGCCGACATCTCGGACCGAGAATCGCGCGTAGACATGAGGAGCAGCGGGATGGTGGCCTCCTGGTTGGCTGCTGGTTGGCCTGTCAATACGAAGAGGTACGTGACCCAGGTACCAAATGACATATCCGGTCGAAGGGAGGACAACGGTGGTTCTCTACTTTTCCCGTTCCTTCCACTCTTCGATTTCTCTTTCAAGATCCACCCCGTTACCCGCTGACGTTTTTTCCAGGAAACGCGTATGTACGCGAGTCGCTAAAGCTATTTTCCTCGTTGGCTGTCGAGCGAAAATTTTATCTTCTTTCATCATTGACAAATCAATACGAGTTATTATATTTACAATTTAGAAAAATTGTGAAAAGAATAAGAAAGCTATTATTATTATGCGTTATTATGTGTAAAATAAATATTTTCAAAAATTTGGAAAAAATAATTATGTAAACTTCTTTCTCTAAATTAAATTTTAATTTTATTTCTAATTAGTTAAAAAACAATTAAAACAACTTATAAAGTAAGAAAGCTTCTCTAAATCAAAATTTAATTAAAAAAAATAAAAAAAGTTTATGCAAAAAGAAGACATTAGATCCTAGATAAAATAAACATTAAATAGTACATATATGTATATAATTCTTTTTCATGTATTGTAAAATTTAGCGTAATTTTTTTATATTTAATTTTATAAATTTCATCAGTAAGTTTCCGATATTATCGTGAAATAAAAATCAGAGAAAAGAGAAGAAATTGAGGAGACCGAGAAGGGAAAAGTCGACAGGAGGTAGGAGGAAAGCTAATCGGGCGAAAAGCATGATTAATCACGGCGAATTCATCGTGATTAACGATGCACGCGAATTGTCCCTGCTGGCTACGAACATAAACACTGTTAATGCGCGATAAATGGACATATGGTACTCACATATAGTCCCAGATCATCCATGATTACGATTGTACTCGCATCCGTTCGTTATTATTACGATCGATATAATATTCTACGATCCTCAAACTTCAATGCGCAATTGGAAATTTTTCAATTTTATTTTAATAAAACGTATTGTTTAAAAATGCATATATTGTTTGAAAATATATATTTTTAAATAAAGTATTTTTAAAATTTTCAAATAAACTAAGAATTATTAATTATCTCGAATTGTTAACTAATGTTAACTAATTGTGCAGATATTATTTTAGAAAATAAAAATACAGTCTCTTCAACAATTCTATTTCACTTGAGAAACATTCTCATTTTCACCTGATATTCATGAAAGTTTGTATTAATTTTTTCAAGTATGTAACCCAAAAGACAATAATATAAAATAAATGTTAATAATTAATCACATAGTATAACATGATGGCGATTTGCCAGAGGAGACGGGAAATGTTCATTAAAAGTTCATTAAAATACGAGAGCACCGAGTTTCATAAGAATTTAGCGGCGTCGAGGCTCATTAAATAGCACAAATATCCCGTATATCGTGATCAATTGATACTCTCTCTCTCCATGAAATTACAAATACGTTTGGCTGGGCATTAACGACTTTACATTATTCTCATCGTTATACCTTTATTTTCCCCTACCATTGCTCTTTTCTATAAAATTCGATTAGACAAAGATCTCTTTCTCTCTCTCATACACATAGACAAACATTATATATTATACTCACATTATCAACATTATGTTGTACTCTCATTCTAATTATTTATTTATTTTTATATTTTTTAAATTAAGAAACATTTATCGTATAAAAATAAATAACGTACAATGTGAATTATCTTTCTTTCAATGTATTTAAATTTTTTCATATAAATATATAGAATATTCATATATATTCAAAAAAACTTTCTTTCTTTTTCATAAATAAGCATTAATAATTTCACAATATCATATTTCAGATTAGTGAAAATAATCATACTTTAAAAAAGGAACATCCTCATATTTTTATTCCTAAAATTCAGTTTCGTATTTTTCTCTTTAACAAATTAGTAAATTTTGTAAATTATGTTTCACCGAAATTTCTTCTGCATTTAATTCTCTAAAAGTTTTTTATCATCTGCGACGTCTTATCATCTCCAGACAGGGCCATTTCTCTCTCGTGCTAATTATTCTTTGTCTATCGCTGGTTGATGTAATCATGCATATAATTAGCAATGTTGCTTGAGGAAGGAGAAAAAGAGAGAGACAGAGAGAGAGAGAGAGAGAGAGAGAGAGAGAGAGAGAGAATTGGGAATAGGATTTGTCGCGACCCTCCAACGATGTATCAGTATGGCTTGCTCCTCTGGTACGTACTCGCTTGCCTTGTGACAGTGATCGAAAGCCGTGATGTTATCTTCGCAGCTCGATAACGACTAACGGAAGTATCGCTTTAATCACTATATCCGACCGGTTCCCCCAGCTTCGTTTCCCATTCTCGCGGAATCGAAAATATCAGTTATACAAATTATCATTTTCGCGTAATATTAAAATTTTCTTAATAAAATTTTTATGATACTTTTTAAATAATTTGTTTATTAAATTGTTTAAAAAATTTGTTTATTATTTAAATAATTTTTTTTTTTAAATAAACAACATGCTTAAATCAAACAACTGTAATGTGAAAAGCTACATTAGGCCCTAAAAGAGGACAAACTTACAAAAATAGAATTTTTTATGAAAGTATGGCACGTTAAAATAAAACGAAGCACAAGAATGAAGCGTTCTCTCATTCTCCTCTTTCTGCTTCTTTAAGAAAGCACTTCGTCTTTCCACAGAAAGCACGTAATGCAAAACGCGCGTTAATTTTGCCGGCCTAAATAAAGTGGAGAGAACTATAGAAAGGGAAATGAGAAGAACGAAAGGGAAGAGGAGGAAGAGGAGAAGGAGGAGGCACCATAAGGTCTGGAGGGCCCCTTATGCTATCGATCTGTCCCTACCTCAGCGGCGATACTACGCATCGTGGCACACCGTGTGCTCTCTACCCCATGAAACTCCATATTGTCCGCACTCGTTCGCGCGTATATAAATATAGAAGTGTATGTCGTATTTGCGTTCAAGGTGTGTATAGGCACGCTTATGTTAGAACTTTTAAACAGTATTTCGAAACTTCGATTCTAACAGCAAATATTTTAAATATTAATTTCCATGTGTAATATTAAAAAGAATCGATGCTTCGTTGCTGAGAAGGTAAATAATAAATTTTCCAAAATTAAACAATATCTCAAATTTTTTCTGCAATGTTTAAAACTTACAAATTTATTTGATTTGATTTTTATTCTCCTAAAGCTAAACATTTTTTTCAAACATTTTTTTCAAACATTTTTATATATATTATTTTACACTTTTTTACAAAATTCAAATTTTTCAACATATTTTAAAAAATTAAATAAAGGTCATCTAAAAATTTTTTTAATCAGTTTTTATATAACTTTTTGTCTTTTATAATTGTAATACATAAAATTTCACAGAGACCAATAAAAATCTTTTTTGAAAGAAAAAAAGGTCATAAAATATTATATTTTGAGAATTTAGAAAAAAATTAAAAAAAAAAAAAAATTGATTTCAAGTCAAAGATTCATGCTTTTTTTAAAATAAGTCTTCTCAAAAACAAATTCTTTTTACAATTAAAAAAAGAACTAAATCTCTTGCCTCTCCTTTAAAAAAGGAACAAATCACAAAGCAAAATCTTTGTTTATCGGCGTATATCGGCTTAAAACTGAAAAAGAGCTTTATATATCTTCCCTCGTCTTTTCTAACTCTGTCGCCCTTTCTCTCTCGCATAATCCGCTAGAATATGTTTGCTGCGAGAATAATAAGATATGTGTAACATATGAAAAAAAGAAAGCATGCACATACATGTATCGAGAGGTCAAAAGTTATTTTCACATTGACGGGGTGAAAAGTTCGCGAAGAAAATTGACTTTCGCCGAAGCTGTGAGTCTACACATCTCAATTTCCACCCCTCTGACGTGGACATATAATCTTCCATTTTTCATAGCATCAACAAAAAGAAAAAGAAGAATAAAAATAAAAAATGTATTCTGCAAGAAATACAATAGAATAAATACAAAAATAAATACGCTTATATAGATTCATATACTTATATATTAGCACTCGTATACTGCTACTACTTGTATATATTGTATTAAAACGAGAAATCCATATGAAAAAAAAAGTTTGAGTAAAGAAAAAATCATAAACGGAAAATATTACTACTCTTTTTTAAATTTAATTAATTGTGTAATAATAACTCTATATTACTAACTCTCTTTCTTTTCTTATTTCCCTCTGCACACACATCCTATTTAAATTAGTTATTATATAGATAAGATGTCACATGTATGTGTATATATTAAATATGTACGCGTATATTTCACCTCTTATTGTTTGTAATATTGAACAAAAATATTAGAAAAATAAAGAAAAAGGGGAAAAAAGCAGCGTGAAAGAGAGAGAGAGAGAAAGATAAACTCCTTCAGAGCAGACATTATTACAGAATGAGAATAAGATATCTGCAAAAGAAGGTAACAAGTAGAAAAAGAAAGAGAGAAAGAAAGAAGGAAAAAGAGAAAGAGAGAGAGGAAAGAAGAGCAGAGAATGCTCTGAGAAAGATTAATATCTCTATCAGAGAAGTTCAGCGTAGCAGACCATTTATCTACGTAGGGGACCGTGCGAGAGTAGTCGCCCCAATCTCGTCCTGTACTTCCTTTTCCTGCTTGCAGGAATGTCCGCTCCCAGAACCTCGGAGTTTATTTAACCGTCGGCGACCTTCGAGAGGATAGGGGAATCGGTGTATCGAGAGAGTGGTGTGAAAATAAAAAGGAAAAAAGAGAAGATGAGAAAAAGAGAATTAAATCCGCGCGCGCCGGATGTCGCTTTCTCCCTTCCTACTCGGCGGGGAAATTTGATTTGACACCCTTTAGCTTTCATTCCTCCGATCTCTCAATAGTTTACGAAACTGAGATCTCTAATGAATTCCACCAGACTATCTCCTCTCCAACTCTGTTTTAAGCGATCTCAATCTAGCACTCAATAGGCACTTACATGATGATTCGATCGTTCTAATGGAGGGAAAGGAAAGACTAATTGCAATTAAAAATTCTAAAAATTCTTTAAGACATTTCTGGCGCGATATAATGGGCATGAAGACAAGTTGAGTATATTTATATATTTGATCGAGTTCAGACTTTGTCACAAAAAACTATTTTAAGGACATAATCATCTAGTGTTAAGAAAGTGATTATATCTTGATAATATCTTGTTTTTTCCATCGTCTATATTAATATTTATAATAAAAGATATACTTAACAAAATGGAAGAAAAAAGAAAAATTAGAAAGATAAAAAAAGATGAAAATAATTCCCTGATCGAGATACCGAGAATGCTATATTAAATGCCTCATCACAAGTGAACGTTCTTGTCTGTTTCGAGATGCTTGTTAAACGTGTCCAAAGCGAATAAATTAGAAGCTATCTCTATCTTGCCTAACCATTGTAGTTTGAGCAGTTCGCGATTATGCTGCAGAACACGCGATATAGCTTTGTGAATGGCCTTTTGTCCCCGCTCTTTTATCACCCCGGGGATGAATCTATCGCGAGCAAATTGCATGACAATCTTCAAGTAATGGGTTTAACTTTATTTTTAATTAATAACTTTAACACTATACAAATTTTGATTCTTGCAAAATTGAGCAGATGTAAATTACACGGTTAATTATATTTTCAGTTAAGATATTTGTCTTTTTTTATTTTCTATATTTTATTAATATTATAAATTTTTTATAAATATATATATATAATATATATATATATATATATATTTATGTATAAATGTGTATGTGATATAAATCTATAAATCTATAAATATACAAATATATAATAATTTTACACTTGATACTATTTTCTCACAAATTGTAAGTATTTTATATTATATATTTTTCTCACCGCATTTTTATAATTTGTTTAAATTCTAATTTAAAATAAATAACAATTTTAATTTAAAAAAATTTCATATAAATCGTTATAGCAACGATTATCCCATGGAATCATACATGGGATCATCATTTGCCAGTCATTTATGTGTACAAAGTCTCATAATGCATGAAACTTTTTAAATAAATAAGCAGTGGTTAATAGTCGCGAAGAGTCTATTAAAGGATAGTCCCTTACTTAAGAACTGCAATCATTAATAACTCGACCGTATGATAGGAGAAGACCACCAGTGAAGGAGTCGTCTCATCTTGCGCGATGATTTAAAAGCCAAGCATGCACCGTTGATCCTTTTCACGCATCAAAATCCCCCCGAGATTCCATCGTATTGACACCTAGCGATCTCATTTTGCACGCAAGACAAGATTTATTAAGTAATATAAATTTTATTTAATAAATACTAACAATAAACTTTTTATACAATAAATATCATAATTTTGTGCAACAGAAGCAAAGTAATCTCATTTTTTTTTATTTACTGTTAAAAATTTATTATATAATATATATGACACATATTTTTTATAAATTTATTAAAAGGATTATATAAATAAATAAAAATGTTTCCATAATTTTTAAATTTTAAATATTTTGGGACTTTAAATGAGTGTGTACTACTTACATTTAAGAACAGAAGTTAAGGAAAAAAAAACATTGATGGCTTTTATCAGTCAAAAGACTTACAATTAGTCTCAGAGCCCTACTCGCATTAAAGAGGCATGTCCGACATCGGGACTATTGTGCGATAGTACCTACTGTGAATCTTGTACGGATGTCTTTATCGCTTTATGTAGCCCGTAAAGTGCCAGTAGTACGCTCGTGTATCTCTGATACGAGAGGGAAGGAAAGCATGGTCACTATTGTTTATGTGTCTCATTAGATATACCGTTAGTATCGATTCTCAAATGGAATAAAGATCCGTTCACACGATGTTTTATGTTTAAAGTGTTCTTTGATGTAGTTTTACAAGCTTGCCGAAAGATTTACTAACAGCATTTCTTTGACGTTCGCTTTCTTTAAGCAACTTTAGTTCTCTCTCATATTCACTCAACACTTTAAACTATATAATTATTTAATTTCTATTAAAGCTATTATTATTTTATTTATTATTATTATATATTATCAGTATAATTAATTATCTATATCTTTATATTTTATATATATATATATATATATATATATATATATATAATTATCTTTATCTATATACCTATATAAATATTTCTACGGCTAATAACGCACGCGTTATTATCATGTTATTTTTTATCTATTCTAAAAATCTTGCTCAACACATATAATCCGTACTCTAAACATTATAATTACTCAAATATTTATATTCAAAAATTTTTCCTTTGTATATTATAAATATAAGTAAAAAAAAAACCGTAAGAAAGAAATGTATACATGGCTGCGAGGCAATGATCGTGATCAGGATAGAAAGCTCTGACCTTTGGCTGGGCTCACAATTCATGCCATGTGAATCCCGTTAGACCTATATAACGCCTAGGGATGTTCAACACATTCATAGGGACGTGCACCACCAATGACATATTTCCGTAACGTTTATCAATCAATTTTAATTCCTGCGGCTATTAAACTTTTATAAGCTTGCATTTCCGTTTTATCCCGATTCTAATCAATAGAGGAAAAATTATGCCGTTAAAAATTAACAGAGAGCTGTATGTATAAATAATAGAAATGTATAAACGTACAAGGTCATAAATAAACGATAGGAAACATCGTCAATATTATTATAATTTATAACAGCGAGAAAATGTTTACACAGCACGGCGATCAGCGCATGTGTTTATGCATACAACAGGTAATTCGCTAAACGTCGGTGATAAATTCAAATTTTTTTAAGATCAAGATCACGATGTTTTTACATAGGAGGAAAGTTGTCAAAATACAGACGGAATATATATTGAATAAATTATATATAATGAAGAAACTTGCAAACTTAAAATCAAAATCGACGGAAATAATAATCTTTTTAATAAAATTTTAAAAGTGAGCACAAGAGAGAGAGTTACAAATATTTATATATAGAAAAAAATTAGAAAAAAGATTTATATTTAATAATTTCTAATCAATTTCAATTAAATTATATATATAAATTACGTTCAATTTATATATATATATATATATATATATATATATATATATATAATATTTTCAATTAACCATACAATTAATTGAGCTATGCGTTTCGAAATTAAATAGTAGAGTTTCATGTAATCAGAGTGTCGAGCACGTATCACGCGATGTTTTCTTTTAATTACCACGATCGTCAAGTATTTCGTCCAACAAAGCGTAGGTGAGATTAATGATTCTCGAAAAAGGGGTTCCTTCTCTCTTGTTTCACCAAACACTCGGAACAATTAATAACACACCGATTGACTTAATGATTCTTAATCGACGGCATGGAAAAACTGCGAATAAAATGAAAAATATCGATTGGAAAAGCGCAAAGAAATTGAAATCAGATTTTGACGCAGAAATTGTTTGTCACGAAATTAATAATTTGATCAAAAAATATCGATATCCTCTTAAAAAAAAAAAAAAAATCTTGGTTTCTGCTAATTTATATGAAAATGAATATTTATCGAATGTAGCCTCTTCTAATATTAAGTGCAAAATGTATTAGTAAGTTATTTTATTTCAAAAAGATATGTTCTGTTTTTATTTATGAAAGAATTAAATATTAGTAATTTTATATTAAATTTTAATAATTATTTAAAATTATCACTTTTAAATTGTAGTAAAAATAATATGTACTTTCCGGAAGTGTATTGAAAAGAAAATCTATTTTTACATTGTCATTTTTTTTCCATTCACAATAACGTATCAAGTCTCATATCGACTCAAGTGTCGAAATTCGATCAGGATATAAGTCTCCCTATACAAAGTGAACAAGTATGAACAATATATGTATATATATAGATTTTCGAATTAAAAGCACCGAAGTAGATAGTTTTGTGCTTACGATTAATCGTACAGAGGATCAATATGTAAAAATTAACGTGCATCAAAATTAATAAATAAATTTAAAATAAATTAAAAATAAATTTAATATTAATTTATACAAAATTGTGTAGTTCGTTTAATTTTATATCGAGCAAATTAAAAACACGCGCAGAATTTCATTTTGTGACAATTTTCTACCATATTTTATCGAAATTTATCAAAGTAAATATTTTCCCAAAAGGCTATGGAAAAAAAGATCCATTTACAACAATGAACGCGTGCAATAAGATCGAATTTAAATATACTCGCTTATATAGATATATTATGCAATACGCGCACGATACCAAAAGCATATTGGCCAGAAAATGCCAAATTTGGCAATCGCATCGGTCCTCTCAGTTAATTGAAATATCAAGAAAAGATAAAAATATGTTTATTTTTAGCAATAAGAAGAAATAAATTGCCTGATATAAAGATATTTTCCCGACAAAACCTTCGAATACGTTTTTTCGCAATTCTATATACTTCGTAATTCTCTTACGGATTTCATCAAGATAAAAACTTCAAGGATAAATTTTATAAAGTATTGGTCTCTCTAATAAAAATTAAATAAAAGATAATATATAATACTATATATAATATAATATCATTCAATTAATAATATAAAAATAATAAAATTAACCAATAAAATTAAAAAAATATTATACTTATTCTTATATAAATTTTAAATGTTGATTAAAATATTTTCAAGACGATTAAACACAGAGAACAATCTTCAAAACATTTTGGTACATAATAATGCATAATAATTTTTATTCGCACAAAAAATATGTTCGGTAATCTCATGAAATGATCGTCATAAAAACCAAAAGAGCTCGTCGTCATGATCGCGACAAGCGAGAGTTAAATCCGCATAATTGATGTAAAATCGAATGTACAGCATTTCGAAAGGAGAAACGTCCTTGCGACGCAATAATCGCAAAACAATCATTAGCGGTGCGTTTGAACGCGAATTCTAGCGACGACGCTAGTGATACGATGCACATAACTACATCGCAGAAATACCGTTACGCTCCGATAATAATCGCTCCAGGTGTTCCGTGATATAACGAATAATTTTGACTATGGAATTTGTAATATACGCGGGATCAATTGCAATATTTGTACAGTTTGCATCTTTCGCAAACATTGTCTCTGCAAAAACACAGCGCTATATCAATTTTTTCCTTCAGTAATTTTATACACGATTTCCACGTATCAATATTACTTTTTCATAATCATAATAACCAACGATTATCTTTAGATACTTTTATATTACATAACTTATTTGCAAATAAAGACATATTTCTTAAAAATGTTGCCTTGACGCACGCAAACTATCTATTTTTGTAATTGGTTGAAAAAATTTTACTCGCAAAAATTATAAAAATTTTCCTTTCATCTCTGAAAATAATTATGATTTTATTGGACAAAATTAATATATTTTATATATTAAATTAAATATATTTTAAACAAATAAATTAATAAATAATTTAAATAAATTAAAATTAAGTAAAATAAATAGAAATATTTTATATTTTCTCGATACATATGTTAAATATAAAAAAAGGGGAAAAACAATATTCAATTTAGTATCCTCGTATAATATTTTCGGTTATTATATTATTGTCGTGCCGTCGTTCCCGATCTACGAGAATATAATTCCCGTAAACTTGATATAAACACAAATAACGCGACGTGATATATATACACATCGCGGCGAATTTAATATTTGAACACGATAAATTTTCGCGCGCGAGATATTATGTGTTAGCTGAAGTTTGTTTTTTGTCCAAGTAACGGCGATATAATGTCGAAACGCGAGAACGAACAATGTGTATAATAGAAGAATGATTCTTCGTGTTGTTACGATTATGGCAATATATATTATAAGATATATCGCATGTAGCACCACGCATACATACATACATAAAAAATGGAATTTTAGTATTTTAAAAAAATTGTAATTATTGAGAGAAATTTTAAAAATATATTAATAAATAATGTATCTCTTGTTTCAATCAGAAGTCGTGTAATATTACATTTAAATAATTTATAATAATTATTACGTACGTATATATGCATAGATTAAGATTGGCATTAATTAATAATTGTATTGTAACATGCATACAATTCTGAACATGCTAAAATAAAATAAAGCTGTATATATAGACGCGCATATCCACACACACAAATGATTATATGTAATAGTTACATGATGTACAGCTAAACAGTATTTTATGTATGAAATTTCGATCAACGATCATGCGCGCGCAAAATTTCAATCGACTACTAATATATGATTCGCGATATTTTACGCGACACGTTTAATCGAATAGATAAAGTACTTTGAAAATTTTCGCAGTCCCACTACATAATACACATACATATAGTAACAATATTACACATAATATGTCGATAAACCGTTCGTTCAATCCATCATAAAATTGCAATCTTCAAGTAGGACTCACCTGATCCAGACACTACGCTGAGCTCGATGCGTGCTTGTTCCTGTATCCTAACGGCTCTTGTCGGACACAAACACTTTTACGGATATGTTTCGAAAGAAATAATTCGCGCACTCGATATGTTTCGAAAGAAATGATTCGCGCGCTCGATATGTAAATGAAATCGGGACGGATTTGACGCGCCGCGACATAACAGCTAACAAGGACGAGCGGCAAACGTTGACTGCGCCTGGTTCCCCGTCCCTGACTGCAAAGCACACCGTGCCGTGCGCCGTACGCCGTGCGCCGTCTGACGTAGCGCGAGCGGGAGTGGGAGTGGGAGGTGGGAGGACAGACAGGTGAAGTGTGGGGTGTGGGGTGTCGATAGAGGAGAAACGCGGCTGCGTAATCGACATTTTTTTCGCGCGCACACGCGTTTACAAACAATAACACGATTGTACATCGAAGATTTGATACGAAATAGAGAATGAAACACATTTCTATCATGCATGATAATGAATGAATTTATACTTGGATATACAGTAATATATGTCGTAATCGTTCCGTCGAACCTTTCGTTATTGTAGAGAGAGATACTAGATATACTCGCTCACTTGTAGATCGAAAAATCGCAACTACGATTACGCTAGTACGATAATTCACGAGATGCGTTGATCCCTCGTGATTTTGCACAACATTCTCGACACTTAAGCCGCACGCACGATGCATTTAAAATGAAACAATAACGCGTAAATGCGAGACACGGCGAGAACAGCATTAACGGTCGCCCGGGACAAGATTAGACATGATTTGACCATAGATATAAAAAAACATAGACGCCTCATAACGGAGAGTCATGCACTGACAGATATGTACTGCTAATTTCACATCGTTACGATGTGAAATTCAAATTATATATGTGCGTACATGGTTATCGACGAGATACCAAAAAGGCCGTCTTATTTATATTTTATTGTTAGTATATGATTGGGAAAAAGCTCGCTAGCGTTATTTTAATTTATCCAGTTATTGATTTATTATTGAAAAGGTAAATAAATCTTTTATGTAACTGCCTCAAGAACAACATAAACATATTTTAAAATTAACATTTCTTTTATATACCAAATTATTTTGTATACCAAATTAATTTTATTATCGATAATACAAAGATTTATTTACCTACAGTAGAGCGCAGCAAAAATTTTTTTTCTGATCACGTCAAATCCCAGAAGACCATCGGTCTTTAATGATATATCTCGTCGATAAATAAAACAATAACTGGATGAATTAAAATAACTGTATGAATTAAATAATTTCTATTAATCTTTGATGCAATCAAATTGACCGGTAATGTCAACATTCTTCAATTATCTCCGAGCCCTCTTATCGCGCCCTTGATGACGAAAATTTTATCCTGATGATTTTTAATAATATATCTTGTTGGTAATAAATTTTGATATATCATGAATTTTTTTTTTTTTTTGTAAAATATATATATATATATATATATATATATATATTTATTTATTTATTTATTTATTTATTTATCAATACTATCATTCAATTTATTATTACTAAATTTTTTACATTTCTATTTTTAGTATAGCAGAATTATTTGATAATAAGTATATACGAAGAAAAAATGAATTGGCCGGACAAAGTTTGCGAGTTATGATAAAATAAGTATAATTTTTGAAAATATTCCCATAAGAAATCGCATGAAAATCGTTCAGGGAATTAATTAGTATTAATTTAATTTTATTATGAACGGGATTTATATTTATATACGCATTGATGTAAAGGAAGAAGTCGATCGATCGGCGAAGGATCGCCGGCTCATTGAGCGATTTCGCCGGCGCGAAGTTTGCATTTTATCTCGCCGCGCGCGTGATGTAAGAAGGCGGCAGAGCGGCACAACTGTCATTATCGCTGACGTGCGCGGTGAGAGGAGACGAAAAAGAGACGAAAGGAGAGCGACGCATCAGGACGGTGGAAACCGGAAGAAGGAACGTTGCGTTTCCGAAAGTGTCACGTGTACGTGTGCGTTCCGTGCGGTGCGTGCACATGTGTATATGAACACTCCGGTGAACGATAGAGGGATCGCCGATCGCCATAGGATTTTCGTTATGTATCGATTTACTACGTAAATATACTCTTTCTTTCTCTCGCAGAACGACAAATGGAGCACACGGAATGAGAGTCTGTGGCATCGATTGCGAGGCAGGTAATGTCTTTTTTTTTTAGTTTTCTTTTCTTTTTTTTTCTCGCTCGTACATGCGTGCATTTTGCCGCCGTACTTCTTTCCCCGTACGCCTGCATTGTACAGGTTAGAGAACATCCCGTTACCGGGAACAAGGACGAGGACGACAAAGACGATGACGACGTTGTCGTTTATTCGACGAGAAATGATGTAATGAGAAACTCGCGATTGGATCTCGTGTAATCGTGTGTACGATATATACTCTGTGCGACGTGTCCGCTTAATCGACGTAAAATTTGCGGCGAACAATTCATTCTGGAACCACATGTTTTTTCGATTCTGATAGAATATTTCTCGGTGAACTACATTAGATCTTTGTTTTTTTATTGAAAAGATAATGCAGGATGTTGCAATTATGTAATATTATGATGATGCTGCCATAATAAAAGATAATGACAAGAGAGGGATATTAATAGACTAAAGATCATACATTGTTATATTGACAATGTGATTAATCCTTCCATTGATACATGTGTTTAGTAAGAAGACATGGATGCTGCAATTATAGAAGTTTTACGACAGGCAGTCAGCCAAGACCCTAATGTCCTGAAATCTGCAGAGCAGACATTGAAACAATGGGAGATTCAGCAAGGATTTTATATAGCGTTATATGTAAGTTACACTATGTAATAAATGAGAATTTATTATATAAGTCTATAATAATGTTTTGTGCACATACTGGATTTATGGAACATTGCATAGAACAATAATAATATATATTTATATATTAATTATTATTATTTAGAATTATTTTGCAATCATACAAAAATGAAGGAAAGCAATTCTTATAATATAATTTATATATTCCTTGGAATTATATATATATATATATATATATATATATATATATATATGATCTGAAAATATAAGTAATTGTATAAAATTGTTTCAGAATGTTCTTTCAAATCATTCCTTGGCTGTTGAAGTTAGATGGATGGCCATTGTATATCTAAAGATTGGCGTTGAAAGATACTGGAGGAAAAATGCGCCAAAGTAAGGATTACTTTGTGTCAAAGAAAGAGAACGTTACATATTAGAATATTTATTGATATATACTTAATAATATATACCCATTATTCTAGCTCGATTGAGGACAGTGAGAAGGAATTTTTACGACAGCATTTGCTAAGAAATTTTGAAGAACCTGTAAATCCATTAGCTATACAATTAGCAGTTCTTATTGCTAAAATAGCAAGGTATAAAATGTGTGATATAATATATATCGTAATGAATTAATTAGCATGCTAATCTTTTTATTTCACATGTAGGTATGATTGTCCTAGAGAATGGAATACATTAGTACCAACATTGTTGGAAAATATAAGGCGAGAAAACCCTTTGGTGCAACGTCAAGCATTGTTAACACTACATCATGTTGTTAAAGCTTTGGCATCTAAGCGTTTGGCTGATGGTCAGAGGCTCTTCCGAGAATTGACTGCAACTATGTTCAATTTTATTTTAAACTTATGGAATACCTATACCGAATCTTTTCTGATTATGGCGTCAAACGGGGCTGATGCCAGTCAGATTCAAGAAGCCTTAGAGAAGGCACTCCTACTATTAAGAATACTTAGGCAGCTGATTGTAAATGGTTTTTCAAAGCCATCTGAATCCCAAGATGCCATGTTATTTTTAAAAGTCGTTTTTGAGCGTGCAAGGACCTGTCTTGAGTGCCGTTAGTATTTTCTTCAGTATTATTTAAAAAAATTAGTTTACATATTTATTTTATTTATATTTTGTTTATAGAAATGCGAACGCGTTTGATATTTAATATGAAAGTGGTATTTCATTTTTTTCTGGCTTGTTTTTAGGAAAAACATTAGCTTCTAGAGGCGTACAGATGGATGTGTGTGACAAATTTATAATACATTTGACCAAAGTTTTAATAGGAGTGTTAGAGATGCACCCATTTTGCTACGTGGAACTCATACCGACTTCCTTAGAATTTTCCGTTTTTTATTGCTTTACAGAAGCAGGTCAGGCATTAACATTCGAAAAATTTATCATTCAATGCCTGAATTTAACGAAAAATATTTTATTATCACCATATTATAGACCAGCTAAATTTAGTGAAGGTACATAAGCTGTATCATTTTTACTTGTTTATGTTATTTATATTATGTTCCATGTATGTTATCTATATTAACAACAATTGCTTTTGTTATGGGAAACAGAAGCGAAAGATCCATTGGTATTGAGACCGTACCAATTGAAACAAGAATTTTTCACACCAGAAATTTTAACGGAAATTTGCTCCAGACTGGTCACGCATTACTTTCTTTTGACACCCATGGATCTTGAAACATGGGATACTCATCCAGAAAGTTTTGGTAAGCATAGATTTATATTTGATAAGTATAATGCTACATTTTTACTTGTGAATTCTGACTAATTTTATAAAGAAAAAGAAATTTTTTTTTATAAATGCAAAACAAAATATAGAAAATATTACTTTTTCAGCTGTTGATGATGGTGGAGAGTCATGGAAATATAGTTTGAGGGTGAGTGATTAAAGGCATTGCAAATGTAATGAAAGATTATATATATATATATATATATATATATATATATATATATATAAAATTATATAAATATATATCATGATTATTTATGGGAATATATATTGTATTATAGCCTTGCACAGAGTCCTTATTTTTGGCGATCTTCCATCAATTTAGAGACGTTCTTGCTTCGGTTTTGGTTGATTTGATGCGACAACATCATCAACCTGTCGATCCTAACAATTTACATGCGATTTTAGTAAAAGACGCAGTTTACCGCGCGGTTGGTTTGGCTGCCTTCGATTTATACGACGAGGTACAGAAAATATTATCACATATCTCTTCCATGAACATTTAATTGATCTAATAAACGTTTTTTATTCAACAGGTAAATTTTGATCAATGGTTTTCGACGACTCTGAAGGAGGAATTAAAAGTTCGAAGTAATAATTACAGAATTATCAGAAGACGTGTGTGTTGGTTAATCGGCCAATGGACGAGTATGTTGACATTTTGCTGGAAAATGGATATGCTGTAAGCAATTATTTATTATTTGTATTTTGTGAATTTTATATTTTTTGCAGATATCAAACTGAGCACGGAATTGAGACCGGAGTTGTACAAGGTCATGATAGAAGCATTAAATCCTGAAGAAGACTTGGGAGTTCGTTTAGCGGCGAGTAATGCTTTGAAACAAGCGATTGATGATTTTCAGTTTAATTCGGAGGAATTTTCTCACTTCTTGGAGCCAGTATTTTCGTTATTGTTTGCGCTTCTTAAGGAAGTAAACGAGTGTGATACAAAGGTAAGAGGCAGAGAACTGATGTTTATTTTTTTTTATATCCTTGCAATATATACTTGTTTTTTACTTATTTTTTTATTTTTTTTTTTATTTTTTAGATGCACGTGCTATATGTATTATCGTTTATTATCGAGCGTGTTGGTAGTGGAATTAAGCCTCATGTTGGTGCACTCAGTTCATATCTGCCTGAACTTTGGCAACAATCCGAGGAATATAATATGCTGCGGTGCGCTATAGTGTCGACTCTGATACATTTGGAGAAGGTAAATATGCGACCTATCTTTGGATCAATAAATTGATACTACTTTTTCTAATGTTATTATGTATTCATAGGCTCTAGGTTCCGAGAGCGTTATTCTGGAACCATTGGTGGTAGGTGTTGTAGCTCTAAGTTGTGATGTTAATCAAGAGGGACATGTTTATTTATTAGAGGATGGATTGGAATTGTGGTATGCCTTGTTGGAAAATGCACCTGCTCCGACACCAGCTATAATGGATCTTTTCAGAAATATGCCAGCATTATTGGGTTAGTGATATGTTTAATATTGTTAACGGTTTTTATTAATAGTTCTCGATGATATGAAATGATAAGCCCTTTTATTTATATTTTTAGATAAATCCACGGAGAATCTGCGTTTATGTTTGTACATAATTCAAGCTTATGTGTTGTTGAACCCGCAAGACTTTTTTACTTATAGAGGCTCACTGGTCATCGAAACATTAAAAGCGCTTCTGAGCGATTTACGGCCGGACGGCAGAGTGATGGCATTGAGGTTATTCGAGATCTGTCTCAGAGCTTCCCCTCAACAAGGTGCAGAACTGATCAAACCCATTTTATTAAAAATATTTGAGTAAGTAGATTTTTTCCCTTTTTTGAAAAAGATACGTGCTATATAGAAACCTAAAATGTCATATTTTAACAGGAGCGTTTACAATGGCGAAGAATATCCAATGGTCATGACTATGAATCTATCTATTGTTGCAAGAGTTTTGTTAAGTTCTCGCGATATTTTTGTACAGGTATGAAAAATGACCTCAGCTGTGATTCAAACTGGACAGATTTTTTCAAAGATACAAATTATTTTTGCAGGTGATCAGCGATCTCGCACAGAATATAGGTACCGAAACAAGAGAAGAGGTCGTGCTCGGAAAGATGATACATAGGTGGATCAATGGAATGCCATTAGTATCTCAGACCGAAGGGCGGAAATTACTAGCACTCGCGCTTTGCTTTCTCCTTGGGGCGAACAGTCCGCCTACGGTTCTCGAATATTTTCCGTACATAATATCAAACATCGTCGAGACGCTTAACGACATCACTAAATTTGACGATATGGGCTATCCTGTCGAGTAAGATTTGAGAAGTCTTTTTTTTTTTTGCAGATTACAATCGAAGTAAAGGCGATTCATAATATGAGAGCCAATCATTTCCAATGATGTAATATAATTGCTAACTCATATAATTATTTAATATTTATTGAAAAATCAATATTGTTTCTGTAATTTCTTATAATTATTTAAAACAATCTTACAGTCGTTACTCGCTAAAAGATACTCCAATATTAAGTTAGATTAATTTATTGCAATTACTTCGATTGATTATACAAGATTTTTATAGAAAATAGGTAAACATATCAAAATGTGCAATTAATGAAATGAAAATTATTCTAGTTCTTTAATGATCACTGATCAGCCCAGTCCATCACAGTACGAAGATGTGGATTATGAAACCGAGCATGCTCAACGACAGAAGAGACTCGCCTTCAGCGATCCTGTGCATAGTATATCCTTGAAAGATACTCTCCAAAGTCAGGTAAGCAACTTTTGTTAATATTATTTTTTTGAATATTTAACTATTGCTTATAGACTAAAGATTCTTTTGAAATTATTAGTTGATTATGCTGCGAAGTATAGTTGGGGATAATCAATTTGATCAATTGATGCTCACTCTCAATTCCGAGATTGACGAACAACTCAAGGACTACATATCGCTGTGAAAAAGGCGCAAGATCAAAATGCAATACAGAGGATTTCAATTATATAAGGTATGAGAAAAGAAGCTTTACAGCGCTCTTTTTTTGTGAAACGGCACTATTTTATTGTATGATATTACCATCTGTTTCATTGTATTAATAATGTTGATAATAAAAGATCCTACTCTCTCTCTTTTCATGCTATTGGAAGATTCCTTTCTTTCCTAATTTTGCTTTTGAATGTATAAATATGATTACTTCATTATTTGACATTACCAAATATTATTATACACAATTTGATTTTCATTCTAATCTATAAAAAGTTTTGCTTCAAATTAGGAGAGAAAGATTTTTATTTTCTATAACGATTTTCAAGAGATTCTTACAATAGATATATTAATTTAATGTTAGCACACACAATAAAATTAACAAAAATATTAGAACTTTGTATATGCACAATTAAATTATATATATATATACATATAAAATTATTTATTACAGAATAGTTATTATATTACTATGCAACATCGGAGTACTATACAACTACTTTATTCAATGATCTTTTGCAAGATGATAGTTGACCATGTGAATATATAAGATTATAATGCTTTTGTATATGAACGTATGACAATGTCAAAAGCAATGTTATACAAATGGAAAGTATTATATATATATATTGATCACATTGTTTTCGAGTGCGAATATCGAATAATTTTTTTTATCCATTTCTAGTTTAAAAATAAAACTATAAGAAGACATTAATAAAATGTTAATAAACAAATCTTAATATATTTTTTATTATGCATATTCCAATGAAAATTACTATAATCGTATATAGATAATATAAACAATTTTATATATTTTATATTATATATCGGTTACTTATTGACATAAGGCATTTGTGAGTGCATCGATATATATCGATATTACTACACATATCGATATTCCCACTCGTCTGAATGCGGCTTTATTCTCCCCTTCCCGCTCGCGTTGCAATATGACTCATTCGTCGCGACGACGCCGTGTGACGTTGGCGCTGCTGTTGGTCGTGCGCGAAACCGCGAACAGCTGTCGTCCGTGTGGGCTGTGTCAAATCTTGGCAGGGGGTTAGTCGAGTGTGTTGGATCTGCTCCGGATTACGGTGTATTGGCGTGTTGTCTTCATCTAGCAAAGATTCTTCCTCGCGGTGAGTGCAAAATTGATTACATTGCCGTATCATCTGTTCAAATCGCTCCCGTTCGTCTCGTACGCCTCTCGGATGAATGCGTTATCACGCGCGTAATTCGCGTAACCTCGCTTTGCTCTGATTATGTATACGTTGGCCGGTGTACGCACTCGATCGATTCGCGCTGACTCGCTATCGCGATCAAAAGACACTTGTCGCCGTCAAAGGCACGCACCGGCGATAACGACGCTCGCGTTGTTTTTACGATTGTTATGCCGGCGACCTCCTTAAGTGATATTTTCGCGCCTGTCTGTCGCCACGAAATAGCCCGATGGATTTTTGAATGATCGTGAATGAGTGTGGGCGTATCACGTGACTTGATCGTAGTACATTGTAATTTTGTTCCCGTTCCGGGAAAATAAAAACCCATTGATCTTTTTACTCGGTGTCTTGGAATACGTGCGTGCTCGATTTCCACTCTATTCACGTTTAGGAAATTATTGCTCTCCCTCTTCTAGATTGTATAATTCTGTCTACAATATATAAGCGAAAACATATAAATTCCATTTCAATTGACGTCGATTGATTCTTATCCGTAATTTTCATAATACTATTTGAATTAATTTTACAAAATATTCTTTTTTAACATCTTGTTAAAAAAGTTTGTATAATGGTACATTTATGATTTCATTCTTACGCTTTATAATATTAATTTGTAATAGATATTTTAAAATTTTGGATAAATTTTAAATTTTCCTTTCTCTCTCTCTCTCTTTATATATATATATATATATATATATATATATATATATATATATATATATGTAAAAGAGGAAGAAAGAGAATTAAAAATTTGTGAATTTTAAAATGTTACAAATGAATAATATAAAATCCAAAAATGCTGTTTGAAGTATGAATATTTATATAGAGAAAGAAAGAGAAAGGGAAAGAGAGTATAATATAGATTATATATGTACTTTACAGACAGTAATATGACAATTTAGTCATGTTCTCACATCGGTAGAATTGGCTCACTTAACCGCAATTAACTCTAATTGGTATCGATGCGACCATCGTTAAATCGGAGATGTCACCATTTTAATGTTTACTGATTTTTATTTCGGATGAGTTCCGCGGATTCTGTCATCTCTGTGCGATACGCGAGTGTGTCGAAGTCGAGCGTATTGACCCCCTTCGATCATGCCTCGCTAATTAAAGCATAATGACAAATAATTTGATATTCATCGCGAGGCAGCTCGAATTGTTGCTCAGCGAATGCGAGCGAATATTGATGCTGACGAGCGCGGCAGAAAAACGCTCTCCCGCATTCGCCATCTCCCTGATGCTTCTTTCTATTGCATGTATTTTGACCTCCGACTTTTACCGCATATCACATTCGTCGTCGAGTTGTTCGGCCGTGAACTATGCGTATTTCCGGTCACGAAATTCAGAAATGGGTTTTTAAATATATTTTACGACAATTAGTTTATAATATAAAAAGTATGTCATATAATAATAATAATAATAAAATAATATACATTTCTCAAATAAATAAATTTTGAATTTAAATCAACAATAAATTAACTTTGAATATTTTTTAATTAATGCAAGATTTTTTCAGTTGTGTGCTTGTTCATCTTTTTTTTTTTTTAAGTTTATAAATTTTTTAAGTATATAAATTTGACTGAATTTGAATAATGGAAGATTAAAGTTAATTAGGATAATTGAATAGAAAAGAATTGTGATTTTTTTTGTAAATAATAGACAGATTAAGAGAGATAATAGAAATTAACTTTGCAAAATTATAAATTGTTGATTTTTCCAGAAAGAGAAACTCGAGGTAAATTAAAATTTTTTTTTTACTTTTTTTCTGTTTATTATAATTTTTATAAAGAATGTGTAGCAAATATTATGATTACCTGGTAACGAGCAGCGCAACATGAGCAATTACTTAGCAATACGGGAGATAAGATAATGATATTTCAAAAAGAAAAAGAATAACTTTTTGCAACATCTGAGAAAAATATATAAGAATATAGAAAAAATAATATGCAGTATTTCAGAGAATCATACAACTTAAAAGCGTATATATGTATATTATACTTATCATTTAAAAAATTTGTGAAAATTTGAATTTTACATCATATAATTTACTAAACTTTTTATTTTATATTCTTATATAAATCTGACTTTCGTCAATAATCCGTTATAAAACGAATAAACATAAAATAAACTGCTTGTTCGAACGATACGTGATTGAATTACAATTTACATACATACATAATTTGACATGATGAAATTTTGGTATTAATTAATATTGCAGTGCATCGGATTCAGTGTGGGTGGACGGAACTTGAACGTAACTTAAATTTATTACATTTTGCTAATAATTTATGTCTATTTCCGTGTAAAACACGCAAATTTCTTTTTTAGATTTTTATTGAGAAGGTTCTTTATATATATTTTTATGCCGTGCCTTTTCAGAATTTTCACGAAAATTATGAATACGAAATAGTAATTTATGTCGCAATAATTTAATAATATATGACGGATAAAACTGCACGCAAAAACTGTCGCGCGTAATTTATGACCATATAACATCCATATATATTTGAATTGTATCGAAATATAGATATGAAGCAGTTTTTGCAAGGATATAATAAAATGATTATGCGAGAAAACTTTGCGTTGAATTTTGCATGATTATTACGATATCGCAATAGATTATCGATCAATGTAGATATCATTTATAAGAAATGATTTCATCGTGATTACATTGCATGATGATTAGAGGATCGCGACTAAAAATAAGTATTATGTCGCAAAATGCAAATTGTGAATGTTTTTGATGTCTTGCATGTTTAACCTTGCATCATGACATTTAAATTAATACTGTCAAAAATGTAGTCGCATTGATAATGTCGTTTAAAACATTATAACGAGTCGAATTAGTATATAATACACAATATTACAAGAGTTATACTTTAATAATTTATAATACAAAATATTTGCCACGATTTGTTTATTCCCAATAAAATAATAAATGCAATAGAAATATTGTGAATATGAGACAAATAACATAAATTCTTCGCGTTATTATAGTAATTAATCTTGACGTTAAATCAATACGGGATATACATTAATCGGCGATTATTCTTTGAATTCTTTGAATTCTCATCAATATCATAACTATAAAATGAAATGAAAAATTTATTGAGCATTTGTAAAAATCTTATTTTTATTCCTCGTCAATACAATGAACATATATTTTTTAAATATATAATAATTAATAATTAATAATATTATTTAGAATAATATTAATTAGAATTAATAATATTATTTTACTTTGATGATTGATTCCGTAAAAATTATTTATAATTTTATTAAATTATTTATTCTTTATTAATGCTGCAATTAAACTTTAAATTCTTAATTCTTAACATAAAAATTAATACATTTTAATGCAGCAGCTACAATAGCATAACGAGTTATTCAATTGTAATACTTTTTCTTTTACGCGTTTTCTTTTAACGGAAATCGATTCCTCGGGAAATGATGATAATGTCTTATCACCGGTGAGCTTAGCGTATTTATCGCCAATTTCCATTTTACAATTGTAAAAATTTAGCATTTACTAGAAAATCGTTGCAGGAAACGCGGAATTTTCGTAACTCCTTGTAATTTAAGATTTACTAGCAATGTTTGTGTGACGTGCGAAATTTTCATGATTGATAAGATCAGATTTTTGATAAATTAGTTCAAGATATAATATATGTTATGATATGAAGCAAATGATATATAATCAGGATTTATTTTTTTCCTATGACTCGAAAAATTTTTTTTTTTTAAGATATGATATCTAAGCAAATTATTTCTCTATCCTCTATCATGATGTTAATTTTAAATAATGCATTTAAGAAAATAGTGGTTTAAAAAAACGTCACAAAAACATTAAAAAATAATATGTGTATTTTATAATATAAGGAGTTTTGTCATATATAACACTATAAATTTTCTGAAATTGTCAGATATTTGCGATTAAAAATCTAGACAATTTTTTAATTTATCTCTTTATAATCTACATGAAATGCAATATAAGACTATCATTTACGAAACATATCGCATAGATATGTTATCAACAAAAAGTGACAAAGGATGCGAGTCACGTGTCGATCGTCGCCGCCTCCTGCCGGCGTGCGTCGCGTATTTTTAGAAAGATTTTATGTTGTAGCGGGGATGATTTGTACGACGGATGCGGTGGACTTCGACATCATTACGATAGACGGAAGGGAAGTCTTATCAAGTGATAGCGACACCATGACCCAGTCGTCGTATGTGCTCTTCGGGTTTCTTAGCAACCGCCCTCGTCGCATTAAGTTTCGCAAATTTGTAGAAAGTTTCGCGTCCCGTACAAATTAACGCTCAGCTCTCCTCGAGGAAAATTTTATTTCATGATTTATATGAGACACGGAGACTAAAGTCGGAAACTCTGTTTCTGACTTGATGAGCTTTGCAAAGCAGTTGGGGATGAGTGTGTTATTTATATGAGTACTTCTCTATATGTAAAATTATTTATTATTAAAAAATTATATCTCTATATATTATAAAAAATTTATATTATAAAATTATAAAATTTATAAAATGTAAACATTAAGTATATATCTATTAGAAATTTAAATATAAAACAATTAAACAGTATTTATTAATACTGTTAATATAGAAAATAATTATGTCACAAGTAATAAATTTGCACAAAATTACAAGCGATAATATTTATTTTCTGTAGAGTGATTAAATTAATTATATTTAATTTTTGACGTAAAAAAAAATATTATCGTTATTTTTTTTCCGTATAATTAATAAAGTCAATGCGTGATGTGTCTTTACAACATATCTGAAGCTTATCAAGATTGAACATAGTTGTTTCTCTAGGGAGTCTAATTATTTGTGGGAAAATATATGAGTTGGAATGGAATAATTTAATCATAGGACGTTATACACTTGCACTAATAATTTTTAATTACTCCCGACATTCACATGAGATTTGCAAAAAATGGATGACCATTACGATAAATAAAACTATTAACGTGGGTGGAAATAGCTATTGTCCTTTTGTGTATTAACAACACACATACATATACACACATGCTTATTGCTCTTTAAACTTCCAAAGGATTAAATTTTTTTTCTAAATCACGTTCGTTGTGTCTATGTCAAATCACAAACAAAAATTTTTTTTTTTCTACCATTGATGATTTTTTATTTAAAGAAACTATTGCGATTTATGTTAGTTCACGGATATTTTGCAAAAGATGCAATTAAAAAGAATGTTTTGATTCGATTCTCATCTCTTTTTAGTACTAATTAAGCGTCTCTTGGGAAATTAAAAGCGATAGTAGAGGCGACAGACGAAGGAGTCTTAGGTTCGTCTCAAATTGAAAAAAATTACTCCGTAAAAAGATAGATCTCGCGACTCTCTTAAATGAGCGGCTACTCAGTCGATCCGGAAAGCTCAAGATGAATAATTGGCAAAGAGAGAGACAGAAGAGAGAGCTTGTCAAATCAAGAGCTCGCGACAAAAATTGTATTGCGAGAGCTGAACAACGGTTATGAGAGTGGTACTGATTATATTCATAATCGATATATCGTTGGGACGACCACCACTATCGTGACCACGCACACGTACACGTAAAGAGATCCTTTTAAAACAGAATGGTATTAATAAGTAGTGAAATCGATTCGCACACACACACACACACATACACACTTTGCATCGTTTGCTCATTGGCTCTTATTACTGATCTCGTTTTTTTAAAAGGCTTGTTTATTCTTGTAATTTTTATCCAATCATAAAGAGAATTGTGTGAGAGGATCTTTTTTACAGGACAATGTACGCGTAGGTCGACGACTTGGAAGAATATTCGAGAAATATCAGGGAAGTTAGTCTATTTATAAAATATGGCGTTGGACAGATAATTCTGATAGAGAAATATGTCTCGTGAAAAATTCCAGGCACGATTACGTGATGTGAGGGGCAAGAATTTAGAAATGTTAAGCGCAGGGTTTAATATACTATTTATGATATAACGGGAAGGACTTTATTTTGATAATAAATTGGAAAAATATATTGCATTTAAAGTGTTTTAATAATGCATACATATACGTACACACACATATATATATATATATATATATATATATATATATATATATATATATACATAATCAATGTAAAATCTATTTTTCCTATTAGATGAAAATTATATAAAAAATGTAAAAAAACAAATAAATATATTTTCATCAATTTTTTTATCATTTATAAAATGTGATATAAATATTTAACGTGAAATTGGTAATTTTATAGATGTATTTGTTCTTTCTTTCAATTTTTATCACAAATAAAAATTATTTAATATCTGTACTATTAGATATATTTACTATCTGTGTTACTAGATATATAGTTTTCTTTCCATGGCGATTTTATAATTGCTATAAAAAACAAGAATATAAGATATTATATAATAAATAGGACAGCGTATCTCTGATATTGATTTAATATTACACTAACTTAATATTATATATATTACATTAACTTTTATTTTTATTTATGATCAAATTACGCTAACTAAAAATATAAATTATGCCATCTAATTATTCAATTGCGAGAGTGAATTGCGCTGGTGAGAATGGGGATTTAAATGTTGTCTTATTCTAAGGGGTGACAAATATTGTTTACTCCATGTCGACGTTGCGCGTGCGCGTGTATTCTCGAAGTGAGCGATATACCGTACCACAATGACTTTTACAATAACCGTCACAGTCACCCGGTATAAGCGTGGAGGAAGCAGAAATACGCGAATAAAGTCGAGGGTTGCGACACACGTGGAAAGAGGAGAGAGACGGTGATGGGGAGAAAGGGCAGGCAGCGGTGGATCTTGAAAATTTTTATAGGGGGAACCGCGGTGTAAAAATACAAAATTTAATCATCAAATTAAAAAGAGATAATTATTATTATTGTTCAAAAAATTTGATATTTTACTTATTTTCGAGATAATATCTCGAATCTCCCATGAGAAGCATTTTACAAAAAATACGCGGAAATAGTCGAACTATTTGTGTAGTTCTCTCCCTGGATCCGCTCCTGGTTATCGTAAGAGGAAGAGAGAGAGAGAGAGAGAAAGGATAGGAAAGGATACCGAAATGAGGGACGGGAGGAGGAAGTCAGCACGAGAGAGAGAGAGAGAGAGAGAGAGAGAGAGAGAGAAAGAGTGGAGGGGAGCGAGAGAGATAGGGAATCTGACGAGCCGTGGTCGCGTATCGATCGGCCAGCAGCAAAACTACCCCCTAGCAGGAGACTTCGCAGTGTGCGAGGGACCGACCACGTACGAGAGTAGTCCGGTGGTGCTCTCGCTCGGTGCTCGTGAGCACACGCGGATACCCCTCACGTTCCTCACGCACGCACGCAGGCAGGCAGGCACGCACGCACGCACGCACGCATATCCGTCCGCTCGCCGTCGTTCACACGTCGCCATCCACGGCGAGTTATTTAGGGGTGCATTTACAGGTGCATCCGATTCGCCGAAGGGCCGAAGGTGAGGAGACGAGTGTCCTTGTCGTATTTTCGCGTCACCCTCGCCGCACCATGTAACGCACCGCGCGTTATCTTGCGCACTGTCGCGTTCGTTAGATTCTTCCTTTATTCCGGTGAGGATTGTCACTTTCCTTTATTCGATATCGTGTACAAGCGTGACATTATCTATAGCTCTGCGGAACGGACGTGTCGTCTTGTTCGCGGATTGTTGTTGATTTTATAGATCGCATTGAGACGCGGTGTCGCTGAGTATAAGCGAGCTTGAACGACGATGAGAGTTCTTCTAACTATCATCGGTCGTAGACTGTGAATCTACTAACACGATTGTCTTCATCTGTGTGCTAACCCCCCTGATCTGTCTCTATCATATTTTTACTTTTTAATGTAGCATATACTACATTACTATATTATGGAATTTTCTATATTATAGAGAACTATGTTATATAGCCCTCTATTCTAGTGCCACCTACTTACGTTATTATTCTTTATATCTTATACCTTATTACGATATATTATGTTATAGTGTTTTGCGTTATATTCGCGTATTCTATTATAATTTCCTATACTTTCGTAGCTTTACATTTAATCTTTCATTTAATATTTATCTAAAATTCACTATTTTATTGACATTTTTTTATTTTATTATTATCTGTTATGTTTTAATAATTATATTACTATTCAATAACATATAATCATTTTATGCTACCATCATTTTTTTTCTATCATTCTACTGATACTTGACAGAGAATTTAATGCAACAACTTAACGCTCAACAGCACAACCAGTACATTGCTAGTCCAATCGTTACTATTACTAGAAAATTGGGACAATCGTTGTTGCTGAACTGTGTCAGAACGATCCACCATCTTACCGTCCTTTCGCCCACATTTTCCGAATCTCTCTCTCTCTCTCTCTCTCTCTCTCTCTTGTCTCCTTTCGGGCCGGTCGGATCAATCGAATCATCCTGCTTTTAATGGAACGCCCGCGATCATTACGCCTAGCCTCTAATCCTATTAATAAGATTCATTAATAAGGACGTTGCATTAATTAGCGCGGTTCGTCACTAAGAGGATTTTAACGATGTGCATGGCAATCGATGTGTGCTATAGTCTAGACATTAAGAACCTTCGCTATGTAATTCGTTAATAAAAGCGCCTCGTTTGCGAATTTCACAGTCGGCTCGTTAACGAATATTCTATGATTGACAAGGTTCACTCAAAGAAGGGATATCGATCGATGATTTTTCACAGCGAGTCTCCGAATGCAAAGTATAATTCGCGGAGTTCTTCGACTTGACTCGTCTTCAGCGAATTTCATCAGATTAATTATTTAATTAATTCCCGCGACCTTTGTAACCTTTGTCGATTGTTCACATCAATTGTAGACTTTTTGCGCCTGCTTAGAGTGCTTTTCTGGTTTGACATATGCTTGCTTCTTTGAAATTTGCATCAACAACGTACCCGAAATTTATGAAAGCATTGCGTTATTATTTTTGTGGAAATCTACCGATTATTTATGGCGTATATTATCATCGTTATTTGTTCTTGATTGTTATAGATTTATTTCAAACACAGATTCAGATATTTTTAAAAAATTGCTCTGTATTATGTCAAATTGTTTTAGCTCAATGTAATGTATTGGATCTCATGCAGTTGGCGTGACAAATGCGAGCAGCGTAGCACTTGGTTTTATTATGAAATTTATTATGGGTTTGTCGCTTATACATATTGTACGCTTGTTTTGCTAAAAGTCCTCCATTAAACATTTATCTCGATGCACGGAATTCGCGCATACGAGATAACCGTCGCTGAGAAATATGTCGCTGTTAATGAAGCAAGCTTGTCCTCACAGATTCATCGTTTATAGATTTTGCGAATAGAATTTCTGCATTGTATATGAATTCAATGATGCGCAATATTATTTTTATTAAAAGCCTGCAATGACTCGCTATTCACAGGAAAAGGAATTTTGCTATTGCGGTAAAACCATAGCTGCTCTTGCATATTTGATGAAACTTTGCTACCGTAATAAATTATTTGATATTACACAATAGAGCTTGTTTAGTTTCAAAAAGCGAGAAAGTAACTTTGTTTATAGAAATACGAATTTGCTTGAAACAAATTTAATTTGCAAATGAAGCGAAATATTCTGCTCTTAGCGAAAATTTTGAGCAAGACAACGTCATTATGATACACAATCTCTTTCTCTCTTTCTTCTGCAAATTCAGCAGAATTATTTTTAGCAAATAAAATTAATATTTTTATAATAATTTTTTTTCTGTCAGTATAATAGTAATCAGCAACGTTTGCTGATTACAGTATAATATAAAATATAGGCAAAACTTTTTTTGCTTCATGTTTTTAAAACATTTCATAGGTTTATTATTTATAAATTTTTAGTATATATGTTTTATTAATAACTTTATTAATACATGTTTTTAAAACATTTCATAAGTTTATTATTTATAAATTTTTAGAATGCGCGTATACTTTATTAATATACTTTATATTATAATGTCTCTATATTACTCGAATTTTTATAGAAAATCGATGCATGCAGTTGGCATGCAGTTTATTCATATAAGAATATTTGTATCACGTGTTATTTCTTGATATAGATAAACTCATCGATCGGTTCGTAGAATAATAGAAAAAGTTTCAATGAATAGTTAAGTTTTATTACTATAACGCATTATTCCTTTATCCTTATTAGAAGAGGAGAGAATTAATTAGATTTTATGTACATATAATATTTAACAATATCACTCATAAAACCTCTTCTCTCTCTCTCTCTCTCTCTCTCTCTCGTTATATTAAATATGACTGTACTTTTCATGTCGATATACTATTGAAGTCGATACACGCAGCAAGTCATTAAAAATACATGTTACTTGCTGTCATTAGAGCCTATTAAGAAATCGGATCGGCACGATTGCGATTTTACGCACGTGAGATCACCGTCGTACACGCGAGTCGCACGCGAAGCGATACGACGTCACCCGGTATTACATCAGCACGATGCTGGAAAATACACACGATCGATAGCATTGAAAATCATCCCGTTCACCGTTGGCGAGCGGCCAACAGTCGGCGTGATCATACATTCGGGCTTCTTTCGTCCTATTTTCCAACGCGTTTGCTTTCTACGCGAGAATTGCTTCCCCTCAAAAAAGTTTACTTTTTAGCCCTGTTTGACAATCCCGTTTCCGTTTCTGTTGCAGTCAGAGACGATTTGCGCGTGATTCAAGGAAGCAACGACACGACAGCACCATGGCGTTCGCCGGGCTCAAAAAGCAGATCAACAAAGCGAATCAGGTAAGTGCCTCTCTTTGCCGTGGAAGCGTCTTATTTCACGGAAACTTGGCAATCTTGGAGATCTTCTTATGTGTACATCAAAGGATCAATATTATTTTCTGCATGTAATAATTTATTTGCGAAAATGATTAAGAAATGGATAAAATACTTGAGGCTCTTTAATTTTATTCACATCCTTTTTATATTTAAATATTTTCTTCTTGTATATTAAAAATAATAAGAAATTACCTATATTTAATTATTGGTGGAATTATCCGAAGAACCATCTTGTCTCTAGATTTTTTTATCGAAGAATTTTGTAAAACATACATAAAAATCCGTGTGATTGAAATTCGAATCTTCCTTCACGATTTAATTGCTCTAATTAAATCACATTAAGTTCTTGATTTAATGCCTATAAAGAAAAAAGAGCTAGCATCGCGCTAGCGATTGTACACATGATACGATATGCGAAACATCGAAAATTTAATCGTCCACGTTAATTAATATGTTCTCGTACGTCAGGTTACAAGTTTAGCTAATTACCGACGATGCATTGCTACTTAAGAGCGAATCTAACGATGCAATGCCGTCAACTTTCACGTAGTCGTTTCGTTCTCGCATCATGAATGCATCTTAATACGATTACATGTCGCCGGGAAACTCACAATGATCCCATGATGCGCCTAGATTGCCTGGGACCATTGTAAAAATGTGTAATGCAATTGCGAAAACAAGCGGAACGAGATAAAACGCGGGTTAATTATTATCTCCGTGTCGCGCGCGAAATCGATATCCTTCGGCATTCCTCCAAGATTCCCGATATACGAGAATTTTTATTATCGAGGAATTCCGCGATTTTCAAGATCACAGAATCCGAGGAAATATAAGAGACCCTGTGGAACACGCGAGAATATCTGAGAAATATCGTAAAACTATTTTACACCATAACAAAGAGACATTCTATTCCTTTCAATAGATGACGCTATATTATCTATTCTGCGTTCAAATACGAGAACTGGTGCATATTTTAAATGATTCCTTAATATAATCTTTATTCCAGCGAATGTATGCATTATTGAGATGACAGCTAAGCTCTCTTTCTCCGACAGTTTGTCGATGCCAATTATCATTTGATCCAGTATATGTCACATGTGTAAAATTTTCGTATCAGTCACACACAGTTGCAATATTATCATCCTGCCATGTTTAATCTTGGAACGACAAGCGGAGGGACATGGTTGCCGCCGCTCTAAATACTGAGGTTTAGTTGCAGCGACCGTGACTAATTAACGGCTAATTGTTAATTGAGAGAAACATGCTCAACAGATATCGGCAGTGGTACTTCATATTAATGAAATGAAATCGTAGTAAATACGAGCGGTTTTTAAAATTCTGCAAAGTATAAAGAATCACGTTTAGATCATGGAAAAAAATTGTATTTTTGTGCACAATTTAAATATTAGTTTAGATAGAATATAATAATATATTTGCCTATTACATAGTAAATGTAAATATACAATATAAAAATCGGGGAATACCGTTATTTAATTGATTTAATAGATTTTTACTTGATTCTATAAAAACAAGATATTATTAATATTAAACATGTAAATTTGTGTTTAATAAAAATCCTTGCTTTATTAAAAATGTAAATATATAAAAATCGAAATTTTATTTATCTATTTAAATCAATATTTGAACTTCGAGAATATTATTTTTACTTTCATCTAAATTAAAATTCTTTGTACTTGTCAGATCTTCTGTCTGCATCTATTACAATCTCGTTTGAAGGATTATTGCTCGATTTTTATATTAAAAATAATTTATTGGAGAGAATTTCTGCTGGTTAGAAAAATAATTTATAATTATGTAACATGTTCGGATGGTTTTCCTCTCGTATCTTTTCATATAATTTCACAAATATTAATATTAATATTGTACCCTTGGCACTATGAAAATTTGTTCAATACGATAGAGATATCTCGATATCTCGTTTGATATGCACATCACATGTATGCATATATCCTTTCAATATTGAATTGAAAAACTTGATTACGAAATTCTAACATCGACGCGAGATTTCGTTTTGTAATTAAATGAAATGCTTACGTGTCGTGAAATCTCACGTATATGGCAATTCTGACGCATAATATTAAAATTATCGCGGTTACATATTTCTATGCGCTGTTCGTAATTGCAGGTAGAGGAAATTATTATGTGCGTTAAAATTTGCATCAGATTTTTTTTTATTAAGATGATATAATCTGGTAGAAATTAATAATATTATATGTGTTTATACTGATTATTATTATACTAGTATTATCTGATTTAAGGAATGACGTTAATAATTAAACGTAAAAATTGTATTAATTTTAAATTAATTAATTTTTTTATTTATATTCTATATGTCTATTATATTATCTTGTTATTTTCTTATACACTTGTACTGTACAATGTGTAATTTTTTCTAATATACATGTATATATACATAGACAGATGTTATTCCTTGTCAAAAAAAGCACATTTCTTTGGAAAAGTGTTCAAAAATGCATTATCTTTGAGACCTCTCATATTTTTAATAAGGGATTTCATTTCATCATTACTTTTATTTTGGATAAACTCCACACACATACACACAAGTCTGATAATATATTTCACATTAAAAGTACAACACGTCCTGCGGGCGTTTTTCGCGCGTTGGCGGCATGTTATCCTGGCCTCGATAACGCGCTGCAAATGCCAAATGCGAATCGCGTCGCCGCGCGAGCGGCGAAAGTTCGATCGAGCGAAAAGCGCGAGCGAGCGATGGACGGCGTGTCAAACAATGTGAATTATTGCGCGCAGGAGCTTGCGGCGATTGTGTAACGAGCAATTTTAAACTATCGATCGTGCGCGGTCTCGGGATAACTTCTCGGGAACCGCACAATGCGCGTCCGCCACTATCGCTCCACCAAAATCCTCGGCGATGCACGATGATAGTAGCTTGTGACCTTTATCTCCCTAAGTGTGCTCAGCATCTTTATAGCCAACGAGAATCGCCGTCGGTCGACATGCCTACGTGCGAAAAAATATTCAATATATGTTTATAGCTACGTTATTAAAAATTCCGCATTACGCTCTTTATAACGGGTGTGGGAATTAAGATTTTTTCCCAAGAAATGGCAAAGTTAAATTTATTTATTTATTTCATGAAACTTTATTATGTGAAAATTATTTTTTATGCCATTTTATGTTAATAATGTTCTAATATTAGGTTAATAGGTATTTATATTATTTTGTATTATGCAAATTTTCCAAATGTCTCTTTGTAGCGCTGTGCAAATTTAATTTCTAAAATAACATGTGTGCATGCATTTTAAGCTACTTTATTATAATAATTATTATGATGATAGTTTAGTGCATGCATATGTTAATCAAGAAATTTATTTTACACAGTAAATTTAAATATATTCAACATTTTATGTAAAAGTAATCAAAACTTTTTTGATTAACATAATTTTAGTGTTTGATATAGTAATAAATTTTAATTTTTGTAATTTATTTAACTTTTCAATAATAACAAATTATGAACTTATCTAATCAATCAATATTCAAGAATTCGCGGAACACAGTAATTATAATTTAACAATAATTTTAATCATAATTATATATTTAATATTTACTCCAATATTTAATATTTATTATGACAATTTCTGATTTCACACTCTTAATCCGCTTACGATTTATTCGCGCAAAGGACGATTTATTTCCGCGTAATATTGTAATATATATCTTCGTATATAAAGCTATAGTTCAGCATTAGTGCTGAACGTAAATAACGCCTCTATGTAACATATTGCGTCTCGGTGAAAATTGCGTGTCTATCTCACCGAGCGTATTGGGAAACCCGGAATCGAACGCACACGCGCACGCACACACAAATATACGCATGTAACTACTTCACTTTCTGCAGCCTAATTACATTTGCCACGATATATGTATACATATACACATGCGCGCGCGGGTGTGTATATGTGTGTTTGTAGGCGTATGGTCGCATGTGGAGTTCTAACAATAAGTGCATCATCGACGTTGTTATGCCGCCAGGACGAACCTCGCAGTATCGCGGATGTCCCGTTCGTCGTTATCGATATCAGGACGATGGCGAACGGATATTTTTACGACGCTGATGCTTTCTCGATGCTGTCATGACTCGTCGATGATATTAGAGGCGGATCGATCGCGTGCGAGGTTTCGAAAATAGGATGCGTCCGCATCCTCGTCTCCCTGAAATTAAATTTTTCATCCTCTGTGTACACAAACAAGGATACAATTAACGGAACATCTTGCTTGTAAAGTCCTTCATAAAAACAACGCTTTTGCGTGTTCGTTTTTAATTAAATGATTATATTAATATAGTAATGAGGAATGCACGCAGCTGCTTATAACACACAACTATACATATGTAAACAAATATAAATTATATATACATTTTTTTAAATGTTATTAAAATATTTTTAAAAATTATATATACGTTTTTTAAAATGTTTACGAACAAATATTTTCTTAATTATGTTATTGTATCATTATATATAATGTAACAAGAATTAAAAATCGTAAAATAAAAAGTATATCACAGAATGAAGAAATGAAAAATATATTATAATAAGAGATAATGAATAATTTTCATTACTTTTATAAAAATTTTGAAACATAAATGAATGTGACATTTAAAATAATAAAAAATTTCCACAGAGTAAATATTGCAATTCTGTTACATAGATATTTTTTAATATTTCTTATTTAACGGGCATTTAATAATATTCTCATTAATTGTAATTATTGAAATCGAAATTGTTTTCTCTTTTGAAAGATCATATTAACTTTAGCTATTTTTTACATCGAGCATACAGTTTGCGCGGATACCAATATATGAATTCCAATATCGACTTGATATCGCGCATGCGAACACATATACGCCTGTGAAATTTGACGCTGATTAAAATTACTTTAGTATTCCATCGGTGACTGTGTTATTGTAATTTGAGTTTAAAGCTTACGTTTCAGCACGAATTGTCCCCGTTGAACGGAGCAATTAATCCTTATTTAGATCGGTAATTATATCGGATTCGTGACACGGGGATACCTTTCTTTAAAGGCCGTTTAAAGCCGAAAGAGCGACGCACCGAATGTGTGCCAAAAGCTTTACGATACGCGTCATAATTTTACTCGCGATCTTAAAATTCAAGCTTTTATTCAAGCCGATTGAGTTTGGAATTCTATTCGTTGCAAGAATGAATTATGAATCGACTATGAATACCATTTTCGACCTTCAGTCTCGTTGACATGCGCGACATTTTTCCAATTACATTTTTATATAATCGATGTTATTATGTGTTTTGAATAAGGATCATTTTTAAAGGAAAGTACGAATAATAATTTGCAATTAATAAAATCTTGAGTTCTCTTAATTTCTCTGTTCCTCCGGAATGAAACAGAGAGTTGGATAATTGATTATGTAAAATATTTTCTCGTCTTCATTATTTACGCTTTTTTTTAATAATATTAATGTATAATCATGGAGTATATTTTTGTAAATTTCTTTTGAATAAAAATTGAGCGAGAGAATTGAATCTAACTTGAGAATATAACATTACAGGCTACCATATAAGTTTTCTCTTTACTATATTTGATGTTTCTTGTGTGAAATTTTAACTTCTAAGATTTTCTGTATATTTTATGTTTCGCAGTGACTTTATTTCTATTGACGTTTATATTTCATAAACGTGATTTAAATCGCCGGAAACGCGAGATGTAAGAAACGTGTGACATTGCAAATCTTTCGATGTGGGTCAAATTTATTCTAAAGTGACGGCTACGTCCTTGTATATACATCTCTGAAAATGGGTCATCGTTAAATATGGGTCAAGGTCTTTTTCTCTGTCTATCTCCCTGCGAGTTAATCCATTCCTCTTCGTGCATGCGATGAATCGCGCATAGGGAAAAATAAATTGTATGCTATTATACTACGGAATTATATTTGTTTATTGTCGAGGAAGTCGATTTTTTTTTTGTTTAATAGAATGCGATGAATTAATCAAATATTTTTCCGATTATCGGAATTATCGAATTATTAAATAAAGGAAACGTGTTTAAGATATTTCTTTTTTAAAGAAATGTAATATATGAAATGTGAGTATATGTGAAGTTTTGGTATGAAATATAATTCAATGAAATAAAATTTACTTATCGAAGGTTGGAGTTTTAAAGCCAATGCTTAAAATTCGTTCAATAAAAATTACACAGTCGCCACAAGCTTTAAACGATTTGATCAATTTTTCCAATTTTAGCAAAATGTGTACATTTTTTTTTTATATTGGAGACAGTAAATGATATTTTGTGATGATTGACGAAAACTGTTGATATTATTGATCCAAGAAGAGACCATACCCTTCTTATCGGTATTTTCTTTGCCTTTAACCTTCCTCTCGTTCTTTCTCTCTCCTTCTATTTACTTTTCAAGCCTTAACCTTTGACTTTATCTTTGGAAATATCCTGTTATTCAAGAAAATCATCGTCTTTCAGGATAATCTTAACTTATGAGCAATTAGTCGACATTATCCAATCTACGTAGTCTGCGAAAATGTTATAGACTTGTATTCATAACGATTTATATTGTCCAGAAAGATTTTCAGGAACAATCCCGTTACATGGAATGGTGATTGCACGAACGAAATACTTGTCTGAAAATTTATACATCTTAATATATGTGTTAAGACTTATACATCCTTCTAAACGCTAAAATATATTTAAAAAAATTTATTTAAAAAAAATTAGATACATTTTAAAAATATATTTTTTTTTTATAATTTCAAAATTTTTCATTCTTGGAAAATCTTTCCTCGAAATCTTAGATTATCAATATCGAAAATTTTTATATATACTTTTCTCGACTCATATCTTTTTACTTTAATTTTCTTATATGCAATTGAAATCTTTAAGTTCTTGTTAAAATTATAATTTCCATATTTATAATTGGAGCGATCCAGTGAATATTATATTAAAAAATTATTATTATTTTATGCTTATCGATTACTTTACAAAATGCCAAATAAAAGGTAAGGCGATATTTTTGATGTATTATATTTCAGTCTCAATGCTGATTGTCTCGGCATTAAGAATTAAATAAGAAAGTTTTGACAAATTTAACTAACAAGAAGTCTTCCAAGTTTTGACAAGTACGAATCATGCTTTCCGTTAAATCTGGGTCAGATTAAGAGACCCATAAAGTCGATGAAAGGTATTGTTCATTTGACTAAAGATAACGAATTTCTCTTGCAGTATATGACGGAGAAGATGGGCGGAGCAGAGGGAACAAAGCTTGACGTTGATTTTGTGGATATGGAGAGGGTGAGTAGTATATTTCTGCACACCCTGTGCGTGTGTATATGTGTGTTAAGTGAAGAAGAATGCCTTCCACATTTTCGCACGGTTCCTTTGTGAGGACGTCAAGAAAGAGATGACTTGCACGTTCTATATGGCGGCATTATTACTGAATTTCAAAGATTTACCTGGCTTCTCCTGGATTTGCCGATGATCCTATCAATCATTTATCAACCTTTAGAGGGCCTTCTTAATGCCTCCATACGAAGTACGAAGCCAGAAAAAAGCCTCTTATCGCCTTCTTTCTAAATACAGTCGATTCCTTTAAGTTTGTATAGTAAGTAATAATACGAGTGATCTGAGGAATTTTCTCGAAAACGCTTTGTCAATTCCTTGTGAAATTGCCCTTAATTCTGTGATTCTCTATGAAATCTCACAGTGTTAACTGTTGTATACAAATCTATGTCGATTTTAATTTTGAGATAAATAGAAATCTTTTCTTACAAATTATAAAGCGAAGGCAAATGTACTAATTTGTTAAAATACAGTGATTAGATTTTACTCATGTTGAGTGTGCCAAGAAACGCTAAACACAATTATTAAAACAAGAAGATAGTTTAAGTTGACAACTGCATTATGCAGATATTACTCCTAGAGGATATCTCGAATACTTCACTCGAATCGATAATTCATCTCTTATGTACGGATCGCGAATATAATTTCCGCAAGCCTTAAAAAGAATTTCTCGACGTTCTCGTCAATGCGAATCAAGGCAAGAGACAAGAATTTCACAGAAAAACGTCAAATGTGCAGAAAACAGACGTCACGTACGAGCTCGTGGACGAGCTGCAGATGAAAACGAAGGAGTTCCTCCAGCCGAATCCGACGGCGAGGGCGAAGATGGCAGCGGTCAAGGGCATCAGCAAGCTCAGCGGTCAGGCGAAGGCCTCCACCTATCCTCAACCGGAAGGTGTACTCGGCGATTGCATGCTAATGTATGGCAAGAAATTGGGCGAGGACAGCATTTTCGGTACATACGATTTAAATTCGATACAATCGCGTCGACAAAAGAAACTCGATCCGCAACTTTCTCATAACATAAAATGCTTCCGGATACGAGCAGTTTCTCCTAAAAATGTTCTTACGTCAACTATGCTGCTATTATATTCACTCGTAAAAACTAAAATTATTATTATATATTTCGTCTCAAAATATACAATATATAATTTTCTCTTCTATAAAAAAAATTTTTTTCATTCGACAATTTTTCATAAATATTATTTAATAACTATTTTAAACAATGAAAATTTCACATTGTTCTCGCATCGAAATTCATTGATGTTTGACGCGAAATAATTAAAGAGGTGGAATAATGACTCTTAAGCGATCGCTCGATAGACTGTATTGTCTAAACATGATCTTATTTTTTATTCTCCTATCAATCCCCATAGCCCAGGCTCTCATTGAAATGGGCGAGGCTATGAAACAGATGGCAGACGTGAAATATTCGTTGGACGACAACATCAAGCAGAACTTCCTCGAGCCATTGCACCATCTGCAGACCAAGGATCTCAAAGAAGTGATGGTATGGTTATTAGAAGAGTTGTATTGTATTCGCGCTCGCGGCTAGAAAAATTGTCGCGCTTCGCATATACGGTTCTGACATTTGCAACAAGTTCGATCTCTGATTTGTTGTTCCAGCACCACCGAAAGAAACTGCAAGGCCGTAGGTTGGACTTCGATTGCAAGCGAAGACGTCAAGCGAAAGGTACGTTGAAGTTTCCCTTCGCATGTGTATGCTCTCGTTCTTTCGCGCTCTTTATTGATTTATACAGCGAATGGTGTCGCGCGTGTCCTTGCACGAATGCGTCTCGTAGCTCGCAATTTCAAGAGTTGAAATAAAAACCCACGACCGAGGGAACGGTAATGCGCATAATAACGCGACATGATGGAAGATTGCACCTCTAACGGAGAGGAGAACCGCACGATCGTGATGTCCGTGATAGCGATGTCGTAAAAGAAAATGATATTACGCAAGGGTCTCTGATGAGGCGAGAGGTCACACTGCAAAACCCTCATTTTCGCTAAGCTAAAGGTGCCATGACCTCTGCCTCCCATGACAAGCGGGAACTATACATCTTCGATCACAGTTGCAAAATCTTTTTGTCGAGAATGTGATGCGATCGAAACGCCGAGAGCAATGCGCTTTGAAAAACAATTATAGCCGCAAGAATACATTTTTTTTTTGTGTAACGAATTTTTTTTCATATTTATTCTATCACATTTTGTTTTTTTATTAAACGGAATTCAATTTTTAAAAAAGACATGAAATTAAACGTTATTTATAATTGCTTTGTCGTCTTTGTTAACGTACCATATCTATTTTACTGTGACATTTAAATTTCATCTGATACTACCTTAATTTCGCGAATTTCAGCATTAATTATTATTACATTCTGCTTGACAGACGATCCGCTTTGAGCACAATATTTTTTCTTCATTTTTTAAGTTTTATACAATTTCTATCTCGGTTCTTCGCTTATGCTTTCCCAGAAACGTCTCAATGGATTTTTAACAAAGCAGTTTCATTTTTTGTTGTCGGCATGAAAAAATATGAAAAAATAAACTCGTCTTTCATATATGATTCATTCCCTCGAAACAGAATTATTAAGATTAGATCGTTGCATGAATAAATAAAAATTCAATTCTCGTTTTTGTAATAGAAATATATATAAGATCTCTTACTCGCACGCACTGCGGAGCACGAATACGTTCGAATAAAAAGTCAGCATCATATTGTGGATTTATTAGTAGAGCGAAATGAATGTGAACGCTTTTCTTTAATATATCCACTTTATTTGCATTAGGAATTAATTTTCATATAATTAGCTTACATACCAACTGTTTTTGAGTTATTTATAGAAACGTGGAATTAATTTGTATTTTGTATTGATAGGAGAAAGATATTTTAATCCATATTTCTATACTTTATAAATATTAATTCACAATAAATTTATATTAATCTTATGTTATATATTTATATGTTAAGTTTTTTTTATATTTTAATTGTATGTGTATGTGTGTGTATGGTCAGATAATACATTATACAGGAAATATATCTTGGATATCTGTTGAAACTTAAAAAATTTTGACAATGATTGTGAGTTATTTCGAATTTTCAATTTGTTTGAAATGACAGATATCTGATGATTAATACATTATCGCGATTTTTTTTACGTTATCATAATTTGCCCCGATTAATTTTTGCTTTTTACTGATGATTGATATGATACGCATATTTTTCGTTGGGTTTAACGATTAGCAACTGGGAAGAGGTCCTCTAGTCCGCATTTTGGAAGCCCAGCGCGATCGAGCAATTCATCGTCATATGTTGGTATGGCGACTTCCATTACGCGCTTAGGAGCTATCCTTGTCGCTATTCTGGATTTTTGGAGTTTTGCCATTATTACATATCGTCGATCAATACGTTTTTCCCATTGGTAGTCGCTTGTAAAATTCCATTAAAGTTTCCAAATAATAAAAACAGAAATGTCCGAAAGATATACAATAGATGTCCGAAATTTAGAATATATATTTTCTAAGATATTAAAAAAAAAATATATTATTAGATTAAGATCTTTTTAAAAGATTCATCTAAAGGATTAAAAAAATTAGCCCTTTAGATTTTTCTGTTGTTTTCTATATTCCCGTTTAGAAATAATTTCACAAGTTATTATCTACAACGACATTAACACACACTTTTTTACAGTGCCCAAGTAAATATGCTTGTGAACTCGTAGAATTAATTAAGCTTTTTCTATCTTTCCTCTCGCGCTGTATTTTAAGTGTTTAGATTTAGGAAGCAACCCTAGTAGTGCAACCTTTTTAATGCCGTTTGCGGGGCAACCGTTTGCGAATAGGTTCTCACGTTTCAGACGAAGAGATTCGTCAGGCTGAGGAGAAGTTCGCGGAAAGTCTTCATCTGGCGCAGATGGGCATGTTCAATTTGCTGGAGAACGACGTAAGTCGTCGTCGTCGTTAACTCTAAAACAATGTATCGATAAGCGCGGACCAAAATTTTCACATCGTTTCTTTGCAGATCGAACAAGTCGCTCAACTGGCATCCTTTAGCGAGGCTCTTCTCGAGTACCATCAACAGTGTACTGAGATACTTAAAGGCTTGACGGAGACGCTTTTTGAAAAGTACGTTTATGCTTAAATTAAATTAAATTTTTTCACGATAGAGAAATGACCGAGAGTATATTCTTAATGATTTTTCTCTTTTTGTCTTTGTCAGACAGATCAGAATTTTTTAGAATGCACGTTTTTATATCAGTTTATTTTTTAAATAAATAAATAAAATTTTTTACGCGCGAAACGAGTCTTGATATAACTTTTTTCATCAAATGTAATTGTTCGAATAACTATATAGCAGTCATTTTCTCGGACAATATCTACGGACGAATCTTACTCTTTAGGAAAGAAGAGGCAATGAGCCGACCAAAGCTGGAATTCGTGCCGAAGACATTGGCGGATTTGCACGTGGACAGTGGATTATCGGACCACATGAACGGTGGGAACTTCTCTTCACGGTAAAACACATTTCACAAATACTCCACACACGGCGCGACGACACTCGGGTGGTCTGGCTGTGTCTAACTGTTCCTTATTCTCTCTTTATTTTTGTTATGCCGGCATTTACGTGTCCTTACGTGGTTCCACTTTGACCGATATACATATTGCATCTGTCTCTTATCTTACCCCCCTCCCCCCTCCCCCCTCCATCAGTGAAACCATCCAATATCAAATCTTCTCTATGCTTTGTTCTCTCGCGCAAATTTTACTACCTGCGCCTGTCAAAACTAATCAGGACGATCCGCTTAATTTTACCTTCTGAAATTTTATCTCGACTTTTTCCTTGCGATATGAATGAAATGTTATATTCTTATAATCATTTTTTCTAGATTGAATATTTAAATCTAAATGGAAATTTTAATTGGACAATTAACTTAATATGAGCTAATGTAAGTAAAAGAGGAGAAATATTAATTTTTTTCCACAATTATTGATATATTCCATCAAAAATGAATAAAGGGATTAAGGGAAATAAAATATAGATTCAACATTTTTATTTTCTAAAATTAATTTTAGACATACGACATAAATTGAAAAGATATTTATCTAAGAATCTATTTGAAGAATTAATGGACGGAAGAATGTCAATGTTCGATTAGTCCTGTCCTAACGTGAATCTCCGCGTACTGACACATTTATCGTACTGTCAATTAGACGTCGACATATCGGACATTGGTCCTTTAAAAGGATCGATGTCCGCGATTACGTGTGAAATACATACACGCACATGCGCGCGCGCACTTTCATCACACTGTCACATTATCACACTATTCTTCCTCCAATTGTGCTGTGTGTATAATGTGGCATACCTGTCTGTCCTTCTGACACAATGTAGGGTCAAGCCGAGCCGGCTCTCCGACTCATGCGGACGGGAAACGCTCGCAGCTCGAGCTATTTCCGGCCGGAAACCCGCCACAATCTGCCAATGGTAAACTTTGCATGGGGGTTTCCTTCTCGCTTTCTCTCTCTCTCTCTCTCTCTTTCTCTCTCTATCTCTCTGTTCAGCGAACAAACGAATCCCTCTCTGAGTTACTCGAGGGTGGTTGTACCAACTGTTGCGTTGTTAAGGGCGGTTAACGCCGCCCATAATTACCTAAAGTTTCTCGCTCTCTATGTGATAACAATAGTTCTGAAAATCCAATAACGAGTTCTTTATCAGAATCAATAGTCGACACTGTTGGTGCAACTGTGATCCGGTGTCTCTTTTATTGTTCTTTCGACGAAATTATCCACCGCTTTCTCGTGACCGCTTTAACCGATGCCGATAATCAATCACTATATGCACGTTTGTTAGATAGATGCCTTGCCACCCTGTGCCGTAGTAAAGGATTGCTGAATAGTTTTTAAGTAATAAAGTAAACTACAACAAGAAGGAAAGCAGTAATTCTAAATCCAATTTCTCATAATATAATTTATTACATCAATAAAAATAATTATGTTAATAAATTCTTATAATTATAAATACGAAATAAAATCGGATTTACATTTGGGTACAAAAGAGATGCAAAACTTTACGGAACAGTAGCGTTCTAATTTGTATAAAAAAATATATGTGAGAGAGAACATAATTTTTTCATTACATAATATAAAATTTATTAATATTAAAAATGTAAATAAATTTTGAAAGAATATATTTTCTCTTAAGATATTTTTACGCAAAACGATATATTACTTGCACGTAAAAAAATCGATAAACTTATATCCTTCTTGCTACATAGGCTTCAATTAGCTCAAAACAATTTTCATTGCGTATTCAATTAAGTATTGATTCTAATCGAGGAGTTCACTTTCACCTTCTCGAGCATTCTAACATAAATGTCATTATTTTATTTTCGCATCTAGAGAGAAATTGACATCGCGCACTGCTGTCAATACTTTGCACGATGTTGTTCGCGCGATGATCCACGCGATGACCACCGGGTCGCAGATTGTTAAGTGTTGTTGTAGTTTGAATGCACTGCAATACACGACGCGTTTCTGTTAGATTAGCCCGGCGCTTTCGGTAGTTTTAGCACACTCGTGCCGACTATTTTCAGCTTCACCCTTGCCCTCACCGAGCAAATCGCCAGCGAGGACACCGATAACACAGCCGAGAACGCCGTGCTGCACAGCCCTATACGACTTCGAACCCGAAAATCCCGGTGAACTTGGATTCAAGGTAAAGTCGCGATATTATTCGCCGACTGCTGAAACAACGCCCGACGTTTTTGTTTTTTTTTAAGGAAAAGACATCTAAGAAATATTTCAAAAATGTGCGATATTTTTGAAAGATGTCCTAATCTTTCAAACGATTTTTCATCAAAATATTCATTTCGGATACAATTTCACTTACTTCAAATTCATTTCATAAATATATACGAGCTTGGTTTCGATTATTCTAAATTTTTTTCATTCTTTGTCTGGACGTCTTTTTAGGTTTCTTTTCTAGATTTTCATGTTCTCTTTTTTTTAGAAATGATAATTAACGACGCTTGCATTAACAAGCGTTTAGTCGACTCATCGTTTTTTTCGACTGTTCATCGTTCGTTCTTCGTCTTCTCTTGTCTCCATTTTCTTTCGTTTTTTTCTTTACAGGAAAACGACACGATCACCTTGATTCAGAAAATCGACGAAAATTGGTACGAGGGCAGCCTGGACGGTCGCACGGGTTACTTCCCCGTGACTTACGTGCAGGTCGTAGTGCCATTACCCTAAGAGGACGCCGCGCATCTCGAAACCAAAGACCCTGCACATTCGTTCACTAGCGTCTACCACACTACAGGTTTACTCTGCTCTCCAGCTAGCCTAAAACCTAGACAACCCCTCGACAAAAAATTATCTATTATATCTATCTCGATCTTGTCTAACTTATGTTGCGGTTTCAAACTTGTGTCCAAGACGCGATACACGAGTTTCTCTAGCTCTTTTTTCCTCACGCGCCCTATATAAAGAGACCCCTTTCCGAAGATCCCGAGAATAGCTCCTCTATTACGCATGTTAATGTACATATATAATGTTATAGTGTATTTTATCGACGTAAGGACCTTCGCGCGTGCAGACACACATATACACATAAATATGAATGCGTAATCAGGAAATATGTGCATAGATACATTACAGACGTATTATACCTATATATAGATTACACAACACACACAGGCAGATAATCTATATTAAAATACGTACATACATACACACACATATACACATATATAGGTATAAACACTTAATAGACACACAAAACATTTACAATAGCAGTTCACTGTCAAGGGCGACTCTCTTCTCATCTTTTTTTCTACATTATCTATCTTCCGCCTCGTTAATATGCTTTTGGAATATTTTCACCACAGTTCGAGTGCACAAAAGAAAAAGATCGAGCATAGCTGAATCGATTATGGCGGGGCGCAATTTTTCCCGATAATTTCTTTTGGGATTTAATTAATTTCATCCCAAAAGCTTTCTATCGTCCCAATAATAAGCTCAGACTCGGCATACGTTTCTATTGCAAATTTACTTTATCTGGACATTATATATGAACTTTGGATGAGGTGAGATTACTCCAATGAATTGAATTTTCTACTAAGACGGATAAAGATTTCAAGCATTACTCCATTGATATTAATTCTAAAATTTTTCTTCTCTATTTATGTCATAAATAGAATTCGAAAGAAAATACTAATCAGAGTTAGAAAATTTAAACAACATTGATTTACTCTAAAAAGATGGTTATGCTTTTCATGTAAACATGAAAACATCTTTGGACTATTCAAAATCTTCGTGATTTTTCTTTAACTGTTGCATTTTTAATTATTACATTTCTAATCATTATATAATCAAACGACTGGAGTAATCTTATTTCGTTCCACTTATTTGCTTTTCTTTCACGTAACACAAAGTATCCTAAAATATATTAAAATCGCGTAAATTTCTTCATAATTCTTATTTATCGTACAATCAAATGCACGACATTCCTCTCACAAAAATTCGATTATTCAATCGCGGCACATATTTTGCGTTTGGTCCGCGCGGCGCAGCAAACTCGTTACTCATATAATGTATTCGTATAATGATAATATTATTGCGATTCGTTTTCATTCCTTCAGTCGACCCCATCGTTTCTTCGACTGTTCACCGTTCCTTCTTTGTCTTCTCTTGTCTCCATTTTCTTTCGTTCTTTTTTAATTGCTAGACGATATACTAGCTAGAAGTTAGGATTTACTTTAAGCGAACCTCGAAATGGCGGCGAATCTCTTCCACGAAGTCATTATCGATTTACCTGTGATTATAGATAATTTCTGGCATTGTGTGCGTGATTGTTTTCGACAACGTTTCTAATGATTTATTTATAGTCGGGAAACTTTCGGATCGATGCTGATGATGATAAAGCAAAACTTAATGGAAAAATCTATTTATTGGAAACACTGTCAAAAGTCAATTATCCTTCATTACACACGCGATTATATTACTGAATTTTTTACTTGCTACACATTATTGCAAAATAATTGCAGAAAAAATATTGGTGAATGAAATATTTAATTATATTTGTTTAATAAATAATTATTTCCAGCGCTATAACAAAAACATCAATATAATTTTGGAACTATGCAAAATTATAAGTTCTTCTTCATGGGAAACAGGTAATATAATTTTTAATTAAAATTTATAATTCTAGAATCTTTTTTTCTGAATTTTAGTACATCCGAAGCTTTTCCGACATTCTTATCATATCTTTTGCGACGTCAAGTTTTGTTTGCTAGCGTGATACTTATTTTAAAGGAATTTTCAATTTCTTTTTTAGAATGTAAATGTAATATTATTTGTAATTTTTCATTTTTTATTTTACGCTTGAAAATTAGTGGATATAATAATTACAATTAATATTATTATTCTCTGATATATAATAGTTCAAGAGAAATTTGAGAATGAGATACAATAGACTTCGCGTTTCAGAATGAGTTTTTATACTTAGTTAAGTATACTTTATACGTGTGCTCGACATAATTATTCGCAGCATCCTGATATCAGTTATCTCCTTCCCGCTTTTTTGACTTTGTATGAGAGTTCAACCGCCAGAATAATGAAAGTAATTAAGGAACTTGGTTATTTGTTGCCACGTGGATTTTAGGTAAAATCTTCGAGCGATATCTGCTAAGCATAATGTATAATGACACTAGAATATATTACACATATGCATACTGTCGATAAGAGAGGGCGACGGCGAATACGACGACGTTATCGTTTTATTATCGTGTAGTATCTCATTGATCGCGTACCTTATTCCCATTATTATCGATTGTAATCGTCGCAAATTTGCGCGCAAAATGTTTTCGATTATATACATTAAATTCAGAGAATGAAGTTATAAAATCGCAGGAGATTCCCGAAGAGTGACCTTGTGTCATTCTCCGAATTGAGTTTCATTTAATAGGAATCATATATACATGTTAATAAGATAAATATACAGAGAATATATAGGATAGGATCCGATTTTCAGTAAAATTTTTAGCTTAATCGGATAATTTTTGCTATTCGTTAAATTATTTTCAAAGCGACAATATATAAAGATTATCTAAATAGATCGTAGAGTTAAACAGTTCTTAAACAAATTGTAGAGAAATTTCAAGCGTAAAGTGTGTATGCGATATAAGGGAAGACGGATGGCTTGAAGTAACGATAATCTCTAAATTACATTCCGTTGGAATTACAAAATATTTACGAGAGAACATTACAAGAGTATTTATATAAATGGCGTATTAGATATACTAGAAATGCACTCAAATCGGAGAATGTTCTTTGTCCAAGCGCGACACGCCGTAATGGAGGCACGTTCGTTTATATATAAATCGTTTACGATTACTATATCGATTAATATACCACCGATGTTATCATCACTCGCTACTATCACCGTCGCCAGTTAAGTCTTTACTGAAAGAGACGGGTAAAAACAAGCCGTGTAGAAGATGGAGAAAAAAGCCCCGTACGCGAATCTCACTTACACTATAATCTCGCTGTGAGATCAAACGAAACTCCTTTCGGAATTCGAGGTGTTATCGATGTTGTGCAATATTAAGAGTTTAACATCACGGTGTTTAGCCGGAGGGGGTGGGGGAGGGGGGGGAGGCATCGCTGGATCAGTGTTTCTCAAAACATCGTAAAGCTGAAATGGGAACGGAGGGGCCAAAGCGGAACGAAAGTGAGCGGGCGACATTATATGTCGAATATAGGTCTAATAATTATTTCCGTTGATTAACGCGCATGAAGTAGAACGTAACAGAGATTTATATTAATCTTCGCTTTATACAAGGCGACGCAGGTTAAAGTCTCCTTTGTCACTTTCGTTCCAGCGATTTCGTTTGCGCGAAGCAAAATACTTGCATTCAACGGAGCGGGATTGATGATTTTTATTCTCGGTTACTCGCACAATACGCAATAGTTTATAAGAATTGTTTTAATGTTTTTTTTTTCCCATACAAATGAATATGTATGAATTGATACAATTGAATTATTAAGATAAGCTCTTATTAATATCGTAATAACAAGCGTAGATAATGATTGTTGAAATTAACTTTAGTTAAGCTTGTAAGCTTGTAATCCGAAAGTTAATTTTTAATAGATTTTATATCGATAAAAAAATCAATTTGAATTGTTTAAATATAGATACTTGATATAAAAAATTAAAAAAAAAAACTGCGACACAAAAATACTCATTAAAAATTCCCAGTGCGAGTAGTTGAGAATGAAAATCGACTTCTTACAACTCGATAGTGGGATCATGTTTTCTGTCTATATAGCGAATGACCGGCGAAGTTTTGTCAATTAGAATGATAGCAATAAAATGCTAATTATCCTGCGTCGAGAGCAGGGGCGGGTAATGACTTTTTGGAGTTCTTCGAAGATGCTAATTTTCAGGACCCCGATAAGTGACCATCGAGGAGGTGTTGAAGAGAAAAATAGACGAACCTCCTATTCTCTGCACAATCTACAGGATGTCCCAAAACTACTGCCACCATAAAAAAATTTAGATATTAAAAGTAGAATATTAATAATGTCTGCGAGAGAGACAGAGAGAGAGAGAGAGAGAGAGTGTGTAGCAATTTTCACATACATATAAATTAATATTTAATATAATTTTAATAAATATATAGAAAGGCAAATAATTTTAATAAAATAATTAAGGATAGCAAAACCGTATATATTTCGCTCAGTATGAAGTAGATCTTTTTAAACAGGACTTTAATTGGTATGGACTAGCCTATATATATATTTCAAGTAGATTGTTGAGAGTGGCGGTACCTCTGCGACACCTTGTACGGTTTCAAAAATTCGACCAATATCTTCGAATGTAATTACTTTTGAGGATCGCTTAGTACCTACGAGGAGTCTGAGCTTTAAGTATTCTCGGTGTCCATACAAATCCGCCCCTGATCGAGAGTTCTCATCGATCGGCATAGTGAGAAAATAAAATTTGAGAAACACTGCGCTGGGAAAAGAGAAAATATATAAAGACGGCGAGATTGGCGCGATCGTGAGAGAGAAAGAGAGAGAGAGAATGAATTTAATGATTAATATTAAATCGGTATCTTATTCTATAAATGTTGGCTATTGTTAAATGTTGAATATTGTTCGGTGATAAGCTCACGCGTTTTTGCCCGAGAGAGACGCGTGTTTATCATTACATTTTTAATTTAAGATAATTACAAAGTTAATTTTCATCTTTTAAAATTTTTAATTGTTTAGCAATTTTATAGATAGGCACTTTATTGAACGATATAGAAAAAGAGTTGCAAAAAAGCTACATTTGTAACACAATATATTTTGTAATAATTGATTTAATAATTTAAAGTTTAAATATCAGTAAATTCATTCCCGAAATAATAAGCGAATAATAATAATATTTTACTTAACTGGACAATTTTTAATATGAAACTACGTGTTTCTCGGGCGAGCACGACGAGTTCTCCGCGTTCTAATTGTAATCTAACTATTTGGGGATCGAACGGACGTATGCCGGATTTATCGATCCCCGTAATGGAAAAAACAAATCACTGAGCATCCTTGGTCACAGAGGAAATAGCTTTCTCTCTTCCCTCACTTTTCCTCTTAGAATCCTTCCTCGCATTTTCTCTCTCCTTCCTTTCTTCCTTCTTCCTCTCGTTTCTCCTCTGAACACGTCTCTATTTCTCTATGTATATGCGTGGATTGTCGCGACGAATCTCGTGAATCCTCGAGATGTGCCGGGCCCACTTATATTTTGTAAGCGCCAGAAAATCCGGGATCCGCGGGAGACACGAGATTGTCCCGATCGAGCCGGTTAAAATTAATTAATATCCTCTTGACAACCTGTATCCTGCTCTTCCCCTTCGATGCACCTCTCCCCCCCCCTCCCTTGCCCACCCGCCTCAAGTCGATTCCGTTAATCTCCGTTTTGACGGAGTGCAAAGAGGGCGACCAGTGGATGCAACGCAGTGATACTTTCAGACAATACATTACGATTAATTAAACTTGTATTGGTAATGAATTAATCTACTACGATTATATTATACTCGATTAAAGAGAAATATATATGATATATATATATATACAAATATATATACATATATATATATATATATATATATATATATATATATATATATATATATATTCGATTTCGGTCAATGCTAAATAATTATTATAATACTAATTGAGAAATAAAGTGTGCTCTATGTCACAATGTGGGTTTTATTCCGTATGATCGAATAGATTAATCTCGATAAAGAATGAAATGTGAATGTATCAATTGAATCAACTTTCTATATTTTTTCCTATCCTTTTTTTATATATCAAATATTGCTCAGAATTCAGATTCATATGCAACAAGTTTTAGTAATTTTTACTTATTCAATTTTTATATAATAAATTTTTATATAATAATTTATAAATAATGTGACAAAACTGACGAATATTAAAATTCAATTTAATGGAATTTTGCAATTAATCTGTAATCTTATTCCTTAGTTGCGGTCAATTACTTACAATACTACGACAATATTCTATTTTATATCTTAATATATAAATTTTTTGATTCTTATACACGTAGAGATGTAATCGGCAAGCGCGAGAAAAAAGAAATAAAAGAAAAAAAAAGAAAAAAGATTAGGTGGGCGCGCGCAGCGCTTCAGATCATTTGCAGAGTTAACCAACCCTGTGACATGATTTACCGAGGAGGGGGAAGGGGGAGGAAAGGGGACGGGGTGGCACGCACAGCAGGATACGGGTACACCGCATCCATAATGCATGTGTGTCTTCCCTTCTGTGGACATAATTGTATGCGATATTACCCGGGGGAGCGCGACTCTCTTCTCGACGGCCGCGGTAACAAGGCATACCATCATCATTCCGGGGGTTGGATCTACCCTATCGTAGACAGCCACCCTTCTCGCCACGTGGTATCGTAGGAATCCGCGAGAGCGAGCCCGGGCCACGGTCGATCTCTCCTCGTCTCTTATCGATGTGGCGGTCATCCTGACGCGAAATATCGCCTTTTGATGCCCAATTACAGAGGCGCCGCTTCTTTATACGTTTCTTCTTCACAGCCGAGCCGTCGTCAGGCTCGCCGCGGTTACCAGGAAGCTTAAATTTACGTCCCTCGGGATATCGAGCGCGATTTTATCCGGAGGGATGAGACGTTGAGTTTGCGCTCTCTCGACGCAAAGAAATGGGATTGTATTAAAAAATAGAAAAAAAAAATTTTTTAATGTAAAGAATATTAGAAAGCAATACGCTGACATAATTGATAAAATTTCTTAACACTTTTTTACAATTTTTTTAAAAGATTTTATATCAGAATTCACACACATAAGATCTCACTTGGCGAAAATATCTAATTAAGAAGATTTTTCAACCCTCGACTATAGTGGAATTGCAATTTCCAATCTAGCTCGTTTTTTTTTCTCGAGCGAGGGTGGTGACGGACATAATTTTTGGCCGGGATTGAAATGAGAACAGGTCGAATTACTTTCCGCGGGGCACACAATGCCCGAGCGGCTCGGCCGTTTTCTTGAAATAGATTGGTGGGGCTGTTTTTATTAACGTACGAGAGAGGGGACACGTAAGCGGCTTACTTCCTGCAATTAAAATGTTTCTTTAAATACCCGCCGCCCCGACATCTTCATTGTGGACGATTGGAGCGCGTATTTAAATCGCGGCTCGTTATACGCGACCTTTGAGCGAGATGGAAGCGCACGTAAGTGCCGTGAAACCAATCGATTCGCGATACTATCGGCGATTTTTCTCTCGGATTTTAATTTACGTTCTTTTTCGGACATTATTTATTTTTTCGGAAACATGGAGATTGATTTACATACATTTCTATTCTAAGCTTGTGTAATTTAAAACATATTTAAATAAATTATGTAAAAAAAAAAATCAAACTATATAAAAAAATTATAAGAATGGAAAGGTGTGTATATAGAATTTTTTAATATTTTATTGGAACGATCATATTTTGCCATATCTTTTACTTCCATTTTTTAACGCGTCGATTAATTTGATTACCACTATTAATTAAACATGCCCTATTTTTTTGACTCTCTCTTTTTGGTTGTGTGCTTTCTTTTTTCCCAAGCTATTTTCGCAATCATGAGAACGCTCACACACGCGCAAAAAAGATTCTCATCCTCTCGTTTTCTTACAAATTCTGCTAGTTATGGGATAGGCTCCGCGAGAACGGAACCGATTCCGACGAGACGCGCCGACGGATATCCCCGGTATCGTCGAGACGTGACGTACTTACGCGAGAAAAAATCGGCGCAACGAGAAGAATCTGTTGAGCTCCTCGTATTTGCAGATTCCTCCCGGGAGGCGACCTCCTCGCGAGGCTACATTCGCGAAGCCAATTTGCCGGAACATTAGACGCAGACGATGTTTCTGCGACGGGCATCCGTTATTGACATTCTCTCTCTTCTTCCATGATCCAATATCATCAGTACCGATATTTTATAAAATTTGCGTAAAAACTCTGAGTGTAATATTTCTTTCTCTTCTCTCTTTAAGAGAAAAATTTCTCTATTCTTACTTTTGTGCCATAATTTGCGCGAAATAAATGTCAAAAAGATCAAAGAGTGATTGAATACAATATCATATAAATCAAAACTATTTATGATTATTCTTTGAACTTTTAATAATTTTTTTTTTTTACTATTATAAATATCAAAAAAAAAAAAACGGATAATGGAATTGAAATGTAAAAATTTTTTACATGTCGACTGATAATAAATATTATTTGAAAATCCTTTTTTGATATTTATATCGAATAAATCTTAGAAAGTTATAGACTAACATATAATTTTCCTTTATAAAATAACAATGACACTTTCCATAAATGCCTAATATTCTAACAAAGTTACATTTGTGAATCGAGTATATAATTTTATCAATCGTGCGTTGAAGCAACCTTTTTGTGCTTGCGACAGTGATATTTTCGAGAGCGATGCGTAAAAAAAGTACCATGTGTGGTCGCGATCCGAAATTCTGCTGACGACCGTTCGGGGACCGCAGCAGGGCTGTATCAGTTAAGGGTTTTTGCTCACTGGAGCGTCCTTACGTACCACGGAAGCGCGAGGGCTCCCCAAGGATTTTGCACGGGGCCGGGATATAAGAGACGACCGAAGATTACGCCGTGTATCTCCTGTACAATGCACAACACACAGTCGTTTCTCCAGTAATTGAAAAAGATTTGTTTCCTCAGAGTTGTGTCGCTGATAATGTATTACAGTCTCGATTGTCACGATGATGTATTGATGTCAGTAATTGCGTGATCATGAAAATTTAGTGCAAATTGATAAAGCATCGTGAAACGAAACTTTGATAAAACTATCGCTTTATGATAAACCAGGCTGAGAGAGAAAATTTTTTAACTTGTGTTTTTTTTTTCCTTCTATTATCATTAATATCGAGTATATTATTATTATTATTTTTTTATTGTTACTAAGGAGAGTATAATTCTTAACTAAAAAAAAATTTGGTGAAATATGATATTACATAGTAAGATTACATCCGTGTTACGTAACATTACAGACTCTCATTTACAGAGATTGAGGATAATTGCGCCCCTATCCTTGCCTCTTTCCATGACTCTCCTAGCGATCAACATCTTTTATTGAAATCTTGGATTACACTCGTGAGTTTTCACACACGCTGTCATCTACAATATGTTCAATGATGCAATTTATTATATATTACTCTACGAACGGCGGTACTTACAGCTGCAGCCTACGGCGTAAAAGCGCGCGAGGGATTCTTTTTTTTTTTTCCTCTAATATCATTTGTTCGTATTCGTTCAATTTATCTCGATCGATTTGCCTAAATGGATTACACGATGAAGTATAATTGCACTGTGTATATCGTCCACGATAAATGTTTATCTATCGATCCTAAGCTACACTGGCTGTTCGATATCGAGAGCGATTATCGGCATTGCGACGAAATTCTCGGAGAAATTGCGGCAGATTATTGTTAATATAGTACGCCGAGTTTATCTCTGATACATTATTTGTGACATGACTCAAATTCTGGATTTAATTGATTAAAGTCTGCGGATCGACTCTTAATAATATTATTTTTATACAAAAAATTTGATATAATAAATTAATATCACAAATCAATTAAAAGTAATTACAATTTAATGATTAGTTTCCGACAATAATATAATTATACCGTTTTTTTTATTATATAAATATTTTTTAAATATTTATATAATAATCCTCCGTATTGATTTATATTTATAATCGCACTCAATTTAGTAAAAGAAAGCAATAAAAATTTAAAAGCGTTAAAAATGCTTTTTTAAAAATATAGTATTGATTTTATCAGCAGAAAAAATAATCAAAGAATTAAATATAAAATATAAATCATCTAAACCATCATTTTCATGTTATGTAAAAGACACGTTTATCTTTATCCATATTTTTGCCTTATAGATATGGAAGCATGTTATAGCTTTCCGCGACCTGTGCTAGAAAATGATAGCTAGTGACGTAACATGAGATTAACAAAAATCCACTCGAAGATTCTCGGATTCATAAATGTCGTTCGCGATTTTCTTTCCTGTACTATCTATAACGCAATAGAATGATCTCCAGCGAACGTTATTCTAGAGTCATTTATGTTCACAATGAATGCTTGCAAAACTTCTTGATTCCACCATCGATCTGTTCGCCTCCTTACGCCGTAAAAGGACGAGACGCGTAAACGTCCTGCTAAAACGAGCTGTTATGCTTCCAAGTCAAGATCAATTACCGGACGTGACAAGAAGTCGCCGACTTGACGACGCGATAAAATTGATGCCTGCTTCTATATCGATATCACAAAAAACGCGTGAGACAAAATATTACCTAACATTTGCTAGCAACGGGTCCACATCTTTGGACAAATAAGAACCTTATGATTACAAAACTGGGCGCCCGTTTCAGCGATGCCGCGTAACTTATAGTGAGTTACAAATTTAAAGGGTTCGGTGCAATACCGTGTTTTTAACGGATCTTTCTAAAAACTTGAGAAAACCAATCTAAACTGAAATTTAATATATTCGAAAATTGAATAGAAATTAATTTATATCATAATAAAATAATTTTAATTTCTTCAATTTTGATTAATTTTTGAATTCATTAGTTTTGTCAATTTTAAGATTAATTTTCTCAGGTTTTTTAAGAAAGCATGTCACATCATTGTTATGCGTCGAGCCCTTAAATTCGAGAATAAAGAGATCCGACGAGTGCGCTTTAAGGCAACGAACGTGTCACAAGCTTACGGAACGGTTCGGGTTAAATGCACATCCTTCATCTTTTCTGTCACAGTTTCCTCCTCCTCCTCGTGCACTGCTGCTCCTGCGTGTCGATTAATCCAGCCAGCCAGCTCAATTAATTGGTCGGCGCGGACGGACTGTGGACTTGGCCGTAAAATATACCGCGTGTAGGACGGCAAGCCGAGCAATCGGAACCCGCCCTTTCCGCTCCCGGCTCGTTCCCTATAATAATTATCATCCGGTAATTAGCGAAGCCTCGCAGTGTTCGTAAACTATGAAGGATAAGTTGCGTTATGTAAAATTAACTCTACGCAAACATTATCGTTTTTCTTCGAAAGAAGCATAACAAGGTCGTTGATAAATAGATCAGTAGTACAAGACTTAACTAGTCCGGCGACAACTTATTTGATTCAACGAAACATCATATGAGAAATTTGAGAAATTTAGAAAATATATTAGTTTTCTTGTACTTTTTTTCTAAACATCTGATTTTTAAAAATAAAGAAGCATTAAAGAAGCGAAAATATTTAGTATATCAATGACAAACTTTAATTAAGTTTAATGTAATGTGTGTGTAAAATTTGTACGTATATAATTGTATTCACACATAAAATATTAAAAAGGTATAATTAAAATAAGATTTAAAATAAAAAAAGGGAAAGAGAGATAGAGAGCAGCATCGCGTGAAATAATCTCAAAGTCAGTAATAACTCAACAAATTCAATAACGACTAATAACCATAAGTCTTTTAATATCATCTTCTAATGCTAAATAGTATGTTAATGAAATTAGTTAAGAAAGTACATTCAAGTAAACACGAAGGATTCATCAAGCCAATTAGCCTCATTTTAATTTGCGCTCAGTCGGACGAGAGGATCGATGATTCGCTTTTCGCATGGAAGGCTTGGAAGCAGTTCTGAAAAGATCGCGTAGAGAAGGAAAAGAAGGAGATCGGGAAGCGCGAGCTTTTTCCGGAGGCTGTACGTTAGTCAAAGTGCCTGCGTTCACCGCCAATGATCCTGTATTCGTATTCATCGCGCCGATGCAGCACCTATCTCGTTATTTTCGGCTTACGCCCGCGTTGAATGGGTCCATCGATATACTCCCGTCGACATGTGTGTATACGGCTACGTAAAAGCGATCTCGTCTGAAGCGCGCCTTCCTATTTGCAACCATGTTTTCTGTGCTTACATATTATATCATTATACCGTATCAGGTAAAATATTTCCGTAAGAGTAAGAGAGAAGATCGTCGATATTTTAAGAAGAAGAAGAAAAAAAAATAAATAAATTAAAATTTGATTTTTAACAGTTTAGGGAATGTGGCTAAAGGCTAAATTTTTCTTTTCAAACATTTTAGTTACATTTCACGTTACATCGTACGATACTCACTTAAAAGAAATTATCATACTAATATCTTATAAAATTGCAAAATTATTTCTTTCAATGGCAAATAATCTTTTTCATGGCACATTTTATAATTAATACATATAAAATTTCGTTCATCCCCTTAAATTCAGAAATTCGTATTCGCTCACCAACTGGAAATAGTTATCCGCCACGATCGCGCCCGTTAATGTAAATTAGAAGGAAACGCACATCATGAGTCGTCGCGTCGTCGGATTCGGAGTCGTCGGGCGTCGCGACGCCGACGGAAGTAGGTACGCGCAAGCGTCGGCGCAAAATCACGCCCCTTGGCTGAACGACGACGGGGTCCACCCGCAACCCCATTTCCGCGTTATTACAGCCTGGAGAAGATCCAACCCCTTCCAACACCCGCGTCTGGATATCAAGGCAACCCTCCGCGCGTTTCCACTTAACACTCCGGTCGCGACTAATTACTCTAATTAATTGGAACTCCGATATTCTCGCCGGAACGCTTGATTTCCATGGTAGTTACTAATTAATTACTATTATCAATAAAGCGCGTTTTACACAAGACGCGATGTCCAGATACAGCTCTCAATCCTATAGTCGCAAGCTCTCGATGATTTATGCGAGAAAAATATATAAATATAGCGCATGAGGTTGCTTGCAAAAATACGTGATTTTCCGCAACATTGATCGGAGACAAGAGGAGAGGGAACCGAGAGGAATTCTGAATTATATCTCGGATGAGTATATTTGGTGCGACGTTAATTGGAAATGTCATCTCTAGTAGAAATTTCAGGAATTATTCTGTCTACGCATTTTGAATCCGTGACATTTTCAATTTATCATGTGGTAATTTATATTTTTGTTGGTACCTATTATGAATTTCTAGTATACTGAGAAAATTTTACAGAACTAAATTAAAATACTATATCAAATATTTAGCGAAAAAATTATTTTACATTCTCTATAAATCCTTTGCTTTAGAAAAAAAAATTGACTTGAAAAGGAATATTTAAAATATCTTTGGAAGAGAGAGAACTCTCTTTATAAGTATTACATATATGTGTGCTTATTCTATGTACAATTGCAGAGCTTATCAATGCGACCCTTTTCCCGTTTAAGAATTTATAAGTTTAAAAAATTCTTTAACTCACTTGTTACACGAAAAATTAACAGCTAATTCAACTTTATTAAAAATGGATGTTTGAGGGATGAAAATATAATTCTCAGTGTTTCGATTCAACGTAAAAGAAAGAGAGTTTTTCTCGAGCTTTAAACGCTAATTTAAAAAACACGACAGATCTCGCGCTTACCCTTCAGAACATTGAGATGTCGATAGTAAGCGTTGCCGTGCCAGCTCTCGGGACTTCTCGCCGGCGGCAATTCCGTCTTCACGTCACGTAGAGCCGCGGTTTCTTCGGCAATCTTTTCAGCCTCCCGTTCCTGCAACGATAAAATATTTTAATAGCAGCTTTTCCGAGTGAGAATGAATAAACAAAGTTACGATTATATAAAATCCAACACGCGCCGATAGTTTCTTTAAACCGATCTGTACATTTATTCATTACTCGTATATTTATTCATTACTCAGCGAAAAAAGATAAACATATCGTACAATATATTTTTAAGCAAATATAATAAAAAATGATATAGCGATTAAAGCAATACGGTAATAATTCACAATTCTAAAGGCAATTATTTCCGCTAGATTATTTCTTTACTTTGAGAGAGGACATTATTACGTCTAAAACGTTGCAATCATGACGCTCTCGCGATATTAAGCCTTCATCAAGGAATATATATTTTTTCATTCGACATTAAGGAGTCGGCGTGGACGTTTGGTCAGTCATAAGCGAGACCGCAGTAATAATATCGTCGCGGGAGTGCTGGCGTTTCTCGGGAAAACGAGAATCGTCATTTTCGTGGAGACAGATGGTGGCGGGCGGGGACGGAACAGGGTTGGCAAACACAGTCGCGATATGTCGCGTCTCCTTGACGTAATGACAAGCGTGGAAATGGATGGACGACCCACCACTCATCCTGATCAACCACTTAGGTATGCAACGATGGCTCGCGCGAGCATGGAAACGGAGGGCACGGAGGACGGATCTACAATCTAAACGCGCGTCCAAAGCGGGACGCGCACGGTGCTTTATTTAATGCTTCCATCGATAGCGATCGTCGAATTACTTAAATTAATTCCACCGACGTCGCCGCCGCCGCCGCCGCCGCCGCGCACGCGGCAGCGGATCGATCGAGGTGAATTATTCACTCGACTCGGCCAGGGACGAAACGAGCAGCTCGCAACGCGTCGGCCTGCTTCGGCCGATTAAAAAGTCACGGTAACGCGCGCGTTCACCGTAATGTGTCTCCGAAGGAGGGAAGAGATTGCTCGCCTCCGGGGAGCTCCCGGAAGCACAACGTCAACCCCGGATACAAATACTTCTACTAGATCTAATGATAATCGGCTGTTGCGAAAATCCGGATATTCCGAAAATTACCTGTCCTTTTACTCAAGTATCACTACTTGTATTACGCGAATAATTGGCATCATGTTTATACACGTAATACACGCAAAAAATTAATAATTACGAATATAATTGTTAAATAGTTTGGCATACATTTATTTTTGATGAAACTGAATTAACATATTAACAATAAACAAATTAACATATTAATTATTATATTATAATAATTATAATAAATATATAAGGCAATTATTTGTTTGATTTTGATATTCGAAGCAAATTTACTGGCAATACGCGGTCGGGACGGCTTGTCTAAGGGATGTTATTTAAAAATCAGCATATACATCGCGGCTTACCGATTTCGTGCGTTTACACAGTGCATGTATATTGATAGGCGGATAGGCGCGAAAAAAGGATGGAAACTGCAGCCAGCGTCGGACAAAGCCACGCTGGAATATGACACGCGAGAATACATTTTTAACGAGTACAGCACAGTTGTGCCTTTTGCACAACTCGTTAGCCTAAACGCGTTATAAGCGCGGGATAGAAAGAAAAACCCTCCCGCGAATATGAAATTCATATAAGTTATATGTTTTACATGTTAGTTAGGCGAGAAAATGGGACGACTTGTAATCACTTTACGTTCTCCAAGTACGAAGCGTACCGCAAGTTAATTACTTAAGCGAATAAATTGTATAAGGATGATAGTGAGGAGAGAAAGTCATTGAAATGAACGTGGCATGAGACTGTAAATATTCGATAAAAATTGTGATATTACAATTGTAACATTAATAATTCAGAATTAAATAATTCAATGATCGAATTATTGAATATCTCGAGAAAATAAAAAATCGTTGCGACAACAGCATGAATACAAGAATAACTTGATCATTAATTATCGTTAATTAAAGCAGCAACCGCGAAATAATTATCAACATCGCGTTACTGAGGTTTCAATTGTCGTATAACTTTTACAGGTATAATTACAAAATTCCCTTGGATTTTTTTACCGCTTCATCGAGTGCCTCGATTTACGCAGCATATGCTAATACATTAACAACGAACGTTGTTAACTGATGATAACGCGATTCCCCCTTTTTCCTCTCTTTCTCTCTCTCTCTCTCTCTCTCTCTCGCAAAAGTAAATGTAATCATCGTAGTTTCCGTCCGCGGTTACGTGATGTTGTAATCGTCACGATAGTATAAATATTTCATTTCGTACCTGGCGTATACACGGACGTTACGAAGTACAATCGACTTTAACTGCCGTTTCGAGGCTTCCTATCGCAACTCGTGCATCTCGGTGATTACCACCGCGTATTGTCGCAACACACGTGTGTGCGCGATACGATTAGGATATATTCACACATTAAAATAGCAGTCCTTAGTACGAAAGTCTGCAATTTGTTCGTTTTTATCTTTCCGCTCATAATTTAACAAGAAATTGCTTCTGAAGAGGCGAGATATTCATTTGAGAAAGATTTCTTTTGCGTATTACGTAGTATAATATATATATATATAGTTTCTCGTTATATTAATGCAAGTATGCAAAATTCATATTGATCTAAAGATTGAAGGGAACACTCTGTAAAAAATTGCGCGTAGAGTATAATTATTAAGAAAGTATAATGAACATGTAATTTTTTTTCTTGCATATGAATTGAGAAAGCTACATAATGACATTAACGCATAGTAATACTTTATATCGTGTATAATATGTAGACGATTCTTCAAGATAGCGAGGATTATTGTACTTCTGACATTATACGTTATAAGAGATACAATCATGCTCTTTACAGATCTGTGTGCGTGTTATATTTGTAAACATAGCTACGTCGAAAAAAGCTCTTCAATACATTTTTAACGTAATGAAGTTTTGATTGAAAATTTCGCCAAATTAAGTTAATCTTGCGATGTTTAAAGTTTACCGTTTTGTAAACAGCATAAAGAAAACTGTCATTCAATAAAACTTATCCGCGGCAGAATTTTTTAATTCGGCTTACCGTCATGTAAAAATTAATTATGAGACGATGCTTCTCTTTCTCTCAATGGGCCGTGTCTATCAAAAGCGCCGATAAAATTTTCATGCTGTTTGGGATTTCGGATAATTATGTTTTGTGTGTACGCGAGGAGAGAGGGTGAGATTCGACTCGCGAGGGGTAAAGAATGGGGCTCGAAAGGGGTCGTGCTGTCCATTGTGAAGTAATTCGATGAGGTAAAAACGTTACGGAGGGTGACTTTTGTTTGTGACAGACGCGCGTGATCCCGAGAAATACACTCTTTCTTGCAATATTATTTTTCAATCTAGCATTGCGACCGGCTCTTTCCCTTTATCCGTAAGAGTTTAATATCAAATCTAGCAATAACTCTGCGTTCCACCATAATCGATATAAATATTGCCAAAATTTAACATTTACAAATATTGTTAAATGTACATTAAATTTTGAAATGTTTAAATTCTTTTTTTCCTCTACACGCGTATTCTCGAGATCGTCAATTATTCGAAAATCTTCTAACTTTGTCGAACAAAATAATTAATCCGTGCAAGAATGTTTTTAAAAGGCCTGTATCGATCGAATGGGTCGTTAAATCGGAACAAATCGTCGAAACGTCATCGCGCAACACGATTATACTGCGAGAAAACGCTCACCATAGAGCAGGTGGTCTGCACAATTTGTATCTACGTATATCCTATACAGTCGATACGACCGCGTTACATATCCTTGGGGGTCGTCGGCACATATGTTCCTCGTAATATGCATGTAACCTCCGTGTATGTACACACACGCGGAGGGCTCGTGCCCGTTTGATGGCGAATCTGTTCTCGTAAAAGATCGATTCGCCACGCGATCAACTGCGATCTTAAGCCCGTATGCTCTAGAACGGATTAAAAGCGATGAAATGCGAGTCACGAGGAGACCAAAATTCGTCGGAAGATTTACTCTTCTTTATATCCCCTTCACGACGTAAAAAATTAACGAGAGAAATATGCCTATTGCACGGAGGAGATACCATATTTACGAAATGGAAAAAAATTGTGTTTTATTTTTAATGCATGCTATTTCTGAAAAAAAAAAATCTTTGTTACAATAGTTCAATTTACTTTTAGCTGCAAAATAAATTATTTTGAAAGCAAGAAATTACGAAAAAAAAATTCACATAATATATTGGAATATTAAATAAATATATATTCAAATATGTTGAAAATAAATCAATATTTATTAGAAATATGATTCGTCTCAAAATTTTTATTTCGACTGTTGAAGTTATTTATATATCATGCTAAAAAGTAACGTAAAACGCGCGGAATAGTGTAACTCTGTTTCTGCGTATGTATTTGCACCGAGATATTTCCACAGGATATCCTTCGGGAGACAGATTATCGAAGATAAAAAGGAGAGAGAGAGACCAGGGAGAATTATGAAGAGAAAGCAGGACAAAATGCAGCGAGTAGGACCGGTCAAATTCGAGGCATGTAAGCCTCGTTATGTTATCCACCTTGTTATTATATCGCCGGCACGTGATGTGTACGAATGTTACCGCAGCTCACGTGAAAGCGTAAAAATATTCGGGACGATGTACGTGTAACAGGAACATTAAATCAAGACAGAATACCGGGCGCGAAATCTATGGGAGACATCAAGTGGAACAGAGGAAAATTTATCACGTTCTCTAGAATAAAAGATTATTTTTTTTTTTTTTTGAAACTTTGTACACACACATGCTTACAGACGAAAATTATAGAGAATATTTGAGATAAAATTATGAATTATAAGGTAATTACAAGTTTATAAATTATAGAATTTCGGATAAATGATAGAGAACTACCAATAAATAGCAAAGAATTGTACAATAGATAAATTGCGCTGATTTGCAGATAAAAAACTTTATAGAAAAATAAAATGTATTATCATATATATGTATTAAATAATACAAATATTATATTATTAAGGCAAGCGTAAATATATAAAGAGGAAGAAAAAGGGGAGAGATTTAAATATTCAAGGGTACCAAATATATATATAGGGGACAAACACATATACAAATCAAGAGCGAAGAATATAAAGGGGGGAAGAAGTCGGTTAGCTTTAATGAGAAAGAAGGAAAATGCGGGAGATGTAGAGAAAATCTGTCTTTATACGCGTGCGAGAGAAAGAGAAAGATGGAGAAAGACCAGGAGACGGAGAAGGAACGCCAGGGAGTTTTCCCGCTTGCGGATGAGTTCCGCGTTCTCCCATTTGTAACTTCGTTCACCCGGCAAAGTAGGTAGAAATCCTGCCCCGTCCCCATCATCGGATGCCACCCCCGCGCTTATCTAGCGCGTCCGACCCCCCGACCAGTGTGTTGCCGCCGCCGCCGCACAGCATCCGGTACCATGGACCGAAAAGCCCGCCCGACCGACACGGCCGTCTGCCCATCCTCGCGTTATGGCGCGCTCGATTGTTTCCAGCCCCGTTGATCCAATAAAGGATTACGGCGAAACAATCGTAGCGTGCAGCGCGCGGACGGTAGCACCCTCACCTCTCCCTCTTCCTCCTCCACGGTAGTCCTCCCGGCTATACGATAGCTTTTACGTTAACGGCGAAACTTTCGACTCGGCCGCGAACATCGAGACTATGGAAGTAACGTTTGAATACGATGCACTGCACTCGATACGACTGTTTCCGGTTTTTTTGTTTTTTTTTTTTGCAATCATCGAATAGATGAGAATATAAAAGACTCTTATATAATTTAAATAATCCTACTATATTCTTATTTGGCGGCCCATATTTCAATGATAAATCTTTTACGAGAAGAATGATAATAATGAAAAAAAGCTTAAAATATTTTAAAAAAGCTGAATTAATCTACTGAATGTATATAGAGTTTATAAAAAATTTTTTTTTAATTTTTTGACTTTAATATCATCATGACATATATGGAGCAGACATGTGTCTATAAGGACGAATGTTACAGAATTGCTGAATTGGTGGATCAAGTCCGCGTAAAATATCACGGGCAAGATATCATAAATATGATCCCGGGACAAGGGAATAAAGGGGTGAATGGATGTGCGTGAACGCGATTGTGAAGTCGAACGGATTGGAACGCACATACACGCGATGCGCGTGGAGTTAATACGGAATCGCGTTAGTCGGAATCGCTTCCGGTCGGACGGCCTCGCTCGAGTTTGCGGGCCGCCCTGGTATTATGTCGGGAAATTGATTATACTCTCGATAATGCCGGATTTGCCGTGGAAGAGCGTAACGTGTCCGATGGTGCGCGCGCGGATGCGGCCCAAGAGTTACTCTCTCGCTCCCAATCCTCCGGGTATTATTGATGGCTTTTTATCCTTTTTACGCGCCGATGCTGTCGGAATCGATGTGATTTCATAGCGAACTGATCACGAGCTTCTGTAGCTCCTAATCCATTTATTTGTATTCCCGATCGAACTGCTTGCTGCGTACATAAATCCTTGCTTGTAATTTTTTATAAAATTCTTTCTAATTTCATATATAGATTCTCTTGATATATCAATTCCCAAGATGTAAAGATTGAGTCTATTTTTAATCTTTTATGATTCGAATCCTTATTTTAAATATTAATATCGATAAAAAGTTTTATTAATCATGAAGATTGAAAATGTAATTAACTCAAGAATATTTAGTACAGGAAATCAATTTATATAAAATAAATTTGAATGAATTATTAGAGATATTCGAAAAAGAATGGATACTTTAATAGAAATTAAAAAATTTTCTACTTTATAAAAATGTAGGATAAAAAAGTTTAGGATGAGAAAAAATAGTATCAATTGTTTTTCTTTTTAAAAAAAAAAAAAAAAATGTGTCTCTCCCTTGTTCTCTAAATTTTCAGGGAAGGGATCTATTTTAATCTTGAGACTCGAGGAAGGACGCGTAAAATGTTGACGTTCACTACGGCGAAACATTATTTGCAGCTTCTCAATTTCGCGTGCGAGTTATAAAACAATTTTCGCGTAAGCTCCTCCATTCAGGTGGCCATACTGTGAACACCGTAACGGCGTTAACGAGTTTCAACCCCGGGAGAGAAGGGAGAGGGGAGAGGGGTAGCATCAGAATCCCGGTGTGCTTTTCGCCTCCCATGACGGTCGCCATGGAAATTATTTTTTTCAATCGTTTCTTCAAAACGTGATTGATTCTTGCTCTCTCGTGCCGATAAAAAAAAATTCCATTATTCCATGTTTGTCTGATATTGATCGATAAATTTGTGAAATCTTAGCGACATAATCCTGATATTACTAATCAAACGTAAAAATGTAACACTCTTTCTTTCAAATTACAAAAATATAATAAATATTATGCGTTATAAATATTAAGCAAATATCTCAATTCATTGTTTTAAAGATTCAAAATAGAAAAAAAGTAAATTATTTAAAAGTATATTTTCATATTTTTTATAATATGTTTGCATTATTTAAATTATATTTTTTACTATATTATACTTTCAGCGCATTTAAAAAACGCATTCGTTAAGAGAACATATTTTATCGCCTTAATTGCAAGTCAAGTAAAGCTAATCTCAAAAGTTGGAGCAGTGCTGAAGTTCGGACAGAAGAGAGACGAGAAAGAGCGACTGGGATGCGGGGGTGATAGCAGACGGCTGGAGTTGTATTGGATTTGAGGGTCCCGGGGCGGAGTTCTGTCTTTCTCTCTCTCTCTCTCTCTCTCTCTCTCTCTCTGGTCCGTACTAACGATTATAATTAAATCAACAGTCGCCGCCCTCGACTTCCATGGAGCAAACCTCCATTTCGGTCCGATGTTGTATTTCTCTCAGCGACGCGACGCGGCCGACGTCCGGGTGCAAATAGAATTAAGTAAGAGGTGGCCGGGGTCGGATTAAACGAAGGGAAGAATGAGACGACGTCGTGAAACTTTCGGCGTCCAGCGTCAATAAATTTTGGCACCCGGCATTAAAGTGCGCGAGATTGAATGCGACCTTTCGAAGTATATGTATCTCAAATTAAATGGCTGACCATTATTTTCTGTTGTCTAACGTGAATTGCCATTTACTGTATTTATTTTGTAACGATTAAATAATAAATTAAAGATTAATTATAAATTTACATATTTGCTAATCTACGACAATTTACATATATCTCTAACGAGAATTATAACGTTCTCCTCTAAAAGAATCACGCTTTATATTTCTGAGATTTAAATTAATGTGATACATGAAATTAAATTTTATTTTTACATAATTAAAAATTGATAGCCAAGAAGAAAGAGAGAGAGATGAGGAGATTGATTAATAATTTGCAATTTATCGATAACGTAGCATTACGAATATCATAGCTTCTTCGGTGAATTAGCGATGTTATATTTACACAATGATATAATTCCTAAACTGACGAAATGTTACCAGGTTAAACAGATTCTACTCGAAGATAAACGTTGATATACGTCATAATGTATCATGATATACGATAGTCGATTTAATCACAGAGCGTCCCGAAGGGCTCTAAAGATGTAAGGTCAGAGTTTGGCATTTCGATGCAGCGGGAGTAACTTTAGCTGTACTCACTGGCTCTCAAAAATGCCAACTGGGGTTCCTTAATTAATGCGAACGGCGTAAAAGCATAAATGTCAATCGTTCGCGCAAAGTGATATAAATTAGGTCACCGTTATTATCGATTTATCATATCATTTTAACATCTTAACAAGTCTTATAAAATTTTTAACGTAACATAATTATTAGTTGAGACAAACAAAAAGTTGATCTTTTCAGAGTTAAAAGATTTGAAAGATATGTAGTTGATATGTTAAAATATTATATATAATAAAAATATTCAGCAAATGAAAAAAAAATTCTCTCAAAGTTTTTCTCCAAATTTATATAATCCATGATTAAAAAAAAAAAAAGGTTCTTTTAGAATCATTTTTGCGATTGTATTTCATACCGCTTACAATTCTTTCGGAAAAGAGGATCGCGAAAAAAAGGAACGCGAAAGAAGAAGATTGTCACGTGCTGGTAAAGGGAAAAGAAGTAACGCGTACCTCTTCCGGAACCTATAATGACTCTCCAGACGGTCGAAGCGCAATTAAAAGTTGCGGTCGAAACTAACTAAACCAGCCGTAGTTTGATTTAAACGTTTCCGACCCCCGTTACGCTCCTACGTGACGTTGCTTAATTGCATTTAAATGGATGGTGGATGAGATTCCGTGAGATTCCATCTCTGTTGCTTTCGAAACCCGGAAAGCTCAGCCGAAGGGAGTTCATCGGCGCGACTCGGACTTTCAGTAATCACGATCGGGCAAAAGATCTTAATTGATCGACGGTGATTTACTCTTGCTTGTAAAGCGAGACTCCAGTTAAAACTACAGTAGAGAAAAGTATCGTTGCTATAATGAATACGCAGATACAGGATATTGACGTCTATTAAACATAAGACTTGAAAAATATTCTTTCAATGCCAGTGGTTTAAGCTAAAAACATTTTGTTATACAGTTGAATTCATCTGTGTAGAAATAGAACAATTTTATTAATTTCAGAACTAGCTTTAATTTAATAGAATTTGAGATTTGTATCTATCAATACAAATTGCGATTTAATTGGATTTATTTCGATAAAAACTTAAATCCTTTAATTGTTAAAGAGAGAGAGAGAGAGAGAAATAAAAATTATACGATGAATATGATAATTTTTTTATAAATTTTTCAACAGATATTGATTGCGAGTTTGCCGTAAAATTTATAATAAATAAAATATCTCGTATGCAAAAATTCAAAACGATGATGGCGAGCGTATTTGCTTTGAGACTCGATATTTTTATAATTAACGATAGCCTGATTATCTTATTGAAAGAAGAACAAATAGGTTCGCTAGTTCTGCGTATATATACACACAGCAATGAGAGATTCACAGATGTTACGAAAATGAAAATACCGTTCTCTTCCCATCTCTCTCTCTCTCTCTCTCTCTCTCTCTCTCTCTCTCTCTCTCTCTCTCTCTCGGTCTAGCCAGCGGAGCGAGAAATAACTGCAAATAACGTTCGGGGATTACTCAGTTACCGCGATACACTTGTACTCCGGTACTCTCTGGGTTCTCTTCTATCGTGGCCCGTGTTGCAGTAACTGGGTTTCCACTTCCTATCTGATGTACAGTCGCTTACGCCTTTGTGACGAATATCTCTCGTGTATGTACACGCTCGTCAGCCATGGCAAAGGCAGAAAGAGAGAGAGAGAGAGAGAGAGAGAGAGAGAGAGAGAGAGGAAGAGAGAGATTCCGGACAAAATACATGTTCGTCCCACTCGACACGTTCACTGACAAGGGGGAATTGAAAAGCTGTCTGGCAATCCGGACGGCTTATCCTGGCCCATCCCCGTCGTCTCTCCCGCTCCTTTTCTCTCTCCCTTTCTCTCTTCCTCTTTCGCAGCCTATGTTCTATCCCTGTCTGCGAGCACTCGCTCCGGGAGAAGGACCCTTTTACTGGTCCCGTCTCGATCTCTCTCTCTCTCGCACGACGACCGATTAACGTCTTCGAGTGCCGGTAAACTATACTAGGGTTGCTTCGCTAGTTATATTTTTTTAGAAGGATGAAAGATACGTTAGTCGGCTATATCCCGCTCGAGAGCAGTCCCCGGTATTAACTCTGTAATTCTAGTTATACCGAGCGAAAAGTACGGGGGAATTTTTAATTGAGAGGCCTGTGCGAAAAGGGAACAGTCGGATTTACATTATTTTTGTAACTAAATTTTAAATTAAAATAACATCGTGCGCGTCTCAATAGAAATTTTGAGCCAAGTTCATTATCATTAGATTCGAAGGACAGAGTAATAATATAATGATCGTTATAGAGAAAGTAATGGATTATGACTTTTAAAAAAATTTTAAATTAATTTCTCCTTCGAAAAGAAATTTGCCCGCAATTCTTCATGATATTTCCACATCATTTTCCTTTCGATACATGTAGTATCACGCGCGGAATCATTACATGCATATTTTACACAGTCGGAGCGAAGCACAGCGACGCGGCAATTAACATCGAGGTCGTCGGTGAAATTTTCGACGGTGCTCGGGTTAATTATTCCGCGGCAATTTAGCTGGCGGTAACGAGCCGGCGGCGGCAATTGGGTGCCAGGCGGAATTATTGTAACGACGTGTCCCGCCCCGGCCATTTACATCCTAACAGCAACGTAATACTACTCGACTCCGTCCCTAGAATTTGCTCTGCGGTCTGATTGCTCGTGCGCCGGTGTGGTGATATGGTGGCCCCCTGCTTAGCCCCCTACCTCCCTCCCTCCCTCTCTTCTCTCCCATCTCCCCCATCTCCGTCATCATCAATCGCGATAATTATTGTGTGTCGGTAAATACTCGGTGAACTAAAACGACCGGCGATCAGCGAACGCACTTACGGCGACGCGCGACACGATTAAATGAACGATATCGTGTGTACATACGCGTCATGGTTTCCAACCGAACGCGTTTAAAATTTTCGGTAATGATGATGTTAACGGTAACGACGACGAATGATGAATAGTCAACATCAAAGAGAGGATCGTCAAGCCACACCATTGCCATTGCATTGATTCTGCGTTCGTCATGAAGGCTTATAGACACATATTCAACGATTCCGGCTGATATATACCGATTTGACATACTGTTGTAATAGCGGATTTTAACCCGATATCAAAACTTTTTGATGAATGTGATAGAGAAAAACTAGCTGGAAAGGCATTTGTCACGACTTTCCGAAATACTCGATCTGATAACGATATGACAACTGTCAAATAAAATTTATCATGTAAAATTTTTAATTTAGAAAATAAAAAAGTAATAAAGTTCTAACAAATTAATTATTAAACGTTCGCAAATTCAATACATATTTATAAAATAACGATAAAAAAATATTTGTATACATAAAAGCATCTATCTCTATTCAATTCATAAATTTAAATAATAGTTCAGAAGAGATAGATTAAAATGAAAAGAAACGCCGGGAATCAGACGAGTTCTGGCTAGCCTAAATACATTATTTCATGTGTGCAGCAAACGATTTCTCTCAAGGGGAGAGGACTCGATTAAACGAGTGACCGTTGGGTACGACGTTAATTCGATTAACTTTGCGGCGGCACCTTGTTTGCCATTGAGTGTCATGTTGCGGGGAAATATTTCGCTGGCCGTTTACAGGCGAGACATCGCACGGTCACGCATCGGGATGGGAGCGGTGTGGGGGAGGAAGTGCGGAGCTACTTTCCTTACAACGCAAACATACTCCGTTATTAAACCACGTAGACGTGTACCTTTATTCACTCACCATCGAGTGAATAAGAGTTACGTCGTAATAAATTGCTTCTCGGGAAGAGTCGATGTTTTCGCTACGCCGACTGCTGAAGAAATTCTCAAAAAACAGAAAAAAAAATTATACTTATATCACTTATACAAGATGTATAAGTAAACAAATTTTGAATAATTTTCATCAATTTATATTAAATTTTTCAGTGTCAAATGAATTTACGTTCTAAGCGATTAACATATATATGTTACCTCAGACTTCTGTATCAGAAACAGATCTCTCATTTTTTTTTTCCCGAAATTTTAAATTTCGGTAAAATTTTCCCGATTTTAGTTCTGTCTCTCTCATCTCAGTTTCAAAATATTTCCTAAAATCTAATTATACGTACAGATATGCTTTTCAGGCTTTTAGAGCTAATAAAAGTAATCAATTTAAATTCATCATGAAAAAATCAATAATAAAAAATTTTAAAAGATATTCGAAAATTTCAAATGTAATCCTCCTTTTACAAAAAATATGGTCTTAACTTTAAAATTTGATTAGTATGCGTCTCCTTCAATGCAATCAATTTAAAGCGAATCATTGTTAATCAGTCTTTGAACACTTTCAGACACTCCGCTACGCGGGTTCAAGGAGTGACAGTGTTACGTTGCACGGCCACGTGCCGGTCTGTCAAAACGCACGTGCAATCACTCGCAGGGCGGCGCGGCAGTATTATCGCCGGGCGATTACGAATCACTCAACGATAAGCGGAAGAAGTGTCGCCGCTGGAAATATGTCGTGCGTTTGTCTCGCCTCGTATGTGCGTGCGGCGAATCCTTCCCGTTGTTCACGAAGACACGGCAAATATAATCACGCTAGCGTGACCGCGCTACGCACGCTACGATCGTCTGCTGCACGCGATGTTCGTGCACCAGACCTCGAGATGCAATCGCGATAAAATTCAAAGATTCGCAGATTTTTTTTGCCGATTTTTCTAATTACTTTATTTACTTTACTGTTTTATTTACTCTCGTGCGATCGCGCATAGATAAACTTTTAAAAACGGGTGAGATTTACCGTTTCTCGGGGAGGACTCCAGCATTGCGGCGATGTACTCCGTCCGCTGTGGCTACTCATGGCGGAATTCGAGGCCGAGTGGAGATTCTGAAGACTCGCATTGAGCGGGGTCACCGGGTCATCCTCCGTCGTCTCGATGTCGACTTCATCGTCGGAGTTCTCTTCTTTCTGGTTAATATCTGTTGGTCGCTCGGGGATGACCGCCGGCTCGACGATGGGTGGTCCGCGAATAACCGGACGAAATGCAGACTGATGTAAAGTTGGATTGACAGTTGGAATCAAAGGTTCCGTGGGGCTGGAACCGCTTATGGGCGGCGGTAGCGGTCCTGCAAATCGCAATCATATGTTACTTAATTGAAGTCGAGACGACTATTAGCCGTTAATTACGCAAAAAAATAAGGTAAATGTCGTCAATGGAGATGATAACTAGTTCTTAATGATAATGATTATAGTTTTACGATATGGAGGACTGCGTAAATGGAATTAACGATTTTCCGTCTGATAAACATAAAAAAAATTGATCATTAATATATTAATTAGTTGCGTAATGATTCTTAAACATATTTTAATTGGTCAATAGATTGGTTAATAGTCAGCAAGATATAAAGATTAAAATTCAGCAAGAATATCTATGTGAGAAAAGAATTACAATTTTTTAAAAAGAACGCTTATTTCTAATACTAAAATTCGATAAATTTTTTAAAATACATATCCACGGACATATTCCATTATTGAAAATTACTTTACAATTATATTCTCCGTTTTATTTCTTATAAATCATGGCTTACCGGGAAAAAGGATGGGACTCCGCTTGGTCAACCAGGGCAGAGCGTAGGGCGGGAAGGCGAACGGGCCTGGTGTCTTGGCCGCGGCGACCGCCGCCGCTTGCTGATGCTGATGCCACACATAGTCCATGACGAGATTACGGGATAACGGTAGGGGAAGTTCCGGGAATGGCGGTACGCGAGGATGCGCCGGTGTCGGTACCAGGGTGGAAATCTGGACGGCTGAGTTTGGCGATGATCTGGCCTGCTTGGCCGGACTCGGCGATTCTCGGGGGCTGTTCGCGTTGCCCAGCAAACGTTTTCTGGTCCCACCGTTGAACATCGCTTTGACGTCTTCCCAGGCGTGGACCACCTCGTCCGGCGGGCTGCCGGACAGCTTCATGTGACGGCGCCAGGAGTTAAAGTTGGCCGCGTCCGGTTGCACGTACTTGTCGGACGGGCCGATACGGTGCGAATGGAAGATGAATTTATTCGGCGAGAAGAACAGGCCGCAGTACGTGCACTTGATGCACTTGGCGCGTGAACTGTTGTAACGAGCGGGTAGAAACGCGCCGCGGCAGCCCCAGGCGCACTCGTGATGAACGGAAAACGCAAAGTCCTCGGGTAATCTATGTAAGTCCCAGCCCACATATATGAGTTTTTATATAATCATATTGAGATAAGTATCAAACCGAAACTTCATTTGATTCAATGCTGGCTAACTCCGAGGAGTAGAAAAGAATATTTTATAAAATTTCTCATTTAATCTTTCTCCCAAAGAGAAAGAAAGAGGAGAAGAAGAACGTAAGCGAAGTTTCGAATCAAAATCATTTCTGACTCAATTCCGATCCGATAGAATGCAAAAAATATATTTAAATTAAGATCAATAACAAATTAATAATTGTGAGTCATTCCCTACTAACCTAGGGGGTGCGTTATCGCCGAGGAAGGACTTGCAGAGACGTTCCGCTTCTCTACGAGTGATCATGCCGCATCTACGCGAGGACACCGGCATCGCGCCTGCACGACGAAGTATCTCCAGTTGCACCGGCGTGCACTGCACGCAGGTGATACCCAACGCCACTCGGCGATTGTGGATCTCGTTGTAGCTGAACTGCTTTAGCAGAGTATTGCTGATCTGTGCGAGGCACAGCCTCTCTTGGCCTTCGATCACAAGCGACACGATGTGGATCCCATAAAGCGACACGGTACCCACCTGCAACTCCTATCGGTTTAGTTTTACCACGATGCTCCTCAGAATTGCTGCGCCGCCGCCGGTTTGATCTTTTATTTATAGTAAGTGATTTCAATGAAAGATTTTCATGATTCACGAAACTTTTCTAGTGTTTATAGTCGATCTAATACTAATCGAGGTCGTATAATAATACATTTTTATTTGTTTCGCGAGGACATAAAAACAGACACTTTTATTTTCTTATATCTAAAAATATATAATATATATTAATTTACATAGTTTTATTTACTTAAACTAGAATTTTTTAAACATTGCATATTTGTTTATTCTTCATAAATATCTTTTTGGCTCAAGTTTATATCATTTGAAAAAAATTCAATCCATTAATTTCGAGGCTTTGTGTTATCCGATGTCTGCGTTTACCTGATTCTGTTTTGGATGGGATTGTGGTTGCGGTGACTGTGCCGATTTTTGTGAAGATGTCAGCGGCGGCATCGACAGCACTGCCGGCCCATCCATCCTGAAAAAGAGATTATTGCCGAATTAATGAGACGACGAACAGAATTATCCACAATCTTGTTTATGACCATCTTAATATACCTAATTTAAATCAGCTCAAAGTATATAAATTGATATCAGAAGAAATTTATACAGTATATGAAAAAACGTAGTATCTATCTATTTATTAACTATATTTATAAAAGTCTGTATTTAAATGTTATACGCAATCCAACAATCACTATAATTATCAAGATATATTTGTAATGTTAAATTTTCAAAAATTCTGAAATATGATATTTAATTAAATATTCATAAACCCCGTCTTACAATGCAATTATTATCTCGCTCTGATGCATGTATATTTTGTTTAAAAATTTCTCATTTTCGTATTTTCATACTCTGCCTTCAGTCTCTCATGCATTTAAAAATCATTGCTGCTATTGTCGTTTTTATCATTGTTTCCAAAATTGATTGTTTTAACAATGTTTCGGAAATTGTTCGTAATTTTGTGCTGTCTGTATCGCGTTATTCAGATCCCAAACCTATTCGGCCTAATGGAAAATGCATCATCGATGCGACGCGGCAATAATTCGCCTCTCGATGTACTTTTTATCATCATCGACGAGATTGATTATAATCTCTGATGTTTTACGGTCGCGCTAATAAATTCCGCGTTTCCCACTCGCACAGGATAAAAAAACATCCTCCTCTACTCCCGTATCTCTTCCACCCTCTCGTTGTAATTATATTTATTACACTTTATCGATCAGCATTCTCTCTCTCTCTGTCTCTCTCTCTTTCTCTGCCTGTCTTTCTCTCTCTCTTCCTCTGTTTCGATGTGCCGCCGCGTCCGGATGCATTCAGCTCAATTAAATCGCGGGCCCTCCTCGTTTTTGCTCTGTCCCGACCGATTGCCGCGCGATCGCCGGCCAATTAAATCGCGAACGATAACGCGACTTTTCATATAACGTAAGCGGTAACGCGCGCTGCTCTCAGACCTCCATTTATATTCGATCTTTTTTGACAAAAGGATAAAGGCTAAAGCTCTCTTTTTCCAATAATATTTTTACAAAAGCGAATATGGAAACAATGATAAAACTGAAAGCTGCATTATAAACGGGATTTGCAAACTAAGGCTTCACAAATCTATTTTTTACAGAATATTCAGTATGCGCATATGTGCGATGTATATTTATAATATATTAATTCTAATTTAAAAAATCTAAATAAAAAATTGCTAATTGTTTCGCCAATTGGCTGATAAACAAGGAAATCATTGGTCATTTCAATTGCACAATATATATTTTATATATTTTTTTCTCACATATCTTTTTTGTCACACGTTATATTTATTATCTTGATACTTGACTGAGATCTTCTGGAGCTTCTATTGATGCTTATATATATGCCAAGTTTATCAGAGGCAAAAAAGTGAACGCGTTTATCCGGGATTGGGAAAAACACGCGTGCCGATTAAAAGGTGTGATTAAGTTGTTTTTGTCGTCCTCATCGTCGTCGTCGTCATCATCGTCGTCGTCGTCGTCGTCTCTCGAAAGGCCTTCCTTAATTATCAGACGGTGATTAAGCGAATCCAAAGACTCGCTGAAATTAAACCCGTGCGATCAAAGCGCTGGTCGTTGGTCGCGTATTCTCTCTCTCTCTCTCTCTCTCTCTCTCTCTCTCTCTCTCTCTCTCTCTCTCTCTCTTTTTCTCGAATCACGGAATAGAATTAAGGATGATTAAATCCCTTTTCTCTCGCTTAACCTTCTTTTCGGCTTCTTTCCGTAATCGGTAATTGGTTGATTCGTTAATCGCGCCGAGAAAAACAATGTTAAAGCGCTGATCTCTTGACTTAGTCCTTTGAAAAAAAAAAAAAGAATTAAAAAGTATCAAGAATTTTTTTTTTAATTATAAACATCTGTTTAAAAAAAATTAGTTTTAAAGATAAAAGCATTTTTCTTCATACTTTATAATTATGTTTAATACCTTTTCAATCAAAGTGACGATATCTGATTGAATACCGTATTCGCGGCAGACATGAAGAGGCTTTGCGAGAAAATAATTTAGTAGCAAACCATCAATCGGTACGTCTCCGTATTTTTTTCCCACGAATCAAAGTAGCAAGGAGTTTGCAAAGAGAGCGAGATGCCTTTCTCAATGAGAACGATTCGCCAGGTTACATGGAGTAGACTTCCTTTCGCGAGGACCTTTCGTCGGATAAGGAAGAAAAAAAAAAAAAAAGGAAAAACGTAATGCTAAAGGCGAAAATGAGAGTCGGCTCCGCGAATCGGGTTCTTTATCCTCTTAGCGGAGACGGAAAAGAAGAGATCGAAAAATTTCAAGTGTCTGTAATAAGTTACGGAAGGTTTCTTCGTTAGTTTAAGTTAGTGCGACAAGGATCTTCGAGAGAGAATTTTTGAAAAACGAAATTTTTCAGCGATAAACAAATTTGAAAGACAGAAGAGAAAGTTATTCCGTTGACAACAGCTTTGTGATAAATTCATCATCAAATGTATTTTAAAAAATCACACGCTTCTTCTAAAGATAGAAACAAGAAACGGAAAAAAATATACGATAAATATGGATAAATACGGATGCAACATACAAAAATCATTCCGCAAATAGATTAATTAAATGCTCTCAAATATTTGGAAAAGAATTTAAAAAAAAAATTTTAGATAGGATGCGCACGTCGAATGCGCGATTGTTACAAAAACGATTCTCGACATTGCAAGAAATTTTTTCATCAAAAGATTGACGTATAGAGTGGACACAGGATAAATAAATCACTAGAAGAGAATTCCGGTATATATCTCTCTATCAAATAACGTAACAGGAAATTCTAGTCGCTACCACACGAACGATACAGTTATATATAACCGAGTTAATAATATAATGCACACATAAGACAACAGAGACGTGGAAAACGGAGAGAGCGAAAGAGTCGGGAAGGTGGTTCGAGAGAGGAGAAGGAAGAGAAGGGGTTAGGGGGTAGGGAGAGAGAATGCATCGTGGAACAGGTACGCGCCGATTAGGAAGAGATCAAAACGGTCGGCGAGGAGAGGAGGACGAGAAGAAGGGGGCTACGCGAGGTCGGGGCCAACCCCCGGTGTTGATTTTAATTGAAAACGCCTCCGTGGAGAAGGTAGCGCGCGCACACGTATATGTATTACGTGCACGGCTACGTGTGTACGAGCACAGATACCGATGCAATCACCCCCGACGTCCGGAGGCAGCGCGAGAGCGCCAGCGCCCCGGCAAACGTCCCCGGGGAGCCGTGGTACAAGGGGGTAATTCAATTTGACACCCCCACCCACGCTTAAACAAGGCAGCACCCATCCGAGCGTTCTCCCTCTCCTCCTCTTCCTCCTCCTCCTCCTCTTCCTCTTTCTCTCTCTCCCTCTTATTCGTTTCTCTTCCTCTTTCGTCGCCGCTACCACCTCTCGTACCGTGCAAATTAAATTCTCATCCACCGTGAAACAATGTCGGTACCCGACCCGGAACAGCCCCCTCCCCTTTCCCGTTCACCCCTCATCCTCCCGTCGTTCGTCCATCGCGAGTTTGCCCGCTTCCCTCCATTCCCTTTGCTACCCGCGCTTCGACGAGCCTCGCGGATTCCGTTGGTTAGCGGTCGGACGGATCGGACTCGAATCGACCGCATTAATTACTCGCTACTTACAATTATAGCGCAGACCGAATAGAACGAACGGTCGATCGCTGCAACAATCGCGAGATACTCGTTCCACTTAGCGAAAGGTACTCAACTGTCATCCATGTTAGGAATGACGTTCCAACACAAGATTGATTATCATTTATGATGATTCATACAAATATACGTTTAATAGCGATTGTTTTTAGCTCGTGTATTAATAAAATATCTTTCAATAAAACTTTCTATATGGAAAAAAAATGAGTAATAAGCATTCGGCTTTCATAATAGAGATGTGGATAATGAGAGTTAAGCATGGCCTGAATTACGCTTTAATTTAACGGAAATTTAATCTAATCTTAAATTTGATAATTAAGTTTAATCGTCGAGAGATTCAGATGGGACGTATATAAATTTTCGGAAATAATTTTCAATTAATCTCAAGTGCGCTTTAATTCGAGAAGATTTAATGATTGAAAATTAATCGTCAAGATAGCATAAGCCCGGTTATTGTCATAATCATCGAGATGCGACAAAGTTCAGGGAAATGTCGCTGCGAGATTATATAGGATTGCGTCGGAGATTGCGCGGGCGGAATAGACGAGAGGGGGAACGAGAAATCGCGACGATGCTCTCTCAGGATTACGTACCCGCGGGCTCGCGGATTATTTAAATGCAAACACAATGTTGTACCGGGGCGTATTGTTCCCCTCTCGGTTATTTTACAATTCAATCTGCGATCCCAGGGCTCTCTCTCTCTCTCTCTCTCTCTCTCTCTCTCTCTCTCTCTCTCTCTCTCTTCGCCAACGAAACACGGGAGAGACTCGCTCGCTCATTCGTTCATTGTAACATTGTTAAATCTCTGTCCTTCCATCATGACTATCTCTCTCATCAGAACTCTCTCTCTCTCTCTCTCTCTCAACCTTTCCGAAACCTTCTCTCGCGCGCGTTCTCCTTTCGATTCAACTTCTTCATCTCGCGTTAGAAAACATCGTTTTCTCTCTCTCTCTCTCTCTCTCTCTCTTTTTCTATCTCCCTACCTTTCGGTAATTGTACGCGTCTCGCAGATTCTTCGCATAATTTATGAGCGGCTGCCTTCCCTCGCTCTGCCTCGCAGCTTCCGCTGCTATCCCGTCAGCGGAGATGTAAATCGGAACAGCCGGTGTATAATCCTGTCGGACCACGAAGCGCGAACGCGCGATGTAATCAGTATTAATACGTGGACGTCATCGCGTCGCTCAGTCGCCAATATTTGATTGCGCTTGACACCCGCAATTAATCCTCGTCGATCTGGTCTCGTCGAGTTTAATTTCCACTCTCGATTAGACCGATTACGCGAAAATCAATCTCGTAATTAAATATCTCCATTAAATCCGAGTAAATATCTATTTCTAAAAATTAATATGAATAGAAATTATATCACGATTATGAATCAATAAATCCTTCAATATTTACAATGTTATATAGAGTCGACATTAAATACGATATTAAATACAACAGTAATGATGCAAGTTCTGCGCGTCCACTTTGCTTTTCTATTAATTTATATATAACAACGTTAATTCTTAATGCTTCTCTCGCGGCGAAGTGTATCGGCTTTGTCAATAGCACACGATAATCCTTTGGCCTTTATATCTGTATGCGCGTTAAAATATTATCATCTAGAGTGGCATCAGAGGCAAACATAACAGCCGCGGGCTGCTGTTCGGAGTCTGTCAAGAGGATCAGGAGATTAAATATGCCATTCGGATAATAATTTTAATAAACGTAATGTACTCTCTATGATCGTCATAAGTATTTAGCTCAACTTGGTAGTCTTTTTATTTCATAAGCTCGGTATATTTTTACAATTGCGATTTATATGCCGAGTTGCATTCCCGGGAGGGAAAAAGGGAACGAGGATCGCATTTATATTTCACGATTCAAAGATTACGCAAATGTTAAGCCGACATGATTTATCCCGTGTTACATGTAACTTTACAGATTTATTGCTAAAAATAATAAAAAATACGAAAAATTGTAAGGAAATAAAATTTGCGAAACAAATGGAACATTTTCAGAAGAAAAACTAATTATTTAGAAAAATATATCTTGTTAAAAATTTCTCAAATATCAATAACTTGGCAATAACTTTTTTATTCAGTAAAAGAGAACTTTAAATTCAGTACACATTTATAACGTCGCATTTATAAGATAAGAAGATTTCGTTTATTTTCGACGTTTGTCCATTTCAGGAAAAACGCGAGAAACTGCAAAAAATACTTATAAAAAACATATAAGAAATAATCCAATAAAAGGGGGATCCAATGTTTAAAATATTATGTCATTTTAACATATTTTAAAGGTGCCAATTAAATCAACATCAGATTCGTTTAAAGCTTAAAGACATATCCTGCGATTTCCAAAGTTCTTGCTTAAGAAAAACTTTAAGTCCAACGACGAGCCATAAATTTTGCGCGTGTAGCCAACCAAAAAATTAGGCGAGACACGTCTTTCCGAACGATCGGGAAACTTTCGGAAACTCGTCGTCGACCGCACCTGAGTCCAAGTAATTATCTCACTTATTAATTCAATCCAAACGAAACATTTCCTGTTATGCACTATTAGCTATTGCACGCACATGCTCTCTATTTGTGTTCTCTCATCTTATAATATTTCCTTTTGGAAAATCTGTCTGTAATGAATAACTTTGTAATTTTCTTTAATATTATATAATGGAAGGATTATACTACTAGAACTCATAATCCGTGGACTACATTTAACGATGAAATATACGGTGAGAAATACAGTGAATACCTAATTAATATCTATCTAATTAAGTTTAGTTTAGTCCATGTTAATAAGTTAAACTTATGCTCACATATGTATAATGTAGTCGTTTTATTTTTATAAATTTTTAAAAATCAAAACATAATAAAACGCCTACACAGCTTGTCACTTCAGACATTGTTCGTAAGAGGCAAATCAGCAGCGGCTAATCCAAAGCACAAACAGTTTATGGCGTTTGTTCGCTCGGCACTTCTACCCTACGCGACGACCCCCGCGTATTCTCACGGGACCAGTTTGCTCGGAACCCGTGAATCGACTATCAATCTATTTAGCAATGTTCGAAGGGGGCTCCTCTCTTTACGACACTGATTCCCTTCAAAAGCTCGGCGAAACTCGTTAGAATTATTCTCAAGCTTCAATATAGCGTCGATTGCAATGTGTAATGAGCTTGTTCATCTTATTGCATTTTCTTGCATCTTATTCATTTAAAATAAAATAATATTTATTTATAATTAAAGTAACAGAAAAAAAAATTGCAAGATCTAGGTAAAATATAACTGAGAAGAAAATTGTAAGTCGATATAGAAAATAAAAGAACACGTAATAGAAAGTCGTGATATAAAGATACACATTAAAAGATTTCTACGGAATGCAAATTACTACGTACCTGAAGATATAGTACAGACGCCAACAGTCGGAAATGACAACTGTTTCACAATTCGAGTCACGATCGCCAGGCGATGATAAATGTCCAAGCTGATTTTCTTCTCCAAGAAATTCTCCTTCGACTTGCCTTCTCCGATTGCAGTAAAGACTTTTTTTTTTTTTTTTTTCAAGTATGACGGGCACTCGTTTCCTCAGTTACATGAAAGATTTTTTAATTGTGAAAAAGTAAAGACTCGTTCCTTTTCTACTATAACAACGACTATTTTCTCCATCTAGGACAAGGCTTCATTTTCTTTTTCACGACTTGCTTCTTCAACACCAATGATGAGTAGATTCAATCCGCTTCTCCCGTTCCTCCGGCTAATATAACGTCTAAACTATCTTAATTATGATACAACAATTAAACCTCCGTGCCCCGACGGGACAATACTTGTTTCGTATCACCGTGGCCGACTACCGGGGACGACGCGTACAGAAACAGGTTTACTCGCGAGCGAGCTCGACCGTCCACCGCGCACGGGGTGCGTGTCCGACCGTGTTTCTCGTCACCCTCTTCTTTCTCTCCGAACGGCACCCCCGCGACGAGCGAGAGCGCTAAATCGGGACTCGAATGGTGAAGAACCGCCCCCGAGTGTTCCACCCCCGTGACAACCAACCCCATGCCGATGAAGGCGGAGCTTCCTGGCCCTCTCCGGGGGTGGCTCACCTCAGGGGTAACTACAAACACGTACTTACCGAACGTTATTATTATACCCGCACTCGACCCACGCGCGCGCGAGCACACACAAACGGGGATGAAAGAGAGAGAGGGAGAACAAGGGAAAGAGAAGATGATAGGGCGCGCGTACGTATACGCTCGGATTTGTGACAAACTACTGTCTTTTAGTCTTGTACGCGTTTAGTAAAGATTAAATGACAAGAAAAATTTGTTTCAAATTTAGCATTAACATTTTGCAAAGTATTCTTATTTTATATATATCTTTTAATTCAATTAAAGTATCCGAGTATTTAGAAAACTCTGTTAAGGAAAGATTAAGTTTAAAATTTCTCTAAAGAATTTGTCGCGCCGATATTGTTCCACTTATAAGCAAAAAATTCAAGAAGCTTTTAGCTACTCGAGTTTTAAAGATATAGATAAAAAGGTGTTGTGCTTTGATTAGTTTCAGGAGTTTTATCGCATCAGAAACTTTTTTACAACTTATTATTAATTGCTAAGATATTTAATATCGACGAAGAAAATGATCATAGAATTTCTTTTAAGAGGAGAAAACTCTAACTCTCTGTCAACGAATCTCTCGCTATTAGAATTGGATGCAAAACATTCTATACATTCGAAGGGATATTTTAACGGAAAACGATATTCTCCCGAGACTCAGCCGACACGACGACGCATCGTGTTAGGACTTCCTCCAACGTCGCCAAGGAGCGCGTCTATGTCAACGGCAATATTCAAGACGATTAAAGAGCGCGCGCGAGCGTCTCTGTTCGCTCGTGACGCAAATTAAATCCGCTTAACACGGATCTGTACGAGGGGAATAGGACCGATTTGCCGAGACGCTTTTGATCGAGAATAACTCGTCGTAGCAACGATGACAAACAAACGACATTATATCCTGGACGAGCGACGACGTCCTCACAATCAGATGCGCAACGCGTCTCAAAATAACATTCGATATAAAGAATATTTTCTTGCCTAAAAACTTATAAAAAAAAAACGTATAAATTTAGATAAAAATTTCATAATCAATTTCTTTTTATCATCTTTAAATTTAATTTTCATTCAATCTGTATAATTTTACTATATAGCCGTTCATTTAAACGATATGTCGAGGTGTGATGTTGCAAGAAAAGAGAAGTGATACCAGAGAAAAATGATTACAATCTCTTTGCGTATCTTTTTCAACACCCTTCGACGAAGGCTTCGTTTAACGAACCGCAAAGAGGCTGGTACAGTTTGTACCCCAGTTGGCCATTACGATCTTTCTTTTTTGCCGTTTTCTCTCCCCCTGTCCCTCTCGAATCCGTAATAAATATTACGTCAGGGACCCCTGCCAATTATGCCGGACTACCCCGTGCGTCTCTCTCTCTCTCTCTCTCTCGTTCTGTCGACGAAAAGTCACAATGCGCGAACATAAGGTCCGATCCGGAGTTTCATGATCGCCCCCTCGGCGTTGTTACCATCTCCTTCTACCCTTCACACCCTCTGCGCAGTCGAGTGCTCGAAAATCCGTGACTGCGTTATTTTATTAATGCCTGTCGTGAGCGTCCATCGCCGCTAACACACCGCCCGATGACACTGACAGATAACGAATTAAATCGCGTAATTCAAAATTAAAGGATGCTTTTTAAATAAAATTGAAACGTGGTCGGGAGAGATGTCCAAAACTATCTAATCTAGGTCGCAACAAATAATAGAAACAAATAATTTCAGAGATTAATATTGCACGTGTTTTGTAACATTGACATATAGAATAGCTGCTTTATCCTCTTTTTCTTCTATCAAAATTAAATAATTTAGAAAACCATATTATTACACATCGCATATAGTGAGTCGTAAAACTTCATACGAAAAGTAATACATATACGAATGTAAATGGTAATAGTTAATCTTTTTTCCCAGAAGATATTTTTCATTTTGTCTAAAAAAAAAAAAAATGAAAGAAAAAAGCAATATCCTTCTCTAATCCGTTCGAGTTGCGATAAAATAACCGCGAATATTACCGTGAAAATCAAACGGGTACCGAATGTTTCCCAGTTAGTGGCCAATTACTCGTGACGAGCACGTTCGATCGCCACGGCGATAAAATTAAACGGGCTTTATTACCGGTCGCTCCGGAATAACGATGCGTCGGCGGAACGATCGAGGTAACGAGCTGCCGCGATGATACCGAGCTCCGAAAGAAGATGAAGTGGTTAAGCGCACGGATCTCTCAATGGACTGCCGATGACGGGGATCGCTTTGATGAGGGCGCGTGTCGGGTATTAAAGCTACCTTCGCCGATCAGACCGCCGACCGCACGCGGTCGATTTGCACGAGGATCGACTCTCTCGGGGTGAGTAGACACCGTAGCGAATGGGTGCGCTGATAAGTTTGCTTCTCGATACCAATCAAATCCGAGAACGGAGAGGGCAAGCCTCTCACGTTCGCCCTATAATGATCAAAACTGCTGCCGTGGCTCCTCTCGACAATTGTGTGGCGAATACACGAGATCGGTGATCGACGTTCACGAAGCGATTATTAACTGTCTCGTTGCGTAGAAACACACACACGTGTCTCTCTCGCGATTATCGTATTTAATAGCAGTAATCTTCGACAATCCTAAAATTAATTTCTCATTAGTGTGAATTTTATTAACATGAATCCTTAATTTTTTACAATCAGATAGTCTTTTGCAGCTCTGTAATTTTCTATATTTCTGCGGAAATCACTTAATAAAAACACATAAATATAAGGAATATAAATTTTAAAATAATATAAAATGTATACTAATAAAATTTTGATGTAATTATATATTGCCTATGAAGCAATTTTTGTTAGAGCGATATAATTCAATTATTTAAATTATAGTTTTACAATTCTATCAAGTAGCGAGTTTATATTGCACAACAAAATACGACAAAATTGACATTTAATTCTCTCTGGCCACCTAGTATTCTTCCATTTACGACTTGATACTAGAAATCTAAAAACTTCGTTGAACCGAATCATTATCCAACGTGTACGAAACGATGATTCGGGGGCACCATGCGGATGCTACATTCGGCATCGGGCGTGCAGACCCATGTTTGCTATTTGCATAACGAGCTTTGGTCTCGAGGCGCGACATCGGCCCGTTCGGGGGCGACGATGCGTGCAAAATTTCGCGCGAGGGTCGTAATCGACGTGCCGAGGTTTTCGTTCGTGACACACATGATATGCACACACACCACATATAGGACGCACACGTATACGGAGAATAAGAGAGCGAGGCCAGAGGAAACGGGGAGGGAAACGACGCGATTTCCGAACGTTGCGGCCGTCGGCATACTGTGCAATCAATTAGTTTAATAGGCCGACAGTTGTGTTGTCCGATCTGCCGAAAGGAAGGGTGTTGCTGCGCTATCACGCCCCCCTACCACGGTATCGTTACCGTCGAGGATGGTCACTTTTCAGGAAAGCGTCGGTACTTTTGACTCCGATATCGATTTTAATAATGTATTAACATTAATTATATTATAAATTAAAAAATTTGCATGTATATTATAATTCTTAATAAAAGTTATGTAATATATAATATATAATTTATATTTATGTGAATATGTATAAGTTAATTTTTTATTTCAATTATAATTGAGAAGAATTATAATTGGAATATAAAATTTTTGTTTAACTCATACATATATATATATATATATATATATATATATATATATATAAATTATATATAATTATAAATTATAATTGAAAATCCCAATTATAATGAAATTTCTTCAGACTTGCGTGTTTATGTATTAGTAATTTTTTTATGAAATTAAATTTTTTTTTTACGCAAATACAAATTTTTTAGTTTGCGCACTGATAACTCTCTAATTTACTCTTTAACTTAGTAGAAACTAATCAAAATATTATAAACATCATCTGCGGGAAAGTCGTGAGCCACTATAATAACAATCAAATCATGAATATCTTCCTATTCGATATTCTTCCGTTCCTCAATAAAACGATATCCCGCGCAATATAATTTTTAAAGGGAGTTTCGGGATACCTTAGGTCAGGTTAAAGTTCATTTAAAGGGGAAATTGTGTGCCGCTCCGTAGATAGCCGCGGAAAGCGTCACGCATAATGTTATTCCTCGTATCTGTTGTAATAACTGTAATCCGTGCACCCTCGATCATCCTCTCGACACTAATAGTCGGGGGATAATACAGATTACAACCCCCTCGCGCAACCCCCTTCCTCCGCTGACGTATCTTCCGCCGACGAATCCGTCCCACCGCGCGTTCGACTCCCGTTATTCCGTACTGAATGTGTTTGCCACTCGAATAGCAATCTGAAACAATCCCGAAGCAATCGGCGACGGGTTTCTTCGTGGTCAGCACTCTCCTCGGGAAATCGATTCCCGATTATTTTTCTCCTTCGGCAATCGCGCCGAGAAACGAGACGCGGAATCCTCGTTCCACGTTTCTCCGACGAATTGAGAATCGAACAGAAAACAATCGCGCGAGGACCAAATGATCCGAAATATATAGATCGAAAATTTAATTTATAATTCATACGTCCTGCTCATCTTTTTTAAAAAAAAAATCTAAGATAAAACCTGCACTGATATTACATTGTTGTGTGTCTAAAATTATTACCTTCAAACAAAAAATTATATCATATATTTATATTAATTATAAATATCAATATTTTGATAAGAAAAGAAATTTTAAGATATCTCATGTTTTCTCACAAATTTTATTTCACATTCACTACTCTATCTCTTTATCAGTAAAATATTGATACGAACTGATAGTTTTGAGGCTACGCGCCATTATTTTAATTCGAGTCAATCTGTAAAACAAGCTACTATCCAACAAAATCCACTCAATAAAGTTTATTAACCTTTTGCGGCTGAAATTATTTTCGTCGTATGGTAACAACCGGTCCGCATCAATTTGGCAACTTTTTGTGGTTCCAAACGCTTTCTCGTTTTCAGATTACCGTAACTATCTAACCAAATAAATGTATTCTAATGTACGCAGCATCATCATAAAATATAATATACGTATAACTTCAAAATTATTTTACTTCATATAACAACTTATACATACCTTAATTTTTTTCACATAAAATAAGAATTTTACACGTCAGTGCAAAATATTTTGGAAGCTTAAATATGATGCAAGCACTTAAAACTGACGCATACGCTTAAGATTTTCTGTTACTTTTCAAAAACAATTATTTCAATCAATTATTGAACTATTATTTTAGCATTCGCGTTTTCGATCCTATTCTTGACAAATTATGTAGCATAGGATTGAACAGAAAGATCGAGCTCAAACAAAACAACCCTAGACAAGTGTTAACTGTAGCAACAAACCCCGTTTCGTCCCCAACCCCTTAAGTTGTGGCAATACACGAGCGACTGACCCTTTTCACCCTTACGAGTACTCGAACTCGAGAGCATCGAGTCCTTCAAAGGTCGTAAACAAATCTGGCATGGCGTTTTAAAGATTTTCTCTCTGTCGGCACGTGCCTCACAAACTCCGATTGTCTATAGCGTGCAATCTCAATTAATGGCGCATTGTGAAAATTGAATCAGTAAGTAGAAGAAGGATTCATTTACGTTATCTGCGCAAGATTGCATTTTCACGATAAATTCCTGTCGAGAAAAGCTGCTTTCTTTTTTACCGTAATTTAATAAAGAATTAAAAATTTCTGAAAAAAAAAATTCCAATAAAAATTATATTACAATATTTTTTTATTTACGTAAAGAATTACTTAGAAAAAACTACGTATTAACTTTTTTCTCTTTTCAATTTAAACTCAATGATTATAAATATTCCGTGTATAATAAAATTAAATAAATAAAAATCTATAATAATATAAAATTAAATATACAAGTGTAACATATAAGTTAAATGAATAAATATTAATTAATAAATTTTAATGTATAATTAAATGTCGTCATTTACGTGAAATTTTTAGGTAAACTCTTGCTACTTTTAAATATAATAAGAGTTAGCAAGTTATTTATTTCTGTTTCTACGCGGCGGTTACGTTCGTCGTTGATTAATTCGCTTGGCATGACGCGAGATCGATTAGGGTATTACGCGATACAAATCGTTCGCGATAGTAACGGTGGCGGAAATATCTTGGGAAAATAGTTGTCAGAGTGGCGAGTGCGCGGGATACGTATTTACCATTTCGACGTTTTGTCCGGGGCTTGCACGTACGGGGCCGTAATGGGCTCTCGGCCCACAATGGAATATAACCATCAATGGTGAATTATGTCGGGCACGTGTCCCGGCATAACTATAAAGAAAGAGAGAGAGAGAGAGAGAGAGAGAGAGAGAGAGATCGAGCGGCGCTTTTGTTCGCCGCGATTGCGACGATACCTCGACTCACGTGGCTGGTGGGCGCGCAATGGGATGTTAAATATCTTAATAATGGTTTTATTATGCGGTCATCTGTGAGACGCGTTTATGGGGGTGTAAATGGCCTTGCCATAAGTTATGAAAAAGCGAGAATGCCATAAGTATGTAAAATAATGATTTGGAGATATATGTAGGAAATCACTGCCACGCCAATCTATTTATGTTTGTGTAACAGCTTGGGGAAAAATATATTTTATTTACATTAATAACTAATATGGGATAAATACTTTATTCAGTAAAGGATGAAATTAATCAATTTTGTTTTTATTGTTGACCTTATTTTTGAAATATACATGAAAATTATTGTAAAAATACTTGTAATATTGGCTGTAATTTTTACGTGTTATTCATTGTATTATCTTAACAATGAATTATTCTCGTCTTTATAGAGCTTTACTGCAATTGCAACTGCAAAGAAAAAATATCTATTTTGTTGATTAAATAATTGTACTCAAAAGGATATAATTAAAATAATTATAAGTATGAGACGTGAATCTTTTATGCATAATTTTTAAATAATGTATAGTTAAATTGTCAACGGGGATAAATTTGAACATATCTTCCAATGAAATTACAGATTTCTTCGAAAAGAAATCAAAGTAAATATATTGATAGACGGGAAGTAGAAATATATATCAATCGGTCTAACCGAGGTAAGCCATTATCCACTGATGATCGAAAGAGGCCAGACTGTTCTATCTTCATTCACTCATTCATTCCATTCATTCATCCATTTCCCTCGTATATTGCCGAAAGTCGGTAACACGTAACCATAGAATGGCGAAGGCTGAAGGGAGAAATCCGATATTCAAAGGACCGTTTCATGGTAAAACACCATGATAGATGGCGTGTAATAAGAAAATTGATATGCGAATATTGCAATAGGATAACACATTTGCGGTAAGACAGAAATCCTAAAGTTTTAATCTATTTGATGTTATGTCACTGAACATATCTTTAATAAAAGAAAGAAATACGTTATTATTCCGTCAAACTGTAATTTTTTAAATATACTGCATTTTCTAAATATATTAGAGTAGAATGCTTTAAAATTTAAAAATAATTAAGAAATCTTTATGAAAAATATTACATTACCTTGCAAATTATAAATTTTATCAGAAAAAAATAATTAAATTATTATCAAGTTTATGTTCAATTTTATAATTCAATTCTATAATCTATTATATAATTCAATTTCATAATATAAATAGTGAGAAACTTTTTTTTATTTATCTATTATATTATCATGTTACCATTAAATAAATTTGTCTCCAATAATATTCAAAAGATTAGATAAAATTTTTATTGCTCCGATAAAAAATTATTCACGTCCTCTCTCGCTGTAAATTTTATATTTATCCTCGTTTGCACGTAATCTCGCGCCAATCGCACACTGGATCGTCCAAGCGTGCCGTTTCGAGGAGAACCTCAGGTTCTCTCGCAGATTCCCAGATATAGCTTTGGATAATCCAATTGCGAATTATTCACGCCGCCGGCGAGGCTCGTGCTACCACTCTTCTCTCTCTCATCATAATCATCGTGTCGAGGCTTTCGTACAATGACGACCGCTGCCGGTGTGTATTGTAGCTCCTCAATGGGCACCCCTAACTAAATACCTATCGAGCAGTCATGTCTCTAAAGGCACCCCCCTGCGCTCCGTTGTATGCGTGAAATCGTCGAAAGAAGCGTGAAATCGCGAAACAAGGACGCGGATCCCTGAAGCGGAAGAATCTCACTAGTACGAAATTTCGGAAATCATCGATTAAATTTAAAAGACTCACGCAGAGCCTTTTCAGAAACGGAAAAATGTAAAAACACGTGCAATAAATAAAGAGAAATTAAGATATTATATATATATATATATATATATATATATATATATATAATATATAAACACATTATATGTGAAGATAAATAATAACTAAAATAATAAAATAAAAAAAGTATAAGTAAAAAAAAAATAACCAATAATAATCACAAAAAAGTTATGCTACTTCTGAGGAAACCTGTCAAAGGCTGAGGGCGACGTTGCACTTTTCTGAAAAGCCTCTCGAAAACGAGAATGAGCTCTCGAGGATCGCTCGCGTAGAGGATCTCTTCGAATCTGTCTCTTTTCCAAGACGGTACTGATTCAATTGGGATTGGAAAGGGTTGGAAAACCGGCTCCAACCTTCGCTAATCCACGGCTTAACACTCATCCGGGGCTTGAGTGTAAATATTGATTTCAATCTGGCGCGACAATGGCACGGTCCCGTCGACCGCAGGTCGCTGTCAAAATAGTCATTAATCGCGATAAACGATTTTATGGTCGATGCGTGCGACGCTCTTTGCTTATCTGTCCTCTTATCTATTGGGATCCAAGATCGACGATGGAAATCATTCTACGTGGGCTATCTATTCATCCACATTGCACCGCGTGTTTCGCTAAACGTTACATACGTGTTTCTTTTTTGTGACAGTTTGCAAATTGTTTCGAAATATCAGATGCGACGCTTCTAGATATTTATACTCTTATTTGCAATCTTGCAATCCTTCAAGAATTGATCTTTTTTTTTTACTGGATGAAATAAGACGAGACTTTCCGTGAAGTGAACTCGACTTTATTATGAGATTAACTTATTCTTTCACAGAATTAATGCGGAAATAAGAGGGAATTTAAGCAAAAAGAAATGTTAGAACTTAAAGCGGAGATAAACATTTTATCTCTAATCCCAATGTATATAAACTTACCATATACTTATCTCACTAATTCTAAACTTCTAAAATTCCAAACCGGATTATCTCACTAACTTATCATATATTTATCTAGCATTTGCTATCTGGGAAGAGGATAAAATAAAATGGACGGAATATTGCCTATTAATATTATAATACTTATCTCGATCGATGATCAAGCGATTCAGGAAATTATAAGGGAATTATTATAATTACAAAGGAATTATTCATATTAACGGAATCCACTAAGATGAGAAGTATTGACACTAGTAAAAAAGATTAATTATGACGAAAGCTGACATAATGTAGTCTCACTATGAGACTGTGTGTGTGTTCTTTCCATTTATATAATATAATCAGATCATAATCTACAATTAATATATCATATTTAAAAAATTACAAAAATTTAAAATTTTCTGCTGTTAAACAGTACAAATTAAAATTGCATCCTCGCTACAACCAGTGATTACAACAACATTTATCTAACATTTTCATCCCGCATTTATCCGCGTCGTTCAAGGGGTAAGCCGATCTCGGATCGAGCTCTGCGGGGAACATGTAGAACGTGAGCATTCTAAGTGAATAATAAACATCACAGTGGGGTTAGATAGCTAGGGCTCTATAAATATGGGTGGACCATCTTCCTCTCTCTCTCTTTCTCTCCCTCCGTTTAAACGCGAACGCGCATTTAAGGCGCCCATATTGGTCCCCTAGCCTGCGGGCAGTCTGCCTCGTTCTTATAGGGCTGTTTCTTGATTCCTCCCTTCTTTTCTCTCTCTCTCTCTCTCTCTCTCTCTCTCTCTCTCTCTCTCTCTCTCTCTTTCTCTCCCTTGCTAGCAAAATTATTACTTGGCTATTACACGATGATTACCCAACAGTACGTGGGTGTAATACGAGAAATAAGCGTGCAATTTCACGATGCGGTGGATCCGATGACAAACCGAATAAATCCGCCGCGCATTTAGCGCCTGCCGGCGAGACACATGTTCGTACATCTGTCTTCGGAAACGAGCCCGTGTTTAGTAAATCATCATCCACGATGATGATTTGTATACGTACGCGTCCCCGTTTTTTGACGTTAAGTCAAAATCATATTCTAAAAGACAAAAATGTGAAAAATTCGCTAAAGTCAAGAATTTGCGACAAAGAATTTATTTTGTATATATAAAAAAGTAGCTTTTAGTATTAAATTCAAGTATATAAACTATATATATATATATATATATATATATATATATAAAATAAAAATTTAAATGTATAAAAGTAGTAAACCCCTGTATATCATAAAGATACACACGTTAAAATGTAATTTTTTTAATTTTCTTGAAAATTAAATAACAATAACAAAGTATTAGCATTACTTTGTTTATTATTTTATGCTAAATATATCTTATCTTTTACTGTACATTATATTTATTGAATAATAATAAGTGTGTCAAAAAAATAAATTCCAAAGATACATATGTAGTTTGCAATCTATAACAAGAATATATATATATATATATATATATATATATATATATATATAGAGAGAGAGAGAGAGAGAGAGAGATAGAACACTAAAAAGTGATGCTACCTACATCAAGGAAACCTCTGTGCGCACAGCATGCTTTTCCAGTTAAATTGAATCTTGAGGATCGACGTGGTTTATGTCATGCAAATTGGTCGGCCCACCCCTTCGGCCTTTCTTCCAAATCCTAATCCAATCCGCTTCTATGTAGAGCCTACCTGCCCTCGTTGCTGTTGTGCGAAAGCACGAGTTATAAGCTACAGGCACCTTTAGACGAATCTTTTCATAAGATATATTACATATGTAATTCTTTATAATAAAATAATCACATCAAAAATGTATTCAATAAAAATAATATAATTAAAAAACACAAATATGTTATATAATTAAACACAATTAAATTATGTTAAAAGTGTTATGCTTATTTATATATATATATATATTACAGTTTTATTGTAATATATTATATTATATATATATATTTTATAATCGTTTTCTTTTGTTATCATTATTTATACAACATAGAGGTATCTGTTTCTATCCTATTTTGAGGGAAGCCCTAAAATTTCAATCCCGGATGTAACACGCATATGCACGTACATACCGTGCATTAACGTTGATTAATTCAGCGGTTTTGTAAATTCGCTGTCGGTTCGGCTTGTTACGCTTTCCGAGAGACCAATAGAGGTAGGGATATCTCCCTGCGACGTTCGACGTCCGTTTAATTAACGAGCGAACTATGAGCCTCTCTCTCTCTCTCTCTCTTTCTCTCTCGATGATAACTTATCCGAGGGAAAAGGATGAGAAATAGCCTAAAATGTAAATGAGTGCCTCACACTTGCCGTTGGTTTAATAGAAAATCATAGCAAAAAATTATTTTTGTGATATATGAAACTACTAAGAGCTAAACATTTAAAAAAAAAAAAGAATTACGATAATAAATTGCATTATACTCATATATCATCATACGTACTTTAAGATATATTATAAATTTTATAAAACTCTGTGTATTTCAATTTATTTCAATTTATTATCAAGAGTAAAAGTCCCTTTTATCCACTAAGGTGTAATATATTTATTTTGTGGGCATACACGTACAATATTCATTCTGAAAATATTTAAGTTTTCAATTGCTCATAGTTCTTTTTTATGTTAATGTTACGATTGGTACGAAGAAACCCCTTTGATTTTCAAGGGAGATCGAGAGAGCGGGAACCCTTTTCTTGTCAATTTCGAGTATTGTTGCGGATAGCCGCGCCACGCGACAGCTGTTCGATAGTATCGATGTCGCCAGCGGGACCTATCGAGATACTCGCGATATCGGTCTTATCGCTGATGAATTCCCTTACTCCTCATCGTATTCTTTTATATGCTTTCCATACGGGCGCATTAATTAAGATTAATTATAATTATTTTAATATTTTATAGTCTCTTCTCTTCGCACACACAGATGTTCTTCAAAATTTTTATATAAATATTAATATATATATATATCTTTTAAAGATTTTAAAATATAATATTTATAAATCGATCCCTTTTATTATAATTTATGCATAATTCAATAACTAAAAAATCACAAATATAATCGATATAAAAATAATATATTATTATCTAGTTATCGTAAATTTCTCTCCCTCTATTTGTACTTAAAAAAAAAAAGTTATAAGACTATTATTCATGACCGAAATTTCGCAAAGTTATTGTAACACATATTTTCATGGTTATTAAGATCTAAGGAGCGAGAGGCATCATGGCACTCTCGAGATGAATGCATGTTATTATTAGGAACTGTCTCGGGCGGACAATGGTTCTCGAGCAATCTGAAACAGAGACACGGTTATGGGCGGCTGTCGCAACAACTCGAGTGTTTTCGTAGGTCTCTGCCGAATACCGAGTATACAATAGAGCCTCGAATGTCGAAGTGAAGCGGTATCGATGTAGGTAGGTATCCTCGTGTATCTCTTTCGTCGGGAAATAATAATTTTGTGCCACGAAAGAGCGAGCTTCGCGGTCGCCCTCTCTGTCTGACGACAAATCTTCGACAAAACAATTACCATAATTACAACGATAATTACGATTCGTTGTGTACACGCCGCAAACACGTGATTGACGTTGCGTGGACTTTACAAACCCACACGTGCTATTTGGTGCTTTATCAGATTTTATCTTCAAAGAGTTGCTGATGCGCCGAATCAAGAGCCGAATAACGGGATCGATAAGTATTGTTTATATAAATATATATACGCAAAAATTCTAAACTAGTATTAAAAAATTGGAGAAAATTTTAAATTTTGTAATTTAATAATAATTTGAAAAATCTCATACACACAGAGAAAATGTCAACATTAAAAAAAGTATCTTTTCTTTATTTTTTTCTATTCAATTCGTTGATTACATTATTTTTTTAAATACTATTCTTATTTACATTTCCATTTTAATTACAAGAGATTACGCATAGTATTTTTTACCACAAATAACAATTATTTAATTCCTGTTCAACAAAGGGTTAACGTCATTGGCGGTTACCAACGATGATCAATCGCGAACCAATCGTGAAACTGATGCGTCGAGCATGCGTGCGTGCGTGCGTGCGTGCGTGCGAGCGCTGTACCCCGTGGTCGGGCTTAACCAACCGCTTAAGCACTTCGCACGAGCGACAAAAGGGTTTCATCCCCGAGAGTTCCGAACGCGCTAATAGATTGCGCAAATGCTCTTTGCGGGGACGACATCCGAAAGCTATCCGACGGGGATGGTAGCAATGGTGGCCGGGAGGGGAGTCTGAAATATTCATCCCGAAGCCCCGTCGCGCGCTACCGCGACATTTGGGCGATATATAACCTTGACGATGCCGTGGGCTTTGATCTCGTATTCTCGATCGCCGATAGCCGCGCGTATCAAAGGGCTCGATAAGCTTTTCCGCGCCGCCTCTCCCATCGCCCTCCTCCTCCTCCTCCTCCTCTTCCTCGTCATCTCTTTTTCCCGGTTAATCCACCCACGAAACGTGCGCGGATTTACTTCGGGACCAGAAAACAAATCGCTCCTCCACTTCCCTCCCACACCCCAAAAATAAGTTTAGTTAAATGAATTATCTGCTATAGGATAAAAAGATACTGAATGATTGTTCGATCGTCAATAAAGGATTACAGTATCGGCATTTATCTAGTTATAGTATAGTATAAAAAGAGATGATATCAATATACGCATATTTGAAAATATATTTAGAACAATTTCACATTTTTTTCACATAGAATTAATAGACTTCTAAAATTTTAATCTACGTGTGTAATTCATATCTTCTATAATTTAAAAAAATATTAATATAATTTTAAAAAAATATATAATTTAATAAAAATAAAATTTTTTAATTTATTGAATTCTTTTTAGATAAAAAAAATAGCACATTATACTAAAATATTAGAAACATTTACATTTACTTTTTATAAGAAACGTGCACGTTTCAGAGTTAATCCATCTAATTCGTTAGTAAATCGTACGGTCGCCAAACGCCATTGGAGAGGAGCTTTATGATTCCGGTAAAAAGAGCCAACTGGCCCGTTCATTATATCGAGAGCGACGGTCAATCGGCGACGAGGAGAGGATCCCTTTTGTGCGAGATCGGAATAGCGATTTGTCGAGCGAAGAACGGTCCGAGAGGTCGAGAGAAAAGTGACCGGTTACCTTTCTCCCTCTCGGACAAGCGGGACCGATCCACGCCCATCCCGGGGCCTCACAACAATAGCCATCAGGCCGCGACAAAAGCTAAACACCCAAAATATTGGCGAAAATCCCGTCATTCTCTGTCGCGGTTAGCGCGTGGTACGGGACGCGGGGGGCACGGGTCGGGCCCCACTAAATATCTCTCTCGAATCTAATCTATCCCCCTTCGCCTGTGTAATCTTGTTATACGGCCAAACGGTCACATTTCTCTCTCGGTTGTAAAATCGTTCGCCGAAATCGAGGAGACGCGACTCTCTCTCTCTCTCTCTCTCTCTCTTTCTCTTTCTCGAGTACTTCCGCTCCGATTGTATTTCGCTCTCTCGCCACAAAGAGGGACGACGAGAAAGCGTCGATGCCTCTCGACGACGGCTCGTGCGGCTCACCCCGAAGAACGGAGGTCCGGTGCGCCTCGTTAGGCGTGAAGGATCGCGCGGCTGTAAACACAAATGGCACCCCGTCGTGTGGGGGTCGTAGGCACTGCTTCCGCTACCCTCTCGAGTGGCAATTCGTCGTTTAGCACGCTGTCGCTTTCTCAAGAGCTCACTCTATAAAGCCACTACTCGTAACGTCGTCGATCCGACACGACTCTTGAACAGTCATGACAAATCGCACTGTTAAATAATGTTTCGAAAAGTGGCCCTTTCCAAGTGACTGTCTCATTGCGCATTTAACGCCAAATGATTTATTAATTGACTAATTTCAATATTTCGTTATATATTAAAAGTCGATAAGGAAATAAAATTTAATTTGGAAGAATAAATATTTTCGAAAAATAAATAATTCCTATTAAAATATAATAAATATATAGAATTTTCTATTTTGAAAAAATAGAAAATTCAATCAACAAACTTGCTAATTATATATATATATATATATATATATATATATATATATATATATATATATATTCAATATAAATCAAAACATAAAATTCTTCAAATATTCAAATAAATAAAAATCAATAATGTCAATTCTATTCTAAAATTGTAAGCGCAGCTCAATGTTAGCAACGCGTCGACGGAAAAACAGCGGCGTGTTATTTATCACGGCTCGTTTGCGCTCGAAAAAAGCGAGAGAGCCTCGGAAATCTTGCGGCGGGAAACAGCGTGAGTCCAATGGGAGCTCTCTGATAGAGAGTTTATAAATTATGAATATTTAAGCACGCGCGCGCGTTCACAGAGCGCGCGTCCCGGAGGGCGGTGCTTCTTCAACCCCCGTTCACATTGTGAACGTCGTCGTCATCGTCCTCGTCGTCGTCCTCGTCATCGTCCTCGTCGTCGTCCTCGTCGTCGTTGTCGGGTTATTTTCCCGGTCTCCGGTGCAATAACGTGAAAGGGGTGCTTAGGAAACAGGCCGGTACACGACGCTAAAACGGCAGCATCCCTTTGAGACGAGCGTCAAAGCTAATGGACCCCACTCTCTCTTTGCCGCGGCACGCTCTCTTCTCTCTCATATCTCTCCCCCTCTCTCTCTCTCTCTCTCTCTTTCTCTATAGCTCTGCTATCTCTATCGGTTACTTCACCTATACAATCACGTTACCAACACCAACACTACCAACGGCCTTCAACCATCTCTGCGTTCGTCCTCCTCCTCCTCGTTCCATCCCCCGTCTTTTACTCTTTTCCTCGCCGTGTTACAAAAGCAGGTCGCGGAGGGTGGCTGAAGCCCCGGTAATGTTTAGTACCAGTTGATTGCAAGCTTGTTAGAATATGCATAAAGCATTCGTTGTTAAATGGCCCTTTCTCTTGCGTATAGCGGCGGAGAATTTAATGGATACGCGCGACTCTCCGTAATGGCTGGCAGCCCCGGAAGTGTTTGCTAAGTTTGCGCTATTTGCTAAACGGCTCGGTCGTAGGAATAGTTAACGATCGTACGAATTCTACATACGCAATGAGCAGCGTCGCGGCGACGAACCTCGCATTTCTATTTTCCATTTGCCGAGACAGAGGCGGATTTTCCTAATTTTCCTAATAAGAACACACAAAATCCAATCCGATTTAAAATATTGAATAAACTTATGTCACATATACGACAGTAAGGACAGATTGAAAAAATAATAAAGTAGGAATATATATCTATTTGTTTATAATAAATAATAAATAAATAAATAAACATATACATATATAAAATCCATCTGTGTATTTATCTGTAAATTTATTATATCGGATTGAAGACGAGATATCGGGATCTGATTTGTTCGATTAGCCATCACAAGTCACACACACGCGCACGCACACACACACACACACACACACACACACACACACACATATATATATATATATATATATATACAGGCAGGAGTTTGAAAACCGATTAGCAATGTATTCCGAAGCATCAAAACCGTCGAATAGCTCGTGCCGAACGCCAACGCGAAACTCCGAACAGGCTTCGACGAACTTGCCGGTCGCTCCACCACGACATTTATTAACTTTACCAACGCGGAAACTGCCGTGAGTTTCCGCCGCGACGCCGGATTACACGACGAATTAGGCAGGATTAGCTTTACTCAATTTTCTCATTCCTAGTTCGTCTGATAGACGAAGCGAAAAATAAATCAACTGCTTCGAGAAGATCGCAAAAGTTTTAGCGGATCTCTGATTAATTTGCATGAAAAATGTAAAAAAAAAAAATAGATTTTCTATTTACGATATCATATTATTCTCTCTTTTTTTCTTATTTATTTTTTTATAATATTTTTTATTATATGTATCGTGGGAGAAAATTCTTCCCTTTTTATTAACAGATAAATTTTTTTCTATTAATGAAGATTTGTCACAAAAATATTCTTTGTATCACGAGATAAAATAACGAGACCAAGAATTACGCGATGAAAGTTTGCGGGCCGAATTTTTGACAGAATGATACGAAGAGAGAGAGAGAGAGAGAGAGAGAGAGGGAGGAGGGATCGAGAGTAGGATGTTTCTAGATGAGAACGCGAGAAATCGGAGAAGCTGTCAACGGAGCGCCATGCATCTGCCACTTATCCGCGCCACCACCCTCGACCCAGGGTGTACCTTTTTTCTCCACAATGACGCTCCACTTCGTTACAATTATCGCCATTATTCGGGCGTGAGGAGAGAGATCGCGTTTTAACGCGCAAGCCGCACAATGGCTCGATATATCTATACATCATGGATGCATCTTCATACACGCACACACACACACACACACACACACAAATGTATAGATATGATCCGGAGCTCGTCGCGGACACCGCTTGAAATCAACCGTCGATTTTTCCCTCGAACGCTCGTTTTATTGTGTTTTGACAGCGACGGTGTGGCAACAGCTCTGGTTTCGCGCAACCACCTCCGGTCGGCTTTTACTACCGTCTCGCGCAGTCGTAGCCATCGCCAGGAGATTGATCTTATCGACGCTCGAGTTTGTCCCGCGAATTTGAGAACACCATACTCATCACCATCATCTTCCGTCGTCGTTGCTCACCGCCACCCTCTTGGCTTCCTCGGTTTCTTTTTCGTAGCGCTGGACGATCGTATCTGATCGGTCCAGATATAGAGTTACGAGTTCATTCTGATCCTGTTTCGGCGTGAACAAATATGGTCCCTGGTTATTTCGAGGAGGAGGGTGTCTTCTTTGAAAGGCTCGTTTTATCGCGCCTATCTATGCGCGATTTTCACTGTTGCCGATAATGCAATGTCCCGGACGTACGTAGATCCGTAGCCGGGTGCCACATTCGCGGAGCGAAAAAGCGCGCAAAGTGGATTATACCGGAAAATTGCATCTTTTTACACGACGGGATATTCGCGCAAATTTGCCGTTAAATGCGGCGCTAAGAGCCGTACTTACGTTCAATATGTTCTCCGTCACATTTATTTAATTATACAATTGTAGGCGGTTGTACCTAAAAACAAATAAATCTGATTAAAATAATTTCCGCTGAATAGAATTATACGTATAATATTCTCTTTCTCGAGCAAAAACTTTTCTAGTAAATATTACATTAAATTATAGTAATAATTATATCAGTATATCTTTAATACTGATTAAAATTTAATTCCATACTGCTTATAGTATACGACGCGTTATAATCGGCTTCATCTAAATTCAAAATTTATATATAATAGAATATATGTTTGATTTAAATTTTAAGAATTATTTAAGAATTAAATGTATATATATGACGAAGAATAAAACATCTTTTAAATTTTAATTTTCTATGTTATATAATGTTTCGTTACATAATACAACATGTAATTTGAATAAATGCTCCATGGCACTATATGAGAAAAATTATAATTTTAAAAATATTTTAAAATTTTAAACTGTAGTCAGACACAACGTATAACCGATAACTACTATCGACGAGGTATCAATCGTCCACGCTTCCCACGATAAAACTTCAATAATAGCAATATTTTCCAACGCAAAAAACCATAGCATGTCTATGCGAGGACTCGCCGTCTGTCTTGTCTGGCAGACAACGTGATACCGCTATCTGCAGCCGTTGCACGTACGGGATCTAACGGGTGACACGCGATTTCACCAAACGTTTCATGAAACGTTTGCAGGCTCATTTTCGCACGTTCGTCGATACGTCAACGTTTGTATTTCCGTTGCAGCAACTCGGCCACGCACAGGGACGCGAATAGTGGCGACAAGGGAGGGGTAGTTAATGGAGGGTAAATTCTAGAGAAGAGGAGGAGAGAAAAGGAGGAAATAGCAGGCTGTTATTTACAACGAGTCGCAACAATTGCAACCCGAGCCGATCGCGCGCGGTACCTCCCGATTAGGGTAAACGCCATATTGCTACGTCGTCCCTCTGGTCCCTGCTCCCCCCATCCCCCCCCCTCATCCCCTTCTGATTGAAAATAGTGTTTTTGTGCAAGCCGAAACGGCAGATATGAAACCAGCATGGCGGATGCTTACAAATAGTTACGGGGCGGCGACTACGAACCTATAAATGCATCCCCCTCCGACAACCCCGGATTTCTCGCGTCTTTTGTCCGCGAATCGCGACCACGCGAGACGAGAAAGGATTTTCTGACGAGCGAGGATCGCGAGGGATGTAAGAACGACCGAGGGACGCCCCGACGGAATTCTTCGATCTTCCCGTCTTTCTCCGCCTAACGTCTTTCAGATGCGGCGACCCTCTATCGACTCTATCCCGGAGACCCGAATTTCGGATCGGTTATGAATAGATTTAATTGCAAACGAAAACTGAATGTCAAAGATATACATATGATTATGAAGTTATTACTTAACGATATACATTAGTTTGTTTAACAAGCGCAATTTGAAAATTAAATAAATTTAAAGAATTCTAATATCACAATAAAAACTACTTAGCTAGAATTTAGCTTTAACTACATTTCTCAATATTTATTATATAAATTATGTTACTAAAAGAAATAATATCATAACATTTACAATGGCTAAATTCTAGGTACATCTTAAATCTATTTTAAATCTCTTGGCAACTTAATAATCAAATTATTATAAATATTAAATTATTAAACAATATATCGAGTCAAGCTTTTATTGGCATATCTCTGAAATAAAATATTAAATATTAAGATTAGATAAATGAATTCAAAAAAAGAAATTATAAATCATTAAAATAGTATATGCATTTTTTTGTAGTGATGAGAAAATAAATATCAATTACAAATCTACATCTTCATTCAAATTAAGAGAAAAATATATATCCATATTTTTAAGTGAACGAGAAAATTGCAAGTAAATGTAAAGCTAAAAATATTAATTATAACAAAATTTTAAAAAATATTAACCACAGCACGATTTAGTGTATCCCATTTTTTAATTCAGCTATCTAAATATATATTATTCTATTTTGTGTGCTAAATGTATAAATAAATTACATGAAATCTTTACCTAAAATCAAAATTTATTCGATCTTCCAAGGGTAACTTTCAAGCATCAGAATCATAGATAAGACCAACCAACCAACCTTGAGTCTCCATCCCCTTCGTCAAGTTTCACGACGATGAGGCAACACGCACGGAGTAAGAGAGAAAGCGATGCCTTTTCCGAAACTCACGGTGCAGCAACGCGCTCTGAAAACGGAAAACACGCATCGATCGCCTCTTGCAATTTCCCGGTCCAGGATCGGCTATGATATCAAGCTACGTTAGGCCACGTAGAGATAAGAGAGCGACACACCACCACTGTCAGGGCCGTCACCGTCTCCACTACCGCCCCCGGTGGCCAGAATATGCCGGCCGGGATCAATATCGCAGCGTCGTGGGTGTGACGACCCATGGTGGGTTCCATCTTCATCCGACCCTCCGCTTTTCTGATTGGTCGACGTTCCGGCATTTGAGTTTCCCTTGCCGTGTAGCGAATGTTACGCAGGCTACTCGGGGTCCCCTCACTATGCAGAACCCGGCGCGGGTTCCCCATGCGATGGGCGGGCTCCGGTTAAGCGGCCCCCGTGCTGGAAGTGGGGCGAGGAGTTGGTCGGCGAGGCAGTCGCACGACCGAGGGATCGTAAATCATGACCAGTCGGCCGCACGGTGCGCATCGTGACAAACAGGGTGAAAACTGTCGGAAAAGCACCGCGATCGTCGGCGGTCGCCACCCCCGGAGCAGTGATTTATGGACTATCGCGTTAAGAATCTCCGTTGGGATACCGCGACAACGGTTACGGCGAGTTCAGTGCGCGGGAAAGTGCTCCGATACAGTTTCTCCGATGTCGATTCTCTAATGACTCCATGACTACGTAGTTCAAAGTGAAAAGTCGTCGCTGACGCGACCGCGACGAGGGTAACCCCCCTCGATCGCCGACTTTGGGAGGACAGATTGACAGTCTAGTTGTTGACTCGACTGATCATCATGTGCAGCAACGAGAGCCCGCCGCCGGCGAAGGAACCATTAGCCGTCGGCCTGGGTAATCATATGGCCGGCTTTCTGCCGGGTCTCGAGCACTATCGGCTTCACCTGTACCATTATGCGATGGCGGAACGATTGCGGTTGGCGCAGAGTTTACATCCGCAGCATCCTGGCGTAGCAGCGGCACATCCGCCGTCGGGCGCGCCGACGGCCCATCTAGGGATGAGTCCGGGTTTCCCGGCGCCACTGCCGCTGTATCCAGCAGCCGCGGCTGCAGCCGGCTATCCCAGTCGACTGGCCTTGTCTATGGCGCTGCTGCATCCGCATCATCAGCGAATACCCGAAGAGCCGAAACCTCAGCACAGTTACATCGGCCTAATCGCTATGGCGATACTGTCATCGCCGGAGAAGAAGCTTGTGTTGTCCGACATCTATCAGCACATCCTCGAGCACTATCCCTATTTCCGCACCCGCGGACCCGGCTGGCGCAACTCAATCCGGCACAATCTCTCGCTCAACGACTGCTTCGTCAAGTCCGGCAGAAGTGCCAATGGCAAGGGCCATTATTGGGCGATACATCCGGCGAATCTGGAAGACTTTCGACGCGGTGATTTTCGCCGGCGTAAAGCTCAGCGCAAGGTTCGTCGGCATATGGGTCTGGCGGTGGACGAAGAGCCGGACAGTCCCAGTCCACCGCCCCTGCCCGCCACGCCGCCACCTCCGACGGCCCTCGGTCCTTCGGTGGCAACACAACAGATATCCGCCATGTGGCCGCATCATCATCACCACCAACAGCAGCAACAGCAGCAGCAACAACAGAACTCCTTTCAGAGCCAGTCTCTTCGACAATCGTCCTTTCAGCCGAGGAAGCGGCAATTCGACGTGGCATCCCTGCTGGCGCCAGACGATCAGCATCAAATTGAGGTTGACGTGCTGAGATCGGTCAAGTCGCGCAAGTTCAGTTGCAGCGAGGACGAGCTGCCGGAGGCCGATCAGGATGACGAGGACGTGGACGTCGACGTGGTGGCTGATGCAAACGCCTTACCATCGCCCGGCACACCGCCGTCGACCAGCCCGGAGCTGCCCAAAGTCGTGTCACCGGCTGTTCATTGGAACAATCAGAGTGTACAGAGCGGCGGTCAGCAACAGCAGCAACAGCAACTGTCGGCCGTACACCTTCACAATCATCTACACGTCAGAAATTACTACATCCCGGCTAACTCCGCCAGCGGGTCCAGCGTCTAATGGCGAGCTTAGAAGAAGCCGGTCAATCCGTGCGGCAGGTAGCTGCTCGTAATCTCAAGTGCATCCACGATCTTCTCTCGTTTCCTATCCTTTCCGCGCGCTTTCGAGAGCTCTGAATGTATGCATCCCACTCTTGCAACGCATTACTCTCTCGTCTACGATATGTTCTTTCGCAAACTTATATAGTCAATTATTCCTCAATAAAGATATCGCGATCTATACTTATGATCGAAACGAAAAAGTTTCCGATGAAGTAAAGTCCGGTAGAAAATGTAACAAATGACAAGATTATATTTTTCAATTAATTTCAAGCAAAATTTAATAATATTTTAAGATTTTAATGCAAAAAGATGTAATATTAAAAAATAGAAAATTATTCCTATTCATAAATGAAATTATCTTGTTCAATAAATGTAAATATATAAAGAAATAGAAATTAACTAATTAATAAATGATGATTTTCATCGATATTAAATTAATTGATGAATATGTCATCACGTAATAATGCGACAAAAGTGGGATACACTGTACGCAAAGATTTGAAAATGATGCGGGCTCAAAAAATAATAATTAAATTCTAGAAGAGGACAGTTAAAGTTACTAAAAATTTTAACAGTCTTATAATACTCCGGTATAAACAGCGTGCATTAATTATTTCATTGTAAAAAAGCAATATATTGAATTATTATATTATTTGAACAGTAAATCTTATATTTTATGTATATATTTTTTATTTTATATTATTTATTTATATATATATATATTTTTTTATGTTACATTATTTTATATATTATATATTTTTATATATTATTATATCGATTCAAACAGCCGCGCGTAAGTTATGTGTTCAGCCCTTGTATCATTTTTAACGCTATTCATATATTCAGACATCGAAACAACACAATCATTTTTTCTGTAAAGTTTTATATTGATGTGACACGCGTGAAAAATATGCGTAGATAATCTCCGAAAGGAATAGAGCGGAAAATTGCGGGTGAAAATTGTGCGTTGATAAGTTAGACCACGTGAGAAATAGATCAATCTATGGCCAATTATCTTTCTAATAACATCATCGTAAGATTGCATTCTCGCGTGTTGCTCGCACGTTGCTTCTTATGTCGCTTTGTTCCAATCAAAGTTCGTCGTCTTATCGGAATTTGAACGGAGGGAAACGGGAGAAAATAGTCGCCTGTAGATTTTCTTAATGATCGAAAAATTTACCTCAAACGTTCTCACACTTAGCATTTAAATCAAAATATTCAGACAGCGCAAATATTTTAAAAATATCATACAAGCGTTTAAAAAACGCTGTTGTAAAAGTGTCTGAAAAAGGTGTTTCTAATGTGCTGTAAATTGTTGATTTTTGTGCTATTTAGATATAACGATTTTTAAAATCCTTTAACTCCTTCTTTTCCTAATTATCGAACGGATTCTCATACAGATAACAGCTGGCTTCCTGACGGGCGATCGACCTTTCTCACTTAGAACGTGGAAAATAATTCGAGTCTGATAATTCAAGTTCGGCGAATCAAATGTGAATTTTGGTTACGCATGAGGAACTTATACTTGTATTATATAGATAAATGTTTAAGAAAAGATTATGTATAGATTGAAATTTGACAATAGAATCTCAGCGTGAAATTTATGACAAGTATTAATCGTAAATCTATCTCCAAAGTGTGACGAAGATAAACCACATCTTGATAATAAAATTAATGCTTCTCCAGTATATATAACATATTTATTTATAATAACATCTATGTTATATATATATATATAGTATATGTTATATGGACCTTGTAATATAAACAGCTATTTGTTTATAAGAATCTTAAAACAGATATATAAAAAGAGGATTTTTTTAATTCACTGCCTCTAGAAAAATTCAATTCGCTACACTTTCGAGATAAACGGTCCGCATTTTACGCTGAGATTTTATTGACGAATTGAAAGTTTTTTTGTAAATACGAAGACCGCGCAGAGCCAAATTAGCGAAAACGGCGGCGCGGTAGGAAATTGATGTACGCGGGGCATTACGTTAGACTGATGATTGCGCGATCTCCGCTTGTTCAAAGTGTAATATAAAAGTCGGTTTAGGAGATTTAACACATATAAGCGCATCCCCATTGCATAATCCACGCGTTGGTAGAGAGACGCTAATAACGAAGATATATTCTGTACAAACCCCTGTATTCCCACTTTCCATTTTCCCTCCCCCTCCCCCCCCCACCCTTCGATCCATCCCCTTGTATGTATGTATGTACATGTATCGATGTATACGTACCTGCGTATATAATTCATATAAGTCCGCGGGACGCGATCGGGAATCGATGATATCGCCACGACCGACGTCACACCGATGAGAAACATGCAAGACCATTTTTTTAACAGTTACCTCGTAAGCATACGCCGGCAGCCTGTTACTGTCTCGATGCAACTTGAACTTTAATAAAGTTTCTGTTCCCACGAATATATGCCTACAGTCTCCGTTAATTATAACCTGTCTCTCTCCTCCAAAAGAATGAAAATAATAATCGCATGAATGTACATTTTTATCGAGATAAGAATCATCATTATTACCGATGTAAGTAATAGATATGCTTCTCACTCTCTTTTTCTTCCTTTGTCTGTTATATCGCACAAGCCTAAATTCTCTCACATTAATCCAAAATCATATAGGTGCATGTCCGCTTTTGTTTTTAAACTTTTTTTCAAAATTTTCACAATTTTGTTAATATTTTCAATATATCTCTTCGAGTCTTAATTTTCAAAAGCTTACTTTCTTGCACGAATTTTGCAAGACTTGTATAATTTTTTTTCTTCCTATATTATATAATAATTTTTTATAGTTAACCTTCCCCTTCAATCTTTTTATATATATATATATATACATACATACATATATATATATATATATATATATATATTTACACACACACACGCACACGCACACACACACACACACACACACACACACACAGATACTTAGTATCTTTGACATTTGCATGTGTTTCTGTTTCCTTATTCCCGGAAAGGTCTTCTTCTGCTTAGGTTTGCTCAAGCTTTGCCAACGATTATCACTCCGATATTGACGATATTTTTTTCCCTATGCAATCTCTGGTATTTGTGCGTTAGCTAAGAAAAATGATGTCCGAGTTGACAGAAACATTCCGCGCGCGCCGTTAGGCGACGCATGAAGAGTGTCTAAGAAATCTATTTGTCGTGATAACAAAACGGAAAGAGAAAGACTTGGCCATTAGTTAATGTACACAAATCATAAGATGAACGTTTGTTGCACACGAGATGACTAGTCGCGAAAAAAATTATTTCCATCCCCGCAAAGATGAGTGCATTCTTCACATCTATTATTGATTGCGCGTGCTATTATTAAATCGAGAGAAAGAGAGAGAAAAAGAAAAAGAGAGAGATGGAGAGAGAGAAGAAGAAGAGAGGAAAAATACCTAAGCAGAAAAGAAACTAATTTATCGAAGATAATTGAGAAAATAAAGGAAAAAAAGTAAAGAAACGTGTAAGGCGCGTGTAATGCCACTAATCAAAAGAAGTTTTATTGATGTTGACATTAGTACGTAATCACATCTTGTGTATTGCATAATAGTAACAATGTATTTTCTTATATAAGATTTACTTTGAATAGCTGAGAGCTTTAGTTAAATACCTTCTAATATTGCGGCAAACTTCTTATACAATATTCACGCGTTTAGAAAAAGCGTAAAATATTTTCTTGGAATAGTTGCATTTTAAATTAAAAACCTTGTATTGTTGTAAAAATATTACTATCAAATATATCGTCAAATGATTGAAACGATGATACACAAAGGTGAACATTGCGCATCAGAGTTTTGAATCGATTGACAAGTGACGGTTCAAATCTGTCGCTATTCTTTCGTGTTTTCTGTCAAATAATTGCAACTTGTTAAAAATATGCTCGCGATCGCCGATCGAGTACGACCTACCCAACGATAAATATCGTTGTCTATTGCTTGCATAAATGCACAAGAATATAAAGACTGCTTCGTAAAACATTAGCATACAAAGTTGACAAGCGAATAGAAATATTTCAAATATAGTTCCTCCTGATGACAGCACGTTTAACTAATACCTAAGCAGACAATCGCTGCAACACACAAACGTATTTGACGGCGATAACATTAGGCAAAGCGATATCCGACGACATGCTCGTAATAAAGTGAAGAGTAACCTCGATCTAAAAAAAAAAAAACCACGTAATTTAAATCACAATGATACATATTAACGTCAATAAAGCATTCAAAACTTTTATTTTATTTAATATAACTTTATATTTAGTCTATATTTTTTTTCTTTTTTTCTTAACGTAATACCTTTTTTGGAATATATTATCCATATAGTATATTTTACGACAAAAGAAAAATTGAAGAAGATACGTATATAAATATAAATTTTAAGAATTTCAAAATATATTTCAATTTATTTAGAAAATAAATATTTAAGTCTACCAAAAATAAAACAAAATTTGAAAATTAAAGATGCCTGCGGTATATTTTTTGTTTAAAAAAAAAAAAAGCTGAATTTCTTTGGAAAATTGGCTTGTTATCTCGTAATACCTATTGACATTGACGTTTTCTTCTCAGAAAAAATCATGTCTTTTTCACTCATCCGAAACTTTAACGACAAAGATGACAATGTTTATTTTACGTTGAGCAAAAAAGATCGCCACCGGTATTTGACTTAAACTAAGCAAATAACGTAAACAAATAACGTAAACAAAACGACTATTTTTGTTTATCGCAAATAATTTTGCCGGAAAATCATTGTGTACTAATGGACAACATGCTGCTACGACTTTGTTCGAGTCTGTAAGCTAAATCCCCATGTAGTTCCTTGCGGATAATCTTCTTGTTTCAAACTTTTTCTAAAGTTCCGTCGAGTAAATCGCGATAAAATGTTTATGTCAATATAAATTCAGATTATGTATTCATTTGTAGAAGATATATTTTTAGATACGTTATTATATTATCATCAAATCTATGCTTTGTGTTTTTGTAATTATATATAAGCTAAGATAATTATCCTTTTTCCCAAATGCAAAAAATACGCACGCAAATTCTCGTATTTATTAATCGTATAATACCTAGCTATATATAAATCAAAGAATTTAATTGCAAAAAGTTATAAAATTATTTCATAAAATTAATAATTATTCAAAAATCAAAATTTTGTTTGCCACATGGAGAAGTAATATTTCTAGTTTCTCTCCCTCTCCCCTTTAAAAAATGACTTCTATTTGTTGAATAGCGCGCTTAATGCGCGAAATTGTCATTAATGACACATCAAATTGGTTAAAGATCCGATATCGGGAACGATGTCGAGCATAGGATTTAACTGCGCAATCCTGTCGGCGTGTATTTATCGACGGGCATTTCGTAGCGTCCCATTGTCTCTCGATTCATCAAATGAAGCCTCAGGCGATCGCTAACTATAAATCCTCGGTGGGAAACGCGCCCGACGACGATGACGACGACGAGAAACCTGACAAAGGGGAACGAAAGCAATTTGTTAAATATTGCTTGCGGCAAAGTAAACGGCACAAACACCGGAGCCATAGCAATGCCCGATTTAAGGAGGCTACCTGTCGACGAGAGTTATTCTGCGCCAACATATTATGGCATCACTCCCATATAGATCTTCCTTGAATACTGGAAGAATAATCAGAGAAAAACATCTGCAAATTAAAATTAATTTTACATAATATTAATAAAATAATTTTCGTATATTTGATCATAAATGGTATGGCTAATTTATTGCTGAATTTATGATTGCATGCTATGTATTTTTCTATTATATATTATATATATATATATATATATATATATATATATATATATATACCTGGAAAAATTGATTTATTAAATACTTCTTTTTCACAAACAGAAAAATAAGTTTAAAAGCTGTTTCATCAATTTAGATCTAAACAAAGCATATTAAAAATTACATTTTTTACATTGGAATTTCTATTGCATATTTTTCTGTTTGCCGATCCGGTGATTTTTCGCATTTAAATCTTTGCGTTCACGGATACGTGTTTTCAAGATCGACGCGATCAGCTTTCCCACAGAGAGGCGAGGGTGTTGGAAAAACAGTTGGCGTTTGGCCGCTCGCGACGACGCTCTGTGCAGTCTATGCAAACTCCATTCTGGTTTGTTATTTCAAACCGCCGGGATATATCAGTCAGTTTTCGAATATTTAACAAATAATGACGAAGCATTCCGATGAAAACGTGGAATGAGATGGGAGATTGAGGGCTTCAAAGATATATATGTATATGTATCGTGTGCTTCTAGATAAAATATCTTCCTGCTGTTGGGTCGACTAAACACGTGCATTCAGAATCTAGAGTCTTAAAAAAAAAATCAGTAATCTCTGCACTAAATACTTAGATATAACAATAATCAATTTATGATAATTTTATTTTAATCTCTTTTTTTCTTTATCTCCTTTATATAATACTTTATCTCATTTATATAATACTTATCTATTATAATTTAAATTCCATATATAAATAAAACTTTTATTAATGATTAATATTGAATAAATAAAATATTTTTATTGGTACTAGCATAATAGTATATTTTAATATATATTTTTAACAATGTACCACACACACATAACACTAATAATATTATATCTATATATATTTTATGTTACTATACTCTCTTTCTCTCCATTATATAAATACTATATTACTGATTTTTTTTCAAAAAACGATACCACGTGCAATGTCAGAGATCGATCGAGAAAAATACAGCTTCCCAAATATTCAAAACAGGAAGCAATCCGCCACCTTTATACTATTTTCACGTCGCTCACAGAAATAATCTCGAGATCTTCCTCGCGATACGATACGCGTTCTCTGTTAGAGTAGCAGACCTTCACGACATTATAGCGAGCCCACGCTACGACAGGCATTGTGCCGGACGTATTTAGAGCAGATTGCCGGATCGGACACGGCGGAGCCGGCATGTTTGCGACTGCGTTGCAACACGCCGTGCATGCATAACCGGGTATGCAACGTGTGTGAGTGTATATGTACGTGCATTTCGCATAAGTCACAGCGAGGCGAAGCGACACGTACACCGGATGCGCGCCTCCTCCATAGTGGGCATAGCCTATGGTAGCTAGATAGTGCATAGTATAGGGGGAGACAGAATGGCGGAGAGAGAATCTACCGGTGATCTCGTTTAACCCTCATGGTTGTTATGCCAAATGTGTATGTGAGTGGATTCGCGGCTGCGCGGATTAGGATTAGAATCCACTTCGCGGGTTCCTTTTAGCAAAATCATTTGATATAATACGAGATCTGGCAGCTTAGCAGTTTGATCTAAATAACACCTGTTAAAAGCAGGAAATATAAAAGTAAATATTTTAATTAAAATAATCTGTTTCGCGGACGCGTATTCCTTTTAGCAAAATCATAATTTGACATAATACGAGATCTGGAAGCTTAGCTTTTTCATCTAAATAACACCTGTTAAAAATAGGGAATGTAAGAGTAAATATTTTAATTAAAATAAGTGAATATTTTTATTAGAATAAGTAAATATTTTAATTAAAATAAGTGAATATTTTTATTAGAATAAGTGAATATTGAATTTTAATTAAATTAAGTGAATATTTTAAATAAAATTAATTAAAATAATATTTTAATTAAAATATAAATGTAATACATACGAAGATCTTTAATATATAATATTGTAATGCTAATATGATAAAGAATATAAATAATACAATAATTTTTTTTTTTTTTTAATTGAATTGTATAATTTGGCAGAAAAAAATTACACATACATATATCGTAAAATTTAATCGGTCAATTTAATAAAAATTTATCTTCCTTAATTAAAATACAAATTTATAATATTAAATGCAAATATAGATAGATTGCCGGCGATTTCGCGGCACTTATTACAGATATATAAAAAACTAACAAGAATATACAGACGAAGTCTATGCAGTATCATGTGACTCTTATATGAATGCTTAACAACATTGCTCACACTGCTGAATGCAAATCTGCTGTACTGCAACTTTCCTCTGATATGTTAATAGTAGAAATTCATGAAAGTCTGATACACGATTGAGTGAATAGAAAGGAAATTATTCTGCAAAAGAAACAAATACATTGTAATTGTTTACGATAAAAGCGATTTATCGCAAACGCGCAATTAAAATAAATTTAAATTATAATGAAGATAATGTATGTGCAAAGAAATTGTGTAAAATGCGATTTTAAACTAATTAAGAAAGTGAATCTATGAAATAATATATTTAAAACGTCTTATATAAAAAGAAGAGACATAGAAAGAATAACAATATACATGTCATAATATATTAATAGTGATAGCAATACAACTATACTTTTTCTCATAGTAATCCCTGCTGATACCTGGTAATAATAATGTAATAATACCGCTGTTGAGAAGTGTCTTCGACGTCATGAGAGAGAATAGCAATAGAATTGGGTTTATTTAACACCGAGGGCCTCAAAAGAGGCCGTCTGAAGAAAGCCGAGAAAATTTTACACACAGACACAGGGGGATCTATGCCGAACGCGAATTACCTCTCGACGGAGAATACCTCTCTCGACGGTGGCCACATTTTCACGAAGGCCGAGGGTAGCACTTTCGAGAACGAACGCGGTTAGGTGCGATCATTGCGCAAATATCCCGTGTATGGGACTTCCGACAACGTCGGGGATTCCGCGATGACGGGAGCCTCGGTCAACACTTTTGTGTGCGGCACTGCAGGTAAAATATTAGCTGCAGCCAAGATCTTTCTCTCTCTTTCTCTCAAGTGGGTTTCCGGGGCCACAGAGAGAGAGAACGCGCGTCAAATGGAATCAACCCTCCGTCCGTCGTTTCGATGACGAAGGTCCCGCGGGACACTGATGCTCTCTCTCTCTCTCTCGTAAGGATATGCCCTCTTTACGTCCGAGCGATTCTCAGGTGTGACGATTCTAATGCCTAATAATCCATTTATGATGCCCATTGTCGCGTCGCGGTTGCGATCCGATGTATTTTTAAGATTGCCCTCTCCAAGCGCTCTCGACGATCAGGCTCGACAAATAGATCCGTCGCCTAGAACGTCCGTTATCTTCCCAGTCTTTATTCCCACAAGATTTTCTGCTTGTTTCTCTAATGTACGGTGTTAAGTAAAAATCCGAAAATAAAAGTATAATAATTTAAGTGAATTTAAACCGGAAATGTAACAATTTTGATAAAATTTGAAACTACAATATTTTATATACGGAAGAGATGTGTGTTTGATTCTATATTTTGAAAGGATTGATTTTTTGCATTTTTTAAAGTTTCAATTAGAAATAAATATTTAATTTTCTATATTCCTATCCATTCTTTACGTTTTAAGTTTTATATTTTAGTGACGCATAAAAATATAAAATTAATTGGATTTTAAATCTTTTTAAATTAAGAAAAAAAGAAATAAAAATCACGCTTTGCTAAACATTCAAATTTATCTTATATTATACATCTTATATATTATTCCTAATAATAGTAACTGTAAAACGTCATTATATTTCAATCCTTAATCTTTAATAGCGACAATAGACAAATACAATCGTAGAGATTTCTTTGGGAAAAAAATCTGGAGTTATTCTCGATGCGCAGTCAAGCATGCGCAGCTAAAGCGCAGCGGTCAAACATTAAGTCACAATATTGTTAATTGAATGCACTCGCTTGCGTCACGCGTGCTCGCTCTCGCAACACTCGCAATTCGTTGATCGCAATTATTTTTCCTCAAGAATGAGTTTCGCCGATGCTCGAACACCTCCGGACAATCGAGATTCCCGATCCTGACGAGAGAATCGAGCTGGGGAACGACGGAATCGCGCGCGAGAACAACCCCCGGGGCGCGTGCAGCTGTCGGTGAGTCCTTCTTTAAATTTCTATTCGTCGCGCGGGACGCAAATACGCCATCAAACGCCGACACAATGGCATATGAAAACACGTCGTCGTAGGCGAGACCTAACGACTGTTGCGAAACCACTTTATTAACTTCTAAACGAGTGCGATGGTGTATAAAGTGCACCGTTGCTGTGTCATTATACACGACTGGATCCCCTGATATTTTTCCCTCATTTCTTTCGTTTCTTTCGCCAAACTACATTTGTATTTTTTATGTTATTTTACATATTTGTTATTTATACATGTGAAATATACCTATAAGAAATTGAGCTGAAAAAGTAAAGATTGATTTATATACAATACATTAATAGCAGTCAAATTATGAAGGAAATTACAAATTAAAAAGTTTTAAGCAAATTAAATTTCAGAAATATAATAAATTATTCGTTTTCGATTAATTTCAAACAAATTTTATATCAATAGAATATAAAGTTTCAAACTCAATTTCTAGAAATTGGAAAACACGAGAAAAAAGATTAGTATTAAAAAGCTGCGAAAAAAAAAAATCAAATTCTTGCAATAAGTTCGAATGATCTCGATCTCAAAATGTATAATTGCTTAGCGTTACGTAATACTATAAACAATATGTTGCACTAGATATGTTCATCGTATCGATACGTTTAAACGCGATTTTCTATGGTGAAAAAGGCCGATGGATGCGCGATAACCTGCCAATGGACGAAAAGTAACGTCCGCGTGTATAAACATCGCGCAAATTTATCGCCCCGATATTTTCATAATCCATCATTACGCTGCGGCTGACCATAATTTTATGATAATGGTGCAGCATTAAATTTACCCTATGCAGAATCGGCTTGTGCGGCATCGCGGCCCCGCAACGGTGTGCGTTGCTTCACAAGCGCCTGTTCCACGTTACGTGATACATAAAACGTTGCGTATTCTCGAAACGGACATCTCCTTTTTTTCAAGCAGGAAAAAGTACTCTTGGAATCATGACGCGATTCGAAAACGTCGCCGATTTGGAAACGCCGACACTGTTGACTTCGTGCATATGACAGATTCGGGACGAGCTCGATGATTTTGCAAAATTATTCTTGCGAATGCTTATCGAATTTTTCGCGAGCGGAAAATGACGGGAGTTTCTTGGCAATGACGTATTTTTCAACACTTGTCACGGCCCTGACACGAATAAATAAACCAGAGCTATGGTACCGCAATCTTGGTCGCGATGTATCGCGTGACTAATGAGTATAATATACAGAGTGTAACATACAGAATGCATAAAGAATTTTTCTTTAGTCGTGCATTATTCGATGACTTTGGAGTCGATTTTCTTTCAACGACAATTTAAACGTTTTATCACTTAGTAATCTTTGACATTTTTTAAAAATGATAATTAAGAAATCAATATAAAAATCCCACAAATTGCATCTAAAATTAAATTAAAAATGTAGAATTTTGTAACTCAATATATATACTCTCAAATATTTCATAATTCATAATAATCTTTTAATTCTGAAACGCCAATTAGTTTGCATCGAAATTGTATATCTTCTGGATTGATCTCTACCACAGTTTCCATCGAGTTGATGAATTTATAGAAAATCTACAGCATCCCCGTATAGATACACATGGTCGGAATGTATCGCGGCAACTCAAAATTCGGGGATTATCCTGTTACGTCGCGTGCATTAGCGTGGAGCCGATAATGGCCGTAGCAAAAGCCCACCCTCGCGAATTTGTAAAACCTTCCATGCATCCGTCGCAGCCGCACGCGCCGCGATGAAAATTTCCACGTATGTGTGTGTATGCGTAGAAGTGAGTACGCAAGCGCGCGTGTTGCAAATTACACGCGCACAACCATTGATTGACTCCGACCGATAGACGCGGTGCGATTCGCCACCGTTCAGCTGCAAATAAATAACGCGTTCGATCCCTCTCGCTCTCTCTCTCTCTCTCGCTCGCCAGCTTGTAACGCGGTTCGTTTGCCGCCCGTATACACGATGGCATTTGCCAGAAAATAGCAGAACGCCTACCGAAAACGCGCACCGCGCGTTTCATAATGCGGATGTCACCGGAAAATATTTGACAACAGTTCGTACATGCGGAGTGGCCGGCTCAAATCGAACCCGAAATCATCGAAATTTTCGCGGAAAATACCGTCGATGACAAATTCGTTATTTTTGTCAAGGCCTATTTCATTTATGCCTTCGATTCGCATAATTCAAGTTGATTTAATAAATAAAAAATAATTCAAAATAAGGGGAAAGTTATAATTTTTGAGAGAATACAAAATCACATATATTCTGCGCAACAATTTGATTCATCTCCTCTATTCACTTCATTTATCATGATTTATCATGAATTTTATAATAGAACAAAAAAATAATTAAAATTAATATTATAATAAAAGAAAAATTATAGATATTATTATCAAGATAAGATCTCTCGAGTACTAAAAGATGTTTTGTTATACAGCTGAGATATATCGAATCATCGATATTCGAAGTAGTGACAGTACCTTATTGTTCGATAAATCCACACCATTTTCCCGACCCACCACTGCCGCAAAGTATATACTCGCGGGCTGCTCGAGGACACTCGTTCGGGCACGGGCACTTGAGGGTGAAACCGTGCGCGTGATCGAATGCGGTCGCGTCTGTGCCCTCGACGACGACACGCTGCGGCCCGACTTGGAGAACACTCCGACGAGAACGTCGGCGGCGATCGAAGTCGGTGGCCGACTCGAATACAAATCGGAAACAAATTCAAAGTCGAGTGGCCGCGGCAGCCGCGGTGCGCGTAATGACATTCGGCCGTGCGTGAAGCATCGCCGTCGGATTCAAAGTGTCTCTCTCTCTCTCTCTCCCGGAGGGTCCGTCTCGAGAGGGCGAGTCTCGGGCGAGTAGACTGAATGTCGAATTTCCGCAAACACCCTAGTGTATTAAGACGTTTACGTGCCCGAACGAGCTGTCGCATTTGAATTCTCAAAAAACGGCAGACGATCATAGATATAACGAATGACCGAAGAATATATAATTAATTTTTTAGTATATAAAAATTTCTATAAAGATTTAAATTTATGAATGTAACATATGATCAAGTGACAAATAATATCTAAAACATGATAACGATACGTGCAATATTAGAAATATATATATATATATATATATATATATATATATATATATATATATATATATATAAGAACAATAAAAATATATTAGAAATTATCAATAAACGACAAATATTCAGTGATTTTTAAGCGAAATAATGATTAATCATATGTCAAAGTAAATATGTATAACTATTGAAAATTTAATCTCGCCAAAATTGTGTATACCGCTCGCACGGCTACTCTCGCAAAACAGGTTTCTCGGAAGTAATTAAAAAAGAATTTATGAGGCGCGCGCGACGCGTACGGATGCTGTAACCATGGCGGATTGTCGCGGCCGGCGCGGTCTCTTTCTCTCTCCATCTCGTCGAAATACGTTTCGAAAAACGAGCAAAAGGGGGGCAACGAACGCTACTTATACAATATGTACGCCGCGGCCTCTGTATACGCCTCTACCTAGGCCGATGTTTGCCGTGCGGCTCCCGGTAGCCGCGCGATCGAGGTGTCTTCGACGGTATTTCTTTACACACGCAACCGCGCACACGCTCTCCTCCTACCGGCGTGTACTTTTCCACGCGCGAGCGCCCGGTAACCGCGTGCCCGGCTAATGGACGCGCACTCGAGACCACTTTGGCCGCGGCAAACATCGACGACGTTTCTGAAAACCCATCCGCGCGACCGTCCGTCCGTCCTGTTACCTTGCACCGAAAACGTTTTACGCTCCCCGAGAGACACGAGCAATCCGGGAGATACCGCGCAGCTGTTGCGAGATGAGCATTTGTAGAGTAGATGCGCCAATAAAGCACTCACCAAAGGACTCTTCCCTTGCCAATTTTTAAGACTTTATAAAGTAACGAAGTTGCATTTATATGTGGTGTATTTTTTTATTCAATAAATTATAATAAATAAATATTAAAGAACGATAATAACCAAGTTGTCAAACTTTGACCACTCATTTTTTTATTTCATGTCATCATATTTTTCATTCGTTCATCATTTCGTTTTATTTCATCGCTTCATATTTGAGCAAATTTTTATTATTATTATTACGTTTTCTATTAGTAATTAAATCACATATTATATATATATATTTAAATCTCTATCATAATCGAGGAAAACACAAAGATATCAAGACACTATAATATTTAAAGTTAATAAAAAGATGAATCGTGAAAACTTTAAATACCATAGCTTTGATATATCTTTATGTTTTCCTCGAGTATGAGGAAACCGCAATCGCGCACGAGAAGCCGACGATTCTTCATTGGCTGGAGATTACGAGATTAGTAATGGGAGCTCAAGCGGCACGGCGTGTTATAGTTGTTGCCAGTCTATACGACGATATTCGATCGTTCGATTCGAGGTGCCGGCTGTATCCCCTGGGAAGATGATCGCCGAGTTGCCGGTGAAATTTTACCCTCCGCGCACCCTCGGGGCACCCTACGGCAATAAGCGTTTAGCCTGCTAATACGTGCATTACGTCGCAATTCATTCCGCTCGTCTTTCGACCGACCTTCCGCCCGGCTACCGCTTCTTTCTCGCCATGCAATGTATCTCGATTGCATTTTTCGCGATCTTATAATATCTCTTCTTATGAAAGATTAATGTCTATTTACTGTATACAATAATGTATATATATAGTAACTTTGTATAATATAAAGAAAATATTTTTTTATATATATAATAAATAAATAATTCATTTTATAACATATTAATTACAATTTATAAAGATTTTTTACAAAAAACTCGTTATACATATAAACAACAATGTTGAATAATTATTTAAATATTGACTTAAATTTAATAAAGGTTAATAAATGCTAATTCACTTTATTAAGTACTGCGCGACAAGCAAATACCGTTTTGACCGTCGTTTCTTCTCTTATTTTCTTCTCCTTTCTCTTTTCAAAAGCGAAAGATGATTAGCATGTTTTAACGTTTCTGCTGATTTTGTCAACGTCATGTCTGCGGTCGAATCTCGCTGCACCTGCCGCAGATGCGACGCTCTTTGTCGCACGTTTTTTTAAGGGTGACATTCGCGTAGTCGTTTTTTCTCGCGCGCGTTGACGATAATTAATACAAACGTACTCGTGCATCGATTGTGTATCCGCTTGCATCGAGTCATACCCGTCTGGGCGCATGCGAGACGAGAAAAATCTAATGACTTTATTCAACGTCACCGGGCCTGTAATTACCCGCAGGCTGCTACGCGGGAGGAAACGGCAACCCTCTGGCGATTAGCAGCCCCTCGGTGATTACCAAGTTAGCCTAAATAGGGTATAGTGTTTAGGGAGAGTCTACGCGGATCCAATGCTAATCGAGGCCGGTACTTACATATGAACGCAAATAGCAGCGTGCGTGGAGGAAACACGTGGCGTTTCTTGAAGAAAACTTTTGCAAAAAAGTAAGATAGATTATATTTTATTAGTTGAAGCACTATATATTTTTTATTTTTTTAAATAAAATAGTTTCTTGAAAAATAACATCGGAAACAAATTTAAGAAAAGTTAATAATTAATATTAATATAAAATAATTTAAACTGAAATATATAAGTCAAAGATTTAAAAGTTTTTCTATCAGAGCCTCATAAAAATATATCTATAATTTATCTAAAATAATCATACAAATTAAAAGAAAATTCAATTAGTTCATCTTTTATTTTTTTAAACACTATTAAACTTGTCCAATTATATTATTAATTAAACTTGTTACAATTAAAATTTAGTCAATAAAAATGTGCATCTAATATGTATATAAATCCCGTAATTAAATTGACATAAACATAAAATAAAATTTGTGCAATTTAAAAATTATTTAATTACTAGCAAATCATATTTTCATAATTTTCAGGTCATCGAAATCCGAGCGCTGGTTATCAAACAATTGTCAACGCGCCGAGGTGGAGAGAAAAAAAAAAAGGCATGGGAAAGACGAGGGCGGGGAAGAGACCGGAGCATTCTCTCTGATCGTCTTGATATCCGTTCAGAAATTCCGTTCACGTGCAAGATGGCGGCTGTAGTTTACCCCCGGCATCTCCCGTTTCACTCTCTCGCCCCGTCACCGCCACCCGCAACCACCTTCTCGCTTTCGTCTCGCCCTTGCCCTTTAACTGCGACGACGACGGCGGCGGCGATGTCACCCGAGGGTTGCGTCGGTTTAGGCATCCCAACAGTTTGACGACATGCCATTACATCGCTCGTTGCACCCCGCTACCGGCACGACGATGTCGCCGATAGAGCGCCTTCGCGAAGTGGCGAGAGCATGTGAGGGCGCAAGACCCTTATTCCGTTTCTCTCTTGCTCTTGCTTTGGAATCTTCCTCCTCCTCCTCCTCCTCCTCCTCGAACAGGGTGGAACGGGACGACGGTAGAGCTCTATTTGCCCGTCTTTGTAAAATAAACGCTCGCGGATACGCCCTTGAATACTAATTTTACACCGCAGATGCTACAAGCCTCCCCCTCTGGGCCATCCTGTGCTTCCTCTTTGGACGATTACCGAAGCTGAGAGCGCGAATACTCGCCTCAATTTTCATTGAAAGAAACTTCTATCTGTAGATGCGTTCCTCTTCCCAAAAAAAAAACAAGAGTCAAAGAGATAGAGATCGAGAGCCGGCAAGTGCATATTGTGAGACGTTAGTGATTTATAAAGTGATTTAGTTTCTTATATTCAATATTGAACCCCGATTTTTCTACAAATTCTTTCAATTTTTAGTTGCAATTTAAAAAAGTAAAATATTTTGATATTATATTTTTAATGCAAGTTTTTATATATGTAGCATAAATAAAAAAATATCCAATCAAGATGAAGTCAAGTATGAATTTAAAATATTTGTATAAAATCGTCAAATTTTTATTCCACGAGATTTAAGAAAAATAAAAAAACAAAGAGCAATAACTTATTTCTATAAATAAAAGATTTTAGTAAAACAATTACAAAATAAGATAAATACATAAAATGCATTTACATTGTTTTCCTAAAAAATAAAAACGCGATTAACTTCAAATTACTATATAATTATAAATTGACTAGAGATTTTGTCAACTTTAATTGTAAATTATTTTATACAAAAATTGCAGGTGTCAATTAGAATCTCGTCTGGACGGATCTCTATATCGAGGACGCAGCGAGCAAGAAGCGGCTAAACGAAGATCTCGCGTCGGTTGTCGTCGAGGCGGGTGTCGTGTTTGCTCAAAACTTTAGGTCATCGCTTTGCCGGAGAGACCGATATATATGTATTCTAAGAGCCCGACAAATAGTACTCGAGTGAGCCACGAAAGGAGGCTGCTGGCTCTCTCGTATCGAGAGATCGCGGCGGCCGCCGTCTCGAGAGGACACCAAAAAACGTACGCGCAAACTTCCCTCCCTCCCTCCCCTTTACTCCGTTATTTCTCTCCCTCTTTCTCCCAATTTCTTCTCTTTTCCTCCCCGGGATCATCGTTTCACGACGAAGGCCGAGCTCGTTCACTCGCCCGTCTTACCTTTTCTCGAGGCGAGATCGTGAAAAGTGGAGGCAGAGATTAGACCGAGGCGTCTGCCGTACGCATTTCCGCTAAAGAAGGATCAACATTGATGGAGCTAACCAGTCGTGAGGATCTCTAAAGAGATCTCGCGCGGACCAAAAGTAATCCCATGTCGAAAAGAATTACAAGAAATAAAACGAGATAAAAATGTCGGCCCCTGCTGCGCTACAAATCGTATAAACCGTCTGGACGACCTGAACATTTCGCGTTTCTTGTCATAGTGGCCCATTCATAGATTTCGAGAAGTATATGAATGGCGATGAACTTGTTAACACCGGAACAGCCAAAAAATGTCAATTATAAAGAATAGTATTTCCTGTTGTATATAAAAAAAAAGTAATAATGATATAATTTATTATTACAACAAGGGTTATTAAATTAATAAAAATATGAAATTTCTATCTAGAATACGTATATAAAATATGAAATACAATAATTACTATACAAAATTTATATAATTGATATTATAATTATGCTGATAATTAAATTGTAATTGCGGTCTTGACAAAAATTAATTCAATTTAATTATTCTCAATTTTTCATTATATCGCGAGAATCTTGCAAATTCGAGTTCGGAAACAAGGCGTTCAATATTCATATTCGCGTAGTCAGTATGAATTCATTCATGGAGAGGATGCTGCGAATAATCGGAACGAGACTCGCTGCCATCTCGCCGTCAGTCGCGACCCAACGCCGACACCCGCGATCTCTCTCCGGTTATACGACGCGATAATAATCGCTCGCGCGCGCGCACACACGATGATATCACGCGGCGAACAGGTATGCGCGCGCGTCGTGCTTAGTTAGTTAAATAAACACCGAATGCCGAATGACTCTCATGATCCACAGTGAGGCCTTTGTGCGCGGCCAGCCTGCTCGCTCTCCCTCGTGGTCACGAAGCGCCACGAAACATTTTAAGCGCCTGCCGATCATTGTTCTTGCTCTGCCCGGTGCGAAGATTTAGATAAAGATCAAGGGAAGATATCGCGATCGATCGACGTTGCACGTGGACCGAAAGGGACGGTCAGAGGAGGAATTTAGTAAGGAAGACATGGGTCTAAGACTCTCATTTTTAGCTCCAGGTCCATTCGCACATGTACATATAATACAACAATAAACAATAAAAAAAATATATATATTTTGTTATAGAGGAAAATAAAAAATATAATTTAGTTGCAATAAAAAATATCCAAAATTCTAGCTAATAATTTCCTCAGGAAATTGAAGTATTTCAAGTAATAGAAGCTTTAAAAATAAACACTCGAAATATTAAACAATAGATTTACATTCAATTATTGTTAAAACAAACAGCGACAATACTATCCATTAAAATTTCTTCTAAAAATAAGATATATCCAATATCTTCGTAATAGGTCTGTTTAAACAACAAGATTTCTATTCTGATTTCTTTTTTGGAACCGCGTGCTTTTTTATCGCGCGTCCCTTTTGTAACATCTTCTCGGGTCCAGCCTTGTATCGATGTCAGATCGAGAACCGCTACAATAGGACGAGAAGAAAATTCCAACTAATTCGAACGAGATAGAACCCACTCGACTGGGTAATTTTGCGCGATGAGTCGGGAGGTTTTAACTTTGGTTTCGAAACAGTACTCCAGCCTTCTCTGCCTGTTTCTTCAAGACGAGTTGTTCCCGACTGCTCCGAAATGCCGCCCAAAGCTTTCTAAACGTCGTAAACACCACTCGAAATGGTTTTCCAGATTCCATAGACCTTCTCTCGAGCATGACTCTACTCGAAATGTTCGGCTAACGAATTAATCGACAAATCCATATCAATGATCTAGAAATCTATTTATTTAAACGCCAATAATTATGCCATGTATATAGTTTTTAAATTGTCGAAAATACTTTGTATTTAAAATTTAGTTTAAAATTGCGATGAAAAAAATTTTTTTTAAAGAAATCGAATATATATATATATATATAAATTTATTATATATAAATATGTTATAAATACAAAATATTTATAGAAACATAAGTTAGCTTCTTATTAAAACAAATTAATTTTATTTAATACCAATCTTTTTATATTTGATTTTTTTAAACAATCTAGAGTATTTTAGTAAGCACACTCTGCCTTTTCATTTATCTTCTTTTACCCATTTTTAATAACATAAAGAATATAAAAAAAAAGACCGCAAGAAAAATTAGAAATATTATTTGCAAGATAAATATCTACTCTACTATATATATTTAGAGATATTTTGAGGACTGCAAAATTCTCATCATCCTTGTATCATAAACTGTAACTATATGATAAAGAAGAAACATGATGCGAACACTATATATACATATGCTTAGGTCATCCGAGAAGTACGGTGAAACACCACGTTTGCAGACAGGTACGCTCTACTACAGTGTGGACACAATGTGAGCCCACAGACCAGGGGCATCTCATTGTCCATTGTGGCGGCTAAGCTGTCTTAGTCACAATAGCACGTGGTAATTCAATTAGTCCCTTTAGTCCGAATAGTATTTTTCCGCGGAAGGGGTTATCGGTAATCTCGTCGTCGCTCTATTGCGTATGATGGAGGAGAGAAGGGATGTGAGGAGATATAAAATTGCCACGCAAAAATGTAGCCGCGACAAAACGTTCTTTCATCCGCGTAATATTCGCGCAATCCGTCGTCTATTTCGATATTCATCCTCGATCATTTCTCGCAACCGTATCTATCCTCGACTATCCGCCATTTCAAGATCTTATCATTCGTCGAGATGTTATCCACCTTCGATTATTTGTCTTTTAAAATAATGTCTCGCTTCGTTTTTTTGTTTTTTTTTTTATCTAAAATATCTCATTTTTCGTTTACCTTCAATTTTGTATAATTTTTCAAGACGATCCTATTCGATTATTATCGAGCTATTCTGCTCGTGATAATATCGCATTTTGATGCTCACTTGGACATTTATGCTTGATAATCCATTTCCTCGAAGTGATATATCGCTTCGATATATTCACTCCTGACTATCCGTCTCTCCAAAGTTCCGCTTCGTCGATATCCTCGACTGTTCGCTTCTCTCGACTTAGATTGCTTTCGAGTTCGCAGTGTATCTGGATTTGCTACATCGCGATAAACGCCGTTATTTAAGACGTGCGACGTTCGCTAAAATTATCGGCATAGTAATCACAAAACGATAACGCTGTCGCTCGCTATATTCGGGATTTTTTTCTAAAAATGCACGGCATCGCCCAGAATCGTACGAAACGATGTGCTGTCGATAATTCCTATCTGTCCGATAATAAAGACAGTTAAGACCACGGAGCACGTACGCATTAAATTATTAGCCTTTATGCATGAGGAATGATGCATTCGATTATAATGGCGACTGCACTCTCAGATATTTGTCATTCCGTTTCTTCTGCCTTCGTTGAAAAAAAGAATTGTCGCGACTCTACATGTAAAATGTACGTCGATATTTATATATATATATATATATATATATATATATATATATATATATATATATATGAGAGACAGAAAAAGAGAGAGAAAGAGAGATGTATGTGTGTGGTTATATGTTATGACATATCGAGAACGAGCGCCGCCCGTAAATCCACTGTTCGTTGAATGCAGCCATACGTCGTCGCGGTTTTAATCAACGCCGTGCAAATCCCCTCGGCGTCGGCTCTTTCATTCCTTTTTTTTGGTCGTCGTCCATCGAGAGATCTTCTATCTCTCTCTCTCTCTCTCTCTTCTTTTTTTTTTTTTATTTTCATTAGCGAACAGCAGTCGGATTACGCGGACCCGGCAGAATCCCTCTTTGGGATTACGAAAGCTCGGAAAAACTGCAGAAAATGCGGAAAATAGCGTGGGGGCGTCGCGACGGTCCAAAATGCGTCCGCATCGCATTCGCCGGACGCGACATCGTTTTTCTCACATCCGTAAACAAGTCAAAAGACGTGGGACAGATTGGTCAGTGGAAACAAAGTTCAGTGTCATGAAAAAAACACAGGAAGCTATGTTTCTTATATTTTAAAAAATTGAAGACGTTTATTAGATTATTTATATCTTATATAGTCCAAAATTCTTTTTGATTTATAAATTTAATGATCTCTATTGACAGAATTTAAATTCGATAATGTAAATAATATATAACAAAGTTAAATTTGATCATTTTTGAAAACAAGTCATTTAAATTAAAATAAGAATAAAATAAATTAAATCATCATTAAGTAAAAAATGCAGAAAAGTTTTGAGAAAAAAAAATTGCTGGATGACAAGATACATATAATTTCATTCATTGTTAAATGAAAAAGGAAAGATTTCTTTTAATTTTAAATACTTTTAAGAAATTTAATCCTCGGTAAAATTTAATTAAATATTCTTTATTCGCATCTTGATAAAATACTTATCTAAGAAAATATACGTAGGTACAATTTAAATAAAAAGAAGACAAAGAACGTAGAATTGTGCAAAAGCTCCGTTTGCAAAGGGCGCTTTTTTGCGAGAACGGCATAGCGCCTCGCGCTTGTAGGATTACAGTGATTACGCTTGCTGTAAAGAAGCAAGAAGAAAAGGGCATACAGCAAACTCACTCTGAGAATTAGCACGTTTTCCCAAGCGCGCTCATGCTCTAAATAACAGCACGCTCTCGCCATTAGTCGCAAATAGAAGACATGACTTTAATAGCACTCGTGTGCTAATCTTCGTCTCTGTGAAAGCTCATGCTCGATTTTGAGCTTAAAGCAGGCTGCATTATATAGTGAATTATCAAGTTGTTTCTTTCATATATTTTAAATAATTATAGTCTATGCAAAAAAAAAGAATTTAAAATAAAAAAACATTACAAAAGAAACAAGATCGAAATAATTATTATAAATTCACTTTTCAATGCCAAAAACATGGATGTATCTCTCGCGATCGCAAACGCATCGACTCATTCGACACGTCGGGCGTATCAGCCGTTATCAGAAACGCGAATGGGGGAGATAAGGTTAGGGGGGAGTACGAGATGAACGTCGGAATCTCGCGATTTCCCGAACTTTTTTCCGCTTCCCACTCGCGACAGAGAGACGTAAATATGGCGGGCGAGGTTTCATCCCCCGGTGCGCGTCGGCGGCAGCGGCAGCCCCGCCCAGCCTGGTATTCCACCCCTCGACAAAAATAAAGGAACAAACGCCGCGGCATACAATCGTCGAAACATTTTTGACGCTCGCTCTCGCGCGCGCAGGATCGACAGGGAGATAAAAGAGAATAGCGCGGACGACGGCGATAGATGTTGTGGGACGGAGGAGCAAAGCGCGGAGAATGAGGAGAGAGAGAGAGAGGAAAGGGGAGAGGAGAAAAAGCGAAGAAAAGAGGAGAAATAGAGATAAGAGGAAGCGAGGCGAGAAGAGAAAATAAACCCGCGAAAGCGAGATAGAGAAAGAGAGACGCGAGCTTGGGATCGGAGAAAGTCGACGAGCAGGCGACGGTGCCGCTGATGGAAGGGGGAGGACAAGGGTAAGAGAGGGAGGGAGTTGGATGTTCGAACGAACGCAATTTGCATGATTTTGCATGTTTTAGCGCGCCCCGGCGCTGCGCCCATCGGGTTTCAGCTGTCTGCCTACGTTTTCTGCTTGCTTTTCTGGCTACGGCATGGCCGGCACGCGGGTGCTAGAATCGGAAAGCGGGACGGCAACGGGGGAGGGCAACGAAGGGAGAAAGAGAGAGATTACCGATGGAGGTAGCGGCGTCGACTCGACGCGAAAGGAAATTATTTTGCTTGGTTTTTCTCGACGCGCGCGTGAAGATGCTCGTTGACAGAGAAAAAGAGGGGGAGAGAAAGCTGTCGGATTATTAACAGGCAGGTTCTTCTTCCACGATGCAAAACAAAATAAAATATTTTCAACTCGTTAAGTAAAAAAAAAAAAAATAATCGAAAGTCTGTATTTAACATTTCATCGCAACACCCGCGATCAACGCAAATCAATACCGCAATCAATATTGCGATGTGATTGTATTGTAACGGCTGTATCTTTACGCGCATATTAGAATCAGAGAGGGAGAGACAGAGAGAGAGAGAGAGAGAGAGAGAGAGAGAGAGTCCAATGTGAATGACACTTTAGCCGCGCCTTTTATTAGTCAACGAGTTGCGGTGCGAAATGTACAGAATATGTACATACGATGTATCCGGACATGCTGCTAGTTGCCGGCAGCACCGATCGAAAAAGGACGAGTCACTACCCCGTTGCGGTGTACGACCCGGTATCACTCCTCGCCGCACTCGGTAAGGTCCGTTCCGGCTCTCTCTCACCGCCAACAATGGGCCAATAGCGAGCCGATAATGAGCGACCATTGTCACATCCCTGAACCCACACACGCGGATCGCGCACGATCGCGATCAGAGAAGGAGAGGGAGGGAGGGAGGGGACGAAGAGGGTGGAAAGGACGGAGGAAGGATGGGTACTGCGCAAAGGGGGATGGTGATGGTAGTAGTGGAACGTCATTATAGGTAATCGCGCAAATCACGATCCGCAAGCACGATCCAGTTCTACTCCGCGATCCAGAAAATCGATCCCTCGGTCCTTCCCGGTCGTCCTTCCGACTCTTTCCGGTCTCTTCTCTCCTCGTCTAAAAGTCTAAAGAATCGGCCACGCGATTCCGCTCATCGCTGATAAGCTATATTCCGATTAGCGATCTTATCGTGCTCAAGACCGTGAACAACAATTTTTGTAAATACTATTTACGCACGCTATCTTCAATCTTGAAAACACGTTGATATTGTCTATTAAGTAGCGTTATAAAGCCGCGTAGCAATTTTAAGTTTTGCATTTATATTTTTATTTTAATATCACACGTGCTTTCAAAAATCGAAACAGTTCTTTTTGCAGAAATTTAATCAAAGGATCATTTTTTTGCAGTTGTAAAATAACAATGTTAATTAATAATGTTAATTAATTCAGCAATTAATAAAATATTAACAATTTCTAATTGTCTATCGTTAAGACTAAATAATATATATTTTCTTAACATAGTTTCACGAAACGTCTGGTCTTTTATCATGCCCGAATAAGTTTGAAAAAGTATAAAACTCTTTAGCGTTATATTTTAAGGAATATTAGAGTTTGTTTGGTTGTTCCGGCTTTTCTCGGATTTCTTTTTTTCTCTTTCAACGAAGAAATTATTATTCTACACAAAGCAGATTTATACATTTATAATCTGAAATATTTCAGGCGCTTAGATTTTGAAGAAACGAAGGTCACCTCGTCTGGTCAGATCTCTGGCGCCGTAGTGGAAATCTCTATGTGACATATTTAGGCGCATTACAAACATCATGTTCATCTCAAATTTGTATTATTTGCGCAGCAAAAACTCTTTCAAAAAAAATAATAGATGTCAAAGCTTTAATGTCAAGCTTTCGTTGGAAAACTTGCTTTAGCTCCTTCTGAAAACCCATTTCATTATTAATTCCATTGTGTAAAACGGAAATAAATACAACAGTTATTTCATTCTTTAAATCTCACTGTCATTTACTCGATCTTAGTATTTTTTTAAGCGCGCCCTTATCAAAGAAATTATAAGTTTGGAAAAGCTTAGAACTCTGTTGTTATTTTTAGGGATATTACTCGTTTTTCGTATATAATAGTTTGTTTGGTATTTCCTCTGTTCTCGGATTTTATTCTTTTCTCGAACAAATTATTATCAGGCATTGAAATTTTTCAATGTTTCAAGATTTTCAGGTTTGGCGCGATTATGATTTATGTTTGACGATTATCAGGAACTTTATCACTTCAATATTTGAACGTATTATGAATATCGAGATCGCTCATTCAAAATTTGTGCAACAATACTTGTTTAATCAAAGCGGTTATATTTCCGTCAAAAAGATTATTTATTGTGATTTAAATTACAAAAACTATTTATATCCGTTTTTTTATGGCATCTTAATGTAAAATGACAAAAGTATATATCGAGATTCTTAATATCTTTTGATAATAAAATTGACATTTCGCGATCGAACGTTTCCGCGATGCTCTAATTTAAAGTAGAAAGCGGATCTTCCGGATTACATCGTAGATCGTTAGTGAAATCGCTCTCGTGAGTAAGATGCATTTATCGCTCGCGATTAGTCGGTACGTTGTTAGACGGTAAATAACGAGCACGGCCAATCATTAGATCCCTCATATCATGCCGGAGGCATGACTCTGGTGAACACTCATTTCCAAAGGTCATAGAACGACCGCGAGCAAGTACCGTAAGCAAAATCGCTGATTAATGTAACAGAATTATGAATAAAAACGTGAATAAAAAATTAAAAAATTTATGCAAACGAAATTTTCACATATTTTACACTAAAATAAAATATATAAATTGTAGTGCATTATACATATTGTGAAAAAAAAATATGCGTAATATATATTTTTATTAATAAATTAATGAATAATTATTTATAAATCTCTCATAATGTTTGGGAAATTAAAAAAAAAAAGTTACTCTTGCGCTTTCATCCCTCGGTTTGACGATTTCGCTCGCCTTTGTAATCATTATCAGAGACGTATATGTCCAGGGAAGGGTTAATGATGAGTGTTGCGCGCGAGAACGCAAGGAAGGTGGCCGTGATCCTGTACCCGCGGCACCGGCACTCCTTGCCTCCCTTTTTGCTCGCACACCTCGCTTCGCCACATCGTATCTCTGCGCTCAGAAACAGAGGATGACTTGCGTCCGTGAGAAGCGGCGAAATAGAGGTGTCTGAGATGAGAGGGCGGCGCGCCGCGTTTATTTATCCTGCCCGCTCTCCGAGAGCTGCGATCCTCCTCCCTCCGTCCATCTTCCTTGATCTTTCCCCCCCCCCCTTCCTTTCTTCTCGTCATCGTTGCCTTTTTTTCTTCTGCCACTGACATCCTCTCGCTCGAGCTCGCTTGAAGTCTACAGTTTCTCATCTTTTTCTCTCTCTCTCTCTTTCTATTTTTCTGTCTTTTTCTCACGTTTTTTCCTCTCGTGTCTCTCGTATTTTAACAGAAAACTCCTTAAAGTATAAATCCCTCGGTTTTCCAGCACGATGATAGTAAATATATACACTCGTTCTTCTCTCTCTTTCCAATCATCCTCTTGTTTATATCGCACACGGTCGCGCGCGCGGCCATTTTTTATCCTCTTGAATTTATCCTCTCGCGAGTGTTGGTCCTTCTTTATCTGTCCGTTCTCCTGTTCTCTTGTTTCTCGCAGAGTTTCGATACGTCTACCCTCCCCCTCGCCTGCCTGCCACATTCGTTTCACCCGACCGGTGAGTTTCTTTTTTCCGCGGCAGGCTTTTTGATCGACCGCTATCCGTGTGCGAGTGCATCGTCGTGAGAGTGCGGATGCCTTCATCGCTCGCACCAGAGCTTCTTTTCTTCTCACATCTCTCGATCGAGCTTTCGACCTTGCGACTCGCCTGTCGAGTCGCGGCCTATAATTACAAGCCATGCCGCCGTCACCGTAAAACCCATAGACGCTGCGGCTTCCGATCATCGCCAACAGTAACAGCAGCGATAGATAGCGATGACACTGACATTCTTGCAGGCAATATTTAATGTCTAAAGTCATGTGTTCGTTGCCAAGAATGTCAAATGTCAATTATACTTATTAATATTGCTATATTTGCACATGGGAAAATTATTGAGGGTTCCATCACATATAATAATTATATTAAAATATTTAAAGAAAATAAACGTATTAAAGTTCTTCTAAGTTTTACAACAATGTCAACAAATTTTAAAGTTAGATACAAATTACAAAATTTTAATTTAATATCTATTACTGCAAAATAGCAGTTATCGATTATCTATCATCATGGTGATGAATATCTGAATGTAGTTATGGTATCTTCTTTGCAATACGACTCGAGATGAAGTCGAGCTTCGACCATGAACACGTACGACACTTGATATCCTCGACAACCGGCTGGTGAAAAATCAAGATGCGAGGGAGTTCCGAGGGGAGATTCAAGCGCCTCGACTTTCGTACCTCAACGTGATAAAGATACTTGGACGCCCGCAGCATAAACTGACTTTGTAAGGATGTCTATCTAAGATCCTTTCCAAGTCAGGAAAGCTTTGAAGGGCATCTTATTATCGTCCTTAATAATGAATAGAAATTTTAAAGATAAAAACACAAGCTTTTGTTCGCATCTTGATAAGGTCTCCAATAAAATATATTCATTTTCACACTTTTAAGTTAACTTTGTATAATTTCATAATATCGATAAATTAACAAGATTTAATTTAACACTTAATAAAGTCGCTTTTAATTCAGGTAAGGAAAAATGGTGCCTCGGAAGAAATTAATTACGAAAAATAACTGCAATTCACTTTCGACTTCGTACCGCAGCGTATTCGATAGATTGGCCGTGGGGAAGACCGCATGTTACGCCATTATATCTCTCTCATTCTCTCCTTTAGGACGGGACGAAAAATTGACGCGATGCGCCAACTGTGGTCCGGTTGCTTTTAATTAAAACATTCCCTGGATGCGGTACCGCGGAAAAGCTTCGGAAAAAATGAGCAAAAAGAGTATAGCGAGATAGATGGTTTAGGGGAGAGAAAGAGAGAGAGAGAGCAGGGAGGAAATCGGGAGATCGACCAATTATCTGCTCCGATATGATCTTCCGCGTCTTTCTCTTGTTCGAGTCAGATGGGCGACGACTGGTTAAGCTCCCGCGGGGGCCCCCGGGGGAAATAAAGCTCGTCCGGGTTTCCTCTCGTTATTATACACACGCGCCCGCCGCGGAACTACGGCTATCTCTGCGATCTTTGGTCCTTTGAGGACTGGCCCCCCGCCCTTCGCGTAATACCTAAGGAAACCGGTGCGGCTTTGCTAAATTAATTCCACGACGAGCTTGGTAACGCGCGTTCTCCTCGGACTCTCGAGAGCTGCTCACAACCGCGAAGTATGAGTAAATACATTTCGCAGTCTGTGAGAGATAAAGAAGGATCGTTGTGATTAAGAATGATTTATCTTGAAATAATATCTTTTAAGCGAAAAAAGAGAGTATTCCTAAATAAATTTTGTAAGTTGCAAGGAAAACTTCTCATTATCAGTGTGTGCCTTTTATTAAAATAAAATTATCAATTTTGGTTTAAATAAATTTAATTTCTGTAGAATTTACAAACGTAAAAGAAAAAAAATTGAAGTTGTAATCAAGCAAAATTATTACAATATTGAAATGTTACAGAAAGATGTAATCATGTTTATAGAATAATAATGTTTCCACATTTTTTTTTCCCCATAATTACAACATTTCATTACTGCAATATGTTTGCAATAAGCGATATAAATTTTTTTTTCAATGCCGAGATAAACTTGTTTTTATATCCAATAGCTCGCATTTAATGTGTCAAAAATAATTGTCATTATTTTTATAACTTATATTTTTATAATCTTTTTAATTAAAAGAAATAATTTCTGGACAGAAAATTTCCGCCGGATAATTAGCTCTCCGCATTAACAATCACCGAAATAAAATCGTGCGAATTTATGGTCCGCGATCTTCGAAACGATAATTTCGTTCTTTCCAACCGGCCGTCGTCGATCGCGCACGTTTATATATCGGGTGACAGCGGGGTCAGGGACGATGGCAATATGCGCGCTTGTGCGTGGTTATATCCAGAAACGCGCCCGCCTATCGAGGGGGGAAAGAGGGCAGCGTAAAGACTCGTGAAAGCTTCCGGAGAGACAAATTGGCGTGAAAACGCATTTCGGGGGCAGAAACGTTGGGCGCGAGATTTAGGGGGGGGGGAGGGGGGGAGGAGGAGGATTGCCGAGAAAGGGGGGACTCTTCCCCCCGCTGCCGTTCCCTTCGCGCCAACACTCGGTAATGTCAAACATTTAGGTCGAACTCCGGGGTGTTCGGCTAAATACATTCACTCGTCGTGGTCCTATCATTCCGCGCGACCGCTCGCGAAGAATAGCGTGATAATGAGAGGGATATAATATATTTTATAGGGCACCTATACACACAACGACGATCAACGATTCTGGCCTTGATGACGCGCTTCGCGAACTATTTCTATCTTCGCGCTCCCTTTTCTTTCGTTTTCTTCAATGCAATTCGGTAATTTTTTAACAATAGATGGAAGTTAATATGCACGTTTATCAGATTTTAGATCCTTGAATTTTTCCTTGGCTAATATATATATTTAATTTTGAAAAATTTTGGAATTAGTCTTGCTTCGTTTAATTAAACGTCTCTGTTAATGCTGTATCGATAACTTGAACTATTCTTAAAATTTCCAATTCCTTACGGTTAAGTTTTGTTTCTTGCTTATAATGCCAAGCTATAGGATTTATGCTCTTGCAATTTCTACCTTTCAAGGAAATCTAAAGAAAGCATCTCCCGGCGCGCGTGATTACGCTCCATAATTTCCTCAATAATATCGCGCGCTGTATTGATTCTCACAATTTCTATCTAATTTGACAGCAACCTCGAAACTGCATCTCGACGTGATTATTTCTTGGAGCTCTTAGACTGAGAAAGCACCTACAATCTGCGTTGCATTTTATGACTAATTTTAAAAATCATCTTTCTTGCTCTTTAAAACTAACAAAGCGTTCAGGAATCTTCTGACAAATTCTGAGACTAAGTGTACATGATCAATATTATATTTGTTTCTTAAAAACCAATATTAAATTTAATTAACTATAATTTAATTTAAAAATTAAAATATATTAATTTATTTAAATTTATTTATTCTCAATAATACTACTAAAGAGTCCATCATTTTATTTCTCTTCGCAGTAGTTAATCATATTCACAGATATACTGCAACGATAACTTGAGCAAAGAATATCGCGCCATATTCTTTTTTGAATATTTGGATTGCTCGACTCGAGATATCAGCACGGCAACTTGTCTCTTAATCGATGGGCAGATCTTTTACTCGATAGATAGATATGGACCAAGTCGAGCCGAGTCGATCCGAATCGTATCGAGTCGCGTCAAGTTGCGAGCTGCGGGATCGGGCGAGCCAGCAGCTCGGGGCATTCGTCCGGGTCGGACTACCTCTCGCAGCAGCCATTAGTCGCACCCTGCAAATTGAGTGGCGCCTGCTAGATACGCGCCTGATTCCATTAAAGACATCAAACGGGCAAAAATTACATCAGCAGCCACCCTCCATTCTAGCGCCGCTGTATTAACCTGCCTGCCATGCAGGCGTCCCCGGCGTACATGCACCCACACGCGTATATACGCCCGCACACACACCGACACATTTGTCCTCTGTCCTCATCCTCGTGGCTGTTCTCGCTAGCTTGTACCAGTTCTCTCTCTCTCTCTTTCTCTCTCATCTCGCGAAACTAGCGCGAAGCGCGCTTAACGCACCGGAGGCAATTTTTACCCTTTTTCCATGGGGTATTGCTCGGTGACTGTGCAAGCGCAAGCGGTGATGAAAAATCTTCCCAACAACGACCGATCGCCTCTGAAGTAGCTAGCGTTAAAACCTTTTGCGGTATAGCGATCGCGGTGATTGAGACCGCCGTCGAGTCGAACGTGCTTTCAGACTTTGTTCGCGCCAATATGCATTTTCAAATTATATACTACATAAATTATTTGCAGCAAAAAATTAAAGAAAAAATTTAGATAAAATTATTCGAATAATCATTAGCGTATATAACTCGACCTCTGTGAATATATAATATTAGATATAGTCTATCTAATTCTATCTTTTTTATTTCAATACATATGTATTTAATTAACTCGATATTTTAAAAGTTGTTTAATTAAAAAAAAAAAGTTATGAAAATATATCATATACAGGATCTCTCACATATGTTCTCAGGTATATTACGGTAGATGTAAAAATGTAATTGTAATCAACGATTTCACTTTCATGGTAAAAGGGATAAACGGAAGATCTCTCTTATATAAATCGTCAATGCATTATGGCGAGCCGCACGTCATATTATCGAGCGACTCAATATTTCAGTCTGGCGCAGTAGTAATTAAAAAATCTTTTTTACGAATAAGGCAATCGTGGTTAGGGAGGCCGAATTAACAGAGATAGCTGTAAGCTCTTTCGTTAATTTTATATTGGATTAACCCTATCGAGACACGTGTATTTTAACTGTTCAATGTCTGATCATAACTCACGCAATATGTCGAACGCAGTTCCAATTCATGATGTCATAATTCGTTAAACAGAGAGAGGGAGAGAGAGAAAGAAAAAGGGAAAGAATAAAAAAATAAAATAATAAAATAATTTAGAAAATTCATATAAAATTTAAATTTATGTAAAATATTAATTTAAATATTAAGTATTAAGTCATTAAATACATAAGACTTTGTAGAAAACCCCCAAAGAAAATCACCAGTCGATAGGTTTGCAGCGGTACGCATTTATGCAACCGCACACTGTGGGCGAACGTTTTTTTCAACGAAATTTTTTCTACACGGAACAACCGGGCCGCCGCACCGCTACGCGGAGAAAGAGCTTGCCAAATCTAATTCTCGCCTCGCTTTATTTGATCATATTTTACATCGGCTTTTGACGCCGCCCTCGAAAGGCACGCTTTTAAAATACATTACACGTTGCATCGCGCGTTGGCGCGCTCCGCTACGCGATAAATACGTTCTACGTTTGAGCAATCATTCTCGCGGCTCTCCCATTAGTCGCGCCCTAACGATATTATCGCCGTGCCCCTTGTAGCATGCCGCATACAACGTCAAAATCTTAGGGGTGAATTAGTAGCTGATTGGCCATCGATGCAACGATTATGGAACGATGATATCGGAATTTCGACTTAAATTTATAGTCTTCCATTTTACAAAGTTGAATAAATAATTTAGAAATAATTATGAAAATATTCAATTTAAAATGTCAATAATTATGTCAGAGAAAAAAAAATATTTTAAAATTAGTTATCTTGTAGTTTGCAAAAAAATTATGTAATATAATACTAGTAAAATTATGAAGGCAATTAATAATATAACATAAGTATATCAATTATAAATGTTAATGCAAAGGCACATGGATAAAAGTCAAAGTTTTACATATAAAAACAATTTCTGCTTTATAATATCTGCGATAAAAGATGAGATTTCGCATTACTTAGAATTAGTCAATATAATGTATTGCCTTTTTCTCTTTTTGTTTTAGCTAAATAATAATACTGATATTTATATTTCAATTGAGTACACAATAATAAATAGTTGTGTGTACTTTATTCTCTTACAAAGAATAAACTAAAGATATTTAAATTATAAAGTTTTAAATTAATCTCTCAATACTTTTAAACTTAATTTTAAATTAAATTTTTAACTGTCTTGACACGTTTGTAACAAACTTAAATTTTTTTAATAATATAAGTGTTTGATAACAGTTTATGATAATGATATTTAGTATCATTAGAAAAGAAATTATAAATAAATATATAGACATCCCCTTTTTGATTATGAAAAATTAAAAATCCTAACTTTAAAATTAACAATAATTAATTAGTCAACATTAATTTTTATTGTTTAAATATATATAATAAATAAATATAATAATAATAATTTTGACATTCAGTTTTGTTAGATATCAATCGGTCTTAGCAAACTCTCTCTATTTCCCGAATCTTCTCGCAACATCCCAGCACGACCTAACGCTCGTCGAGAGGGTGCATTTTGTGGCACGAGGCGAGGTGAAAATAATATATTATTCATACGCCGTAGAGAGAGAGACGCGACTTTCCTTGCTTCTCGGCGCCTCGAGCGAAATAATACCTAGGGACCGACCGACCGACCGGTCGTTGCATAGCGTTGAGGAACGAGAGGGGGCGGTCGATGGGGTTGCGACGTGGCCCCTTCTACCGTGTTTCCCTATTTTCTTCCGGAGAACGGGTGTGTGTGTATGTGTATGTGTTGCGCCATAAGCGCACCCGGGAGAAAGCCCGCGGGATGCCAGAGGACCGCATACGAGAGGAAAGAAGAAAGAGCGAAATATATGTGGTGTGTGTGTGTGTGTGTGTGCTGTGTATACATATATACATAAGCGCAGGAACAACGGGCTGCAAAATGCTCCCGTCGCTTTGTACACATTTGCATACCGCGTTCCCCACAGTGTGCATGGCGACGTGCGAGAGAAATCCAAAGCTCCCACATTCCTTCCTTCCTTCCTTCCTTCCTCCCCTCCTTCCCACATTTCGCATCCATCCGCGTGCATCGTTCGCGATGTACCACTTTTTGAACCTCGCTTAAGTTTGCGAGCCGAATAAGTTACCCTATTTCTCAAGACATGCACTGGTCAAAAACGATTCGAATTAAAAATAGCGAATATTATGTACGTTGATATATATTTGATATATTATTATAATATATCAATATTATATGTACAAGACTCTAATAAAATTTAAGAAAAAAATAATCTTAGAATTCTTTTATAAAGATGTTTTTTTTTTTTTTAATTCTTAAATTAGGCTGCGAGCTTCTCTATATTATGCGCGAAAATATTCAAATTTCCATAACATTTATTTATCAAAATACTTTTTAATTCGTAATCGCGTCTCGCACAGAAAATTTTGGATATATAGCCGAAAAGTGTAAAATTAAATACGTTTTCTCTTAGCAAGTACAAAGGGAATTTTTAAGTTCGCCAAGAGTTTCATCTGCTTCTTTAGTAAAGACGGTATTCTCCGCAAGCACAAAAGTTTGAAAAGACTTGAAAAGTATCCTCCTTTTTTCGGAAACATTTACGAAAACTTCATTTCACCATTAATCGTTGTATAAAAAAAGAATAAATTTATCAAAAATATTTTATAGATTGCAATAAAACAACAACGGAAAATAGTACGATTAAGACCTATATTAAATAAGGGTGGCCTCGCTTTATAATAACCATTTACAAGCAAAAGGACAACGGTCCATAAAATGTTCCCGGGCGTTTAGTACATATTTGCATATCGCTGTGTGTGACGACATGTGAAATTCGACCTCGTTCTACTTTCAACATCACACATCGAGTCCACTTGAGCTGCGCGGTTACATGTACTAATATAATCTTCAAAATAACTCGCTAAAAGCTCGAGTTTTTTAAAGAAAAATCTACATAATGACGAAAAGAAATAAGAAATGTATGTGTATGTAGCTATTCTTTTTAGTTTTTAAATAAATAATAAATCTCATTCTGCAAGAAATGAATTGAAATAAAAAAAGGACGAACGTTTGTAAATATTTTGTGAAATATTATCTCTTAATTTGCACAATCAAGAGTTAACTTTTTATACTGTAATTAAAAATACTTTAATTTAATTTAATTCATATTAATTTCTACAAAACTGCAATTATTTAATTCAATCTTTATAGTTGCAACAATCGATTTCGATTACAGGCTTACCGCGTCGTTAACGCGATCCACGTGAAATTCTACGAAATAAGTAAATTAAATCGTTTCGGACCGATGACACGACCGCGCGCGCAACTTGGCGTATGACGGCCGGAGAGGAGAGACGTTGCTCTGCAACGTCGACGTCTTCCGGTTCCGAGAGAGGAACTCGCTAACGAGTGGGGAGGAGACAGCTTAGAGAGAACGCTCCGCAGGAACGAAAACGACGGCGGACAGGAGCGGAAACAATTAAATGCTCCTGCCCGAGTGGTCGCATTGTTCCGTCCGTAGCGGGGTCCGCGATTCCGTGGCTCTCCTTCTTCCCCCCTCCTCCTCCTCCTCCCCCCTCCCCCCACCGTATTGAGTCGATTCGCTCGCACGAGATACACTGTGTTGACTCTCGGGGTACGGTTTATTCAGTTTATTGGACCGATGCGCGCGGCTTTGCGAGGGTGCCACCCGCCTCGTTGCACGCGCGAGACTAATTTGTCCGCTGCGTCGCGTGAGAGCTTCGTTTGAGAGCTGAGCACGAGGTGAGCAAGTATTAAAACCCTAAGTACTAAAGCTACTTGATACAAGTATAGAGGATCTACTGAATCGTACATTTCTCTGATATAAAATTCTCTAATTATTACGCTCAAATTTTAAGCAGTTAACTTTCTTTCTTTTTTTTATAAGAAATAAATTTAATTACTTGCTTCGCATTAAACGTTGAATAATAAGACACGATAATGAAATTGTATTTACACGTCAACATTGTGCTTGATCGTTTTCTTGTTTGAGATTTGCTCGAGATTAAAATAAAAGATAAATTAATCACTCACCAGTCCGATGCGCAGCGGCGGAGTTTGCAACTCTTGATCTGTAAAATGAAAATATATTCGAATTATACAACACATATATACAATGTGTTCAAAATAATAACACGCATATGTATTTTTTATTCGTTCTTTAAATAAACATTAAATATAATTCTCGAAAAAAACTTTTTCAGATATAAACTTTTATAATATATAATAAATAACAATTTAATTTTCTCATTTAAATAATGTAAATAATTATAAAACTCAAACAGTGTTAAAATATTTCTTATTTTATTAAAATTATATTTTTCCATTAATTTCGTTATATACACACATTATATATATATATATATATATTTTAATAAACTGTAGAAAGTTTTGTATGCATTACACAACAAAAGATGTGAAAAAATAACTAATTTTTATCGCGGAGATAAGAGAGTAATTTTATAAGTAACAAATAATAAATAAATTAAATAAGTTATTGATTGCTCACCTCATGGTTGCTCCGCCGTTGCCTCGTGGATCCCCTCTCTTGCCTTTGGTACTCCTTCATAGCACTCACTTGCGAAAACACGGTTAATCACATTCGGGCGCGCACTAATAAGCAAAATAGGACGATCGCGCGGCACTTTGTACGGCACTCCCGCACACGCGGCCGACACTTTATTATATTTCGATGGGAGAACCACGATCGTACAATATACTCGAAATCGCGCAGCCAGATTCACGCATCGCCCGCCACAGCAATCCTAAACATACAAATAGTACACGTGTTTTATAACATAAATAAATAAATATACAAATTAAAGATTACAATACGAAGATTATAAAAAATTAATTTACGAACGTCGAATTTATGATACGTGGTGTAAATATTAAAATACAGAATTAATAAAGATTATATTTTTACTAAAAGAATGGAAATCCATTATTTATCTCCGACGTTTTGTTAATTGAAAAATCCTAAAATGATACCGATAAGATTACTCTGTCTCTCTCTTTCCAAACAGTACAAGAAGGCCAAAAAGACATCTTAAAGATGTCCATAGAACAATAAGATGTCTTTAAAGTCATCTTTTAGATGTCTTTTAGGGACATGTATCGCCTGGATTCTTTTCTCTCTAATTTCGCGCAAAACGAATTAATAACTAATTAAAACGCGATTAATTATCCAAATATAATAAAAATTCATTTACACGCGCGCACAATATTTTTTCAAACACATACAAGTCCCAACGAAATAAATGTATTGCCAATAAACGATTGATAATATATTATGATGTTATTCGTATATTATTGCGCACTTTCTCGATTCGAAAATGAGCAAATTATATTTAAATCTGCGAAAATTTCTAAGTACAGTGCAAGATATATTTGTTGCTCAAGCGTAAAGACATAATTATCGAAGCAAAACAATAATTTATAATCGCCATCTTATATCGCATTGATTCCAAAGGAATAAATCGCGTGCGAGATACCTGTTTCGATAAATAGCCGTCCCTTCGACACGCTTACGAGTCGTGAATCGCTAATTGTAACAATCGAGAATGATCGCGTTTATCAAAAGATATAATCTGACGACATACGCAGTTGCTCACACCGCGTCCTTCCCACTCGAGTCGCGCCGCACGAATGACAACAAAGACGGGTCGCGTTACATTAACAATACACATCGTCAAATACGAAGGTCAAACATCATCCGAGAGTAAGTTTTATTACTGTTATGAAATATTTAATTTATTATAGAATAAATTCATGTGAGATATTTCTTAACTTTCAATCTAATTGATAAATGTAATGGTATGTATATATGTTAATGTATCATTACTACTTTTTTTCTTTATTAAACTCGATCCTGTAATTCATTTATTACTAAGCGCTCTGAATGAGCATGATTAGCAAATTACATTTAAATTGATGAAAAACAACACGATAAGATAAATTTGAATCCAAATAAAAAAATTGATAAAAAAATTGTCGCTCGTAAAGGTTGCTATAAAATAACAATTTATAATATTCATATTTTCTATTGTTTTAATTCTTACTTAAGATCGCGCAAATTATTTGTTTTGATCAAATAATTAATTGTGCGAGCTCTAATTATTCATTAACAAATAAAAAATTATTTGAAGTTATATACATTATATTCTATAATATAATATTATTAGTCAATTATTCTTTATTCATTATTTATGTATTCCTTTTTCGGAAAATAAAAATTTTCGTTGTAAAATAAGCATAATGATATCATGTATATCGTTTTCTCACGCAAGACTTAACGCAGCGAGATTTTTATCTGGATTTCGAAAGATAATCGCGGACCTTGACGAATTACGTTAGATCGTAACGGGGATCAAGATTTCAAATATTACAAACGCCACGTGTTGTTACGCTCGAAATTGTGTATTCGTCCCACGTGTGCTAGCGTAAGTAAATTATAACAACTGTCCGTGAACAAATAATTCAGATGTGAGTAAATTGCAAACACGTGACCATGTTCATTGACGTTATAATCTCTCCGTTTAATGAAGAAAATTAAAAAATTAATTAAGTTACATATATAGATATCGTTATTATCTAAAGTTTCAAAAATTAAAAAAAAAAAAACTTTTACATGCTAAACTTACATAATATATCGCAAATACGACGGCAAAAATACGATTGTTGGAAGCATTCTATTCAAAGATTAAATTAAAGACTCTATCGTAAGATAAAAGAAATATTTAAATACTCGTTTAACGGATTTCACATTCGGAATCCCGGAAATGACAAATTGAAAGAGTCGCAATCGGATATGAGAAGACATCGTTTTTCAGATGATTCTTATAAATAAAACAATGAATCTAAATAGTCCGATCTGATTTTCCTATCTTTCGGCAGTGACGAAATCGAACTCGAAATAGTTTTCTTTTATACATAAGATTAAGATTAATATTTATGATAATAAAATTATTTATGAATATTTAAGACAATAAAATTATCATAAATATTCTATCAAAAAAAAAGAAAAAAAATTTATAATAATATAAAAATATATATCTACCTCTTTAAAAAGAGAAAGAGATGGCGCGCTTGTGAAGAAAAGTCACATTATAAAATATTTTTTAGTAGTTTTAGAGCTTCTGGTTATAAATTTCGTTAAAAAAATTGAACTAATATACTTCCTCCGTTTTACCCAACTTTTGCTTAAAACATTTTTGTTAGAAGATATTTCTAGAAAAAATAATCTCTCATCCAACCTAATCTTGACGCAGCTCTTCATGTGCTTCAGCCTTATACATAGTATTTGTAATATAGGATATCAGAGCTTTCGGATTATGTCGCACTTAGGGCCTCAATATGTCTCAATCCGCCACTGCATACACGCGATCGAGCGGTCCTTATATCCGGCAGACTATGCGCAACTGGTGATCCGCCGCTCTATTCTGCACCACGAAATCTGGCTTCGTGTAGTATCAGTAATACATCTCGATCCACATAATGCGGATCGACGTGTGTCAATGGTTCTCAATTTTTTTTTCTTTTCACGATACGATATCTTTCATCGCAATAAAAACTACATCCCGAATGTTCAACGCGCAAAAATATTATATTTGAAAATATTATACTTTTTCTGAAAGATTATATTTAATTACACGTATATATATATGTGTGTATATATACTGAACATGAGCAAATTTTTTCAAGAAATTTAAACACAGTTTTATCTTGTTGCAGTTTTTTTTTCCTGCACTGAGAAAAAATTTCATGGCACATTCTTTGAGAATCACTGATAACATATATGAATGATCCGCATCTGCACGCTACGCGCGTGAAAAGGAAGACCTTGTCCGCTGCACGAGCGTCGGTTTACGTCGCGGCGCCAACCGAATCGCACGACGGAGGATATCTCGAAGCTGAATAGGCCGCGGGGCGGATCAACGTCCTCGGAGAATTCGTCGAGTCGATAGCGGCTGTCGCGCCGACGGATTTTCCCGTTCTCGATCCCCTTGATCTCCTAATAAAAAGTCACGATGCGCTCCCTCTCTCTCCCGACATGCGGGGGATGATTAGACGACTACGGTCGGTTTTAGGGAGAGGGGATGAGATTGCACCGATATAGCTTCGTCCGGAGAAAAAAAGAATGTGGAAACTATATATGTATCACGTTTGAAAAGACAGAGCAAAAAATAAAATTTTCTAGACGAGACAGAGCATAATAATACGGTTTTTTATATGAAAGATTTATAAAAAAAACTATATATGCATATTTGTGTATTATTCCTTTTGATCATCAAATATATTATATTCGTATTACTCCTCCCGATCATCAAATTTTCCTCAAATACTTTACATTAAATATCTCAAAATCTCAATAATAATCCCACACATTTTACGAAAAACGAGACTTATAGATTCAGATTAATTTGAGTTCACGTGCAATGTATTAATAAACACTCGGCAAAAATTATCCGTTGTTTTTCTTATTCAAGATTTTCAAGACAAAGTTACATATCGTCGCTGTAATTCAACATCTAAACTTTCATTAACACGCTTATCAAAAATCGTTATTTTCGGGAAAATGACCAACTTCCCTTCGTATTGAGCTTCGAGACTTCTATCTCCTAAAGAAGCAAATATTTTAAACGTACCGTTAAAGAGATGTAGAACATTCTCCAGTAGCATTTCTCCTAGATGTCGTTTACTCTCGTATCGTCAAGGTATCGTTGTATATCAGCCGCTTTTATCCCTCGCAGCAAGTCGGCGAGAAGAGCTGAGAGGAGTCGCTTTCAACACCGCCTTCGTAATAGTTTGATAACCCGTTTTTCTGCGACGGCGGCGCTGCGCGACAAAAAAGGACTAGGTAAAGCGCGAAGGGAAGGAAGGAAGGAGAGAGAGAGAGAGAGATAGATAAATTCGTTATTTTTGAAAATGACGAACTTCTCACCGTATCGAGCTTTGAGACTTCTGTCTTCCGAAAAAGAAAACATTTTTAATATACCGTTGAAGAGATGTGGAGCATTCTACAGCAGCATTCTTCCTGGACGTCATTTACTCTCGTATCGTCGAGACATCGTTGTATACCAGCCGCTTTTATCCTTCGAAGCAAGTCGGCGAGAGGAGCAGAGGAGCCGCTTTCAACACTGTGCCGCCTTCGTAATAGTTTAATAACCCGTTTTTCTGCGACGGCGGCGCTGCGCGACAAAAAAGGACTAGGTAAAGCGCGAAGGGAAGGAAGGAAGGAGAGAGAGAGAGAGAGATAGATAAATTCGTTATTTTTGAAAATGACGAACTTCTCACCGTATCGAGCTTTGAGACTTCTGTCTTCCGAAAAAGAAAACATTTTTAATATACCGTTGAAGAGATGTGGAGCATTCTACAGCAGCATTCTTCCTGGACGTCATTTACTCTCGTATCGTCGAGACATCGTTGTATACCAGCCGCTTTTATCCTTCGAAGCAAGTCGGCGAGAGGAGCAGAGGAGCCGCTTTCAACACTGTGCCACCTTCGTAATAGTTTAATAACCTGCTTTTCTGCGACGGCGGCGCTGCGCGGCAAAAAAAGAACTAGGAAGCGCTTGAGGGGAAAGAAGGAAGAAGCGAGACAGAGAAAGAAAGAGAGAGAGAAAAAAGGAGGGAGATTCAAGAGGAATTCCTCCTCGGAGTCGATCGCGGTCCGGGCTCTGTTTGCGGGTATTTGTTAGACGTGGGTTATCCGAGCGCGGCATCTCTCTTTTTCGATGCTGTCAGCGTCGGCGGCATCGCATCGATATCGACCGCGGAATGTAACAGAACACGCGGCCTCGAAACAACATGGCCGGCGGGTGGATCTCCATAACGAGCGCGGTGACTTGCACATCCGACCCAGAACGCATTAGCCGTATTTGCATTTAATTGCCGGTTGTTTGTTTGACATCCGCGCAACCGGCGGAATTAGGAACAGTCGGCGGGAACGGGTGCGGGGGACAGCAGGGCGCATCCTGCGTTCTGTCATCTGCGATCTATTCACGTTCTTCGTACGTTATCCGTATCCCGGATTTGAATGATTTAACTTTTTTCTACATAAGGAGATTATTCCTGATATAATATATAGTCGATATATATAAGTTTTTGAAGATATATATATGTATACAAAATTGAGATGAAAAGATTATTAGCTCCAAGATACTAAAACTATAATTGCCGAATAATATCTACAAAGCGTAATCCTATTATATTTGACTACATTATATTATAATATTAATTATATTTTTAATGTATAGTAAATCTTAAATTATTGTACATAATAATAATAATAATAAAATTGTGATAAATTATATTTAACAAAATTCGCGCAAAGAAAATTAGAGAAAAGAAAGAGCTAAAATAATCTAATCTTATACATATATTTTCTATATAATTTAATTATTTCTCTATTGCAGTGAATTAACAAATAATTCTGTCATAATTAAACGCATCTATATACTATAAATGCCTATTATTTCAAGGTATTTAAAAGCCTCGAATTGAAGGATAATAGAAAACGATGCAGCTATTATTAGTCGCGTTTTCCGCGTTATCAGAGCCGATAGTCTTTGCCGCTTTCCCAGAGGCACCCGGGGATCGCTTACGATTACGGGGACGCACGTAGCTTGTCGGACGTATAACGGTGGATCGGGTATATAGAATCCTAACTGAATCTCTTCTCTCGGAGGATCTCTTCCGCGCCTCACTCCCCTTCCCACCTCGACCTACACTCGGCGAATGCTTCTCCTTCTCTCCTTCCGGCGCGTCTCTCTTTTCTGCTATAAGGAGAACTATCTTCGACTCCCTTTCTCTCTGTTCCCCTCTTCTTGTCTGTCTCTTCGGTCCGTCTCCCACTTCCGGCGGCCCCACCCGTCGTCCCTTCGGGCAACCAATCCCGAGTAAAGTTTGTTACACAACTCGGCGAACTTTCGAAAATGGTCTGCCTCCGCCAAGTAAGCTGTTCTTGGCTCCCTCGTTAGCTAGACTTTCCTCTTTGGCACGATGCTCTCTCCGCCACCAGAGAAACCGCGGCGGATGCGACGCGCGCTTCACAGATCTCTCTCTCTCTCTCTCTCTCTCTCTTTCTCTATGCCACGCAGTTCCTAGCAAAATAGCATCTTCATCTTCGGCAGTGTCGAGTTTCGTGATGTTCCAGATGACGAAAAATTTCTGCACGATCGATGAATGGCAGCCAGACTAAGCTATTGAAAAATATAAGACGACAAATAGTGTTGTATCTCCAGCTAAAAGAAAAGAAAAATCCAAGGTGAAATTTAAATATTTCAGAAAAATGAATCGATATAATGTATATAATATATATTCATGATACAAAGACAAAAGTTATCAATTATTTTTCGAAACCAAATTTTTTTATTATATATGCGTGTACGCCTCACCTTCTTTAAACTGTAGCGTATATTCGATTAAGTGAGATTAAGTTGGCGAAATTAGAATAACTGTTAGAGTAGCCACATCGTGGCGCGAAGTAGTTGCTGAAGTCTCCGGCTATTTTATCGAGATCATCCCGGCTCACTTAACCAGTTCCTCGAGTAACGCATTCATTAACGCAAATATCCGTCGGATGCATTAAGTTGCGCGTGGTTGTCGTAATACGCTCGTCGTATCGCGGAAATTGCGCGTCGACGCAAATGCAAATTGCTCGTCCTTCGTTTACGTACGCCGAGTGCATGCCTCTCAAGCTTATCACTTATCACTGATTAGCTCTCTCGTCCATCACCGATTCTTTGACATTTTTCAACAGCTAAAAACAAAATATGCGATTATTTAAGTATTTCAATATTTTTTTAAATATATTTTTTTATTCTTTTATATTCCTCTATTTTTTCCACTTTATTTAATATAGCAATTTTTATTTTATTTAATCTAAGAATAATCATTAATAACTTTTTTTTTAATATAAAATATTAAAAAATAATGAAAGAGGAATTTCGTGCAGATGCTAAAAGTCTATAACAAATACTTTAAGTTGTGTTATAATTAAATTAGATGAAAATTAATGCATTAATAATCAGAGAAGAAAAAAATAGCGTGTCACAAAATTTAATTATTTTACCACTTGTGATTTCTAAAATATCATTGTCGCCATTGCAATAAAAATATAAATAAAATGACTTGCAAGATATTTGACGCGAGTAATAGCATAATTTATAGATGTGAACATTATCTATGAATACTAACTTTGCATTTTAAAATTTTCGCAACAAAATATGTACAAAAATGTTGGACAAATTTTTGTTTCTCACGAATATAAAGTATAAAATCATGAAATATTTAGATCTTTTATCATGTAGATATTATTTCATAAATAATCGTTAAATTTTTTATTTAATTTGACAATGTTATTCATATTAAGCAGATGTTACTGCTCATTCGATCTAATCGAGTTGTAGAAATTGTTCTTATGTTTTTATGCGACAAAAGTGAAATCTGTCATAATAATAATAATACATGTATTTTATGAGTTATTTAATTAATATTTAAATAGATAATTCTTAAATAATATCATATGGAAACGATATGAAAAGCGATGATATCGCAATTCCAAGCATTCCCGAAATAACAACAAGCAGTCCTTTATCTACTCCGAGAGGTATTAAAATTATTTTTTTAAATATAAATCTGTATTTCTTTATAAATTTTTATAAATTGTATGGATCGCGTCTAATAGATACATTTAAAATTATCATGTGATATATGTATGTTGTAAAAATAAACCGTTCAACTTTATTGAATATATAACCTGCATTGTTTTGTCCAATGGCAATAACATTTATTCCCAAAATCAAATACAATTTAATGTATTATTGAAAACAGAAATGCCATTTAATATCAGTGATTTCTATATCGCAATAGCCATATTATATCAACATTCAATTGAAAATATAATGAAAGATTATGTAATAATTATCTTATTGAACATTTCATGAAATAAATAATGCTTTTCTTTAAAATTTCAAATCTAAAAAAAATTTCTAAAATTACAAACTCAAATTACACATTAAATTAAGAATTTAAATCGACTTTATAAAATTAAAAAAATTTTGATTCTTTGGAATATTATTTCGATTTTATAATATCAATCGATGATTAAGTGTTAATCACTTATCGAATGTTCAGATCAAATAATAAACACTACATCAGAGGATCGAGTATCACACCCCAGCGATTCCAGTGATAGTTCGCCGTCCGATCTGAGAAAGCGTCTTGAAGATTTACCGTCGCCAAACGAATTCACTCTCCTAGCCGATCGCGTGGCTGCTCTTGGTCGGCGAATCGGTCGCAAACGCGAGCTCTTTCTACGTCTGCACGGAGTGGAAAATCGAATCGAGGAGAGCGACGAGTTGGAAGAGGGGGAACAAAGAGCAGAATCTTGGGAGAGCTCCTCGGGAGCATCTAGATCGAAAGACGCCCGAGCTCGAAGAAGGGCGCGAGCTCGCCTGGAAAATTCGTCTTGCTACAACGATAAAACAATGGTGATTTCGCAAGCCGACGGCCCTATCAATTCTTCTAAACTCACCAACGACGACAAGTCAAATCCCGCCAAATCCTCCATGGATCGATCGGCGCGAGATAAGGATTGTTTGCGGTTGCCCGCGATCGAGACATCTCGAAGACAATCCCGATCTTCTTCCTTGTCCGAACCATCCTCCACGCGCTACTCCTATCACAATAATGGTGAATCGTGCAATATCAGAAGCGCGATATCAGCCTTCCATAGTCATCGAAGCTGCATATCTCGTGATAGTGCATTAAAATCAGCCGATCTTCCATCGGTTTCACCGTTTTCTGTCAATAGTATTCGACCTAAGAAGTTCGGAGGATATCGTCCATCTTCCGGTGTGGTTTTGAAAAATCTGAGCTCCGGCAGCGAATCAGAATCCGTCAATGAAGTGAATCGCGAACTCTCATCTGCCCGAAAAATCGGTAATTCGATCGCGACTTTGGAACTATCCTCGCCAGAGTCCAAGGTCGCTGCTATTAACGAACCCATCAAGAAGATGCCGATCATGTCCGCGAGGAATGACATTACCGGATCGATAATGCCGAATCTTTTGCATTCGTCACGATCGCTCGGCAATGATAATTTCAATCGCCAGATTTCTCAAGACATTCTCAATACTTTGCGAAGCTGCATTGTTGAGCAAGTAAACCATGATGACAATATGACGAAAACATGTAATGAATTAGAAAAGATAACTCGTAACGCTGTAAAAGCTGTATTTAATGTACGAGCAAGATGTGATGAACTGGAAACGAAAACTTGCAACGAATTTCAAGACGAGCCAAAATACGAAAATATGCATAATAAAATACTAGAGATGCCACAAAATACGTCGACTTTGTCCGCGAGAAATTTTATGTCACAGTCAGCGGAAACGAGCATTTTCAACGAACGGATTCACGATGATTCTATAATGAAGATCTACAACGAATTTAAACAGATTGAGTCAGATTTTGACGATAAATATAATCAGACAGAAGAGACGGAAAATTATCGGTGTATCACGCCGGAAACACATCGCGATGACATTAAAGATGAATTTACCTTCAATTGCTCGACGAATCAGTCAAATTTTGAAATAAATGCTTCAGAAAACATCGACAGAAATGTTCTCGATACTTCAAAATGGAATCAATTAACGAATCTTTATATACAAGAAACCGTCGAGACACCGCATTTAACTGAAAGGATTCAAAGCGACATTCTAGAAGAAGCTTTATCGTTTCGAGCTTCAGAACCATTAGAGAGCGAAGGTCAGAGTCGGTCATCTTGTACAGGAAAAATATATTTACAGAAAGAAGTGCTCTCGAGTAGAAGACCCCAAAATAATGACATTGACACGTCGGATAATTGCGACCGGGAAATTGTAACGAAAGTTCCCGCGCTCGCGTTAAATTCGCAAGATATTTCGTATTCGACGTCAGCAGACAGTCGAGAATATTCCGCTATGCGATCTCTCGATCCCCATGCATTGATTAGAGCTTTATCGGATGTATCGCTGAAGCGAAAAAGACAGAAGGAGAGTGTTCCAAAAAAACGCGAGGATTTTTATCGGCACGGTAAGGATGCGATCGATGCATCGAGCACAGTTTCGGAATTTCCTGCGAAAGGGGAAACGTGGCGCGTACTGAGATCCTCGACATCGGATTCGCCTAGAAAATCGCGCGCACCTTCCAAAATACCCATCAGAATCTACAATAGTAAGACTACATTGGCCACTAGTGACAAATTTTCAGGATACTGTCAGCATCCAGAGAAATCTAATAAGAATTATGAGAAATTTATCCATCAAGATAATGTTTGCAGCGAAGTAAACGAAAGTGTTGTTCGCCAACGATCGAACGTGTCGTACTGTCAAGTCAAACAGAATTCTTCGATGAGATCAAAAAATAGGGATAACAAAATTAAATCAGGCAGATTTACGTCAGATAATAAAGGAACGAAATACGAAGGCAATGATCATGAATTTGAAAGCGTACCATTCTCAAATCCGCGGAGTTCTCAAAGCACTCCGTTTGGCGATTATGCCTATGATAGAATGCAATGTTTCTCCGAGACTAGATCCGGCGGTTGTACGCCTGTGTTTTTTAATAAAGTAATTTACTCCGGTAATCGCGATTACGCAAAGATAGATGACGATGTGCGATCTAGATCAGATCGCAGCATCTCCCAAAAGAGCGTGGATACCGTGGACATTACAAGCGCTACCGAATCATTACGTATGTTTAAAAACAAGAAGAATGAATCATCTCAAGTCGAGTCATTGAGGAATGGAGAGGAGAATGTCACTTGGAGAACGGAAGACGACTGCGCATCCATTAACGACGAAGAAAATCCTGACGACGTGAAAAATAAGGATTATTGTAGCGCGTACGACGAAAAGCAAAAGGAATTATACTTGCAGACAAAAGAGCATTTCAAATTAGCGATAGAAAGAACGTGCGATCCATCCTCCCCGTTTACAATTCAACATTTTAAGTTGAATCCATCATCGGAAATCGAAAAAAGCGCTAGAAAACAACAAGCTGGCGATGATCTTGAATTCAACAGCGATCAATTGAGTTTCGATCCAAAGAGTTTAGATCTCACGAAAGTCGCACAATCCGAGAATCTGACGTTTCAGATACGAAGGAAGCAGGAGCTGTCTAGGATATCTTCATCGACATTTAACTTGAATTGCGAGTCAAAGAGAAAAAAGAAAAGCCAAGAACGTTTTCCCTTCACAATTTCCGAAGCATCGGCAGCGCTTTCCACTAAATATCAAAATGCGAATGATCTGTTTCCTAATAAAAATCTTGACTCTATGGAAGAAACAAACAATCAGTTGGAAAAGAAAACCATGCATCAATTGCAGGTGCATCCCAGTATAACAAGACTGGCTACTTCGGGTTTAGAAGATACTATGGCGGATATCGTGTGCTGCGTCGTACAGGAGCAAAAAGATGTGAAGGCTGAATCGTCCTCGAAATCCCGAATGAAGGCACTTGTGCGAATATTCGCTTCAAAACTGAGAAGAGCCTCAAAGCATCCGAATGATGATAAAACTTGGGAAACGGCCAAGGTCATTTATGAAAATCGCGCCTGTCAAATAGATTCCAAAGCGAACAGTTGTTCAGATTTGTCGATGGAGGAGGCTCATAAAATGAATTTTGACAAATCTTCGAGCGATCCTGTAAATGATTATCACATAGAGAAATGTTCATCTATGCTCGTCCCTTCCGGACGCATCCTGAAAAAGACGGAGAGTCTTCAAGCAATCGCTCAGAAATATCCCTACCGGCGATACGATCGGGATGATTTATGGATTCAAGATATCAAGGATCTTTCTTGCGACATTAAGAAAGATAATAACACATCGCAAAAAGAGGATGAAGCAAACAACTTACAAGAAAATTTTCCGAAGGATCCATATTCGATTTTTCTTGTGAAGGATCTCCAGTCCAATAAATTATCGGAATCAAATATTGATCATGATGTAATGATTTCCGAACACGTGACACTATCAAATGCGCAAAGTAAACAGAGTATCGACCAGAAGATTCCGTCAAGTGTCATGTCTGAAGAAATAGAAAAAGACATGACCGGTTGTCTCTGCTGGAGGCTTTGTCACATAATCGCGCCGTCCAAGTATCGCTCGTCAATAAGGGAGCAAGTTTCGTCTTCAAGAACGAAGAGATCCGGTTTCCTGCTGTGGAAAAGAAAGAAATGAATTTTTATAATATTGTAAAAATATTGAGAGGTATCGGCAACTGATACTTTTACTCAGACGGTGAATAAGAAAAGTATGTACTACTGATACTTTTGAAAAAGACACCAAGTATATCAGCTACCATGGAATGATACCAAGTACATGGTAACAATACTCGTGACTTCGTTGTCGACTGAGATGAAGTATCAACTATCGATATTTGAAAGTATTCTTATTCGTTCGATGATACTACCTCGTCACTATAATTCTCACATGTAATAACATTTAATACTTTTTTAATTTTTGTACATATAGCATTAGTTGGAATTAAAATGTAATTATTAGATTTTTTAACAACTTTGCATGTAATTAGCATCTCACGTATAATTTTCTTAAAATAGTTAACAAAAGTACTATTTCACTTGAAATCTGCTCATTATGTGTGCGACTGATAAATAGCAAAAATAAACGGACAATATTCCAAATGAATAAAGAGCGCACAAGAAATTTACAGAATTTTAAAAATATTTAGGATAATTATGAGGATTGATAATCGGAGAGAGCTTCGGTGGCACATAATCGAAACGCGTCGTCGATTCATGTGTTTTCTTTATTTATTCGCCGTTCGTACATATTTCAGTTGTTCTCAATAATATTGTTGTTGCACGCTTACTTCCGTTCGTCATATTCATACACGAAAAGTAAGTCTTTGCCGAAGATGCGCAGTTATCGCAGTTTATCGCCTTAATAAAACGTTTTTTCGCTACGCATTAACTTATTATTATTATCGTTATCATTATAGAAAAAATAAGTCTTTAAATAATCACATAAGAGTCATCGAGAGCCTTTCATGAGAGGAATAGGAATCGAGGAAAGGAAAAGGATAAAGGATCGCAGGAAACGTGACATTCATGTATGCGCGTATGTACGTGCATGAACACACATATACGTTGCGCGTTTGTGCGTGCGTGAATATACATGGGACGCATGTATGACGAAGAAATGGAGAGGAATGAGATACGGATCTGGGACGGGAAGGCGAGAATAAAGAGAGGCTGTCGCTTGAGAAGTAACGCTGTGTTGGCCCTATACGGTATTTGCTTTATCTCCCTCGAAACAACGATGCCGCGTGCACTAAGCCTAGAAAAAGATCTATCTACCGAGAAGACCAGTCATTTTCGCGTTTTAGAACTACACACGAGGAACGCGATTATTCCACTATCGAGGAGGGCTTTAATCGATCCGACCAAGGATAGGGGGTAAGGGGAAGGGCGGTCGACGGCCGCTGCCACTGCATAAGAACGTAAAGTAAAAAAAAATCGACGCTAAAGGCAATGCGTTTCCGCGATCCACCTCGAGCGCTGTCATCTATCTTTCCTTCTTTTTCTCTCTATCTATAGCTTACCTCTCCTCCTCTTCTTCTTCTTCTTCTTCTTCTTCTTTCTGCCATTGCCGAGAAAGGAAGAGAAGCTTCGCCCGCCAGCATACAATTGCGCACCTCCACGTACATGTATGACCGCATGCGTGCTACGTACATTGACACGATACGCATGCGTGTCCGGCATCAATCATACATAACTCTCTCGCCTTTTTGTCTTCTCCGCATTTTAATTTCAAGTAATTTGGATTCGATATTCATCCAAGTGATCAACTAAATGATTTTAGCTAAAAATAAACTTGCAAAAAACACAAGAGCTTTTTCTAATTCCATATTGAAACTTCGATATAAAAACATTTTATATTACAATCATGAACTTGATTAAGAAATAAAAATAGCAGTTTCTACATGAAAAAAAAAAAAAAATTGTTCTGCTCCTCTAAAACGATGGAATAGAAAGACTATAATATATTTTTGATATAAAGGACACGATGGGAAAGATTGCGAAAATAATCTGTGGCATCAACATTTTTTTTCGTAGATTTTCGTAGAATTGCGCGAATTATCTTAATCACGCCTGATAAAGCACGAGGAGGAATGCGCTCAAGCGACATACGTGTGACGCAATTATATCTGCGGCAAATTATATCTGTGATCGGTTCTTCCAATCACATCTCAAAGGTCGTCGTTTGTTGAGACGCGATAACAAACACAGACGAATTATATTAACGAGATTGTACGATTTGGCAACGATGAGCAATGATTAATATATGCGATAAGCGGACGAATCTCCGTCTTCCGATCTCGATACGCTCGAGGCGCGATACAACGATGTCTTGCTCTTTCCGCTTGATTACTCGCTTAGCGCGAGATTCGCAAGGAACGTTCACTCAGTTCTCTTTTGTTCGTTCCACATCCATATTATCGTCATCATCGTCGAGGCTCGCATTACCAGGACGGGGCTTCTTGTCGGAGAAACGACGTCACAATGGGGGTGGAATGGAGAACTCTCTCCGCACGTAGAACAGAATGTAAGGCTTACATTTAGCGACAGCGTCGGTAGTCGCCGGACGTACGGAGCTATCGTTAAAATGGAACCACTGACCGTCATGTACAGCGAAGGCAGTGTAATGTCCAGTACCGGCACTGTAACACATGTTTTAATATAAATATAAAATTCTCCGTGTCAAATTTTTATATTTAACAAACATTTTTTTTTTCCTTAAAGCTATGTAAATTTGCACAGAACATATGTATCTAAAGATTAAAATATTTGTAATATATGATTGTGCGATGCAACAATCAGTAAAATGAGCAATATAAACTTAAATATACATTTAGAATAATTTCTTGATTCTCTTAAAAATTAAGAAGAAATTGCAAATATCAATACAATCATTGAGAAACGCTAGAGATATTATTTCCAAATATAGATTATGAACGTACTAAACAATACTATGTTATCTTATCAAATATCGATATCGCGCGATAGTTATGACTACTGTAAAAAAATTGTCATATGTTCTCTTCATCAAATAAATCATTTTAATTAGAAGCGTATATTTAAGGGAGAGCATACCCAGAACCATGGTGCACGATAACGGCAGCCAAGTCGTAAAGATGACTATTCTGAGCGCCCAATCTCGTTCCGGTCACGCCGCGCACGGTGAACGCAGACATATCGAGAGATTCCATCGGAAAATCCACCTGCGTGTCCACCTTCGAGCGATAGGAATTGCACCACCTAAATCTTTTAATGTGAAGGCACAACACCTGGAAAAAGCGAACGTAAATAGCATGAGCATCGATTACTGCATCCTACGCTCGGATGTGTATTTCTCTATTCGATCAAAGTTTGCTTTTGGGGTCACACTTGTTCGTGCAAACTATATCGATCAAGACACGCATGTCTACGTATGCATTGTCGTGCAATAAAATTAGAATAACATCAAAAAACGATATATCAGAGAAAACGATAGCAATATGTAATACAGGAATATAGAAATGTAGAAAATGTAGAGAAATGTAAAAATATAGAAAAATTTTTATTCAAATAAATAAATAATTTCTAAATTTTAATTCTAAATTAAAATTTCTGAAAAAATAAAATTTTAAATAATATTTTTATCTTACTAGATTGCATATAGTTTTCTCCAAAAAAACACGAGAGCAATACTCACATTAGGCAGCCTGTGTATCCAGAACCTCTTGGTAGATCTCTGCTTGCCCATGCAGTTGTCGCAGAAGTAGAGCTCGCTGTCAGCGAGCTCTTCCACCTTGAAGAATTTTGTCAAACTGTAAGTCAGACTGCAAACTTCCTCCTGCTCCTTCGTTCTACTCCTCTGCAGCCTGTCCGGTATGTCCAGCGAGAGGTCCTGGAAGGGCTCGTGCGTCTTCGAGTCCGTACGACAGTTCATACAGTGAACCTGCGCGAGGAAACGCGATCCATAATTCGTCCGCGCTTCTCCCAAGAAGAAAACGAAGAAGAACGTGACTTTGACAAGCGACACCGGTCTCTCGAAAGCGCAGAAATTCCTTCCTGCCAAATAGGCTGCAAGGACGGTACGTTTCGCGCGCAATCGAGGCTCTTTGTCTAGGGTCGGAGTCAACTTACCACGCTGAGAAGAGTGCCTCCAAACACGGCAGTGACGATGCTTTGTTTGCCGCGCAATCCTAAAGGTTCGTGTCCCAGCCTGGGCAGTAATTGCAACAGCTCAGTATGGAGACGGTCAAGCATGTAGGTGAGAAACTCGTGGGCGTCCTGCTGCTGATAGCCCCGAAATCTCGGCACAACCTTCCAAATGGCCAGAAACAGGCACTCGGGCGATATAGCTTGCCCATTGGAGCCACCCAGACTTAATCCGAGCAGCACCTTTCGGAGCTCCTCGGCAAGTAAGGCGTCGCTCATGGACATCTCCTTGGCACGACCTGGCGTCACAATTCGACCGCGATGCGTAGGCGGCCCTGTAGACTCGTCGAACGCGATACCCTCGAGACACGGCATTTGCGTGAGATACTCGCAGAAATGACTGATGTTGTTGAAAGACTGCAGCACCACGTTCATGAAGCAAGTGTTACCGAGATTTCTCAGCCCGACGACTTTTTTCTCTTTGGTACTCTTGGAGCTACGGCGTTTGACTGGCCGATTGTCCGCGCTGCTGGCGTCTAGCGAGTGTAGCCTCTTGCGGGCTGTCCTCGGCCGCAGGTTTCTCACGACCACTTCCGCTTTCCACAAGGCATCCGGATCGTTGTCGTGGTCATCGCCGTTGTCGCGCGCCCTCGAGGATGGCGGCGTCGCAGGCGGCGACGTGCTCCAGCTTTCGTCATTCTCTTTGTGCTCGTCCTTGCGGAAGGTGACGCGCCGTATCTTTTCGATCTGCCCGCTCGTGGTGTCATTCACCACGTATTCGTCGCAAGTATAACTGCAAGAAATAAGACACAATGCAGCACATTTCCGATAGAAATTGATATAATATTGACGAAAATTCTTCCAATAATACGGCATATAAAATTAAAAAAAAAAAAAAATGTTTCAATAATTAATAAATTTACTAATTTATTCGTGACATGATAAAAGCATGAGAATATATTTTCGCGTATCTCATCATATCGAGAATTTACAGCTCTCCGAAATTATACCGGTTATGCAAAATATACAGAGGAGGAAAGAGGGCGAGAGATGTACACGCAGACAGTAGCACACGCGGGTAGTGAAAGCGAAGAGGGAGAGCGGGCTGGACTTACCAGAATACTGCCAGGCTCTCACAGTCTATGCACACGCAGTGTTGAGTATTAGTCTCGTAGTGTTGCAACGCATGGCCTGCTACGTATCGGCCGCAGTGTACGATCCCGCAGTGCAGACAGAGCCAGGGACTCTTCTCCGTGCCACACACTATACACGATAATAACATGAAATGTTAATGACAATTGCAGAGTTGATTCCACGGACTATCGTAAAACAATAAAATATCAATGTGTATCGAGCTTGAGAAATAAATGTATTGCTTTAAAAAAGTTTTAAGATTTATATATTTAAATATAGAATATAAAAAAAATATTTAATACAAAAGAGATAGGAGAAAGTATATATATTATGTTGAGATGATATCTCTATTCTTATTCTTTCGCTACATAAAATAAATTCGCACGTTTTGTTAATACATCTAAAAAAGTACACTTGTTTCTATTACATACTTTCCTAGATGATAAAAACGAGTTTTAAAAAAATTATTGACGACAATATAGATGGAAATATAGATATTGATTAGTTTACAATAATTTATTCATTCGATATTAATATGTTTGTGTGTGACATTAATTGACAATGACATTCTACAGTACTCCATGCACGAGATTAAAAGAACATGCAAAAAAATATTAATAATAATTATAGTTATGATTTTTGTCGTTAGTAGCATCAACTTACATTTATATCGCACATCTTTAACATTAAATAGGGCTATATTATATTTTTATATCGCGTGAATAATTCAATTCTTTGCAAAAACCATTATGAAAGCCAGATTTAGCGTTAAATGTGCTATGCAGCATCTTACAGACTTCCAAAGCATGATATATTTTTTCTCGGAATGATTTTCGACAATCTGCCACAAATCAATCGACAACCATCCAGTCGCAGGATATAATATATCTGGCGGTTGCGAAATTACGAGTCTCTCGGCCCCGCCGTTTCGGCTCGTCTCAGCTTACGAATTCTCGAGAGAGCGCGTAAAAGAGGGGTGCGGCGGCGAGTGGGGGTTCGACACACCCCCTTCGCAGTCGATCGATCGCGAAATGTCTCGGAATTCCATCGGGCTTCGGATTCCGGGCGATCCGTGTTTTTTTTTTTACTTTTTTTTTGCTTTCTTTCGATCATTCGAAATCCTCTCCAGAAAACATAGTGTTAATCAAGGTGCTAAGATCGAGAAGAAGCGAAAAACTTCGAATCATTGAATTTTACACAAGCTTGGCGAAAGAGGCTTGAGTGCAACAATTGAGTACGCGGATGAAAATAAATAATTTCGTGCCAGAGATGAATTTCCATTCCCTACGACAAGCATTCCATAAAAAAAAAAACATTAGTGTTAAAGTAAAATAAAAAAAACGCATTAACAATATAATTATCGTATACAAATTAATAAAAGACTGAGATTGAAGAAACATATCCATATCTGCTGGCTTGAATCAACTAACTTGAGGAGACGTAAATCTAAACGTCATCGTTTTACATATGCAAAACATAAGCAGGCGGATTCACGAATTCGTGTCGAAAATCAGACTCTCTCCTATTCTTCTCAAGGCGATTATTCAGCATTCGCGAACAACAGCGTAATCTTATACATAAGGAGACTGAGAGAAGGGAGACGGAGGTTTTTAAAACGGAGATTAAAAAGCATGAACATGTGAAAAATGAAACGGCCAGAGTCCGTGCACAGAAATCCGATCTGATCGAAGGTCGTTCCTATCCGAGTCGTGTTCGTTTTCAGTGTGCCGATGTAAGGAAGCCTTAAAACGCACCGAGTGCTCTATCGGCACGTTTTAATCAGTAATTCGTTGTCATGAGAATCTCCTGGCAAAGGTAGGAAAGCATGAATCTGAATTTTTACTCGACAAGAGTAAAGACTTTAAAATTTACTTTGTGTGTGTGTGTGTGTGTGTGTAACTCTAAACTTTATCGTATTATATTATCTAGCAGATCATAACAAAGACACATAGATAAGAGAGCAAGAGAGAAGTATGATCTATATAACGGAAGATGCATTACCTCTCAAAATTAATTAATCGAATAATGCAAAATCGATGTAAATATCGTTTGATAGAAATTGAGACTTTACCCATTGCAATACAGGATAGGAAAAAAGTTTGCTTAGAACCATTACCGCTGTCTGTTGGAAAATAAATCGCTTCTAAATATATGAAATGAAAATACACCGACGCGGGTGGCACGGAATATGGCGCTGCATGACTTTGGATATTCAATATGTTATCTTCTTGCAAGATTACGCATACGCGTGACAAGGAATGTTATCGGCCGAAAAATGCATAAATTTTTACAACCGATCGTATACATGACGTTTCTAGAGTGATATTCGACCGTATTCAATGTCTGTCTGCTCAATGAAACGATCTAACTGATCTAGCAGATCCTCGTCTACGCAGATGTTCCTCGTGGAATAACAGTTATTACGATAATAATGTTTGTCGCAATATAACGACATCGAATACAAGAGGGAAGTGTATGTGATTAAATAGTCTTATTTAGCTTTAAATGGACATCATTTCTTCGTATTGTTTAATTCGCAAAAGTTGAGAACAAAGATTTAAGATGTACTTTCTTGGGGTATTTTTTAAGAAAATTGATAAAAAAAATCTTTCGTTAAAGAAAAATTCAGTTCTGAGATATATTGTGTACGTAAAAACATTATATTGAACGATCAAAATTAATAAAAGTTTTTCATTCATCTTATATATATATATTTTTTTAAAAACTTTAATTTGTTAGGTTAAAAATTTTTATATTAAATCAAAATTTCTAAACTTTTTTACAATAGTGTAACATCAACAATTTTTCGCGATATACTCTTTTGAGAATCACTGAATTATTTATAGATATAGACAATGGAAGGTAAGAGCTATATAAGGAAAGAGAACGAAGATAGAAATATGAGAAATATGAGATGCGAGAGAGAGAGATAACATGCGTGTCGCAAACACGTATTCCGCTTTTTTGTTTTTATTTTTTTTGTTCGCAAATCACCGATGACGATCTCCAGGAGAAACGGTCGCTGATTAAGCTTCAAGATTTATGTATTTTCCGGGATGTTGCATCAGCGTACGGAATTAAAGGAATGAACGATGATGAACTAAAAAACGAGAATTGCAGGAGAATATGTTTTAATAATCGCGAAATATCGTAAAAATATGAGCAGAACGAAATATTCCTGCGTGATTGCGAAGAAACGATTATATCAAGTTTTTTTTCCTCGTCTCGTCCGATTCTGCCGCGCCAATGTCAACGATGTCATCACCGTTGTCACCCGAAATCGACGTATTATCTTGTCGACGATCAGGAAAGCAGTGGCGTCGCAACGAGATTAAAAAAGTGATGGAGAAAACTTCGCCAATGACAACGCGATAATTTATAGATAATTTATAGATTTATACAGTCGGGTATCGACAATATGTTAGGAGTATCAAATATCGCCTATTTAGAGATTTTAGTTGTTTCTAAAAGTGACTACAAAAAAACAATTGCACATCAAGATTTTTATGATTAATTATTTTCCTTTGTTCTTATTTTAAAATAATTACAATTTTAAGTAAAATAAATTTTTAGACAAATCTCCATGTTAAACATTATGCTTAATTATCAAAAATATATTGTCGTGGTTGATATAGAGAAATCATTAAGAAAGACATATTTTTCCCATTCAATTGCTTTGAATTTTTCATTGCCGCATGAATAGAGAATACAAATCACAATTTCTCGTTCATATTTATATAAAATCTTATCACATATTTCTCTATATTACGCAAAAATCTTATCTACAAAGAATTATCGACAATAATTTTTAACACATTCACACATATTATCCGCTACTCGATAGACTGGAAGGTTTATTAACGCCTCGCTAATAAAACCACCATAAAAAAGACAAGCTGTCAATGTCAAAGGTGTTCGATATCAGGGGCAAAAATCCGCGTTAGGAGAGTGGCATCGAAGTAATAAGCGTCCCCGCTCTCTCGCAACGAGCTATCGGATTAGCAACGGTGCGATTATCGATTTTGCAATGCCATGTAGCCGAAGGCACGCAGCCTGCACTAGCAACAGCACACAGCCGGCGCAGCAACAGCAGCAGAGCGCAGGAAAAGCGACGACCGAAGAAGGGCGGCGGCGCGGACGAGGGTCCTTTTATAGTGCGTAAGGGGCGAGATACTTTTCTCTCTCCTCCCTCCCTCTTCTTTCTCTCTCACTCGCTCTCAGCCGGCGTGGAACGCACACCATCGCGACGCGATTTCGCCGAGGCATTTAAATCGATCCGCCGCCGGATACGCCGCGATTCGTCGAGCATGAACCGCTCTCTCGCCCAGCTTCTCGCGATGCTAATCAACGCTAATCGCGAAGCGATGTCGCCGTCGAGATATGATGAGATTTCTCAAAAGCTCTCGATATTTTGATTCATCGAAATATCATTCTTAATCTCATACTACAACGAATGTTGTTAATAAATGTTGCTACTAAGTGACGAGTCATGGATCTTAATTGAAAACAGAGATAATATGTCTAAATATAAATATTACCACGTGAATATCGTCAAAAAATACCGATACAACAAGTGAAGGTATTGTACGAATAAAATAGAAATCAAGTATAGAGATAGAAATTTTAACTATATTATACAAATAATTTTTACGATAAAATTGAGAAATTTAAAATAATAATACTATCGATAATTATGAATAAAAATTTAAATTTATGAGTATGATTATTCCTTAAACAATTTATATATTCACGAATATAATTCTCACTCTGATTGCAAACGATGAAAATCTATGCATTAAAGGTAATTTTAATTTTAAAAAGGATTCAAGTTCTAATCTCGATAGTTTTTGATATTTGCACGTCGATGACCATCCTTGGCAGATGGCCATGGCGACAGTTCGCCGAAAGCACTCCAGACCCGCCGGCTATCGCCGATAGCATCGTGTTGAGTAATCAAATGTCCGCGAAGAGGAAAGTGCGCGTCCATCCGTCCATCCGTTCGTCAGGATACTGACTCATTGCCAGTGACGTATCTAACTCCTCTACTATTTGTACTGCTATTTGTTGTGTCTACACATTATTATCAGAGATATAATATTAAGTTATCTTTAAAATTTTTTTCCTACGAGTTCCTGGAATACTAGTTGTTTATTCTAGAATTTGCCAACAACAAACAGCTAGCTATTCTTTATTTATTTGACAAATATAACAATAGACAAGTATCTTTCTTCCTTTAGTTAGTAGTGTAGAAGAGAAAACGGCATTCGTCATAAGAGAACGTAAAACTATTATTGATGTAACCGGACATTTGGGCGTTCACGCATTTCTCTTTATCTCGCTTTCTCTCTTTCTTTCATTAATTAATAGATAACTTCGTTCCCATTTATGTAAGATAAAACTTGATTCACGCATCACCGGTTTATCATGGTTATATTATTAAAGTTATACCATTTTGCGAAATTATCTTGTTTTTATGTTCAACAATAATAGAACAATAATTTCATTTTGTTTCTTTCTTTAATTTTTATCTATTTTAATATTAAACTATATTCTACTATCTAATCCAATTTGGTCGCCAATAATATCGTTCTTTTTAGTATGATTATAGTTTGCGAAAGAGGGATAATCGCAGGAAAACATTTGCGATTTATATATACAACGCACACATCTGAATACGGATAAATCGAGAGATTGTTTTTTTTTTTTATTGCGCGCGTTTGCCAAGAAATATCAAAACTCAGGTCAGCGGAAAAAATATACTATGCATTTCTAATGACGCTTAAGCCTATTGTTTCACATTTGCATTGCACTGCTACTTTTCTACGTGTATAATTTGGTGTTAAAAAATATTTTAACATCTCATTTAAATATAATTAAAAAAATTGTACTGTCAATTGTCAAAGTGGGAAATTAACCATTTACAACAAACTCGCTTTAACGTCATTGAGCTCTGTACAGCCGTTCCTCGATCTACGACGTTTTTCTTCGTTGCCCACGCCCGAAAAATTGATGGCAGCTTGCTTCTTTTGCGCTGACTGTTACGCTTCCTACCTATACCTCTCCCCACCATCTCGTCGCGGCGAGAAGAAAGACACACCACACTCCAGCTCATAGCAAATGACTGGCTCGAAAATCGCAGCGGACTTCGTACAGTTCGCGAATTAAATAGCGAATTATAACATATTGCTTGTCTATCTCATTCTATTTCCGTTAAAAAAGTGTAATAGTCGACTCGATGAAATCGACCGTGTGCGATAGATAAGAAAGATTTTATCGAATCTGATTACATCATCTGTCCTATCACGCACTAGTCACGAGAATTCTCTCATTGAAAAGAATAACTCGATAGAGAGAAAGAGAGTATGTACCCAATTAAAGTTTTTTTTATTGTATTTGACGTTATTTTGTTGTTGAAGGAATAAACACAATTTTTAGTCCGAAAAAATCCATTATTTCTTTGTTTGAATTTAATTATTCAGAGATTGTATAATCACCGTTGTTTTCATTTTCTAACTTAAGAAAATAATTCGTCATTATTAATAATTGCAATTAACCAAATTTTCTTTCTTCGTATAATTGGACGGGGGATCTAAAGTGGAAGGAAATAGAAAAAAAAAATTCACTGTCACTTTAGGAGCAGACATTGCAAACGATACCAGGCATCGACTTACATAAGATATCGATGCTATCACGAAAGCAAGAAGCGCGAATCACCGAACGGAATTAGCTTTACCCGGATGGAGTCGGATAGCGTACTTTGCCTTCCCAATTGCGTCAATCTATGGAGATTTCAAGACAAAGAGGGGAGGGTGCGGAATAAGAGGGCAGGCGGTAAATACGTAAGGGAAGAAAAAACACGTACGTTTCGGATAAATATAGTCCCGAGGTCGCGTAAAGAGAAAGGAAGGAGCTCGCCACGAGAGAAGCGCGGAGAGGATTGCACCGGGATTCGGGGAATAACGAGCCTTTCTCTCTCTCTCTCTCTCTTTCTTTCTTTCTCGTCGGTCGTGGCCATCACCGTGGATTTCACGGCCTCCGAGAGCGGTTCGTTCTTCTCGAACGATCGCCATGTCATCGATCTACTCTCTTTTCTCCCCTCTCCCCTATTCCAGTTTGCACCAAGTCACGCATTGTCTCGTAAACGCTGTCACTTTAACGCGATACTCGGGCAATGGTCAGCGACAACGCTTATCCGCTGCTCCGAGTTCTGTAATCTGTAAATGACTGCTCGCGACGATAGTACGGGTTAATGTGTTTTCGGCTCGGCTGAATCATCGTTCCCATCACAATGTCGTCCAATGCTAATGACAATTGAATGAGTCTTCATATTCTTTCGCTAAAAATATCTAGAAAAATATACGAGAGAGAACTCGAGAGAGACATATATATAGAAAGGGTCGATGGAAACTCGGTTAACTTTAACTAATGTTTATGGCAACGGACCCTGTGTCTCTATAGTATCCCCCTACAATGACCGTTGCCCGTGTATCTTTAAATCGATAACTCGGAGCGAGCACGACCAATGTCACTGTCTGACTCGAAGGACGAAGATCCTATTCTCCGTTACAGACGCGTACAGACACACGGCGGTCCTTTATTCTTTCTCCAAACCACAGAATCGACATAGATTTTTCAATCGATCGAAATCTCTACACGGATTATTTTACGATATTTTCGTATTTACGATGCTCCTCGAACTTTTTCTCGCCGATGCGAAATTCACGCGAGGAACCGTCACGAGGGGAGAGAAAGGCGAATCGTCTCGAAGGAGATCGGCCAACGGCGGACCATTAGTTCGCCGGCGAATTCTAATGACGGAATATTTTAGGGCCAGCTGATTAGTGCCGTCTGGTATTGATTTTCCAATGACGGCCGCGCGCCGCATACTGAGAACTCCCAGCAGGACAACGACGACGATGCACACGCGCACACCATCTCACCATCACCACCACCGTCGTTACCACTACCATCGCCATCACTAACCACGCCGCCGTCGCGCTCTCGCGCACGGAACGAGCCATGGGACCGCGAACACGCCGTTACGAGAGAGGCATACACACACATACACATCGACGTACATCTACAAGTACACACATTATATCACTCGCACGCTCGCTCGCATCTCAAGCGTGCACATCGCTCGGAAAGAGAGCGAGGGAGAAAGAGAGTGGATGCGTGGCTGTGTGCGTGTGAATATATATACACGCATAGCCCGCGCGATGAGTTCGATCCGCGATATCGTCGCTCGTTCGTTGCTTCGTGCGTCAGACGGAGAATACCGGACGATAGCGGGCGTCGCGAAAATATGCATACGGCGGCGCGGAGCGACCTGTCTAAGCTTTTCCCGAGGGAAACAGCGGCGAGATTCGCACCGTCTCGTCTCGGCTGCGACGCCTCAAGGCCGCGAGAGGAACGGCCGGGGCCTGGGTCACGAGAAAGAGAGAGAGAGAGAGAGAGAGAGAGAGAGAGACGAAACGTAAGCGAAGAACGGAGCACGAGAGACGGCATGCGGGAAAAAGGGACGGGAATAGAGAGAGAAAGAAAGAGAAAGAACTGCTGCGGGCGTGTACGTGTAATCGCGAAAGAAAGAGAGGAGAGTTAAACAGAGCGAGAGATAGCGACAGAACCGAGCAAAAGAGAGAAAGGAAAGAGAGAGAGAGAGAGAGAGAGAGAGGCAATAGCGAGGAAAGGTCTGGGTTCCGAAAGACAAGCCCTTTACCTATCTATCCATCCATAGTTTCTTTCTCTACGCTAACGTTTTTTTTTTTTTTCTCTTTCCATCTCGCTCGAGCTGGCTTAGAATCGGTAAAAGGCTCTCTTTCTCTCTCGGGGCTTTGTACAAGTCCCTACCTGCGCATACGAACGGCAAATCTTTCACAGCACAGCCAGATCCCTCGACATTGTCATCACCGAATTGCACGCTTTGAGCAAGGTGCGGGCACTCCATGTTTTCTCCAGGCACGTTTTTCCACGAGGCCCTCGTGGCCGCCTCGTAGTCGTCGTCGTAGTCGTCGTCGTGGTCGTCGTTGTACGAGCGTTCACGAGGCAGTTCGTCTTTCTCTTTTTCCACGACGGGGCGGTGGACAAAGATCGGTCAGGGGGGGAAGGGTAGGGAGGGGAATGGGGAAGAGGAGATAGAGGAGGGAGATGGGATATAAGGTAGATAGATAGGTGTTTCGGTAAAGGGCGAGGGATCGGAGTACGCCGATGGAGTAGAGCTGAGAGGGGAGGGGAGGGGGGAGGGGGAAATAATACGTAGAGGAGGAGAGGTGGGGTACACACTACGGTGTCCCGTGATATCCGTCACATAGCGCGGTGGTAGCGAGGACACTGTTACGTCGCCTTTAATGAAAAAAAAAAAAATAAATAAAACGGGCGAAACACAAAACGGAGGAAGAGATGCACGACCGACGTTCCCGTTGCACAGCTTACGACGTACTGAGAGAGGCGCAACGTGAGAGCGAGCGAGCGAGCGAGCGAACGAACGAACGAACGAATAAACACGAAGAGAACGGCGGTGCGGCCGACTGGCCCCGACTGCCGACCGAGCGCGACCGAGCTGCGTCGAGCTCGGTTCTGCGGTGGTCGGCCCACCACCTCCAAAGGCACAGACCACTAATAGTCGACTGACTCTCGCCGGTTGTGTGTACGAGACTCTCCTCCCTGTTCCCCGGAGTCGCCGCACCGACGGTGGCACCGCTGCTTCTTCTCTCGTCTATCGCTCTCTCTCTTTCCCTCTCATGTCGCGCCCTTTCTTCCGCTATCTCCTGTTCTCTTCCTCTGACGAGGTTGCGCTAGGTCGCTCCTAGCCTTGGATCGCGCTAGGTCGCGCGCAGCCTCGCGGCGATCAGGGCCGACCGTCGTCGAGGACGCGACGTGTTGGGTTTGCGCAGGGCGAAGCTCTCCTTCGCAAATTTATCGAGCGTCGACGAATTTATATCCCAGGACGCCGCTGATTCGCGTAAAATTACCGCGCATGGAATATGACGACCCAACGTGCAGGCGCGCGCCTCGTATAATACTCGCAGCGTGCGAATCACGCGACGGATACGCTCCGTTATACATTTGATATACATTTGACGCGCGATAAATTTTTGGGAGAAAGCGATTTCTCTTGATATCGGATCGTTTCGCGCATCTCTTTAACAAGACGGTATTATTAGATAATCGGATCGTCGAGAGAGAGAAAGAAAGAAAGAGATGCTCGCTCGGGTACCGAGAAACGCTCGAGCTGCACCTGGTATATCAGGGATGTAACCGTCCTATGCCTTTCCTCGGTACGGCATCGCGTTCGACGTTGTAAGAAATATCGCGAGCCAGCAAGACTAGTTCTCTAAAACGGCAACGTAATTCTCTGGTATCAAAGGCTAGAGCGGTTGGTTAGGCATTATCCAGCCAGGAACTGCGAAACGGCAAAAAGAACGAGACACGAGACTTGATAAATTGACGCGATGACGATGATCTTGATGATTGCGCACATGTGCGACGACGAGATGATCCGTACGTCTGTGTGTGCGACGCGGATCTACAAAATGAAGGATCATGTATGCCGATGATTATGCCTCGCATAGCGATCGAACGGCAGGACAATAATTAAGCGCTTTTTTTCGGAAACGTAATATTACGGTTTATGAATTGTGATTGTCGCAAATCTCTAGCGCGATTAAAATGGCGGACTGAGCGCACGCGCATCGCTATATCAGCTGTTCCTTTTCTTTTGTACATTTTGTAAATCGTATCATTTTCAATCTTTTTTTTCAATATTTAACATCGAGAATATATAAAATTGAAAAAACAAACTTTTTTGCAGTCAAAATTATATCTAGTTGAATGAATATCTTTTAATGATTTGGAAAATGAATAGTGTATAGTTTAGTTACTAATTATTAAGGAATCATTTATCATTAGGAATTATTAATGATCGAAGTTCATACCTTATGTTGTGGAAAAGACAATTAGTACAATATTGTGAGTGTTGGTTTGCAATTTTATTTGAAAAGTGCAGGACCAACCATTTTGTTTATAGTGTAAAGCAAAGGAAAATTAATTTTAAGAGCGTCGGCTAAATTGTGGGACAGGTTGCGTCAGTTGGAGTCCAGTGATGTTGTTAAACTCCAGCATCTTCAACATTTCCTTGGTCTCAGGATCGACCTCAATAATGTCATGCTCCAAAGCAGAGACCTCAGGAACATAGTTGTCTCTGCGTTCCCTCTCTTCCTCCTGCAGCTTGATGGAGATACCACGTACCTGACTATGCCTAAGCCTCTTCATCAGGTGAGTGACAAATCTAATAATGATAAAAATATATTAATGATAATATGATATTTACAGTTATCATATTATTATTGTTGAGAAACTGTCTTAAATTGCTTGAGGGAAAAAAAAATATTTATAAGAATAATCAACACAATAAATATATATATGAAACTGCTAATATTATATTATATAAATCATATCAGAATACTATTATTGTATTCTTTATGTTAGTTATTTAATGAAATAACAAGTTTTTTGAAGAATTGAATTATTATGTACTTACCCAGCAATCTTGTTCCGCAAGGATTTGCTGGGAATGATAGCGATTTCCTCGCATATCCTCTTGTTCGTGTGGAAGTCCAAGGTAAGACGAGGATAGTACTTCTCGATAATGAGCTTTGCGGCCTTTTTGACCGTCTTCGTTCTGACACGACTCTATAAATTATAAAAAAGCAACATGAGTTAACAATCTGATGCACAGTCGCACATATATCTAATTTATACACTATTGTTGTGAATTGCGCGATCAAAACTCGAGCATAACCTAAACCTAAACGCGAGCTTTCGTATTATCATGACAACTTTTAGTCGATTAATATTTGTATTTTCGATTTAAGTAAATAATACATGAAACGAGCGCATATTAATTTTTGATAAATTTCCGCGGATTGTTGTAACGTTTGCGGATTAATATTAGAATACATCGCAACATCATACGCACCATGTTGGCTTGTGTACCGAAAGAGACATGGATCGCGAAAAGAGAGAGTCGCCAACTTAGCGCGATACTGTCGCCGATAAGCGGAGAAGTCACAAACTAATCTAGAAACTTGCGGCTGTATTCGACTCAGTGTTACTAGAAGTCGAAAACGTTTGATTGGCCAATCAGGATAAAGAAATTCAAACATCCTCTCTGAAGAAAATTTTACTTGATGACTGTTCCGTAACTTTTTCGAACGTTCCCAATTGGTTTCGAGTCGGCCATCGAGTAGTTTTCCTCGGAAAGAACGTTTTGAAATATATATTTTAAGCAATCAAAGTATTAAATACGAATGATCGGAAAGATATTGATGCGCAAAAAAGAGGCCACGTATACTTATGAAATAATTAATTGGGTATATTAAGATCACCTTACTTATTACTTATTACTTACTGTTTACTTTATATCCGCATTAAAATATTAAATATCGTCGTACTTTTTGCAAAGATATTTTAGTTATTTCTAGTGATGGAGAATTCGTGAATTATAATCTTGTGCAGTTAATTTTATTATATATTGTTTTCGACGATATATTTTTGATATTTAAAAGAAAAATATTTCAGAAAAAAAAATATATATATTTTTTTTTCACGTTAAATAATTACGAATTTCTGATTCATTCTGCTTGAACCGTTTCGATATTATGAAATATCAAAACAATGTTACCACTTTTTTATAGGTAGATTTTACATCGCAATCAATATTATAGTTTTGCGTCGCGGCGAGTGGATCGCGTCTAAATCGCTCCGTATTTTTCGAGATTTAGTGTCGTGTAAAAAGTTAATCCCTCGCGCAGAAAAAATTATTGCCAGTAACAAAGTATTAAATGTTCGTTGTAATGCAAATATTATTGTGTTATACGTCAATATGACAAAACACTTTGATATCGATCATTTACCTGTAAAATTTTGTTTGAAATTTTTCTATATATCACGCCATCTTTCTCTCATCGAAATGCAGCGAAAATGAAATGTGCATATCGCCAGGTATGTCATATAATTAATAATTACATAAATTTTTGCATATTTATTATTAATTGTAAACCATAAATTAAAATATATCCGAATCGCCGAATTTTGATCATTTCATATTATTAGTTTAATTAATAATAAGCAGTATAAGAATAAAGGTAAATCTTTACGATATTTAAAGATATTTTTATATTTAAAACTATATTATTTTCACTCTTTTAAAGAATAATACAGTTTTAAATCAAAATATACATTATACATATATCATATTTTAATTATTTTTCACATCGTTTCTGTTAAATAATGTTTTATGATTACGCTTATTATGTATGAAATTCATATTTTGCATAGCTAAATTTGCTGAGACTATTTTTACAATGTTATCAACAATAGGTGGCAGAATCGTGAACGATAATTTTGAATAAAGCAGTAAAAGAGGTAAAATATATGTTAGTGATAGAAAGGAAACATAGATCGCAGCAGCATTTCGCGTAGCGCCCGCCAGCTGCAGAGTGGAAGAGAGGGGGAAAGTGCGCGCGCATGTCATGAGGTAAGCGGTGGAGCGCGTGCGGATGGCGGGTGGGAGTTAGCGCTCAGTGTGACGAGGACCGCGAGCGGGACGCGTGAGGTACGCGAGTGGGAGCGAGAAGTCACGTTCGGGAGAAGGTGAGCGTGCGCAGAGTCGCGGCGTGGTAGTGGCAGGCGGTGAGTTTGTTTATCGCCTTGGTGAACGGCGAGGACAGTCAGTCAGTGTGCGATGCTACGCTCGGTACGATACACCCATTGGTAGCGGTACGGGACGCGCGCGCGATCGGGTTAGTTTCCGTCGGGTAGGAAATTCGGTCGTGTCTCTTTTCCATCTATTTTTCTCTCTCTCTCTCTCTATTTCTGTCTCTTCTTTCGTTCGAACGAATAATAGCGCGAGTGCGCGAACTCTACATCGTTCTTTTCATCCGCACATGGCGGTCTAATCGCCTATTCGACGTCAATCTTGTGTCGCGCCGGAAGAGAAACATGCTACAGTGCACTGTCAATAGATAGTAGAAGCCTTTTTCGTGATACATCTCGCGCCGATCTGGTGACATTGCCGTGTCCTCTCGAATTTGCGACGCATAACCTCATTTCCCTGAAAATCTATCATCGACTACGTGGAAACGTGGGACGTTCGTCACATTGGTAAGTACTTATATCTTTTGCGCGTAGTCATCCGATGAACGTCGGGTCACCGGACGTCACCTTTGACGTGACGTTAGCCGTCGTCTCGATAATCCTTCGTTCTGCCGATCGCTAACTCCGTTTTTTGCGCATTTTGCATTTGATATGTCTAAATATTATCGCCGTATTTAATGTGTGCCAAAAACACGGCCATGTGTTCGATCAAAGACTTATCTCAACTTGTCTCACTTTGTTCGCATATATCTTACGCAGTTGAAGTTATTATTATAGCTGCTTTATTTTATATCTTTTTAAACTATTTAAATAATCGTCACATTTTTTAAATACGAAAAATTATTTATAAAAATACGATAAAATATTTATATATAAAAAAGAATTTCTTTTTACTTCCGGGTTGCGATCGGGAGATTATCTTAATTACGATATATCGCAATCTGTCGACATTTCGTTATTTCATGTCTTCGTTCCCGTCAGCTGACACCTAAACATGTATCCCAACTACTCTGTCAAGACTTTCACCTCTGTATGCGCGCGCGCACGTGTTCGTCCTTCGGCAATAATTTCTTGCAGCGAGAGTTGTTTTATAAGAAATGCTTATTCGCTTGTTCGAGGCGTTTTTAATCGGCAATCGTATTCGTTTATTCGAAATTTCTCTGCCGAAAGGTTACGTATCATATACGTTTCTCGTCTTTTTTGCTTTCGTTGAAAATCGAGGTCGACCTTGCTCACACTTTTTAAGAATACGAGTCATCGGTGAAATTCTGGCTCATATATTACATTAGTGCGGGATTATCACTACGTAACTTTGTCTTTTTAATTTATTTTAATCTTGGTTTAAAATATCTTTATCTCGTTATATATTTTTTAATCGCTTTTTTTTACAATAAATGTTTTTAATTACTGCCATATTATTACGTACATTATTTAAAAATGTTTTTCTTTCGTTTTAATATAATCTTTTATTTTATGCGAGTAGGATATTTGAAAACAATTATAGTATAAGTTATGTAAAAAAAGAGTATATAAATCTTGGATATTTTTTATGTGATATATTTTCTAATTTTTGTTTTAATTTTGATGCACGGAATATAAATAAACTATTTTTTTTTTTAGTTTTTTCGTTTTTATGGTAATATTAACGAAGGAATTATTTATTACGCGCGCGCTTCGCGATAGATTTCCTCGCGTGCGATAATATGTACATGATTATGTACATAAATTAAGATCCGACCATGATGAACGTAACCTAATATACTATATACTATAAATTGAAAATATAACAAATGCCATGTGCAGATTGCCCCTTGGCTATTTTTGACGAATATTTTTGAATATTTTGGTATGGAATTTGTAACTAATCGATAACTTATTGCAAGTAAAAAAAAGTTATTAATATCTATTTAGTAAATTTTCAAAGTTTTTGATAGATAATAAACAGTGCGCGTTTGCAGTGAAAAATGCAAGGAAAGATTATATTTGCAAAGATTTCGATCATCTTATTTCATCTTTTATGATAAATGTACGAAATGCAAGTACATCAATCCGTCAGTGGAGCAGCGAGGAAGTCACATCGCTGAAAAATCGTCATCGATGCCGTATGCATGAAACGTCGCGCGCGAGAAATATCGCGCGCAGCACGAGTTGAGTCACTGTCTCTTCGCCCGACGTGTCGCGAAATATGCGGGCATTAGAAAAGAGCAGGCGCCCTTCCTCTCTCGTGTCTCTTAAGCCCGTTTTATACGATTCGCCACAGAATTCACCGTGAGTTTCCATTGAAACTTCGTTCGAAAAACATTATTTTATTGAAAAGAATTTTTTTTCCTTCGCGATTACAAACACCATAAACATATACAATAATTATACAATTACGTAGAATCTATTCAAGTTCCTTACATGCCAATCTAGTAGTTTTAAAAAATTTTGGAAAATAAAGATCTGCTTTTGATCTTGAGTTTGTCTACAAGAAGATAAATAAAATTATTTCCAAAACTTTTTTGTCGCTCTTTTTTTCTCTCGTGTCTTTTAAACTCGTTTATATACGATTCACGACAGAATTCATCGTGATGTTTCGTCGAAGGTTCATTAAAAAAATATCATTTTATAAATTCTTTTTCATTGCTCGCGATTATAAGTCACAAAAAAACATATACAATAATTATATAGAATCTATTCAAATTCTTACATGTCAATCAGTAGTTTTAATATGTAGAGTTTCAGAAATTAAGGATCTGAGTTTGCGTTTTTGAGTTTGTCTATAAGAGAAGATTAATAGAATTATTTCCAAAATTTTTCCTCCGCGCAAATACGGCGAAAATTACGACTTGTGTGAAAGGGAGTTTTCTATCTCGGTCGGCGTCGTCGTAAAGCCAGTCGCGCGAATGAATTTGCAGCTCCGCTTTAATTCCGTCTTCTTAATTCGCGTGCGCGCGCCACGTACAACATGAACCGCGTTAACGTAACATCCCCGTGGTAACGCCGCTCGTAATACTGCGTAATTACGGCGCACGACAGAGTACACTTTCGCGCGATCCAACTCCTTCGTGATGTACACTCCGTTCCTGCCATCTTGACGCAACCGGGTCGCCACTCCTTCTCTTTTCTCTCATCTTTTTTCACGTTTTTTAACCGTACCACCGTACCGGGAAGACTGTAACTTAAGTGGAAAATTGCGCGTGAGTGTCGAGAACAGTAAGCACTCTTTTGCCTCTAGTGCATTAAATAAAAAAAAATTTTTGGTTCGCTCCGCGTTTAATACTTAAAAAAATAGAACCTTAAAGTGTGTTTAAGGTTTAGTTAACGTGAAATTTCCGTAACAGGGGAAAATATTTTAGAAATAAATTGTTATTAAGGGTAAAAAGTATTTTATAAAAATAGACGCGCGTATATATTAAATTCCCGCATTAAAGGATTTTGAAAATAATTTGAAAATCATTTTAAATTTTTATATATTATTTTTTAAGAATTTTTACAAAATGAATTTTTTAAATATAAAAAATTTTTATATTTTAAAATTAAACAGAATTTTGAAGATCTTATCACTTTTTCGGAAAATAAATCAGTTAGATTGCGTGCAAAAACAGCGCATCATTGTTCTCACTATGATTTCCGCGTAAAGCAGAATCGGTACAAAACAGGTATCGATGCAATATTATAATTAACGATAGTTAATTATAGTATTGTTTTTTGAAGTTCTTTGAATCAATAGAATAATTCTCCAAACCATATCTGTTTGCAATTTTTTTCTAAAAAATATTATATATGTGATTTACCTCAATTTTTTATATCTGATATGCGTAGAAATACACACACGAAATGAATAAAATGTTCCGTGACATATATGAAATATAAAATTTGAGGTAAACCGTATGACACTTTTATTTTTGAATAAATTGTACTGTAGGTTGTTGAAATATTTAGTATATAATATATAGATATCGATGCAAGTATCGTAGAAATATATTATTTTATTATTATTAAACTCTTTACGGTATATAAAACTCGAATGTTATTAAGATTTGTGACATTATTAACATAACATAATTTATTATGCAAAGGCTGATATGTTGAATATATTTATCAGTTTATAAGCGAATATGCATACGATGTTTAAAATTGACATACTCCTGTATAATCAAATTGTTTCACATGAAAGAACACGAAAAAAAGAAATCTGTTTTTTATAAATTATAATTACATAGTAATACATACCATATGACAATACAAGGCCTTATTTACATCCCTAAAACATGGTCATAGATTCTTTTATACTTAGCTAAAAATTTCCAGCTGTTGAAAGTTTTATTTTATCGATATATTAGATTCCGATTTATTCGAATTTTGATTATTTTTTATTTTTATTAGAATTTTAGATTTTTATTAGAACAGTCAATAGGTTTTCTTTTATCTACAATCTATAATGTTATTAGTTCATCTACGATCTAAAATGTTATTAATTTAATATATTAAGATATTAATTTTATCTTGCACGAAAAAATTTAAAACCAATATTGTTATATTTTATGCGCATATTTTATATTTATATTTCATGCAAACTATCTGATTCTCATTGTCAGTTGAAATTGTGAATGAATTTTAAGAGCAAAATATAGAGTTGAGTATCAGGCGAAATAATAAATTTATTGCTGACAGAGCGGGATTCGCGAGTACGTACCTCCATGTCATCCGCTATGACATTTAGTTGCAATTAATTGTCTTACGTTTCATGCACGCACGATGCATTTCACCAACGCGTAACGCCTATTTTCACACACAAAAGCGTTTTTGAAAAAAGTGCATACAAATTCATGTCGGACGAAATTCATTTTACGCGGAAGCGCATATGCGCAATGTACTCGTAACACTTTTTCCATTTTTTTTTCCTGGGCTTGCCCTCAACTTTTCGATCGGGTCCGCTCCATACACGGTTATGCACATCGTTTGCGGCAAAATATTTATTCTGAAGTGCGCTTTATTCGCTTTTGAGAATAAAAATGCATCGCGAAAATATCAACCTGTGTGGATGATATGAAACTATAAAATAATTATAAATTTTTATTATACGGTACAGGGAGTCACTATTGCGTACGAAAAAAGCATCTGTTTTCAACAAATACAAAAAAAAAAGTATCGTTCCTTGAAATACTATAAATAGAATTTTACATAGAATCTCGCGTATATGGAAGAACCAAATATGTAATATTTAAAAAAATTACATTGTTTGCGTTAGCTTTTGTTGTAACAAACGGCTGTCCATATAGTACGCTGAAACGAGTTTAGGATATTCTTTTTTGCATCCTTATCATTGCGCGACGTAATACAGGTCTATGAAATATTAGATAGTAAATGATCTAGCCATCTGATTGTGGATATGTAATATTAAGTATAATTTATCACAAGCGCAATACATGCGGCCCACAAATTAATCACGAAAAATTTCGTTTGATATCGCATTTAATATCACTGAATTGAGGTCTGGTTCGCGTGCCATTTATTTTCAGGAGACCGCACGCGACTCTTAACCTCTGCCATGAAAATGTCAGTTACCATTATATATAGCTTGAACATCTCAGTTGAAAAGATTATTCTGAAAAGAATACTTAGCTGAAAAATAAAACACTTAAAAATATAGTTTTAAAATTTAAATATATTATGCGTTAAGAATATATTATAAAACATACACACGCATATATATAATAATCTCTAACATAATATTAAAAAAAAAAAATTGCGTAATTGATATATTTCATTTTTGGCATGAATCTAATCACGATCTTTCTTAAATCTTTTAACGCATTGTAGAATTCCTTTATATTTTGTGATTCACTTAACTCACTCAGATCATCGGTAATTCTTTTCGCGACGCGAGCGGATATATATTCATGTAAAATAGTAAAATTTCGCGACGAAAGAAACGCATGAAAGCACGGCATGTATCGGGATTTTATGTATAACATAACGGCTCCAATTTTTGTGGCTTTTATCCTATACGAGCCACGTACATGTGTTTCTTTTTTAAATAGAAAATTATTATATCGAGAGAGAGGCAAAGATAAAAAGAGGGTCAAAGGAAGCAGCAATCGTATTATCCTCTTTTAACCTTCGACATTGTCGCCCGAAGAAATCTGCTCTGCGAGTTTTTACGAGCGACTTGAGAGTTGCTTGGAACGCTGAGAGATTACGAACGCTTAATTGCTGGAAAGCATTCTCCAACATTGTCGTTCGTCTTGACTTCCATGGAATCCGAGGATGCAAGCGCGAAGACGCCTCTTTTACTCTTTGTGCTCGACGAATAATTGTTGTAGTCCGATAATTAAATCCGGTTTTACTTAGCTGCGAAATAAATCTAAATATTAAGAATCGCGTAAAATAGGATTTTTTGAAGATTTTTAATTAATTTTTTTTTCTTACAATCTCACGTATGTATATAATCTTTAGATTTGCGATATATATTTATACGGAAATCAATTTATAATACATCGCGCGTATTTTTTTACATACATATTGTTTATATAATTACAAAATAAATTAATTATTTAATAAGATTTCCTCTGCATGTGATGTACATTGTGCGCAAGAATTAAATATTCCATATTAACATCACGTGAAATGGAGCGATATCGCGAGAAGCGTAAACAGCTGAGTGATCCTGTTTTCGGGCGAGAAACTCCGCGTCGATCTTGCTGACCATATTTTCCCTGGTAAACGCAGCTACCCCTGCCTAGAAGCGCTTTATTGCCGACCTGTATTCACTCGGGATTTAACTTCTGCGAACATTAACACGGAAGCGAGAGCTCCGAAGTTTCATCAGGACGAGTTTATATTCTTCGCTGGCCTTCCGCCGAAGTACGCGGTCCTCGTAATTGCGGATAGTAGTGTCATGCAAGTGGCTTTCGCAATTTAAGTAGCACATGACAGAAGATACTCTCACGTTTTGCCCTCGTAATCGCGAAACGTGCTCGGATCGACGTCTCATTCTTTGTATTTAATAGATATATACATAAACGTATCTGATATTTTATTGCAGTTTACGCGTAGATTTTTTTTTCTTTTTAAGTACCGGCAAAGGTTTGTAGAATACTCGATGCACTTAGGTCATTGTTTTCTCTTAACTACTGGGAAACTAGATTTAATTTTATTTTTAAAGTTTCTTTTTTTTTTAATTTAGCAATTGAACTTTATAATTACGAGTTTAAAAATTTGAGAGATAAACTGGAATTTTCAATGAATTATCTGTACAATTTCAATAATAAAGTTGTTGACTATGTCGAAATTCTTCGAGGAAGTTTCACTTCCTTTCTTCGTTTGTGAATTCATAAGTGTTTCAAACGAACATAAAAATGCGCAGATGCTTATTTAATTACTTCGTCTTAACATCGTATTTCATACGATTTAATGTACAGCCAGATAGGAACATGAACGCGATTCGAAGACTTTCCTGAAGCAATATTTTGTGCTAAAAATGGTACAGAGAATCTTGAAAACGTCATTGAAATTGGTACATACGTATATTCGTTCAAACATCATGTGTTACGGCTAGCTACTTCAAACATTGTCGTTTCTAAATGATTAGATTCATCTTGGAAACATTTAAATCTTAAAATTCGACTTGTCAGAGTTTGCGAAAGTTTTGTCGAATTCGTATTATCGAACAACGAATCATATAAAGATGACATACATCATGAACGGCACGAATAACAAGTCAGCTGTTATGTAAACTTAATGAAATTCTTCAACTGGCAATATGCCAATTCCAAATAATATTTCGTATTTAGTGATATATGTTGACGCGGAAATAAAAATTAATAAAAAAAGAAAAAAAAATCGGTTGAAGAGATATGTATGTATGTATGTATGTATGCTATGTGTCTCTCTCTTCTCTTTCTCTCTCTCTCTCTCTCTGTGTGTGTGTGTGTGTTGTGTGTGTGTGTGTGTGTGTGCGCGCGCGCGCGTGTGTAATATATATATTTATAAAATTAAAAACAAGTAAAAATAATAAAAATAAAAATAATGAAATAATAATATAATGTCTCAAATAATAAAATTATAAAAAATAATGAAATAAAATACGAAATAAAAATAAGTTAAAAAAGTTTATATAGTTGTACAAATATAATCTTTTCTTTTAAATTTCATAAAATTTGAAATTTCTTTATACTTATATTTTCAGAAAATATCTTCTGCGTTATTAAAAATTTTGAAAAATTTTAAGAATTATGACAGAATTTTTTGCAATAATGAAGAAATAAAATTGAAAGAAGATTTTATAATGAGTGCATGCTTTTGATTTATTTTCTGCGTTGATAATGGAAATTCATATTCGACAAACGCCTTTATTCGTTGTTTATTTAAAATCAACGCCGAATAATGCATCCATTTGATATTCATTCATCTGGATACTCCACAAATAGAAACAGGCAGTATTTGTGCGCGATGAATTTTATTACGTTGACGCATAAAATTTTCACCTCAATATGTTCGCACGGTACTGCTCTCGCGTATATTTGTCGAGCAAACGCGTCGTATATAACGCCAAAAAATTCATATGTTAAATAAATTAGCTTCATAATTTCTCCGATGTTCGTGATGATAGTTAATTTGATATCCGATTTGCAATGCATTTGTCGATTCCAGTAGCATTTCATTTATTATCAAAGCGAACTGTCTGACATGACTTGCGTCAAAGGCTCACGTCTCATTTTACGTTCGGCTCTTAATGAGTTAAGGTGAACGAACGTATGGCCATGTAATGTTCGTCCTGTTCGCTGTATCTCGCTGTATTCACTTTGAAGCTACCGAGAACGCAAGCAGCGAACGATAAGATCGGCACAAGATGCGATAATGTAACGCGTTTCATCGCTATTGCGCGCGCGCCATCGCAGAATTACTCTATCTGAAAGATGAATTCTGTTCGTAATTCGGTATATATTTTTATTGTCTTTAGTCGATGCTATCTCGTGGCTAGAAGAGTTTGCCTTTTTCCCGCATTAGTCAGTGGCCCTTTTCGCGAACTTACATTCGACGAAACTTGCAGCAAATGAAATTCAAGTGATTCAGAGTTTGTAACTAATTTCTGGATTCACAATTAGTACTAGATTAATTTGCATTTGACTCGTTGCTAAATTAAAGCCATACGACTGATGTCATTACGACGAAATAAATGTAAATTATTATAATCTTTTTTGCACAACTGTCATTTAACCTTATGATTGCGTTTGCTTGTTTCAAATAAGTAATAATTAATGAATAGAATTAGGATAATTAATAGAATTAGATAACGTTAACTAATAATAGAATGACGGCAATAAAATTTGTTACTCGGTAATTGTGCCAAGTTAGACCAAAGTAATTGTAAACGCTTTGCATTTTTTTTTATAGCATTTTTTTCTTTCTTGAATTATAACGCACATAAATCGTATCGGTTAAGTGTTTTAGCTTATTTCTCGAATAACTATTACGAGCGGTAACGGTTTCGTGAGAAAGTCCAATCAACTTTAAACTCATGTTCGGCCTTTCGCTCATTTCATCTTAACTTATCGACAGTGCCTTGAAAACAGACTTCTCTTTTTGCCTTACTAGTCTACCAGTTACTTATCGAACTTTAGTAGCTACTAAAGACTATACATATATATATATATCACAATCGAAATTTGATCATCGGAAGATTTTGCCTCGCGTTTCAGCAAGTTTCGCTCTAATTCCTCTCTTTATTCCTGCCGACGAATTCAATTCGATTGTGTAACGATCGATATCGCCTCGTTACGAGTTTGAAATCATTTTTTTACATAATTCCGAAATTATAGCGTGAACTTTCTTTCCGCGCTTTAAAATTTCGCGAACTTTTTCCTGAAACGGGGAAGAACACATGATCGCTCTGCTTATCATTACGTCATTCTAACTAAAATAGATATATCAAACTTTATTAATTAATTGCAAATAGGGAAAATGGACGATAGAATCCGTCATTGTAATGGCATTTATTAAGCGGTTAACCGAGGATTACCGCGAACGCGCCTACGCAAGTTTAATTGCGTTGTGTTATGTGACGGCCGCATCCATAATCATTCTATCGCTCTATGCATTTTGTTACGATATAATACGTTTATTTATACGCGTCGCGCTAAATGAATAAGTATGCCGCAGTTGGCTATTACGTATTCGGCTATTTGTAAAACAATTGCATCACCGTACGCCATCGTTTTGCGAACAAACGATTCGATTATTAAATAATACGTGAGTTTTTGTTTCTTTCCTACCTCTTTCTCTCGTTCGAGAAACGAGAGAGAGAGAGAGAGAGAGAGAGAGAGAGAGAGAGAGAGAGAGAGAGAGGAAGAATATTTGTAGCAAATGTGCGCGAAGAAGAGGAAGAGGAAGGAAGTTTGCAAACATTCGCGTTCACGCTCATGGCGAAACATTGTGATGCAAATCCGCGGGGCGCGCGTCAAGAAGCAGGAAAAACGAACTATCCTTCCCTTCCCTCCCTCGGTAACAATTAATATCACACAACGCGCCCGCAAGAATTCCCACCGCGTCCTTCCGACTTTGCGCGCGTGACGCGAATGCACACTGGCTATAACCTGTGGTTTTCCCCGTCTTTGTGTTGCAGGATAAGACCAACCCCGGATCGCTGTCTCGCTGACAACGACGACGACGACGAGCGAAACTCGTGGCGCAGAGTGAGTCTCGTCTTCATCCCGTGACACGACTTCATCCGTCAGCATCCGTCGCATTCGTCTCTCTCTCTCTCGATCCAGAGTTCTCGCGGAAGTAAAGTGCGCGGATCCGATGTGAGACTCGCGAGTTCTGTCGAGAATCGTGATCGATTCGCGAAAAGTCGCCCGCTCGATCGCAAAATTAAATCGCGAAATTCGTCGTACGCGTGAGACACGTGTCTTGTAACGTCTCGAAACGTCAGTCGCGACGCGTGCTCTATCAGTGCCGGAAATATCGTCCGCGACGATTATAGGACCCGTCGTCGTCACTCGTCGTCGACGACATGATCTTCAGGGTGACGTTGTTGATTGTGTGCGCGCTGCTGGCCGGCGCGAGAGCCGAACCGAGACCACGGCAAAGACCAGTGCCAATCTATTCGAATCAGTTCGCAGTTTACGTGCCCAGCGGAGCGGAGGCTGCCGATGAGATCGCCCAGGAGCACGGATTCGACAACTATGGACAGGTAAGTGGGCCAGTTTTTTTTTTTTCTTTTCATACCAAGAGAGCGAAATCGAGAAAGTCTCGCTCTAAAGAAAGTTTTTCGTCTATATCAAAAAGAATTGAAGCTATTCGATTATTTCAGATATAATAATAATTATTTTGGTAAATTTTTATGTAAAATTAAATTTTTAAATTTAATTTATAAAATATAATAAAATATAATATATTATAAAAAATAATATTAAAAAATATAATATCATAAAATATATTTTATAAATAAAATTTAATTTATTTTTTCTTTTCTTTGGAAAAATATAAAAATATAAAATTGATGGATATCAAGTGATTTATGGTGTGCGACGGTTTAGAAAAAATTTTATCGACAACAGTTACATAATATTTATTTGTTAACTATTTTCAAGTTTTTGTAAAATTCTTAAGAAATGCAAGAATTTATTGATCAGAGAGCATCATTATTGAATTGAAACAGAAAGAAATTTTCAATTGTCTTGAAAGAGAAAATTCTCTGTAAAGCGATGTGCTTCTTGAGTGCAATTCGAGATTTCTTGAGTATTCTTGCACTTTGCAAGATTACCGCGACTAGCTTCTGACAACGCATGGTCGTCACTTACATCGAATCAGATATTGACGTTTACCGAGACCGTCGTCGATGATGAGATTAGATGCTCCGTTACGGTCGATGCTGCACCGTCGTGCTGCGAGGTCAAGGGACGGGGAAAGGGTGTCGATCATGTCGAACGGGTTACAGGAAGGAGGCAGGCAGGGAATGCGATCTAACGAGACAGATTGGATGGAGCTACTGCCAGAGGGTTCTCTAACGCGGTTTATACTACAAATGCGATGTAGAATGTTCCTCGCAGATTGTTTAAAGTGATCATAATATAATACGCGAACAATCATGAATTAAGATTAATTTATGAAATAATTGTTAGGATTTATTTTAATTCGCGTACTAACATCATATACAGATTTATTACACTATCGTGTCATTTACTCGTAATGACTATTTAAAACAGATTAACGCCGGTTATTTAATTATATGGTTAAGATAAGCCACCCCTTTCTACATTAGCCTTCTAATGAAAATTAATATATATAATGTAAAATGCTATATTCTATTATTAAAATTTCAGAAATATATCGACAAATTTTGCTTGGAGATTTTTTGAATGTAAAAAAAATGGTTGAATAGATGTTAAAAATTAAAACATGCGAAAAAAGAATAAACAATTATAATTTTTTTTTTAAATATTTGTTGCGCATAAGAATCGATTTTAAATTGGGCTAGATAATCGCTAGATGAAACTTTGATTAAGAACGTTTGAAATCACTCTGTATATATAATACATTTGCCTTGCGTGTCGACAACGACGTGTCGATCGGTGCTTAACGAATGCGACTCCGATTACTTTGCAACAACGTGAGAGGGAGATCGTTAACGCGTTTCGCTCCACTTTCGTTTCGCACAACCGGAATATCCCGTTGTCTATCGGAGGATACGGGAAGCATGCTCGGTTCATTGCTTGATAAGGCGCTTGATAAATATCGTACCGTCATTCCTGAAGTTGTGTATCGCGGTCAGGCAACGGTCTATACGCGACAGAAACATCGCACGCTAAATACTCATTTATATAGCCCGATTGCACGCTAAGTACTCGTTCATATTGCCCGATGTGTTACCGCAAGTATGGAAATATGTCGACTGATATATACAGAGTGTTTCGAAATTCTGCACATAGATTATTTAGTAATTTGATTTTTTTTTTTCAATAAAAAAAATATCAATTTCTTTGGTAATTTCTCAATATTCTTACTACTTCCATAACTGAGGGGCCTTAATTAAAAGAAAATCTTAAAGAATAATCAAGAAATCAAGAAATAGGAATGCTTTTTATTTTTAATGTCTTATAAAAATTATTGTTGATTTTATTATTGTTGTTAAGATAAGAAATTTATTTAATCAAATATCTTGTTATATTAAAGATGAATTCAAATTTTGAACCATCTTGTATCATGTATCAAAATATGCACACTGTTTTTGTGTGATTCAACATTTCGGTTACGTTACATTTAAAATGCAAAAACACAGTCGTTATGTATGATTTTAAAATATGTAAATCACGTAATTGTGTGTCTCTACGCCGGCATCAACGCGACGTGATATAAAATATTTCCTATGCGAAATGCTGTGGCAAGTTCTCTCGTCGAAACCCCTTTATCAAGATTTTCAATATTCAAATGATTTGCAGCTGCTTGATGAAACACCGGTTACGGCATTAATTAACGATTAAATTACGATAAAATAATTGCATAACCACTTGCACTGCAAATTACGCAATGAAAATAGTATTTTTAATAGTAAATATACATATTATACATAATTAATGTGATATACGACGTAGATTTGGAATAATACAGAAATTTGAATTTAGTCAATTAAACACAAGAATTAAGATAGATTGCATAACCGAGTAAATTACATTATCTTTAGCAAGAATTAAACGTACATTACATTTAATTAAAGAATCCCGCAATCTGAATTTAACATATTATAATTTAAAAAAAACTATAATTAATTTACTATAGAAGTTTACTTTGAAGATAATGAACATATATAAATAAAACATATATAAACATATATATATATATATATATATATATATATATATATATATATATTAATTATTATCGAAATTTATTTTTGTATCGTAAGCAGCTGTGTGCTGTATTTTGAAAATAACATTTTTTATTACATTTAGGTCATAAAGCTTCTTTAGTTTTTTAATACTCTTTATCAAGATTTCATTAATCGCGACAAAAATTTACGTACGATATAATTTAATAATAATCGTCTCTGTTCAATTGCGAGCATATGTATATTACAACAGTTATTTTTTTTCCCTTTTTTTTTCATTTTATTTACGCACTCTCGCGTTTTTCTAATTACGAGTAATAAAGTTTTCACTTCCGTTTGTGTCAAAAGAGTCGAGAGATCACGCTTCGATCTTCTTTGCGCTTTGACATACTGGCGCAGCGAAGGTCTTTGTCTGATTTCACGCGTTTATAAAATTTGATTTTTTCCAATGAACGCGCGACTAATTAAACCGAGTCGAATGTCGTCGTGTAAAACGGAGCAAGTTTCGTAGTAGGAATGGTTATACCGATCCTTTCAACGATATTCCCGGTAGATAAACGACAAAAAGTGTCCTTATGTCGAATACATATACGAATGAATACCTATTCTGAATGTGGAATTTTATGACGAAATGAATTTGCAGCAGTGCGGAAGTTACGAGAAAGGGAATTTAAGTTCTAAAAATATAATGATGAAATACACAGAAAAGTAAAATTATTATGCAATCGGTTTTTGTAACGAACTATTTGGCGGATGTTAAAAAAAACTGTCTAAAAAGTTGTCGTAAAAACCTGTCTTGTTAATAAATAAAATGTCAGAAATGCGTTCGTAAAGATCGAAGTTTGTAACAGAATATTTTTTTATATAATTTATTGTGAAAGCCTCCCGAAGTGACTCTATATATATGTATATAAATGACACAAATGTTTTCGATATTTCATTTATTAACATATATTTTGTTACTCAACGTGTATTATGTCAGTTTGCGAAACAGATTTCAGAAATACTACTCGTCTCGAAAAATCTAGAAAATTCGTCACGAACGGTAAAAATGTTGTCATAAACAGAAAAGGAGGCAGCGCTTTACAAAAGCATTTTTCAGACTTTTACAAACACTTTGTGCGTGACTTTAAATTACTTCTTTCTAATACGGTATAAAAATAATTATCCCAGACTCTCCATGGTGAAAATCTCGTAAGGGACATCGTTCTTCCGTGTAATCTTATTTACGCAGCGCAAGCAAACGAATATCTCTTTTGTTAGTTCAACCTGGAGTACCATCCATGCGACGTACGTCCAGGGAGTTGTTACTGTCCGTAGATAATGGTGGATGTATCCTCTCTATATTTCTCCGTTCTTACTTCAATATCCTCCGTTATTCGTAGCGATTTTACGGGGGATGAGAAACGAGGGTTAAAAATGACGGGAAGCGAGAGGGAAAGAGACAAGAGGAATGACGGAACGATCGTTATGCATCCAGTGCGCATCGGCGAATGGCTGTATCTGCGAGACTCTGGTACTAAACTTTTTATCTCGCGACACACACACACACACACACACACACACACACACACACACACACACACACATATATATATATATATACTCCTATTCCTTTTTTTTACTCTCTCATTGCTCTGGAACGCGAAACCGACCGGTTGGATTGGCGCAGGAGGTGATGGTTGGATAACTGAAGGAGGGAGGGGAGGGTGGCTGCGAGAGGTAGAAAGTGCGAGCGGTGAAAAGAGATGTTTTGCCATCCCGTACGTCATCCCCCCGACGAGATAAAAACTTTAGCGCTTGTTGTTGGAAAAATGTGGCCAGCGCGCGGGGGAGGAAAGAGCGATGGGTGGAAAAGTCGCGGTAGAAAATCGCGGTGGAAACTACTGCAGCACTCGTGCTGCGGACTCGACAACGGGACGTGTCGTGTATACGCGTCGGCGGAAGCGGCGCATTTCGCGCAGTGTGAGGGATTTTTTTTTTTTAATGTCACATTAGAGTGCAGCCATTATGACTTACGGTCGAGTTCTTGGATGATTCCTTGGAAAAAGCGGAAAATGCACAAAAAGTCTGAACTCTCGACGAAATATTATATATTGTTGCGACGAAGTGTAAAGTCTCTCTCACTAATAAGAATGAGTAACTCGGTAATATTCTAATTAATTATAATAATATAGTTAGTTAAACATTAATGAAAAAATGTTGTATCATTTATTTATAATATGTAGATGATCCTGACTCCCTCCTCTAATACCATTGAACAGAAAAAAGCCGATTAAAAAAGAGTATTAATTTTTTGAATAAATTTTTTAGAAATTTACTTTACAATCACGCACTCTTATTGTTAGATATCGTTTGTCGCGCGATGTAAAGGTGAATGGATAAAGCGCCCGGTCGAAGTATTTTAGCTTGGTGACGCGTCACTTAAACTGACAGGCGGAAAGAAGTTTGCCGAACTATGCCGCTATTGTGTGACAAAATGTTAAACCCGCGTTCGACGATCGCTTTGCGTGGCCTCGTAATATTCGCCGCGTCTGACGAGGGAGAGAAGGGCGGGAGGGGTAAGTATGCAAATTCGCGAAATCCGGCCATTATGTAAAATGTAAAGCGAGGAGAGGTTAGTGGCAACAACGCCAGGTTATTTTGCGGAATGCATCGAAGAGGCGCTGAAAAATCACGAAAAATACTGCCCTCAATATCTGACTAAAATAATTAATTGACGGGAAAATAATACAAATCATATTTCTCAGCATGAGGAGTATAAAGTTTTTTTTTTTTTTTTGAAAATGCAGATATTCTTCTATTATATTTCCCTGCTGTATACGATGCCTGTAATAAAAGAAGAGTATAAAGAACGAAAATTCTCGAATTTCAACTTTTTAAGATCATTAGTCATCAGCAATTTTTGCTGGAATGCGTGAGATTTTACCGGATTGGCATGATTTCACAGGCAAATAAATTCATAACAATGAACTCAATAAATTAAAGTTTATGAGATTTTACGCACAAGGGCGTTAATAAAGTTGTGCCTCATTTTGATGAACAAGTTTTATCCAACTCATCGTCAGTCAAATCGTTTTATATATATCTTGAATTATTTGTCGGACGGACGAATTATTTATGGACGTCCCAATGAAAGGGTACGAGACGGAGGGCCGGTGTAATATTAAAACGAAACCGATTCGATCGACACGGACGTTACAAGTTAGAAGTCAAATGTGCGGAGATCGAGTTTGGTGTGGCGCTTCGAGTTAAGCCAATTGATTATCCTTCCGCCGCGGGCGGACCTCCCAGTCTGTAATCGCGGCTATCAAATTTCTCGCTATATACCTGTTACGTTTTGCGTGCGAGCGAGCGAGAGCGCGCGCGCGTGCTCAGGGATTCACCGGAATTTACGGCGGGTTAGTAACGCGATTACTCTTCCCTGCTCTGCGGCGAGCTGGCGTATCACGAGCGCCCGACTCTCCCTCTTCCTCTATCTCTTTCTTTCTTCCCTCCCCCCTCCTCCCTCCCCTCAAATTAAGCGCAGTATCTGAATCTTGTATTTTCGATCAATCATAATTTTTTTATTATACACCTTCGTGTGCAAAATGTGTCAAAAGTGCATATTTTTTCATGTACATATTTTATGAAAAATTTGAAGAATTGATTTGTGCTTTGCCCTTTGTGAAAATTTGAATCTTTATCGCAATTATACGATTTTTATATATAATGTGGAGGGATCCGTAGAAAAATTAATAAATGTATTCAACTCGAATCTTAAGCTGCTGGTGAATTAATTCCTATTCAAATAGTACTAAAGTGTTTATTTAGCTTATATTTTTAATTCTTAATATATTAATACGTAATCCTTATTTTATTTGATAATTAATACATAATATCGCAATTAGTTTTGGAAACCTAATTCTTTTTTTTTTTTTTTTGTTAAATAATATAGTGAAAATTGATTTTATTTTATAATATAAAAATATACTTTTATATGTGTATAAGACGTTTATATATTTCAAAGTTTATTCTGATATTTCATTAGGAAGTAATCTTCCATCCGATCTTTAAATCTTAATTGACAAAAAGATCTTTTTACATTGAACAATTATATCTTCCGGAGAAAAATACGCAACTGCATAATCGCGACATGAAATTACCGGTGGTATCAATCGTTTCGCAAGACAGACAATTATAAGCTCATCGGAATTGACTACGGATCGGATATTATTTTCTCTTTTGCAACTCGGGCGAATATGCCTCTCTCCGAAGTGGGCCAAACTCAAAGTCAGCGTATTACGATCATACGACGTTAAAAACGGTAGTTATGATCTTAATACGATTTTCCGATCGGTAGATGTATCGCGTAAAAGCAGCCACACTCGTCTGCTCCAGAAATCGTTCGCTCGATGTTTAAAGGCGAGGCGATTCACGGCGAAAGGATTTTGCATATACGCGAGATTTTCCCACGTGTATAACCGCACTGTAGAGGAATACATTCAGTTTACGCACGGAGTGTTTCACGCATATGATTAACGTGTCGCGTTTTTGTTTTCATATATTTACAGTTATAATAATAAAAGTAACATAAGCAATATAAAAAAGTAACATAGGCATAGTAATATAAAGATTGTATTAATTGATGAGAAAATATATTTCCTAATTTTATTTAATAAATTATGAATTTAAAATTTAGAATTTAGAACAACAAAAAAAAAAGGTATAAGATGGAAGAAAGAGCGTTTTATGTTAATACATTTTAATCTTTTTTTTTATGACATTTTCAATTTTTTGTGACAATTTTTTAATTGCTTCTTATATTGTTTCCAGAAATCAAATTTGTTTTGAACTTGACTTCTTGTCCGCGTAAAGTTCTACTACTAAGGTCTTAAGTTTCAATGTTACTTGATGAGAGGCTGAAATATAGTCATAATTTTCTCACAAGATACCGAGCTTAGCATGTAAAGTTGGGTTAGTTGGGACTTGTTACAATACTCGTTACACTGATGTAATATTAAGATGCGCGTAACCAGACGCGATTTCGCGTGAAACATTCTGTACTTATTCCTCGTCCATATTTCCGCGCTCACATGTTGCGATACTTACAAAACTTATTTACCGTACATATATAATATTTAGTTGAATAATTATATACATATTATATATTTTTCAATGCCGTTTAACAACGGCAGGTTGTTCCTACCACGATGTTCCTTTCCTTTCTCCTTGGGAAAGACGTGAGTCTCTATGATTATACTTAAAGCCGTAAAACACTCTCCATTAATAATGAGATTGTCCGATTTTATAAGATTGAAATTACGAGAATATTTGGAGACGTGATTAAAAAATACCGTCTCTGTAAAAAAAAAGAAAATTTTTATTAAAGCGAATATTTATCAAGAGTAAAGTTTAATAATAATAGCAATAAGGAAATTTTATACATACTCGTGTTAATATCGATTAATTAATCGCATAAATACGGTTAGTCAAGCATACGACAGGTGTGCTTTTGGGCGCGGAGAGAGATTGACGCAACGGACGCTCGAATTTCCAGTTAGTTTGAAAAGGGTTGGGAAAAAAAAAATAATTTTTCGCGAGACGAGAAATATTTTCCAGCCAATGGCGCCCGGCGTTGCGGACGAAGGATCTCGGCAGGGTTTAAAAATAAATATTTTTACAACGGGAGCGCGCGAAGGGAAGATCGGGTGATTCGTTTTGAGGGTACGCTCCTCAGTTCCAGATACGCCATGACGCATGACGGAGGCTACCGTTGTCGGCTTTATACCTTGCCACCACAATTTCCGCGAATCGTTTCACCCCGACGGACCGTGGAAAATCAGTTTTCTTCCGCGTCGCTCGCTCTTACCTATTTTTCGCCCTGATACCGTTGGACGTTCGCGCGCGAAAATCTCCCGATTTTCAATGCGGCCAGTGTTTTTCTAACTTCCTCTCTTCATACTCCTCATCCTCTCTTATTTTTCTCTGATTTTCTTTCGATACGATTTTATTGGATATTTATACAGAGCGGAACAAAATAGTGTTGTATTTAGCTATATTGTTAAAAAAAAAAAAAATTGAAGAGTAGAGAATTCAAGCGATTTTGACAAGATTAATTTTATTGGTTTGCAGTATTAGATTTTACTGTTAGACATCTCGCGAGAAATAACATTTTTTAATTTGAGATATTTTTTTACATTATATCAAAGGGAGAAAAATAATTTAATAAAAATGGAAAATTAAAATGATTTTAAATTATATATTTACTTATATAAATAAAAGTAAATATAGACATATACTCAAACACACATTTCCACGTGCATTCTTCTTTTTATATTTCTGGTTTATATTTCTGAATATATTTGTACCTTTATCTATTGGTATATCTATTCATTGTTTTCTTAGGATGTAGGAGCAATATTTTTTTTTGTTTAGTTTCCGATTTATAAAACAGGGTCGCGTCGCATCGTTCGGAATATTTTTCGAAGGAAAACGCTAATAACGAGTCACAAGACGTAACATAAGCCGCTTATGCAGGAATCTTCACTTGCGCCCGAGGCAATCGGGTATTAAGATGCAAAACGAGTTCTTCTTTCAGCTATACAGAGATATGCTACTTCTGTTATATTTTCCTTCGAGTTATATATTTCTCGATAAATTTGAAATTGACATTTTTTTTAACGATTATCTAGATTATCGGGAGTATAGTTTTCTCGACAGCTTTTACAAATCTTCAAGATTTGATACCATGGTAATTCAATCTCGAAAGATGATTAAAGTCAAATGAAGAATATCAGTGTCGCTCGAAAGAATAACTTTACATTTAAAAACAATTGAAAAGCCAATTAAAACTTAACTACATAAGGGAGAATCTTTTTTTGTTTCAATATTTAATCATTACAATTTTAACGTTAAATTTAATATTTTAGGTTTTTATTGACAATGACATTAGAAAAATCAGAAAGTTAAATAAATTTTTCATCGATAATCACAGAAGTAAAAGAAATTAATTTCGTAAATTTATCGTAGAATATACAGTTGAAAGATGGTGCGATATGTTTGCGATACTTGTTATCTTGAAATATGCATTATAAATCAGTCATGACCTCGCGGCACAGTGATTAAGAAGAAATTAAAATTCGATTCAAGATATTTATCGAATATTATTATAAGGATTTTTTATCGTATATCGGGATGGAATTTTATGCGCCACGTTATTTCGCAGTTTCTGAAACGTCAGAGTGTGTTCTTAGTACAAAGAACGCAGTTTCGCAGCTAATTCGCAAGGGAAATCGTGCTTCTGATGCAAATTCGCGAATGCAAATTGCGCGCGAAAGTGTCAAAGTCTCTCCGAAAGTATAACTTACGTTACGTCCTCCGAAATCACGTAGAGTTCATGTATATTTAAAAGCTTGCGGCGTACGCTGAATTATGCATTTCGATATTTTTCGCATAACACTCTTCCTGGGATCGTCTTCGATAAACAAATCGGCTGCAAAATGCATCGAATGCGATTAAACTCTTTAAATTGAAAGATAACTGAACACTTTGATACGCGTACACACATTATTGCTTTATTAGTGATTAATTATTTGCCTAGTTTGTTCATTTAGCAACCGTTTGATCATTTATTATGTAATTCATATACGATGTATATTGCAAGGTGTTTATGTGCGGTTTCAAGTGCGTATATTTTTGATTGAAATACGGTGCGATACATTCGCAATGAAGATTTAATTAAACGTCACTGCTTTAACCGTTAAAATAAATAAATGAATTTAAGATTCTATTAAAGTGATATTTGCTTTAACATTGATTTTATTAATTGATTGACAATTTTGTTACGTAATTTTCTACATTAGGGTCCTCTCATTAAACAATTAAATATCGGTTTAATTAAATTTTCACGAAAATAGATTGATTTCAAATACTCGTCAACTTGCACGAAATTTAATGCCAATCTTACGAAACACGTTCTAAAGGTGTCTCTAGATATTACCATTATAGTGTGGGCTATTGGTGGGCTTAGTAGCATTAAGAACGCTCCACGTTCTCTCGTGGTGATGGACGAGCTGAACGTGTCACCTTGTTTGCCTAATTGACGCGTGATTTGGCTATGGCGATGCCTGCGCACGTATGGCCACCGCGTATAATGCGGAAATGCGCTGTGATGCGTCTAAACAATTAATTATGATGCACCTATCGGTGATCGATCAATTTGACTCGGAAATCGCATAAGCTTCGGAAAACTTTGTCATTAATATCAGATATGCCGAGACATTTTTCCTCATCTATAGCGATATTCAATCTTTCGAAGGATTGCTTATTCAAAATATTAAAATAACGCGATTGGAATAATTATTTATTAAGATGAAAAATAAAATCTGATTTTTTTCCTTTATATTTATGATAATATATGCATATATTTATTTGACACATTTTTTACTTTTTCTATCTTGTATAAAATTAGATATTTTTATTTATGCACAGACAGTTTTTCCATTTGAAGTTTTTATTCTTAGGAACAAGTGTTACATAAAATATTAAAAGTCGGCAATTACTTGTCTCCTCTATACAAATACACATCCTTCGTAAAAATGCATTTTGCTCTCCTGGTGAAATTTCTATCGGAAACTAGCACGTAGTTGCGTATCGCGACCGCAACATCCGCGCTACATAAATCGAGCTGCACATATCGAGCATGTTGCGCGCAGCAACGATATTGTGTATGTATTGTTTGAAGTGGCGAGTATCTTTCCTACCGCGAATCATTCGGGGCCCGGTTTCGCGAGACTGGCCCCCTCTCCCCCACGCCTGTGCGTTGCATCGTGTACGGGAAAAACCGGTACTTCGTGGAGAAACTCCCGGCAAAGGGAGTTTAACAGGGTAATTGTACCCCGTTGTTGAGAAGCAGATGTAACACTCGGTATTAAATGTTTCCTTCCTTCGACCGACAAAAATAAAAAGAAAAATCATCGGCGGGAGTATCCGCCGTCTAGCACCATCGTCTCTATCCTATCAATCATTCTCTCCTTGTCTCTCTTTTCCTCTATCTCTTTTATAGCTCTCACTCGAGTACCCGCGACTTTTTTAGCTCTTTCTTCGCAGACACGTACATGCAACACTCATTTATTCGCTTTCTTTCTTACCTTTCCGCGCTTTTCGCTCATTCACTTATTCGCTCTCTGTTTTTCATAGACGCTCGCACACTTTCATACCCTCACACCATACACACGTCGCTCTTGTTATCTTGTCCGGCCAGTTTTTCTGACGCGGTTCCTTGTAGTGTCGTAACCAGACGTTAGTCTCGCCGAGAACACATCCGCGTGTTCTCGCTGATAATAAAGGCACGCGCGCGCAATTTCAAGAAATATCACACGTGCGGCGTGTTCATACATTTACCTTCTTCATTTACCTTGGACGATATCGCCGCACCGTTGTTATGTGCGCGCAAACCGCATTTTACGATTCTTGCGCACGATTCATATACGCGATGTCGTCTTCTATTTCCGACGGAAATTCCGGTCTCTACACCCACCTCCTTTCCCCTTCCACACGCTCTGCACTGCCATATATGCACTTGGATTGTAAATATACTCGGTAGAGAAAACAATAGAGACGCTGTCATAAGAAATTGGCAATGATAAAAATTATTAAGGACACAAAAGTAAAAAATAATAACGTAGACACGTGAAATATCGATGATTTCTTTTTTCCGTCAAAGTTTTGTGACTCTCATAATAATATAAATTTAGATGAACAGTATTAACTTTTGCATGGCAATTAATAGTTATAACAAATTATTTATTTCATCTTTCTTAATTGTTCGAAAATTTCAAATATTATGACATATATTGTTTCAGGACATATTTTATAGAATATAAAGCAGAGTAATTAGTAAGAATTAGTAATTATCAAATTTTAATTAACTAATTCTAGTTAACAATGAAATTGAGGTGAAAAATATATAGCAACTTTCTTTACTAAAATAATATCGCTATCGGCATCCCTTTCCCCCCGTTAACGAAAAAAGCAGAAACAGCGACTCGAGTGTGAGTGAAAGTATCAGAACTTTCAAATGAATTCGTCATATTCGGCGTTCTTTGGAAATATTTTCAAACGACGAAATGTCACGAGACATCGTTCAACATCTTGCCGTCCGATTACCTGACGCTATAAGGCAACCGTCATCGCGCAATAATTTCGAAAGCGACTTTACGCGTTGTGTTTCTACGAGCATTTTATTATTCCGCCCGAATATACCGCGTGTCGAGTAAATGCACAACGAAACTGCTGCTCTATTTCTAGTTGACGTTCTCTCGAATTTACGTTTACGATAGTTGTTGGATAGTCGTGCGATATATACGGTATCGCGGGAAGAGTTACTCGATCTACACAACAACCGGTAAGATACTTCAAGAATTCGACTCGTTGCACGATTACAAAGTTTATAGTCGATATAAATTTCTTCCCTATTACGAGGCCCTTCCGGTGTCTCAAGATAGCTGGTATCGCTCGAAGAATGACACTTATTAAATATCGATATGATGATCCTTGCAGAATATTGAAATAGAGAGACTAGACTCTGAATATATAGATACATAATACGCAATCTCGATATTTTTAATATCCCTGATAATTAACTTTCTCTATTTAATATTATTTTATTATTATTTTAATGTTATTATTGATGTACATATATTCCTACATACATCTCTATAAATAAAAATTAATATTATTAATTTTTTTTATATAATTATTAATATTAATAATTTTTATTAAATAAGATATTTATTAAATTTTTAATTTAATAGTTGTTGTATTAAGTGCATAAGCAAATTTCTGTATTTTGAGATGAGCGCGCGTGTCTAATTATTCTTACACAATATTTTCCTATAATTCCATAAAGACAACATCGATATTTGAAACATATTTTTAACTCATGTCCGCGACAAATTTGCTTGTTAGTTCGGAAAACAATTTCCGAAAAGCCGTTTCTATGGAACGCGTATATATCAATTAATTCGATTACGTTTGCCGCTGAATTCGCGCATGCGAAATCCTCGACGTACTTAGCCGTGTATCGAGCCATGTGTTTTGAGCATACATTATAAACGGCTTATTTACTAAACTAGTATTACTCTTCATTCATCCCGTGGGTAACACACGTTGCCCGATCCGAAATAAATACAAATTGTAGGCAGGGAGGCAAAAGTCCTTCACTCTCTTATATGCATTTTCTCTACATTATTGTGTGCATAATCGGCGATAATGGAATTAACACATGGACGATTTCTGTCGCAAATATTCTCGCGTTTGTTTCACCAAACTCGTAAAAATATCGAGAAATTTCAACATTTTGACATTTGAGACTCATGCCGATGAAGAAAAATGCAAGTAGACCACGTGTGTTAATTTTAAAATTTGATAAAAGCGTAGAGCAAAATAAAAATAATTTTAACGTATCTTTTTGGCATTGACCGATTGTCTAAGTCTAAATTTGGTACTGCTTTCCGAAATTGTATTTGCTTTACATGAGAAACTGCGACAAATATAATTTTACAAATGTTTACGGCTTTTATTGCTCTTTTAAAATAATGAAATTTATATAAAAGAATATTTTTTCGTGTAAAGATCGTGTAAAGATTTTCTCTGAAAATATTACGCAGGAAATATATTGTAATTTTATTTATCTTTCACTATATATATTACTTTTCAATTTTTGCATAACCTTGCTTAAAGGGAGGCTACTTTAAGGAATGAGAAAAGTACGAAATTTCGGTCAAAGGTGAGTCAAAGTGATTAGAAGTCCACTTTAGAAGTATGGTCTTTTCTCTCTTTACGGCATATTAACTCTTACGGGTTCGTTTGAAATTCAAGGCACATTGAACGATTAGTGCCCGCGCGTCTTTGACTGCAAGTACGTCTTTTAATTATACTTGATATTTAAAGCATTTAGCATAATTATAGCACTTGCTTACCGTCACATAATCACTGTCCCATGAAGAAAATGTTAGTAAAAACGATATTCTTATTAAAAATTTTTGTCGTAATTAACGTCAAATTTATATTGTACATTTTATGATATTAAACTTTGTTGATTATCGATGCTTTTATTCCCTCAGCGCTGATATTCTGCATTAACATTTGTCGATATTTCGATTATTAAATAATATTACTTGCGAGACATGATGAAAATATATAGCAAGATAATGCAATTCTATTTATCATTTAGGATACTCGGAAAATATTCAATTGTATCAGCTTGCCATTCACGCTTGTTATTTGTTTGTGATAATTAATGATAATAATAATGATGTTTTTCATTTAATTGAGAACGCCAACAAGTATTGTCAACAAGATATGATAAAAATAACGAGTGCTAACTCATCATGTGTATAATAGAGATAATATCCCTATTTTACTGTACATTAAATGACAAATTATCAGCTTTTTATTGCGCGAATATTACAATATTTCCTCGAATCAAAAATTTATTAAAATCATCTTATACACAAAATTCATTCATTCGGTTATAGAAGCGTGAGAATCCGATATTCTGTGTCGAGCAAAAGCTGATGAGTGAATTGCCTTTGTTCGGCGAACGTAAATCTTGGAGTATTAAGTGCATTTCAATTAGTGCATATCTCGCCGTGACCTACAATCGTGGTTATGCATTTTTCCAGTCGAGCCGGTCGAGATCGAGAGGAAATCGAGCGGGAGTTCGTCCGATTCGAGAGTGAACGTGTAACGTGACTCCCACAAAATGACTTTCACCTCGTTCTCTCGCGACCATTTCGTTCGCATTTCGGCGCTCGCTTTCAACGAGTCTTTCCGGCAACACGTTGCATACGGCAGACTCTTTCACTTTCCGCGCTGCCTTCTCTCGAATCATATCGAAGCATTCTCTCGCGAAAGTATCGAATATCCTTTCTTTCTGGCAGCTTGTAGCGCGGAAAAAAAAAGTCTTGCTGAGCTCTTAGAGCAAAAGCGAGATCCCTCTCTTTCATTCTTCTCATATGGAATCGATCGCGGGAAATTCGTCTTGCCACTGCTTGCGAGTGAGTCGGATAAAAAGACGACTGTCGGATAAATAATTCAGGTTGCGAATAACCGGAATAAAGGCAGAAGCAGATTGCACTCTGGAAATTGAAGTTTTGTTACCCGGATTGTAGCGTTTACAAGAGTTGCAATTGTTTCGATTTTGTTCGTTCGAAATATCTTATCAGAAGCAGAAGGTAAACAGAGATCGATGACTCGATTGCATGTCCGCGGATGCCTCATGTTGAGATATAGTTAGGATTAAGGGAAAAGAAAATCTGCATGCTCCGTGATGTACGATCATCAATCTTCGCGAAATTAAATTAGCGCCTCGTGGTGTTATTACTGTTTCTACTAAAACACACACACATTTCCAATGGACAGTTATTATTTCATTTTCAATTATATATATATATATATATATATATATATATATATATATAAGATTAAAATAAAAAAATTGTTAGTTTTGATATCGAAGTTATTCTTTTTATTTATAAAATCAAAAATTGATTCGAAAATAGGAAAGCAATTAAAAGCAAATAAAATTAAAAACCATTATTGAAATAAAAGAGTGAAAATATCAATAATAAAAAAATATTTTTAGTTAGTACGAAGAGATTTTTTTTATAAAGAAAGTTTATCATATAATTTCTTTCTATAAAAATATCTGATAATTTAAAAAATTATATGGATAACTACGAAAAATTTATTTACGTTCGTTGAAAGTTATTTAGGTAAGCAGTCTACCAAGCTCTCACGAATTCGAAAAAAGCAGTCGCTCTCATCATGCGCTTGCCCGCCTTATGACTCATTAAGCACACATTCGTGCATAAAAGTGGTAATTGCAGTAGCTCTATGCTTCTGCAATTGCTTCTCTCTCTCTCTCTATCTCTCTCTTTCTCTCTCGCTCTCTATCTATCTATTTATCTTTCTTTTTTTTCTCTTTTGAACTCGGGTATGTAATCCCGTCACCAAACTCGGCGACCTGGTTGATTCGCCTGCATTACTTTCACGTGAATGGCCGAGCGCACCAGTTTTATATAACGCATTATAGTCTCTTACTTTTCGACTTTTATTATTCCTATCAATGATCATTGTTTTTTTATAAGAATAATCAATTTTTTGAGGTAATTTTATTTGTTATCAAATGTATATTAGAAACTCGATGATAGAGAATCTATTAAGATTTTTATTTAGAATCTGTTAGATTATGATGGGCAGACTAATAAGACTGACGTCACAAGTTTATATATATATATATAATATATATATATATACGGTTATTTGGGTATCAATTAAAATGAACTTAGATTTAGACTTATTTTTTTCTAGAGAACTACATTATTTTTAGTTTTGACTCCTAATTAATTTCTACAATCATTTCATAGCATTTATCAACTTTATTGATATGATAAATATTTTAATGGTTTTTATTGGTAGATATTTTAATAGTTTTATATCTGTTTAATATCGTGGAAAAATTCATCAAAATATCTATTAATGTAAGTGCTATTAAATAATCGTAGAAATTAATTAAGAATCAAAATTTGAAATAATGTAGTTCTCTAGAAAAGATAGTCTAAATCTGAATTAATTTTAATTAATACTCAACGGAAGCGACCGTATATAATCTTGACGTCAGTTTCCGCCTACCACAGTTTAATAGATTCTAAATGGAGATATATATCGTCAGAAAGTGTCCATATTTTATCATTCGATGTGCCGTAAAATGGAACATTTTGCGACTTTGATACTTTTTACTGGTGCCGTAAAATGTGACTTTTTTATGATCACATTATCATTTTGCGATTCTTATGTCTGAGAAACGAAGTTGGACATAATTATATTGACGCACAACGCATTAATAAGGAATTTTAGCTATGGAAAAAGTTACACATTACTTATATTGAGCATAGAATGGATTTTATCGCACAGCTTCTACTGTGAAAAATTGCTGCGTTCCATCCTCTTTCTCTCGCAAAGAAAATGGTTTCTTAAAAGTTAACTCTTTACTTTCCCAATCTTCTACTTTTCTGAGGATTACCAACTTTGATAATCCTTTACTAACCTAACAACCTGTTCCTGGATAACTGCATTCCCATTTTTTACAGAAAACAATATCTGAACTTTTTTAAAATTTTTTTTATATGATATTGTACTAATATAGAAATATAACGATATATCATCATATGAATATATATGGATTAGATATTAAAACACATTTTTCATAATATCGAAATCGAATATTGTATTTTTCATTTAAAAATACAGTTTTAAAAATATTTTCTTAGATTACTAGTATGCATTAATGCAGATATTGATATGGATTAAAAGTAAGTATTAAATATATTGAAATAATAAAAAAATTAAGATTAGTGTGTAAAAGTCATGTAATATCTTATTTTTATAAGAATTTAAAAGTGTTTGAAGTTTCCATTATACTTTTTTTTTTTATTCATTCATTCATTCATTCATTCATTTTCTCCATTTCTCTCTATCTACCTCTCATAATTTAATAAATTAATATGTTATATTAATATCTACTATATTTTACTTTTTAAATAGGTTAGACAGATAAAAAAGCGAAAAAAAATACAAAATGTTGAATAAAATATTCAACGGTTTAACCAAATGGTTTCTTCTCTTTTTTTTTAATTTAAAAAAATTAGATTTAAATTTCTCAGATTAAAAAAAAATTAATTTTTTAATTAGATTAATTTAAATTACTTATTTATGATCTTCAGAATTTTCTTTTTGAGACAAAATTAATTATAAAAATAAAATTTAAATTATTAAAAAAATTTTTTGAGGAAATAGTAAAGTTTGCATCGAATCGATTAATTCTTTTACCAGAGCATTTATGATTATATGAAGATGCGAATTATCTGATGAGATAAAGGGACGGACATATATTTTAGAAGAAACATTAGCGACTTTAACTACGCACTGATTTTAAAAAGTTTTACATATATAGGTACAGTCCATACAAAATATAATCTTATCTTGATAATTTTATTTGGCAATTATTATAATCGAATACGTCGTGTGATCGTCACACCGATGGCATGAGCGTTATCAGTGAAAGTTCAAGGAAACATGTCCTCGGTCAAGTGACGCCGAATTTACAAGTCGCGATACGATGATAGGCATGAAAAACAAGTCAGCTCACGGATAATAATCGAGATTAAATTGTGCTCGTTCGTTCATGTAACTGAACACGATCCTGCGCTGTGATCCATGTTTGTCGACCGGATCGTGAAATGCATTAATCCGGCGGATTATGATTAATTTTATTTTATTACACGGCAGAGCGGAGCATCGTGCCATGGATGACAAAGCGTTGCTATTACGATTGAAAAAGTTAATTTACGGGCGAAATTTTTTGACCAAAATACGCGTATTGCACGCAATTCAAATAGGCTCTAATCTACAATTTGTATTTGCCTTTGTGCGTTTTTTATATAAATGTGACTATAGTACTTGAAAAAATTTAGGGATTTTGATATATTTATACATGCAATTTTTTAAATATTTATGTTTACGAAAGAATTAACATATATATGATCGCATGTCTACTGATACCGACAATAAAAAATATTAGTATATTTATAAATATCAAAATTTTATTACATCTATAGTTATATTATAAAAAATAAAAAAGTTAATATTAATGGCATTCATAGATATATGTTGCACAAATTATCTTTTTATGCTTTTGAGTTATGTAAAATTTAATCTAATTTTTTAAATATAAGCAAAATGTTTTATTATTTTTGATCATATTCTGGAATAAATAAGAACAAAAGCTTATACTCGATTCTGTTCATACGGTTCATTGTCCAGAAAAGGGACATCTGGTTACTTAATCCATAACGCATTAGCATTGTATCTACAAATGAAGGTTTAACGAGTCTGGTAATAAAACGTGCGCTGTAAACTTCCTGGTTTATCTAAAGTACGACCATAAATTTTCGCGATCGAAGGGACAAGCGCGTTGTTACAAACAGATGCGTGGAATTTATTATAAGCTATAAGCTACCATTGTAATGTTGCCGACGAACAATTCATCATTGAATGATCATCGAAATATCACGCGCATCTCGATTTTTTAGCTTATGTTAGATGTGATCGTTGATCTTTTGAGCGTAATGGACTTGTATTATAATTTAATTTTAGTAACACACATAATTCTTATTAATGGATTATTACAAGACTTTGAAAAAAGATAGATTCATAGATTTATATAGAAATACATTAATAACTTTATGCAAAAATTATGTTACAATGATTGATAATTATTAATGAATAATGAATGCAAATTATAATAGTAATAAGTTTTATTTATTTTTTGTTTTTAAATTTTCAAAATTCGATATGTGTGTTTTTGTTCGTGTTAATATTCAGCATACTTTATCATAATTTTTTCTCCCCATATTTTATTTATTATTTGGCAAGAGAATTAAAAAATGCAATCTGATATTTGATAGGTATTAATGTATTAGAGCAAATTTGCCGAATTACTTATTCGAGAAAATGTAAAGTTACGCTGAAAAGTTGAAGAAGTATTTTCTTAGAGATACGTCAATGACCTTAACTTTGTCAACATCTGCTTGGAAGCTTCGTGCCCTAAGTTCACCTTAGTCTTATAGCTACGGACAAATACGGGTACGAGAATCGGCATCTCTTCTCGTCAAAGTATCAGATGCAATTAGCAATCCCGCCGCATTGGCAGAGTGAAACGCCTGTCCAACTCCACTCGATGGCGAAACAAGTTTCTTCATAGATATTAACTCCGAAATCATTCAATCGACATTGAAATACCGACATTTGCGAATTGCGCCGCGACTCGATACTAAACTTGGAAATACAATTGAGCTTTGAAGTATAATTAAGCGCTCCTCCTGCAAGTTATTGGGAAAATAACGGAGAAGTTCCAGTAATAGTACTTCAATCTTCTGACGCGTAAAATATCCAGTAATTAGCAGTTAACAAAATAAGCAGTTAATGACAAAATAAGACCGATGATTTTCAAAAATATATAATATATTAATAGTTATTTATATATAGCACTTGTTTTTTAATTTATAATTAATTGTATGAACGCGCGCGTGCGGAAAGAAAAGAGATATAAAAATTGAGAGCTATAAAGATACACACGCGACAGAAATAAAATTATGTAAGGTTTTGAATTTTGTGCAATATCGCGATGCAATTGTATGCTCGAACAGTCACGGAGCGACTATTATTACGCAACGTTACACAACGTGTATCGAGCGACAATCGCGGTCGATAGACCGCTCATAATACGAGGAACTCATCAAATTGCGCGTAATGGCGTAAGCATCGCCCCACGACGAATCGCACTTTTATTCGCAGTCAAACTGATTTTACCGATGCGCAATCCGTTCAAAGTGAGAAACGACGAGCCGGCATTTCGTTCCCATTTCGCGTTCAACGATATGTTATCGGTTTATTGGCCGCTTTTTCTCCTCGAATCGCGCTACCTTCCAGTTCGCACACGTGAAATGACGCGTTTTTTTATTATCGCCGATGAAGCGTAAATTGCCGTCGCGCATTGGTCTCTCGCCGCGATAAAATCACGATTAGATGGCTCATAATTTTTCTAGACGAAACGAGATATTCGGCTACAGCATTTCAATATCTATAAGGATTAATTTTACATAGGACATGGGTGGTTCTCTGCTATTGTCATCGCATCCTTAGGTTTAGCATCGATCATTAGCGCTCAAATCATTGTTACACGGACGATAAACTCACTCGTCGATGGGCGCGACAGAATAGTTTTGCTCGCAATTTACGTCTTCTATAAGTTATGTGCTCTAATTGAATATATGTTTATTACATATTAATAATCGAATATCAATTCGCGAAAATCAATTCCTTCTGAAATTGCACTTAGATCCCGAATTTATATACGCAAATAATGAATTTAGCAAATGAATGAAATTGAATTTAGAAATCTAGTATTTTTCTTTCTTTATATATGCAAATTTTCAAATTTAAGAATTATATATCATTTATAACTTGCTTAATTATTTTATTTTTCTTCGAATTGAGTAATTTTTCTCACATGTTACTGTGCATATTCCTCACATAATAAGATACTTATTAACTGGAGATTATGATTATAAAATTATTTCCGCATCGAATATTGCGACAGTATCGAGACGTTCTAATTGCAATTGGTAATCAGAGCATTATTTGTCACGCGATCGCTGCAACGAATTCGACCAAATGCTTCTCCGGCGCCGGCGATGTGAATGTGGAACGGCGCGCCAATGTTTGACGTTGTCACGCGAATCTCATTGACATACAAGCGGCTAATTAGCATATCGAAATGTCTGGACAAATTGGAGCGTCTCGTCGTCGTCGTCACGGAAGGATGTGTGCAATTGAGCACCCGATCTTTGTTGCAAAGTACACTTTGTACGATATGATAACTTCCCGTCAAATAGTCGAGCACGATAAGCACTTTGGCGAGATAGCGTTAGCCCGCCCACGCTTTCGCTACCGTGTATATTTCTCATTAATTAAGCTCGCAATTAACATGGTAGATATTAGATCGGAATCGAGGTACAGAAAGTCTTGACGAGGTCGCTATTTTTTGTGGCGCAATTGTTCTTCATTATCGCCTACATTTTTGATAATTATCGAGAAACAAGGTCACTTTGAATAGATCAATAGGATGAAGAAATTTTTTTTTTTTCAATTCTAATTCAACTCTAATAATGATGTACAATTGTATGTAATTAATTAATAATTAAATTAAAAGTAAAATAAAACGTCAGGAAATTATATATTGCAGCAGACAGAAAAGTTATAAAGAGAGAAAATAGTTTATTACAATTTCTATTATATATATATATATATATATATATATATAGATATACTGAAATAATGATTCCCTTAGGATTCCAACTGTACAGAACAACAGAGAAAAATGAATGCATCGTAAGATAATGGGAAATTAATGGGACAGATAATAATCGAGCGTGTAAGTTGTAATCGATGAGAGTTGTGCTAGATATATATGTACAGTATGAGTTTAAAACTTAATGAACTAAAAATTATGTAGCCTGCACAACAACTGATGAAAAACGGCCGTTGTGTATACATGAAGATAAATTTTCATAGTGTGGACGACTTTGCCTGCAGATAACTAAGTAAGTAGATAACTAAGGCGAACGATATATCGATCTTCCTCGAGCATCTTTTGTGCTGTCAGTTTGAGGATCTCGTTGCCATGCATACAATCGCTCCCCGCTATCTCATTATCGCCACGAGCGTGTCAAATTCTTCGTGCTTTCCTGAATATACAAAGCTTCAAGACTTCTCTTCTACACCACAAATATCACAGATATTTGCAGTTAGATATTTAATTCGTCGAGATCAAATTAGAGATCTCCGTATACATGCATAATTGTTCTCTACATATCGATTCACGAGTATAAAATTATCCTGAAAATTTTCTCGCTTTCAACCTTTAATAAATGAAATAAAAGCAAAAGGATGTTTTATTTAATGAATCTTCTCGACGGAACATTCAATTGACATTTTAGCTGCCGTGCGAATATGCAGATGGTTAGGGAATCACGTTCGGGACATCACGTTGCGATGTAATATCGGATGTGTTCAAAAAGTTCGACATAGCAGCAGTTTTCGCGAACTTTTGCATCGTACATTCCGGGACCGACTCACACCGATCGGCGACAATGATAAGCCAAACGGTATATACGTACGTAACTGAATGTGATTTATTCTCTATCGCTCGTAAATCGAAAGAGCGACACCGCGCTCCCGTATTCGCCGTATTCCTTGTGTCAACTGTCCCGCTACGATGCGATGCTATAATTTTTTGTCATATACTCAATGTGATAAACCGATCTGTAAACTATTTCGTAAAAATGCAGACCAGAAATTAAAGATTAAAGATTGTGGTTGTTCCATCAATTTGTCTTATCTCCGTGAATTTACTATTACTTATGCCCATAGCTTAATAAATTACGAAAAATTATTGTAGAGTTGTTCAAAAGAACTTTATTCAAGAAAAAAGAAATTTTTAACAAAAAAAATTCCTTAAATTTTTTTCTGAGAATGTTATCTTAATGTATTTATTTTTAATATCAATATTAATAATATATTTTTTTTTAATTTGTATTTATATGACGAAAAACATTGGAAGAGATTTTTAAAAAAAATTTTTAACAGAAATGATTCTCAGTATTTATGAGAGACATGTCGAATTATTTTCAATCGAAATAATTTTTTTCAATTCTTCCGTGATAAAACGTCCTATTTGAGCAGATCAGCTCACATCGTATGTTCTATTCATCGTACGAACATATGATCTGAGCTCTGTGAGAGTGAGCGAGAGGGCAGTGAGAGGCGATTGGTTTGGACGTGGAGGTCTGTTCTACGTCGATATAGCGCAATCTCTGGCTGGCTCTCGCGGCTCCTCGGAATCGGTGCCAAGGCTCGCATAAATTCCCAAGATGGAGAGGCTCTCGAAGAAGCTCGATTCCCCACCTCCTCAGACCTGCCGTCCTGGACCTGCCTGTCTTTCCTTCCTTCCTTCCTTCCTTCCTTCCTTCCTTCCTTCATCGAATTTCCACTGTAGTTTCGAGTTCAACCCGCTGCGCGAAATTCGTTTTGCGGATAGAGATCTCGTTTGGTAGGCTTTTATTCGGCTGAATCGCAAAGTCGGACGTTTTATTCTCTGTTGGCGCACACAAAACACGCGCTCTGTTTCCTTCTATCTGCATTTTCGTGTACCATTCTGCATTTAACCGATCAAGAAAGCGATATTGCCCAAAATTTTTTGCCTGGACTTATAAGATATTGCGAATTTTTTAAATAAGTTTTGTTTTATTAATGTAAAAATCGAGCTCGGAGAAAAAAATGTTATACGCTTTTTAAATTACGATATACATATGTGAAGCTCATTCATTATTTATTAAAAAGAAAAATAAAAGCGAACAAGTGAAAGTTTTTAAGAACTGTCTGAGAACTGGTTTTAGAATTCTCATTTTTTAAACCGAGAAAGCAATCATATTAATATTTATGAAGAAGGTAATGTTTCTCGTGCGATTATTATCGGTTGCAAAGAAAGAAATGGGATATATCACAGAAACGTCGCCGTCAACATTTACTCTATTGACGGAAGCTACTTTTCCGTCGCATTTACCTTCCATGAGAATAATTTATTTCATATTAATATCGAAAACAATCGAGAGAAATAATTGTCGGAAAATTGCAGCGTACGTTATTTTTCATATGATTGGTAACAAAAATATATTATAAAATTTTCCAGCTTATTTTGTAATATCCGATTACACGAATCAATATAAAAATCGGCAGGTGATGAAGTGTAATGTTCCCGCCAGACGAATTGTGTACACATGAGAGGAGTCAGTCATTAATCCGATTTTGTATGATAATATCGGATTTTCCGTTGTAAATTGACACAAATATCGCGACGCAGCTGCATTCTCATTGAGCGCTGACGCAGTAGACAAACTTAAATTTCCGCTGAATTGTATATTTTTTTCTCCGATTTCATCTCCGATATTCCTTTTTTTGTGCAAACTCCTTTATACAATATGTATATACATATAACTGATAATGGAATATAATGATATATTAAAGTTAGAAAGAAAAATAATTAAACTTTACATAATAAACATAATACAGATTTTTGAAATATTTAACAGATATCGAAAACTTATTATAAAGTAATGCTCACACTAATTTTTCAACAGCCAATAATAGACGAACAAAAGGATTAAATAAAGACTTAGGCTTTTAAAAATATTTCAAAATTAAGCTTACAATTACAACTAAAATTTTTTTAAAAACATTCTCATCTTTTTATCTTTTATTTATAAAGTAATTTATAATTTTAAATTATTGAAAATTTTACTTTTAAAACCAAGAATAAAATCATATGCGATGTATCGAGTACCCTTTGTCTGGAATCTGGTGGATTATTCATTAATTAGTTCATTAATTCTCTTATTTGATTATACGAAACTAACGATACGATCGTATGAAAATGTCACAATTAATTACTTTTATAAAAAAGTTGGCTTTCCGTATTGAATCGAGAGCAAAGTTTTGAAGAGCCTGCAAAGCTTCTCTCAACCATCGATACTGCTCTGTATTACCTTAATTACTCAAAGCTTCGCTGAAGCTCGGAAACAGTTATCGAAATGCCGAGCCCGTAGGGCGTCTTAAAGTACAAAGAGAAAAATTCCGATCGCTTGGTCTTCATCCGTTTCTCATTTAGTCAGTCAAGGCGAAGCGAAAGGATGCAAGGATACAATTAAAATCAATTTGCATATCTTTTTTTGTAGTCGATTTTAAATAGCGTTTTTTAATCTTTTATATGCTATGTCCAAAGTATATTTTATATTGAAATGTCTCTTTTAGTTTCTTTATATAATTTATCTAACTTTTATTTTCATATTGGATACGACAACGTGTAATGTAAAAGTAAAGATGACATTAATAGCTGACTGCTGAAAATGGAGATTAAACCAAACACTGTATATGTCGGGATATAAAATAGAAAAATTGAAATTTTAAAAGGCTTATCAATCACTTTCAATTGTACACATATATCTAAAATAGGGAAAATTACACATAAAAGGCATTAAAAAATTTTTTTTTTTATGTATTGCTTTATTTGTGACCATCAATTTTATAACAGGTTTGAAAAGTTATTGTCAAAAATAAATAATCATTAAAAATGAATTCTCTTTGATAAAAATATATGAGACATGAAGTGCGATTTGATTCATTTTTGTAGTAGGTTCTTGGTTGAAAAAGTCAAAGAATCGATTTTATCTTGTTCTTGCACTTTTTTTTTCTAAATCTTGAAATTACATACGTTTCGCGAAGCGATTAGAGATTTTTCTCCCATTATCCTCGTTTCCCCTTTCGTCTATTGAGGGCGAAGCATTCTTGTGACTTGATGACGTAATTTTGTGTACCTTCACGCGCTCTTAATCCGTTATATTACAATGAGATCTCGAAGGTGTGCAATTAGCTTTGATGTCGGCTTTCATGGGTTGGAATCGAGTCTTTATTGAGCAATCTCGACTTTTCTTCGCGACTGCTGCACGCGTCGACCTGCATTATAGGAAGTCTTTCTTCGCTCTTTTCCTCTAATTTTGTTGATATATCTGGTTTTACTTTATTTTCTCTCTCTCTCTCTCTCTCTCTCTCTCTCTCTCTCCCCCTTTTCCTGCTACCTGCTTATCCAACCTTCATGTCGTTTTCTGTTCGCTCGTTTCGATACCCCGTGCGAGACACACTTTATACGTTTATTGTTAGTCCACAGCCTTCGCTACGCGAAAAACGACAGCTGCGAAAAAGAACGTTGCAGAAAGCACATTACAAACAGCTTCGTGTCGAATGCAACATAAAAGCACGTTTCGTGTTCCTCTCTGTATACGTATTTTTTTCCTTTTTATTTATAGAAATGCATGAGATACAAATACATAAGAGATACGAAGGAATGTACAATCACACGATACAATTTAGATAATGAAATTTATAGCAGAATTGATATAAATTTTAATATAGAATTGCTTTATATTTTTTAAACATTTTAATAATTTATAACAATTTATTACATCTCTTTTTAAGTGTTGGATAGAAATTTTTGTTTGAAAAATTTGAAATTAGAGTTTAATGAAAGTATTTGTGGACAGGAATTTTGTCGTCATAATGTTGCACTCATATCTTTTATGAATTTGATTTGACAGAACAGTTTATTCGTAACGTAACTCGTGTAGAATCGCAAGCGGATTTTTGGTGAATCGCAGAATGATTTTCTTGTAAACGGCACTTCTGGATTAGAGCAATAGTGGCCAAGTTAAATTGAACCGTTTCACAGAGCGGTCTAGCTAGAACGGTCGACAGTAGGTTTACGCTTGTCGTCGCCCCGTCGTCGCCTGCTGCCATTCGGGGAGAGAAACTTGGATAATGTGTGCCTTCGCACTTAGGCGCGAGGACGTCGGAAACTGACGTAACTGCTTCGTCCCCGGCAATCAAGCGCGATCGTTCGCGTACGCTTCGCGTGTATAACCGATGGTATATACACGGTGTGTCATCAAGACGCCGGGGTTAGAGAAAAGGAGGAGATAGTCGGAAAGAGAAAGAGAGAGAGAGAGAGAGAAAGACAGAAGAGAGATTTAATGCCAGATTCGTGAAATTAAACATCGTATCGAAATATGGCTTTGCGTGACACTCGCACCTAGAATCTTGTTCCATGTTCGTATCCTGTCCCGTAGGTTTTTTCCGATTTTCATAAATCTAAAACTGTTGCGCAAGCTGCGGTATAACTGAAGCAATAGGATATAAAAATTTCACGGCGATCGAATGGCTGAATTAACTCTTTCGCGGCGAGACATAAACCTATGCGGCGAGCAATTTTCATGCAAAATACTTTTTTTTGCATTTCAGTCATCTATTGCTTCCATTTGAATTTTTGAATGCGTGAATTTATATGATGGATTTCGAGAGAAAAATTGACTTTTCAAAGCAGTGAACAAACATTTCACAGTTGATCTTTCTACTATCTATTATTTTTTTTTTTTTTTTGTTGCTGATATTATTGTTATTAATTATATCTAAATTTTTTTTTTCAATTAACTGATTTATCTATTACCGAAAATATTTGACGTTTACTATATTATCTTCCAAGTTTATCTTTTGAATCAGTTTTCATTTCTCACTTAACGCATATTCGGTCGCTTCTATGCATAACGTTTCATAAGCGAGATTGTTCTCAAAACACACAAGTGGTTCCGATTTCATACTGTCGCACGATGCCGTGAGATCATTACGAAATTCCGCGATGTCTCTTGCAATTCTCTCAGGACGGCAGTCGTGAACGAGTGAAGAATATGGATGAAGATGAGAAGTTTGACCTGATTCTAAAGTTTCGTGAGACGGTCCGATTTTATTTAACTTCTGTTTTTGATGAATATTTGATCTTGATATATTAATTTAAAGCTAACAGAGCAGTATGTAGATGTGTAAAAGACGCAAATTTAATAATTAATTGAACGTAAGCGATACGAACATCTGATATGAGAGAAAGAGAGAGAGAGAGCGCGTGCAGTAATTGGGACAAGAGTAATCTCTCCAATAATAATCCAATTCACTGCGTATAATATGATAATAAAATTGTGCTTCCTTCCTTATCCTTATCTTATTCTTATCTCTCTTATTTCTCTGTTGTAAATACGAATGTACCATTAAGAAAGATTTAAGATACCGTTCGTTCTAGTGCAGCTCATTATTAGCATAGAACATTTAATTATATTGTATTTCTTGATTTTTCATGAATGAAGGATTCTGGAATAATATTTTCAATATTTAGAACATTAAGAGAAATCAACATAATTAAAAAACTAACGCCATATATTGACGCAATATTTTACTTGAATATGAAAGAATATGCTAAGCAAAAATTTTTGGTAGCTTATAAAATTTAATAAAATTTTATCAATTTAATTCAATTTGAATTATATATATGTACCAATAAAATTAGAGTATTACAGTTTATTTTTCGTGATTTTATAATAATCCGCACTTACGAATATATTAAGCAACTAAAAATTTTATGTACTTTGTCAAGAATAAAATAGTTTGGGATGAAGATAATTTCTATGTTTTACAAGGAAAAAACTCAAGCTTTAAAGGAATTAAACGCGTACGTGATATCTATTTTTACAAATTCGCGATGAATTCATTTGTACGAGCATGAGCGGATGAACTGCGATTCTTTTCACGAATTAACGTAGTTGAATGTGATCATTGAATTTGTAAGCTATTTTCATAAATAAAAAGAGAGATGTAATCATATTTTTTCTAAAAATCAAAAATTGAGAGACGTGCACATATAACTCTATTAATTTTTAACTAGTATTTGTTAATAAATAAATTATATAATTTTTATTTTCTCAAACTAATGTAATTATTTATATTTTATTTTTTTACTTTATCACCTTATTTTATTTATTGATCTTAAGTTAGTAAATTTTTTATTTAGAATTAATGGCCTTTTAATATTGTATTTTAAATATTTATAGACATGTGATAAAAATAATATTTGTATTTAGCCGAGATATGTTTAATTGCCGAGCAATACCATTTGACCATCTATCTCCGTTAGGAGATAGTTCTTAATCATCTATCACGTCAATTTTAGTTTTTATCGAAACAAATTCGCCTTTTGATAGACACGCAACAAAAACAAGCTGATAAATCAGAGCAATCCTTGATCGTGTTGCTGTCGTAACTAAATCCGTGCAGTTCTTTTCGCTTTTCCGATAAAGCAATTGTCTAGTCGCCGCCGCCGCAGCCAATCGTACGTACGTCAAACTATCTTAACATTTCTACGTACTTTAAAGGTAGATTTACTACAGTTTCTTCAGTTCAGTTCCGATCTGCGAACGTGCAAGAACTAAAATACGAACTTTATCTGTCGTTATCTATTTATATTCTGATAGCTTTAAAATCTTCAATCTTCAATCGCGCTTACTTCTTAAATGAAATAATATTTAAAAAGATTTTTCTATTATTTACGCGCTATTATTCTCATTGGCATTTTTTCTTTAAGTTTTTTTAGAAAAAAGAATTATTAGTTACATTTGTGCATTTTATTTTTATTATATTCCCTTTCTCATGATTTTATTTTTTCTAAGCTTTGAATATCCCGCTATGCAATGATTGCAAAAATGTGTCATATTGCATTTGACAAAAACTTATGGAATTTGAGATCAAGAGAAATAGCAATCTTATTAATAATAGAAAGCTTAAGGGTTATAAGCGTCTTTCGTGAAATGGTAGAACGTCATTTCGAGGGAAAAACCAGATCGCGAGCTCTCGCTACTTCGTACCATCCGAGACATGACGTTGTGATCGAGACGCTGACGCTCTCCGTCATCTCGCTGTAAGAAAGAGCGTCTCGGTGACAACAAAAGGCGGCGACCATGACACGAAGCTCGAAGAGAGAAGTCGTTCGAGATTTAAAATCGAAAATTGTGCAATCGATATTGCACTTTATATTGCTCTCTTTCTTCTTCTTTTTTCTTTTGTTTTCCGTTTTTTGCATCATGAGTTTGCACATATAAACGCGTCAAGAGAGAGAACAAGCGCACGATGAAGACAAACCTATCGATTGCCAACGCGATAGGGACGCCTTTAACTGCCTGGCCTTGCTCTCGGTCGAACGCCTCTTCCTTCCGCTCCGACTTCCGCTCTCTCTCTCTCTCTCTCTCTCCTCCTTTCTTTTTTTCTTCTTTTCTGCAGCGCGGCGGAGAGAAAGCTTCCAGAAGATTGGGGTTTTATTCATTTACCGTATCGATACTTACTTAGTATTACTTCGGCTCCCACTGCTTTTCTTTCTTCCCCCTTTCTCCCCCCTCCTGCCTCTCTTCCGCCATTCTATTTATCTATCTATTTTTCTTTGACATGCCTTTGCGCCGCTTCTTTATTTAGGCATTTTTTGACCGGCTTGCTGCATCATTGATCGTACAAGACCGATGATCATGCGTCTAGTCACGCGTCTCTCTCACCGACCGTCTCGTTCATTCACGATTCATTAGTTATACTATATCTGCCATCCTCGCAAACGCATTGTATGACGCTCGCTAACTCGTACCAATTTAGCGGGCGGTCATAAATCTTTTTGATGTATGAAATTGTAGCGTTAATCCATGTAAATATTTCGTCTGGCAATTAATTAACGAAATAGCAACATACGGTAATAACTTAATTTATTGTGCAAACTATTTTACTTCAAGTTGCAAAATGGCACATTTTAAAACATATAGGGGGAGAAAAATATAGGAAACATTTTATTTTGATATTTTGATATTTTCAGAAGATTAATAATCACATCCGTTTTTACATAATGTCATCTCTCTGGTCGATGAATTTTTCAAAAAAGTTTTCTTGTTTATGAAAGATATACACTGAGATATTATCAATATATATGGATACAGATAACTTTCTTACAATTTTTACTTTTTTGTTCTATTTCCATCAATGCTATTATTGCCAAAATTTTTGAAGCATTTAAAATATTGATGCCTTTTGATATTGTATATAACTTTACTTATTTTTTAAGAAAAACTAAATTCTGTAACATCCGCTTCAACTTTTCGGTAAATATTCAAGTCACGTTTTATATTCTAGCGCGCGTTCAAAAAGATGTGTACGTGTGCCGGATAATTTTGCAGGCGCGAAAAGAGTGTCGCGCGAAAAGAAGCGAAGATACGGTGGTTCTTGCATGCAGCAAAGGACAGAATGCTGGGCACTGCAGTTTGATTGTGCTCCTTATGTGTATTATGCTGAAATTATTTCATACATGCTTAGCGGAAAGAAAAGAATTGGATTGATATCGATATATGTATGTAAATACACATATTTTTCGTATTTATTTCTCTATTGTTTTTGAACAATCTTTCGCAGGACTATGTGAGGCAACCTAGTTACCGCACGGTTGCTCTTTCGTTCTTATGTAAATACGGGTAGCTATTTCTACGTTAGCTGAGAGAACAATATGGGACCACGTGTTGGTATCACGTGCGCGAACGCGCAAAGTTCACTTTTCGTAGAATATTGGAGTCGGCGTTTTTTGTTTTCTGGCATTTTTCTTCGTTTTGCGTTGCAAATATTCAGGCTTGTTGTACGAAACGAAAAATGCCCGAGGATCATATTCTTGAAAAACTTTTTTTTGTTTTCTCTACATATGTGAATATTTTTTAACTTAAAAATACAACATGTATAATATTGTATATTTATATAACATATATAATATATTAATTAGGAATACTATTTATCACGTCACAAGAATAAAGATCATAAAAAGATGAATTTGTAATGGAAATTTGTTATTTCCACTTTTATTACATTCTCAACTTTTTTATATCTAAACACATCGACACAATATTTAAATAACAGTTTTTCGTTCCTTATATATTATAATGTGATATAATAATACAATTGTCTAATTCTTACGAAATTATTTTAATTATTATTTTAAGTATTCTTCATGAATAGAGAAATGATAAAAATCATATGATTAAAATTCCAATGTTGAAAAGTCAATACATTTATAAGGAAATATTATTGAACAATTTTTTCCGACATTTTAGAAAATACTCAATAAAGTTGAAAGTAACGCTGCAAAGTTTAAACTAGCGAATGCTACGAATGCTATGGAGTAAACGGTATTTGAAAGAAAAGATGACAACGTTGGCCTCACGTTATCATCGTGCAATATCCTGCAATGTTATCTATAATAACAAGCGGAAACGATTACGAGATATACGCGGAATTCTTCCAAGCGAAAGAATATCAAATAGAATGACGCTTGCGCGGAAAGAAATACTATCGTCTGTTGTTGGAACACGGTCCAGAGATGAGAGCGTACGAATGTCTACATGTCGCATGCACGTGCTCGCGAGTCATGAGTTGGCGAATATCGGGGCTGACGAGAGAAGCGCGGATGCGACTGTGGTGAGCTTGGTAGACGGTAGAATTTTAATAGGCTTGTAATTACTAATGCTACTCAGCAAGTACTCACCCGAATATTACTGGGCAAGCGAGCATCCCTCCTCAAACTTTGCATGCATCCCCCTTGCGGATCAACTTCCTTCAACTAACGATAAATTACACAACTTAAACTTTAGATTTCAAGAGTTTTATGATGTTGATAAATGTTAAAATTGTTGAGGAAAGTATAAAGATTTATAAAAGTGGATATTATAAGAGAAAACTAAAAAATTATTGTAAAAGTATGTATTTTATTTAAATTTATATATTTGTAGTATATTTGTGATATTATGACTGAATTTATTCAAATATATTTTATATTCATTGTTTTTAATTATAACAATTAAGATATAATAATAATATTTAATATTTAATATATCGATTTATTTTATATATATTACAATAATTTTAGCAAAACAAATCTTCGTTTAATAATATTCATTTTGATCTACTTTATTAATTTTTATTAATTTTTTCCTCACTTGTTTGGATTTTGCAAAAATAGATGATCTCGCAGGAATTGCTAGATATTCGTACTGTTAGTCCTATGCCGTTTTCGAAAGTAGACCGAATCTACGAGAGTGCCTGCATGACTGCGCGTTTCTTTCTCGCCCGGATGGGCGCGCGAGAATCCGCGGGAGCGAGTAATGTTCAGGTCGTGCCTTAATTCCGCAAAATCTCGAGTGCGGGATGGAAACTTCCGTAACAATGACTCGCGGCGTAATTTTGCAGTGTAAGTTGGACGTCAGCATTACCCCTCGGTTGCTGTATTCTTTTCTCCATGAAATCATGAATATCTTGTTTTGAGGAAAAGTTTTCTAATTTAGTGCATTGTTCGCTTAAAATGAGACACCATCTTAAAGATATAAAAATTTGATGTATTATTTATAGGCGACATGTTATATAAAACCCTATTATATTGTCTTTTTTTTTTTTTTTTTTTTAATATTTGGCAAAGACCAATTAGGTTTGTCTTTGACGAAGACAAGTCAAAATATCTCGAAGTTAAGGAAAATTGAAGCATGAAATTACTCAAATTAAATTGACGCCTCGTTTTAAACTTTAAACATACCAAGTTTCTTCTAAGAATTCCACGACAATTCCACAGAATTTACTCAACTAATGAGGTTAAAATAATAATTAGTTTGAAAGTATGTAGTGGATGGCGCAATTTGTTGCGACTAGTTCTCTATATAAAACAGTTTTCAGTCAGATGTCACGGACGACTTTTTTTGCGGAAAGACAAGTTGTTGACTGGCGAGATGCTCTCGAGGAAATTATCACGCGACCGTTAAGAACTACAGGTATTCCTGATAAACTGGCTCGCCCTTTTAAGCGCATCCTCCAATGTCGACGTTCTCGAGAGAGCGCCGTCTGCGGAAACCTCTTCACCTGAGAAGCGGGAAAAACACAGGCAGTTTGCTCCTCTTCCAGATAACTCTGGGAGAAAAGAGGTTCTTTATTACCTTCGATTCGCAAATTGAGAGACACGCCTCCCTCCCGTCATCGTCGTATTTTTTTTTTTTCGTCGCGTTATTCGAAAATCAATTATCGCGCACCGTCTTATCGTCGTGACTCGGATCATTTGTGATTATTTTAACTGGAACAGTTATTTCCATCTAATTATTGCTATTTTTAACGAAACAAAGAAAGTAAAAACGTTCAATATTTAATTAATTTTTACAAATAAATTAAAATAAAAAAAATTCCTTTTTTATTTTCGACTAGCTTATATAATAGATGTATTACTGTCAAAAAATACACACGAGACTTTTGTGCTTAGCTGACACAATCATCCAATTATCGAATACGCGTATAAAAGCCTCCGCGTTGCGGTTTCTCAGACGCGGAATCGGAACGGCTCTTTCCCGCAAAACAGATAATTTTGCTTAACGAACGCTAGACACTGCTCGGTTAATTACTTGCCTTATTCGCGATCGTTACTTTGGCGTTGCCGATATCCTCGTCTATCTAGAACACTGTTTAGTCTTGCTCGCTCGCTACCGCGTCTACCATCGGTTATTATCGACTTTGTTTTTCAATGGCGTTCATCCGTTTACCAATTAGGATAATTATACGCCCCTTCCCCCTCCCCCTCCTCCGTACCGTATCGTTCTACGCGATGTATTTTGGTGAGTTGCGACCGTGCTCGTCGAGCCCGAAAATCACGGTCGTTGGAATCATCGATCGACGACGGCGGCTCTTCGCGTTTCCTGGTAAATGGATTAGGAAAACTTGTTGTAGAGTGCAACATCACTTCAGACGAGAATTAAGGGAGATGAGCCGCTCTTGTTGGTATTGCTTCGATTAGCGGAGATTGCTCCGCAAAGAAATTTTAATCGTAAAGAAGAAACAAGACATGTATTTGTAAATTTTATTAATTAGGTGAATGAAATTATTAAATGTCAGTAGGATTTATTAACGCTCATATAATATAGAAGACAAAGTTTTCAATTATATTGCTTTGTAGTGAAAATGATTTTCAAGACTCGTTATTTCTCGTAGCTTGTTTCTAATGATATCTTCGTTTGAAAAAAACATCCAGCGAGCCTGTAATATCATACTGCATAAACTAAACTCGTGAAAATATATGTTATAATTAATGCAAGCTGCGCTTTCTCTAATGTTGAATCTCTCAGCACATCCAAAGAGTTTGCAACTTCACGCTCCGGGCGAGAGATGCAGTTGCTCGACCGCGTTATTATCGCGGCGATATTTTGCCGCGTCGCAGTCGGTGCCCGTCGCGTCTCGCTCCCATTGCAACTGCCAAAGTTGCATCGTTGCCGCTGCCGGCGGACTTCGTTAAATTTTCGCATCGGCCGTACGTTCGGTGTCCATTCGAAAGTCGTTCTGTCCGCAGCGACCGATCGTCGCTCTGAAAGCGAACGAGATACTAAAAGAGGATTTAATCTTTCGGTCTCGCATAAGCTTATGCATCCATATGTTTTCGCAATGTGCCGTCATTTGCTGAATTTTACGGCTTTTCCCAAATCTTTCTCTCTGTCTCCGGGGTGTGGCGATAAAAATTTCCCAACGTTCGCGGTACACATCGCCGAGTGTTTAGCAGCGCTCGCTCGCGAAAACAACGAGCGTTCCCGAGAGCCAGAGTTTTCCCAAATACGTTATTATTGCGTGGTATTATTACACGAGAGAGGGTACGGTATGTGTTGAGAAAACGCGGCAGAGTACATTGTCGAACAAATATTTGGATAGCGAGCGATTGCTCGACCGCGTTGTGTGCACTTTTTATACTTTATGATCCTTTTTATTTTTTTCCCCATAATTCGTGTGTGTGTGTGTGTGTGTGTGTGCGTGTGTGTGTGTGTGTGTGTGTGTGTGTGTGTGTGTGTGTGCAACACATTTTTTTTTTCTTTCTGCATATATCCAATGCATTCTCTTGCCAAATTGGAAAAGCTATAGAAACATCAACACTAAACCAATACATGAAATATTAAAAAAAGAAAAAAAAAACATATGTTACATCCCGTTATAATTGTTTCAATGAATTCGGATTCATGATTATTTTTCGAATGGTCACTGCTCTAACTTTTATATTATTATATATTAATGAAATTTTGTTTAATATTTGTTTTAAAATATTGGAAAAGATTTTTGTTAGATTTTTAAAGCCGAATCCGCTATAACAATTCCGATTTTCGATATTAAATGATTATTAAAATTAATCGAAATAGTTGCTACGCATTCTCAATTTCGTCCTTGTTTCCTAAAAATGTGCTACTTTTTTGGGATACCTTGTACATATCTTTGCAACAGTAAGACATTGCTTGTGATTTTGAAAGTCCGGGATGGCGAAATTTCCTTCCGCTATTGCTACCGAAATATTCCGAGGGCTCCGGGCGTTGTCTGAGTATCTACTTCCTATCCTCCTTATTACTACGATCCAACCAATGTCCCATTCGGTGTTAAGAGACGTTCTTGCCTCACCGACCGTGGTTTCCCCTTAATGACCCTGGCAAATGAAAATGACTGGCAGTTAAAGTACGATTGCCTAGTTTTATGGCAAAATGCTACGTGGCGCCGCACCGATAAGGGTATCGACCCTAATGTTAGAACAATTTCGGTAAGGAGCCCTTTCCCTAACGATACAACTTCCCTTTATGGCATATACGTATCTTTCTTCAAGAAAATACCATCATTATATCGTTTTTCAGTTTCGATAATTTTGCTTGAGCCTGTACACATTTTACATTTGCTTAGACATCACATCCGATGATGTGACGATTTAACTTTTATGAAAATTTTCTTTTTCTTTATAATTGTAATTTAGTTTTTTTTTTTATATTTATTAAAAAATTATTCTACGGATATAATATTGGGTAGTGTATTATATACATCTTGGCAAAATTTTGATGAATAAGAGCATAAATAATCTATAATAAATATAGGAATATCGCATCGGTTTTAAACATTGTTATTTTAAATTATGAAGAAAGAAATAAGTACATTATGGAATGATTGAATTATTTAATTATAGAAATGGGACTGCTAACGTACGAAACGTTAAAGAGAGAGATATATATATATATAAGTATTTTCCTTTCAATCGTGAACATTTTCGTTTCGCATCTAATTAGGTTTTATATTGATATTCTGTATTCTTTAGTTACAAGTAAATACATTTTCGTTCTCTTCATTCGACTAGAAAAATTAAGAAAGAAATTGGAAGTGGGTTTCACTTAATAAAATGAAAATATTTTGTGCAAACATTTATTTTCTTGGATATATAAGAAAGGTACTCTTATATAAAATATTCCGTGAGCCTCTTCAAAGGGATAAGTAAATTTGTACAACCGACTTTCGTGCTTTACTTTCAAAGCACAAGTCGAGATGCAGTAAGCCTGTATTTTGCTAAAGCTAAACAGTAGCAACTGTAGCGACTGTTTACTCGGAAGGAACGATGTTTCAAGTTTGACGTTCAAGCTATCGGCTTGTAAATCGGCAAGTTTGATGAATGAATGATAAAAGAATTAATATTAAGAGCACTATAAAGATTAACAATAACATGTTATGTCAATCGATCTCAAGGATTTTTAATTAATTTTTTCTTTGAAAACTAAATTTGATATGAAATGATGTGTATAATAATTATAAAAAATAAGCAAAATCATTAATATTATTTATATCGATATTATTATTAATAATATTTTGCGAATTAATAAATAATAGTATACTTATTAATTCTGTAACTATAGAGATACAGAAGAATTAATATCTTAATATTTTAGCAGAAAAAGAGGGAGGAGGAAAGAGGATTTTCCTTTTTTATCGTTATATTTTTAATATTATAAATAGTTTAACATACCTTTAATTATCACGGAACTTTGATGGAATGTTATATCGTCTATTGTTGATGGACATGTGCGAATCGATGTCAATCGGAATCACACAAGTCGCGAATTATACAAGCAGGAATCGCTTTCACTTGGCACACACGCTCGTGCACACAAAGAGCCTGGCGTTTATTTGTTGCCAGCTCTGCTATTTCGGCTTCCGCTCGCCTATCGAGGTCGGGGCATACGCTGCACGTTCTAATTTGACGTTCTAATTTCACGTAACCGCGTTAAAGCCAGTGCAGCGAAGAGAGAACGGGAGCTTAAGGAACTCGTGCCGCCGTCATGCGAATGATGAAACCAGCAGCGGCAGCGGGAAAGAGAAAGAGAGAGAGAGAGAGAGAGAGGGTCCTTGCGAAGGGCTTCCTGCGAAAGGGACCGCAGTTGAGTATAAAGCAGAATTTTAAGCCTTAACCGCTCTAACGTAACGTAGTTTTAGTAGAACTTAAACAGCGCAGCGCGACCCATGTGCAAAAGCCGGAAGCAAAAGCTTCAATCGACAATAAACGATTGCAGAATTCTTCTTGAATGGATCCACGGCGAATTCGGAGAAAAACGCTGATGAAGAATTTAGAATTATATCTTAAAGGTGCTTTTTCTATTAAGAGAGACTACAGCTGCGCATTTTTATAGCTTTTCTTTAAATAAAAAATGATATCGAATTTCTTTTAATCAATAATAACATGATAAAGTCTCTTAATAATTTCTATAATAATCTCATAGTTGGCTAAATACATTCAAAAGTTTATCACGACACGTATTAACTTGTGTAACTTTTTTAATAAAACTGATAGGAGTTCAATGCAATTCTCAGACTTTTTCCGAGTCGCTAAATCGTTAGTAAAACTGCTCGTGTGTTTTTCTGGGCTGGACTTTAAGCACCCACGAAGTATCTTGGGTCAAACGCTCGATTTCGCCCTTTGTTTCTCACAATTCAAGTACCCAGTTTTCGCGAGTTTTCCAAGATGGCGATCTCAAATATTTGCGCGAATTTTTGCTGCTTCACAATCGCAAGTCTACGTCGGTGTTTTTCGTCTTCGTCGTGGAGAGTTCCCTGGACCATCTACCCACCCGTTCTCGATTTCTCTTGCGATCGACTGATAGCTCGTTTCGGTGCACGACGGCGCCTCGTAAAAGCATTTTACGAACGGCCGATGGACCATTTTCCGTCGTTACGAACGTCTCGCGTCGTTTCCTATGAGCGGATCCCAATGAGCGAATACGTGTTTTGCCGCCGGCAGAATTATTACTTTGCTATAAATATGCGTGGACCCTTCGGATCTCTCGAGGGTGCTTCGCGACCGAATGTTTTTTTTTTTTCTTCTTCCGAGGGATAAATTATTGATCGAAAGTTTGCGCGTTATAGAAAGCCGTAGGGGGTTGTATATATCAAAGCTAAGGATGTAATTTTATTGAGAGAGTTCGATAATATATAAGGTAATAAATTATAAAAGAAAACAATTGTTACATAATTCAGTTTGTTTCGCAAATAGCTAATCATGAAAAATCATGCTCTACGAAAAATGATATATGAAAATTTATTAACTTTATCTTAATACATATGACTTTTATATAAATATAATTAAATAAATTTTGAATAACATATATTTATGTAAATAAAATATGAAAGAATACAAAGAAGAAAGTTTACAAAGATTCTCAAAATATAAATATCGCATTTTGCTTTTCTTTTAAAATTTAAATTAATATTTAAATTTAAATGAATATTTCGATTTTATATACACTCAGAAATTTTTCAATACAATACGGAGCAAGGCAGGAAGAACTAATGATGCAATTTTGTGCATTTCACATATGTGTATTGCCAAAACGTGCTGCATAAATCATTCGCGGTATCAACATCGCGGTTCATCGATTACAGTATTGCTGCGTGACGCACGTACTAAGACGAACTGACATAAACAGTGCGTGGCTTGCGTAATTATGCGCATCGATAAGCGTGTATCATCAGCGGAAAAGCGTGCCGATGACGGGAAATTTGGTGAAATTCAGACATTTCGTATACGAGCAATGTTGTAATCGCTAGATGTCTCGTTGTTTCGACAACTTTAGATATTTATTGGAAACACAAATATTGAAATAAACTCGTCGATTATTTCGAAAATACAGCTTCAATTTTGAAATACGTGATTTTTAATGATACGCGAGTATAAACTAACGTGATGTATTTTTTGGAACGTACCAATGACAAACATGCGAGAATAAATATGCGTGGAACAAATTATTCGTCGCAAGCGAATGTTAACATGTGTATATTGTATAATAATAAGTTACAGTTTTCGTTAAATTATACACTGGTTAAAACTTAAATCTTTCTACTTTCTGCAAAAATTTAATTTTTCACGCAGCTTGTAAAACTCCGGAAACTCGAGTTTACATATGTATAAGCTATAACTTAAACATACTTGCATTTAAACAAGATAAGACCTTAGATCTCAAATAAAAGTAGAACTCCAAGAACTTCATTTAAAAAAAGATATTTTTTAACATTTATTATTATTTAGCGAAGAAGGGCGGAAATGTCTTGTTCATGTCGTAGCATATTCAGAGCGAGCTTAACATTTTTATAACCAGCGGGATCTTTCTCTCTTGATGCCGCTTACTTTTTATACAACCTCGTAAGTACATTGACAGTCGTAAGTCTCACTTCAGCGCGACTATGAATTTGTATTACTTCTTTTTGTGACTCGCGATTCATCGCGAAGTTCTTGGAACATTCCACCGCTCTTTCGGAGAGCATCCGTTTTATTATCCGTGTTTGCAAAAAGTTCGCGAAACTTTGGCGCGCGAACGATTCGGCTACGCGAGAGAAGGAGAAATCAATTCGATCCGCTATCAGAGTCAGCGGGCGATCGGATATCGCGTGGCACGCGTTCCTTTGCGAGGAACGATACGACACACGGCGCGTGCCGTGCGTGTCGCTCGCATAAATATTTATGCGCAATGAACGAGCGAACGAAGCCGCGGCGAGACGTCAGTTTTCTCTCTGTTTATCATCGTAATCATCTTGGCTTGTCGCCGGCACCCTACTGACCGTTTGCTATTTTCGAATTTCTATCCGCGGACGTTCTCGTTTCAGATACAATTTCTGAAGGTAATATTTCTAGATGCTCAGGAAATATATATTTTTTTGTATATTTCGTATACGTTTTTTTTGTATATATATTTATTTATATGTATCTTTTGCCCGTAAAATATCTAGCCAAGATATATGTATAACTTTTGATTATTGAACGCATCGAAAATTTTTTTTTTTTTTTTTAATGGGAAAAGTATAATCGAATTTTTAATATAAACTTGGTAGCGTGGAGATCGAAAGCAATTGTAAGAAATTTCCGTGCTCAGTCTTTTTAATTATATGCTAACTTAATTTAAATCGTATACCATTTTTCACGTAAAATATTTTAATTATATCATACATCTTTTCATTATAGCTAATATTACGCAGAATTGCGTCATTTATTATTGTAATATGCATCGTAGATCTACTGATCTTATAGATTAATAATAATTCTATAAAATGTACACGTTGAAATAAAAAGATTTGTTTTTCCGAGATGATAATTTCATGTATCAATAAAAATTAAATCATTTTTTTGTTCAAGCGTTTATACTCGAGCTATTACTCGCGTAATTACAACATGGCTAATAGATCATTAATAATAACGACACATAATATGACACATAATATGTTCGAAAATTAAATCGCGATTTGACAGTTATTATATCGGTTAATCTTGAGCTTTGGATAATAGCTGACGATCTTGTAAAATATCGGAGACCGATCCGTGCCGGAGTTCATACAAGAAGTTCGTCTTTCGTCCGTCGACTGGAGACTGAGCGACAGACAACTTTGAAATTTCCAAACGGCGACAACTTCGATCTCGCTTATCTTCACGTTACACCGGGTCATGGTTCGGAATTTTACTTCCATGTTCCGGATAGCTGTTCGTCCGTGAAGTTCTCTTTTCAAACGTCTCGGAGCGATCTACGACTACTCTGCTCGTTATCGATTCGACAACTACCCTGAAGCGAGACGAGACGAGACGAGAAGAGACGGGAAGATGCACGATACTTTTTTTGACATGCGCGTCGTAATTTCGCGGAGCTGTCTGCTCCTCCATGAAGAAGAGTTGACTCGAGATCGCATGAGAAGTAACGGAAGCGCGGAGAGAGGAGGTGGACGAGATTACCCGTGGAAGTTTGAAAGCAGTTTGCATCTTAATTAAGTAATGATATCGTGGCCAGGACAGTTGATGAGGATGCGCGCTTTTACGTTCTCTCTCTCGTGTTCTGAAGCCGCAATATGTTCGCGATATCGGGTGGCATACAAACTGCGGCGTCTCTCTCACGCGCTGCATATCCTTAAACGGTTTTGGAACTAATTTTCCTGGATTAGAATTAGGGATAGGACGAGGGAGATACTTCAACGTATCACGTATACAGCTTAGAATTAAGATAGCTCGAATTACGAGATCAACAATATCAGATAGATGGCTGATAGAGAGAAGGAGATAGAGATAAAGGGCGAGAGAGATTCGCAGATGTCGAGAGATCTGGGAGAGATCTCGAGACAAAGTCGATGAACTCGCACGTGCTTTGAATGAACGAGTATATACTCTACGAATGCTGCGACTTTTTGTCTCGCTTCGTGACACAAAAGTGCAATTGTCACGTGTGATTGTCATACTTTCAAGATGCTTTCCAGCAATCTTAAGAGATATTAGGAGTTCGATAAGCAAATTCTTGTCAAACCATTTGTTCTAAAAAAATATATATACAATCTGAATGGTTCTAGCAAAATTGATCTTTAGACTAATCAAGCAATCTGTGGTTTTGTGGGTATGTGAAAACAGAAATTCATAATAAAGTCGGATGAATGAAATTGAAAGATGAATTAATTAAAATTAAAAAATTAATAAAACGTTAAAGAGAATAAAATAATGGAAAGTATAATCGAATATTTATACACATCTAGAAGAAACGAAATGACTAAATAATTGAATGGATTTTTAATTTAAAATCAGGTTCACTTTCTCTCTCTCTCTCTCTCTCCTTTCTCTCGTTACATATAAATATAATAAATACCAAGAGAATAATTTCTTTTATTTTTAACATAATATTTTTTTTCTGTTTTCAGGTAAGAAAACTCAATCGATCATTTATATAAGATCAGGAATAAACCATACGTACGTATATCATTTTTACATTATTTATGAATATAATTAAAAAAAAAATAGTTGTGTAAAAATAAATTAAATCAATTTTTAATGAAAAGTATTTAGATACAAAATTTTTTAGAGAGAATTGAATTCTAAAAAATATAAAAAATGGAAGCAATATATATTTTACATATTATAATACATATGTACACACATGTGATTACACATATAAGTAAATATATAGAATAATAACATTAAATCTTTTATATTTAAAAAAATGTTTAGAATTTAATATATCGCTAATATTTCTCTAGTTTATAGTATTGTTTAACGAAATCTGACTGATTTTACACAATTGTTCGGTAATTTATTCCAATACTCTGAATGGGACTACCGAAGTAGAAAGCGCGAAACGTCTGTTTCATTAACTCGCTCCACAGGCATTTAATTCCAGTGTGCATTCGCCTCCGAAACTCTGGATAACCTTTCCGAAAACCTACGGAACTTTCGATACCGCGAAAACTTTTCTACCAGGCGGGGCAAGGCAAGTGGGTCGGACTATCAATAGTTCGTTTATAAGTTCGACTTCGTTGAGTTTGCCTTTATCGCGGAGCACTCGTTTCGCACGCTCCGTCCACGATTTAATGTACGACTCGTTTTCACCAGACGAAGTTATGAGAAACTACCGTATATATATTTACACAGAACACACATGCATGTGCACATACATATACAATTGCAGGCAACTTTTTAATCTCGCCTTCAATTTACTCGTAACGTGCGATATAAACGGCGGAAGATGGTGCGCCAAATGAATCATATCATAAAGTTAGCAGCGTTTCTGAACTTTGAATCGGACATCTAATTGCATCTCGTGCGTGGACGTGCACCGCTCCGCGAAACGTTACTATCGGACCATTTATTTTCGCTTAACTTAAGCATTTAATTCTTTTGTTAAGATTCGTTTTAAGCGGGGGAAAGCACACGCAAAGTTTTTTGTCGGGATAAATCAATTTCATAATGGGATCATAAAAGACCACATGCGGTTACTGGTATGAAATTTTCAGAGGCCACTGGTCTCCTAAAACCCTGTCAGGTTTTGCGGGTGCGGTATGGTTGCATTGATCGTATACCAATTTTGATAGAATCACGTAAATATAGGCGAATGATAATTCAATGCGCGCGTACGTAATAATATTTGTATGCTACAGCGTAAATTCATGTTTGGCAATAGCAATTGATCCAATAAAACCTAGTCGCGTAGAATTACGTCTGCTGCATAATGACCATAATATTAGTTTGTGCACGTTAAGCAGCTAAAAGGCAAATTGCACGTCATTTCGATATATATGACGTTTTACAACGTTTTCGACGTATAACACTTTACCACGGATATTATCGAACTGGCGTGCTTGTTAGATCGCCATAATTGAATCTCGGTGACATGCATATATCTATCGATCTAAAATCTGTACAAATACGTTATTGAAGTGCTGCACACTTTTGTTTATATTTGCATCGTCTATCACTGAAAAATCCGCTATCTCCAAAAATGCACATTTGTCATGAGGCGATAAAAACGGATGGAAGTGAGCAAAATACAATCTTTTTGATTTATTACTCTTATATTTACCCGTCGCTTTTCTTGATTCGACAAAGTGGGTTTTGATTAAAAAACACAGCGCATCCGCATACTTCAATTATATCAAATATATGAAATGCATCAACTATGTTAAACATAATTGAATTAATAAATGAAGTTTTTATTTTTATTTTTGATAAAAGTTACAAATAGGAAATATATTAAAAACAAAAGGAGAGAGAGAGAGAGAGAATCGTTTTCTTTATTAAGGCCTGCTCTACATTTAATTCATTTTAAATATTATTTTCATTGCTTGAGGCATTTAACGCTTTTTTCTTTTACAGACAAAACCTTTTTTTAAATATAATTTTTTATAATAAATGTGTGTAGAATCTCTATTTTTAACACTTTTTTTTAAACAAAAATAAATTTATTAAATATATAAACAAATAAAATTTTATTATAGCATTATAAACATTTCTTTCAAACAAAAATTGTTAAGGTTGCTCTCAATTTTCGTTATATTTTCGGTAACAAAAGGGTTAAATGGTTTTTTTTTTTTTTTTTGCCTCATCAATGTGCGCGGCCAGCCTGGGAACGTTTTCGCACGTCATAAAAGATAAGTCAATGCTATGGGGCATTTCCACGTCGTCTGGCTTTTTGCCTGAAACTAACCCATGTCGGCACTTACGACTCACGTGAGTCCGTCGCAGCCGAACGAGGAGAAGCTACGTGCGCGAGTCGATGGCGACCCTCTAACGCATTTATACAACGCTGCTGCCGCCGTAAAATCAGGCAGTAAAGAGGTTAACCGGAGAACCTGTAGCGTTTTCCAACGCTTCACGTTCGCCGATTCTCAAGAGGATAAGCAAGCTGGAGAAAAGGTGAGAGAGAGAGAACGATAAAGAGCTCAGATGGTTTGTCCACGAACTGACCAGCTCGAAAAGCTCGTATAGGGTGTATCCCAAAGGTTTATTCTGCTATAGCCGATCAGCTGGTGGCTTTTGCAAACCATAATCGGTTAACCAATCGGTTACGAAACATTGTGCAAAACACCAAATAGTATTTTTAAGACGAAATGGAGAATCAGTGAAAATAGTTTATCCAGTTATTTTTTTATAGCATATATTTTTTACGGATTCGTAAAAAAAAAGAGCGGAATCTGAAATTTGATCTCGTGTCTAAACAGTTATATCTAGTACCGTATTATATCTAGGAAAAAAATATTTTCATCATGTTATTCCCAGGAAAAAAATATTTTCGTTTGATATGTCTGAAAAAATAATTCTTATACTTTAATCAATTTAATTTTTGCTTTTATTATTTTCAATACTAAAAAATAATTTCAAAATTTTTGTTCTTCAATATGATATTCAAAGACTCTATATAAAGATTTTATACCAACTTTTATATTTGCAAGATATTTTTTTTATACCGCAATTTCATCCAAATTTCATCTCATGTTTTTACGACAGCGCGAGAAAACTGCTTCCTTTTGGTCTTCCTTCCGTCAGTATCCGCGAAATTCTTCATTCCGCTTTCGGACCCGTCTTACGAAATGTAACACAGAGAGATAGATCGGCTTTCTGCAAATCCCACCGTTCAAACAGTGGCCGAACTTTACCGCAAACAGAGCTTTGGCCGCACTTCCGGCTATCCGGCGTTGTCCAGCCGGCGGTGGTGGATTTGGCAAAAGTATACGTATATATCTATACACATATACCCGCGATACCTGTGTGTGTGTGTGTGTGTGTGTGTGTTCCACGAGAGATGAAAGAGTTGGTGGACTGAGATAGAGGCCATCCTCGCCCCTTTGTTGACGCTTTCCCCATCGGCTATGGCTCACTTCCCTTCCTCTCTAACTTCTGCTTTCGTAGCTTTAGGCATGTATATACGCGTTCAAGATACTCTCTCCTTCTTCTCTTTCTCCGGAGGCACTTTGCGGCAACTATTTATAACTTTTAGAAATTCTATGCGATCGTTCGCGTATATCAACTATTTGCTAAAGACAAAGAAAAGAAAATTTTGGGTACCTTTTATGTGTGCGAAAAAATTGGGAAAATAAAAAATTACATATCATACATGTAATAATCGGCCAATAAAAGCCTAAAACGCGATTAAGAGTGTATAATTAATTAAGCGATCAGAGATCAATCTAAATTTTTTCTTTTATTATTAGAAAAGTGTTCTGAATTTATTTTTATGCATCTTTGTTTTTGTTATCAATTTCACTAAAATTTATTTAATAAGTAAAATTTCAATAATTTGTATTTATTTATGAGGAAAGAGAAAAAGAAAAAAGAAAGAGAAAAAGAGATTTTTTATTGCACGTCTTCGATATCTCCTGAGTTTGATCCGAAATAATGGCCATTCATTTGTATCTCTTATATTCGCGAAATGTCCCGCATGATTTATCCGGACTCGTTATTTCATCGGCATGTCATTTCCTCGCGCAACACCATTAATATATCGCGACTATTAAAATATATCCGATCGCGACGCCCGATATAGATATAAGCGAGTTTCCGATCGCTGCCGATATTCGTCCGGCGCGACAAAGATCGATCGGTTCGGACTCGACGGCTCCAAGGCGACCGGCGCGGCGCGGCGTGCAAGAAAACCGTCGCTCTTCGACGAGCTTGATGTCGCGACGTCTAATAAAAGCACGGTGCAAAAAAGCAACCGAGACTGATTCTAACGCCATAATGACGCCGTTTTCTTCTCGGGCGAAAGAGGAAGTGGGTGAAGAATTTTCGGACTTACATTTGTCTCTTTCTCGCGGCCGATCTTCTTTACGTACAGTAGTTTGTTCGCGAAACTTGTAACGCGATCGCGCCGCAAATATTTGTCTCCCAGAATGAGAACGAAGAGAACGACGCGCCAATGTTTCTTTCGAAGTGCGGTTTCTTTAATTTATTACATCGTGCGGTGTACTCTGTTTTTTTTTTTGGAACGAGTGTTTTTGTACATTATTAACGCTTCTTGACTGAGTTTAGTCATTTATATAAGGATTGTTATTTATACACACGCGCACTATTATTTTGTCTCCATTCTGGAAACATTAGAGACATTCTAATTCTCTAAAAAAAAATCATGTGTCGATCGATGGCCTGTTCCATCCGTGTCGATATCTCTATTCATTGTTATCGCGGGAAAACGTATCTACTTAACGAGATATTTAGTTACCAGCTGTATTCCACGCCAACCTGTTACCGTTACTGTCCAAACGCTATCGATGGCACGGTAAAAGCGTGTTAATACCCGTCCAAAGCCGATTCAATTTACCGCGATCGGCGTACATGATAATAAGCAAGAGATTTTGCCATTTTCGCATGTTAATGCGATAACGACCCGTTAAATTATAAATCTTTTATTTAATGAGAATTAAGCGGCTATCAGTGTAACAATTTTGTTACAGTATTGTTATTTGCGCCGAGCAAATGTCGAATTGTATAATGCCGGCAATTATCGGGAAAACATTGTGATCCGATAAAAGCGGCTTACAATTGCGATATGTCGGAAATTTCACTCGGCCTATCCATTTTGAAAAGCAAGCCGAAGTGTTCGCGTCCGGTGGATAACGATTCCGCGCGACAGAATGACGTAACGCTTTTTCGTTTCATTTTTCACTAAAAAAAAAAAAAAAAATGCATTTAAGCTGTTTCATCGAGAAACATCGAAAAAATTTTTATCCCTTGTCAAAATTTATTTTCTTCCTTCTTCTATTCTTTTATTAAAAGTTTAATTATGTACTAATACACCATCATTTTCCATAAAAAAAATGAAAAAACATATCGCTCTCGTAATAAAAGGAAAAAAGTGGAAATTGAAAAATTAGAAAGAATTAAATATTTTACAATTGCCATTATATAACACACAAAGCACTATCGAGTCGATATTCATTTATTTCAATAGATTGCATTAAATAATTTTATGAAAGAATTAAATATAACACTGTGCTAATCACGTCACTAGAAATTTCTCGATAAATTATTTAAAAAAACAATTATACGCAAATATACATACATACATACATGCATATATATATAGACACACACACACACACACACACACACACACACACTTTATGCATTCGTTACATCAATTGTAAATCTCGTATGCGCCGTAATAAGATTCAGAGTACATTAGTTCGAAATCGTAAAACGCCTCGTCTCTCGACTCGTTTCTTGCAATTTGATTATCGCGATGAGAATATTTCGCTGTGATTCCACACCGCAATCCTGTCGGTGCCGAGTGGCTTTTAGTCGGGCTACCATGAATGGAATTGAATCGAACTTTAGCGAACTAGTACTGCTTTGCGCGTTCTCTGTGTCCTGGTTACGCCAACACACCGCCCAAAAATCCGTAACGTCCAACTGCATCTGTTGCTCTTTCAAGGAGATAAAGGATCGAAAGCACAATGATCGCGATTCGGACGTGACGCATCGTGCGAACGTTACGATATCGATTTGTGGATAAAAGTGGAAACGTTATTATTGCATCGGATGAGCTCTTTATCCTTGCAATGCGTGCGCGCGTATTTTGTATTATATATTATTACGTTATAATTAATATTATCATGTTAAAGAGACAAAAGTAATATGTTAATAATTACATCATATTCGTTGCCTTTATTTTGCTCGATGATATTCTATATAATTGGATTATATTTATTCTTTATTGCTCATATTATAAGTTATTTGTCATTTTGAAATGTGATATATAAAAGTATTATTGATTTCTCTCTATCTGGGTCGCTGTATCAAAAACCTAGTATGTCTATGTATCTTAAGCTTCGTGAAAAAAAGACAGCACTGCGGTTATACCGTCGGCAAACTGCTCGCAATACCCGCGATGCAATGAAAACGAGGTTCCGATAATAATCGTCGATGATAATCGTGACTTTATGCTAAGCCATACGTTTATGGTGTGTGTCGGTCTAGATATATGATGTTTTATTTATGTGGTCGGTCTATAAATAATGCCAGTATCAATTTTTCATGTCGCAATAATCAGTTATAATTTTCCATCAGTATTATAATTTTTCTAGCAGGTTTTATTCATAGAAAATATTTATACACATAGTGACATATATGTATCGAAAATTTATAAAAGGTTTATATGTAGAACTGTTAAAAAAAAAAATATTCATTTTGCAAATGCAAAAATTTAGATAATATAATGTAACAGAAGGGAAAGAAAGTCCAGTTTGCGTTGTGTACAAATTGAATTACGTTAAAAATTATAGACATTTAAAAATTGTTGTTTAACTTGAAATAAAAAAATTTTAAATAAAAGAGAGAGAGAGAGAGAGAGAGAGAGAAAGAGATGAATACATATGTCAGTGCAATCACGCACAATAAAGTAAATTTGTAGAGATATATATCGCTTTTGTTAGCTTAAATAAAAGCTTTCAAGACAATATGGATATATTTATGAAAGATGCGATATTCTTGCAACGTAAATACGCTTAAAAATCACAGTAGTAACATGCACATTCGCTCACAAATGTATTCCTGTTTTGTTTGCTAGATGTATCCCGCGATATTCTCTCTTTCGCATAAATAACCGTCGAATGTTCCGGCATTGCCGAGATTCGGTGAGGAAAAGTTCGATGTACGAGCAGTTTTCCCAAGGAAATTAAATCGCGCGGTAAATACGAGCGCAAATTCTCTCTCTCTCTCTCTCTCTCTCTCTCTCTTTCTCTCTCCCATCGCATTGCGAACTCACTCGCTAGGCAAATTAACGTAACAACGTTATGGTACATATACGTACTGATTACAGGCGCGGGATATAGTCTTCGTTAAGCTTAGCTTACGGTGCCCATTAGCCACAATGTAACCGGGTGCATTGCAAATGCCATGCTGTGTCTATGTGTGGTTCCGTGCATAAAATCGTGATTTTTACGACGACAAATGCAACGGCGTGGCGAATTTTTCGTTATCGCGCTCGTTATTGTTCATAAATGCTAAAATAAAGGCTTTTCGTGGTTAGAAAAGCCACGCGTGACTCCCGTATTTGCTAAAAATCGAGGATCAAAAGCACGCGACAGATGTTATATCCGACACTGTTACCGTCACCGTTTCTAAGCGCGCGCGCGCGACGTTAATGAGTTTAACGGCCCTATATCGTTTGTTGACGCCGGTTTCAAATTAATTTCCGTGACATTCGCGTCTACTGCTAAATATTCGAGTAATTGCAGCTCGTCGCTATAGTCACGAAATCACTTAAATTCACGAGCATTATATAAAATTTAATAGCGCATTACTGTGTGCATTTTATTAACAAGATCTCTACTGCTGATAGCGCAATATTGAAGAATTAATATACAAAATTGCAGTCAGACACAAACACTCGTACACACACACAGTAATTTTACCTTATCTACAATGTTACGTTTTCGTATAATAGTGATTCGTTGACTACATTGTAGTCTCTGTGCGAAACTACAAGTTTCATGGAAAATTTAAATTAGTCACGCTAATACGCCACTTACTCATACAGCGGCTAAGTATACGCGCGCGGGTGGTAATATACTATATTAATTTAAAGACGGAGCATAATGCATTTGTGTGTTTCTTGTAAAATTAATTTTCACGAAACGATCTTAAAATTTTAATTCACCTTATAAGTAAATGTATATAAGTTTATATTTCTTTATCTTTATTTATTCTTTTTTATTACATTTTTTTTTTTTTAAATATAATGGAAAAAAATATTTTTTCTTGCTTTTTTCGTTGCTCGTGCATCTTTGTAAAGGAAACGTTGTTACATTACATTTAATTTTTTTTACGTAGAATAAGTGAAAATATATATATATATATATATATATATATATATATATATATATAAATTGAGATTTTACAGAGCATGTTCTTAATTTATTGTTTAATTTATGTTTAAACTTTTTATATAGTAAAGTATAGGTTATAAATTTCTTACGTTGAAAATCAAGTTTCTTTAAAATCATATAGTGCGAAAGTGATTATTGTAACAATATTGTTCAAATATTTTTTACTCAAGTCTTATCTTTAGGGATAAGATAACTTTTTTTGGGGGCATCGAGGAATTCGGATTCGATACATTCAAGTTTTGCAAGATGCTCGTCATTATGACAGTGGATAGGGGTGGTATCTATTGTCGCTGCGGGCAAGATAGTACCGATAATGTTACGCATTTAGTACATATACCGTATATACTCTAGCCTCTTTACCGAAGTATTCCTCCCTCGGGCGGTATTATTATGAGAGAGCTGCGCCCGGATACAGTCGCGCTCTAAGCTTAACGCATTGTTAGCCGGCGAATTATCCGATGCGATCTGTTGTCTGTAATCCTTCTCGGGGATTTGAGCGTCATCCGGAAACGGACATCTCCGTTGTTTGCACGAGAGAATCAGCCTTGTACGCGACTCTGCTAGATACACATTGATAAACCCACTTGCAATTGCGCGTTCTTAATTGCCTTCAGTTATCGTTAATGTCGATCGTAATCGATATCGCATATCGATTATGATATCGCGTCGCGTTTTAAAAACTTAAGCCATTGCGAATGGAAATAATGATCCGTTTTTTTTTGGTTCATATTGTCGAAAAATTCTCTCTGTGAAATATTTTGTGTTTTATACATCATTAATCCGGATGCTAATAATAAAAAATATTATAGAAAAAAAGATATAAAGATTGAATGATAATTCAATAATTTGTCTTTTTATAAATTTATATATTTTTATGATTAGCAAACGAAAAAAAAGTTGATTTATTTTTCTTGTTATTATAAAAAAAATATTTCTTGTTATTGTAAAAAGTATTTGGAGATAAGATATGCAAAGTGGAGCTCTCATCTTATTTTACATTATCGATTTGGACACTCTAAAAATAACCCTTCTACTCGTCTGCAACATAGTTTGCGATATCGACTGCTCCAAGGTGGTTTTAAAGCTACTCGATTAAGAATTGTGGAGTGCGGTAAAGCGGAATTAATTCGTACCGCGTGTACATCGCATAATTAATTACCTGCCGTATCTCCGCCGTGCCTCTCTTTCCCCTCTTTCTCTATCTCACATCCTTTCCGCTTTCCTTTTAGCGATCCTGCACGCAAAGCGAACCCCACCGCGATTCGTTTCTTACGTTAAATGGCGCGCCGTTTAGCCCCTCGAAACTCAGATATACGACCGGAGATAGTTTCGTTTAAGCCGGAATTCCAGGCCGGCTCTATGAACGTGCGAGGAATCGAATTAGAAAGCCGTTTGAGAAGAAACGCGTCTGAAATATCTAAAGCGCAATTATTCCGCGTTTGTCCGCGCACAGAGTGTTCGAAAGAACGCGTGTTTTTTTTCGGTACGACGGATGTTACAAGATGAATTAAGAGGGAAATGTTAATATTTGCTTTGTGTAAAGTTCTCTTTTATTTTGTAATAAATAAATGTTACTAGTTTATATTAATAATTCACTTTTATATACTTTATCAAGTTTTATGATTTATAGTTTTCGGCGCACTAAATATTTTGCGCTGAGAAAAAGTCGATTTGTCTAAAGAGCGTTACTTTCAGAGCGTTCCGTATAATCGCTTCTCTTCGCGATTGTGATCTCTAAACGTGTTTTAAAAATCGGAGACAGTTTCTGTGACGTGCGACGGAGCCCGTTTTACCGCCCTTACAGCCTACCTGTATTATCATTCTTGCAAATTGCGCGTCATTTGTCATCTGCCAGTGATAGCCGGAGTCCGATTCATCACTTGCCACCTGCCACGACCGTGGGGGTCGTTACACAAAAACGTTCTATTCAATCGCCACAATTACTCGTTAACTCAGCATGACGTTCCTTTAGTCATAGTCTAATTTTTGTTCGGCAAAAATGAACATCGTTGAGCAGCGAAATGGCTTTCATATTAAAGAAAGATATATTTAAACCTATATTTTAATATTTTATGAATATTCAAATTTAATTTTATAAAATTCATAGTAACGCACTCAAAAAGAGATATTTAAATATTTATAAAATATAATAAATTAAATATTTATATTATATAAATATTTATAGGATCAAAATTACCTCTCTCTTTATACGCTTCTTTTATAACAGTATTTTTTGTAATTATCTAAAAATACAAAGATTTTCAGAAAACATTTTCAAGTTAAAATAGCTAAAACTCACGCTCAGTAGAAAAGCCATTTATTTGCACGTGTTCAAACGTCACAAGCTTTGCGTGGTACATCCGAAGTACAATGTAATTATCATGTCTCTCGAGGTACGCTCGAATATATTTCGGACGCACCTTATTCAAGTCGGAAATGTTTGGTTCGTAAACCACGTGAGATTATATGGCTATTTAATTATTGCCGCTGCGTAGTAAAATAACAAATGGGATTATTTAACATCCGGCTTCACAGGAGCGTTATTTTACGAGCGACGTGTGGACGTTGCGTTAAAATTTATTAATATCTGCCGGCGAAGATAGGATATCGACGTTTTTGCGTCCCGTGGTAAAATCTTTGTTTTGAATATATATTTATATGTATTTGTTTATATGCAATAGAAAGATGGAACGGGATGTTAAGTAATTAAAATTCTCTCCTATATCGTCGTATTCATATACTGGTTCCGTGGATAGGAAAAAAGTTTTATTTAATCTTTATATATTTTTATAGTAATTTTTAAACGTAAGCATTGTTTAAATTAATTTTCTATGCCTTAGGGAGAGAATATCAATTTATAAAATACGAAAAATATAAATAAATCTTTGGTATTTGAAAAAGTTACGAGGCCGAGATCATTTTGAAAATTTTAATTTGATGATGTATTTTGCATCGCGATTCGATTTAATTGTATTTTCAATATTTCTATAATATGGATACAGTCGAGAATACACACACACACACACACAGCCTTGCACACCAATTCCTGAATACTAAAAGATTCGCGCATCGCTGTTAACCGATTACGTTTCTTCTCGTTACATTTCGCGAAAATGCGAGAGATGCGACGGTCGAACATCCGAAATGAGTATCATTTCACGGGTAACAGCATCGAGGAGAGCGAAAAGCGAGCTATAAAAAGATGTCGGGAGATTGTTGAATCAATGTGCGCCGTAAATCGTCTTTTTGCGACGCGTTATCGTTGACAGGGCGCGATAAGCCGTTTTCCGCGCAACGACCGAGATGCGTTTTCACCGATAGTCCATGCGTCGTAAAATGTACGCGAACAGAGTGAGAACACATGAACGCGAGAGAACAAACGTCGAACTCTCGTTGAACGTGATCGTCGTTGCCAATTTCTCTCTTTCTCTCTCTCTCTCTCTCTCTCTCTATTTATGGTCGAAATCACGTCCTCGCGAACAAAATTTGAGAACGAGCTTTCGATGATTCGCATTAAAAAGCGAGACGACTAGTGCTTTCGTTCGGAGAGTTTCTGCTCATGCGAAAATTGTATTTACGGCACGCATATTTATGGCTAAATATGACACTTCGAGTACTCATTTGATATTCGCAATGAATTTCTATTGGATAAATGAAAAAAACTTAAGTTTTTATTTTTAATATAAAATAGAGAGATAATAAAATATTGCATCAAATAAAGTACACATTACTTATTTAAAAATGTATTTTTATAATAAAAGAAATTAAATATTTAATGTTTGCATATAATTTATAATTTAATAAAAAAGGAATTTTTCAGTTGAATTATAATAAATTCTTAGTTGAGTGAAATTTGCATTTTGCGTATCTCGGCTCGCGAAATTCAAAATAATATATTCTCTCCCAATTTTTTTTTTTTTACATGCAAAATAAGAATATTTTTTAAAATTATATATTATATTTTTATAAAATTGTACATTTTTTAAACTATTTCTACTAGATTTATGATATGAAATACTTTCAAGTGTTTCAAGTTTCAAGAAACAAGTTCTATCAAATATATACTCATACATTTTATAATTTAAACAAATCGGGCGAGTATTACAGTAACCTTCGTGCACGCACGTGCGGATTGCCTTATTATCTCGCCGTCGGCCATCTATTCTGAAATGAACGCGTATACGCGGGCGATGGCTTGTAAACACTCGAAGCGATAGTCGCCATGGCGAGATACAAGTGGGATGCATCACTGGACCCCGCGATAAATGTTGCTTTTGCACGATCGAATGTGTGAGGTTCCGCACCGCTGCGGAAACAAGAGAGCGAAAAGTGGTGGGCGAATGGTCGACACGAGATTGTAGCGAAATAAGGTAAACCGCGTGCGCGACGTATGCATGTGCAGCATACAAAATGGAGTTTCATAAACTTTAGAATTTTGTGGAAGTTTTGAAACTAAAATAAAATAAGAAGTAAAGTAAAATGAGATGAAGCGCAAATCTAAATGTTGCGAAAGACACAAGTGGATAATGATATTAATTATTTTCAAATATGTAAACTATTATATTTACGCAGAATTTATTTTGGCGTCTCGTGAAGGTACACGTGCGTTTCGTTTGATGCAAAATTAGCGAGAATGTATCTAATTATAATTAGGAACTCGCCTGATCGATAAACGCACGGTTCATCCTCGGTTGCGATTGTAATAGGATTCCCGAAACTTGACCCCCGTATCTCGTAGATAATATGTCAGGCGAAGACAATGTCAAGACGGAAGCAGACGGACATGGCATGTTTAGTTAGGACAACGTTCACGGTGTAGTGCACTGATCATCATCGAGAATAGAGACGGGCAGATAATAGAAACTGCAGAAAGCTACATATCCAATCTCTGTGGAGTTGACGTGTGCGTTGTATATTCCATGAGATATTAGATTCACGATGCATCTTCTGGTCAGCCAAAAGTTCGACTAGAGAATATTTCTGTTAATAAATTGGAAAACATTTTTGATATGCCATCTGCGTGACTATTACACGCGTGACAGAAGGTCATTTAACGGGAGTTATTCGCGCACATCGATATATTTACGATTCAGCAAAATGTAGAAATTGCGAATTATTAACGGTTTTAGCGAAAATATGATTAATGTAACTAGCTAAATTAAATTCAAGTTGACTTAACATAAATGTAAATTAAATTTGTAAGTTGCGCAGTCTAATCGAATTTAATTACCACGATATTTAATTTCGTGAAACTTATGACAGAGGATGGCAAATTCGTTTACGGCTGGAAAAAGTTGATTCCAGATTATTCGTAGAGATGAGACGGAGAAAATTCGTTGATTATAAATAATGCTAGATCCTTCGTCGAGGTTCTTGAACAGTGTTAAAAAATACGTCTGACAGCACGACTGATACGAGCGCGTATATAAGCGGACGCGATCTTATTTGCATATATCCGAATTTACACGGCTTTTGGTCTGTTTTTTACAAATATTGGAAGGGGATGGAAACGGGCAAAAAAGGATGGAGGAGAGATACGCAAGAGGAATTGCGAATACATGTACGCGATGCGGTACGATTGACAATAAACGCCGATCTATCGCATAGCGCGTTCTCGCGTGTGCTATGCGCGCAAAATCGTACAAAGGCTTCTCCCTCTCTCTCTCTCTCTCTCTCTCTCTCTCTCTCTCTCTCTCTCTCCCTCTCTCTCTCTCTCTCTCTTTTCGTCTCTCCCCATCTCCATCCTCTCGGCCATGGTAGAATGGCAGAACGAAATCGATTACACCGATGAACGCTGGAACTACTCACTGCGGACGAAACGCAAGGAAATCGCGAAATATTCTGTCGAAATTGTGAAATTAGGGGAACATAGATTGGGGCGACAGTAGAGGATATGGAGAGGAGGGGAAGAGGAGACGATTTCTGCGAGTATCGAATTAGAATCGCGACACGCGCGCTCGCGCCATCGTGAGAAATTTAATTTCATCGAGAGAAGTCGATACGAAAAGGCGATCAGAGGACGATGGGACTTTGAATCTCCATCTAGCGGTTATTCTCTTTTGTTTTTATTTTCTTTTTATTTTTTTTTATTTATTTTTTTGGCGCGGCCAAGCTAGAACTATTTCCATTATTGCCAATACGCGACTCTTCGCCGTCGTGTATATATGAGGAATATTTTTTCTATTTTTTTTGGGGGGCAGGAATTTTTTCTCACCACAGAAGCGCTTCGCTGGAGCAACGACAAATATCACAACGAAAAAAAAAAAAAATTTTTAAAAAAGAGAAAAGAAAAAAAAACAGTGAATCTATGAATCCAAATCGAGTTCATCGGTAAACCCGAGCGTTCGCGACGTCCTGGATGGTGGTCATGTTGACACTTTTGGTGTACGCTTTTTTAATTGAATATATTCTTTTTCATTTTATTTTCGCGCGCTCGAAGAGAAAATGTGCGGCGAAAAAGGGATCAAGAATAAACCGGGTGTGTTATATATATAAAAAACTGTTATTATATAATTATCTTTAATCTGAATATTTTTCCCTTTTATTTTCCCCTCTATTTTATATATATTACATTTATTAAAAATAATTTGTTGTTATTTATCTCTTTAAAATATTTATTTATTACCTTGCACAATTAAAATTCCACAAATTTATATTAATTATATCCATTTCTGTTAACTGATTTTGATATTTATATGATAAAATGGAAATTTATCCACTAATATTTTCATATTTTATATCTGTGTGTTTGTGTTTCAATTATTTTAATAATATATTATATAATTGATGAATTAAAATCTCTGTATAATTGCTGTGTAAAGCAAGGATTACCTTCCTGTCATTAAAGATGACGAATAATTAATCTATCTGTCTCTTTGTTGAGCTAAGAGCATTTCATTCCACTATGTCGTTTATAGGATCGAAAGGGTTACAGTTCGTTGAAAATTGTATCACAGAGTAATATACCGTTATTAACGCGTTCGCCAAAATGATCACGTCGTGCAGATAATGACGTCATTCGATACGATACGTATGGATTCTGTCCATTTTACCGCGTATCCGTTTACATACAAGCCTGCCACATTAATCTGCTATCGGACATGCCATTCTCTTGTTCATAATAGCTGCAAGATTCTTGCGAAAATAAGATTATGTGTGCGAAATGTATCGTACAATTAATTTGCTAATGGACCGGAACATTGATAATATTTGCTATAATCTTTTGTTAATTTGCAATAGTAATATCATTTTGCCATCAAATCCAATTAATGGTTTAGAAATAATTGTATACAATGATGTCGAATTGGCGATTGATAGTATTTGCTTTACCTACAGAGCTATATTTGTCAAATTCATTTTCTCTATTTTAAAAAAATACTCGAAATTAAGAAATCGAGTTGATGAATCATTTATTATAACAATAAAAATAACCGAGTTACACGTTACATTTCCTGTCTTTATATCAGCGTGGAGAATTAATCTCACCAAACTTATAAGGGTTTAAAGTTTCAAAACAAGTAAAATAGCAAAACAACACACACACACACACAGACAGAAGTCTTTTAATTGACAAAAAGGGATCGTTGTGCGAAAAAGCGATGGTGGGATAGCGCAATCTTTACGAGTACGATTAAGGGGTTAAAGAAGAGTAGCGGCGAGATCGAACGTCGAAATTAACGTCGAACTTAAAAGGCGAGCTTCCCTCATGGTTATCGTGGAACGGATTCCTGAAGGTTGGTCGTTACTCTTGACAACGACCGGGACTTAAACCGGGACTTTTATGGGGGAAGAGGGTAGGGACTATTATACATGTGGTCTTGACAGAGACGCGCGGGATAGTACGGGTGAAAAAAATCCCAGGTTGATTGGAAGCACTTCGTTTCTGACCTGTCGGCGTGATCCCGGCACCGGGTGTTATCGCCCTTCGTTCGTCTTCCGGAAGCCAAAAATCCCGATTCTGTTCTCGCGGAACGAGAGGACGACCGAGGGGCCGTTTGCCACGCTGAAGGATTGGCTCCGTTCATCGGCGACGCGCGAGATAAGCGAAACAGATTAAATCGAAGGTAAAACCCCCGACACGTTTTACCTGCCTGTGCGCGCGCGATTCTGATATCCGCTATCCCGATCGATATCGGCACCGATCGACGAATACCTTCAATCTCCGGCCGCGGCTTTAAATGGAATTCTTCCCTCCCGGAACGGGAGAGACCTCCGCTTTGTTACCGCGTCGAGCTCTTTCCGTTCGTCACACATGTTCCATCGATCTGAATCGTTAGCTACCGAATACCTATCTACTTATCTATTCATCATTTCGTTTTTTCTTCTTTAAACTGTTACGTTACCTCATTTTCAGCATAAAACTTTCATATCTTATGTGCGCGCACACTCGAATATTTATCGACATAATCAAATGCGCGCTTGAATAATGATCAAATTTTCGATGTTTATGTAAATTTGCGCGAATCAACAGAAATTGATGACGAATGGTATTAATTTACGTTTAACAATATGACGGTTTTTTTTTGGAAACGACAGAATAAGCAATATACTATATATATGTATATGTAACAATTTGGATATTTATTGAGATTTCAACATTTCGCTAAATATGAATATACACAGCAGGAAATGGAAAAAGAGAATTTTGATTCTAAAAAAATAGCCTTCAAAATGTTAAGTAAATTCAATAATTTTTTTTTCTTCTATAATTGAAAAAGAAAGAAAAATCATATGTGAATTTTTTTTTATAGTTTCCGAGATATAAAGAAGTATTTGGTATAAAACATTTATGAAGAAATTATATTTAATTAATTATGATGAGATTATGAAAAAATTTCTCAGATTAAACTAATTGTGATGATGTTTTCTCGATCGTAATATAAATTTCATGAATTTTGGCGGAAAATGTGGCAAATGAGAGACACATGTATTAAAGTGCAAGAAGCAAAGATTATCTTGTCCGTTGGAGATACTTTTAATAGCTTAATATATTTAAATAGGCGCACAAGAAATGGATAAGCGCAAATTATTTTCAAGAAATTTTTCTGACAGATTCTTATCTGACATATATTAATTGTAAATAAAATTAATTCAGTTTGACATTATTTGCTCGCATAATGCTGATATTTCTCATAACAAAAAATTTTGGCAATATTTATCAGCAGTTTGCGAATTAAATTCTTATCTATGCTTTTTAATTGTTATTCAATACTTTTTAATTTTCACGAATGTGCGAGCGTAAATTACAAAAGATTAATTTTGTCATCAAAGTTACAAACAATTTTTTACCGTAGATTCCGTAATTACGAAAATAGCTAAACTATTTTTAAATTATTTCCCGATTTCGAATATCGAAAATCTACAATCAATTATTGGAGTCGTTTCTTTTTTAATTTGCTTACTTTTATCACCAAACGATTATCTTAATTTCCTAAGTCGGGCATTTCGAAGAGGATGGGTGATGTATCAAAGTTTGTGATCGATTTCGCTCCTAATTTCTATCAAACAACATTACCAAAGGAGCAATCTCTTGGCAAACTGCCAAGTATTACTCCCCGAGGAGAGAAGCAGTATTTACTCTGGGGCAACGGCTTTCGAATGCACATATTACTAAAGAGAACGATGTTGATGGAGCGTATAATAAAAATTTTCCGGCGGGAATATTGTCTCTGCTTTTTTCCCTCCTTTCCTTTATCGCCTTGATCTCTCTGTGAAAAGATAAGAGAGTAAAATAATAATAATAATAAATCGATAGCTAATTATTCTCTTTAAACAGAGGACCGCCTTCTGTTCGCTAATTTTTATTCGAGATTAATTATTAGATTAAATACTTGCATTTCATTCAATTACCCGCTAATGGAACAGAAAAATAATAATCTGCGCTTGACATCTCCTTTCCGAGTCGCTGCAGCTGACGGTTTCGGTATTTACTATCCGTGAACGAGACGTATCCGTATTTAATTTCACTCGATAAATACATATAAGCATCGTTAACAAGATAGAAATAGCGGTGATAAATTTACGTAGCCCAATTATTGCGGCAGATGAATTTTTGAGATTAAAGTAACGTATATGAGATCGAATCGACAGCGATCAATAACCACTTATAAAAATATTCTCTCACTTAATAATTATTTAAGTAATTATAATAAAGATTTGAAACAGCAAAATAAAACTTAAAATGGAGCTAGTAACTATTATTAATAATATATACGTAAAAAAACTGTTATATAATGTATTCATAGATATTCAATATTTCTGCATAGAATTTTTTTTATTAAAATCAGTTCCATGATTAATGCAGATTAAATGGATTTACAATTTTCATGGTTGTTATATACAGCTTGACTTATCAAATATGATACGATCCGAAAAAATCAATAAAGAAGATTTTTTTGTGGTTAGACTCCTGCGTCTCACAGGAGTCAGGTAGACTCTTTGGAGATGGGCAGGCAGGGTCCTGTCGCAGGACGATCCCGGCGATCGTAAACTTTTTCATAACTTTAATCGAATAGTTGGAGCGAGCCTGACTTTTTGCGCGGCTATAACCGCTTTGACGACGTCCGATTAAGCGACTAAACGGCCACCCCCGCGAAAGCGGCTTCACCACCCGGTCTTTCGAGTTACAGATAATGCTTTTTACGAGCAACGAGCCGTTTCTCGAAACTCGGCGTGACTTTTAAAGCCCTGACGAAGACTGCGGAAAGGGTGGATTACGTTTGAAAGCGTGCTTTATCGCGATTGCGGTTTGAAAATTTTGTTAAACGCTACGTATATTTTACAAGCGTATTTACGACGAAATCCACGAGAGTGGAAGGGAATCAGATAGAAGTGCAAAGTCGCATTTTAAAATGCATATTGTCGATTATTATTAGTTATCGGAACCGATTAAATCGGATAAATACAATGAACATGATATATACGATATTTTTGATATCGATATGCGATATTTTATCGAAAAACGGATTTAGGCATTGAAATAAATATTTTAGGAAAAAAATAACTTTATGTATGTAATTTTTCTCTATTATTTTATCAACGATATCAAAAATAAGATTGTATTTTCGCGATTATCCAGTTTTTATAGAAATCTTGCAATTTTTATAGAAATCAAAAATATATAATTTTGAAAATCAAATATTTATCTAATAGCGTCTGATCCTTAATTACACTATCCGCTGAATATCAAGTAATAAAAGACTTATTTGTTCCGACATATAAATTTGTCTTATCTAAAAAAGAAAATAGATTTTTTTAACATTTTGATTTTTGAAAAAATACACGTTGCAATCTGTTGGTCATATGATTATTTTGTAAAACTTACAAAAATGCTTATAATAAAAGGCAGTTTTCTGTATATTTAGTTATTTATAAAACGTGTCTCGAATACGCGAACCGAATAAATCACCGATCACCTAGAACGACTCTCACATAGCGATGCTGTATAAAGCGAGAATGCTCGGACCTCGCTATCTGGAGAGTACAGAGAGCAAGAGCGAAAGGTGAAGGAAGGAGGGATAGATAGATAGGTAGTTTGAGCATAGGGGAACTCCGTGGCCCGAAGCCCTCAATTTGCTTTGGCTCGTAGAGAGAACCGCCAACCGATTCGCCTTCCATGCATACGAATGCAAAGAGCGAGTGAACTATACGGCGTATCTTCTCGGTCCTGGCGCTAATTACTATCAGCTGCAGAAGCATCTCCGATCTTCCTCCTTTCGCGAATGGTACCTCGCCCGGCTGCACATGTGTGTGTATGTATAATCTCGCGACCACAAGAGAAACGTAAAGGCCGTTTGACGTAGTATATTGGGTTTACTCCTACAACCTTGCGATACTATTCGCATAAAGAGAATCATGTCGGTTGGAATAATAAATAAGCTTCCCAGAACAAGTCGTATTAAAAGAAGATCATCTGTTATCAAATGTAAGTATGTGATATACTATACACAGGTGTTAAAGAAGTGTGTAATAACATAATTTATGCACACACATATACACAAAAAAATACTCTCATATATGTAATAATATATTTAAATCTCCAATATTCTTATATAATATAAAATAATTGTTTAAAAAAATATTCATCTGTTATACTTTTTGTAATATTGTAAATATTATAATATTAATTTAACATTATGAAATTGATAGCTAAAATAAAGGAATAAATGAGATTAATGTTGTTGTAAATTAATTTCCAATTTTTTAGAAAAAATATTGTTTATAATGTTTGTTGCGTTATTTATTGATGAACTTTTCTCTTCATTTAGACATTTAACGCAATGAAACTCTGTAATTGGTTTTGACATTTTAATATACCTATTCGTATATTATGTGTGCAATTGGAGCTTTGCGTGAACATTAATTTTCTTCCTGAGAAATTCGATGCGACAAGCTGTCCGGTTTTTTTTTTTGACAACCGACATATGAGAGGTCTTCATTATTCAGATAAATGTAAGATATTTTGCGAACAGTATTCACGTTCATAAGATACTCCTCACACGTAGATGCCAACGCTAGGTTTGGATACGGAGCGATGAAGTCTGACTTTAAGGAAAAATATTCTCTGTTAAAAGAAACACATATCTCGGAGAGCAATCCTGATTCTTTAATGCTCGGGGAAAAAGATTGATTTTCAGAAAAGAAGAGAGAGGTAAAGTTAAAATTTATATAAGGTCTAAAATATATAAAATATAGAAATGCACACAAGAAATTTTTCTTTTCGATTAAAATATTTGTGACAGTGAAATCGTGTCGATTTCTTATAATTAAGGACACTGATAGACATCGTTAACTCGGTACAAAATATCACAATAGTTATACACACAAGTCTAATTATTTCTCTCTCTACGTCCGCCCGTAAGCGTGGATATTAATTTCCTTTGCGGGAAACCTACCACGACTGGAATGAAGTTCTTTTCGAGTATATCGCGACGATAAGTGACACGCGCGACATTCGGTTAAACAATCAGCAGCAGCACCTGCTCCGCTGTTGGCGCAGTCCTCTAGATAAGCGTCTTCCGGCAAAGACTGATTTTCGGATAGTCCCGGATGCAAGAAAATGAGATTAACCTCGATCTGCGGTAATTTATCGGTGGCGGAGATTAGGGAAGTAAAGTGGATTTTTTTCTCGAGTACCGACGAAAGCGGCTTACGCCCTAATATCGCGTTTATATAGACAATGAGTTATGTGAGGATTAAAGAAGGGAAGGAGACATTTGTTGATCTGGAATAACGTTTTCTCTCAAGAACGCTCAAATTTAACTGTATAAAAATTAAAAGTTAACAATATAACGTTTATATATTTACATATCTTTTAGAGTAAACTTAAATTTTAATAATAAATAATATAAACATATGTATATGTGTGCGTACGGATGTATACGGTAAATACGTAGGAAGGGAAGAAAGAGAAACAATGTAGTAAGTATTTCTGCCCTATAATTCCAATGAGATTTCCAAGTTCAATCGTTATGTGATAGAGATAGGAAGTCATGGAACAGGTAACTCAAAGGTATTCAATGATTATAGACATAATAGGTAGGCAGTTCCAAAGTTGAACTATTCCATAAATGTCATAAATTTACTTCTACAGATTCTATGCCAAGGATTTACATTCATATTATTTTTTGCTGCTATATGGAAATGTATAAAAATAATTCCTCACTTGTAACGTAGTTCAATATTTATTTCATTATACTATGCAAATGATCAGTTTATTATATTTTTTAACAAAACACAATCATGTATTTTTTTATGCATCGCGATTATTGAGACGAAAGGATATCATCTTAATAAATTCTAATTTTAAACAAACAAGAAAAAAATCGAGCGAGACAAGTTAATAATATACCGAAAAAAGATTGCGCGATGCTTCTTACGTCAACGTTTCCGGCATTTCAATCACTAGTGCAATAAACTGATAAAATGTACAATTTTATACCAAACCTGGAAATCAATTCGAACGTACACCCACACATACGCAAAAGCGAAAGAGAAGAGAGAAAACAAAATATAGCGACGGCGAGTCGCATGCGTCAGTCACGGAGCACTTAGGAATAATTTTTTTCATACCTCGATCCGAAATAAACGGATCTTACATTTCACTTATTTATTTATCTCACGCGGATCGGTCAGGCGCGGACGTAAATTTGGGCGAGATACGCGCGTCTCAGTATTAGGATGACGACGAGGGTTAAGTACTCCATGGCCCGTTCATTCCCGGGGGCGGTAGAATACGAGATGGGGGCTCTTCCCGGCGGGACCACAGCTGTCGGCAGTTGTGCTCTGCCAGGCGCCGAGTAAGAGATAGAGGAGAGCTAAACGCGGGCGCTCTCTCCAACTAAACGTGACTCGTTTACGAGGGTTGTAAAGGTCACGTTGCGTCGCGCAAAGTATGCGTTTCATGCTTTTGCGAAAGCGGAGAGGGCATGCGTACACTTAAGGATAACCGGTGAATGGGATTGAGTAAACGTCATTATTGCGAGCATCAGGTGAAATGTAAAAAATTATCAATAAATTGGCACACGTCGCGTCAAATATACCCGCAATATCGTATAATTTTTCCATAAATGATATATTTTAAAGAATAGTTTTAATTATATTTTTCAAATAAGGCCATTATAAAAAAAATATACATGAATAATATATCGAGTTTTTTGTACATTATATAATGAAGATGTAAGTTAAGTTTTTTGTGTTTAGATTTTTAGACATCTACGATAAGCGACTTCATTCATGTTAAGAGAATATCTCATTTGTCGTCGTGTAAAGTTTTAAGATTACTGAAATTATGTAAGACTCTGAAATTATGTAAGACGCAAATGGATCTTCCCCCTTAATGGAAATTTTACACGTTCTTCGAGAAGAACTTAGTGGATCAAGTAGACTCATCTACAGTGAGAAGATTAAAAGCGACCGCATGTCACGTTCCAATTATTCTCTTGATACGGAGCCTTGGGTTTTACGACTCTCGAAAAGTAAAGTAAATAAAAATGTCGCGGTCCATGACTGCAGAAAGACAAACATATCTCTGTTTGCATTGCTACGGGAAAAATTATATCTAAATAATAACATATATCCCTTGTGTATTATTTTAAAAGCTTTGGATGAGATGTCGAATTTAAAAATAAAATAACTGCAATGTAAATCCTCGGCGGAACAAAAAGATAGGAATAATAAAAATTATTCGAGCGCTCGTATTCAATGCAGATATTCAAAAACGGTTTAAGAGATTGAATAATGCGATTGATTGTAACAATGTTGGCAGTCGACCATAATGAACGATAAAATTATTGAAAACCATTCCCCATTTTTTTAGATGAAAAAAATTTCACGTACAGAGAGAAGAATATTGAACAAATTTAAAAAAAAAATGATAAAAATCATTTTCTTTTTCTAATTTTAATATACATGACGTTAATAGAATTTAAAGATTTTGTCACGTATGTATCTAATGTATAAATAAATTTAATTTCGCAAACATAGAGATTCTTACAAAGTCGGTTTAAATTTAATTAAAAAATTAATTTTGTTTGTGCAACAAAAATTATGAGACAATTGGCACGTCATTAAAAAACGATTATAGGCAACTTCGATGCTTAATAATGTCGGTTGCAATACATTCGCAAAGATATCTATGACTGAAAAGAAAAAGAAAGGGTTTAAAATAGATTATCATACTTTCAAATGCAAAAGCGGCGAGATTGTGGATTCTGTGAAAGAACGAGACTAGAAAAGAACGTCTTTCTGCGGAAACCTCGAACCCCGCGGATCATCCCGGCGAGATTCGTCTCGGACGGACAGGAGAAAGAATTTCGCCGTCAGCAATTTCTCAGTGCGGTTTCCGCGCGCGCGTACCGGAAAGCAATCGTCTCGAAAAAAACAGACGGGCAAATTAAATTTTTCTAGCGAAGGGAAACATCCGCGCGATTCTTTTCTCGCTTCCTCAACTTGGAGAGATATTCCTTCAAGGCATCCACCTTCTTTCGCGCGTCTCGTACGCTACGTCTTCGACCTATTTAAAAGCGATAGTTTATTGCTATTCGGAGGCGCGACCATCCATTGGAACGGTTTTGTGGGTACATTCCGTGCGGCTCCGTTCGTCGCAATCTCTCGCGAGGAACTTCGAAATCTCTATCTAACTTTATGAAGACGCCCGACTCCACCGTAACGGAGCGTCGCAACGGTGGGTTTGAGGGGACCGTCGACGCGAGAACCGGATCCTAATTTCACTTTACCTCGAATTGCGAAGACACTCCCTGTGCGCGAACCGTTTCCTTCGATAAAAGAACTTTCCCTTTGAATTTCCGACATTATATATATATATATATTGCGGCGTGGCACAATATCGATCGTTAATTTACGAACATGCGCAAAGAAAATTAAATAATTAACATGACGAAACAAATATAATATAATATATTACGTGTATAATGATATAAAAGATATATAAAAAGTTAGTAATGAAGATTTATATTGTATTTCATAAAAATCACATCGTCATATTCTTTTTACATGTCACATGCTAAAATCAGCTTCATAATTTCCATTAAACGATGAAAGCTCATTCCTCGTTTTTTTTTTTTTTTTTAATTTGAAAAGGACATCGCTTTAACAGAATTTTAATTCGAGATTTCGTTACAAAGATGTGCATTTTCATTATATTACATTATCGAGACTGAAATTACAGAGAGTTCCGAGTGCACAGGATTCGCTTTTCTTCTCGCCAGACCATTTGTGATATCTAATTACGCATCGAAAATTCCAAGTATGTGCCCTCCTTCCTGCCCAGGTTGGGGGAGACGCGGATATCGAATATTTGGCGGTGCAATCTCGCGACGCGTCTCGATCTTGAGGAATGGCGAATGGAATGGTCAAGGGAACGTTCGATAAACCGCAACAGATCTCCTTGGTAGTCACACGAATTACTCTGAAAATCGTGTCGCGTGTAAGGGCGCCGGATGAATCGGATACCGATGCTCTCGAAAGATGTTATCTGGCATATTCTAATTAAACATTTAAAGAAAAGTGTCGCGCGATATATTTTCATTATTTTTAAGTTTGTAAATTGTAAATTATTAATATTCATTCCAAACGGATTTTTAAATTTTGATTATCATAAGCATCGATTTTAACCAAATATTTTTTTCAAAAACATTAGTAGTATATTTTTTTATAATTCTTAGCAAAGACTTAGTATTTTTTGTAATATTGTAAATATGTGCCAAAAAAATATTTTTAGAGTAATGTTTTTTGCCACCCAGTGAAAAGAATGGCAGACTTTTTACATGTATGAAGAATACTTGATGAAATACTTTATTAGTATAAAAAAAAAGAGTTTGATATAGATTTTATTACGGAATACAAATCTCTTTATATAACGCGATTTAGATGATTTGTTCTTTTAGATCGCTATACGAATTTCACGAATATGCGTAAAATGTTACGATACGCTTTGTTACGTTACGCTTTTCCATACGTTTAGATACTTTAAAACAAATGCAGCGTTCTCGTCTGCACAGTGCACATCAGAGATTTGGATGATTGCTCTGCTTCCGCTTTGTAACTTTGCATTCCTCGGAATATCAGCGCGGAATAGTGTGGTTAGGTAAACGGCCGAACAAAAATGAGTTATTGGGTTCCATCGTTACCGATTCCATTATCTTTTTACGTACGTATAGAGTGCTTCAAAATTACCGGACGTCTTTTTAATGACAGATTCTTTCTTTTTAAGTTATTTATTAAAAGTTTCAATTTTTTCCCATCATATATATTTGTCAGTCTCAAATTAATATTATTAAAATACGTTTCTCCAGAAATTAACTAAAGAATGTAAAGCCTATGGTCAAATTTATTTTGCGAAAAATCCTTTTCTTTTTTTTTTTTTCTTTTCAAAATTCTTCCAACTCGAAAAATAATTTATACTCCATCATTTTTGCAAAAGAAAATTTTATTCCAAATAAGCTAAATAATCTGTCGTTCAAAGGATATGCGTTGGCTTTTGGAACACTCTGTACATATTCGTGTACATCGCATTTTTGGAACTACAGAGCAGCACTAATCGACATTCGCACGGGAATTCTCTAGAGACGCACATACGTTTCTTCTTTGCTCGTAATACAAACCATCTCGTATAACCATCTCGATGTAGATACGCAAATTATTTTTAGCATGAAAAGCGTAGATGGTTTTTCCACGGAATAACGAATGGTCAAACATACACATATAGAACATAAGATTTCTGATAATCTTCGATTACGAATACATTCTTTATTATATCATATATCGAATAAGAAATCAGTTTGTAATGTTATTGATATACATTGTCTCGAAAATTGCAAAAATAAAGAGAAGCAAATTGAAAATCGATAAAAACTGCGGGAAATTATTGAAATTCTACAGCACCAGAAAAAATGAAGTAAAAAATAATTTTATTCTAATTAAGATTAAAAAAAAAAAATTATTTAAGTTTTTATCAACGTTTTGGTATTTTATAACAAATTTTATTTATTACTATAAATAGTTACTATAAATAGTTTATCTGCCAAGAAAATAGGGAAATCGAAGAAGCCATTTTCTGTACAACGTTATGATCCTTTGCAATCATCTGTTCAAAACCTCACTCAAAGAGACGATCTCGAACTTGCCGCCGAAACTTTGTCCTTGTGCTCGGGACATATACGCCGGATGAATTTGAATGCGTAATCGCATAAAACGGATGGCGGCGCCGTGAACTTTCCTGCGACGGGCAATTTACAGGCCGGCTATTATTCGCGGGTTCGCGGTGAGAAAATTGCATTCGCGCGAAGGAAGTGGCTGGCGAGAAACACGGTCTTTTATATAAGAAGCATACACACACACACACACACACACATAGTGTATATTATTGCACCGAGAGCCGTATAGTATATGTGGGGCGCGCCGTATTATCGCGTTATGCTTTACTTTAAACGACTGTATTGTACGGTTTACACCCGAGAAGTTGCATTTGCCGGGACCGAGGGAGAACAATGCCGGGACCAGGGGCAGAACAGAGCGGATGCCGGCTGGAAAGGCCGGGAAAAATCCGCGGTCGAGTAATCTAACGATTGTGTCCCGCGCGTCGGCCATTCACGGAAGGGAAAGGGGAGCTTTCCCCATTGTGTTAACGTTTCGAAGTCGCCTGCGCGCGTGTTGCAAATAACGCGGATGCACGAACGAGCGGCCCGGAATACAGAGACGGACGCCGGTGTGGATGGTACGGTATGTAAGGAATTGCATTGTGTGTACGGCGGGGCTATGCGGAGGTGTGTCGCAAAGATTCCAACGACGTCGCGCCGAGTGGATTACGAAAAAAGGAAACTTTGCAAAATGCACGCGCTAGAAAAGAGATATATCGTACGCTCGCGTTCCCTCCTTTCACATTCGAAATGCGGAATGCTATTTAATACTCATATTTCTCAACATATGTGTGAAATGTCATAAAATTTAATGCATTTAGTATCTCTATGATACGAGAGAATTAAATTACAGATATTACGCTCGCGTGCGTTTTTCGCATTCATATTAAAAAATGAATTGAAACTTAGGTGAAACTTGTCAGTCCGTCTGGCATATAAAAATAAAACAATACCTATATTCTTTGATATAAAGATAAAATAAATAGTTTAAAAGATACACACACATACACATATATATTTCTTGATATAATGTACAAGAATACATGACGTTTTTGATATGATTTAAGGCTAATGGAGAGAAATTATACCATATACGACATTTGTATAGCGTGCTTGTACATGTGTCTATGCAGAGTATTAAAGCAATCGTATGAGGGTAAATTTCGCTGAAATCAAGTGCCGGCACAACGAAACTCGGTGAGTTAGCGTCGCAAAGCGTAGCTGAACTTGTCGAGAGTAGAAATGCACCGATGCATTCTGTTCGTGTATGAATAGAAAATTGGCGCAACCATGAAAACACCGTTTGTCAATTTCCGTATTTATTAACGTGCTTTATTTCGCACGCATATTATTCAACACACAGGTTCATTTATATCGATGTATGTCCGTTGTTATATTACGAGACAGTAGTTATCATTATGAATTCTAAAAAGAGCGCATGATATACACGTCTTTCGTCATATGGAAAATTAACAATGACGTTTCTTTCCAATTTCGCGATTAAATTGTAATATTTAATGCCGTCGCAATGGGAGCACGGGGAGTTAATATTTTCGATTCGAAACGAAATTGGACGAATCCATTACACTGTTACTAAAACACGATGTGTGTTATAACGCATGGTCAGATTGCAGCTCCATTGTTTAATGAATCCCTCCGTGTTTGTGCAACCGGTACATGTTTTAATACTCTTTCGAGAAGTCCGAATGCGTATAAATCGAATACCGACTATTCCGACCGACTATTTTTCTGCGGCTTTTATTTTCACAGCTTTGCTCTGTCATTTATTTATTTATGTTTTAGTAGCCCGCATTATTAATTAAATGGCTCTGCGGTATATGCGCGATGACCTATGTCATCCTACCTATCTCATCTGGAGCGTGCGATCGTAAAATGCCGATAAATCGAAGAGTAGACTATTATTTGTGAAATTAAAACTAAGATAAATAAATAAGACAAATAATTTGAAGAAAATGATAGATAAACAAAAATGATTTCTAATTTTCATTACGGTATAATTTTAATTATTTAATTCTTAATACATTCCAAACTTAGGGCAGAAATATCGAGACACCGCGATCTGTTTTTACGCCATCCTGCGTGATTCCAACGCAGGATTTATCAGCGTCGGCGATAAGGATTCTCTGCCGCGATAAAAGCGGGAAGCGCGCGGCGAATAAAACGGATGTCGCGGCACTGAACTTTTCGCCGATACGGATCTCAAGACGGTCAGAGGTCTCGTCATTCTTCGTTTTCCCGATCTTTTCCAAGATTTTCCCGACCGCGAATGAAGGAAGGAAACGACGAGAGGGAGCGATGCGGGATATCGCGCGTATTATCGCATCGTGCTTCACTCTAAACGACTGTATTACGGTGATACTGGAGAGCGGTAACCGGTATGGTCACTGCCTCGCCACGGGATTGAAAAAAAAATCACAACAGCGAGAAATCCGCAATAAATTGCGCGTTGAACGCGTTACGCGCTTACGGAGAGAGAAAGCTACTCCCCCGGTGTGGCAGTGTCGACCTTTAGCGCGGTAAATCTCCCTTCAACAAACGCACTGCGGATTTTTATGGACCTCGTGTCCGCGCATGGAAACTTCTTCTCTTGCCTCCTATCTTCTTTTTCATCGCGCATATATAAGCTCCAGCTCGAGTGACACCGCGACGATTTTCATCTCATGATGAATGGCGCGAGTCAAATTGTTTCAGATAAATGACATGTTGGAAAAAGAAATTTTTTTTTCTTGTAACATTTGAAAAGAAAATCAAATTTGAAATAAGTTATATTTAGAATTTGCTACATACTTTTGATAGTATAACTGCTTATCTATCTGAAATTTTTTGACGATAGAGAATGATGACCATCACGGCTTCGAGGATGAGATAAAAATCGAGTCGTATAATTGCTGCAACACGTAACGGGACGAGTAATCGAGTGTTCTACTTCGAATGCCATCGGCGGCGAATACCGTTAATAGGGGAAAAAGCGCGCGTAGCAATTTATATGAAATACCGTTGATGACGTTACTTCTTTGTAGCCGTAAAAACCTTGTCGTGCTATGCCGCTGCTATGGTCTGTGAGAGTGAAGTGATGCTTTTAGCTTAATTACGTTGAAGCGCGGTGCTATACGGCCGCGCCATTCCAAGATGCCTCCTCTCTTCGCTCTTTTCCGTGCCGAGCCGCAATAATACTGCGCGATCGTACAGCCAGTGATTATAGACAGTATTATTTCCCTCGTCACATCGCGTTTCGCGTAATTCATCGTATTACGAATGAAAGCGTGCAGCCCGAAAATCTGCTGAAGTGAGAAAGTAAAGGGATAAAACGTGCCACTCTTACCTTTTAACTGCAAGTGAAGAAGTTTTAGCTATAGAATGTTATAATTCTTCTTCATTTGAATTTAGAATTTATCTTTAAGCAGAACAAATTATATCTCAGAATCTATTTTTAGTGTTCAGTAGCAGTTAACATAAAAAAAATCGAATTATCTGTAATAAATTATCAATAAATCAAATTTTAGTGTCCGATATTTTAGAAACTAAATTCTAAAAATTTGGATATATAGAATTGTACAAATGGAGAATTGTACAATATTTTAAAATATTTCGATAAAATATCGCGCGTCAAGTTGCGAAATATCTGAGCGGATGCACCTTCATTTATCGAATCCGGGAAATCTCGTACGTTGGGCCGCGCGCGCGCGCGTCGTTGCATTCTCTCTTTCTCTCCCTCTTCCTCTTTCTCGGCTTGATCTCGGTGGAAGCAAGCGACGAGGACCAGGAACCGTATTTCGGGCGGAATTCCAAATCGACACGGCAATCCGCGGCATCTCGAGATCGGCGGGGTCCGCTTTAGCTGCAATTGGCGTCACCGTGTACGCGTAACTTCACCGACAAGTTCGCCGACATCCAGGTCACGTATGTACGTAGGATACATAGGAAGCGTTTCCCGCGACGGGACGAGACGAGAGATGAACGGGGTAAAGGGAGGAGGGTGGATATAAGGGCAGCTTGGAGGAGAGGAGATTCGTGTATATCCCAGCCTCGTTATGCGGTACGTCGTCGCCCGGTACATGCTGGCTATTATTTGTGAGATCGATAACGGTTGCGAACCCTGTCTAACGATAAGAGATGGATAGAGAAGAGAGAGAAAGAGAAAAAGATAAATTACAGTCGTGAGATGTATATCGGGAAATGAAAAGAAACTTAAGAATCGAGGACATTCGTTTTTTTGCTCGAGAATTTTTTTTTTTCTTTTTTTTAATCTCTTCTCCCGAAATCTATGGATGCGTTAATGATACAATATTTTCATCTTTTTTTTACTTTTTTTCGAAATTCTATAGCTGCGAAAGAAACAAAATTCTCGTGAAACTCGTATATTCTGGCGCATCAAATATGTTTTTGTTTATATTATTTCATATATATATATATATTTATGAATATCTTTTTTTATCAAAATAGAGAGCAATATTTTTAGTTTTTATCTAACGAGATTCTTGTATCAAAAATTATGAATTTTCCAATGTGGTAGCGATGCACAAAAAAATTTCTCATCTTTTCTTATTGTTAGACTTCAAGTTTCGAAACTCTTTATCTTTCGTTTTCCTTTTTTCGCGGCCTCCTTTTCTCCATTCTTTTTCACGATCACAGGAACAAACCATAACATTTTCATCTAAAATAGTTCGTTGTTCGAAAATACAAGCTACAAAGACTCCTCGACATTTTCACAATGTGAGAAAAATCACTCATTTATCCTCTTCCTTATTTTTGCTCATATTTTTCCGTTTTTTAGGGCAAACAAATATTTATTTTGCTACAATTATTTTGCGATGAAATGTATTACTGTTATTATTTTACTTGCGAACGAAATGATTTCAAGTTGCAGGTATAGTCAAATTTTTCATTGTTGCTTTTTTGTTATTATCTTTAAATACCATTTTCTTATAGTTGCTACATAGCAACGGCTATGTTAATGTTAATCCATGATCGTCATTTAATAATTTTCATGAATCTTGTCATGCGAGTGAGTTTCCTGTTCAACTTTGAAGCGTGTTAATCCGTGTCCCGCGATCATTAATTACGAGCGCTATATATTTTGGTACTCGCCCTTATACATTATGTTGCACGTCGTGGTCAAACTCGAATTCGAAGTACTTAATTGATTTCCACGTCAATTTCTCCGGCCGTCCGCCAGAGTTCCCGACAGCAAAACAACAAAGGACCAGTATCGGTTTCGTTTCATAATATATTGTTTTATTGTACAACAACGCGATACGAGCGTACGGTATGAAAAGCTCTTTACGTTTCAATATTGCAAATTTTATAAATTGAATTCTATTGAACAAGCCACACGGAGAGAAATTGTACATAGACATCAAGAACTTGAATCGGTCAATTTCAGTTAATTGATTGCTCGATTCTATCGACGCAGAAAAACATGATTTCCATATTTATTTACATGCAATGAAAACACGATAATTGACATGAGATGTACGTTTTTCCCATACCTAGCAACTAAGGTTTCTCATAGAATTTCTGTTACAGTAAAGAGAAAACCTGAAATTAAATAAAAGACAACAATTTATACTTTTTATATAGTAATTCTAGATTTGATTAAAACTTCTCAGTAAAGGAGATGTTGGTGGAAAGTTTTTCTGAAATACAATATTTTTTGCATGTTATTAAAATAAAATTCCTTTTAACTTTCGTATCTTTACGATTTTTATTTCTAAAAGAGAGCGACAATATAGGCGACCTATCAATCAGCGTCATCACGTTAATCCCGACTGGTTTTGGCACGTCTTGATATGACGCGAACTTGTTCCAGGTGCTTAATTGATTTTGGTTCACTCTCCTCCCCGCCGAGCGGTTGGTTAGTTTGCGCAACGAAGGCGCGTTACCGCGCAAATAGCGTAGACGTGTAGAGCTATGTACATACGAACGTTATTAACTAGCGACCGGCGAATGCCTTTATGCATAGGTACGCCATTGTCTCGGGGCGTTCTGATGGCTGCACCTTTGTGGAGGCTTGTCTCGCGCACTGTTAACCGACCGGGTGTAATCGCGATAAGGGAGGAGGGAGAGAAGCTTGTCTTTGCCACTTACTAGATCTGGGTCTTTCGTTTGGCTCTCTTCGGGGCTTTGCCAGAGAATCGGTTCGTGCAATCGAGAATGCCGTGTGTGTGGCGCCGGGCGATACCGGCCATTCATTACAAACTGGAATACGTGCTTCCCGATATTACATAAGAAGATTCCCTTTAAAGGCCCGCCGTTACTTCTCGTTGTATATCTTCTTGCCTGGGGACGCGAATCAGACAAGTGGCGATCAAATAATACTCCTCTCTCTCTCTCTCTCTCTCTCTCTCTCTCTCTCACTTCTCTTCTCTATCTTTGTATGAGCTTCGAGTGGTTTAGAAACAAGCCCAAAGTCGGATTTCCGTAAACTGGCCAGGTTCCCATACAAAGGTATACCACATTGTTCGAGAATTAGTAGAGAGTTTGGTATAGACAGCATAATCTTGTTAACGTGTGTATGTGAACGTGTAATAAATAAGTGAATTTATTTAAGATGTCAAAATTGACGTTAAAAGGATGTCAACAGATTCTTCATATAAGTTACGTCGCATTATAATAAAATATTGTTTATACATTTTATTGTTCTTCAAGTAATTTATTTTTTGAAGATATAAATTTGAAAATATTGTAAAGAAATATTTAATATTATTTAAAATATTTAAATAGAAATTGATATATTCATTTTAATAAATGTTTCGATAATTTGAATATATTGCTTTCGCAATAAATGATGGCGGCGGCAATTTACTCGATGCTATTACGAATTTATTTCGTGTTTTTACATTAAAACTGCACCTTTAAAACTGTGTTGACCTGCAAATGAAATTTAGCTGATGTAAATGAACTCCAAAATCGGGCTTGATATATGTCAGCATTTATTGAATCATTGATGCTGTAATTTGTGGAAATATGCAATCGTCCGGTCATTCATAAAATATGGATTCTCTTTTTCTGTTCTGAATTATTTACAAATTAATTGAGATTCTGCTAAAGCGCTTATCCTATTCACTTTGATATAGCGCGAAATTAACATAATTAATATTCATGCTACTTCCGTCTCTGTAATATATATACACAGCTGTTTCGCAAGGTGTGTGCATCAAACTTCGACAACGTAATCTTTGATGAACTCGACGATCGACTCTTCCTTTGCGAAAATTTCAGTCAAAGCTTAATTACATGGGAATTATTTAATATTAAAATTAGTCTTCACGCTGCAAGGATCGAGGAAATTTCTTCCTTTGGTTGTCCTCGGATTTCTTCTTTAGAAAGTACTTTTAACTATCTTAATTAATAATTAAAATATCATATAATGCTAATTTTTTTCATTCTTTTTTTTCAACATATATAAATCTTGATTCCTTAAAATAAAACTAGAAAAAAATGAGGTGTCCAAATTTTTAAGATAAGACATCTTTGACGAATTCATCAGAGAATGCGCTGCTGAAATTAAATGCGATCTAATAGCAAAGAATTCGCTTGTATATGTCGCTTTGCAGCTGCAAACATCTTCGACTAATAACATTCATTCTGACGATAAGGTCGGATTGTTTGTGCGTACGGAAGCGCGCGCTCACGCGAACCGCGGCTATTAACCGGTTTAGTGAATCGGCGCCGCCGAGTGATTACGCGCACGCGATACAACGCGAATGCATGAACGAGAGCATGAACGAGCGTAACGATATATAGGCGGGCCTTACATCCTAACGCGACCGACCAGAACGCGAGCGATTAACGTTTCTCGCTCGAGTCGCGCGCGCTTGTTCGTAATCGGATATCGATGAACCGCCAATTCTGGCTACTAGCGTATTAATGCACGTGGCGATGCATTTAGTCAATAGCATTTCGTTCCAACGAGAAAAACGCTCATTCTTGTCCTTGCGCTATTTTATTACTTTCAATTTTTAATTCAGAGATTGATAAGAAAAAGATTAATTAAATGTCAATTTTTCGGAAAAAAAAAAACATGTAGCGTTATTAATAATCATAATAAAACGTCGAAAAGAGCCTCAATTATTCTCGAAATACATTTGATCAGAAATTCTTCAGAAAAAGCAGAAATAAATCTTTAAAAAACCTCTCCTTAATCACACACGCATTTTATGATCATTTTTATAAAAAAAAAATATCTGCATTCTAGCCACGCATGCTCTAGCTTGGAATATAATAGCTTGAAAACGAAAACAGCACGTTGATTACATTTGATATTAACAAAGCCCCCGCTATCAGACAGCTGCGTTTCCCACCGAACACAATATAGTCCAGTATCTAGGACGTGGGGCGATCTTATCGGCATTTTCATTATCCTTGCATTTAGCGCCGCCGCCTGCGCCTGTGGCCAGCCGGGTATTTCTACTCGCGTTATTTCCCAAGGCGCTGCTATATTTTTTTACACCTGGCTCTGCTCATGCGGATATCTTTTTTTTCTTCGCGCTGGAAATGTCTGCGCGAAGCGCTCGATATCGATACGTCACACGTCAGTAAACGCTCCGGCATTCGCGCGAAAGAAGTCAAAGCCGAATAAGGAGAGGAAGTTGGAGAACGTACGGGAGACGGGGGAGCGTGTATCGAAGTGGGATCTAAAAGGCCTTGCTTCTCCAATGGATGGCAAGCAGAACACACACGCATACACAATGGGAAGGAAACACATGGAAATGGCATAATTTGCGCATGTCGAATCTACGGTGGATCTTAGGCACGTGTTGATTGTCTCTCATTCGTTGCACGCAACAATCGAGCACGCACCGTATATGCATACGCACCGCGTTTTATGCATAATTATGCATCCGTGATTATGAGCACGTTGAAATGTAATTAGATTCTCAGATAAATATCCTTGGAATAATTAATACGAGATTACAGACATGAGGACGTAAAATATAATAAACGCGAGGAAGTTAGATAAAAGGAAATATTTATTGATATTGGAGAATATCAATAATTAGTTAGGACTAATAATTTTAATAGATTTTTTTTTTTTCTTTCGAGAAATAAAATAATGATACAATAATAATAATAATGATAATGATAATGATGATGATAATGATATTAATGATGAGATGATAAAGATATTTATGCATAGTGAGTCATTTGGTTTTTTAATGTGATATAATTTTTATAATCTTTAATTTATTTTAATAAATGATTATATATAGCTTTGACAAGTTTATATTAATTACATTATATACGCCAAGTGAAGTATAACGAACATATTATATATGTTTTACATTTATCATATATAATATTTTAGGTATATTATAATAAATTCAAAATGTGTATTTCATGAAAAGATGCAATTTAGGATTCATAAAGGCATATATAATTTATAATTATATATATATATATATATATATTATAATTATAAAATTATTCAAAAAATCTACCACACATCTCAACGATGTCAATTTAAGTATCTAATATCGCGTACCTATATGATTTATCAAAATAACAACTTAAAAGTCGTCATGGAAATAATGCTATCGTATTCAGTGCGGCGGGCGTGCCCGTTCGGTTCCGCTGGGATTTTCACAGATTCCTCGCAGCTCCCGCCATGATCCACGGGTATTGGCGTATCAGTTTATGTAATGCATCTCCCTTGAATCGCGGCATACAACTTTCGAGCAGCAATATGTGCGGCGACACGGTCGAGTTCTGCATGCGAATGCATTTCGGGCGCGATTTTCTCGGCGTTCCCGCGAGAGGATGAGGAGAAGCGCGCCGTCTTTCCGAGCGTTTCATCCGCCGCGATTGTGCGGAATTCAGCACCTCGCACCTCGAGAAATTACATCTCGAGAGCGACACGATGGGAGGGTACCCCTTCCTCCCATGCTTCATCATTCGCACGGCTGTCACTTATTGAAATTCAAGACGCCCCCTTTACGTGAAACGTATGCTGCGATTCCGTATTGAATCACGTTGTAATTTCGAGCGAAAAATTTCACATCGAGAAATTACACCCGCGCGCGTGTTTGCTTCCTCTACTCTATGTAATTTTGAATAGCGAAATTATGTTATAGTCGAGAAAAATTATCGCGTCACGATGTTCAGAGATAATGACGCTGTTATTTGATGACACGTTATACCAGCCAATACAATCGTCGATGATTTCTTTTTTTATACATCATCATCGGACAAAGTATAAAATATTGACAGATATAGTTTTTTTGTTTTTTTTTTTTTTTTACAATTGATGTAAAGAATTGTATTATTGATGTATTGTGTAGTAAACTGCCAGCGTGCAATTTATTTCCATTATTGTTTCCATTATATATTTTCTAAATATGTGTATCGGAAACAACAAAAGTTGAAATACAGTTTTATCAAGCGATAGTATCGATAATATAGAATTATTTACGACTAAAAATTTAGTTCGGAATAATACCTCGGTGTATAGTAAATGTCATCTGTACGTGGAACATACAGATGTTATATTAATTTTGCAAATGCATAGTTCGAAAAATGCATTGTAAAATGTAAGCGCAAGTCTTTTATGTAGGGTAGCGTTTTTCTCGACTGACAGAGAAAATGTTCGGAATATTCACGCTGGCCGATATTTCTTGCTGCTTCTGTCTTCCGCGAGATCGTTCCATTGACATCTCGCAGTTTCTCTTCTTCCACTTCGTATCCTCGATGTCAATCGATATCTTGGTTCGCGATAGGTTCTGTTGTTGTTTACGCCACGTATCCTAAGATTCCGCGTCGCTCGACAAAACAAGATTTTCACGGAACAATGATAAAGTGTGAGACGAGGAAAACCGGAAGTATTACGGCGACGGAAACGCGACTCTCGCCGGATGTATCAGCGAAGTTCGCCTTCGAAGAAGAATGTATTGTATGTACGCTGGAAACCGTATAATCCGGCGAACGTAATTACATCCGGATTAACTCGATTACGTCGGCATAATGTCGTCGACGATGAATGTCGCGGCGCGACCGCGCTTTCTAATTTCCGGCGTTTTCCCGTGTGTCTCGGCGGCGCCGATCTAGTTTCGGCCCCTTTCGCGCCGTTATCTGACGTAACGTCTCGGATATTGTTTTCGAACGGCGGATTTTCTAGACGGCGGAGATAGCATCTCGACGCCTTCCGTCGCCCTTTGTTATTCCCGGACGCGAATCGGAAAAACTTTTCCCGATAAGACGGCAGTTACATCACGCCTGTGGCGCGAGCTTTTCATGCCAAAGGTTCGTTAAGAAACTCGCGCGTTGTCACGATCAGCTGATCGTCATCAAGCTCGCCTAATGAGATGTTATGCGTTTTTCTGCGCGTTCTCGTGTAAGCATAAAGTATCGATACCTGATACTTTCGTTCGGCGGCGAACATCGAAGGCGTCAACGCTATCTTTATCAAAATTGATACGCTCTACAGATTTTATGAAATCGATAGCGTATTAAAGTTTTGTTAATGAACAAGGATTTTTTGAAATTTTTTGCTTGATTATTTATATTTTTTAGGGAAAATCAGAAAGAATTTTTTTCAACTTACATCATGATTAATAATGCATTTTCTAATGTTTTTTTTTTTAATTTGATAAAGAAGTCGTTTTTTTACACTATATTTTCAATTAATTAACAAAGAGATCAATTTTACATTGCTAAAATCCCATCTAAAATAAAACATTGACATTCGTGATAGAGTTGGTATGAATCGAACGAAAAATTTCGGTTATCATTGTTCTCGTATATCATTCCTATCATTGATATTTTGCTAAAATATTCATTGGTCAGGATTGGTGGTCAAAGTTCTTCGCCTTATTGTTATGTAAACTGATACCAGCAGAAATCGAGAGTACAAAAACAATGGACAGAAGTGGGTCAGGAAGCTTCTAGCCAATTCGTGAAAAATTCATCGACGGCTCTCGCTAAATGCGGCGTGATCCGTAAGAAACATATTACATCGACCAATAAAATGCAGAGATTGCTGCTCGAGCGCGCGGGCAGCAGCAACGGAGAAAAATGCATCATATCATCCTCGGATCCTTTTGATATCACAACTTAGAACGGAAGCGGGGGCTGTGAAACGGACGGCTTGGAATATTTTAGGAGGCGGTTTCTTCTGCAAGAAAGATATTATCGTCCTAGCGGGGTGGAAGTTATCGATGTAATATAAAACGAGAGAGAGAAGAGTAGCGCGGAAGAAACGAGGTGGAATTTTGAAGAGAGAAAGGTGAAAGGGAACAGGGACGAAGCAGGGAGGAAAACTAACGAGATATCAAAAATTTAAGATTTCACATATCGCGATGTCGTTCGCGAAAATTGCGGCGAAAAGGACTATCGACCATTCTCATCACTGTCAAAGCCACCGTTTGTCTCAAGAGATACTGCGAGTTTGATACTTTTATACATATCTTCCGATTCCGATCAGAACCGATCAATTTGGCTGAAATTGTTCGTTGCATTTTTTCTTCAGAATTTAAGAGAACATTGGTACATTATATTTATTTGTAATATTATTTGTTATAATCCTACGTGTATGCATATATTTAAGAATTTATTATATATATCCCCTATTAGTGTGATATTATTTATGTGTATATTATAATGTATAATTTATATTTTATTACTAAATTTTAAATTGATTTGTATACAATGTATAATTTATACATTGCAATTTAGTTGTGTATATTTATAAGCTTTCTGCTCGTAAATATGCAAGTTTTTTCGATAGCGCTGTAAATCTACGGGGTGAAGATGTCATACAAAAATTTCGTGAAATTTCGTGCGACATTGTCGTTCGCTCATACAAAATAGCATAAATCCTAGACTCTGACAGAGTCAGTTTTTTATTGTAATATATGGCATAATAATTTACAATATCAGAAAAAGACATTGCTATTTATGTTTCATTATTAGCAGAGATAATTTTGTGCTGCAGTAATTAAAGATATTTACTGGAAAAGTAAATTTTTCATTGATCCAATACTCTCTCTCTCTCTCTTTTTCACTTTCAACGAAAGGTGTATAACAAAAACATATGTTATACGCTAGCCGATTTTATCTTTTTGCAATTTTTCTTACACATTGGTTCGTACATTCGTGAATGATACCACTGACTCGCGAGAGTGTTCCAGCAGAGTACGACGGTTTTATTAATTCCCGCTCTCTCCGCCCGTTTCGATAGAGATTCATATCTTTACGCGTTTCGCATTCGCGTCACGTTGCCTGCGCTCTTTTAAGCGGATGAATAAAAGAGATACGGCAGAAATTGTGTCGAACAGACAGAGCACGGGGCTGTCATACGACGGGAAATGCTTCGAATATCATGGCTATTTCCATCGACGTCCTTACGCAGGTGCATACGCGCACGCACGCATACATACACACACACACACACACACACACACACACACACACACACACACACACACACATACACACACACATATATATATACATACATGTACTCGTCGTTCCAGACTTGGGAAGAAATCCAATGGCGTACGTGTCGCGCGACACGGTATTGGTTCCAGACGCGAATGTAAAACGCGGCCGCGCGACACGACGGGAGACAAACGCGGAGACAGCCGTATGGCGGGTTTATACCAGCCGAGAAAATATAATCGTGACGTTTCTCTTGAACAGGAGTCGTCCGTCTCTGCGAAGGGCGGCGGAGAAGAGAAGTCGATATCCGACGGGCGAATATCTCCGCGTTGCAGTAGCGGCATATAATGTATATACATGGTACATGTTGAGGATCTGGTTTCAGATATTTCCGGACCCTTCTTCCCTCGTGTGCGCTATATAATTAATTATATAAAGTTGCTTATATAAATTCAATGTATCCATAAACGCAAGAGTGTGCGCGGTACAAATAAATATTATTTTTTAAAATTTATATTTTACTCGAAATGATAGTAAACATTGTACGTTGTTTTACTAACTCCATTATATTTCGTTCTCTAAGCAACTTAAAGATTTATCGATATAATATTTTTTTAAAGCTAGAGACTTGGAGGATGAGATATATTTAATCCCTCTTTTTTAATGATAATATATAATATATTTTAATTTTAAGCTTATTCCCTTGCCATCTAATCCAAATTTCGAAAATCTGTCCGTTATTATAGCTTTCGCTTTTACTGTACAAACGCGTTCTACGCATTCTAAACTGGATCTGGATATATGAAATAGTTAATAGCCATAGGAATGGCGGTGAATAGCTACTAGTAGAACTTGTGTTAGCGGGGAAATGTATGCATGTACACGTGGCGAAAGGGAGAGAATCGCGAGGACAGAGGTTGGGTAACTCGATAATTCGGGATCGCGAGTCGCGCGTTTGGCGCACACATTCGATTTGGAATAATACGCGCGTATATTACCCCATAGCGCGGCCGTTTATTTGGGGACTCTAATTAAAATTTAATATCCCATGGAAGTTTAATTGCGCGATCAAAGCGATACCGCGTCGTATCCGACCCCTTTACCTCTCTATGCCGCCAACGATTATAGATGTATCTGCGGGACTCAGGTCGCGATTATTGACACGACATAGAGATTTGAATGGAACGATCGTGAAAGATTTGTTACTCTCGTGCCATTGAATTCGGGAACGATATGCACGCGAATGAATTATCTAAAATTTACTTGCACACACATGCGTATTGGACTCCTATAAGCTAATTTCATTATTGATAATGATGAATTATCAGTAAATGATTATTGAATTGCTGTTTGCTTTTTGGTGATGTATATAGTTGATTCAATTATATTTTTGAGTATTGAAATGTGATATAACCCGAGGTTTATAATTATCTGTTTATTATAATAATGAAATTATATTTTGAAAATTAAAGCATTGTATACCATAAACTTGTAATCATTATATATTTGTTAAGTGATCATAAATTAAAGCAATCATTTATTACAATTAGCAATCGTTTGTCTCTCATGATTAATTTTCAGTAGCACGCTCGTGTTTCACGTTGAGTTAATAATATTTGTGAAATATGTGTAAGTTATTTAATTAAAAGTGTAAGATATAAAAGAGAATTATATATTTAATTTTTAAGAGAAATAGGAATATGATGCAAATAGCTCAAAATTTTATATTTTGCACATTGAAACTTTGATATCAATCGACAAATGTAGGAAGCTAGATATTATTTATAAACGATATATGCTGATTTCATCAGTAAGCTAATAATATTTCTCGATCGTGCATTACCCTGAGAAAGTTACTTTCTCCGGAAAGCCGACGTCTCGATTTAAATAGATTGTAGCACTGCTATACTCGTTCATTTCACCGTATTTGTAACAGTCATGTAATACGTATCTTTATAAAAGCTTTTTTCTCGGAAATTCTATCTGTAATAAAAATTGATATTTTATTTTCGTCGAACTGCCAATCATTCACGGTCTTCCATTTGTAGATAATCGATGATACAATTTCGACATGATATAGTTTTCGAGAATACAAAAGCCGACTAATTCGATAAATCCAAAAGTCAATCCTGTTTTCAACTATCACGATCAAGTGATTTCATCGACATATATTCGATTTAATCGAATTCGACGTTGCAACGCTTTGCGGTTGCTCACAGTTTTTTATGTCAATAAATCGTTATCATGACAACTATATGTAAATTTTCAAAACTATCAACCAATATGCTCATATCTGAAAATTTTGAGTTTTTCCAAAACTTCCTTAGATTTTGATAAATTTTAACCGATTTCTTTAATCAATTTCTTCACGCGAACATTGTTCAATTCAAAAAGAGAGAGAGAAGAGAGTAGAGACTTTTTGATAATATTCGCAATCGCAAACTGCAACTGTACGAGATCTGCGTAATCTGGCGCCAATAGAAATCGAAGATCGTTTCCGATTTTGCTGATGAAGATCCAGAACCATCCACGATATCTCGAATGACAAATCTTTCTTCCGCATCCGCCTTTCGAAAAATTCAGCTGTCACTTTGCCGAGTGTGAGAAAAGAATGGGGATGGGGATGGGGAGGGAAAGGGGAAGGAGGAGAGTAAGCAAGATGGGGCGACAAACGTAAAAATGCGATAAGTCAGTGCTGCGGAACTCTCGACGTGTGCGTTATCTTTCGCGGCACTTTCTGCCGAGCTAAGCGCCCTTCGTGCTTTTCGTCCACTGTCTGCCGCCATTTGCCCTCCCCTCTCCCCTCTCACTCCTTTCTCATAGGTAAAGTTCGTTGTCTCGGGGCAGAATAATAGCATCCGTGGAGGAGAGCGGGCTAAGAGACACGATGGATCGGATGTCGCGCGCGACTCTGGAAGCTGAAAGAAGGATGAGCTAGGGGCGGTAAGAGGGAGAGGAGGTGGGTGGATGCGCCGGCGGGCAAGACGGAGAACTTCGTTATACGTTGAATACTTCTCTGTCTAGCTTGTCTTCTAGACGGAGGCTTGCGAAGGAAAAACGGATCCACGAAGAATTTACGATCGAGTCACCGTAACAGAGAGACGGGAACGAGAGGCGGCTGACAGTTTCATGGAAATTGATATAGCATAACGTGCTTGTGTGCCCCTCTTCTCATTCTTTCTCTCTCTTTCTCTTTCGAATCCTCCCATCCTCTTCCTACCTGTCTGACGTAACACTGTGCGCGATAACACATAGAGAGAGAGATGATAAAGAGGGCACACGTACCGCGAGAGACTTCCTAGACACGTTTCAACTCGAGCACATTAGAGCATCGATCGGAAGGTGAGGAACTTTGTACTCGACTCGGATTTCAATGAGTTTTGATTACTTATATGAAATTAATTTTGTCAGAAAGGGGAGCGACGTTAACTGAAACACATCTTGTTGCCGAGGCATTTTTCTCTCTCTCTCTCTCTCTCTCTCTCTCTCTCTCTCTCTCTCTCTCTCTTTCTCTTTCTCTATAATCTATAACATGAATCTGATACGAAAGCAATTGCGATTATGATACGATTGAACAGTCACATAGGCAAGAAATTTTGAAAAAAAAAAAAAAACAATTCTTATTTATCTTGTAAATTTTTTTTTTTTTTGTAAAAATTTATCTTTTAGAAGCATCTATCGTTAATTTATAATAAAACAATTTAATTCGGATTCTAAGTATATATTTTGTAAGATAAAAAAAATTTATTCTTTTTATCTATTTTTCAATTTTTATTTTCATATTTTAATCGTTGTAAATACGCATTAATTGGCAAAATTCGATTATTATTTGCCACATATATTAACTCGTTACACAATTTTCGATGCTAACATTTGGGAAACGCGAACAACTCACGTATATATATATATATATATATATATATATATATATATATATATATATATATATATATATATTTGCGGATTAGGGCGAGTTGAGCATAATCGAGATTATTTGCAGTTGTGCGGTTGCGATTTGGAATTTCAAACTTCCGGAGATATGCTTTAGTCACGTGTATTTTTGGCGTGGTACCGCCGATTTCGACAACACGAGCATTAAGCTACTTTACGTGACGCGCTTCGTGATCGAGCGTGGCAGTCGAAACCGAAAATCTGCCATCGGAAATAGACATTCGTTACGGACTTTGCGGAATATGGACCGCGAATTAATTCGGAATACTGTCCGATTATTGTCGATTTGCCGGTTTATGTTGTACGCGCAATTGGTAAACGAAAATGGTCCGAAATACGTGCAACATTATTTGCGCTCATTACAAATTGCGCAATTTAAAGCTCGTAATCGCGATATGTACATATATTTTTTAATATGTCAATTTGCCACGATAATTCTCTATTTAGTTACAATTCTGGATATTATAGATTTTCAATGCGTCGCGAATCAACTATCACTATACGTTTGCCGTTATTGTAAGCAATTGACAAATAAAATTCATTTTGTAAAATAATAATAATTATTTATATTACAGTTTAAGCTTCTGATACGCTTCTGATATTTTTAGCGTTAAATTAGTCATAATAACATTGAAATACTATTACGTTTGGGGATTTTACGCCAATATATGTCAGTCGAAATCGGAAAGCCGGCAATGCAGATTCCAGATTCTATTGTTGATTGTGCAGTATGCCACGGATTAATTCGGAATTGAGATAATAGCGATGCAATTAGTTAGCGAGGGCCTATCATGCGATCGCGATTGGTCGGTACTATCGGATGCGCGCGCGAGATCAAACGTCGAGTTGCGTTTGCAGTGACCTAGAAAATTCGCCGACATCGCATCGATCCGTGATTACATGATGTCTGATGCACTTGATTCGATTATCGTGGGTTCGCTTCTTTATTTTAAGGGATCTCATGAGCGCACAGTCTAACTGCGTATAACTGCAGTCTCGCTGGAAAGAGCCACCGAGTATATATAATCCCGGAATTGTTCGCGTCACGTCCGATATTACATACGTCGAAAAATTCAGCACTTTATTAGGTGTAATTATACTATGACTGGCAATGTAATTACTATATTAATGAAGCGCAATATGTGTGTCAATATTATATTAATTTGCCGATTCGATTGTGCAACGCATTCACAGAATCGCATCTGTAATCGGAATACGCTTTTTGTGGTGCATATTGCGTTTATGCGCCGGCGATTCTTTTAATTAAACTCGTGAACTGATCAGTCTTTACGTTCAGGAATTTGTTTGAATATTTTCGAAAAGCGACGTGACGAGTATTTATACGGAATCGATCGGCGAAACATCATTTTCAATTCGCACGAATATGGTTGCATATAATTAAAAATTATTCCCTTGTAATTTCGTAATAATTATATTTTGTAATGACTGTATCATTGTCTGATTTCTTCGCAATACAGAAATTTAAGAACATTTTTTTTTATTTTTCAGGTAAGAGATACACAAGTTCTCTCTTAATAGGCACAATAAAGCGGATCAACACCGTTAGCGGGCATCGCACGCGGGTTTTCACTTTCTACATGGACATTTTTATCGGTACGTATGCGGACAGCGTACGCACTCTCGGAGAAAGTGCAACGTCGTGCGCGCCTTCAAGCACATCGGTATGTTTAACTCGTGCATCGCGTTTTTACGGTGCAACGCACGCGCGCGTGCGGCTTGATAACAGGCTAACGAACCGACGATAAGGATTGCGCGTTAATCGTTCGATTAATCTCGCGGCTAACGATTCGCGTCGGACGGATTTCGCATCGGGCCGGAGAGTTTCTTTTTACGCGTGTCGATCGGAGAAGGCACGAATGGGTACGAATGAGACGAGTGAGCCGGTCATATCGCGATTCACTTTCGGATTCGCTTGTGCAGCTGTTTACGGGGATGGCAGGGAACTTGTAGACGTAACGGTGAATGACCCGTTGAGGAATATTATTAGATGACTCGTTTACTGAATGAAGATATTTTTAACTCTCTCTTTCTTTTCTTCTCTTTTCTCTCTCTCTCTCTCTCTCTCTCTCTCTCTCTCTCTTTCTTTATAGATATATTTGGAGGAGAGAGTTCTATAAATATTAAAATTCAAATTTTTTTTTTCATTTATTATACTATATGCGCTATTGTATTATTTAAAATTAATAACGAAGAAAGAAAATATGCGAAAAACTCTCATAAATAATTGTTTTAATTTTGTTATCGTATAATGTAATTATCATTTCACGATTTGATATTTTAGGAGAAGCTCGCTTGACATGAATGTTTTTGATAATTTATTGCATGAAAATTTTAACTCGTTTTTACTTCGATCTGATTATATCCCTTTCAGTTTAATCTCAGAAGAGATATCTTAGTGTGTCGAACAATTATTGATCAACATCCTATGATAATTAAATTTTCGCGCTGAGGATACCAGTCGCAGCGATGCATGGCACGCTCTCGTCATGGTCGATGTACACCTGCGCATCACATTCTGGCATCTGCCGGAGAATTAATGACTCCTCGCGTACGCGGGGTCGCTCGTTAATTTTCCTCAACCGTAAGACAACAAAGTGGCACTGATAGCGCGTCGTAATTAAGAGAGTCACCGCGGCCACTTACCGTGCCGTTTTCACGATTAATTTTTTTCCCTCGGATTTGCGCACATATTTGCGCGATACAGCAAAGGGTGCGACGAAAGAAATTTTTTAATTGTTCACGCTATGCGCGCTAATTCGCCAGACGCATGTCGCGTTAAATGCCGGTATGATGTAAATGTTTTCATTTATCCGCGATGTAGAACATAAGAGGAAATGTTCCTGTTTTTGAGTGTCGAGAGACTGCTTTAATAATTATCTGTAGCCAAAGTAAGTTTCAGAACTGTACTTTCATACTGTGATTTCTTAATAATAATCTATTATTAAAAATAAGTAACGTACAAGATATAGTCTGGTTATTTCTCTAATTATTTGCTTATTTATCTCATAATTAATATCTAGATAATTGTTCCTCTCTCCTTACCAAATATTGCTGTAAAAAGTTTATCTTTTTGGAGAGAGCTTGATATTTATCTCAAATTATATGGAAAAAGAAATTGTTTTATATTATTTTGATATCTATTTAGATTTAGTAGAAATAATAGGTATTCATAATTTATTTTATTGTATCAATAATACGGTTTATTTCGTTTATGTATCTGAAGTCAACATGATGCGGTAGAGGGTTAATGTGTAAATTTGTTTTTATCGAAGGAATTGATGAAGTTGCGCGTCGCTTGAAAAGAATGCGGTTCTCGTATTTTCATTTATACGAAGCTTTCTTTGACAGCCTGCTTTTCTCAGTGTGTTAGAAAGTAGTCGATGAAAAGAGAGTTAATGTATATTATGCTAAAAAAAAAGAAAAACGATGCGGCGGTATTTTCTTATCAAGTAGCATGCAAGCAGAGCGCATTAGTTGCTATTAAGAGGATATTGTTATAATGCATTATATAATATATAATTTCCATTGAATTTTTCTGTACCTAGGATTTTTTTATACGTATGAGTTAAGTATCTTAAGAGAGCGAGATAGCGAAATTTTTCTCATTCAGGAATATAGATTTGGAAGAAATCCCGATAATAATATAATATAATTAATATTTACTTGAAACTTTTAATGAATATAAAATATTTAGTTGTGTGAAAGACATTTCTGTTCTACGATTATTAGAGAAATCGATAAATTTAATTAATCGACTCTTCATCGTACGTGATGAAAATGATTGGTTTTTTCTGAAGGGATACGGGTTTAAATCCTTGTCATAAGTGTGAAATTTAACATTTGGGATTCTTGAATTAAAATCCGATGTGACGTATTCAGACTTAATTGAAAACGAATTACCTAAAAACGCCAGTAAATTTTTTTTTTTGAAACATTCGATCGATAACAGAAATCTTGTGAAATTAATTGCAGGCATCCATCATTTTTACAATAGTTCCGTGTACATTCGATGTGATAGGCTATGACGTGTAGTTATTGATCAGCAGATAGTTATTGACTTTTTAGAAGCTTGCAGCTTAAATTTTTACACGCGTTTTTTTATATTTTTTAATATTTGTATATATATATCCCCATATTTTTTATTCATAAAATTTTTTCTATACGAGAATCAAATTCAATCCATTTTTTTTTTAATAGAGATATATTTCAAATAGAGTTTTTGATTAAAATAGATTACAGAACTACAGATTATTTACAATGTTTATATCAAGATAAATATATGCATGTCTAATTCATTAATGGCATTTTCGTTGAAATAAAAACGGTATAAATAAAATAGTTGAGAATACTAAGATATAAAATAGAAATAAAAAATTCTATGTAAATATCAGTGATTAAACTATCAGCTTTCTAACACTAATCATGACTTTAAGAAAATTTAATTTCATCAAGTATTTAAGAAAATAGAATAAATTATTGTTGCATCAAACTTTTTCATCATTATAATAGGCTGTTTTATTATAACATATTTTGTCCCTCTCTCTCTCTCTCTCTCTCTCTCAATCAGTCAAATATGCTTCGAGTTCGCATCACTGATCGCTCAATATATTTCACGCAATTTCAACTGCCTTTGCGCAAACATGCGCGGCCAAAAGATAAACGATTTGAAAAAATAGGAATGAACCGATACGGCGAGAGGCTTTCAATTCGCTTCTAAATTACTGCAGAGCGGTGCTCTCATTTTAACGTGCACGCTTCATTACCCTTTTTGCGTAAATTCGTTGCAATCTTTTCGAGAATTTTCATTGATTATTTTAGCTCCTTAGTGATAATATAAAATCCGAAAAGATATATATATTAAAATTCTACTATTTTTCATTAATATGATTTAATTGTTATATATAAGTTTACTAATTTTGATGGTCTCAATAATCTATAATTGTTTAAATATGGAAATATGATTTACAATTATTAATTTGTGTAATTTAATTATTTTACTAGATATGTGTAGCGACATTGATGCTATTATAACAATTTCGACACGATAAATTAATTAAATCGACACGATTAATATTTGTTCGCGCATGTTATTTTAATAAGTTATTGTATTTACCTACGATATCGATATCAATCTGCTTGAAATTTTCTTTAGTAAGGACAAATATTCTTGCTCAAAATACACGCGCATCTACATAGACAAATTTACACGATACTCCCTTCAATCGATTTCGCTTATCTATTCCCTTTGATCACTCGTTACCTCAATCGGGTATTGTCAATCTATAATTTTAACCGAGCCGGTATTCATCAAACTCAATATGGAAAGAAAAGGTACGGAAAGGAGCTTTTACTTGGAAACTCGACTGACAGCGACTTGAACCAGATATTGCACATTATCGACATTCGTCGATTACAGGGGCGATTATTGAAAAATCTGAATTATATATCTTTGCTCGAGCAATGACTCGTGCGAGTAGCCCGATCGGCAAAAAGCCCTCCATCCTTTCCCTTCGCCTAAAACGATGGGCGAGGCTCGAAGGGGGAGGGGGGGGGAGGGGAGAGTATACGGAAGTTTGCGGAAGTTCGCGGAAGTTCGATGGAAGTGCATGAAGGCGCCCCGAGAGTCAGGAAGTACACGTTGTTACTTTCGCATGGATCGAGTTACGGGGGGCGGCAGATCGTCGCCAGTAGAGCGTTCGGAAATTTCGGTCGTGCGGAGCATCGCGCTCATCCCGGGATTCCTTCGCGTCCGGAATGCAGACGAGCCAACGAACGGAATGAGCTCGCTGCCCGTGCGCTACGAAATCGGCGATTCGCGCCATAAGAATTTTAATCTCGACATTTTTAGGATAAACGAACCCCTGGCGAACTCGCATCCGACACGATTCCATATATACTCTTTGTGCGAGCCGAATCTCTTGTACACGTGTATTATATAATACCGGTTATATCTCTGCGTACCAATGTCAAAAATATAATATTGTGAGACTGAATCAAAAAAAAAAAAAGCCAATAAAATTTTGAACAACTATATTTTGGATGTATATTTTGCCTGATCCTAAGTGATCAGACCTTGTGCGAACGAGAAATTTCTTTCCTTGCGAAATGACAATTATACGGCACTACGCACTTCCGTAAGCTTCGTAATCCGAACGGGTTTCTCGTAAAACGCGGAATATCACACGCGGAAGAGAGTTTCGCCGAGATTTTTTTGTCCTTGAGCGACGGTAAAACTGCCAATTATTCGAGCCAAAACTGGACAAGTATAATCGTTTATTGTGAGAAATATCGACAGGTATATTTATAATATTTATTTATACATCATTTCCAATAATTTAAAAGAGATTACATTTTACAGCGATTATTTTATATCTGTTCATATGATATTCGTCATGACAATTTGCAATTGTGATATAAATGACAAATTTAGCCTCATAATTCTGACAATAAAAGACATCGGTATTCGAAAGATATTTATTATATAAAGTAGAATAAAATACACAGCATATTTCTTGATAAAATTAAAAATAAAACAATTTTATAAAGATTTTATTTTATTTTTTGCTGTGAGAATGTTTTTCAAACATAAATAATTAAGAAGAAAGGCCACATACTTGATTAATCTCTAATTAATTTCGTTAAAATTACTTCAAAACTATGCTTGTTATTCAGGGCGCTTTAAGCTCCGAGATCAAATCTTAAATCATATTACATGAAAAAATGCAAAGCATTTTTGTCTCGGCAACGTAATATACAAAACAAATTTTCTTTATCTACTTATATTCCTTTATTCTTCTAAATGAAAACTTTTTTCTCTAGCTTTTTCCAGTATTCTCCTTTTGAGAATATGCGGAATTTCCGTACGTGAGGCGAAACACTATACGCTGTTGACAAAGGTACATGAATCTCGCATGTACTTCGTCAATAGCATTCTAGTTTAACCCCAGCTTAACCCCGCGAGTAACCCCCGTTGGCCGCTTGGTAGTGTCGTTACAAAGCTAGAAGAGGAATTGCCGTGTGGCAGAAAAAGGGATGCGGGGCGGGACCGCAGACTCTCTCTAATTGGCACGTTGCAATTCGTTAATGAGGCGAGTTAATGTATTGTTCGGTCGAACGGAGCGTGTTGCGCGTATATGCCAGTCGCAATACTCGACACGATCGTCTCATTCAATTTTCCGCCACCCTCTTCGTCTTGCTTCTCTTCGTGTCTGTCGTGAGACGCGAGGTAAAAGGTAGGTAGTGAATTTACGACGGTAAACTCGCACGCACTAGGGTAAATAAGGCTGGGATTTAATTGAAATTTACTAATGGCCTCGAGAGACGAGAATGTGGATCTCTCTTATCGCAATCAACATGTAAGCGGCGTAGTTTTTGAATCCTTAAGCGAAATTTACTAATGCTCTCCGTTCTCTCTCTCTCTCTTTCTGTAATTTTATTAAATCAAGTATCGATTTATTTTATGTGCATTGTGGGCGATATATTTATTTGTATGCCAACGATTTATCACATTCTAAGTAACGTTGAATGACGTAAGTTAGAAATTTTTTGCAAGTAACTTTTTCAATGTCAAAATACGCAGGTTGATACGTAAAAAATTTGCTTTAATAATTAAATTTTTTAAACAAAGTGGAATTTTGATATATAAAAGTAATTTTTTGCTTCTCTTTTCTTTTTCTTGTTTTTCTACTAGAATGAAAAAAAAAAAAAGATCATTGAACTTGCACGTTTTATTTTTATTGTACAATGCGCTCTCGTCGATCTTTTCGCGTCTTTGGAATTTGCTGGATTTAGACGACGTTTGCGGAAGAGCAAGTCGAACAGATTGACATAAATGAGAACGGGAGGATGGTACTCCAATAAAAATTTATTATTTCCTTTTTATTCGTTTTTCTGATAGCTATCTATATTAATGGATCACTCTTTTTTTATACACACACACACACACACATCCATTACGTCTAATTCAGTATCACTTATATACCTGAATAGAATCTGAATTTTTAATCTTTTATTTAAATTGTACGTTCGCAAAAACCTGTAGACGGATAAAATATATATTGAGTCATATGATATAATTCACTGAAAACAGTGTTTTTATCTCAAATATTTATAATGTAAAATAGGTGTACATTACAAATTCAACGTAGCAAATGTAAAATTATAACGGTTTAAGCGACGAAATTTCCAAATACATACGAGTTGTCCGGATGCGGCTACCACTTCGCGCAAAACAAATTACGTTTGCATATTATTAAGCTCCCGTTGCGTATTTAATGAATTGAGAAAATTAATGCAGCAAATAATGTCGAATGTTATTTAATTAACGTTATTAATAAAGTTCGTAAATATTCGGGATACAATGTACGTCGAATGCGCGCGCTTAAATAAAGCAAAATAATTTCCAACTTTGGGGATTTCGCGCGGCAATTGACGGTCTCTCGGACGACGAAGCGGAAAGAGAGCGCGCGAATTATAAGATTAATATCAAAATGACGCGAACGAATATCGTACAGGCGCCGAAAATAAACGAGAAGCTGAGTTACGCTACGGGATAACGAGAATAAGGGCCGATACGATACGATTTTATAAGAGAGGGACGTGTACACCGAGAGGACGTAAGGAGGAAAATCATGCATGGAGCTATGCGTGTTAGCAGAAACGAGAAAGTATATGCGTGCGTATGTTTGTGCATGCATTGATGTAGGTGTAATGAGCTCGAGCGAAATCCGCAATCCTCATCCGGATTTCGCCGTGTTTGCCATATACTGTCGGCGACGATCCGTGGAAAGAGAGGTCGACGAGGGTGAAAGCGCAGAAAGAGGGAAAGAGGGATGGGTTCGATCCTCCGGGCTCGTAAATCATCGAATGCCGAGTTAGCTAGAAAAGTACTCGCCCGCGCTCGTTTTATCCGGCGGGGATGCAACGCTCGGTCGACGTCGAAAGGGTAGGGGCGGTTATATCATACCGGTGCGCCATTCACACCGCGCCTCTTTTTTCCCTTTCCCTTTTTGTTCCCTCCTGCCGCTGATATTTTATTAACTTTTGACCAAGAGATACGTGGGGGATAGAATCGTAAAACGATTCGCGCCGAGAGCGCAGTGCAATCCGCTGAAAAAATTCAATAGATCGGCATTCGATTCATAAAACGCTCGCTATAAGAGATTTGTCAACCTCAAAATGTTAAATTTTTTTTTTTTTCATATAATACACGCATCTCGTCGATCCATTAAATCGATTTTGAAATATTGATAGACAATTTAATTTCAAGTATTCATTAAAGTATTTAAATATCAGAAAAAAAAAGATAAAAAATATACGAAGTTGTATCTACAAGTTGCAAGTGATTTTTAAATGACATAATAATTAATAAATTGTAGACGCGAATTTAGTGGATTGACGATTAAATTATAACTAAAAATTGAATGCGATTTAATTAAGAACCGATTTCATTTTTATATTAAAGAGAAAAATTAAAAAGCTAATTTTTTCTATATCACAAATTATGTAAAATCCTATATCAATCTAATCCGTTTTTTGATCGTTTATTTTTTTGAATCAGTCTTTTACCATATTTTTTTCAGTTTATTATTTGTTCGTACTTTTGATCGTATATCTTTATCTTAACGCTTGTCGAATATGTTTTAACGAGGAATGATTGCATCTCTACTCACGCGGATAACTTTAGTGAATGCATTAAACAAACATATATGCGTGGACTTTGTAAGACAATCGATCGCGCATCTAAACTGACGCATTTGTGTATCAACAAATGCACTTTGTACGAAAGTATCCGATGATCCTCCTTATCCTTTAGCGCTTCTTTTTCTCCATTGTATTGTAACGTAGAAGAACAGTGAAAGCACGCGAGGGCTTGAAATTTATCCATATGCGTACTGGGTGTCCTAGAATTAGGAACAGTGCCGATTTGATGTACAGAAAATTGCTATATATATATCTTTGAATAATAATTTAATTTTGATGAAAAGTTCTAAAATTAAAAAAAAAATAATAATTAATCTTCCTCTCAACTTTTAGTTACAAAGCCCATTTGACTGAAGGCTATTATTCGTCTCGGCTTTTACAACTTTCCGCGTTAGACATCTCAGTGAATAAGGTCGAAATTAAAATCCAGTTTGAATTTAAATCTATTTAGCATTAATTGCAGGATAAGGTTTTATTATAGAATAATCGCTTTAAGCTAAAACTCGCGCCACAATTCTCCATTTCTTTGATCGGTCGTAAAAGTTCGTAACCATCAGCTTCTTCCCCATGGCATGTCTTATTAAAATATACGATCGGTAGTATCGTGGACACGCTATACGTGGGTGAAATTTATCGAGCCGACGCAGTATGTACGTATTGTATCTGGCGCGGATACTGCACTTCGAAGTTTGACCAATGGCCCCGCGCATCCCGACATATTCGTGGCGGGACACGTACGAATCGTCTCGCTTTGCGATTTATGCGATCACCGCGGCCCGTCACCGACCGTTCGCGTCAAGACGCGGGCAATGTTTTACGCGCGCTCACGTAACGCACATTTCGCGTTAATGCACAAACGCTGTCACGCCCGTTCGATTTTGTTGCGTTCCGCGCGTACTTTGCAAGGAACTTTAGGTTGACACTGACGTCGATGATTTCTCGAGATGTATCGATTTGACAATTGACTCTTGAAAAGAAAAAAAAATCCGATATTATTACTTCTAGCGATCTCTCAATGATCTCTGTCAACGATTTGATTATTGAAAAATTAAAAATTGATATCGTTAAACTATTATTTAATTGTTAATGATGAATTCACATTATATTTAAATCAATTAGAAATAACAGTGAAAAGTAAAATGCCGTTCTGAGAAATTATTTATTGCATTTTAATTAACTTATTATAAATTTACGAAACATCATGAATTGTCTCGATAGAATTTTACAATGATTTTTCAATAATTGAAAAATCGATTTCAGATGTGGTATTTTTTGTGATTGTACGCGCTCTGTGATTGTTGATGTTAAAATATTGAAAGGATGACAACTGATGTTTTGAAATAACCGATATGTTAGTTCGTTATTTTTCTGATTTGTAGTTAAAAAATTTTTTTCTCGTTGGTCGCTTGATTCAAAAAGAGCATGTTTCCATAAAATATACACGATGCACTATGTTGGAGAAATTAAAAAATAGCTATACCACGCATTAAATATGCTGCAAAAACGAATTTATGCTTTTTAGTTGCGACCAATAATAAAGCCTAGTATTATTTTAGTGAAATATAAAGCAACCGTACAGTTTGAATTTATTTAATTTAACATAACTCTTGCGCGCGCATATTGTACATACAGAAATGTTGATTCGAAATTGGAGTTATAAAACCGGTGTTTTATTTAATATGATTGTCAGAAATTGCCACATATATTTAACAAGATAAATTTCATAGCGATAGTTATGCGTGCAAGCACACCCATGCAGTAATATTCAATTTCGAAGGCCTACAATTCCTATTATTCTACCGTACAGAAATCATGATATTAATAATTCATTAGCAATTCATAATGCTTATGTTCATTACATACAATAACGGATGCATCATCAATTCTCTTAATAGCGAGTATAAATGCGTAAAAAACCTGAAGATTAAGATTATAATTTATATGATTAAAATAATCTCTTAATTATGTTTACATAATTGAGAATTATATACAATACATATATTATTTTTTTATGCTTAATGAAAAAATTTTTGCATTTAATAAAATTTTATTTTTTTATAAATAGCAGTTTTTCATATCAATATAATTATTGTCTGCACGTCATAATTTAATCGTACTCAAGTCAAACAATTTTTTTCTCGCAACTCAAAAGAAACGAGATACTAGCCTAGTTGAAAATGGCGAACGGTTTCCGATAACGCTGACGTTATTCAATAGTCTGTATAGCCGTCGTTATTTGCTTGACTGGAGCACTTTACGCGAATTTTGGTCAAAAGTCTGACTCGAGCGAAATTTTCACGTTACAGACGCTTTTTTCGACGCCGCGCCGATCGCGCGTTTCCCTATATTTGCGCACACTTGATTGTACCAAATATTTGATGGCGCGTGGCATCAAGCGCGTCACAGAGTGATTTCTTTCATCGATGTGTACGTATACGAACGCGTATTTGCCGGCACGAGTCGGCGGCGTTTCGTCGCGTTGCGAAAGGAGAAACACGCGGATATTTAATGTTATTTATTCGTATTTCGATGCTACGAAACGTGCAACGACGGCGACGTAACCGACCAGTAGCCAATTATAGCGATTGCATTTTATTATCAATTTTGTAACTTTTACGTAAACCACCATCGGAGTTGAATATATTGCATGAAAAATAAAACTGCAACATATATACATTCGGGCGTGAATATGCACATGTACACAACGCGTTGGCACACGCATGTGACATGCGGCACCGAGTCAATACGGCGGGCGGATGATGTTTTTTTCGGAATTACTAAACAGCGATATGTGTGTTCGCGTATGCATCTGTTGGCTTTTTGGACGAGCGACGTAGATCGTACTTTTTTTCAACTATAAATTACAGCGCATTTTGCGCATGGCGATATCCGGACAGTGTGTGTGTGTCTCGCTTGTGCGAGATATTTTTTAAATTAAATTTTTCACTCGGTTTACTTTGTGATCGCAGCGTAGCTTCGACGCGCATCCGTTGGAAATGCACTGTCACAACGCGCTATCGCACGTATGCGATCTCAAAATAAATAAAAAGAAAAAGATACCAAAAAAAAGTTGCGCTCCAGCTGGCTAAATCCCGCTAAACTGCAGGTGCGATTATTCATTATGGCAGGAATCATATTAACGTTTCTTCAAGCGGAAAATTGTATCTTGTCGTGGTCGGTTAATCTAAAGATGATTTATGGTTAATTATTATGACGCGCTTATGGATAATTTATCTTATTCAATAATTTCGCAGTACTCTTCGTATAATTGACGAGGTTTACGCGAGAAAGATCGCGGTAATAATTATATAATTTTGAATTTTTCATTTTCTATCCTTCTCTTTCAGTTTTATTTTTACAGTATTTTATAACAATGCTTTATAACATCTTTTTTTTTCTCTCAAAAATATAGGTTTTAAAAGCTGTTCCTCGCGAAATATTATGCATTGTAAGCTTCTCTCCATTTAAACTTACAATCCTACATTCGCGCTTCTATCGCCCTGTCCGCTCGATTTATACCATGAAAAACGCATTTTCGCTTGCGAGAGAAAAGTCCGACGGTCGACCAACATTTTATTCCCCTTCGGAGAGAACACGAAGTTCGATCGAGCCTTAGCCAACGCGATTACGCGGTATCCACGTAGATGGGAACTACCGCGTAGTGGCACGTCGACTCACGGAATGTGGAAGAATTGACGTGTCCATCCCGAAGAAATCGGTGCGTCTTGGAACGTTAAGGAAAGTTACGGCTCCACACGCTCTGTCGATAGTTTAAACGAGAATTTTTCACGCAAATTGATATATGTACGCTTGCAAGTTCGTCGCAAAATTGGAAAGAAAAACTTTTTGCGAAGATTATAAATGATCTACTGCATTCGTTTAGTTCATTGTTTCGTTAATAAAATACTAATTTTTATTTATATGTGTTTGTCTGTTATAATTAATTTATTATTTAATTACACAATTAAATATTTTCAATTTGTATAGGCGCGATTGTAAGAAAATTAATACATAAAAATATGCATTTATTGTTGAAATATCATTTGAGAAATTTTTTTGAAATCTTAAACTGTTTTCAACTTTAATGAGCGAATCAACAAATACTCTCTTCAATCTGAGAATTTACATATGTATAATGTACATATTGCAAGATCTATAATCGCACTCGCTGTAATGCGTATATTAATGTGCATGTTAATAAGCAAGAGAATAAACTCTCGCAGGTGCGAATTGCGCTCGCGTTTCCCATATCCAGGTAATTTCGCTGGAATATTTCGCAAACCGGATCACGGATCGGATAGATATCCGTGGTTCGTCATGATGCGGAAGGTTTTATTACGCATTCATAGTCCGGTAACGCGCGCAGCGATAACCTCGTTACGAATTTCGCAAGATAATCCGGACTCGGCTCTAATTGAACGATGCGCCCGCCATTATTGAGCGACCCCCGTTGAAAGTAGTTTAATCGCGGGCGCTTCTAAATTTTGCTGGACGAAGTATGATGACTGGACGTAATTGAGCGAGCAACTGATCAAATGGAATATTGCGATGGCGCGTAAATGCAAGAAAGAAATAATGAACTCTCCAGAAATAAATCAGTAGTGACTATTGTTCGACGAAAAAGAGGATTGGAATATTCTTTGGAAACTTTATTTATTACAACTAATCTTCTAAAATATTTTAAGCTTCTGTCTGTCAAGATAAAAAATTAAATTTAACTTTGAATAATTCGAGTGGATTTTTAATATGAAACTGCTTAAAATATATAAAATTATTTTCTGCATTTTTATTGAAATTGGGGAATTTTTGGGATTTCTATTAATAATTATTTGATGAACTTATACTCGATGATCGATGATTCCATATTGATGTAATTTCCGAGAAACTTCTTAATGGCGCTCGATGCTTCGCGATATGCATCGATTTCTGTGCATGACATCACTCATATCCGGAAGCGATGTCGCGGAGATTCGTGCGATGACGTTGATGAAACTAATTACTCGCGCGGGTAAAATTTACGGAAACTAGGGACGATGTTGCCCGTACTTGTTGTCCTCCTCCTAATCATCCCTTTCCTTCCAGAATCCTTTATAGTCATTGCAACCGCGCGTTCCCCACAATACTACTTTAGCGAGTGTCTTTGAAACGGGATAACTCGGCAAAACATAGATGCAGTAATTAGTCTAAATTATTTGTTTTTCATCCGACTCACAATCATACATCTAGCTTTGTTTGATTTATTTTGTTGACAGTACACGAGTCAAGAATTAAAAATATGTGGATGATCTTATTAGACCCTTAAGAATGTTAGATTACATAATAAAAAAGAAAAATTGGAAATAACATCACATTAATTTGATCGAAAAGTAAATTTTATATTAGAGAATTTTAAAAAGCTTTATGATACAATAAATATGTGTATATATATATATATATATATATATATATATATATATATGTATATATATATCGTTTCACATATCAAAATGTATAAATCGAATAAGATCTCATATAAATAGCGAAGGCTCGTATACTATACATACAATTGAACAACAATTGGTTCTGAATTCAGTTTCCGTTGAATAAATTGCTATTTAATTTTCAAGCTATTAGCTAACTCCATCATCGAGAGAAGTTATGGAATATTTAATTGTTTGCAGTTTGCATTGAACAATTTGCTGCAATTATCATTTACAAAGTTTACATTTATTATTTTATTTCGAATTACAACAAAAAAGTTTTTATTATAGAGATAAAACACGTTACATTTACGTTTACAATTTGCAATTTACATTGGTAATAATTGAAAAAGTGATTTTTTTTACTCGCGAAGAAAATTGAATCTAATTTTTTCCTGGTTTGAAATTATGTTAAGCGATACGATTGCACGTGATCAGACACAGACACCGGGACATTAAGCGACATTTCTTCCTTTTCAGGGAAAGTGTCATAAACCATGTTCGCGTCCGGCGGGTCTTATCTCGTCTCCGCTCTTACGATTCCGTGGTGCGTGCTATCGATTCGTTAACCTTAATGCGCCAACTCTTTACATCCCCGTTTTACATCGTCGTCCCGTTCGTTCCCCTTTTCTCGATTTTCTCTATTCATCTGCAACGCCTGGCATTTTCTCGGGCTTATAAATAATTCTTCCATTTATCGTCTCGTTTCATTTCGCGAATGGCTGAACAATTGTGGATGTTGACACATTTCGGAATCTTAAACTAATAACTTTTAGAAATTCTAGCAAATATCAAGTAACAAAATAGCTATTGTAATAATTAAGTTGGATATTATTATTATGTATCGTAATTTTATTTCTAATTTTTTTTTAATGCCTAACAAATAGCCCTGACAATCCTACTTACTGACTGAACTAGCAGAAATCCGAGATTTGAAGAATATATCCCTAACCGCGTGCTCTAACCGCGTGCCCTACTCGCGTGTCTTACTCGCTGCGCGTATCCTATATTATATTATTATTATTAAATTAAATATTATTATATTATTATTATTAAATTATTATTATGTAAATATTATTATATTATAAATATTAATATATTATAAATCAAATAACTTTAAATAGATTTTTTTAATATACATTAAAATACATTAGAAATATAATTTAAAATATAAATTAAAACAAAAAGTTGAAAAAAATATTTGTCTCTATTGAAATTTTATTTTATTTATTTATTAATAAAGAAGACGCTAATAATTTTATTTTTTATATGAAACATTGATAATTATTTTGATGTTGCATCAATTACGAGCCGTCCGCGGCACGATGACAGCAACGACGGCGTTGGGTGCTTGGTTTTCCCCTTCTCAGTAAACCTTTAGAGACCTTAAGGCCCTTGAGGCACCGTCCAGGTACTAAGCCCTCCCACCACGGCAAGCTTACACCCTAGGAGGATATTATATGTATATAATTTTGTATCATATATCATATTAACTAGTTAATAATCTTATCGAATTCTTTTCCGATAATTATCGCGATCGCGTTTAGAAAATAAAATTGACGGAGCGTCTCGCACTGTTACTTTACTGCTCGAGCATTGCCATATGAATGATAACACGTAGGAAAGGAATTTCTCGCCTCACTACGTTTCTGTTCAAGTCTTTTTTGTATGAATAATAACAAAGCCGTAATACGTGATACGTAAATAATAGCGCGCCAATGTTTATGTTACAATGTTTACGCGACAATAATACCACGTTATTAAAAATTCGTTGCCGAAATATTTCACGTATTATCATATTATGTATACGCGAAGGGAGAGAGAGGGAGAAAATATTAGTGTATAAAGTATATTTTAAATTATGATTAATTATTTATTAATTGATTGACATGTCACGAAGCTTTTTGTTATGTTAATTACTCGATTTTACGATTCAATTGTTTAATTGCAGTAATCTAATAATGAATCATATTTATTTACTGTCGAAAATCGAACGATAAAGCGTCAAACAAAATATATTTAAGTATTTAAAAAAAAATAATTATTGTTCATAAGGATGCAGCAACAAAACAGTAATGCATAATTTTAATTTCTGTCACTTTGATTCTCTTCATTAAATGTATAATTACGGTTTAGGTATATTAAATTACAATTATTATTTAAGAATGTGTAAAAAATAACTAGTTATTAATCTTATCAAATTATTTCTCGATATTTGTCGCGACCTCGTTTAAGTCTCGCACTGCTACTTTACTACACGAAAATCGCCGTGCGAATGATAACACGTAAGAAAGGAATTTGTCTTGCCCCAGTACTTCTATTCAAGTGTCTCTCATGAAAAACAAAGCCATAAAACATAAACAATACTTACGCGCATCAATGTTTACGTTGTCAAGAATACCATATTATTGAAAAGTCGTTGCCGAAATATTTTTCGTACTATAAAATATATATGCAAAATATTAAATTATATTATAAATATTTTAAATTATAGATCACACACACACACACACACACACACACACACACACACATAATTATTTATTAAACGATTGATGACGGCGTTATGATCGTTATGATAATTATGATTTTGGGATTTAATCGTTTTATAACACATTCTTAATCCAAATTATATTTAGATCATCGACAAATCAAATGACATATAGCATAATATATTTTACTCTATATGTTGTTAAAGAAATAATTATTGTCTGTAAAAAGCGCAACTAAATGATAATTTATAATTTAATTTTTTATTACTTTATTTCTTATTTAATTAAATAAATAAATTTTTTAGGAAATATCCGATTCGAGATATGTCCTTCCGATATATGTATATATGTAGTTACATATTATTTATAAATGTTAATTAATTATTAATTATAATAGCAAACAATTTCCCGACACTAGACACGATCGCGTTTAGAGAAGAAATTCGACAAAGCGTCTCGCACGATTACTTTTCTGCTCGAGTGTCATCGCACGAATAATAACAAAGTCTCGAGGTCGAGGTAGGTAGCGCGCCAATGTTTACGTCGCCAAGGCCGAATACATGTATTATTATACGTGTGTTAACAGCACCACGTTACTGTGACAATTCAGGCACAGAGAGAGAGATGGGAGAAGGAGAGGGAAAAGGAGTGGAGAAAGAAAGAGAGAGAGAAAGAAGGACAAAAAAGAAGGAATATAATAATAAGTATTAATATTGTTCAATTTTTAATTAAATTGTTAAATATTATTAGTAAGTATTATTACTAAACCAAAAATTATTATATAAATTCTCGGTTGGTTGGTGTTTCATAGCTTAAATTTTTTTAATTTTCATACAAATCGGCCTCTGCGGAAGAATTAACATTGCGCAAATGAGAAACTTTCGTGGTATGTCATTCTTTTACATCTCGTTTATAACGGCATGTATAATGTGAATTCCTCATATAATTGCGCTTCGTTTCCTGTGCACGCCTTCAATCTATTTTTTCCGCGGTTACATATACCAGGCTTGGCGCTTTACAATTGAACCTCTCGTTAATTTGCATGTGGTAATTAGACACGCGGAAAACTCGCGTGAAGGTGCGTCAGAATTGACCTTCCTTTTTCAGAACAAAAGTATTTCGAGAGAGGAATCGCTATCCGTGAAAAAATCGCGGAGAAACTCACGTTGAGTAATTAGTTACTTTTTTATAAAAAAAACTGTGCGCGCGTACACGTAGCCTGCACATACGCATAGCCTGATGTTGTTCAAACTGATGCTCAATGTATACAAGATTGTAGTCTAATATCTAGTTTTAATAATGTCGAGAGTTGTAGCCATTTGATAATTTTTATATCTTGGAAATATTGAAAAAAAAAAAAAAATTCGAGTTTTGCAACAATCAAAAGAAAGCGAGCAATACTTAATTGTAATATATAATTTCGTTTTTTATATATAAATGTTATACATAATTTTTATAGTATAACATATATATATTTTGTTTTCCATGTAACATTTTTTTTTTTACTAGAAAAAGAAGAAAGAGTTTATTTTAGAAAAAAAGCCTATATGTCAGTTTTAACATAGAACGTTTGTGCATTTTCTTTTATGTAATATTCTTTTATCCCGCAGGTTGAAGAGAATTTTCAATTTTCAACAACTTTTATATAAAATATATCGAAAATAGAAATTCCTTGGAGATAAAATTATTTTTTTTTTTAAATATTATTTAATCATTAATGTGCACAACATAATATTGCAATGAAATTATGATAATAAAATGCGTGTTATTTATATATCAAAGAAAGATTTTTCATCTAAATTATATTTTAATTTTGTAATTTTTTATAATCTCCGGAAAGCTATAAGATCGTATAAAATAGATGCCATAATTTCAATTATTTTCTACAAGGAATGACTGCATAGTGGTGACTAAAAGAAAAATTTATTACAAACTTACTTGTACCATGGAGAGTACTTTTACTCTATATTTGTAGGAATGTGTGTTTGGAAACTTTTCTCTCTCGGAGTGTACTCATTTTTCAAGCTCGTATTGGCTATGCCACTATTTCCAGAAATAGAATATATTGCTAGAAGCAACTAAACAATCTATTTATCAAACGTTCAACACAGAAATGCATTCGATGGAAAACTTTTTTCAAACACAATAATATAAAGGTAAATTACTAAAATTTCAATTTAAAAATTTGCATATTTTAAAAGTGAAATATATGTTTAAAAGTGCTGCGCGTGCTTAATTATATTTTAAGAATAATATTTCAAGCTAATTTAAATACCTTTAAAATATTATTTAAAGCTATCACTTTAACAGGAAATTACTAAATCGATTCTAGCTGGTAAAGACGGTCCTTAAAGGTGCCTGACAACGACGGAACGTAGCATTAGCGGTTGTTTCAGCGAGGTAGCACCATAATGTTGTATTATTTCGCACGATATATAGCTTCCTTCGTGCCACCCGCTTGTTTGTACTATTCTCACGTGCTCGAAAGCGCGCGGGGAATGATACCGCTCGCGGCTTTTCGTGCTGTAGGCTTACATAGACTGTGCAAGTATATGCGTTTGCATCGCGCGGTGGTCGACCGCGTGTGACATGCATCCACGATCGACCACCAGTCGACGTCTGTGACAGTTGACGGATCCTTTCGTGACCGCATATCGCGTTGCTGTCCGGCAATGCGATCGTACAAGCGAATCGAAGCGAGTCCTCGTTTACGAAATGCATATTATTTCGCGTTATTATTTAAGCCACGATTATTATCTTTGCTTATGTTAATATATGATATGAAGGATGCGAATTTTATTAGTTTTATTTTTGACATAAAGATAGCATGATCGATTAAATCTCTTTAATGTTATTCAAGAAATACGTTATTATTATAATTATACCGCTATGCATTATAAATTTGTGCAAATAAAATTTAATAAAAGAAAATTTCACTTTTATCAATAAGCAATTATTCAAGTTTTAAATTTCAAGCTTTAAATTCTGATTAATTTTTGAGATTTAGAACGAGATAAAGGCATAATTAGATTAAATTTGGTCAGTTAAAGTTATATCAATTAAAATTAATTAATGTTAAATAATATATGTTATATTGTAATCACACTGCTAGAAATTGCATTATAAATTTATACGAATAAGATTTAACAAAAAAAAAAAACTTTTTGCCAATAGTAATGAGTAAAATTGTGTATTATTGGATTCTAAATTCTGATCTTTTTTTAAAAGTGAGATTTGAGAATGAGACAAAAATATAATTAAACTAAATTTAATCAGTTAATTACATCAATTAGACATGAGAGTTAATTAATGTTAGCCAAATTGGATGTAACGATTAGAAATAAATATATATCATTACAAATAATAATAATAAAATTATATATAGGAAAAGAAAATATATTATAAGTGGATTAATTTGGATATACTGTGTCCGATATGTCACAAATAAAATTTTACACCATGTCATTTATGTCTGTCATTGTTAACGTTTTAACGACATTGCGCACAAGAAGTCCTCGTTTAGTGCGCTTCATCATTTCGAGCCGAAATTGCATTATTGTAGGACGACATTATCGTAATTGTTTTGCCAACTCGCCTAAGATATATAGTTGTTGACGTCTTAAGCACTCTCAGCGATGTTCATATCCGTTACTATATTTTAGCTTCAGGATATAACGTGATTTTCCAAAGTTTTGCACGATATTAAAATTATGTCTAAATTATATTTTGCTCTTTAGTGCCTTTAATCAAGTATTATTGCATAAGAGAGGTATAAAAAGCTTTATACGTTTCCTGTACTTTTATAAGCGGATGCGTGTATGAAAAAGGTACAGTTAATGAATTTATTAAAATCGCAGAAAATAAATGCGATTTTAATGCTGACGCAAATATCTGCCCTTTAACATTTGATAACGATTATAAAAGGATGCGATCATTGACGGAATGTCGATAAAGGTTCTTTTCATTTATCATGCATAATTATATTTCTTTGATCGTAATACATTAATTTTTCCGTTTGTGAACACTTGTACTGTCGATTATTGTTAGAATTTCTGTAATGTTCCGTTTTATTCACGAGCGCGTATAAATTATTGTTCTGGAATAGTAATTAACGGTCGTATGGCCGTAGCAATAACGTCTAGTAATTCTGGCGATAATTTGAATTGAATGTAACGTATTATAGCAAAATAATGATTTTATATCGCACATGCGATACGTCGAAGTGGCGGCGATTGTTTCCGATAATCACCGCTCGTAAATATCCGGCTACCTTTTAATGGCTCTGAATAAATTAAATGTACGCCGACGAGCCTCTGTTCCTCGGCGATAATCACGATTGAAATGTAATGAAACATAATGATGAATGTAATTGTCGGTATTAATTTCAAAGGTAATTAGAACAGAATTATAAGACATATCGCTTCTCTTTTTTTTTTTTTTTCACCGAACAAATACTTTTGTAACGAGAAGAAATAATCACAAAGACGATTCGCGCACAGAAGTATCGCCATCGTTGCCACTATAAATCATCTGTCTACGCCGTACTATTAATGACCGGACAAAATTTATTTCGTCGATTGGAAGCGAATCAAACGTACAACTTTGATTAAAAACTACGAGGCGAGGAAGAGAGTTAGCGAAAAATCGGAATTATTTTCTCGTTTGCGTTTGAAGCGAATGGATTGACACTGTGCGTGAAACGTAATGACGTGACTCACGCCAATTGACGTAACGTATGGTGCGACGATATACGCTGAGAGAGCGATACATGTATTCGCGGAAGAGGGTACACGAGCGCGAATAACTAACCGTCGCGCGGATGTGATGCATAAATTTATTATACTGTCATCGCACAAATTTTCCGCAAACCGTGACGAGGGAGCGACATTAATGCGACCGCAACGGCCGGCACGGCGTGCGTCGAAAATGGCTGGCCTCATCGCCGGAAGCTGACGTTGCTCCAAGTCGTGGCTGCGCGTCGCCTGTCGAATTTGTCCATACCTCCGGGGGACGTGTGTAACTCCCCCCCGTTGGCTTCGTCGACTTTATGAACGTATTTATGTTTGTCACGTTGACACGAATTATGCACGGAAAATAATGTGCGTACGCGGGGCGATATTAACGATCAATCCCGGGTGCGTTGCAAGGCAAACGCGGCGCGCTTCGCGATTAATATCCGCGCTTTCTGCTGGCGGCGATGTTTGAATTTATAGAACGTAATGATATATTTGCCGCGTGCCATAATTATGTATTACCGCGCTCTATCCCCACGTTATGTAACTCCCGTAACACGGCATGCAAATGTAATGCCTCCTCCGTTTCGACCTCCTCCTCCTCCCCTCTTTCCCAGCGGAACGGAACAATCCATTCGCGTTCACGTCGCAAGAGAGAGTGTATTCATCGTTATTGAGTAGATATTTATTACATCGTGTGTCGGATGAAAAATTCATTTTCGACGTTTCGATATAGATGCACGTTATACAGCTTTCTGTTCCGATATCGATCGCCCATTGTGTTCTTGTGTATTCGTGAACGGGAATATTACAATAACAATAAGCGAAATGGTAGTCGAAAAACGGAAAATTATATGCAAAATATATTTTTAAAATAGAGAGAGAGAGATTTATATTAAGCGATTCGATAGTTTGGCGACACGTACGATAAAAGTCTATAAAAAATAAATAAATAAATAAAACAAAAGAAACTTTTGGAAAAAGTCTACGAAATGTTTACATATGTAGCAGATCGACTTCAACATTTACATTTCATATTAGTATGATTGAAATCTTTTACACCGGAAATGAAAATTTGCCAATGATGTCCGATAAAATTGTATAGCAATTTTATTTACATTACAAGTACAAATACAAATGTTTAAGCAATGTTTCGCATCTACGCTCAGTACACTTACATCTCGCTGGATGAATCGGGAGCTTTTTTATTTATCAAACTCTGTGAATATCTGCTCTTACAAATATTCACGCCACAGATATTCGAGAAACGCGACCGTCCCGTTGATCGCGATCGTGATAAGTCGCTGTAATTGATTGCGAATAAATTGGTAATCCGACGATAACAACGTCGCTCTTCTCCACCGGTACTCGGCTACGTAATTAATTCTACGGCGTTATCTTTCTGTTTCAGGTGAGTCGACTCCGTCGAGAAAATGGACGAGCTCTCTTCTCCCTCCGGGGCCATTCAACTCTGAATACGCGTAGATTTTACGTACATGAATGAGCGTACAAGTGATCCGGTATGTACGTATCTTTTTCAGAATATGGCAAACCAATGGTTAAATTATTTGGCATTGTCTGCTGTCCGCAGATCAGTCTTATGAATCTCTCTTGTGCAGAGAGGATAAGGAATAAAATTCTTTAGAATTTTCTTCGCGGAAATATTTTATTCCAACTATTTTTTTTTTTTCTTATCCACAAACGCGGATTATTCATTTGCAGGCTACTTTATCTATATTAAATGAACTTTTGCGCTCTTTCCATAATTTACTTCTGATTAAAATAATATTACGTCATATATCACAATAATATTAAATGTCAAATTATATGATTTTTTAAATAATATATCATAATCGTATAAAAAAAGCGATGGAATTTTTTACGATATTCGCAGATACGATATATCCCATCAAAAAATTCGCGATTTCAATCATAAATATGTGTGTTCTAGTGCAATTTATTTTTACTATGTCATCTTTGTTTTATCTCGTATAATTGCAATATCGAGTAACAAGTCGCTTAACCGCGATAGCCCACATATTCCCTTCGCGGGGACCAACAAATCATGCGCCGATCATTTTTGGTAGCACGCTAATTGGATGCCGAGTTCGTAGCTTATGCCGACCAATCGAGTTTGTCGATAATTCCTTGCAAAATGCTAATTTACTGATAACCAAGCGCGGTCAATTTAGGAACGTAGCTCCGTTCTGTTATCGCTAGTCCCACATATGCCGATATTCCGTGTTATGACTATAAAGTGATTTCGAATGCTGGCATGTATACGGATATCGTCATCTGATTTCATTCGAAGCTTTATTGCACGAAGATTTATTGCACGTAAATATATTTTGTAGAAATATTTTACACACATAGAACAGCAAAAAAAGGCTCCGGGAAATATATAAAGTGCAAGGAGAGAGAAAAAAATTAACAAATATTTTGAAAAATAGATTAGAAAAAAATATATGTATATAGCTTAAATTATATAAATTATATAAATATTCTGAAAAATTTGTTCAATATTTAAAAAACGGTACGTCTCCGTAGATATTTGAAATATTTACGAATATATTCGAGACACTGACCAGCCCTGTGAACGTATGATAGGAAGAAGACGTACGCGCTATCGCAAGATCCTCCTCTCAAGAAAAGAGCTGTAGTCCGATATCGGCTGTCGCGTTATTCGCAACCCGCCAACCTCAAAAGCGAGTAAGGAAACTTCTTGCTCGGCTCTCCTTTTTCCTACTTCGTCCCTCTCGTCTCTCCCTTTGTATTGGATCGCGTTAGGTGTCTCGTCTCCTGTATATCTTCGCTTGTATATCCCGCTGTAGACTACCCCCTCGCCCCCGCCACGTTTTATACGTTTTCCTTAAAGTCGACAAGCTTGACGCGATCGCGAGCTTGCTCGCTGAGAATTTCCTCAGGAAATACGCGCGTGTCCGTCATTCGCCCGAGCCACTTGACATAAGAAGAAGTAGGTCGTCACGATCTTTTCTCGTTTCCCTTCGGTCAAGGATTACCGATAGAACGAAAGATGTTCAAATTAGTGACGTTCGCGAGCAACACATTTCATAAAATCCTATGAAATTATCTATTTTTATTTTTTTTATTAAATAATTCTATTTTTATTATTTTAATTAATTAATACATAAAGCTTGCTTAAACGCACGCGCGGATATCTTTTTCATTTATGGTATAAAAAAATCTACAATCTCGACAACGATATTAATTATCGCGAATATTAAAGATTATCGCGCTTCAGGAGTAAACCTTCCGTTGAATATCGCGAGAATCACGTACATGTGCCCGATCTTAATAGCCTCGAGAAGTCCCGATAATATCTGGACATCTTGTATTCGTGTTTATATTACACTGCGATTTTAACGTGACTGAGATTCATATCGGATGCAATAGTATGTTGGCGCGCTTTATCCGCTTACAATAATCTCGCAGAAGTGCGAATTACGAAGCTCGTGGCATATGATGCTTGCGTATGGTATAGACTTACTCTGTAACTTAGTAATTCGCGTATTTGTAATTAAACAAATGCTAAAATGTGGTTATAGTACATGATTCACAGTATTCTGCAAATGTTCCTCGTAGAACAGTGTCGATCGATTTAATATTGGATAGATAATTTTTATCATTAGCAAAAATGTAGCGTTAAGATTGCGAAGAGCTTTGGGGATGAAGCCCGAACGCGATCGACGAATCTTCGTATTCTATCCGCGCTCAATAATGGACGAGGTTCGCGATATAAGTAGCTGATTTTCAGCGACGACCGATGAAATGTCTGATCGACATCCATTACCTGACCACGGAAATAGATATGAGACAGATGGTGGCTTAATTGGAATGCCAATCCACCACCACGCAATGTTCAATGACGATGACGGTGGGGGAAGATATAGTACATCCTTTTGTCTTACCGCCTGTATTACACTTTGAACCCGCCATATTATCCGAGTTCGGGATCTCGACAAATCGTGCGTGGTGGAAGAAGAATGTAGCAGATATATTTGGACCGGAAAATTTTACGATCGGATCGATCAAGCATCTTTGCGTCACTCTCAAACGATATTTACTTTTGATGGGAGAGTAAAATCGAAAAGTACTTTTTACCTGTTTTGTGTCGACACACGAACGGAATATCTTGTTTTTGCTTTAAAGAAAATATTTTATTCTTGTTTTTTTACAGGTTGAAAAAAATTTTTTTTTTAAATTTTGATTAAGTTTTAAATACATTATTTTAAAATAGTTTATTATTTCGAGAAAAACCAGCGGAAATGTTTTTCACGATGTAGATCGCGCGCAGTCTTTGTTGATTAAATGAACCGTTGCGAAAGCTCGCGCAGTTCGCATTTCCGGTCAAGGGAAACAAATATCGCAGCGGCGTCGCTTGCAAAACGAAGCGTTAATCACCCAACGTGAGAGATACGCTCGAAAAGTTTATATTCCGGGTCAGACGCGGGAGCATTATGATAGATTATGCTACATTCCGCACGGAGGGTACTTAACGAACTTAACGAGTTGATTAGTCGGCGTGGCAATGATTTAAATAACGTTACTTTGCGACGCAACTGACGGCGACATGAACTGACGGTGCGATGGCCTTTCGAAGCCGACGCGAGGATAAACGATCCGCCTAAATGATCGTAAATAGCATAAACGACGTAATTTACGGAGACGTTAATTTCGAGATTGCACTTTACGTTAAGGATCGATAGCATAGAAAAGCCGAACTTTATTACAGTGAATAGTGCGGTTAAATCAATCTTCCCGCAAATCTAGATCAGCCTTTTAAGGCCTTCAGATTTTGTGAATGTTGAGATTAGTTAATATAATTGCGTCTTATCGATACAAATTAATCATTATTGAAAGTTTAAATGGTTTATTAATTTTCGTCTTTTTTCTTTTTTTTTTTGCAACTTTTCAGAAATGTTAATATTAGATATTTTAAATATTAGAAAATCAAATTAAGATTTTTGGAACATTCTATTTAATTTATCAATTTATTGATAATCATTTTTAAATGATTGAGAATTTTTAGAAATTCGCAATCTGCAAATATATCGTCCATAAGAACTATGAATTTAAGCTATTGTTTTATTTACATAAAATATAAATAATATCTCTCGGTAATCGAAATTCTATAAAACCGTTCTATCGAACCATTCTATTAAATCTATTATGCTTATAATTTTATAATTAATGTTTATAATTTTATTAATATAAATGAATTGATTTATTTATAGTAATAAACTTTATAGATTGTGAATAATATATTATCAATAATTGACATTTAGATATATTTCTATCATTTTCTATGCCAATTCGTAATAACTAGAACAATTTCTCCGCAATAAATTATATTAATCCATTCAATATATTCAATGCACGTTATTCAATTTTTAGGTATTATCTCCAAGAGACAGAGGTATTAGTGATAAAATATGCGAATACAGAACAATGAGCCATTTGCATTAATCATAAAAGTAGGTACGATAACAATACATATAATAAATAACTAAACAAATGAAATAAACGACAATGTTAAACATCAAATGGTGAGAGCGTTATAATAATTTTCTCAAAATATATGCAATTGCATGAACTTTTTTTTTTTACCGATAATAAAAATGGTACAAGCTTTTAAACGCGGAATTCTTGTTGGATTTGCGAATGAATTCGTCGCGTAGAACAGTTCTTAAACTGTAGGTTTCGCTGTGAGAAATTACAATTTCACCGGCAAATAACATGAAACTACAGCAACGACCGACGAGTAAGTAACGCGAAGCGTGTATCGCGAATGCAGTTTCACGAACTCGTTGGCAAATTTTGCGGCGCGACAAATTATTGCAACGACGTTGATGGCGGAATATGCAAAGCGGAAACTTGACAGTCACCGCGACTTTGGAACTTTGACTTTATCCTCTTCGGTGGTTTTTTTCGCTCGCCCTCATTTCTCCTGTCCTCTTCGATTTGCAACTTCATTACCCGAGACGATGATTCGCCTCCCTTTCCCTCGCAAAAGAAAAGAGACCCTGTCGCCGATGCCGCTCTTCGTGTCATCTTACAATTTTTCGATTAAATCGATTGGTCATTGTTATTTTGCATGGTGAACGAGAGATAAAATACATAGTCGATCATTTAAATAACGCCTCATTTAAAATGAGAAGAGTGCTGTTATCATGTCATGTGAGCTGTTATTTCGTAACGCGATGCGTTGGAAAGGATGACAGTTTCATTTTATGCTCCATCAAACGAAGATCGATGCCGCAGGTACTTTGTAACGGATTCATCTTGATCCAAACGAGTATAGGACGCTGTTCTACGGTTGGTGTAACTTGCTTTAACTTGGTAACTTTGACATAATGTGGTGTAAAAGAGTTGCGGTTGATCGTATTTCTATAAATGTAATTACACTCTCGAGATTACATCTTCACTTTATGTTTGTAATTTATATCTCAATCGGCAAAAGATTTATATTACATCGTTTTCCTCGTAAAACCGAGAGGTTTTTTAAATCGTACGAATATATATAAAAGAAATTTGCACATTTATTAAAGAATCACTGGGCGCATCGAGAGTGTAATTATGTAACTTTAGATATCTGCTGATGAATCCAAAATCAGCGCGGCATTGGGGAAAGCTGTGAAATTCGACTTACATGATTCGCGGACCAAAAAGCTTACATCGTTCCGTCTCTTTTTCCGCTCGCAAACAACGTGGAAACGTCGTCTGGACGCTATACGCTCGGCGTTTGCTGGGCAAAAGCTGGCGAACGGTTGAAGACTTTCAGCAAAAAGCTTCATCGGGAAAGCCATCTCGTCAAAGACTTCTTTCCTGCTGCCGCTCGTCCACAAACAAATACGTACATGTAGACGAACCGTCCGAAGCTCTATCGATCTTTCCAGAAAGAGAAATCCCTCTTGAGAGATTGACATGTAACACTTATCCTGATATATATGCGAGCTCATTTCCATTGAGCAAGGTTGAGAATCATGCTGAAGATGTTATGCATAAGCATTAGACAGATTCGAGTTCTGAGAAGAGAGAGAGAGAGAGAGAGAGAGAGAGAGAAAGAGATAGATATTTAAAATTTTGAAAAAAAATTCTCTGAGATTGAATATTTTATTATAAGAGATATAATATAAAGTAATAGACAGGATATTTGTCAATGATATCTTATTTTGCGATTTTTTTTTAGAAAAATTTTTTGTTACGGATTTGAGCAGTCAGGAACATATATTTTAATTTTTAATTAATTATTTTTAATAATGCATAAATGATATTGGGTTTTGTTCATTTTATTGATAAGCATTGTTATAAAATTGAATGTTATTTAATGCCTTTTGCTTCGTCAAGCGCGTGTTTGTACGTTAACCTAATTAAATTTTACTTTAATTAAATATTTTGCGGACTGTGGATATAATATTTCAGGATTTCACAACGGTTCTTTTAATATTGAGGTAATAAATCTGAAATCCTTTTTTTTTTCGGTTCTTATACTGACCTCTTTAATGTAATTATGAATACAAAATGTTTTCTGTTATTTAAAAGAATATAATAGACTAATAAATTATATATATAATATTATATATATATATATTATATATATATTATATAATTATTATTGAGATTTTTTTCCTAGAAATATTATTAGTAATATTATTCCATTTTTTCTCCCGCATTTGTCAAAAGCGAAACTTTTGACCAGGGTTTTTTAGCTATCATTCTTGCATATTTACGCTCTAATCCACATAGCGCTCTAATTAAATAACCTGCAGACCTCAGGTGATATTTAATTAAGGCCACACTAGCTATTTTAAACATGATATTATCCTAGTGAAAAGGGCTTGACAATTCTTTTGTTCAATTTAGTTGGTGGAGAATATAAGTAGTGTCTAGCGCAGAGAAGAAAGAAAGGAGCTTGTTATTTAATGGATAAGGCATAATTTTGCAAAAATAAATGAGAGATTTAATTTTGATTCCAGATATTGCAGTCATTTGTATTATTGCGTTAAGTACGGTCAGAGAGATGTGTGTCTGATACTTGAGACTAATGAGACTATAAAATTCCATATTAATCCATCTCGTTTAATTTTTTAATTTTTGAAATATTATTTAAATTATTTTTAACTTGTAATTTTAACCAAATTAGCAATTTCAAAACTGTTGTATAATATTATATTATTATCTATTATATTTATGCAACAAATAAAACAACATGATATGATTTAGTTCAACAAGGCAATATTTGTATAGAAATAATTTTGCATTAATCAAAAATATCTCGCCTCACGTAACGCGCGCCATCATTTCCTGGTTTCATTCAATCAACTTTTCACGAGATATTATTGTAATCCTTTGTCGTTGATGCGGCAACGTGTGCACGCGGTTTTTCAAACTCGTACAATTCGTACAATCCCGCTTATCATCAAAATATGCATATAAACTTGCTGTGCACAACGCGATGGATAGAACTGTATTTGTCGATAGAACTCGTTTTTATCGAACTCAAAACAAAATAATAATTTAGTATCAATAATTATTGTTAATTTATTTTCTGTTATGATACATCTTTATGATTAAGCCTGAAATTTTTGATTTGAAAAAATGTATTACAAATTTAAATTCTTAAAGAAATTTGTGGCTAATATATATTATATATATATATATATATATATATATATATATATATATATTTTTTTTTTTTTCAGTGAAATATAAATGATTTTACTCGATGAAAGCAGTTTTAGGATATTAACAATCGTCAGCATTTCTCTCCGATCCTTGTTCATGATAGGAAATTATCCATAATTTGGTTGGAAAATGTGCTGTACTGGCAGAAATCGTGTCGACGTAGCCTCGATCGTAGGTGAATAATAGACATTAAGGTAATCCTTCCATCGTTCGCGCATACCAAAAACTCGATTATTCGAAGCATCTATTGGGCATAACTCGTAAAAACGCCGCTTGGAGATATATCCATCTTTATCATACATTTTAGGAATAACATAATTTTCCACATTAATCTATGAATTCTTTAGATTTTTGAAAAAGTTTTTATTGATTAGATTTATTACGACGCTCAATACCAGACGCTTATTGGTTTGTTGCTACATGCAACGAAAAACATGAAAATCTCGAAAATATTTTTATTAATAAAATGTGAGGTTTGATAGAAAACATTATTTCATACATTTATTATTATATCATTATTATCAGAAACGAATTTGTTTTATAATTTCCTTGCTATTTATGTGGATTATTTTTCATTCAGGTTTAATTAAAATTGATATAATTCCACTGAGATCAGATTTCGATATTATTGACACATGCAGAAAATATTTCTCTCATTTCGGAATATAATAGATTAATAATTGAAATAAGATATATTTTTCTGTATATCAATAATTTAACGCGAAAAATTGTAATCTTTTAAATTCTCGGTTTTAATTTCAAAAAGTTAAACAAGGTTGCTTGTCTCGTCAAAACAGAGAAAACTAGACGTATGGCAAAAAGCGCGAATCATTTCTCATTATTATTCCTATCTTTTTTACAAGCACATAGCACGTGTTCGCGTTCGCATTATTGAATTCCCTCGGTCGCATTTTTCGTGTGGGAGAGCGGTTTACAATTAAATGCGCAGAGCGATAAATCGCTCGGAATGATTATAAAATATGTCGATGCCCGATGTAAATGCATAATATTACCGCCGTGCCTCGGAGGTCGAGAAAACCGCGAATTTCTCTGCAATAAGAATCCTCCGTACTTCCTATTTTCTGTATGTATACACCCACACGAATACGTGTCCGTTGTGCAATCGGGTATACGTTCAAAAACCGATTTGCCGGTCCTTCACGAGACCGGGCGAATTCAGGATCGTGCAAACACTCTCCGAGATCAAATGCAGGCATCTCGTCCCTGTAAATTCCCTGGCATTAGCCAAGCTCTGAAAATTTACATGCATGCACGAATACGCGCATTAATGTTTTATAACTTCATTTTCGTTTCTCTTGAAAGAAATAACATGTAATATTAGAATAAAATCATATGTAATAATATTTTTTTTAATAATATTATTTTTATCTTTGCCATTTAAAGATCTACACATCAGAGAAAGCTTTCGAATATGTTTTCTATTTAAGCGAAGAATGTTTTTCTTAGGGAATAAAAGAATCGAATTGTGATAAATTAAAAATTATTTTATTTCAATATTTTATTGTAATTAGTATTATTTGCCCAAAAAAAAAATAAAAAAAAATATAGAGAAATTGCTGAAAATTTATTATAGAAAATATTAGAGATATATTGTTATATAAAAAATGTATATTAATCGGAGAATTATCGCCGCTTCTAAATTGAAATGCGCGAAAGTGCAAAATTGTAATTGCGAGGCAAAATAGGCTTTCAGAAAAACCATGGCAGAGAATAGCGGGATTAAAGCTCTAAATAGCTGCGGTATTTTTTGGACATCGTAACAATAGTCGCCGTTTGTTTAACGCAACTGCTAATTCCAAGTTCGATAAATTCAGGTCCGCATGCCGCGCTAAATTCATTATTGCTTTCCGGCATCAACGCGTGATGATGCGGACGATATTAATTTTTGCACATCGTATTCCGCGTATAAATTAGCCGATATACGTGCGCGCGCGCGCGCTCCAATTAATTGCATATTGACAGCGACTGGAGATACGAGCGTTCACTTCGGTATAATCATGAGGGTTTATTGAAATGTGCGCGTGTAAGTAATCGAGCGTGTCGAGTACGATTAAGCAATGTAAAAACGTGCTATTACATTTTCCGAAACGGAACAATCCCCCTCCCACCTCGCACATACACATACGCGCGTTACAGTTTTAATTATAGCGAAACGCGCGCGCGTTCTTCCGGCGCAACTCACGGCTCTATACTCACGGTCAATCAACGATCGAATTCGATTACACCGATAATCGAATTGTTCTGTCCGATGGAACAATTTTTTTTTTCACCGAGCTCACTCGTCCGTTCCCATCGAGGTAGCGCACATACGATGTGGATAAAAAGATAAGTCTTTAAATACGACCTCTGATGCATGAATTGACCACTTTTATATCGACTATCGAATTGTGAACATTTACAGAAAATCAACATGAAAAAGTAATATTACATTTATTCCTTTTATTAAATCATGCGGATGCGTTATGCGATATGTTAAATAATTAAAGTGAATATATTTGTTTTAATGCGTTAAACTTTTTTTTTTCAAAATTACTTAACATTTGAAAAATTGGCTTATATGGAAAAATTAATATGTATATATAATATATGTGATTTTTAAAAAATTTTTTAAAAAGCATTAAAGTATTCGAACGTATAGAGAAGACTGATGCCACCCACCTCACAAGCCCACACTTTTAAAATATATTTAAATATAGAATCTATTTATGAAATGAATTACGGATTTATGTTTCTATATATTTCTCAAAAATGAGATATTACACACTTTATAATAAGAAAGAGCGTGTATTCTGGCATTTACCTTTATTATTTGCCACATTTCATTGCAAAGGAAAAGTATCGTATTTTGCGATAACGTGTCTATCGAGGAAATGTCATAGAAAAAGAAAACGTGAAGCTAAAATCGTTCGCGCGCGAAAGATAGTTGCTACATAGCGGATGTTTCCGTTGAAATTTGTCATCGTCGTATTTCAACACCGCTGTCGATATATACAGCGATGACGTTTTCTTTCTCTCTCTCTCTCTCTCTTGTTTTTTTCGCGATTTCCCCTCGCAGGTTTCCTACCAGGAAAGGGGGATGGATTCGCGACGGAAATGTTGCTTGGTTACTTATTTCGTTGGTAAGGGAGCGATAAGTGTAGAACGCCTTGATGTATCCGGAGTAAAGAGTAAAGAGCCTTTGAAAGTAGCTAGGTACGCGTCGTCGTCGTCGTCGGTCGCAAACTCGATGCGGGGTAAACCGAGACCCTCGTAAATCATCGTTTGTATTCCGCGTCGCTGCATCGCTGAATCAAACTCACTCAGGGAATCCCCGAGGTCGAAACGACGGCCGAAGACGACGGCGATGCTCGCTCTTTTAACGCTTTCTCGCCTACCCCAGCCTCCCGGTGCTTGTTACTTTTCTTTGATTAATCGGCTCAGTTTCTTAATTTTTTCGAGGTTTCCGCAGTGCTGGCTGCGGTCGAAATGCATTTGTAAATGCCGTTTGAAGTTTTTAATTTAAGGCATTTGTAACGCGCGTGCGACAGACATTTCATAGAAATGTTAACTTTTACAATGTTTAATGAGTAATATTTTTTTTAATTTGAATTTTTTTTTATAGATTTTCGTACTATAATATTAAAAAGCTGATCTTTGATTAATTGATTTTTAAAAAAATATCGAGAGTTTTAAAACCCGAAATTTTGATCATTATATTGTAGATTAAAAGGTGCAGAAATTTCAATTTTATTGAGTTAAATTAAATAATGCATGTAAAAATATTTATGTTTATTTATTCATATATTATTTTTGAAAAATTCCGTCACTATTTTCTGTCAAGAGAACTACAGTAAGCGAACATCATAATAAGAACGCAATTGTTCGAAAATGATTATTGAATAAATGCTGCATTCTGTTACTGCTGGTTAAAGAAAAAAAGACCGATTAATTACATTTTTGTACGCAGGAACAATGTAACTCGAGTTGATTCATACTTAATTCATATGCAACATATTTTACGTCTCGTAAAATATTTTAACTTGCAGTTGTTTTCTGTTTTTGTTTGTTCTTGTAATCATGGGTTCACTCTCACATATATGTATATATGTGCATATATGAAGGGTCAGTACTGTTAATAATTTAGTTTTTCACGCGCAGCAAGAGTAAAATACATGTGAAGAGAAATTCAACTGGAATCCCCGCAAACGTTAAACTATAGTCTCTCTGCTTCAAAGCACCTTGCTTCGCATTATTAAATGTTTCGCATCGTTTAAACCACATCATATGTAAAGCGTGCATAGATGTGATAAGGAGGTGGTTGACTATTTTATAATTTGCGTCTTGTCGCATTGTTAAATAAATTCAACCTACGGTAAAGCGTGCAGCAATGCGATAAGGACACATCAGTATACGGCGGATTCTTGGGAAAATATATATACGCCGAACACTGTATATCTCAGGATTTATTTTACGTCGAGGGCATGAGATAACGTACTACGCGTACTGCCTTTTATTCGCAGAAATATATTATATCTATTAGTGCGAAAAGAGAGAGAGAGAGATGATTCGAGCGGAACGTGTGCAATTTCGAGTTTATAAAGCGCGTTTAATGAAGCAGCTCGGGATCAAATATATGAAAATAAGAATAATGAAAACAAACTTGCCTCGTAAAAATGATGGCACTAATGAGCGCAATTATTTTTTAATTCAAAATATTTTTATTATTAAAATTAAGAGTATGCTAGATACGCCTCAGAGAATCAATAACATTAATAGATTTTTAACACACTGATTACAGTCTTATTTGTATGGAGAATATATTTCATTATACAATATGCCAGATTTTTCAGTAACTATTGCAGAAACGATTTCTAGAAGTTCGTCTCTTTGACTAGCGTTTTCACGTAAGAGCGCTTCTCTCAGCGTCAGACGGCAAACGGGGAGGCGCGCTGTCAAGACGAGGATCAATCTTCCTTGGCGCACGCAGGTTCTCGCTCGTTGAAGTTGTCATGAAACGAGTGGCAGTTAATTTACGATATCGGCTGAAGAGAAGTTGGTCCTCCTGGTCTTATCAGCGAGACGGCCGCCGCGCGTGCGATGCGGACTCCCGTAGCGATCGAGGAAAGGTTTTAGCACGAAGTAAATCCTCGCTCCTCTAACCGTACGACCCTTTCATCCCTTCGGCTCTTTGAGCCCACCTTGCACTTTACGCTACCGTAGCTCGACCTCTCGCATCTTTGCTTAGAAATTGGTATATTATTTCAGTCAGTTTTACATCTTCATATTTTGAATAAATGTCTTCTCGAGAGCTTATTAAAAATATAAATTTTTAACTCTCTTGTATGTATTATACAAATATATTTGAAAAGTTTATAATTTGGAAAAAAGATATTTTTTATATTATTTAAATACAATAAAAGCATTTTTGCCAATATAATATATATTCATTATACAATAAAGAAAATTATAAATAGCATGATAAAATATGGTTGGTTAATACGTAATAAATCGACGTGTGTTTAATAAATCCTTTTTTAATATTTTCATTTTTCGGCTATATATAAGAAATTTTTTTCCTATTATTGTGACCGTATTCACTACATACGTATTAATATACGCAAAATGGAATAAAATTGTTTAAACGTGTAAATATATTTTAGGTATTGGATCCCAAGCTTGAAACCAGTGCAAAATATATATATATTTCTCTACATTTTATAACATTGAAAATTGAGTTTAGAATTAATAACAGATTGATATTACTTGTTTTTCTATATCTTTTTATGATTTTTTATGCTTTCTCTCCATTATTATCAATGTTACTGAAGAATACACACAACTAATGCTTGCTCCAATATTTCAACGAAAAAGCATATTTATCGGAAAAGATGCTTCTCTCTCTCTCTCTCGCTTCGCTTGACGAAAATTCGCGCGACCATTCTTTTCCTTCTTTTCGTCTGCCTTCTCTGTAGCCGAGATCAGGGAGTTACGGTATTGATCGTACGTTAATTTAATTGACTTAACGAGGCGAAAAGTCGGCGAAAACTTTCGCTGCTGAGGGTTTTTGTGCCAAAAAGAAAAAATGAGAAAGGGGGAGGGAGGGGGCTGGGAGAGCGTAAACATCGATTTTCAGGTGGGGGACAGTCCGCCGCGCGTGTAGTCGTCAGTTTAACATACAAATTGCTTAATAGTGACTCAATTAAGCGCACGGAGGTTGGTACGGAGTGTTTACGGTATGTCTTTATTTTATAATTTCAGCGGCACCGCTATCGCGCGAGTAAGACCTGGCTTATTACTGGCGGGGAATTAAAAGTCTGATACTGGCTGGCTGGCTAGGGCTGGCCGCTTTAGCTAAATTTACATCTCCAAATGGAAATGATAGCGTCGCGAGCGCGCCACGAACAAGGAAAAAAATCCAGTCCAGCGTGAGAGCCAACGCGAAGCCCCCGACATTTTTCCCAACCGTGTCTAGTCTAGTCGCGCTGTCGACAATAGGTTCACTATTTTTAGCCGCATCTCTCCTGCATTCGTTGTCTCTTTCTCTATTACTTCTTGTCTCGTTGTTTTGGCTTAAATAGAGGAAATATAAAAATGTGTGGATAAAAGGAATGCGTCTAGCGATTTTCATCTCTTTTAAGGCAATAAATATTTGCGCTGCTATCCTCTGTTTTTATGTTAGGATAGAATAATTTTTGCCGACACACACATGTGCGCATTCGCAGACTTTCCGTATCATTATTTTAAAGCGATACTGCAATTTCTCGAGAGTTAGCAGAGGCGAAAATCCACAAGTAAATTTGGCCAACGCGAAATCGCGATTTAAACGTCCATAATTTAAACGTTTGAGAAACAGCGCGAAAAGTAGTTCGAGAAAAAAACGGGGAAAATATTTATCGTAAAAATATAAGATCGCCCGAACGCACGGGCGATCTTATATTTTTTTGCATACTATAGTTTTGGAGCAAAGAAGCAACGGCGAATGTTTTCCTCGCCGTGAAAATCGAGCGAAATTATCATGAGTAGATTGACGATTGTGGTTTATTTTTTTTTTCTATCTCTCAATTCAAGAGATTCAATTTTATTACGATGGATGAACGTTGGGAAACTAACTTCTTCGCGGTTGCTCGAACTTTTTCGCGCTTGTGGCGATCAGCTTTTCTCTTACTTGCGAATTTAGTCGGATTCACTAGCGGAAATTCGATTGCCATGCATGATGATGAAATTATCGTTCAGAGTGGTAAATTGTTGCAGTTCAGATTTTGAATTTAGGGCACTCAAAATATGTAAACAGTAAAGTGATTAGAATATACATTTATAAAATGTATGCTATTGGAATAAGAACGAGCAAATTGCAGAATATAGAAGCAGCGCGATAATTATTAATTGTCAATTTACGTTCTCTTGAATTACCTAACAGTTTTCATTTCATTTTGATTCTTGATACGCATGGTGATTTAATCTGCGACAGAGCGTAGTTACGCCGGTTGATTGGACTGATTAAATTCCGACAAAATTCCGGCCTTCCGTAAGAAATTAATTTTCGAATAAGTCCGAGGACGCTATTGCCCCTGGGGCGACATTGTTCAGTAATAACTTGTAATAATTTTCCGCCGCTGCTGTGGAATCGTCGATACTATTATCCGGTGCAGTTGCTAATGACGGTCATCATGGTTCCCGCGTACCTACACGGCTGTTCCAGAAGTATCGCAGTATATCTGAATCGCGGACGACGCGAGCTTAAGCGAGAAGAATGGTTGTCATTGTGTTATCGTTGTTTGTGAAATTATATTCCATGTTAAAAAGATGTTAACGAATAGAGAGAGAGATATATCTTTAAAATTGCAAACGGGTGATGAAAAACTTGTTTTGCAGTTTAAAACTAGATTTTTTTAAATTCTTACAATAGCATTTACGATTGAAGCGGGTTTGAATCGTACCGAGAGCGATTAAACTTCATTTTCACGAATTCTCAGTTCTGAAATGAAAATATTTGGATGCGAGTTAAAAGCCGTGATAGAATTATGATAGTAATCGCTCTCGGAAATTTAAATCCTCTTATAATCCTCGAAAATATTATAAGTTTCTCTAACATACTATATATAAGATGATTTTATTTGATAACTATAATATGAAATAATTTGATTTATTTCACTTTATAATAATATATTAATCCAAACTTTAATTATATTAATTGTCATGCGTGTTGTTACAATATTTTGCTTAATATAATGTTTTGTGAAAGATTATCATTCGCAGCACTTTCCAGAATTTTCTTATTAAAATTCTCAAACTATTGTTTAAATTAATTAAAATAAATATCTGTTAATCCTTATTTACGAATTGCTAATAAACAGCATAGACATCAGAGATGATGAATGACAATGAGACAATTAATATATATATCATAAACGATATTAAATTTTTCTGAATCCATGTGTAAAGATTATAATTTTGGGGCATTCTATCTATCCGCAATTTTGGCAATTTCTGTTCGTCATTACATGAAAACATTCTCGAATATAATCGTAATTTATTTCATATTTTGACCGATTTGCTACATAGAACGGGAAATGTACGATATAATAAGTGTTTCCGTTATAATGAATTTTTCCTTCGTTAATATGCAACAACAAATCTTACGCAGACTATTTTCTTTTTCATTCGAATGCGACGCACCTGTGCGGTAAATTTCATTTGCGTCTCGTTAAAACAGGAATCTCGTATTCTCTCTTTCTCTCTCGTTCCGCGAAATTTACACGCAGAACGAGCACATTCGAAAATCGACTCGGTTGACTCGCGCGTCCGAATTAATTAGATTCACCTTTGACGGACTTTCGACGAGTTCCGGCAGTCGAGCGCATCGAAGCTGCTAATGAAATGCATTTAGTCCGATGTTTATCTCTTTTTTATAAACTTGCGGCCGATTCCGTGGGTTTAATTAGCATTCGCGAAATAGCGGAAATGTTCGAGCGGCCGGAAATATTTACGTCGTCAAATTGTCAACGAGACGTAACGCGAACGATTCTTTTTACCGGCATTCCCTTAACAGCACAAAGGAGAGGATTAAGTTGCGTTGATAAGAACGTTGTATGAGAAAGAGGAATCGAGAAAGAAAACGAAAGAGAGAAAGAGAAAAAGTGCGAGGAACGACAAAGTTGCAAAGCCACGTTTCTCCCGCGTCCACTTTTCTATCGTTTATCCATATTTCCGTTGATCCACCGAGAGCGAACTTTTTATTTCACGTCCTCGAAGATCGTCTCTCCTTTGAAATACTACTCGCCTTGGGGAGCGCGAACTAACCCATCGTTCTGCCGGCCACACCCACTCCTGTTCTTTTTTTCTCTCCCCCCCGTCATGACCGTGGTGTTCTACAAGGAAGTGCACTTCGTGCTTCGACTTCTGTCCCGGGCTCCCGAGGGACGATGGCTATGAAGTCGGGAGGACGACGACGGTTACGAGCAGCGAGAGCGTGATGTAGTTGGGGATTTTTCCGCCGTATCGAAACGAAATGACGTTATTGCGGCGAATCTTATTGCCGGAGCAGGTATTAGCGCTTCGTGACTTATCGACCATCTCCAAGCCAAGAACATCCGCGTCGCTTCGATACGATCATCGAATGGATTCTCATTATCCTATTAGACTCATGATTCTTCATGGCTCCTCGGTTATCTCGACGATTACGCATGGTCTTTCGTGACTCATCATTGAAAATTATTTGTAATTATGATTCGTAAATCGTTGGTGATTTTATCGTAATCCTTAATCTCTTCTTTATTCATTAGCGAGTTTAGTAAAAATTGCTAAAAATTGTCGAGAGAGCTATCATAGATTATTAATAATTTTTTTGGATAATATAATTTTTTGTTAGTCATATAGACGAATATTGTTACTAATTTTTTCATATATTTTGCGATTTCGCATTTTCATGATTTTTTCTGTTTCTTTCTCTCACTCCATATCACTCATAATTTTTTCAAAATTATTTATAATTTTTTATAGTTTATTGCTCTAATGTCATTAATTATTTGTATAACATTCCATATCGGCAATTTTATGATTATTATTCACGCTTCTTTGTCGTTAATCAAGTATTGTCTATCATTTTTTTTAAGAGATTTTGTCGGGTCGACTAACTATGATTGTTTCATAATTTGAGAGTAAGAACGTTCAAAATATACATTGATTCACCAAAATTGTCTTTGGTAAACACCGTTTGAACATTTCAGGTCAATTTCCGATTCGCTCGAAACGCTCGACGATTCAGAGACTCAAGTGTACGCTCCGATTTTTCCATTTCCTCCCTCGCCTTTTTGCTAAGCAATTGGTGCGGTGCTATTTGCATATGTAAATTTGATCTGCTGCGAGTTAACACGCAGCAAAGTTTCGTTTGCATAAATAACAGACAATTCGCAATATCGTAGAGTCTATTGCAACCTATCGATTGATTTCGCAAGATCTCCGCTGCAAATCTTGCGGCAATTCGAATTCGAGAGTTCTATCAATTCTCTGATACACATATATTTCTTAGTTTTCTTAATTTTAAACGAAAATTACTTTTGAAATATGTCGTAGTGATAACATATGAATTTATTGTAGATTATTCATGTTTTTAGTCGAATTCAATGAATGTAAATCGATAATATAAATATGTGATAAATTAATTGCGGAGAATAAAGGATGCATATAATTTGTCTTGGATAATTAATAAGTTTTTCCAACTTTTAGCAAAGTTTTTGGCCATGTATTGTGATCAAATTCCATTTTTAATGCTTTCAATTTTAAGCTAAAATTTCATACATGTATCCGCGTTTACAGTTTCATCGTTTAATAGAGCAAAACAAAATATTTGATTTCGTAAAGTAATAAAATTATATCTCTGTAAAAGTATTAAACGAAATTGCTCACGGTTATAATCGGCGAAATGAAGTAAGTAATGATCGCTGAACATGATAATATTGGTTGAAACATTAATAAAGAGAATTGTGGTAGTAACAAGGTTAATGATGCCGGTAAAAAAAAATGATGACGCCGATCAATGATAATGAGAGCGCGGCAGATAATGAGATCGTAAGATTCGCTTTAACGTCGCTATCAGGTTACTAGTAAGTAACACCAGTCGTTTCATCCGCGTCATTTACGCCTTATTGTGTTGTATAATGACGACAAGGGTTAACATTTTCTTTGTTTTTTAATTTTTTTTTTTTTTTGCGACCCGTAACAACAAAAGGAAGAGGGTGAAAAAAATTTAGGAAGAGTACAATTTCGCGTACGGCGCTAAAATTCATGAAGACGGCGGCGAAGTTATCGTAATGGGGAAAAGGGGGTAGGAAAACTTCCATCTAACACTATACCACCCCCGCCAGCAGTCAGCCAGCCGATGAGACTTGAGCGCGGATTTCGGGCGGAAAGCTGCAAGTGATATTTGCATATCTTGGCCGCGGATAAGAACGATACTGGAATGCGGTGTTATATGTGCAAATGGAACGATAAGCCGCCGTCGTGTTCTATTTGAATGCTCTCCTAGGGGGGATAGGTTGCGATTATCTTAACCTTCTTAACCCTCGTGACTCTGTTTGTTTTACGACAGACAATTCAAGAGCAACTCGTTGTTTGAGAGTTTTCTCAGACTTCCGCCAACTCTCTCTCTCTCTCTCTCTCTCTCTCTCTCTCTCTCTCTCTCTCTCTCTCTCTCTCTCTCTCTCTCTCTCACTGGAGTTGTTAGTGGAAACAAGCTAATTTTTTTTTTTTTTTTTTATTTTAGAAAGTACAATAATACAAAATAATGTAACAACACACATATTTATAATAACTCTAATTAAGTGTCATAAATTTATAAAGTATTTAATTATTTCTTGGAAAGTATAATCCAATGGTTTTATCAGTTGTTATTTTTTTAATAGCAATTTTTTTATATTAAAGTAAAAAAATATAAAGAAAACGTACCAAAAATGTCATTATATTTCATAATAATTTTACATCAAGTATGTCAAACTTGTATTTTTATTGATTTATACTTTCAAAAGCGTTTCCTCAACGACGCGTTTCCTCGACGAATATTCAACGATCTGGCACAGATGTGTCAGGATGACGATGTTTTAGCTGCATATGACAACGCAGTGGAGTCGTCGTGTGCAATTGCACGGCACAGCATTTGCGTTCGTTGAATGAAACTGGCGAACGATCGCGTTGCTCTGTTTGCCAGTGAGGCGCCTTTACATACGCGACGCGACAAAATTTCACCGTGCGTGTCAAATTCGCGCGCTTGTTAGAGCGCGATCGCGAAAAATATCAGGTGCGATCATTCAACGACCCGGCATCTCTTTTCGCGCAATCGTTTCCGTGCCAGTTTTGCGCTGAAGAGCTGAAATTCGTTTAAAGTTGCGATCGTCTCGCGCGCGTGCGCTTTGTTAGCTTCAATAAACGTCGGCATACAGGAATCCTATACCTATATGTATAACGACAATATCGGACGAATAAAAGCGGTTACCGATATTTTTGTCCCGGCATGTTAATGGACGCTCGTTCGTGGATTTTACATCATATCAAAGCGAACACAGAAAGTGGGAATTCGTTACGAAGCTACGAATGCGATCGGTCTCTCTCTCTCTCTCTCTCTCTGTCTGATCAAAAGGACTGCACGTCGTTGATACTTTAATTAGTGAATGGCACGTCGCGCTCGTTAGTGAAAGGGATGTTGCAACGCTATTGTATATGCTATATATATATCAAAGAATTGTGATACATATTCGCTATCGCTCCAGCCAGTGCTCTCGCTAACCAGTTAGTGGTAATTTCTGTATGTAAGTTCACGCAATATTATATAGTAATGATGTATGTATATATCTATGTAAAGAGTCTAATGTTCATTGAAAAATTCTGGAATTAATGCAGACTGCCTTTTTAGATTGTTTCTACAAACGTGAGCGAAATAATCTCGTTGCGATACGATATATCACGCGGCAACATGATCTTTTTTTCGGTCTCGAAAATTGTTTTTCTAGACATAAAGCGTTTTGACAGCTGTTGTCACATTTTATTATTCAATATTTTTGTATGAAACGTCGGATGACAGAAAAATTTTTGCCATATTTTGTAAGTCTGTTTTATTAAACTAAAATCGTAAATAAAAAAAAAAAAATCTGAAAAAGTATCTTTCTATTATTGTACAACATAAACATTCATATAGAAACTTATTAGCGCTATTTATATACTTATTGCTTGCATTATTATAAATTTAGTAAGATTTATTTAATATATTTTGATTAATGTGTGTGTATCAATTAATTTCTTATTTTTTTGTTCATTTTCAAATAAATTTTTAATTAAGTAAAACGATTTAAATAATATATAAATATATCTAGATCTTGATTTTTCATTTAGATAGACATTTTGAAAATGACAAACGTTCTGTAGATACTAGATTTTAAGGAATTTTTTGACTTTATCTCATTTTATATTACAGCTGATCGAAGAAATAATGTCATAGACCCAACGCGTTTTATTGCGTTTTTCCAGCAGTTGGATCTCTCCAACGTTTGGTCCGGAACTTTTTTCCCGAAATCTCGAGGTAACGCGACGCTGATCACGCTACTCAAACATAAACTCGTTATCCGTCGGGTACGACGGCGGTGGGTTAGAAGTGAAATCGCTTCCGCTTCTAATTATTAACTCTGTCGACGTGTTTACGCGAGGAGCAGATCGACGACGACGACGGCGGCGGTACGGGCGGGAACGGCGAAAACTTGGGGACACAACGTCGGGATCCGGCTCCTCGTAGGTGGGACGACAAATTATCTTCCTGACCGCGCGATATAGCGTCCCCGACCTCGTGTGTTTGCCGAACCGGAAACCCGTTGAATATTTTAACCGACGAGCCATCCCTATGCGTCAGGCCATGTTCCGATGGCACTTTCGTTTGCTATTCATCGATTTATCGGTTGTTGCACCCAGACTGCGATGGCAGTGATATCCTCGCATGATCGTGAATATTTGATGATTAATTTACGCGACAAAAATTTTTCGTTAATATTGTCTTTATAAAAGTGGACCTTAATTTATATATTCAATAAAGTTATTAAATATATAAATTGAGATTTGTGTAAATTCTTTTATCTACTTTTAGATAGAAAATTTAATTCTGTATAAAAGTGTATTAATTAATTGAAAGATATGACTTTTATTTTTTTTTTTTTTTAGAATAAAATTGTTTTGTAGGAACAAAATAGCTTTATCTGATGACAAGATTGTTGAAGCATTCATGTCTTTTTAAAGCACATTCATACGCGTAGTTTACTAAAAAATTAATAGTAGATGTCGATTCGACAGCCGTTATTGGCGGTTGAATTGACGCTCGTGGCCTCTCAATTGATATCGAGAGAGGAACTCGATCAGATACTCAATCACTCGGCCTGTAAATACGCGGGAAAAGATCGACCGAGCTGGCGAGGTTTGCCAGTGCGAGGCGTGGGGATCGCATAATTTCGCCCCTGTCGTATCTAACAGCTACCCTTGTCATCCCCGTTACCGCGTTCCGCCACCTACAGTCAATCTCGTGGCTTTTATCGTCGCTGTATCAATATGTGCGGTGGTGGCCACCGGCGGGATCGGCGAATTGATTCGTCGAAACAGAAGGAAGGATTTTGGCGGTGGATTTAATCGCCCTGTATCCCCTATATCGTATGACCTATACAGCGCCGGCGTTTTATCGCACCTCTGTGCGAATCCGCCGCGTCGATCGACGCGAATTGACGCTTCAAACGGCCAACGAGATATTTTTTGGTCGCATCGACATCTATATCGGGATTGAACAGCACTTGCGTTTTCTTGCGTTCAATTCTAATCTCGCGTTCTCGTAATTTTCAGAGATCTAGAAAACAAAATACCCGTCTCACATACGTCTATTTTTCGATTTATTTTATATATATTATAATTTCATAATAAGTGAATTGCAAAAATATTAGAATAATTATGACATACTATTCAGAAATTCATCGAAAATTTTATGTCTACTTAAAATCTTAGATAATGGCGAATATTTCGGTTGATGGAGGTTTGAAATTGCGCGACGGTTATTACAACATTCCACAACGTGCTTCTCACATAATAGGCGCTACCTCCGCTTTTCATTTCTTCGCTTTTTCCATCAGCTCGCGTGTACCGCGTTCCGACTCTTCTCCTCATTTCCTTCCGTTTATTCGTGGTGCTCTCGCGAATGTACACGTACGCCCGGCCGCAGATTCGATTTTTTTCCGCCATATTACCGTGAAAATTCCCGAGCGAAAGAAGCCGCATAGAAATAGGATTTAGCCTGTTCGTGGCGAGTAATTATCACTCGGTCATCGCAGGTGTCGGTGATTGAACGTCTAGAATGCATGGGTGGATGAACGGGATGGATGGATGAGTGGATGGTTGGATGGATAGATAGATGGATAGATAGTCAGATGGATGGAGAGCTAGTTGGGTCGAGGCAATGGATCCAGATAGTATAACACCGGAATCGATAACCGATCCTGTCACCGTCGAATATTATTCGTATCTCCAATAACGAGTATTTGATAAAGACTTGAGCGAGTTATTTTTTTATCGGCAAATTTGCTCGCCATCTCTATCGATGCCCGTTACGTGTCTCTCGAAATTGCATCTCGTCCCTGCTTTTTTTGATACAATTTTTTTTTTTTAATTGTTTATATCTGTCAGTTTTTTTTTTTTTTTTACAGTATATTATCCTTTGATTATAAAAGTCATTAGTTTTAACTTTTGTAATTATATTTTCAATTTCATAATTATTGACATGTTCAAACACAGGTACTTTTACAGAGTTCAAGCCTGTAATGTTTTATTATTTTTGCTAGAAAGTACTTTTTCGTGTTTAATTGTGATATTTATCTTTCCGTGATCAAATATTTCGACTTTCATGTCACAGACTATGTCATCGCAAATCCACAGTGAACAAACTTCGAGTCGCACAGTTTGGTGGCACGAGTTGGCGTTTTCGCCACTCAATTTACAACTACTGGAAAATGTAGTATGTGTACCTTTTTTTACTTTACCATAGCGTTTAAAATTCACAAAAGTACTTTCCCAGAAGTCCGGTTCTGTTTCAAGATATTCAGAGAAAGATAGGAAGAGAGGAAAAGAGAGAGAGCGCCTAACCGCTGATGTAATTAATTCTACCGAAACTAATTTGCTCGAGCCAAGTTCGCTTTATCCAGCCCCAAGTACTTCTCGACAAGGACCGCACAGAGCGAAACATTAATAATTAGCGGTTCATACGCTACTGCTACCAAATAATGACGTGCGCGCAATAATGACGCTGATGGAAAGAGACGCTTCTCGATTTTACTGCGCAATTTTTTTTTTGAATTCGTTCGCGAAACGTGCGGATTAAGAACATCCATTCAAAAGCCGACAAAAAATGCAAGAGGAAAAATATACAGAACCCGCGCTTCTACCGAATTTCGTGCGGAGCGCACTCGTACTTAGCCGCTTCGAGAAGTCTTTCTCTCCGGCGAGTCTCGCCTTGCTTGCCTGTGTTACACACGAGAGGAAATGGGTCGAATGAGATTACTTACGAACTGTGCCGCGGGTTCGCCGGTGAGAACCGTACGATGGGGCGAGGAGAGGAGCTTTACATTCGGGTTCAATCCTACGGATTTTGCGAGCACCGCCGCCTCGCTTGCTCACGCGGCTGAATAAAGTAGACGGCTATTTATACAGAATATTCTCTAACACGATATCACGGCGAAGTTCTTTCGAAAATGCAGCTCCTTTTACGCAGCACATTGCTGATATCCCATATCGAGATATGCAGTATACGATATTTGACAGGAAATGCGACGTACATTTATCGAAAATTTTGATAATTCTCTCTTTCTCACGATATTAAATATTTCGTGTCATTTATAATAAAATATTAATTTTGAATCGTATTTTAATTTTGTACTGTGAAAGAATTTTAAACATGTTAAATGTGTTATTCAGAATTGCAGAAATATTTTTCGAAAAATTCTTCGATAACTGTTAATTTTTAATTTTACACATTTGCAGATTTACTGGAAAATTTCTATTAAAGTTAATAATGCATAAGAGAGCTTAACTTGGTTTTTTACATGCGAGACTTACGGCTCGTCGGGCAAATTTATCCAAAGCGCGATGATAGCAATTAGCGAAGTGGATAAACGCGGAGGATGAATTTTCATCAGACAAAACATCTGCGTTTCACGAGGGATAAGAAAAAGCGAATTAGCTGGGACATTCTCACGGCGTTTACCCTACTCTGCTCTGCTTTGGGGGTATGGAGGTACGGTGAAGGGAGAGATCTGACTCGGGAACATGATTAATCATTTCTCTTTATCCATCTTTGCACTGCAAGCGCGGACCCCTCTCTTCGTCACTGCTCATAAAAATGTATTATCCCGAGACAGTATTTGGCGTTAAGACCTATTTACTTTGGAGAATGTGTGTGCCTGTATAAGTTTTATTATTTGACGAATTTATAGTTTCCTTTTGTAGAAGAAATGTAAGAGTGGATAATCTGAAAATTCTTGGAAAATAATGATAAGAGATGCTTATAGATATGCATTGATATTTTATACCGCAGATTAAATTAAAAATAATAATGAGGTATGTATTGTACAATACACAACGTTATAACAATATCGAATATTAAATTTTACAATATGTTAAGCTTGAAGAAATACGAGAACATTTTCTAGAGTTACTGACGAGAATGGTATCGATACGTCATTAAGAATGCAGTTATCAGTTAGTTCTTTTATCCTTTACCTTTTTCCGGCGTTTTTTCATTTCGCAGATTGTTTTGTGAAAGACGAGCGAATCTCTATAGGATTCGAAATACTGCGAATTCTTCACGAGCGTAATTTGCCAAGTTTTAAGAGGAAATCTACAGTTTATCCGGAATGCGTTTAGTTTAATTACCCCGCACCGTTTCCCGGCTAATTGGCCGAGCGAAGGGAAGAGGCGGGAACGATGACGAAGGCGGTGATTGCGCACGAATCTTGCAGCACGTCAAATTCGCGATTCTTGCCGCGCGCATCCGGTTTTAATACCACTTGCGATCTTTACTCTTCGGGATCGTCGCGGCCCCGTACGATCATCGCATACTTGCGAAAGAATTTCCTAGCTGCTTTCACACAGGACGCCGTCTCTTCACGTTCGGCAATTTTCAATGGAATTTGTTCGTACCGCACCGAAGGGATGGCGGACTAAACTGATACTTATTCTACTTTCGAGTGAACTTAACAGAGATATTTTTTATTCAGGGTCAAGAATTAACGTTTTAAAATTTTACTCAGTTTAAAAATTTTGTTATAGTATTTGAAACTTTCTCTCTCTCTCCTCTCCCCTCTCTTTTTCTCTGTGGGTAAATGTTTTAATTTTAATAGTTTTATTTGATAATTTCTTTTATTTAATTTTAATCTCTTAAGGAAATTTTTAAGTCCCTTATTTTTGATGTCTATTTAATTATTTGTTTGAACTAGAGATGATATTGAGTTACATATAAAGATATTGACATATCGAACTGTGTTAGGGCAGGATTAAACTTCCGCGTCTCCGGTTGTAATCGGCTTTACTAGAATTGCTGATGCTGTATGACTTCTATACTAAACTTGTACTTATATCTGCGTAACGCTATGTAACAATGGTGATTGATCTCTATGCTTATTGGTACGACATATAACATTGTTAACTGTAATCCGTAAATAGCAAAAGAATTTGAGCCGAATCTTGCATTGGAATCGCGAAAGCCGATTAAGAATTGATCATTGAAATTTCTCTATATCAGAAAAAATTGTGTTCAATCTATATTATGTTTAAATTTGAAAGACAACGTATCATTTGTATATATTAAAAAAAGATGCTCTTATTCCCTATCAAGATTAATAATGGCGACTTTTATATATATATACTAATTTAAAAATTAAGAAATTTAATTAAATATATTCCAATTTGTCTTTATTTAAATTTCTATATTCTATAATCTTCAACTTAATTGGTTTATGTGAACCTCCATCGGATTATATAAAATTAATTGATATTAACATAGCACATGTTGGATTTCCTTAGGAATATAAAAACTACGCATACATACGAAAATACAATCTACTTTTAAAATTGTAAGTGAAAAGTATATAAGAATTATGTCTCTCACAATTTCTATTATTAATCCATTTCAAAAGTTACATTTTTGTTTCAGAAGATAATAATTATTCTTCATTAAAAAATTTAACAAACATTTTCCGATATAATATGTCTGTAAAAAGACAGAGTCTTATTAATATATTATCATGTATATAAAACTGCGTTATATAAATCAAGTTTGGAATTCTTTTATAATCGTATCACGTCTCTCGAGAATTGATTCATGATAACCATCGTACGATCACGATTCTATACGTCTTCCGTGGATCACCATAATGGAACAGCTGCGGGCTCTTGGAAGAATCAAAGATCGCTAGGTTTAAAGGCTTCCGTGTGTAGATAGAGCTCGAGGGTAGGATAGACTATAGGATAGAATAGGATAGAGCGAGGCTATACGAGTCGCAACTACGACGAATTAGGAGCTTAACGAGGTACGTGCTCCGGTGAGAGGTGGCACCCTTCGTTTTTCGCGGTATCGGCTGTAAACGGGAAGATCGGGTTAGGGTAGAACGGAATGAGGAAAAACGAGGGGGATGAATCGCGTGCGAGAGACTCCTCTAGCGTTGCGTATATCTGCCTCACCGGCGGGGAACTTTAGCGGGAAAGAAACAGCGACCTAGGACACACACAATCTCGGGCCCCCACTCTCCGCAGGCTGCGCCGACGTTCGTGATATTAATGATCTTCCTAGCTTAACGCGACGTCTCCCGTGTACACGTGTTTTACGCGCCCCTTGGTATAATGCAACCTGCATGCCGCTTTCGATCCTTTTTGCGCGTCGAGACGAGGCTGAAATTCTGCGGGCTCATCGTATTGTCTTTAGCGATAAATCTTTATTCCGCCTCTACATTTTCTACGTCTCACATGTGTTCGACGCAGATTTTTTTATTGAAAAATATTTATATTCTGCATTAATACTTTTTTTTTTTTTTCAAGGTATTGACAAACCATTAGATTACGTTAATTCAAATATGCATTTTTATGATACATTAAACGAGGATTATATTCTCAGAAGTACGTGATACTTTTACGTTTCGTAATTTTTATGCTACTTATGTAAAATATGCAAAATTGTTGGAGCTATTTTTGCATTCGTGCGTAATACAACATGAAACGGATTTCCCGCTTAACTGCTAACTTTGTAAATTTACTGCCACGATGATTTCGATAAACTAATTTACGCCTCGACTCTACCGGAAAGCTCAAGTTAAATTTACACTTTAGACGAAAGAGTATACACATTAAAGACCAGTATATGTCATAAATTATTTCGAATTTGCAATATCAACGAATTTCTTTACGAGCTTTAAATCTTTTTAAGAAAACTATCAAATAAATTTAAAAAATTAAATTTTTTTTTCTCTTATCTTTAAATAATTTTTGAACCAAACGTTTAGGTCATTAATGACAACGAACGATATGTATTTGCACGTGTATTTAGCGCGAACGATTATCGCTGGACGACGTTTTTAACGAGCCCGTCTCACCTACCTCTTCGCTGGTACATCCCGGCACCGCCGCGAAAAAGTCCATTACCACACGAGCCTTCGCAGCAATTCTGTTGAATGCAAAAAACTTGGCGCGAGGAAAAGAGGACGAAAGACAAAGAGAGAAAGAGAGTGAGAGAAAGAGAGACGGAGTAACGACGCCGGAACGACGTTATGTCGAGCTTTCTCGCGTAATGCTGATATCCCGCGGGATACTTTCGAGACAAGGGAGTCCGCGGCTGACGCTGAATGTCCGCTACTACTTTGCAGTCGACAGTCTCGGCTGACAATGAATGTCCGTTACTGCTCTTTTCCCTGCTGTCGTCCGTACGTGGAATAAATTGGCATGGAAAGAAAAATATTGATATCAGTGCATCAGAAAATGAATATCACATGCATAGAGAATGACAAATTAATGTTTTGGGAAGCATTATTATTGTATATTATTTAAAAATTTAAAGGAGGGAAAAATAGAAAATTTATGGTTTATATAATGTATTTTTAATATAGTATATTTAAAGCAAAGTTTTTTAGTTAATAAATAATGTACTATTGTATGTAATGTGATTCAACAATTAATTACAATTATATATTTCAGAACTGTCGATTGTATATATTAACAAATATATACATTTGTTTTATTTTTTTATTATATATTGCATATTATCGAATACTGACATCGATTTTTTATTTCCTTTTGTTTCGATGCTTGTTCCTATTTCTGAGAATATAGGCAAGTTATTAGAGGATTATATTTATGTGATTGTATCGAGCATTTGAAATACAAGATAGTCAAGAGGAGCGATTTCGATGCAAATCGCTGGCCGAAGTCATCGAGCTTTGGTAAGGAAACTTATATTGTTGTAATAACTGCGAAAGAGTTCGAAATTCTCGTATTCCAGTCTGATTGTGCATTTCGTTATTACCGTACAAAACTTTCTTGCGGATGTCAATAGGTTTCTTCGTGATCAAATATCCGCCATCAATACCGCTTTTATTTGTTTTGTTATTTTTAAAATTACAAAAAAATGTTTGATTTGACATTTTATCCGAATGTAAATCAATCTACACAGCGGTTTGAGTCTCTTAAGAAATATTTTAATCGTTAATTCTTTAAGAAAATCAATCGAAGAATTTCTAATATTTGAGATACATGTGTAAATGTAAAACTATTATATAACATATCTTCTTTTTATTGTCGATATTTACTTAGTACTCGTCGCTATTTTACCTTCAGTTATTTTTAGAAGCTTCATATTTTCTCTTCTTTTTATTTTTACAAATTGCATTGTATTAATTATTATAATTTATGTAATTATCTTGAAAAATTATTCCGAGGATATCGATCAATATATAAATCAACGTTTTTGTGAGCTTGGGAAAAAAACAGATTCATCGCTAACGCTGATTGCGCTGGATGTCGAAAGCGCTTAGATGAGGTCTAGTAAATTAAGAACGCGTCGGGATTATAATTGCTGCAGATTCTCATTACGGCAATGGTAACGAGAAGCTCACGCTCGATTATTGATCGACGAGACAACGAAAACGAATAATTACAATAATAAAGCATTTTGTTTAAAGACCGCTTGTTCGGCGAAACCGCAATAAACTCACGTCAGAGTTAGTTGTCCTTTGGAAAAACCCAAGAGGGACGTCGGAGTAAGCGGACATAGATAGAAGTCCGCGAGAGCGGATTAGATACTGTTTCATTTAGACTAAGGGGATCGAGAGAAGCGCCAAATGGTGAAAGCTGTTTGCGGCGCCGTAAAACCGCTAAGACGATCGACGACTTTAGAACAGGCGGTAGCTCGATCGCATCGTAAAACGCTTCCATTTGCTTGTGCCGATGAAATCAAACGGATGGAGATTCTAATAAACATTGTCGATATTAATTTTTAGATAGCTCTGGTCTTTTAAATAGAAAGATACTAAAAATTTTGAAAAATAATTTAATTAAATTTAGATATTGCAAATGTATGCAAAATCTTAAATGTGAGCCTAAAATTATATAGAAAAGAACCACTTTATTAACTTAGATAGTATAAAAATTAATATCAAAATTAAAAATTAAAATATTACAAAATATTAAGAATCTTTTTGCCCCAAACGAAGCAATTTGTTGTGTTTTAAATTTTTTAAGTGATTAAAAGAAGAGATTTATTTTCTTATTTGTGCAATATTTCTGTTGTAGCTTAAATTTAATATTGTATTTGTTATTATTATTGTTTACTACTGCGAAACACTTTTAAAAATATCCTTTTGATGTTAAACCCAAGGGTTGAAATTAATATAGTAGTATCAGTATAGTAATTTCATCGAATTCAAATACTATAGCATAGAATCGCTTGCCCGCAGTATCGAAATTTGAACTAGTTGAGATATAGTACTGGTTTCGAGATCTAATTTAAACGAGCATTAGCATTGCACACAAACATGATTATTGTACATATACTATACGAATTAGAGAATTATTTCTCTTGTGTCATACAATAAATTCATTTTTAAATAAATATAGTATATTACTTTCTACTTATCCTTTTATAAAATATAATATAATTTTTTCCGTCAAAACTTTAATTTGTAACATTCCGTATAAATACTAAAAATAGATATTATACGTATTTATTAATATTAGGAATCACTATAAAACTTTTATATCTAAATGTCACTATAAAAAAAAAAAAATTGTAATACTCGTTATCATGTGGCATATGGGCGATGCTAAATCTATTATACGAATGGAAGTGTCATACATATGCGACATGATGAAGGGAACGTGTTAAAAACACATTACAGGTTGGATGTACGCGTTTCCCTCTGAAAATCGTTCCATCCAAACAGGCTTTTAACCGGGTGTAGCGACGCGCATGCGAATTCCTCATCGCGACGCTCTCGCCTGAGTCTCGCGCGTCGCGCTATTTACACGGATGGCAGCTATTCACAGGAAAATTTGTCGGATGAGGCGGATGCGCGAACACTATGCCAGGGATGCACAATGCGCTCCGCGTGCCGAATGCAAAACACGACCCACACTACAGAGGAATGACTTTGCGCATCTCCGCTAATTGGCTCTTTCGTGCCGTCGTGACATATCTCTCCACTTCTCTTTGTAGGAATGAAAGACGATGATAGTTTCCTCTTCGTACGTGGAACAATTTTGTAAATTTCGTATTTTTACTTCGGTAGGCAAAGAGCTTTTCGGAAAAAGTGCCTTATTCATATTTAGTTTTATTGGATTTATATATATAATTTATTATTGAAATATTATTTGCATATCCTTTCTATCTAGTACAATAATTAAAACTTGCTACTATTTAGTTTTGTAATATTGGTAATGTATATGCATATATTATTTTAAAAAATTTGCTATCTGTATACAGTGATGAAAAATTTTAATTTGCTATATTTTGAAGAGATCAGTTGTTTGATAATAATCTTTCTGCATTTACATGAATTATCATTTAATTAAAGATATTTTCATTTATATTATTTTTCACGTTTTCTTTTTTTTTACATAATTTTTTATAAAAAATTTTACCTTGTATATATATACGATTGCTTTGAAAGGGGGGATTTTGGTACTGAAATAAATCTTATCCGACGGAATCTAATCTGATCCTCCGCTGAGAGCAAGAGCGAACGAGCAAAAAGATCCTACGTAATAGATCCGGTGTTCATCTCTCGCGCGTGTCTCTAGTTTACCTTCCCGGCTTCCGCGGAACTTGAGAAAAGTGAGAGATCTCTTTCCACGCCAGAAATAGATTTCGATCACGGGAGAGTGCCGGTCCCAAGTCGTTTCGCGTAGCGGAAAATATAAGTGGTGCTACTGTGACGAGTGTGATAATTGAATTGCGGTGCGGGGAGAGAAACGCGCGGAAGGGTGCCGAAGGGATGCGTATATACAGTCATCCTCGAGGGTGCTTTCTTCGGGAAATGCGACGTGTGCGTGAATCTAGTTATACGACACTTGGAAAATAATAAATTCTTAGGAGCTCTACTTTTTCTTTTTACTAAACATTTCACACGATCAATGTAATTAGTCGTAAATTGACACTGAACCTTCTGTATTTGGTATTTTTATTACAATTTATTTTCGCATTATTTAAAATTTCTGTTTTCGCGGTGTTCATCGTTGTTGTTAATCTCACGTTGTATACGAATCTCTTATTTCGTATTTACGTGCGCGCTCGCGCGGTTCAACGATGTGTCAATATTATACGAGTTATTTAGCATTCGATCAAGTGACACAGCATTATATTGATTGGCCCAGTTTTCAGGCATTTATTATACATGATATTTGTACTACAGTTTGAAAAGTACTGATTTCTTGACATAGACTTTAATAATAAAATAGATTATCGTCTCGAGAGAACGATGTCGTTTGCCGTGATGGAATACAGGATGACATTAATCGAATCTGTGCACAAATTTATTATCGTTTTTTATCATTGAAATATATATATCGATGCACTTTTCGCATCGTGGAACTTTCGCAAAGTCACTCGAGGGTGCGATGTTTTCTCCGTTCGGGAAATTCTGTCTTTCGAGCCGATCGAGCCTTCTCTCCAGTTAAGACTTGGAAACTGACGGAGTTTGTAGGGAGGTTGCTCTTCTCTTCGCCACCGTGCGACAGCCACCGCGAATGACGCGGAATTCGCACGCACGTAGAGAGAACTTTTGGCGTGTGACATGTGTGTATGTATATGTGTGCAAACTTGCTCCTGGGATGACGTACATATTTTATTAGGTCTTCCCGCGGCGTATATTCTTGGCATCGTGTTAAGGGAATCCTTGGGAGATCGCACGACTGCTGGTACGAAACGCGCGAGTGCATTTAGAGATCTTCCCTTGCAAAATATATATATATATATATATATACATACCCGGAAATTCTGTTCTCTCTCTTTCTCTCTCTCTCTCTGTTTCTCTTACGAACATGCCGGACTGGTTGAGTATATTGTGGGCTAGGAGTTGTGTTGCTTAAATAGCTGGCTACTACTTAGACTACAACGTTAAGCTATTACGAGAGATATCTTTGAGTTTCGGGTAAAGGAAATCGAATCGAGTTTTGCAAGTTCGAAAATCGCCTTGAGATATGAAACTAATAAATGTCTAAATACGTGTTATTGAATAGATCTCTTTCTCTGCATTTTACAAATTTAATATTATCATAAAAAATGTAATAACAAATTTTATTATTATTAATAAATAATTATATTAAATATTACATACCATTTATAATGTAACAATTAACGCGTGAGAGACTAGATGTTGATAGAAATAATTTTTTTTCCGACAAATCAAGAACTTTTACATCTGCATCTTTATTAACAAGAGTGAGCGCGCGTGAGAAAAAAATTCATCAAATATTGTGTTCTTTTTCAGTCAGATATCACTTTGAAAAAAAAAAATAGCTTTTGTCGAGAAAGTGTAACGGGCAAAAAGTTCGCCGACAATATCCGTAATGACTATCGAGAGAAGTTACGCGAATCTCATGAATTTCAGATTCTTGCGATTTGTACTCTGGAATATATATATACATATATACTCCCTTTGTAAGTCTTCCTAAGTGAAACAAACAGCGCTATTAATTCAGCGCATCGAGATTCCCGATGTAACCGAGTGAAGACGCCGATTTATCCAGTCGGCGGAAATAAAGGGGATGCGTTTTCTCGAACCAACGGTTCGCGATGTCGTTATACAAGGGGGAGCGGGAGAAGAGAAACGAAAGAGAGAAAAAAACTGTAAGAGAGAGAGAGAGAGAGACACAGATAGAGAGAAAGAGCGAGACGAGTTTGCCACTCAGCCGTTCGCCGATCGATTAAGTCAGTATGGCTGAGTGCATTACGGCACTACGGCGTCATAATTCGTTGGCAATTTTATCGGAAACGATCGAGTCGACAAATTGCGCCATCGATCCTCCTCCTCCTCTTTCTCCCCCTCTGCTCGCACGTCGACTCATCCTCGTTCCGACTTATCCTTACACTGAGTTATATGAATAATTGACGCAAGACATTGAATGCAGACATTTTTCAACTTCAGTTCGTTTTTAACAAATTTTCATGATTATTAAAATTTTTAGGAACGTCAGCGCAACACTTTGCGAACGGGTTTATGTGAAAAGTCAAGACAATGTCGGAACAACGGAACTATTCACGTTCGTAAATTTGTCTAGACTTGCTTTTTATGACATCGTTTATGCGCTCACAGTAAATAGATCATAAGTATCTTAGTTATGAAAGGGATAGCAAATGTCAGCAAAAAGAGCGCTTGTTAACGACCTTAGGTAACTTTTCCTCTTTGAAATTTCTTTAGTGATACAGTATGCTAAATTATGAATGGAAAAATGAATTTATTTTAAAATAGAAGAATTACGAACGTATCTTTTAATTAAAGATACATCATATATAATGATTATTTTTAAAGAGGCTCATTATACAATTAATCTTTCGAAGGAAGAGCAGTTTGGCATTAATTCGAGATTTTTGGCCGAGACGAAAAATTCTCATGAATAAATATTCTCGGTTCATATGACAATTAATTCGCGAAGACAAACGATTTCATAGTCGCGCGCGCAATTTCGCTCCTGAATTATTCAGAGGTACAATTAGAGCTAGTTATAGTGATATACGTAGATCGAGGAATGTGTTTTGCGACACGAGCTTATGACGACGATTGCGAGCGCCGTGTTTACCGGCCGTATTCGAACGGGTTGTAAAACGCGACTGACAAAGTGGAGTACACGTGGGAAGAAAGCGCATGACGATTTCTTCGTGTCACGGATATTGTCTTACATTGTGTAGATTTTTCAGGTAAATCGCGAATAAAAGTGTTGTAAAGAAACATTTTAATTTTATTTCAACCACTCGATTATCGGTTACGTATTGTTTTTTCTTTGACAATCAAATTTTTGCTAAGAGAAGTTAACTTTATGAAATATAATGTCAATTTTACGATATAATTTATAAAAATATTAATAGTAACGTATGGACTTTTTTTATCTCTTTTAACAAACCACATATTTCTTATTGTCATATGTACAGCGATCCATCAATTGATCAGGTGTTTCAAAAATACAATATGGACTTTGAGTGATTTCTCTCAATTTTCTTTTTGTCTTAAAATGGCTTTAGTGTTATTAAAAAAGTTTTACGTTGTTCTGCAGGATATCATGTCATTTTTGTAAAATTGATGGGACATTAACTCTTTATCGTATCATTATAATCGAACTTATTAAATTTTCTGACGATTTTAAACGTGACGTTTTGTTCGTTTAATACGAAAATCGCGTGTTTAGTGTCAATATGAGATAGCAATAACATGTAGCGATAAGTACGAGGTCAAATGATTGTACACAGAGAGGTTAAACGCTCGGAATAACATCGTCTAGTTCGGCTTGTTTATGCGCGATCGAAAGAAGTATTTTTCATGGATGCGTAGGCGTTATCATGAGAATCTCATCGCGTCCACATCGCCAATCTTGAGAAAGTAAGTGACGTGCGAAAACGTTCACGCATCGCCTCGTCTTAGGGTCTAAGGTCGATCGTTATTTTGGGGATGTTTTCAAAAAGGTGCTCAATGACGCGAAGGTAAAAGACACGTGTATCCTTTTGCGTGTGTCCTTTCCTTCAGTCGCAATCACTCCCGTCTATCCAAGAATATCAGGCGAGGAACACCAGGTCGGTCTGGATCGATACGCAAGCGAGTATAAACGGACAGCCGCGATGCGAAATGCGTTGCATTGCTGTTGCATTGTCTAGATATACGGTATCGATCATCTCTGCCGACAGCTGACTGGCAAACTCCGAAGTGTCTCCTCGTCATCGCTTAACACAGCCGGCGCATGTTTAGATGACGTGGGGTTTACTGAGCTCTTGCCTCTTCATATGTACGAAATTACCAGAATGCATATCCTTGGTGTGATACATTATATATATAGACTGTTCCAGCTTTCTCGTAGTTTCTCTTAAAATTTCCTCTGAAAGTTTTCTACGGACGATTTGATTTTTTTCTTGTTTTTAACGAGAATGTCAAGATTTGTCATTTTGAATTAAACTGTGGAATAATTGAAAATTTGACAGAGTCAATCTGATTTTTTTTTTGTTTTTTTTTTTACAGAAATGTCGAAATATCGACAGTTTTTGAATAGTGAGTGATTAAAAATTCGACGTATCTGATAAATAAAACGGATAACGCGATTTCAATTTTTCTTCGACTTTGACATGGATTTTTCTTTGATAAAATTTCTATTTCAGTCAGCTACGAAAGTATTTATAATTGAATGCAGAGAGAGAGAGATGTTGCAGGAAAAGATGATGCCGGATTATGTTTCCATTAGGAATCCATTAAGGATAATCAAGTTTAAATTGTCCAAGAGAAAATATTCGAATAGTGAAGAAAACGTGGAGCGTGCCATTTTTATTCGCGTTTCTCTTCTCGAAAACTGACTATTGTTATCGTTAATACTGAATATTATAATTACAGAAACGCTTGACACACATTTGGATATTTATAGCATGCATTTGTATAGACGAATATCTTAACGATCGACACTAGCGAATAATACTCGTATCTTTATCACGCATTCAGCTTTATATGTCACTCTGCATATTGTAATACTATATATCTATAGCGCATAAAAGGGAGAGAGGGACATGAGTAAGATACACACATACATTACATATATATTATATACTTGAGCTCAACGCTCGATATACAAATTGTAACATAATCTACAGCGACTAATTCGAGTTTCGTATTCTTCCCCACGATCCAATCTATCAGATCAAATAATCGATCGTTTGAATTCGCAAGTTGGAGTCACTGCAGATCCTTTCGTCTGTTCGCATTTCGCAATCGGACGCACCAAACGCGCTGGAGATATACGTTTGGTGCGTTCTCTTTTCATTTTTATTTTCACCGACGCGATGGGACGAAATTTTTCTTCCGGAGACCGCGTCCTGTTCGATGCCCTATTGGAAGTTTCGCGTTATTTTTCCGGAGTGAAGCTGGAAAATTCAATCACCGACGAACTGCTCGTCGTTCGCACGAGCATGAACGACGCGCGACTCATGCTTACGTTTTCTTCCAGTTTTTTGATTCTTAATCAATTCTGGCACCAACCGGTTGCCACCATTCTCTCCAATCGCATCCGAAAATATCTCTCGTAACTTTCTCGGGTGAAATTTTCTTGAGTTTTTTTTTAGTATTTTCTTTTATCGTGAATATATTATGCTCATTTTAATAAAAAACCGATTGAAAGTTTAACAAATATCTGGATATGTATTTATAGATGTAATTATATGAGTAAAATAACTTTCTGGCGTTAATATGTTATTAAAATGATTGTGTCAAATAATGAAATTCGATTATTGCTCTCACGCAGAGAGTTTCTAATATTTAATAAAAATTTTATAAAGCTATAGGTATCTAGTTGACAGTCGTCGCACCGCTTGTTTGTCAAAGAAAATTTCGAAACCTTTGAAGTCGACAAACTTGCGGTTACGACTCGCACGCAAACAACATCCTATGATTTGCAGATTTTTTTCTGCCAACGATTGTCACTATTAACTTGCCATGCGAAGTGCGACGACCGTTGTCCCACTTACGCAGGGTAGTCCTCGTAACATAGAGGATATACGGTCGAGAGATAGTGTCTTGTGATTGGTGTGCGCATTCTTTTGTGCGCGTCCTCAGGTGAAGCATTATGTAATGAATGCGGTGTAGCGGAAAATATGATGAAAAACCTTGAATATAAACTAAAGAGACACTGCGGTCAATCACTTGCTCTTGCGCGATCATATTTATATAACAATTATTTTTTTAATTTATGCAATTTTTATATACATATAATTTATTAATAATTTGATAATATATTTATCTAATATTCTCTCTATATAATTTTATTAATTTTTTTATATAATAATTTATCTGCTCATTTTATAAAGAATAAATCCTTTAACAATTGTGGGCAGCCGATGATATAAAAGCAATTTTTATTTTTAATCTTATATTACTTTGATAAAAAATATATCTTTTAATTTTGTGTATATACTATTATATATATTTTTAAAATGGTTAAAATTATTTGCGAATTATAAAATAATTAAAAATTTCACACACATGCACATTTCTTTTGATATAATTAAATTAACGTACTAAAATTGAAAATAATCAATTTGATTGCTGGTTTCCCTTCGAACTTGGCACTGTGACTTTTGAAAAATCGAGATTGGATATCAATTAAGAGTTTGAGTATCGTAACGAGTGTGCTCGAATCGAATGGCAGGTCGGATACGTCGGTGTCCTCGATCGCTCATGCACTGTCACTCCGTGTGTCAGCAAATATATGTTACACGCAACACTCTACCGAGCTACCGCGATTACAATCGCAGCTATGACGTTCTCGACATTTACCACGACGAACAGCATAACATGAATCGATTCGTGTCCGGAAGAACAAACTGAACGATACACATTGCCATACGTAGAATAGTATGTAGGTACATCGTCCTGTCGGTATTTAGAGACTAAAATTTCGCGAAAATATGGGGCACACAGTGTTCTACAGTTCATCTTTACCAAGTATAAATTTACAAAGTGATATTATTAGAACGCCGCCAGAGAATAAAGTAAATTCTAATATGTCATCTAATATATCATCTATTGTATGGGAAATTTCCATGCAAATTTAGTATGTTTCACGTATTATCACAAATATAATTTTTTATACAATCTCTTGATTAATATTTATTTACAATTAAATTCATTTAATAAATGCTATAATAGATATGCAGTTTTTGTGTTTTATCATATTAATGAAAAAAAAAAAAAAACACAATTTAAAAACTAAAATGAAAAATGAAAATAATTTTATCGATTATTTTAAGATTTTTGAATTAATTTGAGAGAATTACAAACATTATTTTAAATCTTAATGTGATCGCATTCTAATTCATAAAAAAATATTACACGATATATTATTGCACCAGATTTTTGACAAGAACTAAATTAAGAGTTAAAATAACGTAGTGTTTTATTAGAAATTATAGTTAAAAATTAATTTTTATAGACAAATCAAAAACAGGGTGAATATATAATTTTCAAAGTAAAGTAAAAGAAACTGAATCATTTTATTGCATAATCGAGAGAATAACATCAACTAGGTAGCTTATGTCGATCAGCCAGCGAATATAATCTCCCTCGAGAACAATCTCGTGCAATGTCGAAAGTTCTCGACGTGTACGTATTTTTGGTTACGAGCTCGTCGTTTGCAGAGCAATGAAAACCAGGTGAGAAGCCCCCTAATCCCGTTGATTAACAATCCGACGGTGTTCGCGTTCTCTCGCGTGGAGTTTCCAGCTTTCGTAGATCGAATATCACGGTATAGGACATCTCGGTATCTCGGAGGAAAATGACTCGCCGAGGATTTTTATGGCCGTAAACAGAGCGGGAAACCCGGTCCGTTGTGTATCTGGTCGCATGACGCTCCAATTTGCGTAGTTTTATCACCTCATTCCGCGACGTTGCCCGCTCCTTGCAGCGTGCAACGACAGAGCGGTATTACGTATTTTATATACACCTGCACCCCGATCGGAGAGACACGATACTCGGATGACCGTTCGTCATATTTCGCGACGTAATCTCAATGGAAAATAAGCGGGGGATATTGATGGCCCGCCGGGGAAGATTAGAGCGACATTGCCGAGATAAATTCGCATCTTTCTTCAACTATTCGCGCAACTGTCTACGTCTTTCTTGACGACACGCCTTTGGGAAGATATATCGCTGAAAAATCCTTAGATGGATGCAAAAAAAATCATAGCATCCTATCAGCAGTTGTATGAAGGTGACGAAAATACTTTGACGGTACGGTTAGATACAATAGGCTCTAGAAGAATGAATAATCAAACAAAAAGATTTTACTATAAGCAATGTACCAGCATCCGTAGTTGACTGATGAAGAAATAGAATGAAACGAGAATTCGTCTTTGAGCACCCAAAAGACCTGCCTACGACTGGACATTACAGGATAAGAAGCGTTCTACTGTGCAATTCCTTAGGACTCGCTCTGTGTAACGAGAAAAAGAACGAAAACGGTAAGAAGAAAAATAGAACAAGAAGAAGAAGCAGAAGCGGGAAAGGAGCGTGTGAGTTTTCTGCAGGGACGTTTCTTGCGCAAAAACGTCGTCTACAAGAGAAGTAGAGAAAAGCGCGTCAACGCCTTCGCTTGGAAAGCGAAACGAGGACGTGGAAAAGAGCGGGAAAAGGAGAGTAAGAATGGACGAAGAGGAAGGAGAATGATGATCACCAGGCAGAGACGAGGAGAGAGCCGAACGGCACAATGGAAGGTCTGAAGGAAACAAAGTCGACAAGACGAAGAGAAAGAGAAAGAGAGAGAGAGAGAGAAAGAATGTTCTTTTGTGGCAAGCTTCTTGAAGAGAGATGCGCAACATACAACAGCATATCTTTGCATACTCATTTTTCGCGTACGTACCTCGCCACATCACATCATGTCTCGTCTCGTATCACACTAACCGAGACCCGAGAACTCCGAAACACCGCCGGCGATCCTTTTATTAAGAGCCTGCCACCTACTCGACTGCCAGGATTTACGGCATCCTCTGCTTCTCACCCCGCTCGCGCTCGCGAAATGTGCAGCCTCGAGCGGTCCACTTTGCCTCTCGGCCGGTATTTTTTTCCTTTTCTTTTTTCTCAAGTTTTTTCTTAATCGCCAATATCAAAGATTTCTCCCTTGAGACTTGAGAATATATCATAAAGTCGGAAAGAAATTTCAATATCATTTAATATATTGATTATACATATATATATATATATATATATATATATATATATATATATATATATAAACTGTAAATTCTTATTAATATATTATAAATGTGCATGTGATTTTACACTCAAGATACGCAGATATAGAAATTTCTAATCTCATAATCGTTTTTTAATATACTTATATTTCTACCCTTTAAAGAAATAATTTCTGTTATAATTTAATTCTCAAAATTTGTTACATACATACATAATAAATCCGAGATTGGAATGTATTACACCTAGATGAGAATTTATATATACAATCGTTCGTAGAGTCTACCTTTTCCTTTTCGTAATCTGACGTAATCAGACATCTCGTTTGAGCGACGCACATTTTCACACTTTTATCCTGGGCATGTATGATGACTGATTAACAAGCCATAAAGACTTTGAAGGATTTAAAAGAGTAAGAGGAAGGTGCAAACGTTCAGCGGTCGCGAAATTATTTATCAGACGCGTTATCTCGTATTCCTTCGGAACCCGTGTCGTGTCTTCATCCGTGAAACTTTGCCCGGCAGCTGTTAACGCGGCACATTCACAAAGAGAATTTCCAGCTCTGCAGTCACACGATCGACAGGTGTATCTATTTAAAAGTCGTAAGATCAATTTTGCTTATAAACGTGGAGAGAACCGTGCGATAATCGAACGATAATAATATCGATGATGATCAAGTGCGAATATACATTTTCTCTTCACTTCGACTCTTTTGGACAAGTGAGTTTCTATATGGAACGTTAGTTAGCGTATTAAAAAGATTTAAATCTTAATACTTAAATTTCGCGTTTCTATCTTTCTCCTTTCTCTTTAAAAATTTGGATGATATCCGAATCTTAAATTATCTCGCGAATCTCTCCATCGGATGCATCTCGAAGCGGGCTCTTAAGGAATCTATGCGAGCGCTTGAAAGATTTATGTCTTTTCCGCGCCAGCTTGATTGGCATCAACGAATGCAGAAGCTTCGCAAATTCGCGACATTTGCCTCGAAAAAGCACCGAGAACTAATTCAGACAAGAGAGAAAGGATAAAAAAAATAATAATGAGAGAGAGAGACGACGCGAGACGAGGTCATGGTAAGAAGAACGAGCTCTCTCTCTCTCGCGAAACAGAGAACGAAATCTCGAGCGAGAAGGGATGAAAATGCGCGGTGAAAACTCAAGCCCGGTCCCCGGGTTCCCGTTCGTCGGAACTTGTCGCACAAAGAACTCCCCCGAGTGTTCATTTGCCGAGAGAATTTAATGCGCCCGACTGCGCCGCAATTAAAACGCGCCGCGGATCCCCGTGCGACTTGCGTCGCATGCCGCTCGCGCGCACGCGCGCGCGAAACTCGTGCTCCTCGATGTACTCGTTCCTGATTACTTATTGTTCCGAGTAGGGAGAGGACGGGAGAGCCCCGGGAACGAACGCGTAGTATCTACACGGAACAATGCCCTGCTATATGGCACGACGATCTCGACGCGTCGCGAGCACAAAGGAAAAGTATCTCTCGTCCCGGGCCTTCAACCTTCAAAGCGCGGCGACCCGCTTAACTGCCTTTTAACCCTTCTTTCAATAGACTAACTAGGAGACCGGGAAAGTCGATGGAGGGGTTTTATTGATGCTCGACCTTGAAAATTAATTCCCGCAAACACGCAGAGAAAGGGGCGACGAAGAGCAAACGCGCGCTCTGTCACTCTCTCTCTCTCTCTTCCTCCTTTTCTTTCTCTCTCATCCCGGTTTTTGTTTTCACTACCGTCGTTCGGTGGTCGCGAGTCTCCCGCGGGACTCACCATCGCAAAAGGAATTCACTCGGGTATTTATTCACGGCGAGAAATTTAATCCAGAGTTCCCGGCGTAATAACCATCCTGTCGCGCACCAGGAATAACAATCGAGCCCGCGGCACGTCGCCGCCCGAGCCAGCCCAGCGGCTTCGAATTAATTTTCACCACCGGCAGAAGCGCGAGAAGTTTAAGGGGTGCGCCGTGCTAGCTAGCATCCAACATAATCATCGGCATCTTCCATCTCTTGGACCATACCGTTTGCGCGAGTGCTTTATATCAGGTCGGTCCTTTCTTCGAGTTAATTTTCGAGAATCTTATGATCTTAAAAAAAAATTTATGTAAAATTTACATGAAATTGCAGCAATTTTAATTTTTATCTGCATTTTTAGAATGAATTATTAATAGTTTTAATTTTAGTTTTAAAAAATTTGCTGTTCAATTTTTATTACTAGAAGAAGATAATATATCGCGTGATATACGATATATTATTTTGTTCTATAAACAGGGAATGTATTGTTACTGTGTGTTAATTTGCATAAATAAGCATGAGTATAATGTAATTTAAAATACAATTTTAATGTAGATATATTAATTTACGTAGATACGTCTTTGTAAGCTACTTTTATTGAAATATTATTATTTAAAATTAATACGATAATATATTTATGATTGCAAATATTATTAGACTTCTGAATTATATAATGTGATATAATTTTTATAGATATGTTACTAAAAATTTACTACCATACTGATATATATCTAATACTAGCAATCAGCTTTTTACAACCTTTTAACAATTTTTACAAGCTTCGATTTTTTAGAGAAAATGATAAAGAAGATAACTAAAACTCAAAACACGCATTCTCGAAGTTTGTCGAGATGTACACGTAGATAATAGGTTGGCATTTAGTTTTTCTTTTCATTTAACATCATTTTTCTTCCTTTCAGTTTGTTGTAACGATTTAGCGATGCATCTTAGCATTTAGAGACGGCTTAAGAAAAGCCGATTATAAATATCGCCGACTTTCCCCTTATTTTCTCAAGTATTTTCTTTCTCGAACTTTTGATCTTGAAATGCTTCGCAGACTGCCTTTGTCTCCAGAGTCGATCTCGAAAATTACAAAGTAACACAAAACAATGACGGCTTCTTTCGCGTAGCATCAAAGTTTTCGATTCAATACCGCAAGAAACTTCTACAGTTTCCACGGTTACGAGTTTAACTGAGATCGTTAATACACGTGTAGTTCACAGTAAAAGTGTCTTTTCAACGAAATTCCAAGTAAACTTCTTTCTCGCAAACTTTAATTCGAAATAATTGTTGACTTTATAATATATTCTCTAATATTCAATCCTAAGAATTTGAGAAAAATCTTGTAAAATATTGACTCCAAATTGTACACTAAAAATATTTTTATATGTTAGCAAGCAGAAATTTTTAGAACGCTTTAAAACTGACAATAATATATTCTGTTTATTCTGTATATATATATACTTAATAAGCTGTTCGATTTTCCTGCGATTTCGCTCGCGATTCTCGCGAACAGTTTGACCGATCGAGAGGGATTCCTTACGATAACATTTAAATTAAATTATACGCTGGTCGCCCCTACGCAGTCACGACGACACACTTGGCACAAGCGACGAGCCGAGTCTCGGCCATGCATAATGCATGCGGTATTTTGTGACGTTCGGGATGCGACTGTATCCTTCCTACCTCCTAGTTTGCTATCCGCTACGAATTCTCGCGGCGTGCCGCGTCAACCTGCGAGATTCGGTGAATAGGGGAGAGGGGGAGGGGGAGGGGGGTGGACCCCATCGCGCGCTATGAATTTCGAGTGGCCGGGCCCAATGGTTACTAATAGAACCGCAAATATTGGCGATCTCGAAGGGGGTATGAAAAGGTCTCTCCAGAGAAGGAGAAATGCACTGAGGGGGGTAAGCATACTATCGTTGCGTTCCCATCGAGATATTCTCGCCTTTCGATGAATCGAAATGAGCACGAACGCATATCTCTCCGTAATTTTACAAGCTACGTGATTTTCGGATTGTAGCAAATTCTTTGTTCTTATAGTATATTGTACTTTTGATTATATGCAGGTCGTATGTATCATTAAAATAAAAATAAAATTGAGAATAAAAAAAACTAATTAAATAATTAAATTTTCCCTGCTAAGTTAAAATTGTATTGTCATATAATACTTAAGTTTCAACTTAAACATTCGATTGAGTATATTGAGCATAATAAATAGATAAGAAATTATATATTTAATCGACACAGATACTTCATATATATATATATATATATTTCTCTCATTTCTTGATAAGATATCGAGATTCTTAATAATCTAATCAAGATCGAATATTTTGATCGAGTATTAATTTATGCGCCAGAGTTTCGCGTTCTTTTCGCTGATATCCGACTCGGATCGCTAGTCAAACGTTAGTATCTCTGTGTGTATTTGGCGGTTTTCGCAGTTGGGCCACGTTTTTGATCGTAACTTGTACTTCCTTCCGTTTACCGTTCGGCCGCGGTTATCTGCGAGCGCGCGTGGATTTTCACGAATAGATAAATTTAACCGAAATTCGCGCAGCGCGATATTACGACGTCGACGATCGACCTCATCGTAACTTTTTAGTCTACTCTTTTTGGCTACGCTCCTCGTACTGTTTGTTTCATTTTTCTTCTATCCGAGACGTTATTTCATTTCTGTTTTTGCTTTTGTTTAAGGAAGCGTAGCACTAAAAATAACACGGTAGTCAATTTAAAATAATCGGATAGAGATACACGTAAAGAGCAAAAGTGTCTGGGATAGACTGACGTGTTCAGAGCAAAAGTGGATCAAATTCGTAATTTGTAGAATCCGCTTCAAATATGAAAATGCAAAGTGGTGCTTGTAAATTATGGATGTGGTCCACTTTCGCTTTGAGTCCTTCCTACCTTAGATTTAAACCAGCGTTGTACAAGACTGTGCTAATATAATGGTTTTACTATGAAATGCTTTCTGGCTGCTGCTGTAACCACCGGACAAATAACAGTATAACGGTTGTTCAACAATATTCAAGTGTTGTAAGGTTAAATGTAACTTGAATCTGTAGTTTTAAATTATTATATGTTAAAAAAAAAAAAATGCAGTTGTGTAGTTATTGCAGTCTAATAGGCAAATTTGCAATATATATATTTTTAAGAAGTTTATATAAAATATTACAAAATTTCAAAGAAAGCATTTCATAATTTTGATACAATGACATTGCAATAAGAAAATTAATGAGCTTTTTATTCGTAAAAAAGAATAAAACAATTTTTTTCTGTTTTACCGTCAAATTATTTGTCTAGCTTAAGTTTATGCATATTTACTCTTTCCAGACAAATCGTAATTAATTTTCAGTAGAAAAGGATAGAATAAAAAAAACCATATGTTAGTGACGTGACAGCAAATCATTGTAATATTATTAGTCAGAAAAAAATAACCTGATTTTTTTATAAATCTTAAAGTTCTTCTAAAACACGTATGGATTTGTAAAGCGATCCGACAACTCTGTGGTCTCGAGTCTCTATTATTATCTCCGTCAGCTGAAAACGACGGTGCAACATGCGTGCGAATGTAACATAATCGTAGCTTTATACGTTACGAGGCCGCCGTAAAGCGTCCGTAACGGACATTATATAGGTACGGTAATTACAAATTCCGCTCGATTACCATCATCAACGACGCGTACGTGCTCGAATTTGCGATCGGATTGCCGGAATTTGCTTTTATTCGCCCGAGCGCATTGTCAACGAGCGTCGTGCGCGTTAGATTCGCGACTATGGCTGCGTTTCCGCGAGCTCCATGATAATCGAGACTACTCTTCGCACGGAAATAGCCGATAATACGTGCACCGGTTACTAAATCGATCCGTGCGGTATACACAGTTCATTCTTTCGTAACCGAAAAGTCGACGCAAACATTCCTTAAGTAAAAATAAATAAAAGCAAAATTGTGTAAACGATGTAAAATGGTATAAAAATGTGATATTTTTATATATATCTTTTTATTTCTAATTAATTTACAACGATGTGTGAACTTTTATATTTTGTTTTTTATATCATCATAAAAAAGTTAAACAATAATGTAAATTTGCGGGCTTTTATATTATGTACTTTTTATATATATTATATATTTTTTTTTCTGAGAAAGATTTAGCTTATAAAATATTTAATGCAAAAATTTTTTCCTTTGTTTTAGAAATTTATTAAACTTCTATCAGAAGGCGCGCACACACATATACGACTAAATTCCAACATTAATTTAACCCATTAACGTACTATGATTATGCAATTACATGTATAATTAATTATTATGTATCTTATGCTAAATATGCACATTGAATAATTAAAATATTTCATCTGATTTATTGAATAATGAAGAATACTTCATTTAATTCACACTAATTTGATTGTGAAATTTTGTCTCCTTAATTAGACTATTTTTAGCGATTCATTAAATTATTATTTTTATATACGCCTAAATTCAATAAAACTAAACCTAAACTAATCTCTGAGCTTATATCCCATTAAAATAAACAAATTTCAATCGTTTATCGAAGGCAACAAATCTCTAATCTAAGCTTTCAGACAATACATTGTACAATTATCTTTAAGAATAGTGATATTCTTTCGAGAAGAGATCTTTTCGGATTTTCTTTTCCATCTTATCGCCACCAGTAGCAACTATATGAAACTATAAGAGTGACGACAAACATGGGGTTCACGTCTCGACCATCTCATCGTCGTAATGGAATTACCGTGGAAGCGACTTGGAGAGTCGTCCGGCTCTTTCCTCGAGTGTTACGAAGATGCGCGTGAGAGACAAAAATCGAAGCGAATAAAACAATACCATTCAGGGGCAAAAGGGGGAAGAAGGGGGAATAGACGGACGGAAAAGTCGCGGTAAATTATATCGAACAGTTGTGACTCTTTGATCGAAAATTCGAACCGCAATCTTTCTCTCCTCTCTCCACTTTCCTCCTCGCCGTATGTGCATGGTTGCGTTTCGTCCTCGACCGCACTAGTACATCCGATCCCTCGGCGGTTCCGCGCACGATAGTAAGTTTCGTGATAAACTCAATTTTCGCGGCGAGAGACTTTTCGGTTGGATTCCTCGACGTCGTTCGAGAAGCCGTGACGGGAATCTTCCTACGATTGCCGGGATTTAGCATAATTCGAGACAAGCACGACTTCGACTCGATCTATCTCGCGATACTCGACGAGGCCGCTTCTTTTTTTATTCGTCTTTTTTTTTTTTTTTGTTCGAGAAGAGGAAAGAAGAGATAGAGAGCCAAAGGCAGTTGTAAAATTCTCGACGGAAGTTCCAATATCGATTTAATCGTAACTTCCGCGCCGGTCCTCGCTATCAGATTGAATCTTGCAAATTTTATGCGTCGCGCGGAATTTTCGAGTATTTAATATATGGCAAATTTTTTGTTTTCTATTCTTTTTCATATAACGAACGAAATTTTAATTTAGATTTTATTGACGTTTTTAATAAGTCGAGAAAATGACTGAAAACTTTTGCCGGTCTTATAACTTGCTGATTGAATACGTGAAAGCTTATAATCTCGGCCAGTATTTGCCGAGTTCTTTAATTTACATTGAGGAAGCTGAACTTCAGATTACAGATTAGACCTACAAAGAAAGTTCGCGATGCGAAAGCCTACGCGCTGCGACAAAGGAAAATCGATATTTTAGATTAGGGCGCAAAAATATGAATAATGTAAAGTATGCCAAAGAAGAATGATAGTAGTAAAGTAACGTACAGTTGTGGAAAAAGAGGATACGGTCTCGATTTTTTGAGCATGAAATTTTTATACAACAAATTGTACATTATTAGATTTAATTCTAAATTTATCGAAATTAAAGGAAAGAGAGCATAAAATTGTTTTATAATAAAAAATGTAATTAAAAATCATAATTAAATTTTTTAAATATAATTTTTGTAAACTAACTAATATTTCACACTGTAATTGCATCTGTTTATATTTATCTTTTATTTATCCTACGCTCAACGCTTCCTAAGAGTTATTTTCTTAAGAATAATACATACACAGATTTTTCACGCGGAAAAGCACTCGATTTACGGCGTGGTAACTCTTAACGAATATCTCGAGATGCATGAGGATCGTGTACGAATATGTGATGGCGACGCGCAACGATCTTTCGACAACAAGTCGCGACGAGGAGCGAGCATGCCCTTGCCTCCAAAACCAGAACGCTTGGCCAAATTCTTCATGAAAAATGTTGACGTTTCTCCGTCGTCGCTCGCTGCTCATTACACGCTCCGCGCGTCCGCAGGGGTGAAATGTGGAGAATGGTGAAGAGCGGACGGCTGGGAATATATAAGCGCATGAGTAAACACGCGGAGAGTAGAGAGGTGCCCTCGGGTGCGCGAGTAATACCTGCGGGCTCATAAAACCCGGGGGCTGCGAAAGAAGATTAAAATTGTAACTATATACCGTGCCGCGCCGCTCGCGCGCGACGTTTGTGCATCCGGGTTATATCTCACCCTGCATCCTTCACCAGGAGTGGAAAGGAGAGGGAGGAAACGACGCGGATTTCTTCTCGTCTTTTCTCCCAACTATATTTTCCTTGCTTCGGGATAGGACGACTCTTTGACTCGTGACTTTAAGCGCGGAGAGATACTCGCGAATAATACGAATAAAAATGACGAGGTCTCGTATTTACGAAGCGTAAGACAGTCGCTTCTCTCTTTCTCCATTTTCTTCGTAAAAAAAAAATCTGCTTTTTTCCGCCTCTTTTCGACATCTTTCTTCCTTCCTCGCGTCTCCTTCCAGTATTTACCTTTTAACGGACGCACCCCTTCCTTCTTGCGTCGCGACGTCGACGAATGCCTCTTTCCTTGCCTCTCTCGCTCTTTTTGTCTCACTCGACGTAGGCAAGTATGCTCGGTTTATCGCGATAATGAGCGGTCGCGCTTTTAGGTCTCTCGTCTTTATGCTGCTTTCATTCTGCCGAGTCGCTAACTACCATTGCTCGCAAGACACGCTATATATTTGTCTGTTTCGACATGCACTGTGTTTTAGTCATTCTCTATCCAAATGCTCTATCGCGTCGCTTTATTTGAAATTTTGTACAATGTTAAATACGTGAAATTGTTCGTTAGGAACTTTTGATAACAATCTCGAAATTAGGATCAAATGTTTTGATCTCTTCTACATTCTCTAACTTTTACTATATTAGCTACGTTATTTGCGCTTGCCTAGTATTAGTTTTTGTTTCTCTTATCAATTTATCATTAACTTATTAATTGTTCAAAATTTAATACATTTAATATCTTTCATACATTTTCAATTTTGCTTCTATAGGGTATTACTATCTTAAAAAATAATGCGTAAATTAAAAATCATTTACAGAAAATTTGTGACTCAAATCATTAATAAATGTTTGCAAGATTGCTTTGCATATATAAGTATATATAACATTATTATATTTTATTTGTATACTTTTATTTTTCCAACAAACTCAAAAACTCAGAACAAACAATTACTTTCTTTAAGGAGTAGTTTTATCATCGCAAAAAGATTATTCTATTAAATAAGTGAAAATATAATGTGTATATAGTCAGCCAAGGTCTCCGATTTTACAGACGTTCAGAAAATAATATGTAATTATTTGAAATTATGAATCAACATTTAATGGATATGTTTCCATAAAAAGAAATAATCATTAAAATTCAAATGAGCACATCCTTAGCGTTTTATAAAACGCTGATATTAATTCGAAGAATAAATCTTTCAAAACAATACTGAGAATCGTGAGTGATTGTCTATTATGTAATATTTTGGTTTTCCTCACGCAAATATAATTATTTTATACATTTTGCTGTCATACTATCTGCGTGGAAAAAAAGACGATATAATTAACGATGGCTTTTTCCTCTTTCAGGTACGTTACTTCGCAGCCGCAATCGATATTCATCGTATATTTGTAAGTAGTAAACAAGCAACATGCATTACGCTCATCAGCTTATGTATAACGAGGCAATGTGAGAATATTAAAATACTAACAAGCAACAACGTTAATTACATAGAAGCGCGTACAACGGTAACGATGTAGTCCATAATTCGATCGTTTGTTCATATTTCTTTTCCGGCTATTGAAAGTGCGATTCGATAATTCAAAATTTATCTATGACAGAATAAATTGCTGTCTTTTTAAAAAAATTTTTTTCACTACGATATCAAATTATTAATCAAATCTAAAAATATTTTGAGTATAAATTTTTATAGTTATTTATAACCTTTATTTATTTTATTTTAACCTTTTTGTATGAAAAAAGAATTGAATATGTGTAAAAAAAACCATGAGTATAAATTATATGGATATCATAAATATTTTTCACTTTTTACTTTGAAGCTTTGTACATGTGCCAATTCGAAAGTATTTATAAAATTTGCAAAATTTTTTTTTGTTTCATTAATTTATCTTGTCATTGCTTTCGCTTATCCGAAATATTCTAGGAAAAATATGTTAAAGCCAGTTTTTTTTTTTTTTTTCAAATAAATTGAATTTAAATCGCTACAAAGTTTGATACTTAAAATATTATTAGTGTCCTATAAAAAAAAAAAAAAAATGAAGAAATGATGTACGATGGCATAATTCCAAGGTACAAAATTTGCGAGAAATATCTGTTTTTGATCGTTCTTCGGGATCGTTTGCAACACGACGGCAGCTTTATGGAAATCCGTGCACTCTCTACATCTAGTTCTTCCTTTTTTTTTTTCGCCGTAGAAGCATATGTTTACGTTTTCTTGTGAAAGTCTCGCATCCCGAGATAATGACTTTTCTACTCGCGCGGAGCAGCCATCCCGAGCCACTGTATTTTCATAACGTCACGAGTTTCCGTCGTAACCGTAACTATTCCCCGTAGCGGTAGAAAGAGCGTCGTAAAAAGAATCATTTCGAGAAATCGTAACTGGAACTTTCAAACGTGATCATTCCCGGATGGGAACTGCATATTTTACCGCGAAAACCCAAGATCCTACGGACGCAGATAAACACACTTTTTAACGCCGATGCGGAATTAAAGTTAGGAATGAAATTAGGTAGATGCTGATGCGAATAAAATTTCGGTCGTTTTCTCTTTTAATTTCCGGTTACGTCGCAGTAACAGGAATGATATACATAAATTCGCGAACGAAAAACCATGAAAATTACACTAATCAGAAAATTAACTTTATTTCCTTGTAATTGGGAAACTAAATTTGTTATTACTTTTTTTATTTGTGCTTTTTTTAGTGCAAGTTTATTATATTTTTTCTATAAAATATTGTATTTGTTCAATTAATTGGTGCAAAATTGAAATTCATAATAATAATACAATGCGAGAAATGTAAAATTAATGTAAGAAGAATTAGAATGTAAGCTCATGGTGAAATAAAATAGAGAAAGACAAAGAAGTCGAGAATAAAGCTCTATGATGGGACTCTTAATAGGTCTATTAGCATCTACAGTTTTCATTTCTAGAAAAGAAGAGCGCAAGTTATCGTCACAAGAACGAAGAACTAACTCGAAAAATTTATTAAATTATGATTCTTATTCCGCTTTTATTCTAGTGACGATTTTGTTTTATCTCCGACAATATGTTCTTCTTGAAATTCGCATTCATTAATTTTCTTCTCTTATCGGGAGAGTCTTTTCAAGTCAATTTATCGATTGCTCGTTGAAGCGTTGATTACTTACATCATATCCATTGTCTTCAATTACTGACTTATTAGCCGATGTTGTATGATGGGTGGAAACGAACAGCATTTTACGCGAGAAATTCAATTATCTCTAAATAGTGTATTTATTGACGCGTTCGTATAAATTCGTAATTGGGATTTATAATCACGTTTCAATATTAAAAATTGCAATAATAACTATTATTATCCGCATTACGCAAAATTGAGTTTTTCAACGAGTTTCTCTTTATATTTACGATGACAAATTGAAGATCTCAAAGAAGGAATAAGAAATTAAACAAGCAGATTATTACTGAAAATCCGTTTTTAAGAAAGAATTTTCAATAAATAGTTATTTATTATTTAATAAATTGTTTATATTACATAAATAATTAGCAAATATAGTTTTAAAAGATAATGTATTTTGTAGAAAAATCTATTAACTCGCCATGAAATTAAAACCAAGAATCCTACAAAAAATGAATCCATCCTTAGAAGCTTTATTGTACTCGAACGTAGAGTCGCAAAGCTATTATTATTTTTCTGATAAACTCTAGTCGTGGAAATCACACCGCGAATAAATCTGCTGTACACAGAACGATTTGAATCTTGTTAGTAACGAGTCTTTATTTATCAATAGAAAAATTCAGTTTGTCGTGAATTATTTCCACGACTATGTACTTTCATATAATTTTTGTTTTAAAAAAATGCTTTAAATTTTAACGAGATAGAATGGAAAGATGGCGAGGAAATGCATGTAAAAACGAAAATTTCAAATTCACTAATATTAAGCAAGCCTGTAGAAATGGTCACAGATATCGCAAAACGATAAAACTATAATGAAAAATGTAATAATAATAATAATTTCAATTTTTCCTCCCTTCATATCGCACTGGTTTTTATAAAAATATGTTTTTATAAAATTTATATAATTTATAAAAATTTTGAGAGTTCCATATTTTTATTATAAATTATATTTGTATAATAAAATTCATGATTGATGATGACGAAAGACGAAAGGGTTCATATATTTTTTATGCAGATAATGAGTGATTAATTGTTTCTATATCACGAAGAGATTCTTGGTTAATGTCGATGATGAGAGGAGAAGCCGATTTTAATGAAAAAAGTAAATTCCTCATATTATTCGCGCGTCACGGCCCTTAACGATATGATTCATCTTACACGCACGAACGCCTTGTTTTAAAATGATTTATCGCGCTAGTCTGTTTCATGGTTATTACACTTTTCGCTCGCTTTACTCGTAACAATTTTCCAGAAATTAATCTCAATCTCGTTGTTTTGCATCATGACCGCTTATCTCGTGGTTGTATTTACGATACAACACAAATTTAAATCTGAAGATATTTTATAGTTTATCGACTGTTTTGTAGTTTCTGCAAAAAAAGAACTTGATATATACATATTATTACAATTAAATTAACATTAAGAAAAAAAAAATTATTAAAATAATCTTTCTTAGAAAATAATTTCTATAATATTCGAAAGTTTTTAAATACTTTTACTTTTTCTAAAGTGACTATGAAATTAATGAAATTGTAATAACTAAAATAAAAATAAGTAAAGTATTTATTGAAATGTTTCTTGTTTAAATAATTATTTAAACGTTTCTCAGAAAATTATAACTAACCGTTTTATATTTTATTGTTGCTTATGAATGAATAATTATAAAAGATTGTTAATTTCCTTTTACCACGGTCAAGATTTTCACATTCATATTACAGCTACAAATTGATGCATGTTATCCGATATACCGATATCTCCCTATCATCGTCCTTCGAATATCACGTAACGCGTATCTTCTATATCCCTTTTGTTTCGCACGTGAAGTCCTTGAATGCGAAGTACTCTGCCAGATCACGTTCTCGATAATTCTCGATTATTATTCCTGCCTTGATCTTGGTACCATCTCGTTTCGTCACGCGGTTAATTTGAATAATGACGATATAGGCGATTAATCGCACGCCATATTTTATATTATTATCTCTAATGGCGCGGTCGTTATCTTACGAAGGAAAGAACATTCTTCGCGGAAGAATGTTCCTCGTGAAAAATGCCCGCAGTTTCGCGTATCCTCGCAGTGACAAATTTCGGAACGGATTTTTGCCTGTCGGCGATATCTCCGTAAAATATGTTACGAAGCGTGACAGTACTGACGCGAAAGGGATTGTCTAGGTCGTCTAGGAAATGAAACGCACCTTCAACTTTTTTCTTTTCTTAATCTGTGTAATTCGAGATAAAAACAAATGATTGCTTTGTGATTTTTTGCTTACGTCAAATATCTTGAATAAATTTTTACGTTAAATTTCTATTCTATATGTAGTTTTTAATGAAAATTTTGCGATATATTTTTTTTAAATAAAAATAATGGCTTTTATTCAAACTTCTGTTTTTCTAATTGATTTGGACTTGCTGTACTTGCTATACTTGAGTAAGTTTTTACGATGCAAAATGCTTTTACATTTTCTTTTCTGGAGAATGATACGTTTTTCTCTCCAATTTCATTTATATAAAAATTTTCCGCTTAATACGAATATAATACCAACATATGACGCATGGAAATCGCGACGCGCATTCCGTTCTATTTACGTGCAATTTAAAAAAAAAAATGTGGCATAGCAAATCGCGTGTTCCGAATGGATAAGGAAGCTTGTGTGAGTGTTTTATGTCGTACCAAAATGCCAATTTGCGGATGACACTTATGGCGGTGGTGACCATTACGGCAACGTCACCTTGTTCGGACCTCGCAATTTCGTCGAGTGCTGGCAATTCGAACCGCGGAGGCTTTCCTATCTCGGATATCTGCGTATGTATGTATATGTGTATGCGCTTGTGGCGATAATCTCGGTTACCGCAGCGATTCGAGCTATGACACGCTGGTATAGACACTTCGGTTGTACGAAAAATTTGGAGGTTGACAGGTCGTCTTTGATGTCACCGTCTTTGGAGCATTCTCGGACAGAAGGCTAAATTACCCTTTTGTCATATAACTGAGAAACACGAAGCTGCCGATCGAGCGATCATTTAAAACGACTCTGTGATGAGGGCAAATCTCAATTGGGGATACTCCTTATCTCGTGTTCACGTGATAAGAAGAGCACTCGAAGTGCCCCAGAATAATCAAGCTTAATTTTAGGATGACAGATCCTTTCATTATGAATTTTAAATTAGGATAAGGTTTCTGAAAAGTTTTACATATAGCGTTCCTTGCAAAATATGGAAGAAAATAGAAAAAAAATTTGAATTTTACTTTAACAAAATTTTAATTAGCGTTTTAATTATTTAATTATTATTGAAGAGATTGAAGTTTTTGTCAAATTAAGAATTCGTAAAAAATTCTAATTTTAAAACTTTGTTTAAAATGGATTTAATCTAAACAAAGATCTAAATTGCTAATGGCATGATACTTAGCATTTGATGTTAAAAGCTGCAATAAATAATATGACATCTACATTTTAGTATATATCCTGCAAAATAATTGTACTTGTGTAAATGGAAAAACAGCGAGTATCTCGAGAATCGAGTATACGTGCAAATTTCTCCTATCGTAATACTCCTTCGTGCAGTTCACATGCATTTGCAAATTGTAGGAATTGGAATAACATTTTCCTAATGCATGCGAGAGATAAGAAAGGGAGCTTACGCATAATGGCGTGTAAAGAAATATCTCGGTGGACGCAGATTTCACACATGTAACCGAGTACTAGATTTTAGGATCCGCAAGCATGTTTACCAATGTGTACCGCTATTCGCACCTGAAACAAGTAAATTCGATAGCCACAACGATGTGGCAACGAGCCCACAGAACCACGTGTATCCTAACAGGTGATTGCCGACATTTAAACTGTACATGGGAAGATTTTCAAACGAATTTAATTCGAGAGTTTCCTTAAGTAATTATTTTTATATTATCCACCTAAAAAACTATAATCATAGACGATAGAAAATTTGAAAAATAAATATAATATATATGTGTATACACATACATGTATAAAATATTAATTATAAATGTACACAAACATGAAAATATAATAAACGTCTAAATGTACTTAATATTCCGAAAAAAATTGTGTTTAAGAACACATATTTAAAGAATTTTTATATTTTATATTACGTTCCTTAAAACATTTTGCATTTGAAGCTTATCTTTTGAAATTTCAAGCTTTACATTGGTATAAGAATCATCGTGTTCGACGAATAACGACTGGTGATTGCCGCAAAATAATCCGAAATAATCCTTCCGCAGAATGAGGTTTTCAAAATTGCCATACGAACGGACAAACGAATTCTATCAGCGGATGGGCATTCGCATTCTCTCTATCAGGCAACCAGGTGAAAACGAGCACGTACAAAATAGGGGACAGATAGATAGAGGGGGGAGAGAGAGAGAGAGAGAAATGGATCTGTGCTCGAGCCTGTTCAGGCGCGGCAAGAGCAACAGGTTCGACATTCGCGACACAAAGGAAGTCGCGTCGCCCGGGTTATCGGTTACCGGCTAAACCATGCGTTTGTCTCGATTAGTCGCGAGCGGCGGTTTTGCCAGCTCGGCTGTGAATTATTGTCACCGCGAAGATAGTGATATGCAGTTACTCCGACGTTCGGACTGCTACTTTAATGTTATTACTTAATCGGAAATTTATCGCGAGCAACGAAATCGGAACATGTGTCGGCGAAGCCTCCTTTTCACGAAAGAACAAGAATAAGAGAGAGAGAGAGAGAGAGAGAGAGAGGGAGAGAAACAAACAAAGGAGGTCGAATTGGGTGACACCCGAATGGGTACAAAATAACCGACGAAAAGTTAAACCTGCCAGCTAACCAGGAAGCAACAGGTTCGTTAGACCTGCGTCTAAGACAGTGATTACGAATTCTACGACCTTCTATGGCCGATGGATTTTATGCGAGCTCGCAATTAATTAAATAATTAATTTTTTAAGGCGCATTATTAAGATGTATAATATGGCTGTTCGGAAAATAACTTTTGAAAAATATGGACTCTGAGAAAAAAAGATGTAATGGAATAAAAGTAATTCGGGCGAGCATGCAATCCTTAGAGTTGCAATATCTTTCAAGAATGCGAAAATTTTTGCGAGAGATTCTTTTAAGGAGGAAGAAAGTAATATAAAGTAAATTTAATTAAAAAAATTTTTTTCGGTTTAAAAAAAATTTAATTTAAGTAAAGCTTTAGTTTTATGTATATTACAATTAATTATATAATACACTTTATCTGCTAATTTATTTAAAGAAAGAATATTTTTTATAGAAATAAATAAAGAGTTAAGAGAACCACTGGTTTAACGAGAAGCACGTAATGGAAGGGCGCCAACCCTCGATGATAAGCTTTTCGACTATTTCTGCTCGAGTTGATGACGACCCTTTTTGCCAGGATCGAAGTATATTGCCTTTTGAAGGGACCGCCGTGTTTCTTCTTCACGTCACGTATTGTATTTTGGTCTGTTATCTGTCAATTTTGTATAACGAGGGACTGAAGAGACATTCTAGTCTTCAAAGTGACACATGGAAACGCTTTCTTTGTTTCTGCATGATTCACAAGCTTAGAACGTAAATCTTTTTCAGGAGAAGTTTGCTTGGCCAGAAAATGTTGGAGATATATATTTTAGGATATATTCCTATGGCATTGCTATAAGCTTTATCTTATATCTCAGAGAGATAAATGTCCAGAAGACATCTAAACGATGTTTCAAATATCGTGTAAATATTTAAAAAGGAATTTTTATAAAAGATTTTAATATTATCATAATTTATATTTTTATATTTACAAATTCTTAAGCAATATTAATAAAACATATCATTGGTTGCCTTTAAAAATATATATTAAATTTTTAACACGAAATATTTTAATAAAAATCAAACTGTATTTTTAATTTGTTAAATAAAAATAGTAGGAAACTATAAAGAAAATATTTCTCTGTTTATCTATGCATTTTAGTGATATAATTTAATAAAAGTTTTACCTAATTTTCACCGTTAAACAATCTTAATTATGCCTAGAAATTACTCGTATGAAAGACAAATTGCTAATTCATAAAGGAAAACATTTCCATTATTGACATTTATCAGCTGTGTGTGTATGCGAATATAGGGGAAGTATGAGAAAACGTTCATCGCGAAATAATCGGGTGGAGAGCGTCGATAGAGAGAATACTTTCTCGATGAAGTTGTCGGTGAAATGTGACTTCAGGATTGGTAAATAAGAGGAAAAGAAGATCACGCCGTGTGGCATGAAAATTACGACGTCCGAAAAGTGACGACACGGCGCAAGTTTCTTTGTCGTGCTGATTTTCTTGAGAACGAGATATTTTCTCGCGATAATAAATACATATACCCACACATTTATTTATATATGAATATATATATATATATATATATGTGTGTGTGTGTGTGTGTGTGTGTGTGTGTGTGTGTGTGTGCGTGTGCGTGCGTGCGTGTGTGTGTGTGTGCCTCGTACTTTTTCCTCGCGTAAATGAAGTAAAGACTCCACTGGGCAAGGCCACTCCTGTAGTGCTCTGACGTGGAACAAAGTTCATTTCGTATCTCCGCGATCGGTGGGAAGGGAGAACCGAAGAGTGGTGCCTTTTCTCATGCCCTCATTTTCTCACTTCTTCCAGCACCTCTCTTAGCTCTCCGCACTTTCAAGGAAGTCAATATCTACCGCCTGTTGCTCCCCTTCCTTCAGCATCCCATTCAGTTTCCCTTGTGTTCCTCTCCTTGCCTTATCCATCTTTCTCTCTTTCTCTTCTTTCTATCTCCTCCTTCCCCCCTTTTTCTTTCTCTTTCTCATTTTCCATCTCGTCACTCCTCAACTATCCTCGTACCCTCGTCTGGTCACGACAAGCTCAGGGACGCGCCCTTTCTTTGTAGTACACGATCTTCGATGGGAATTGCGGCCAGATTGAAAGGGCAATTCCGCAATTTTCACTCGATGGTGAGTCGATCGCGTCTCTTTTCTTCGCGAGATAGGGGTCGCGCTACAAACGGTACCATCTTTATAGCCTTTCAGCTACGCACAGCCCTTATCGACGATCGCAATTATCCCGAGGAGGTTCCCTCTGCCTATCGCACGCGATAACGATAACGATCTGTGGGCGCATTCGCGCGTTATTATTGCCACGAGCAAAACCTAATCAAACACCCGTGTGATTTATAAAAAATATAATACTTGAATAATTGTGATGATATAATAATTGATTTAATAATTTATATTACATCTAATATAATATTACAAAATATGTTTAATATTGATATAAATAAGTAGGAGGATTATCATTATTCACACCTACGATATATTTTGATTTTTTTAGAAGTATATAAAAATTTTGAATATGTAGTTACATAATATAGTTTTATTTATTATTACTGAAATGCACATCAAATATATACGTGACCTAAATACGTCTAATGAAAGAAATGAGTATATATTTCGCATCTTTCTATCTCTTTTTCTAAAGAGTTCTGTTCATAAATTTCTGGATTTTTTGAGCAGAGTAACACGCTAAACATGATGCAAACATATGTTTGTCGAAAATGTTTTAGCGGACATGCAAGTAGCGTTTAATAATCAAATATATCGGTAGACATTATTCATACTTAACGTCATTCCATTTCTCTCTATCTGTCTGTTCGTCTCTCTTTCACACGCATAGAGAGTACAAAATCGTGAATATAATTACGCTGTTCAAAACACGCCGCGATTGTTCCTTTGTCCTATCGGGTGTACCTACCGCGTGTCAACAGACCCTAAACAAAATGAATAATTCAGAGCTCTGGTGCGCGAAAGCGCAAGCCAGCTAGCGTGAATTAACGCTTTTCACAATTGCTAATCGTCAGGCGTGACAAAGGAATCAAATACATGCTTCGAGCTATTTATATTATAGCATGTATAACTACATAATACTGGGAAATAAGTGTGTTTGTTACATGATCATTATTATCATTTATATTTAATCAAAACTATGTATATAAGGAAAAATTGAAACATTAAATTAATTTGAATTTTTTGCAAGTTATTGCATTAAAATTCAAAGTCACCTTTCAATTTTATTTATAAAAATGCACGAAAAAGAATATAAACGAAAAGCAAGTAGAAAAAAAACATCAAATAATATCTTAGAAACTTATATCGAGATATATTTATTAAAATAAAATGGAAAAGATTAAGCAATTAGTAAAAAAAAATAATTTTTTTATATCGTCAGAAATAATATAAATCCAAATAATTTTTAAGATTTGAGAGAAATGCGTATAAGAAGAAGAAAAAATAAAATATTATATCAAGAAGACAGAGAATTAATTTTTTTTTATATTTTAAACACAATTAACTATAAAAATATATCACTTGTAGAAAATCAACAATTCTAATAAATCAGTATAGTCGGTATGTTTAAACAAACCGATCTCTACAACCGACGATCAGCTCAGCAACAAGTAACACTCACACTTCATTTGTCTCTCTCTACTCCGTGTAAACCAGGAATTAGTCCTTTAACACGCTCAGCACCCGGATTTCCGCTAACTATGCAGAAACCTACTTAACGACTATACATTTAACGTTAGAATAATCTCTTTCAATTTCAGTGCTCTTGCAAGTGAATTTTTATCTTATTCAAGTTACTGTTTATTAATAATGGATACAATTTTATTGTATTTTAGGGTCAACTATAATTTTTTTATATACAGAATATTGCAAAATGAAACATATTTTTACGAGCGAAAAACACGTTAAGCTATGTAAAGAAATTACGTGTACGCTGAATAAATTTTGCAATGCAAAATTGAATTAATCGAATCATATAAATGGATTTCGGCTGTGATAATAATTATAGTTAATTTTGAACATTTTATAAAATTCAGTGAATTATATATAAATTAAAATATTCTTTTTGATTTTGCATTGAGAGAGAAAGACAAAAAGAGAGAAAAAGATCTAATTCTATTAATAATATATTTTAATTAAATTTAATAAAATTCTGAACAAAATATAATAAATTCGCAAGTATATAAAGAGAAATATAATATATTTTTAAGATATTTATTTGTATAACAATCTCATTTTTAATACCATCATATATTTATCTGTACGAAACATCATTTTAATTTATAAATAACTGAATCTAATTTGAAAAGCTTATAAATTCGCATTCTACATCATTATACATATATTTTGAATTTATCAAATTTTGTGATTATAATGCAACCAAAAATATGTTCTATTCTGTTTTATCGAGATCTTGAGAACAGAAAATGCTTCAAAAATAATAGAAAAAGTGAGAAAGGGCCTCTTGGGAACTTCGGCGATAATGCCAATTATTCGATTTGGTTAAAATTAGTCGATATGATCAATTTGCGAGCCGGATCTGTAAATCGGCAAATAATAATCTGTATAACACACAATTGTTTTTGTGTTTCGTGATGCTCTCGTCTACATGCATCCCTCGTACAATTAATCCGATAATTATCGTATTAGTCAGATATCAGAGTGTGCGTATAAATAATGCTTGTTTACTAGATTCTATGATACTCATTTGGCGAGCGTGACGCGACATTAGTGGCTCGTTCTCTCGTGTCATTCGTATTGATTATTACGAAATTTATAAACGCGCATGTTATCGTTTCAAATAAGGGTTATCGTTTTTCACACAGAGAAATTTTTGATTTAAATTATTTTCTCGTTGACAAACTCGAGATTGCAAAATTACTATGTGCAAAAATATCAACAATAAAGAAATAAAGAATAGAAATTTTAAAGATACATTGAAGTGCGATTATGATCTCTTAGTAATTAGTATATCAAAATTTTCAGTGTGTGTGATGTGTGATGGTTGTATAATATTTATATCATTAAAATGCAAACGAAATTAATACATAATTTTTATTCGATTTGGAATACCTTGTTTCCAATAAAAATGTGAGCTACATAATTTTATGTATGTATTTTAATTAAAATTCAAAAACAAACACATTATACATTCTTCTACGTATTTATACTTTTCAAAATGATATTGAATATATATTCAATTTTTAACATATCATTAATCATCGGCATTCAGTATTCGATCGCAATATTTGTGTTCACTCGTGCGAAGGCTATTTTTAGACAGATAAATTTTTAGAAAACGAATAAGCTTTCAAATTTGATGTAATTTTTTTATCGGCTCTTTTCTCATGCATCATCGCGCGCCGTTTAGTTTGAATTGAAAATATTACGTAATGAATCTTATTTATTGCCGGCCAATTCACACGAGCTTGCTGCGGCGAAGATTGCTCGTTGAATATTTAATGACAAACAACGGACCACTACCTGGATTGCTATTACATCGTTGACCGAATAATTCTACTTTTGACATCGCGGAACTGAAATTTCTCTCATGTGTGCATTTTGGCTTTATGAATTTTCTATCTCGGCTCACTTACTTATAAGGAATCGGAAAAATTTCCGGTTTCTCTTCTCCGAGATTTTTTTAAATTCCATTAACAATTTTTTTTCCTAATATTTATTCAAGCCGGATTTTTAATAACAGTACTGTGACAAGAAAGAGAAGTTTAGAAATAGGGAAAATAAAGAGAATATCATTCTCTATTTCCGTATCTGTCTGATTATTTTCTTTATATATATATATATATATATATATATATATATATATATATATAATTGTATTTAATATTACTATTATTATTTTTTATATATATATATATATATATATATATATATATATATATATATAATTGTATTTAATATTACTATTATTATTTTTTTATTATTTTTTTATATTATTATTTAATTTTTATTATTTTATTTGTACATATTATATAATTATAATTCTTAAAAAATGATATATGTATGCGATTCGTATAATATTATGTGAAAAAATCTATTATTTTATTAATTCTGCTATTTACGTTCCGCTTACAAAATGTTGAGAGGAGACATAATTTTGAGTTCATACTCTTTTACATTATCTCGAGCGCATTTCGTTGCGGAGAATGAGAGAAAAGATTATGGCATAATTTACTCACCAACTGTGTTTCGTATTTGTCGCATATTTGCTGTTTCATCGGTGCTGATTCTTATTTGCTTCGAAATTTTATGAAGAGAATTCACACGGATAAATCGCGTAAAACGCGGCTTGATTACGTTTATTTCATTCGACATGTCCACACTCGCTTTCGGTAGATGAGGAAAGAAGATAAAAACATTGCGTATTTACTCGTGAGACTTTAGTTCGACGCGAGAGTGTACACAAATAAAACAGGATCGCGACACACAGTTCCTGGAAACGAAACACGAGAGGCTCAACGGACGATTGCCGGAATTGGCGGGAGAAGGAGAGGATGGGGAGCGAACTTCAGATCGTCGCGAGCGTCGCGAGTACATAGGCCGTGTTCCAAAATTCGCCGCTAGTACTGGAAATCTGGTAACATGCATGACATGAACTAGAGATTTCCATTTCTGGCAGTGAATTTTGGAACAAGGCCACAGTTGATTTTCCAGAGTGACCCAAAATTATGAGAAAAAATTTGGAGCAAGCTTGTGCTTTTAGATTATCTCGAGCGCATTTCGTTACAGAGACTAAAAAAAAGATTTTAATTACTCATTAAGTTACGTATCTGCTACATTTACACTTTCGAAATGTGTTTATTTTTGCGTATATATGTTTGAAGGAATGCGGAAAAATACGTTAGTGATTTTTGGATCATCGCGAAAAAATTATTAGTAATATTTTGTTTTTGATATTTTTAATATTCGTGACTTTTATTCGTGAATTATACTTCATTTGAATCGATAAATATTTATTAATTATGATTACATAAGAAAAAGAAAAACGTTTACCTTATTCAATTACGCCATTAATATCGTTAACTTATTCTGTTCAACTGTATTCAATATATCCGCACTCGTTTTCGATAGCCGAGGAAAAAAGATTAACACACATTGTGTATTTATTTCTGGGATTTTGCTCGAGGCTCGAAGATATAAACACAGTACACAAACACAGCTTTTTTTGTCACGAATACGTATCGCGACATGTAGTTCCTGAAAACGAAACGCGAAGGCTCGTCGGACGATTGCTGGAATCGGTGAAAGGAGGGGATGGGAAGCGGGCTTTATGTCGTCACGAGCATCGTGAAGTGCTTAGTTGATTTTCGACCGTGTTGAGTGAACTGTCGGTGCGGGAGATCGTCGCGCTTACATTGAGATTAATTCTCTCGTCAAGATAGTAATCTTTATTTGACTGTTGCGCGAATCGAGATCGGCTTCCTCGAACGTCCGCTTCGACGAACATTCCAGTCGTTGGCTCATCAATTATTTCTTTGGACGCGTGTTTGTCGAAGGTCACGTACGTTACATGAGCGTTTCGAATATTAAAATGGCGGGTGCATCGATCGTCGAAGTAGCAATTGCGTGTACGCAAGTTTTCAGAGTGCCGAGAAAAAGAAAGCATCGGACAAAGATACATCGTAGATTGCGCGCTTATCATGTTTTAATCCAAGTGCCGTAAATGACGCGATGCAATGGATCGTCGCGCATAAAAAACGTCGTCGGAAGAAATGCCGAAGAAAAATATCGGGCGATTTTTATGCTACCCTAAGTACGTTGCGGGTGCCATTAAAAGTACATCGCATTAGTGAAATGTAAAGTGATGCTGGAAGAAAGTATCGCTAATTGGTCTATATATATATATATTTTTTTTTGCGATTCTTTTGCGTTTCGGGAGTGTCGAAAAAGTATCGCGCGTCGAATTTTAAATATCGCGACGTTCGTGAGTGTTAATAGCTATTGATAGTGATTTCAAGTCGATTGATTCGGTTATATGTGTAATGGATCATCGTAGCTTCGGAGATAGATGGATCACGAGAAAGGAACGATTGGTGAGTCTATAATTATGATCAAAATTAATTTAATCTGATGTTTAATCTATATGTGGCGAGTTGACACGATTAAAGAGAGATAAGTGTTTAATAATAATTTTCGATTGTAAATCCTGTTTCTGTATAAACATTATTAAAAAAAAATAAATAATATGATAAAAATATTTTGACAGTAATATGATAAAAATATTATTTTAGAATTTTGTGTCAAAAGTTATGTGCACATTTTCATGCGTATTTTTTCACAATTTTTATATTACATTATTTATATGATATAACATAAGTTATAATATCAATTGTATAAATCTTGTTTGTTTATAAACACATTATTGAAAAATATTTAATAGTAATAATTTTACAGAAAAAATATGTTATCATGTAAATGAAATATTAAATTTATTATTATATATAATCACATCAACACATATAAATTAAACATCAGATTTAATTATTAGCGTATATACTGATGCAATACATTTTATATTGTAAAAGAAAAATGCGTAGAATTAATTTTTACACCCGTCTAATGAAATATAGATTGAAAAAGATTAATTATTATGTGTCAAAATGTCCATCTGACACCAGAAAAATTTGTTTACGATATGAAATGTGCGTTAAAATTTTTGGCCGTATCATACAAAATTCCGTCCTTTAAATTTCTGACATTACTAAATGTCGTTTAATCTTTCGAATTGTCGCGGATGAATAATCGATTAATTAAGAAAACACGCCCGGCGTCACGACCAAAGGCAGGAGGAATTATTTAAGATCGGGGAAGGGGGAGGGGGAGGGAAGAGAGAGGTACGGCCGCTTTGCTCTTGCGATCGCCAAAAACTTTGCTCATTATAGATCGTGCCGGCGACAGCGTCCATGTTCGGCGCTCGTTTGAAATAAGTTTCTGTCAAAAAGCGCTCGACAGTTTCCAGGAACTCGGATCGAATCGGTCGCCAGACCGATATCAAACCGGAGTAATTACGGCGTCGACGGGAAATTGCTACTTAACCGCCAGCTTTTTCGCGTTTCTCTCTCTCTCTCTCTCTCTCTCTCTCTCTCTCTTCTGCGTCCTGAACTATCCGCTTTATAAACGCGTAATCCATTTCGCAAAACGAAACGACTCTTGCCGGAGGCGACTCTTCTCTTAATGTATAGACGCATTATATGGAAAAGTTAGATTATTGTAACGTTATAGAGCTATCACAGGGCCTATCGCGTCCGATATCTCTACGAATATTTTGCAACTATAGAAAATCAGGAAATATTATAAGGAAATTACACGGAATAAGATATTAATTTTAGCTTTTTCTCTGAATAAATCATTTACGATCTTATTCTGTCCGTATACCTCTCGAAACATCATTATCGTTGGAAGAAACATGAAATATATATATGACCGGGAGCTAATAAAATTAAAGTTCGTTCGCTTCATCTTCGTTTCTGGCGGCACAAAAACGTCTCCTTGAATCTTTAAACAATACATCGTATTATTTTTATGCTCCAGCAGTATCGTAAAGAAAATTTACTTTAATTATATTGGAGTGAATGTAAATTTAAATTGAATTTTATAGTTTGAATTATATTTAATTAAATTAATTATGTTCAATTTTATATTTAATGAAATATTTAATATTGAAAAATTTTTATTAAAGGATAACGACTCACACAGAATAGAATTCTCGTTGAAAAGAAGGTGACTCGAAATTAGATGAAAAATATATTTACTTGAAAAATTTCCGTGAATTTTAGCCATCTTGTTCAAGACAATCTTTAATTCATTAATTCAGCAGCATAGTAATTCCTTTCCTTTGGAAATTACAGAATAATTCTTTATTAGAGATATGTTTCGCGCAATTTTTAGATTATTCTGCGATTTGATTAAAAAATGGCGATAAATTTTTATTCACGATCAAAGATGCATTGTAATAGAATGTAACGTGGAGCGCAATTCGTTTTGTGCAAAGTTTCTTATCTTTCGTACATAATATTTATATATATATATATATATGAGACAGGTAACGTTACATTATTTCTCTTTCTTTGCCATCCCAAGAAACACCGAGAGATAATACTCGTACCAATTCCGAATACAAATACTGCGCAATACAATCAGCCATAAATTTTTCAGCAACTTTCCGATCATAAAATGTGGTTTGCGTTCTTTTTCCATATTACGTCGCTTCTTGCCATACATCGTACGATTATTCGATAAATATCCGTTAGGTATCTAAATATTTTACAACCACATTTTAAATATTTCTCAAAATTTCTTGTTACATATTTTAATTATTGTATAAAAGAAACTTACATTATTATAAATAAACAATATTTATATTTTATTTAAAGAAGAAAACCTTAGCAGTTTATTTTGAAAGTAATGCAAGTTTAAGTTTTTGAAAGGTGTGGATTTTTAGTATAAAAATATTAATTATAGTAACTCGATATTAAAATTTTTTAAATAGAAAAGCATTATAAATAAATGTTTTTTTTTTTTAGAAATTATTTACACAAGAAACATTTTTCTATAAAACTTTTTCATTCAGCAGCAAGTAGCGAGTAGTTTTTCCTCCGATTTCTTTCTTTAGTTTACTTTTTAAGAGAGAAGAGTAAAAATCTACTTATTAAAGGAATTTGATTAAATTCTCATGATGAAAAATAATTAGATATTGAAAGAAATTTTTATGATAAAAAGTGTTGCTAAAAAGCATTTTAATAAAATATGACAATATTAATAAAATAACAAAAAGGTAAACTCGGATTGAATTTATGCTGACTTTAGCATTAACTTTGAACTATAATTTGTTCTATTTTTCATTATTCTTTTTCTCTTTGTGTTATTATTTTTTGATAATTATAATTCGAGACATATGCACATATATTTATTTGTTTTATTCAAAGATTTCTTTTTTTTTTTTCTCGAAATACAATATATTTTTAATCTAACTTGTGTGCGAAATATTAACACACATACAGCCGTGCAGCAATAAAACGAACGGGAACTGAATTTCAAAATTATGGTAAACTAGAGAGAGAGAGAGAGACTTCAAAACTTTTGGTTAAAAAAATATCGAGGGACAACCGAACACGCGATCTTTTGTTTGTTTTGTCACAGCATGAGTATAGTCGCGATAGAATTGACGCAATCGGGCTCGTCGATATCGATGCGTACACTTTGATGGCATCGAAGGACCATCGATTGATGCCGGGACGTGTATTTATCGTTATTCGATAAAAACGAAGAATTGCCGACAACGCACGGCGACCGACGAGAAATTCGCGACGTTTTTATCGCGGGCACGGTGGCGCGTGCACCTGAATAACGATGAGAGAAGCGTGCCGCATCGGGAGATGTTTCCGATACAAATGGGGACCTAAAAAGAATCTTATCATCGCGTCAACAAAATAAGATCGTTGCGATAAAAATGATCGGGATTACGAAGGGCATTTTACGATATTTCATATCATCGCTAATGAGTGTCACTTCGTATGCGAATGTTATACGGTTTTATTTAATATTAATCAACGTGAATCTTAAGTATTACGTTTTGCCGTATTTTGAAAATGCATATAAAGCATAATATTGAGTAAGTTAATTCGATTTCGTAGCTGAGATATAAGAGAATAAGTAGTTTACGCTATATATATCACTTTTAATTCCGAACTGTCGAATGGTATTAGCCGCTTTTTATAGAATTGGAATTACTTTTGCAAAGTTCCGAATTATCTAGCTATAAGTGTGCGATATAGACGTGCAATTTCTATCGCGAATCCAACTATGTTTACCTATTTATTTTATGACATGAAATCAATATAAATCGATGGAAGCATCGTCGAAATATCGAAATGAAATTTCTCTAGGATTTTAGTTCTTTAATATTAATCATACGCGTCTATTGACAGTCTGATGGTCGAAAGCCAGATACGGCGAGACACGTTGACAAGTATTGGCCGTAGCCTAGCCTGGTTCGCTCGACAAGAACGATGAGCCGGTATTATTTAGGAAGTTCTCGGCGCACCTGCGCATAAACCCGGGCATTATTACGTCGCCGACGTTAAGCCGCACTGTCGCCCGATTAATTAGCCTCGGACAACGTAGCCGCGCGATTACACGCCGCCGGAGCGGAGTCGGGGGAGGGGGTGGGGGGATGGGGCAGGCGGCCTGCACATTTCTCGTACGGGATCGCACAGGGCGCACCGGCTTGTACTTCATATATCTCTCGACGGGCAACGTGACGTCGCCTTACGCCGTTTTATCACCGCCGCGAACTGCTAAATTCACTCCGGCGAAGTTTGCGCGGGCGCGCGCGTGAAATATACTCGGTGACAGAAATTCGATACGAGAGAGTTCCCCTTCGGTCTCCGCGGGCCACGTAGTACCATAGCGGAAGCTTAAAACCGCTCTTATGAACTCGCTTCGAATTAATCTCGAACGCAACCCGACGAAAGCGGTCGGACGCGATGCGAGAGAGAAACGCGAGTCTGAAAATTTTGTGCGTCGATCCAGCAAGGACTCCACGATAGGATCAGTCCCTGCCACGCGACGGCGATGGCGGTGGAAACCCACAATTTCGCGCGGTAATCTCTGTACGCGGTATCCTCCGTTATATCATAAATAACACGTTACGCGCCGCTGCGTATCGATGAGATCTCTGCTACGCGTATTGAATTATTTACGACGTTTTCGTGTAATTCGGGAATATTCAGCGCAGTATCTTTCGCTCGAAATTAAGATTTAATATAATTGGAAAAGACAAGCAGATGCGGAAAATAGTCGATGATTTTTTAAAGTTACATCGATTTAAAAAATAAATTAAGTAAATAATTATTTTATGTGCTGTTATAATATACTTGGATATTTTAATAATCTTCATTAATCGATGATAACATTCACAATATTCGAATCGAGTTTTAAAAAATTCACTGGGTGAAACTATTGAATAACGATGAATATAAATCATGTGAGCGAATAATGCTTATTACGAATTGAAATTGCACTGCCATATCCTTCATACATAGATCGACATTCGCTAATAAAAATAATTTTTTATTATAAAAATTTTCGTTTTTGAAAGTTATACGCGATGATATTCGCTGACCCAGTTTTTTTTTTTCAAATGGCAACAATTTAAGCAAATTTCCGTCAAACGGAAAGTATTACAGTGCTGTAACGTCGAACAATTTCCATGTCTGCATTACCATTAACTCGCATTAGAACTTAAAGTTGGCATCGACGGCCGCAGTCGAAGTTGACTTTGACGGTTTACCGACAATCTGACGTTGACATCATCGCGCGGGTCGTTCTAAAACTTTCGCTTGAAATGCGTTTGAGCTGCACGTTCTTTTTGCTATTTTTTTTCCTTTTTTTTTTTTTTCTCTTAACCGGATCTTCTACTGGTCGATCACTCTGTCGCATTCGGATCGGGAGACGTAAAGTCGCGTACGGTTTTTCCAGTCGGTTTACGCGACAAAAGAATCTCTCTTGTCTCTTCTTTCCTCGACGGGGAGGGGAGGGGGAAGTCCCGGGAGAAAGGATAGTTTCTTCTTCGGTGGCGGGTTACGCCAAGCGAAACGGACGGTTCGACGTGCCACGTCGAACACGGGGAAGACGTTACTCTACGTCAAGTTCGAAGCAGAAGAAAAGACAGCGCTCTTCTCGGCCTCGTCGTGCTACCCCCGTTGTTCCACTTCGACGAGAAATGGCGTACCGCCGAGGTGTATACATATGTATTACGAATGGTCCGGATATAAAGAAAGAAAGACTTCGGGGGCTTCTCTCGCGTTTGCAGACAGTCGGATTTAAAGCGATCCCGAATCGATCTTCGTCCAATGTGGCGCAAAGTCACATCAGATCTTCTCCCTCACATGATTAGCATACATTTATCTCGAGCTCGAGTAGCTGATCTTATTTTAGATACGTTTGCCATCCGTCGCGTAGAATGTTTCAAGCGAGATCGCAGTGACATCAAATCCTTCAATCCTTCTTTTTACGGATCAAAATGAGTTGAATGCAGATATAGCTTTCTCCTTACATATACAAAATTCTAGCGATATTAATTTATCGAGAGGCTTTCATTTTATTCAATACGTTAAATCGTGTTATATAAATATTAAAATATTATGGATGTTACATATTTTGATCTATATTACAATCTTTAAATAAAATAAGTTACAATAATTCCTTTTTCTCTCTCCGAAAGAAGATAAGATCAATATTTTGTAAAAATTACTACATTTTTTCGACAAATAACGAATGAATAACGCAACTAAATCGCATTCAAAATTAAGCATTGTAATATTATTGATATTTTTCTTGGAAATAATTATTAGGTCATATCGCGCAGCGATGCAATTTGCAAGAGAGATATGAATACACGGAATAACATAAATCTCGGCGTCTCTCGTCGTGAGAGATTACGGCTAACAAGGGAACAACATGTCGCGTGTTAGGCGCGCGGAAATGTGGCTCGGCGCGTAATACGACGAGATGCCGGAGCACTCGATTCGATGCGTCGCTCTCTGAAGAAGTGGATATATATGCCATTCTACTAGCGCTCTGCAAATGCAGTTGAGTCGTTCGCGTGTGTTGCACTTCGCGATCGCTGCAATAGGACGACGCGTCGCGCGGAAGACATCCTTTAAAGGACATACTCGGCGAGTTATTCGCCTGTACGTAACTCGCTCGCATCCAACTCAATGTTATGGAAATGCCTGGGAACTTTTGTCAGAGGGAATTTCCGTATGTGCCGCTGGTGGAAGGGCTGGTGAATCTCTCTCTCTCTCTCTCTCTCTCTCCGAAGCACGTGCGTGCGAGAGGAGGAATTGTGTTGCTTGTATTCTTTTTCTACCGTACTATAGATGGACCACGCGTGCCGAAAACGCGTATTTAATCGCATGACGCGCGTTTCGTCTCGTGGGAAACACGATGGCATCATATTGGATCGTAGAGAGGATTATATTGTTGCCCGTATTAAGTCTTATGCAGCATGCTAACGAGATCGAGGCTGCGATACATAATCTAGGCTTCGTGTTATGGAAATGTATACGTAATATAATTCAGGTTGACGATTAAATTTGTGTTTCTCTTACGCCTTAGCTCGATGAGGGTAAGGTAAAATAAAACTTACACATTTTTAGCTCGATGAGGTTCAAGTAAATTAAAACTCTCGGTAACTGCCACTAAATCTATATATGCGATAAGAAGAAGTATACTTTCGTAATATCATTCAACTACTCGAGCGAACAATGGATTTTGCTTTTTGCTACAAGTTTATTATATAAATATAATTCGCAATTTTTAATCGTGTTAAAAAGAAATTGCATTTATTTTTATTTATAATCACAAATATTACAAGGAATTTAATATAGCAACATTTGACACTGTAACAAATTACATTAGTATGATAACAAAATTACATGATGCTAATATGCCAGTTTTTTAATTAAATTATAACAGAAGATATAGATCTCGTAAAAATTATAACAATGCTAGTAAGAACTAACTAGCGATTAAATGTATTTAACACACAAAAAATTTGCATCATAAAAAATGTGACAACAATTTTACTCAGATACATTTGGAAAATATTAACTAGATCTTTTGGCAAATTTGTTACATTTAATGACTAAAATAAATGCTCTTTCAGTGTAACTTAATAATGAATAAAATAAAAGACGCTTTTTCCATGACGCGAAAAATTTCTCGCGCAAAGGAACAAAGGATCAAACGAGATTGCTAGGTCAGTCGATTTCAAAGACACACGATCATCTGATCGAGCGTCGTTGGCGTCGTCGACAAACTCGAACTAGCTTCTCGCATGGCCTTCCGCCACTTCCTCACCTCTTGTTCCTCCTTCACGGTAACGATGCGCTTCGCCATCGCCGTTGCCAGCAATTCCGAGCTATGAAATACGAGTGTCCGCGCGTAAGCTATTGCCTGCCGTGCCAGCTCGTCTCTCTTATTGCCCCGCTTGTTCGTCGGCTTGTGTTCTCTCGTGTTCTTCGCTGCAACTTCGCGCCCGCACTTTCTCGGATGCTGCTATCGCCTTAAGGCGCGTTTACACTACCTTGCGATGATCCCGTGAAATTGTCTAAAATAAGGAGAGAAGGAAACGCGATATTAGAGTTTCTACTCGTGTCACGAAGATAAATGGTATTACTAACATTTAATGCATATATATTCTTCATTTATAACTGTCAAGATTCGTTTATTCGTTCGTATAAATATATATATATATATGGTGGACTGTAATTGAATATTTCGCATTCAAAAGAAATTGAAATGATTAAAAATTTACATCTTTCTTGTAACATCAAGTATTAAAAATGTGTATTATAGAATATACATTACGTTGTATAAACATCAAAATTGAAAAATATCGTATTTGTTTGATAATGTTTATTATTTTGAGTTTTTCATCCTTTCGTGTTTCTCATCTCTTTTCTTAGACTCACATATCACTTTGAATTTTTGAAAAGAATTACATCGTATCTGTGGAATTATTTTTGTTGATAATTTCGTCGAACAGAATCCTTTATCTACTGCCTTCGCTTTGATCGATTTAACCGAGATGATGATTCTCCGCGAATAGTGTAAATTCGGCTTTATGTGGAATTACGCTTCTCTCCCCTTGCAAATTTCACTCACACCGTGTCACTGACGCGCGATTACGCTCGCGTATATCATCGCGAGTTTCACGTCTCCGTAAAGTACTAACTGCACAGCTATGATGCAGCTCCGTTCTGTTTATGGTTGTGAGACGGTTTTGATAAATTTATTGCCAAGCCAAATCGATGCAGTTTAGTTAAATTGAATTGAGTTAAGACTATTTTCTAATTGATTCGATATCTCGTAGAATGACAGGCTCAATAGAACTAATTGGGAATGATACACGAATTGTTCTGAATTGGCTCTCTCTCTCTCTTTCGCTGGCAACATATTATTTGGTAAATTTGAAAAATTCAATTTTTCTTTATGAAAAATGCATTGGACATTTCTCCTATAAAACATTTTTATTTTACAATATCCAGATAATTAAATAAGCTTATTGAATAAAAATTAATTCGAAATAAATATTTAAAAACAAGGTCAAAAGTATTAAATTAAAATTTAAATGAGATAAAAAATGAGTTTTATTTGCACTTTTTTTAAATGAAGAAAATTTATTTATAATATAGTCGCACATAATTGGAATAAAACTATTGAATCAGCATTGAAAAAAACTTTTTTAGTTCAAATTTTAGTCAACGGAAATTATATGAAATTCTTGAATGTATAGTTATTCGTAATTACTTAATTATTTGTAATATAATTAAAATAATCGACCTTCGTTAAAATCTAGATCATGCAAGTTGCTTCATTCTCTTCCGAGGATGTTTTATACATAGCAATAGATATATATGCCAGTGGTATGTCATGGTTGAAAAAAATGATGCAATAAAGAGCTGACCGAGATTTTTACGAGGCGTAAGCGCGATGATAGATTTCTCATGTTATCTAAAGGACCGGGAAGAAATCGCTTGAAGCGCGGTGATGCTTCTTTTATGACGCATACGCGCATTTTTATCGCGGTATGCTACCGAAACTGCATCAATTTCGGACGACTTTGTTTATCTCGCGATGCGGCTCGCATTCATTATTAACGGAGTGAGCTTTTTATAATGGTGTAATGTACGTGCCGTTGCATCCAAGCATCGTGCAACAGTAACAGCTTTCTCGGGCGAAGAAAAGTGGAGTCAATTTGTAGTCATTTTCCTAGCGAAGTATCTTTTTTCTCTTTTTTTTTTTTTTGCTACCGACATGAAATTTCGTTTAACATGTTGCGTGCCCGAAAGCAGTGTGTCAAATTCAAAGGAAGTTGATAGCCGTTTTTTGACTTGATTAAGATACTGAATATGACGGATTACCTATTTAAACTATCTTGTAATAAAAAAAAAAATCTTATTAAATTTTTTAAAATCTCATTGATAGTATCGTCTACATATATGCTATTCTATTTATATATTATTTCTGATTAATACTGTCTCTTATTTATTGTTTTTCATCAAAACCGTCATCAAAATTTAATTACAAAATACAATCGCAATCCATTATGTAATATTTATAAACCTTACATAATTGTATACGTAATTTAATTCGAATTAAACGATGAAATATTTTGTCGCGCAAGAAGGTAATCGATTAGATTGTAATGTATGCGAAATCTCGGATTTCTCGCCGTGAAAGTCGGATCGTTTGATTTTCCGCGATTGCTGGAACGGTGCAAAGAATTGCCGTAAATCTCCGTGCTGTCCGGAATTCCGACGTGGAAGGCGCGGAAGCGAATCGTACATTACGTGGACGTCTGGCCGGCCAGGATAACCGGTTAGGGTGGACTCGCGCGCGTGTATACGCTTTAAGCTCCTTCCGGCTGCTGCTTCCGGCACAATGGAACGCGACCGATTCGCCCATTTCCAGGGTTGGTGCAGCCGGCAGTGTCGGTCGTGTACGACGCATCCACGGCGATTCTGCGTGCAGGATACAAAAGCTAGGTCGAGCCAGCGACGATGCTCTGAAAGGGACGATTGATCGCGTTCCGCGTCACGTTTGTTCAGGATGCGCGGAATACTCCGACTGTGTGTATCGTAGCTTCTCGCGTTAATTAGCTGCGCCAGTAATAATGCTATTCATATTCGTAGCAAATGATATCTACCGCGGGATAAAACGATCACAGGTAATAATGGCTTAAAGAATGGCAGCGAGACGCGGGCAGTGAGACCGCGACAAAGGATAGCGCGGGCGGTAGTGCTTATCGCGCCGTTTATATTTGTGTGGGATCTGGTCTTTATCTCTAATATATGTATATATGTATCGCGCGTTGGAAAAAGCTTGAGACGAGTTCTCTCTTTTTCTCTCTGACCGTCTTTATGTGTGACGTAGCGTGTAATGCGAAATAGCAATGAAAACGTGCCAGGGCTATCCGAGGGCTCTTCCTATTTACGCGATTCTCTATCTCGCCATCGCGAAGAAACTTTTCCTTCGTCTTTCTTCTTCCCCTCTTCCTCCATAGCTTCTCCCGCTCTCGTTTCTTCTTTATTTATCACGCTCCTGGGTTCCTGTTCCGCCCACAGTCTCCTTTGCGAAAACCTTCAGCAACGGCGACGGAGAACAAAGCGTATCACGCGATACTGTGGAAAATAAAGATCGGGTTCGCCGCATGCGAAACGCGATAGGACGGGATGCCGTAATTTTATGCGGCCACCTGAGAGAAACATTGCGGTACGGGTTTTGTGGCTCGGATGCCGATGATAATCGCTTTACCCAGGTGTTGCTCCAAGTGAAGTAATCGCGTTTTTTTAAGATTAATTTGCGCGTTCTAAAAATATAATCGTATACGCATTAATAAAAATAATAAAAAAATAAGTAATGAGTAAATTAACTTTTCTCCGTTTTATATATACGGATTTATTAAGTATTTTAATGTTTTCTCGATGATTGAGAATACAGCTAAGAGCGATGTTGCTTTAGGGAAATCATCCTTTCGTCGCGGGATATTATTTTTGCGCGATTTTAATAGAATTGCTCGGCGCAAATGTTTGCGTCACTTCTATTATCTATTTCTAAATATCGCATATATTTTTAAGATGCTTTAATCCATGGTTTCATTATACATATATAATAATTCAGATTTTAAATAGTTTTTCTTATTTTTGCAATAATTTTAATTTTTTCTTGTTAGGGGAATTATATTTTATATTTAAAAATAGTTGAGAGAGAGAGAGAGAAAAAATAGAATTGATCTACCTCATCTATCTAGCTAGACTTATATATGACATATGGTTATTTCGGGGTAATTGCGATATTAAAATTCTTGTGCGTAGAAAATAAAAATATCGAAGAATTTTGGATTCTGAAATTTTTCAAGCAATATATATATAAATTTTTTAGAAAATTTTTTCAAAATTTTTTCAGAGAATAAAGATTTAGAATCCGATACGATGAGAGTGCGGAAAATGAATAATTAAGAGCTGAAATTATAAATTTCATAGACATTTCACATACGCAACAATTTTCAAACAAATTTCAATTCATGTACTTGCAAATAAATCGGCAGACAAATACAACGTTGACTATAAATGCTTATAGTTTTGAAATTATGTTAATATTTATGATTTTTGAATTCGATTTCTACGTTTTCTTTTTAAATCATTGAAAAGTTTGCCACGTTTCATCGTCTGTACGTTATTCTTTGTCTCCTCCGAATTTCGTATGCAAATGAGAAACATGCAAGTCCGATATACGTGACATGAATATATCCGAATATATTCGAAAGATAATGGAAGTAAAGAGATTTTTTTAACTTGCACTACTTTGTATTATTACGTACATTGTAACTCTCAATAAAAATTCACATTGTGAGTTGAGAGCTTTTTTTAAATTGTAATTTCCGAATTTAATCGTTCACGGTTAAAATTTTTTTAGCCGTAAATGTGTATGCCAAATATTATTTTTATATCAATATTAATAATACAACTTTCGGCATACGAGCGATTTCATTTTTATTATTAGTAATATTTTATTAAACATCCCTAAAAATATGGCTTATAATTAATAATTTTTTTTAACTGTATTTATAAAAAATTTTCCTGTAGGAATTTTATAAATTTTTCTCCATTTATGAGCTTCTCCACATATGAGCTTTTGTGTTAAATAATCGGTTTGATTATTATGAATATATACACAAATATATATGTATATACCGCTTATACGAGACATGAAAAATATTTCACATTTTGAATTAAAATGTCAAATTTCTCTCGCCAGATCAAATATGCAGCTTATCATTTGCTTTAATTGAATGCTTTCAAACCTAACATGAATACCTGTAGCTCACATAATATGTAATGTAATTATGAAATATATCTTGATGACTAACAACGCAGGAATAAACACATAAAAGTGACTAAATACGAATAAAAGCATTTTTCAATAACATTGAAAATAATTGAATTAATAATACCTTTGCTGGATATTTAATATGGGGTTATATCGAATGATTATTATATATTATTGTATAACTGTTTTATGTTATATAATATAAATATAGATAGAAAAACAGGTGTGTAATATCGCGATGATATCGTAACGATATCGTATCAAAAATCGTTGCCGCGGAATGGGATTTCTTCGAAGATTCTTGATTTCGCTAAAGCACGAAGCACCATAATCGAGATCGGATGAAACGTGTTTCCGACAAATGGGATATCCTGTATGCTCGCGCGCGCAGTGGCGGCGGCGGCGGCGACGATTCATCCCCAGACGGCAATACACCGCGAACGGTGGGGCTGCTTCGCGTTTCTACATTTAAAATGAGCGAGTCAAGTTTTGCATAATCGTTCGCCGATCTCTAGGCGCGCATATGCGGTTAATACATTTTTCCATCGCGCGCGCGCGTTTCTCCCGCGGGTGCTCCTCTTTGCTGCTATATGACACGCGAGAATACGAAACGCTCGAGTGCGAAAGCAAAGTAGAATTGCCAATTTTGAAAGAGAGATACGTTGGTAAATTTCATCGTAAAATTTATAGAAAAATCGGTAAATAGAAAATGCGTGATAAGATAGCAGGAAAAATAAGATTATTATTGGGAAAAGATGCGTAATTGAGGATTTTCAAATACAATCAATAAATTCGTGAACAGAAATTATTTATTAATAAAATTATTGGCCTTGTAATCACCAAATAAAGGCGCAGTAAAATTATGAAATTGTAGACGCGTTTAAAAAAATTAAACATATTGTCTCTCATCACTAAAAAAGTTTTAGACTATCTGTTGATAAAATCGATGTTGCGAAACATATTAAACTTTCAAAATATAACTTGAAAAGAATTGACGTCATTTGGACGTTGTTTCCGTTTTAATTTATATAAACGCGTAAGGTAATATTTAATTTTTAACACACATATGTCTAACAATGACGAAAAAAATGCGGAATCAAGATAATGTTATATTAAAAACGGGTGCAGTTTTTATCAATATAATTAATGAAATAATAATTAATGAAATAATAATGCTTTTGACAATTGATCCATGCGACAAGAATAAAATGGGGAAAAAATGAACGGACGTGCAAGTGCTTGTGACTCTATTTCTACGTTGCAGCGGCATCTAATAGCAGACAAATAGCATTTCGTTTAATTTAAAGCGGAGATCAAAGCAGATTTTTATAAATGCATATAAATGTTCGAATAAAGTTTCGCAACATCGAGGAAATGTAGTTTCTATCAATCTAATAGCCGAGAGATTGACTGAGCAATCTCGAAATGATTCGGCTGTTTTAATAAGCGCTTTTTTATCTATTATTCGTGTTTTATTCGACATGATTTTCTCTCATCGAAATACTGAAAATTTGTTCAATAATTTATATAATTCGCTTAATCTCTTTAAATGATCGTATAATAATATTAATCATAAAATAAAAATAAAATAAAATTTCTCACGTGGAAATATATTTACGTGAAAATTATTGTTGTGGCACGCACGTTTATCACTTTTTTGAATAATATAGCCGCGAGAAATGAGTTTGAAAAAATTAAATGGATTTTCTGCGATTGTGTGGTTTAAATTAGAGGTCATTTAACCCTTTCCTGTCCGGATTATTTCTGACATTTTGTTTCAGCAGATCTACGCATAATTTATCTATTTCTACTTATATTTTACGGTTCGTATGTTTTTCCATATTTTAGTAATCTTTCAAATTACATAATCCGCATAAAAGAAGATAAGAAATCTTTATAATATGCTGGCATAATTATGACAAATATTTTCGGAATCGCTAGAAATTCCCATGTCGAACTCGACATAAAACCGGCTGGAACGAAATGCAATGTCGAATCAGATTCGATCGACATAAAACCGCAAAAGATTAAAATCTATAATTTTGCAATTTTAAAATTTTAAAACTTTGAACTGTTCACGTGTTGTGTAAATATTCAAAGAACCGACTAAATTCACAAACTTTATCGAATTGCAATAAATTGTAAAAATTATCGCGCGCACATTAATGCAATTTATTATATATCCAATCGCTGATGTATATTATATTTCAGAAAGAGCTATTTGATGTAATTATTTATGTTTATCGAAGCGTGAAATGAAAGCGAAATATATATTACTTAATATAAGCACAGATAACGCATAATAAACATTCGTAAATATTTGTTTAAAAAGTCACAAATTATTATTTTACACTAATTGTTTTTCGTTTCCAATTATTCCGTTTTATAGTCATATCGATTAAATGCCGCATGAAAAATCTCAAGCCTGTTTATTATATATTTATCATGTAATAATCTCGGTTTCTCAATAATTGATCAATCAAAATGAGAAAAAGCTAAACGTGAACGAATACAATATTATTGTTTATTTCTTTATCTTTTTAACGTGCATAGAAACGTAACTCTATCTCCAAGGACGTTTTCTATTTTCCTTCCTTCTCCTGTCTCCTGTCATTCCGACCAATCAGCCTTGGTTCCGCTCTGAAAACCTCGGATCGTGCGTTTTTGTCAATATTCACACGATGCAATAATTATATACATGATTTTCCGATTGCGCTTCTTATCGTGGTCGATGTGACATTACTGGCGACAAGCAAATCATTCTATAGATCATGAAGAAAATTGCCTTGCAAAAAACGATTCTTTTATTTATGTTACTACAAGGTTCAAATATAAAGCATAACATATATGTGTCATATTTTCTAAGTAAATTGAATTTTCTAAAGAAGAGAGAAAGAGAAAATTGAAGGTTGACTTTGAAGGGAAAGCTTGGAGAAAAGACATAAGAATTCAAAGGACACCAATTTTATCGGTTGATGTTCTGCTTTGACGAAAGTGAAGTCTTTTAGGATTTGTACCTTTGAGAAATATTCTATGATTTCATTTGGAAAATATCTATGTTTGGGAGGAACTGCCATGAAACTAGAATTTTCAACCGATGATTTAACTAACTAATATATAAGATCATTGGAGAAAGAAAAATTCAAGATATAAATAGCTTAATCTATTATATTTTTATCAGTAAAGATACCAAAGCGCGAAAAATGATAAAAGAGATTGTCGATTTTACTTATAAAAGCATATATAAAGTTTACACATAAAGCGAATATATATTATATTTTTGCTGCATGAGATGCTTTGAAGACATCTTTTTCGAAATTTTTATTCTTTTTCTTCTCCATTTTTGTGCAATTTTTATATCTCGAATATTATCAAATAATAACATTATGCACATAATAAAATATCGGTGCATTAAAATAATTATTATTATAAAATTAATTTTCTTCGAAAAATTATGCATGTTATTCGCGGATAATTTATGAACTTGAAAATAAGTACCCTTTTACTTTGACGAAACGCGTGATGTATGTCTGACATCTCGTGCAGATTCAAATTATATCCGCACGTATATTAACAAGGTCACACGAGCATACCGAATCAAGTGAGTTGCATGCATTTAGCTGTCAAGAATAATTGTGTCTTGATTTATACGCTGTGTAATGTGAAAGATAAACAGTTTTTTAATTAATTGAACGTTTATCTAAATGAAAAAATATAATTTAATAGTTTTCAAATATTTGACCATAAATAAAAATTTCTTTTATAATTAATAATTTTTTATTAAAAACTTTTAATATAAATCATAGCTAGAAATTGAATGTGTTCTTAACAAAAATTATATTATCTCTTAAAATTAACTTACAATGCAACACATAATCTTGTTATTTCTGTGTACAGTATAAAATTATATCAAGAATTGGTTCTATATTTAATATTTTATAAATTTCATATATATTTTTTCTACGTATTCATTTCTAATAATCATACAAAATGTCGAAGGATTTTACGTATTTTAAGCTCATTTCTTAAAATCGTTCAATGAATTACTACATTTGCCTTAGGCGCGTTTCTCGCGGTTCGCTTATTTTCCGAAGAAGTCCTTGCTACCGTGCGTCGAATCAAAGGAAAGGAGGAACGAGATTGAATGCCTCGTTCTCGATCGCGTTCATCAAAGGGTCCCGGGATTCCTTCGAATGAAAACCGTACAAGTTTATTTTCCGGCAGCATCGAGAAGTTCGCTCTCTGGCGTAAAAAAAAGCCCGACTCGTCGTAGCGATGGTAATGTACAATAAAACAAGAAGAAAGATATAAAGAGTAAAATGGAAAAAAGAAGTCTCTCCCACCTTCGGGTATATTTTCACTCGCTCGCGCAAACATTAGCGACTTTCACGTAAATCGCTTCCCCGGGAACGATATACCCGTTAAATCGAACTTACCGACCTATCCGAGGTATACGTCGAACGTGGTACGAAAACCCGGGCAACTAGGTCGGAATCCAGAAAGAAGGAGAGACGCGACGCACAAAAGGGTATTCGAAAAACTTCTCTTGTACTACTCCTTTCTACTCTACAGAGCCGTTACTTTATTTTCTCTGTAGCAAGTACTATCTCGATCGAGCGGCGTTCTCGGGATGGAGAAAGAATGCTGCGCGCGATAGTGGTTGCTGCACCTAAATCTCGTTTCCCTTAATATGACGGACGTGGCTGCCGGGCCGGGCACGCGCCAATTTTTATCGCAACGTCTATAATAAATTCGGTTTGACGCGCGTGTGGCGCTCATCTCTACCGAAAGTCTCGTCGTAGAAGAGCAGTACAGCACGTATAGTACGATGAATGTTTTGTTAAACTTTTTACTATGTATATTTTTTGGAAAAATTATACTCTTTGTTAAAAAAATTTGTAAGATAATGAGGAAAATATATGTAATATCTCTTCAATTTATCTCTATAAAATATATCCGTGCGTCGAAATAATATGTAAATATATCAAAATAATATAATTTTTTTACATTGTAACGCTACGTTGTAATTACTCTTTCATTAAATCACATGTATTGATTATAAAATAAAACAATAAAATATGTTGAATTTTTTGTGAAAAAATAATTTAGAAGGAAAACAATTAGAATCAAAAATTAATTTTAAAAAAATACTATGTACATTATATCTTTTAGATAAAATGAAAGCTGCATGAATCGTTCGTGAGAAAAATCGTATTAAGATACTTATGCAAAATAGGTTTGCTATTCTTTTAATATGCAATAAATGAGATGTCGTGCAATTTTCAAACGGATTTGTCCGCATTTTAATGTCGCGCATTTTCTAGCTTCAGTGTCGTTTCAATTATTACAAAATGTGAGATGACTGAGATAGCTCGTGTGAAAGGAGCGTTTCATTTTACGTTCGGTTTTAATGGGTTAACCGGAGCGAGAGAGTCATAATCACATCGCGGATTGCGCGCGATCTTTCGCGCGCGGTGGAATATTATAAAGTCGTATACGAAGGACTGAAGGAGACGAGGCGTGACTATCAGCGGAGTTTTCGCGAAAACCGGCACACTGCGATGTTTCACCGAGATAGAGTTGTTGCCGAACTTTTGTCGCGAGCATTTAGCGCGATATTATAAGCGAGCACTTGTTCTCGCGAAATATTGAAAATGTTTTCTACACAAGCGATCGTAAATGTAGAATATCTTGATATCCTGTACTTAATTAGGGTAATTTAATGAAGCTCTAGTGTTATGTGTGCGAGAAACATTCGAATATCTTCCATTCAATAAAACAGTCGACGATTTTTTAAATAAAATATTAAATTACTTTTGTATGTATTGATAAAAATTTTTTTTTTCATGATAAACTAATGGCATAACCAATTGTATTATTGATCTTCATTCATATTTTTACGTGATGTCTTAAATATATGTATCCCTCGATCGAAGATCCTATTGCCGCGTCTCTGAAGGTATTGAAACCGAAGAGATTCATCGGGGAGTCGCGATCGTGCCTTTCGAAATTCAGCTGCCAAGCATATCTCGCGCATCTGCCGTAGAAAAAAGCAACGCCTACGAAAAAGTGAGGAACGAGCGGGCATAGAATCCTTCAGATCGCGTGATTCTGAAACGTGGTGAATATGGCCACAACACTCTTGATGCATCGACTCGATTTCGCTTAAACCATCCGTACTACTCCTCTCGATGTCAGAGCCACGTTTACCGCGCGACCCGCTCTCTATTTTTCGAAAATGAGGAGACGATCCTTTAAATAATAAAATCCGTGGGATCGCGAGAGAAACGGATCACAGCTACATCGATTCTGAATTTTGCATATTTGCGATATCACTTTTTACGTTATTCTGCTTTTCAGAGCCGATTTAATGTCATTTAACATTACCAAACAAAATTAATAAAATATTATTTTGCTGGTGTCAACAACAGAAAATTTGAAATATTTTAATATACGTAATGTAAGAAGAAAAATTAATTACATAATTATAATTGTGTTAATAACATGTCAACTTTGTGTGTGACTTGAAGGTACAAATTTAATTTATTAAAATTTCACATATTTTTGTTACATTTGGTGCGTTATGTAATTTTATACATTTGCGGCTAATCAGCATGCAGGATATCTCAGAATTTTGCTTTGAGTGACATATTTTTTGCCGAATTGTCATCTTTATTTGGAGAAATTTGTGAGACATAATTTATTGAAATTATTAATCTCATTTTTTTTAGTCTATCAAAATTCGAATAAAAATTCTGAAAAAATAAATTTTATTTAAATTTAAAAGATAGAAAATAATAAACTTTTATTTAAATATCTACTATAAATTTAGTTTATAACAAGTTGTTTTTGTTTGATGCCAGAAATAATAGTATTCAAGTTACAAATTGATTTTATAAATTAGCTATAAATCTATTATTTCTCTAATATGCTTCTCCAGATAGATGTATATTCATCTTTCTATTCAATGGGACATTTGATCTATTCACTCTTGATAAATATTACCTATTCCACATGTGTAGCTATACATCTGTCAGCGATGCTTTTAATATCTATCGACGAAAACTTTCATAATATGGTCAACAACATTTTGTATAATAGTTTCAATGCGCATGTGAAACAATAATATTACTTTATTAATGTACATGATACGAACTCGTAAACTAGTTAAAGTATTTCACAATCACAGCTCGTACCATATTGAATTCTCGACGAATTAGACCGTCCTTAGTATCGAACAAATTGAAGTAAATTGCAAATTGATTCGTGCAGAGAGAGAGAGTCATCATCTGACAAGGAAACGAGTGAAATTTCGTCGAAAAGGGTCGATTGGCGTTTAATGCACGCCGTCTATTCAAATAGAAGTTTATCTGTCAAGCTGAAACTCATAATAGCGAGTGTGAAAATTACTCCAATGATGGGGCTAAGTCGCTTTAATACTAATATTTTTAAATTTTTTTCTTGAGAAACATCAAGCACGTTTCGTTTTCTGACAAATAAAATTATATTCACAAGCGCTTTACAGGTCTCATATATATAATATCGACTAATTAAGATATCGGTGCATCTCTTAAATTCACTTTCCAAGATCAAAGCGGTATCTTTCTGTAGTATCTGCAATAGCTTTTAAAAGCAGTGGAGCAGCTCACCTGCGATACTTATCAAAGAAGAAAATCCCGATTTACGTGCATAATAACAACTGCGCAACACTTTGACTAATTATTCCGCGACGCGCACCTTATTAAGGTATACGTCGCGCATAAGTTTGCAAATTAGGCTTGCGTAAGATCGTAGCTTCTGCGATAGCTTAGAAGGAGAGAAGATGGAATGGATAACGACACGAGCGGCGGTGCTCGACGAAAATCCTCGTCAATCCGATATACAGATCCTCCGATTGAAACCGGTGATCAGATCCTCGTCGATCCGATATACATATCCTCCGATTGAAACCGACGATCAGAATCTCGCGATCCGTTGTATAAAGCCACTATATCACTGCGTCGACGATCGAAGATCGATCAGACTCGAGGAGCATGAAAGCGTGTCGTCTCTTAAGGAGCTGCTCTCCGATTACGAACGAACCGATTGATTACGTAACCCGTAAGCTCCGCCCGGGGCTTTATGATCCCTTCTTCCCGCGAATCCCAAACGCGCCCATTACACGGAGTTTGATGGAACGGCGGAATTAGAGAGCCCGTTGTCTTATGTTGTCCGTGTAGACACCGACAGATCGCTTAAATACGCCGGCACGAATGCGCTTTGTAAGGGAAAGAGGAGGAGGGAGGGGGCTTTGTGATCGAGAATCGGGGAGAAAAGACGAATCCTCGGGGAAGACTTGGCTTCGTCTTTGGACGATGAATAATTCGTAAGAGGCGCTTTCACATCTGATAATCGATCGAAGTTTTGATATTTAAACCTGCAATAATGAGATGATATACAATGATATGCATGGTATTTCATTTTTTAATATTAAATATTTTCTTATAAAATATAAGATATATAATAAATATAAGAAATATTATTAAATATTTATTTAATAAAATATAAAATTATAAAAATATTAAATTAAATTTCTATTAAAGTAGCATATAATAAAGATTATTTGAGAGGGACAAAATTTTTCTTTACCCATTTATATTTTCGATACTTTGCGACTAAATAGCTGTTATTTTTATTATATTATATCTCTAGTACCTAATAATTTAATAAAAATTACAAAAGCACAAATAATAAAAGCGAGACAATGAAAATTAAACAATGAAAAGATAATGAAAATAATATTACAACGAAGGAGATGATTAATTAGTCAATAAATAAATTGACTGTTTCAATTTTTTATGGAGAAGTGGACCTATCGAAGTAAGATCATTTGATTTTTGGTACGACGATCCGGCATTAATTATTATAGTTGGAAACTCGTTCTGATAGGGCTGGCTTTTCGATATAGCGGCGCGGCCACCTACCCTAACTAGGAGCCAACGTGTTAAGACGGGAGGAGCGAAACTTTCGTAATTTGCTCGTTTGACCTATGGGCATAGACCGGCCCCAAATATGACGGATATTCCAATTAAGTAGCTTTCCGTCGTTTGCCGACACAAGAGAATCATGGAAAATCGAACATCGCGCGGCGAATTCTTAATCCTGAAAAGCTTTGTTCTACTGCTGATAACAAAGATCCTCCACTGAAAAGTGTAGCACTTTTCGCATAGCTCTTGTTATTTTTACTTTTCTTCATTATTGTTGTGAACTAGTTATGATAAAAAGAAATCGAAATTTAACTAAAAATGAGAGAAAATCAATTTTTTTATTTTTTCGAACCCCTTCTTCTGACGTATTTAGTATTACTGCTATTAACTATAAAATTTATAGTATATTTTTTTACATAAATAATTGAATAATTATTGAGAGAAAAATATTTAATTTTTCAAAATATATATAAAAGATTAACAAAACCAAATTATAGCTTAAAATAATTGTAAAATTTCATGATGAAATATTGTTTAAATATATTAGTTTAATCCATTATTTTTTTTCTGAATGTGCTTTAAATTTATTAACAACGTCATTTGGAAAAATTAAAATAAAAATATTAGAGCGCTAATACTTATGTTTTTAATTCAGCTTTTTATATATATTTACTTTCACAAATAAACGTTGCAACTGCAGGATTTCCATAAATTTTACGAGTTATCCGTCGACTTGATCCAAAGATTTCAAATTGGAATTCTAACTTGAGCTCTCAGCCGGTGAAGCTCGCACGGACTAAGCCTTCGGTCAACAAACCTAAGCTTACCGCAGGTTCACTCATTAATGTGAACAACTCAGTATTGTGATCGAGCTGCATATATATAATATATATATGTCCATCAAGGAACACATCTTCCATCATCTATGAACGATTTTATAGTGCCCGAATGATAAGCCTTAATCGCCTTTTCCATAAATCCCTTGGCGTTACACGGTAACAGAATTAGCAAGTAGTTGCACGCTTCACTAGAAATTTTCGTAGCCATGCACGAAAATTCGATCGGAAAGATGGATAGATAGATAGATAGATAGATAGATGAGAGAGAGAGAGAGAGAAACAGAAAGGGACAATATTGTCGCAGCGATGACACTGACCCGGAACATCGGGACAGATTGGCCGGGTTATTCTTGGCGTTATACGACGCCACGTTGGCGACGTCCAATTAACGTTCGTTAAGCGGCACACGACGAGCCCTGGCTACGCGTCCTTCAGCGGGAGAGTGATTAACGGTATTAGCTGAGAGCGGAGAGCGCGCGATCGAGAGGGAGATCTCTCTTTCTCTCTCTCCCCGCCCAACTATGTCATGTCTCGAAGTCGAATAATGGGATTCTCTCGCGTTGGAGGATGACTAAGGCCAAAGGGCTCACGATCGTCGCCATGCCATTCGACGACCAGTGGCGGCGATCCACCGTCCACCTCCGCATTGTGCTGGACAATCGTGCTCGGTTTGCCGTGTACACAAGTACATCCGAATCGCAAATAGAATGCGTCCCCCGCGTCTCGACGATCGTCGCATTGACGCAAAGTCAACGCTCGCATCAAACAACCGCGGTCTCCAAGATTGATTGTTACTGTTATGTCGGGACAAATGATGAATTTCGAACGCACACATCGTGACGATTCGTTGACATCGGATTGAGATTAGCCATCGCAAGATAAACGTAAGATTCGGAATTATTATGGATACAACATATATGTTATTGTGCATGATTTTTTTACATTATTTAAAATCACGAATATACATCTCGATAAAATAATGATAATAGATATCGAGAGTAAAAAAACTTTAAATTGTTATAAATAGAAAACATGATATTCTTTGTAAAGTAATTATAATTTGAGTAACAAACTTAATAAAAAGTCTAAGACTAGAATTCTCGTAAAGTGAATAATAATTATAACAATAATTATGATTATATTATTTAATATAATTACGATTTTATTAATGTATGAGAAAAAAATTAGAAGCAGAATGCTTATATCTATAATCATGATAGGGAGATAACATTTTTTAATGTGACAATCTATCGTAACTTTTTTTAACGACAAATTGTTTAAAATTAGTGAGTGTCATTCGATCATCTGTCATATTAAAATTATGCTATCTATTTTTATTCTTTGTTACATAACGTGTCTAATTTTATCTATAATCGTCACTTGACGATTAAAATCCGATAAATCCGATTATCGATAAAGCGGCAGTAATGGAATTTTTTTCGGAAAAGTTGACGTCAACCGTTAATGAACCGCAATTCATAAATTAATCTCCGCTTCGTCAACGAAACGAAAATATCGTCTTCGAAGATGGTTACGCGCCGACGGTATAACGCAACGTATCCGTTAACGATGTTTAATACTTGCAACGTCTGCAAGTATTCGCGCGAGCGAACTTGCTGAGAACGCAGACATGCGTGCGTCCGTAAGCTGGGAATAACACGAGACAGAGACCGGTGGGGGAGGGAGCAGAGAGTCTGCTACGGACCTGATGTTTAACGCTGAACATCTTTGGCGAGCGAACGAGGGAACGTAGAAAATGTTATCAATTATCGGTGATGTAATAGTTTGCTCTTGCACACTTTATGCGAGCGGGCGAAGTTTCTTCATTAAAATGCCTCGTTCAAGAAAAGCATTTGGTGCCTGCGAAGAACCGCGCCGATACTGAGAGGCTTAATGAGAAATAAAGCTGAGCGCGTTTATTGCTATCGGACGCCGAAAGATACAATTAACCATTTCGAGGGAAGATCTGGCAATTTAGAAATGTTGAATATAACTTTAGTTAGGAGAGAGTGTTGATTCGTGAAATCTATGAGGGATCTATAAAGAGAACTTTTTATAATTTTCGAAAAAATTAAAAACTCTCAGCTATAATCTATAAATGGTATTTTTTTAGTATATTTAAAAATTTTAAATAAATTTAATTATTTTCATACTATATGAAATTAGATGAATATAAATATTTTATTTCTTACTTAAATTTATTTAATGAGATGTGTCAATATATATTTTCAAAAAATACATTATTAATTCTTTATCAGTTTTAAACGAGTAATTGTTTTATCATATTTGATATGACAATGCTTGTCCATATAAAGTGTTACGTCTGTGTCAACATAAATTATCACATTAGTGTAATAAATAATCGAAATGAATTTAAATGGATTTTTTAGATTATATATTACCGTTAATCATATTTGTATAGATTCAAAGGTAAAATTTTATAAAAGTATTTTGTCATTGCATATAACACGTTACTAATTATTTATTCATGTTATTTGACATCTGATAATTTTATATCTAGGATAAGCTTACAAACCACTTTGTTCTCATAGTTATTGTTCGTATATATAATTGCTCGTATATATAAATTTGCATTTATTTCAATGTGACAGTTATATCGATTAGCCTGTGCCTTATTCGTTAGTGCCTTTAATTATTGGAACATGTCTCTTTCTCTATTTCGATAATAATAAATGGATAAATGGATTTAATTAATTAATTTACATTTAATATCGAAATTAAAGCTAATTGGACGATATAGAATTACATTCAACTTGCTATTGACATTTTGCGAAGGTACCGATAATCATCGTAAAATGGAAGATACAGATGGTCGTAATTGCTTAGCATTTTATTATTATACGGAATGAAGCGACAAAAGATTAATACGATATCTCAGTCTTATACACGGAATGGTGCGATAATTTCTCAGCGATGGACGCGCAAAAAAGATTACGTCGTCAGCGGAGGAAGGTTAACGGTATCGTTGCTTTTAAAGCGCTCGGAATCGGCTTTAATCGTCGGTCCTTGTCTCGATTACCGCGCGTAATTTTTCTCGAATTTCACATTCTAATATCTTGGCGGGATGAAAGAGGGAGGGAAGACGTCAGGAATCGACCGCGGGAAAAAGAGGGCGGCCACCCTGTAACTCGCGCACGAATGTGCACCTTGCGCTTCGCGTCCAAGCAAATTGCGCGGAATCGTTTAATTTCCTTTGCAAATGGCGGACTCCGCGGAAACGGGTTCCGTTTTCCCCCGACGGCCCTTATTCCTTTCCGTGCCCTCCGGGCATACGAAGGGCGCTCCAAGCACTTCTCGCGTTCGGCGAATTGCGAATATTCGCCGCTTGTTTTATCCACATCTAGAGTCCGAAGGGCGAAACGAGCACGCGCTGGCTAGCGGGCATGAATAGCAAACACAAATACATACGTAAGTTTTTCGGGCGAGATGGACGTGGGGAATATTTGCCAGTTATCGGGAAAGAGAAACTTGGAGGTCCGCGGGCGATAAATCATATTTGTGCCGTGTTTGTGCGATTTATCGCATCGACGCGCTGGCACTTTCAAGATTTTCACCGGCGAAAAAGCGTAGAAACGGAGTTATTCAAAGGCGACATATAATGCGCGGATGTATTGAGGATGTAAGAGTTGTTGACGTTTTCTTTTAGAATAATCGCATAGTAGAAATGTACGGCGACGAAATTCAAGATTGCAAAAAGATAATTTGCGATATAAAAAGCCGAGAAAAAGAACTCCTGTTATATTAAAAATATGTTACAATTGTAAAGATATATACGAAAAACAAATATAATAATTATTTCATGAATTCATCTCTTGTTAGGAATACGATAACTTGCAAGATTCTCTAAACGAGAAATTTGATATAAAATAATAATTTTTCTGGATATTAATTAAACTTTAACAATACGAATAAATAATGGAGAAATGTATGCTTGAATTAATTTAAACTCGAATGAAAAGTTTCTCACGATTACAAAACACTTATTAAAGTTTAATACAAGTTGCAGATTTTTATCTCTCCGACATTTCGATATTTTCTATAAATAAAAAATTAGAGATTAAATTAATAAAAAAATGGATGTTAATTTATGGGGCGAGGAGAAGCAAAGTTCTTCATTAACGAGGTGCAAGCTATCGGGGAACAGTCAGTACAATAGAATAATTAGCGAACGCGTACTCGCTTAGTCGTAATGTAGTCATAGCAAGCTGGCAGAGAGAAGATTCGTCGGTGTTTGCGTTCTATTTAGGCGGCGTCGTAATTTACATCGGTTATGTCTGCCGCGCGTTGCGGAATACACTGCGCTGCTCTTGCATTCCATATGTATTGACGTCTTTCTCTCACGAATGTAAATAATTCCTATTGAGATATAACGTAATTGTTCCGGTCGCTTTCACGGCATGATGCATCGTATTGCGCCTTTGCGGAATGAGATTCTAGCGTATGTACCAATCTATGTTACTAGCAATTAGCTTGATGAAAGACAATTTATTTATCGCACGCAATTATCTCACGTCGTTCACAGGTGTTTTCCGAATTGTAAAATTCCAACGCGCTTTTGTCATTGCATTTCACTCAATGCAAATAACGGAACGATACGAATCGATTATTTGTGAGAAATAGCTATTTAATGCAGTTAACGAGCGTTCTGTTGAACGAGTTTTTATGCAGCATTCTAAATATCGCGTTTTTCTTTTCCTCTTTTGTGGACATTAAAGAATAGCCATTTGAATTTTGCATCAACGTTGGAAACAGATGAAACTGTTATTCTCTCTGTTATTTCTATCCGTAGAATTTTATATGTACAAATAATAAAATTGATATTTTTTTTAGTGTATTTTTATGCAGGCATTTCAGTCGGCAAATATGAATTTATTATATTTATTATTATAATACTGGTCGTGGCCTCCTTTCTGCTGTTACGTGACTAAAATATTTTAACGCTGTTCAGGATTAATTGGGTCGCGGATCTAGAGCATTATAAATGTGGCAACGTATCCTATGTCGCGCGAAATAACACAATTATATAGAATGCTATGTAAATATTATGTGAATATCTTGTTTTCTTTTTTAATAGATGCAATGTTACAAAAGGTTTACAAACATATTTTAATCCAGTCAAGTCGATAAATTCGCGATTAACTGTCGATCCTAATTGCGGTTACACTTCGTTATAGTTGTGCGGTATTTTATTTCGAGCGATAATAACGTCGCTTATATATAAATCTCGCTGGGAGGCACGACATATTTCATCGTCGAGTTATAGCGATCGCTTAATTTTTAGGTCAACTAAGTCAGTCGTATTCGCGTGCAAATGCACACGTGGCGGAAGGAAGGGGAGATATTGGCGCTGTGCCTATCATTGCCCAATAACCTGGTTCCGACTATTACGAAAACCGGAACGTGATAGTGCCAGTGTAGCATAAAGCATTTTACTCCGGATGATTGTATCTCTTTTGCCGCGAAAAAGTATTATTTATTTTTTTACTCGTCGATACACTTGGAACATTAGCTATCGATGAAAAGAATCGTGTCATACCTAAAAAAAATTTCTGTGGAAAGATTGAGTGTGTGTATTTGACTCAAATATATAAAATATCATTTAGAAAAATAGATTTTAAAATCGAGATATATTTATTTTTTATGCTACTAATTTTTTTTTATTTTAACGTAACTCTTGAATTACGTGATTGATATAACAAACAATGCAGCTGTGTAATTAAAAGGCTTTTAAAGATTATATCTTTTTGTGCGGATTTTATATTTGATCATACGAACCATACGGTTTCATATTTATAAAATGTGAAGCACTATGCGGAATTTTATCCTGATCCCGGAACGCCAACGTGTTTTTTGAAACAATGTCAACATATGACGTGTTCTGAATGAAAGAATATAATTCTGGAATATATATTTTTTCCCAATTGTTCTTTTATTTGATGGCATTTAATTGAAGATTGTCAAAATATCGAAAAATGCATGTAATTCATAATCGTTTGCGAACGTACTGTAAAATTTCACGATTTCTATTTGACAAACATTTGACAACCAAGCATATTGCATTTCAAATTCTCTCAACTCCTTTACCTCCAATGTAACTATATAAAGGATTGTGTAACTTGAATTTAATATTGAGCTATTGCGGAAGTGAAACTACGATAGATATAGAGATGTGTAATCTATATTTAAACAGTTTGAGAAAAGTTTCTAAATATTTTGTGTTTCTAAATATATATATAAACATAAAAATATATATAAATATTAGATATCTTTTAATTACGAACAAAATTTGAAATCTCATCTTTTCTTCTAGAGAGAGAATGAGAAAATTGTTTAATATCGTTAATATACATGAATGCTTCAAATGTTCGATTTCTCGTAAATTCAAACCGACTGGAGGCGTCGAAGCGCACGACTTACGAGCTCCACTCGGACATAATAAATCAGTCGCTTAATATTGAGGCGCTAAGCAGAGCTCTGTGTCATGCACGCATGCGTGCGTGCTGCGTGCATACATCCGTGCGTACGGCCGAGGATCCGGTACGAGTCCGTGCCGAGTGTAAACGCGTGTACGCGCTCCGTCAAGTATGCGTCCGAGTGAATTATGTGCTTGGCCGCCGTGTTTACCGTCACTCCGTAAATTTGCATCGTCCACGCGGACTTTACGTTTACGGCCGGCCCCGGTACCTATACATCCACTGACGTTCGGACGTTGCACGTTCACGGGGACATTGCGGAACCTCTTCCACGTCAGCAGAAGATAAAGCCTCGGGACGATCTGCAGACTCGATAGGCCTTGACGTTTTCATGGACATTTCCGTTGCGGATCCCGGACACGAACAAACGTTCCCCGGAAACGGGGAGCAGCAGAGATTCTTCGTTCGTCAATTCAATAGACACAGATGTTCCTCGAACCCAGTGCAAATAAATACGGATTTTTATTTAGCTACAGGAATAAGTTCTTAAAAGTTATTGAAAATATTGCAGAATATATGTTAATAAAAATTAATTGCACGCGGCATTAAATTACTAAAATAAATTTATTAAAATAATTTAAAATTAAAAAATTTCATTAGCGAAAATTAAATATTATTTTTAAAAAGATTCTACTATTTATATGTATTAAATTATATATTTTTATAAAATAATAAGCATATTATTTGAAAAAAATATAATATATGTATAAAGGAAGAAAAGAGAACCGGAAAAGAAATCAGAGAGAAGATATCTAAAATGATAGTTCCTTAGCTGCTCTAAGAATTCGCGCATTTATCGTTTCACCATGTAAATGTTCAATGTTCGTTGAATTTGAAAGGGCGAATTTCTATCTGCCAGAATCAATCGCGCTGAATCTGCTCAATCGAGAAAGGCGGATAGCTAGAACATGCGTTTTGTGAAACGATTTTGTAATTCTTTACTTTTCGCTTTGTTACGAATAAAAGTTTGAGCGAATGGATAAGACGACGGTGGCGGGAAAAATCACTTTGTGAAAAATGCAAATACGACTTTGCATTCGACTGGACAATGCAGACTTAAGTGCTAAATCCCAAACGATCGAAGAAATATTATCTGAACCAGATACATCCAAGCTTAATTGAACGACATAATTTAATCTCGAGAGACATATTATAAGAGGACATATGTATAACAGTGATTTTAGCAAAAATTGATTTAAAAGATTGAAATCTTTTGCATATTCTGCAAAAAGTATATTATACGTAAGACATATAAAAATAATTTATGAAAAGTAAGTTTTCAAAAGAAAGTAAATTAAATGGCATAATTGATGTACATCATGTTTTCCATGTTCTTTTTGAATGAATTTCTGCATTAATCTGTAATGTCATTTAGCAAATGTCAATTTGGAAGTGTTTACTGTACCTAATTACTATTATTATTTATTTAACGTTAATTCATTATTCAAAGATAAACAAAACAGTTATAATCATAAATTAGATATTTGGTTGTACTTCTCTAAATAAATTAATGCATTGATCGCATTATCGTATATATCGCGTGAATTATTGATCAACTAAACTCAAAATAATTTCGTATACATTTGTCTCTCTGCATTGTACTAATATTTATAAGTTTTTAGCGAGAAAGCTTGTCGCGTGCGGATTGCCTTTCCGTTCTTCTTTTCAAAGAGTGTGCCCACTCAGTGACAATCTAAAAAGATGTCGATCGCAAACTTGCGACGATTTATTTGCGTACGTGTTATTGCTCCATAAATGTAATCGCACGTTCACGTACTGACGTGGCGATCCGTCCAGGTCGACGACTGCCTTCGCGCGTAGGTGCTTACGAAGGACGTAGTGCCGTCCTACGTGGATCATTGAATCTCCCCGGGTCTCTCCATTGTACCTTGATGTAACCTTGATCTCGTACTTGGGTAAATCTCGCCCGCCAACGCGCGAGAGCCCCGTAACATTGTTCCGAGCCACGAAACTGCGGTCGTGTTTCAGCAAGGGTAGCCGTAGTAAATAAGTTCCCTGTTAAAGTTTAGCTTCCTATGGTTTAGGAGAGACAACGGGATCGATCGCGAATACACCCTATTGCGGCATACATCTTATCTCATGTAACCAAGCCAACATTGTTTAATTTTTTATCGCGGCAAGAATAGAAAATTTAGTATTTAACTCTATAAATTAATCTATAAATAATTGAGCTAATCAAACTCATGCAATATTAAAAATATTCCGCATTTTCCTATTATAATTGAAGTATTAAGGAAAGAGATTAGATAAAATTAATTTCTTAGAAAAATTTCTGTTAATAATTGTACATCACGTTATAATTTACACTTTCCCTTATTTTTTCAGCAAATTTAATTTTTATTATTTTGTTAATATTAAATATAAACCATTTATTATAAAATATTGGGAAAAAGTTAAAAATTAATTTTGCTGGAAAATTTATATAAAGATGGATGTGTTGGAGAATAAATAATATAATAGATGGAGAATTTATAATTTTTAAATTTTAATTAATATTTTACGAAAAAGATTTGCGTGTTATATTTTACTTGCATCAACATTTACATGCGAGATTTTAAAAAGTGTGTGATGATATCAATAAACGGAGAATATTTTGTACAATTTTTTGTAACAAACATAAAAAATTGTTTCTTGTATCTTTTATTTCTTTCCTCCACTGGAAATAATTGACGTCGAATAACGACTCTGTCGTTCACGGTTTCTGAAATAGCATGGGATATGACGTTGTCGTTGACAATGGATTCTAAAATCTCCGGACATTGGAAGATGCGCGGATTAACGATCGCGAATAAGGATCGAGTGTAACACAGGGATGCGATATCGCTATCGCCCGATATAACGATAGCGGCTCCTCGCTTTTATGTCATATCGCGCGCGCATAACGCTGCTCCATCGATCAACCACCGAGTACTTCCGCGTCGCCGCACTCATATATTCGAATTAATTAACGAAATGGAGTGACCCCGTGCGTTCGATATTTTGAAATATTCAGGAATGGAAATGGAAATTGAGTGCCGTCGTCGCTCGACAAAAGAGCGGTTCTCGCGTCACCGTGATCGCTGCATCACGATTTCCGCGAAAGCACGTTATTTGATAAAATGATATGCATCGCGAATACGTCCGCATCAATAACGCCGTTTCGTATTAATGGAGAACGATAACTTATTGTTAGATAATCTTAGTTGAATCTCATTCCTTTTTAGTTTCTCAATAAGATTCTTATTTTTACTTTTGAATGCAATTGTGAAATGAAATTAAAAAATGTTATTATCTGAAAAAATAATGATATAATTTTAAAAAACAGCAATTTCGGCGATATTATAAAATATTTGCTTATGTTCTTGCATATTTTATTTTTTCAAAATCAACTCAGGCAAGTAATTTAAGAGTTGGAAGCGTACAGTCTAGTGGTTTTCCGCAGGAAACAAATATACATATGTATATATGTACTCACGCTTTGCGGGACAGAAGAAAAAAAGATACCCGGAACTCGCGGATTCAATTAAAATGCTAATTCCACCCGCTCAAATCGTATACCGCGTCTCTCGCTGTCTCTTCTTAGTCTTCCTCTCCTCCCCCATGCACATTCTCGGACCACGCTACTATCCTGAATCTTCTTGACGCGGCCGCTCGCTGACCGAGTTTCCCGAGAATTTCGAGGCGGAACTCCGCGAGACAAAGCCAAGGAGATAAGGCGGGAATTGATTCGTTTCATCCAGAGAATGGAAGGTTGTACCACATTGACGTCGATATCGATGATAGCGAGCTCGTGTGCGATGCATCCGCTATTTCCGTGAAGGGAGGAGGAGGAGGGAGGACGAGGCCAATTTCGAGGAGAATGGAGGTCGTTGTAATTAGTTTTGGCTTGCGGCCAATGTTTGATGTCACGTGCCGCCCGCGAACTGTACCGACACGACACGGAATGTTCGGATTGCGAACGCCAACCTATTCCTCCTCCTTCGGTCTTTATTTCGTCGCTTCTCTTTGCACGCATTGCGAATGTGCACTTTTGAGTGCACATGCGAATGAAACGGATACAAAACGGTCTTTGTTGATGTAGAAAGTAATTTAAGATTACTAATAATCTTTTCTGTTATTCGTAAAATTGATATAGAAAATAAAAATTACAAAATCGAATTAAAAGATAATGGATTGGTAATAAAAGTTGTATAGTAAAATAAAAAGATTTATTTAAAAAAAGACTAATTTTGCGTGAAAACATATTGACAGAATAAAAAGAAATTAAATTAGTAATATAGACCGTGTTGTAAAAGCAAGACAATAATATAGAATGTGATAAAATAATATTAGAGGTAAAAAGGAAGAAATTGAGAGAAATTGAAAAAAAAAAAAGTTTGACGCAATAAAAAAAATACAAATACAATATAAACAGTATCTAGATATCAAGTACAAACGCACACACGCACACACACACACACAATTCGAAAGTACTATACAATTCTGATATTGATAAAGTGCACGATGAGTTGCAAAGGATACATTTTAAAAATTCTATTACTTTTAGAATCACTGATCTGTTTTCTTGATTACGTGCACACAAAGGAAGATATTTTCTGCCCGTCGATGTTATAAAAGAAATTGAAAACGCCTTATATTTTTAATAGACGATACAAAGCCTCTACGTCATTTCTTGAATTATTGAAGAAAAGAGCGCATTTTTCTAAATTATAAGGAACAGAAAACGTTTCTACAACAAGAGAACTTTGCGATTTATGGCTTTTACACATTGATAGGTATATTAAATGCGAAAGTATGAAACAAGCGTCAACTATAATATTGAGATGAACGATTATTATGAAATATGAGTACGCTGCGCGAATCCCGATTAAAACTAATCGAGCGCTTTTTGTGCGCTCTTGGTATTGCCGGAGTTAATTATGTAGACACCAGTATCAGCTTAATTGCGCCAACTTTCGTAACGCTGTCATATGATAAATTTTCTCTCCAGAGGCGAGAAATAAAACAAAGCTAATGAGATTATCCGTTAGACGTCTGTTTACTTTACAGTTAATATCTTAATACTGTGATGTAATAAATTATTTTTTTAAGAAAAATGAAATATTTCGCGATATATATGTATATGTAATAACGAGTGCGCGCGTCTGCAAAATTTAATTATAAGTATACGAATCATAAGAGAGTATAATGCACGACTATCAAAGGCTTTATGATATTAAACAGATTTAGGAAATAACATTACATATTTAGGCTTCTCTGAGTTAGCCAATTAAGGATTAAAATCAGCTCTCTGTGGATTTTTATTGTAATCCAATGATATAATATTATTTATTATAGCCGGATCTCATATTTGTCTGGATTGCATAATATGAATTTATAATACAAGTTGTTTCTAAAACAAAATTTTATTTAAATGTTACTTTTTTCTCATTTAATTTGTGAGCTGGAGCTGGATTTTGAAATCTTGTAAATTATTCAAGAGTCTAACTTTATCTTGAATAATTCTTGATAATATTTAATCGTTATCCGCGACATATTACATTCGTGCATTATATAACAAAATACATAGTTACTATTTATCCTGTATCGGAACTCCGTGGCGGACTAAACGGTGCAGCACATAAAAATCGATTCTCGTTCGTGTTACTTTCACGCGAGTTATGAGAAAACGATTCCGGCAGACAGGTTGTCGTAAAATTTCATTTTACGGATACTTCTGCAATTCCTATCCACGAATTTTTAGAAAGCTCTCCTTCAGGTAATGCACATTGCAGAATTCCATCCTGCATCACACTGTCACTCGCAGCTCACTCGTAGATTTATCTCCCGAGTCCTGATTCTTCTGGATCCCGGAGATTGGCGAAAAGTGAAAATTGTATCGGCGAGAATTCCTCTTTCCTCCGTTTTCCTTCCTCCGTAAGAGAAGCATGAAGCTTTACGGTCAACTTTATCGATAAAGCTTTGGCATTATGTACTAAATGAAAATGTAACTTTATGTACTAAATGAAAATTACTCGAAAAAAATTGATTAATATAAAAAAATCTTTAATGGGAAAAATATTATATCTTTTCTCGCAGTTATAGAAAAATTTCAGTTTTATTTAGATTGCTTTTTTTAACAAATATGTGAGATTCAATTTTTATTTTTCTCAGAATAACAAATGTATTAATGTCTAACATAAACTCTCTCTCTCTCTCTCTCTCTTTTTTTTGTGTAACAATAACAAACGGCGTATTGAGTTTTTTTTTATTATACGTTAGATGTTTTGCTCGCGTGATCCTAACAATTTCGACGATATCGTACGTTTTCACTTCAAGAACGGCTCAAGCTGTCGTATCTGGGCGGAAGTTTGCCTTGAAAGCAGGACAGACGTGAGTAGTGTTAGTAGTACTTCTAGTAGAAAGGGACGAAGGTGGTCAGCCAGAGAATTCCTCTACGAGAATCAAGACGCGAGCTTTATGGTCAAAGCCATTCACAAGTCCCTTTCAAAACGCATTTGAGCAGAGAGAGCGTTTAAGTTATAATGCAAAATTGTGCGCATAGAAAATAGCTTTTTGATTTCGAACACTTTTATCGCGTATTTAAAAGTTATAATCTTTTTATTTAAAAGATTATTTTTTTTTTTTATTTGCGATAGCTTTCGATAGAGAATCATCTTCTAAACTTGAAATTTGTAGAAAGAAACATGTTTATTTTTGATCTACTAACTTCACAAATATAAAAAAATTGGGGGATTTGCGAATCACTCTTTCTTTTTCGTCATAGGTGAAGAAAATGTTACGCATCATTATACTTTGCTATTGATCCATTTAGTCAACGACCGTAAATAGCGAGCTCCTAATTAATCTAATTGTTTTACTAAATCGGACAAGCGATACACTGATTGATGATGCAGAGACAAAAAGTCAAAGTTTTCGAAGAATCCATTTTTCTTGGCGATATCGTTAAGGAAGAAATCAGTGACCCGCATGGAGAGAGAATCGATATCGCGAATGTAACAAGCACGAGTGGATGTACATTTGTGTGTGTACGTCTCTGTCGTCTTTCGATAGATTTAAGAATATAACAAGACGAGAGAGAGAGACACTGTGTCGATAAAATGACACGTTTCAAGAAGGAAAAATTCGGGCTTCAGCTACGATGCGTTTTCAAAATTTGTTGTTATTTTTCGATAGTTAAAAGTGCAAATGGTCTTATACTTTTACATTATATAATCTTTTTTATCATATAATTAATATATTAAGATGGATATCTTGTTAGCATTAATTAAAAAGATTTTTATATATTAAAAGAGTGAAAGCATTATTATTAAAATATTAAAAGATAAAATAACAACTGATATATAATTGTTATGTTTGTTATTTTTTAATTTTTTTATGATATAGTGCGCGCGCAATTACCTGACTTTTAAAACTACCAATTTTAAGCTTTTACAATCTATGTGTAAAATGTTAAACGATATGCTCAAACGGTTACATAAAGCTCAGAGAAAAGATGTGTAGATATTTGAGATGTTTGAAGGGGCTACATTATTCATAAATAAACCAAAAGCTTGCACGAATAAAATAGGCAGCTTATAAAATTAAAAATTATTTTTATTGTATAAAGTTAAATAACGAATTTGCATGAAGGGACTAGAACGTCATCGATATACGCGAAAGATACACAGGTGATCTGCCGCTTTGAAGTAACTTGAATTAATGTGAAGCGAAGCATCAGTAATGTCGAATAATTAAACACGTTTTTTTAACGATAAATTATATCAATATATCTACTTGAAGCTATCGTCATGCGTAATTTTACATCAACGAAAATTCATTCGGCGAGAACTTACCGCTGAAATTGGCGGAAAGCTGAATCCGCTTCCGCGGTTGCATTGATTAAATCAAACTCGGAAAGAGAAAAAAAGAACATAAGAATATCAGCGTCAAGTTGAACGTTACGTTTTATCGAGGATTCCATGCGAATCGTTTAACGATATACGTAGGTATATAATCATTTAATTGCGAGAGCAGAGCACATTAAACTCAAGTTCGAGAGTAATATCTGTCTAACGCGAATGAAAAATCCTTTGATAGTTGATGTGAATATCGAGACTTTTAAGAGGCAATTAGCATCCGCAGCCAATTGGACACGGATGCATATTTCGCGGAATGAATTTCATTTTTATGTCGATCGACGTAAATATTTTTATCCAATTATATCAAAGAGAAAGAGGTCATCTTTGCTCTCTTATCGCTCCCGCTAATAATCCTCGTTAATAATCCGATTTTATGTGAATTACAGTTTGAATCAAAGAAAATCCTACTAGCCGTCCTTAAATCATACGGACACCAGAGTAAAAAGTATTGGACATATTAATCGCGTTAAAACCAGGTTAAAGCAAGGCAAAATCTTCCGAGTGCTGGGAGAAGAACTGTAAAAAATTTTGAATTAAATTATGCTACATTCTAATCTGTTAAGATGGATAAGCCGGAAAATAACAGAAGAATGTCAATGAATAATCGTCTCATGTTGAACACACTACAAGAAAAATTTTTAAATAGACGAATATAAAGCGATTAGCTTTAGATTATTATATCAGATATCTGGTTGGATATAAAAATCATAATTTTATATTTCTGTCTAGTTCAAAATATCTATATACGTATACTAATATCTATCTATACAAAATGTCTATACTCTTAGAAATCTGTCAATATTATATAGATAGAGCTATCTATTATTTATAAATATCCATTTAGATATCTGTATGTGTCTGTATGTATCTCTATGTATTATGCAATAATTTGAAAATAGTAACTTTTGTTTTATTTTAAAATATAATGTATAACTATATATATATATTTTTATAGATATCTCTATCTACATATACTATTTATAGATAATACGAAATGTATACATGTTTCTTTCCGCGAGCAAACTTTTTTTTGAATATGCAAAATATAAAATGCACATTTTTTTTTTACATAAAAGATAGATTTGGTTTGAAATGTATGCAGTGTTGGTTATAGTCAGAATTTGCGTGGATGATTTTCGGCGATCGATGGTCCTTAAATCAGACGCGATACCCGGTTGCGAGATTAAAAAGCATCGACCGTATTAATCGTATCAACGTACGGAATAAATTCGTCGCGAAAATGCGGATAATGCGTAAATGAAGAGTGTCAGATAGGTTAATATTTCATAGTTTATAATAATTGATATATATATATATATATATATATATATATATATATATATATATATATATATATATAGTTTCATACACTTCGAAACTCATCCACAAATTTCCATCAGTTGTGCAGCAAATTTCTTTTCTGTGATAGCCTATTTGCTATTTTACGTACATTCAATCGCTTTTTAAAATTAATACGAAATATATATTTGACGGAAATTTTTTATATTATTCAATTATCTCACGGAATTAATATCCAAGATTGGAACGCTCACATAATGGGTCTTTGAAAAAAATTTATAATTAGTCCGTTGATTCGATATGAGACAGGAGTACCGTTCTCTTTCAGGAAATATAATGGCGTTGTAGATTCATCAATCTTCCTTTTAATTAGCGAATATTTTGAATAATTTAATACTGATTTATTTTTATAATAAAATTTTATTCTCACATATTTTAAATAATTAAATGAATTTACAGCTAGGAACTTATTTTACTTATAAATCCGAAATTTCGATAAGAAAAAGTCGTATACAGTAAAAATAATTATTAAGAATCTCGAAAAAATAATAAAAAAGAATAGGAAGAATCACAAAGCTTATTTCTTTGAGGTGGAATGGAAGAAGCGTTTACGTCTACTATTCGATTTCTTTTATAGCCACGCTAGAGCACGTTCGCTATTTGCACTACGACATTAAAAAATAATTCGCGCCGAATGGTCGACGTATTATTCGTTCTTTTTACACCACCACCACCACAATAATAATGCAGGAGAATTCACGAGGAGCTCACCGGCGATGCGCGCGCGTACTTCCGTAATGGCTGGCCGACATGCGCCATTCTTTCCTTCACCCTCGAAATATAGACATTACCTTCTTGCGTAATGAGATCGCACACGGGACTCGTTATTCCGATGTTTTATCTGTTTGGCATCGTGCCTCACGGGAAGTAAATCGACTTAGAGGGTATCGAAAAATATTCCGAGATGTGTGTGCGAATTATCGGAAAACGCAGAGGAACAAAAGGTAGATAGATAGATAGATATATCGGAGTTCTACTCAGAATCTAAAGAAGCCAGTGTCCCTTAAGAGATCCTCGAGTAGAGTAATTACGAAATTAGAAAAGAATAAAAGCTTCTGAATCGTAAATTATCGCAGAAAGAAGTAGGTAGAAAGAATATTTTAAAAAAGTTTATTGAAGATTCTATAATCAATCTATTATTTTTCTTATATTAATTTTTTTATATTTTCTGTTCAATAAATAAATCGATAATAATTTTACGGAATGTACATTCCATCCAGTGCAATTGATTTTTGTAATCGATGATTTCAAGCGAGTTTCTTGTAGAAACTCGCGATATTCGAAGAATCACGTGAAATGAAGCGACGCCGTGATGGGAGGGAATATTTAACGGATCATAACCGACGGGAAGAACGAAATTCTAGAGAAGAGTAGAAGGAATAGAGGACAACGCGCGTGACGTTGCTCGCCGACATTTCCCTCTCGGCCGTCGTAACTTCCGGTTCCCAGGGAACGAAGCTCGTTTCGCGGAAGTAACGGCCTCGCTAATCGAGCCTGGCTCCTTCGGGATCGTATTCACTCGGAGGCGCCGTTCCTTCTGCGATCTCGGTTCCTTTCATTTTCTCTCCGTACTTTCGTTCTTCTCTCTTCGCTTCTCCCCTCTCCTTTCCCTCCTCTTTGCCATTCTTATTTTTCCGAAGCGCTCCAAGACGCTACGTCCTGCAATAACCCCTTTCCCGGACGAACGATGACGACTCCCGAGACCGGACGTCAAAATCGTCCCATGACTCTGATGGATTATCGATTCCGCGCTCGTTCCTAGAGAGATACGTTCTTCGTATGGAACGATCTCCATCAACGTTTTCCACTTCGAGAAACGTCGCTTTCATGCTACCCTCGCTGGTACCGGTGCTGCATCAAGTGTCGTTTTATGAAGCTTCGCGTTTTGTTGACTGGAAACAGTTTTGTCAATTTTAAACCGGAAATGTTATTCGAGGCAACGCTTTGTCGACAAAATATAGAGAAAATTTTTAAGAATTATATCGCCTCAAATAAATATAAAAATATGTAAATATGTTTAATAAGCTCTATGATGATACATTTCATATATAATAATGCACACATTCTCAGGCATTATATTAATTAAAAGAAAATTAATAATAGAAAATAATTTTTGTTGAAAAAATAGAGAGTTTATCCATCAGTGTATCTATTTTTTCATTATAAATAATATGTTTATGGTGTAATTTTTTTTTAACTAGTCTAAATAAGATTCATCGATGGATCGATAACTGTGATTGGCATTTGAGATTCAAATGGTCATCGCAGTGCAGAGAGTTGCTACCGTTCTATCCGGTTATTGTGAATTATATCGAGCTATAACATCGTAGATTCGTTGGGGGAGAACCGATCGCGTTGGGTCGTTAATCCTCCTGAAAATGTTCGGCGTCGAGTTTATTCGGCCCACGCCATAAATCGGTCAGGTAATCGTATTCGGGAAGAGGGAAGGGGGAGGGGGAGAGGAAGGAGGGTTAGGATGATAGCAGCGCGCTATCACAAATGCTTTAAATGCTTGTGGAGCGGAGCCACCCGATTTGCCGATGGCTCGCGAGAAATTTCCAAGCGACGCGGGAGACAGCAATCGACCGCGAAGGAGGGAGGGAGACCAACTAGAGTCTCTCTATCGAAGCACGATAAATTATAGATTCGGGTCTTCCCGATCGCCTTAACTCCGACAACACGAGGGACACGAATTAACCCTTAGTGTATCGGGCATGCTGAAACGTGCGACTCGTTTACTGTAGCAACGTAATCTTAAAATGCAAATATGCTCGATGATTTTCCTTTACAGAAATTAAAAATTTTATTTTATTTTACAAGCCACTATGTTACACATGCGCATATTAAAGCTATTTTTTTATTAATTTTATTCTATTTTTTATTTTATTACAAGTATTTGTTTTTTATATATATACGTATATAATGTACAAATTATAACATAAATAATTGATACAGAAGGACAAGAATGTGTTAGAAAAATTTGTTAAAGATTTTAAATTGATTTGGGGGAAGTTAAATATTAATTATATACTTTATTATTTTGTAATAATAAAATTACATTGGCTCAATTCTGTAAAGCGATGTCAAGCTATTGCAAGGATATTGAATTTTTTCGTGGACAATAGATTTTTGAAACGACGATTTTTTGAATATTTATTTATAAATTGAACGGAAGCAAGCTGCGGAATAAATCTGCAGAATATAGCAAAAACATTTTAATTAAAAATTCCTTAGAGTATGCTTTCAGTAAAGCTTGAATAATTTGTCGTTTTCTTCCATGATAAAATATTTCGTTTATCAAAAATTTTAAATATCTAATTAGGAAAACTGGGGTTTCAATTTTTATTGCGCATTTGCATTTGAAGTTTAATTTCGCAGAATCGTTTACTTCCTAACCGCTTATAACTCGGAAAACCTGGCTTAACGCTCGAGACGTGGAGGCAATAGCGCTATTCTTCTTAATTCGGAGCGCAATAACCGCGGCGGGGGGCGAGAGAGGAAGCAGCTTAGTTTCGCAACACATTCTGCGTACCTTAAACACGAACGATCTTAAATGTTACGAATTTATATTATCTCGAAGAAAAGCGGAGAACAGGCGAGCGAGGATGGAAGATGCGGGGAACGTGCGAGCAGCGGCATATCTAAAGCCCGCGCGTGATATAAATATTTATGAAACGATCCCTTCTTGCGCGCGAGTAAGTGTAAATTATGAATTTTCATTAGGAGCTGCTAAGAGTCTGTTTCTTAATTTGCGGCGGTCAGAATTAACGAACGCGCCACGATAATATTCTCGCCGCGCTAATTATCAGCTGATCGATTTTCCGAAGATGCTGCGCGAGAAAACGTGGCGAGATCGAAGCGGCTGAGAAGATTCTCAGAGCGTGCATTTTATTATACGATCCTTCTCTCGCGCACGAGATGCGCCTCTAATGGAATGGGATTTACGTGTCTATCCACGGAGCTGTCAAGGGAGCATCCTTATTCTCGAAGGGAAATCCCGCGGCCGGTTTCTTCGATTCTCGAAGAGGTGCTCCGCGGTTTTTAGAGAGCAACGGCCACGTAGCGATAAATAAATTCTCGCCCGGTTTTTATTTGAGACACGGTTGCACGCGGGAGATCCCGGGAATGCTTTCAACGCGAGGAATTAAGGGCAAATAATCCACGGCGATGACGATGACGACGACGACGACGGCGGACTCTTCTCGTTTATTTGAGTTTATAGTCTCCACGTCCGCGTACTGAGAGAAATTTTTATCTCCACGAATTCAGCAGTTGTCAGACCGAATGAATGGATTTATTCCTTTCAATCCACATCTCCGTCTTTCGTTTCTCCTCGTCGTGTCGGTTCTCCCAATTTCCCTCGGCGATGCTTCGGTTTCAAATTTATATTAACGAAAGGACCAGGATTATGGTCTTCTTGAGTTTCAGAAAAAAAGTTTTTAATGTGAAAAAAAAACGTGCTTGATCGGCTTAAAAAATACTCAAAAATACCAAATTGCTCATGAATACTTAGAAATGCAGAGAAGTACATAAATATCTCTAAAAATAGCGGAAAATATCTAAAATTGCACGATTTTTATTGATATGATTATTGTTGATGATTTAGCGATCATGAGGATAACCACATAGTAACCGGATGTTCATGTATCCTTCACTGATAACATATCAGATTAACCAAAGGACTAACATTGCAACAATCAATAATCACTGGGTATATCCTCAATAATTATAGGGATTGTTATGATAATTATAGAGATGCTGTGTTTGACAGGTGCCTGTTCGCGATCGAGTACAAGCCAACCGTGCAAATAGCGAATCCAATGGAAACAGCGTTTCTGTATAATCAAATTTCCCATATCCTCGTATCTTTTAAATAAGCGCTGTTTTTCTCATTCTTTCTCTTCGAAACGAAATTTTATCTTTGTCGCGTGTCGCGACTCGGCAATTTAAGCTCTGCAAATGGGATACATTCGTTTGTCGGGAAACCGCGAAAAGAAATTAGTTTCCGCGCCAGAAGCGAGAGTGTCGAGCCGCTGCAATAGATACGGACTGCATTAACTCGGCTAACTTGAAATGCACTGGACGAGTCGGACCGCTCTCTCCTCGAAGAGAGACCCGTACCGTGCGCATTAATTCGACTGTCTCCGACTACCGCTCCGGTGTCCGGATCCAATTCAGCTCGGGGATTGCGATACTCTTGGTCGACCCGCGCTATAACGAGAGCACGAAACGGCGGCCAGAAGTTCGCTCTTATTCCTCCGTGAACTTGTCGGGATGAAACCCCTCGTCGGAAACGGACTACGACGATCCTCTCTAGATTTGTCGCGCAATAAGACTCGAACGAGAGAAGTTCTCACCTCTTATCCCGCGGAGATGTCGCAAACTCTATGTCGATTTGCATTGCGATGTCGAAACAGAATCACCGATTTAATTATGAGAATCAATGTTTCGTATTGACGTTGAAGCGAATGACGCGTGGATCTATCTTTGCGCCGCGATAATGGAACGCTTCACGATAAAAAGCGCGTAATCATTTCGCATCAGCTGATCGCGGCAGCGATGCTGCGCGCACCATCCATGGCGAACAAAATAGCCACCGCATGGAGTTTTCTCTCGGTCGACACGGCAGGTGGTTATACCGCGCTCTCGCAATGCAATCCGTAATACGTCGGCTTTGCTCCGCGACGATAATACCCGATGCTCAATCCGTTAAACCCATTTTGGCTATTGCTGCCATTGAAACGCACTGTTTTCCATAGTCGTGCGATCGCGGCTCACTCAATCGATCTGATTGAGAGAAAGAGAGAGAGAGAGAGAGAGAGGAAGAGAGTCCTCAACTTTAGGCGGTATTTCAATGGCGAGAGATCATCGATAACACGCTTTGCGGACGTTTGACACCGACGAAAGTCAAGCGGAATTGCGACAGCGCAGTTTGCGGTATCCGCTCGCACGCTTTTAAAACTGCAAAACTCCAACGCTCGTATTACAGGTTGAATTTACGTTCTATTCACGTGCAGCCAGCTTTTACTGACAGTTCTTGTGGTATCAAGATTTATTGTAACTTTTTGTAAAATAGTCCGATATAAATAGTACATCTATTTTAAAGATATTTTATTCATATTTTATTCAAATATTTTAAAAATATTTTATTCATAAATTCTATAGAATTATAATAGTTATATTATAATTATTCACAATTGCGTGCTTACGATTTATAATAGTCAGATTAAAACGTTTAAAAATACCGTAAATATTTATGCGAAGTCTTTTAAGAGAAACAGAGATTTCCATTGCTTTATAAAATTTTTTTGGAAATAAGATATTTTTTTGTTGATACAGATTCATCAATTTCGATGACAATCGGACTAGAACGATTTTTACGCAGCTGAAATAATTATTCGAAATACGACGATAAATATTTTCGTATGTTTGTGTATGCCGAACGGAAAATAAAATACATCGACGGTGCATCTTGCGCGCACGGCAGCCGCGACGATCGATTATTCTTGACAGATATATTAGACAGACGTCTCTCGAGGATTACGTCGCGCTATCGGCGCGGATGTACGGGCGCGTGCGCGTCTATCGACGTGACAGAGTGGTACATAAATTGAGCGAACGCCGACGACGTCCATCAAAGCCGCGGAACAGATGGAGGGAGTGAGCCGCGCTTGGCTGAATTACGAATTGATTTTTCGCACGTTGCCCTCGAACTCGATTATGACACGAATGTCCACCGGCGTATGTCCGCGCCACGTGTTTTTATCATCCGAATGGCGAGAAAAAGAAAGAGAGAGAGAGAGAGAGAGAGAGAGTGAGAGACACAGAGAGGATCATCGCGCCGCGTGAATTATGAACGTGTCCCAACAAAGCGAGCGCAATCCGTTCAGCTTTAAGCGACACTGATTAAGGCAGGATCTGATTAACAGCCCGACCCTAATACTGGGTTAACATCTGACATTTATTGCGTAACACCTGAGTCTGATCGACATAATGTAGATGTGAAAAAATTTTTTTCAAAGAAATGTTACGCGATAGGAAAAAAACTGATGAAAAAAAAAGCGTTAAATAAATGACTATAAATCTAGCTTAACTAATGTCAAATCTAATATTTAAATGTACATTTTTATTTAATCTTTTTGATTATAAAAAAAAAATAAATAAATTTAATCACACAATTGAAACCAATAGAAATCTAAATTTAATATTATCGGATATTATTAATATTTAATATAGTATTACCGTATATTATCGTTGGCATAATTGTTAGTTGAATACAGAATAAAAAGGAATAAAAACGCGCATTACATTGTTCGCACGTTTCATTACTATAATAGGGATTACTATAATAGGTTTTACAAGATCGCGATATTATAATATTAACGAAAACTGTTCTTAATCGTTTGTCCTGGAATTTGTGTGGCAAGATCGAGGTGACCGCGTACGAATTAACGCCGACCGATGTCTATTGGATTCGATTAAGTCTTCCTCTCGACGAATTACGAATTCGTTCGGTTATCCTGTTGCACTTTCGGCGCGACATCGCGACAATTGTCGTGAATCAAATGAAAATGGAAATCTCGCCGCGATTCTGCACCCCCGGTATACGCCATATCACTTTTCCACTTTCTTACCTCTCTCCGAGTTCTCTCGTGCCGGAGTCTATTCCAGCGTTGGCGATACGGAATTGCCCCCAATTTATTTTCTCGACCGACGATGGCAAAACCAACCTTGTACCACGAAGTGAGTACCACCCGTGGAGAAAGCGGCAGTCTGTTTGCCGGTAACGACACGGGTCGCCCTGATTTCGTTAGCTTATATCCGGGCTAGACGCTGGTAGACGTCGGTAGACGTGTCGGGGTAGAAGCCTTCTTCGCGGCTATCTGTGGAATGCAAATACTCATCGTCTCCTCTGCTTGAGATGATTTTGTAGAGACGCGAACTGGTATTTTGAAACCTTATTTTGCTTATTGGTGCAAGTGAAAAGGGAGAGAAAATTACTATTGTATATTCTATGAATGTTTTTGAAAACTTTCATTAATTGTCTCTATTAATTTTGTGCTTATATTCTAGAAATATATTAAATTCACAATTTTTCTATTAAAACTATTATAATCTGCTATTTCAATGTGACATTATATTTAATTACGAATCAGAAGAGAATTTTATAAACAGAAGTACTTTTAAACATCTTTTAAAGAATCGCAAATGTGATATTTAATATAATTGAGCCGCACTTTCCTTCGGACAATACTGTACATGCAATATTTTCCCATCACCTTACAAACTTGCGGAACCATAAATTTCTAGCTGAATTTATTGTCGCGGAAGAGCGTGCAACGTGTAATGAAACAATACCCTCTAATTCGCAGATAAATATAAAAAGCTTTACTTCTCTAGAATTCCGTAGTATGATTTTTATAACGAGTCCCTGTTTTTCGCAGTATTCTTTTCTGACATTTAACAAATTTGCGAAATAATAAATCTTCGCCATAGTCGGATCCTGCTGGCACGCGAGAACTACGGAATCATTGCTTATGCAAATCGCGACAGGAACGCGCACCTTAATTTACACAGACAAATACAGATGCTTAATCCTTTTATTACTAAGAAGGTAGACGCAACGTGCATATTGCGAATGTATAAACATAAATATAACGCTGGACTCGGAACAGTATTTATAATGCGTAACACGCAATGCATAATACACCATTTTCTACATTCATATCGCACAGTCCATTTTTTTTATCCTCGCTAAATACTCTCATAATGTTCTGACATATAATTTTGTTTTAATTCTTGCGAATTCCAACCGCATTCATATAACTGGATATTCCAAGTTGATCGAATTTCTTTTTTTAGTAGCAAACGAATTTAAAGTCAGTAACAAATATTTACACAGTTAAAGTGAGTTTTTCTAAAATTATAAATAGTTCTCAATTGAATATCAGAGAAAGTGAGGATAAAGTTATCGCGTTACTGTTTATGTAAAACGCGATCGAATTTGTGAAGATTTTTGAAGTTTCAGATTCCCTCTCGTGATATAAATCGAAATGTTTTTTTTTTTTTTTTTCAACTTGTTCTTTTAATCCCGAGAAAATTATTAGCAAATAAACTTGCAACTATTTGGAATTTAGAAAAATCTATTTGAATGCGTTAGAGATATGACGCCATTGTCGCTCGTGTAAATCGCGACATGTGTGTCGATGTGAATTGCATAATCCAGCGATATGAAAAAGACACTGAGACGATTACTGGAGCCGGAAGTTTTATTGTCTCTCTCTCTCCCTCTCTCTCTCTCTCTCTCTTTCTCTCTCTTTCTGCTGCAAGTCGCAGTTATGTCAGATACGAGATGCCTGTGAATAGCTGGCGCAATGCGTTGTGATGCCCGCGGGAATTTTCTCATATGTCAGCGGATTATTGCAAATTTCGGTAACGTTAGCGTAACTCACAGAATTTGAAGGTCGATCTCTCGCAACGATATCGTCATAAGATTCATCTTGGCGTTCCGCTTTGGAGAAAACGAGGGAGAGGAGGAAACTAGTACGAAAGTGAGAAACGCATAAACGTAGAATACAGAGTAAATCATTCGAGTATTGGCCATGTAAAAGATATTTAAATTCCGTTATACTATGATTATCGAATATTTTATATAATAGTACGCATACAATAGTATACGCATTATTGTGAATCACTTTTATTATTGTATGAAAAATATATATAGAAATTGCTAGGTATTGAAACTTCTCGTTTAAACGGATAACTTATATTCTTATTGGATATGTATATCTCTAGAGATACACATGAAGTAAAACAGAGTGAATAAAATAAAAAATTTTTTTTTTTTTATAAAATTAAAATTTTAAGAAAAGTTTTTAGTCAAAACTTGAACAAGAGTTTTGTATACTTTAATTATATTTTTTTTTAAAAGATAGAATATGTCATGGTGTCGAAAAAAAATGCTTTGTAAATATTTTACGCACGTCTATTAAACTAAATCACGTGTGATGTTTATAAAAAGGCTGCACATATATACAATGAACATCCGAGTTATAAATATCCAACGTTATTTTTTGCTCTTATAATTCACCATTTGCAGAATTCCTTTTCATTTCCGAAAGGTTCTTTTCTCCCCCCCTGATTACCGAGCGTTTTTCTCACTTCAAAACATTTTTTCCCCAAAATCAAAGAATTTTCGCTTTGCTCGTCGTCGACCGCGAATTTCGCGACGAGCCTCACAAACGCGCCACGACGAATGCATTTTTTCGTTGACGAGAATTATTGGCTTTTTTCATCTCAATGGTCGAGACGCGGCTCTAGGATAATGAATTCTTTTCAGCGCGGGACGCGGGCGCACAGAAATTAATTTAAATCTGGCGGACGGTAATTTGCTCACGTACCGCGAGCGACTACGCGCCTTCGTCCTCCCTTTCTTTCTCGCTATGGAGCTTGTGCTTCTGCCATGGCGTCACCGCGGAAAGAGCGGCGGTCGTTCCTTAATCAGCTCCACCGGCCCTTTTATCGACGGAATTCCTAACAAAGTGCGCGAACGTGTCGTCTCTCCCGCCCTTTCTATTTGTTCTATCGGTTCGCCTCTTTGCAACGGAACCATCGGCCTTCTGCCCGATAGATACAATTCCGAGGCTGGTCAGGAACGGTCGCGCTTGGATAATTGAGTTCGTCCCTTTGACAGGCGCATCCGCCATGTAATCTACCCTTTTAATCCACGTCCATTTACACGTGCCTCTGAAGTAGATTCTCGTCGCGCGTGAAACGAGAACGAGCCATTGCGCGCTGCATCCCGATGGCTTTATCGTCCACCACAATCATCGACGTAATCGCGACGGATTTTAATTTGCGTTTACCGTTCCCGCTTCTCTTATCCGTGAATTACGTTCGTTTACTGTTTCGTATTTTATGAGATTCGCAGCGATTTTATGAGATTCGCAGCGATTTCAAGTTAATTCATTTACAAAAGTCGGTGATGACTTTTTTGGAATTAATTACATGCGAAACTAATATTACGGAATTAATTTCAAAAGACTACCACATGCAGCAATATCGTGGCCATAAAAGCATTGAAGATAATATGTTTTCCTGCAACTTTTAAGCAATATGTTTGCAAATTGAATTGATTTAGCGTTTGGAGAACGTGTGAAAAATAAAGATTTAATATAATTTTAAAAAATCGAATTTTTTCCTGTTTCAAGCTTTATTACTTTTTGAAACTGAATTTATTTTGCGATCGCAGAAGTTATAATGTCAATCTGCTGACGTAAATATAAATCTTATAAATATTTTTATAGCATGGAAATAATTTCAATGTGACATTTTGTGTGATGTTACCTTTAAAAGTATTTCTACTTTTCCAATAAAATTGTGTAGGAACTTATGGACAAAGATAGAAAATTTATTTTTCATAAAATAGTCATTCGCTTAAGTAACATTTGCGGATTTGGAGGAATTTAATGGTAAACCGAATTGTCCAACGTGACGAATTCGATTGGTTTTCCCAAATTGGCATAACATACTACTCGACATAGAAATTGGTCTTGTTACGATGCTCTCATCTCGTTACCCAAGAAATCATCGTCTCGTATCCTTTGATGTGCTTCGCTCTGAGGATCAAGTCTGTGAATGCGAAATAATTTTGGTCGAATTTTCGACCTGATCCGCTTCTTCATAAGCAAAATCGATAACTTCGGCAAAACTGTTGTAAAAATACCGCCGTATTTATACCTCATTAATCCTCAAATATTCCTTTAATTATGGAATATTTGTTCAATAATTTTCAAATAAAAAAACTACTTTAGGCTGACACACAGATATAATTGATGTGGTATAAAATTTTAAGAAACAGATTTTTTCGCGGTATTCTAGAAATCAAAGAATGAATGAGAGTTTTAAATGACCTTTCTTCATTACAGCGTTTCGATTGATTCGACAACGTTATTTGACCTTTATTTGCGGTGACTTGTAGCATTACGGTGACGACGGAGAAAAGCGCGCGATGAAGCAGACTGCGGGAGTTGATAGAACGCGGTGAACAGTTTCCTCGATCGGAAATTACTTGGGCAACAGGCAAGAACGATTAAAGTAGCCGATATCTACTGTAATGCTACGAAAGATTGTCGAATGGTATTCCTTCTGTTGTTGCAATCGGCCGATCGCTATATCAATCGCGTATCCTATTATGATTTTATGAACAAAACTCTTTATGCGTTATTTCAGATATTATTTATTTAAGTCCCATATGGAAAATCTATCTGCTTATCAGAGTTAACGTTCTACGTATTAAATCAATTATATTATTTTTAGATAAATGAGACATAATATAAACACAATTACAAATTTTATATATATATTTTTTTTCTATTTTACAATAAATGCAATGATTACTCATATTTTTTTTGATAGTTCAAATGGCTAAAGTAAAAAAATATACAAAATATTTAATGCTGAAAAAGTATTAAATTGTATATATCTATTATAAAAGGTATATATCTAGCCAAAAATATTGATACGAAATTTTCGTTAAGACAAAATCAATTCTAAAAAGTTTAAACCGCACACGTCTGCAAATTTTAGCAGATTAATCTCCTTCAATAACATGCAGTATCTATCGATTGTTAGAGTTACCGAATTTTACCGACCAATATTACGAAAAATGACGTCGGCAGTCGGGTGGTTAGAACGAATACGCTCGTTAACGCGGCCGCGGCCGCGTAAAAGCGTTTGAATGTATTCTCGGCAAAACGCACGACAGCGGCGACGGCGACGATGGTGAGAGATGGAGATATAATATTCCGGCGACGCTATTTAAAAATATCCCGAGATTTATTATATTCTCTGTCCTCGATGGACGGAGGACAGCTTTTTATTCTTTCACGTCGCGTGATTTGTGGACCATTACTGCCTCTTTCGTCTCTTCGTCCCCCTTCGTCGAAAACGCGATCGCCACCGTCGACAACGGGCGTAGTCCGCATCCGGCCGATCTCAGTCGACGGTCCGAGGGCCCTTCCGGGTTATTCATTACGGGATCGCGGGGTTAAAGCCACCCCGAGACTTTTTAGCGATACCCCACAGGCTCCCATTTCGCTTTTCCATTCTTATCCGGAATCCAACGTAATCCGGAACGCGCCGAGATCTCCGATTTATCCCTCCGCGCCCGGTTTGGTGAAATTGCGAGGCGAGCTCCCAATATCGGTTACGTTTTCTTTCTTTTTTTTTTTTCACCGCGACAACGCTTATTGCTCGTTCGACAGAATCGAGCCGAATTATTTCGCTCGAGGAAGCACCTTCTTAGAAGATGCAAAGCAATTCCCGGCATTTTCCATTGAACGCATCATCGGTCTTGGACGAAGTTCGCGTCATTGAGTTAAGCATTAAATTACGAGAGGCACTTTCGACGCTCATATTTTCGTGCGAGAGCAGGAATTTTCATCGTCAGCACAATGCGAGTATGTAACGCAAATTAATTATACGTGTGTCTTTAAATTAATTATGCGTTAATTATAAATGTACTTTTTAACACGCGTCGTGATCAAAGACTTTCCGAGAATGTATTTCGGCAATAAGTTCGAAATAAATACGAAATCAATTTCGAGATAAATCAGTGCTTGTAGGAGAAAAAAAGCACACACACGATCGTTTGCAGAAATTGAAGTAATAATCGCGAACGCGTCGTGAGAAAGTGCAAGATACGTTCCGGCGATATATATTCAATAAAGCTGAATTTGCGCGCTGCCCTCTCTGACGGGATCGGGCGTAATTCTTTTTATCGGTTATGTACATGGAAATACGGGCGGATCGAAATGTGATATCCTTTTTTGTGGCAATTCATTCAGATTGGATAACGAGTCGTCGCCTGCGCGGAATCTGATTTGTTGCAGCGTTAATACATTCGCCGGTCGTGCCGATTGGATATCGGAAACAATAACGCGCAACGCCGATGAGCAACGAGAACGAGCCTCGACGGAACGTGAATTGAATGTTTATCGGCAACAATGCCCGGGAATTGACCGCGATAATTTACGAACGGCGCATTTTTGCAATTAAAATTAATAATATCGCGGAATTCGAATTTTGTGTCGATGCTTTGTGTAGGGATGCGCAAAAGTGATTTTTATTTTTCGAGAAAATAAAAATTGTATTTTTAATTGAAATTTAAAGTAGATGGATATTATAAACAATAATCGCTTTAAAACGCCTGTCCTCAAATTAACCCGCTATTATTATCATCGCAAACAACTATTTTTGCAATAAGTTATTAATGTAGAGAATTAATTGATCGAGTTTGTAATTGAATAGTGAATTTAAGCTTGGCTCGAAATAGCTCCTTTTATTTTATAAAATCCGACGGATTTGTTAATGACAAAATAGTTATATGAAAACATTTGTTACGTTATACAAAAATGACATTAAAATAAATCGAATCTAGTATATCAAATATTATTGATTGTGCAAATTTCCTTTAAATTTGTGTAAAATTCTAAATTATTAAATTTTATGCAAAACGTAATAAATTTATTCAACAATAATCTCGCGCTAAAATAAATACAATTTTTGACAAATATATTCGTACATTACTTCCCCTTTATTGTCGATGAATCACATTACGTAACGATGATAAGCAAATGTTATTATGTTTGATAATCATTTTTATTGGTCATAATATATATTTGAAACCTTTTTAACGTAAATTGGCACGAGATACATTTTTCCACATCTCTAATATTGGAAATTGAAACTTTGAGATTATCCGAGAATTTCGATCTCTCTGCACCGTTATCTCTCATTAATGATTCGGGAACGAGCACCGGGACGACTCGTCGTCAGTTGCGACAAATCCTCGAATGAAGCCACCGGACCGGAATAAGGACACACTCTCAGTGCGGTCGACATCGCGAGCCGATAGAGAGATAATCGAAATACTTCCGGGATGACTTTCCGCGAAAACGATCAGCGGACGAGATACGTTAGTGAAACCAGTAGCAAAGTTCGGCTTCTCCTTCTCTTCTTCACGCTCGAAGAGAACTTCCGTGTCCCGCATATCGACTCCGAGATACTCGACAATTGTGGGCGCACTATTTTCAGCGCTCTCGATCGAGTCGTCTTTCTTCCCTTCCCTCTTCCCGCGATATCCGACCGCGGAATCTATCTGTCTGTCTATCTGGCAGCGAAACCGCTGTCGGGGTTCCGGAACGGCGAGGCGGAATGACAGGGCGGAATGACAAAAGCGGACGGACGAACGGGGCGGTAAGACTCTTCCGGATCGTTGATCGGGAAATGCCGTTACACGGCTGGTCGCGCACGGCCGATATTAATGCACGCGATATCACAGCCATCGGACCACCCCCTCGTCGTGTCAAGTCGCGGCTCGGCGAGCCGTATCTCGACCGGAGAGACGACGACCCGTCCGCGTTAAACTACGCGCGACTGCATGTGGCGCGAACGTTATCGAAATACGCTGCCGGGAATAAGCGCGAATCTGTTATCACGAATTTCCCGCCCGACCTCTTTCTCGCCGTGCAGCTCGCGCGTCTCATCATCTCATCGGCATCGATGAACATTTAACTATATTATTTATTCATTTCTTTATTTCTCCAATGGGATATAATGATATCACGCTTTTTATATCGCATTAAATTTTATTATCGTTGTGTGCATAATGCAACAGTCACATTATCCCATTTTCATGTTATGTAGCTTTTTGAAATTGAGAAAGGATATTATGTGCGATGGATTTTAAATTATTATGTTATCACACGCGCATTAAAAGCGATGGTGCGCTGAGATAATTTGATACTAATATTACTAATTTGGATGAAGCTAACAGCTTTCGGAAATATAAATCATAATTTTATTTATATCTGACAGTTGGATTATAATGAGAATGGTATTTTCATTTAACAAAGAGCTGAAATTATCCGATACTCGCCATTCATTGAAAGTTTATTCCTTCAAATATTTTATATAGGTATACATATACATATATATGTGTATGTATGTACACATGTGGGTATATGTAACATATACATCTGTATTTTAATAGATATATATGTTTTTCGTCTATCGATTCATTACAGCGTTTCCAATCTCTTAAAGTACACGCTCTTCTTAGTCTCTTGATTCTTGGCAAATATAAACGGCTTGTTATGAATCGATCTTTAGAGATATAATTTTATTAATTTGTTTTCTCATCGCTTTCAATATCTATGATTCACAAATATTTTATATATATAAAAAAAGTTTTTTGGAAATATTATTTAAATATATTTATAAGATAAATATAAAAGTGTTATGTATAAAATAATCTAGAAAACTACAAATATACACGATAAATCTTGGTAACTAAAGTTTGACTTACTCTTCTACTTTTTGTAGACTGTCACTTTAATTTAAAAATTGCGAATGATTTTAAACTCCGATTTGTAGATTTTATGAGGTGGTAATCGTGTCGCTATTATTTGCGTAATTTCGTAAAACCACGTTTTTTTCTCCGCTTCATGTTGATGGATGACAATTGTCGTCTCTTTTTTCCATCTCGTATTGCCACGATCTCGTATTGTCGCGAATTCTTATCAACGAGTTTATAATGCAACAATGACGATGGATTTATTTAGGCTCTGCAATTCATCCGAGAATCGATAATAGAAAAACATACATTTAATATAAATACATTTATAGCGGTGAATGAAATTTAATGACGTTTATATCGCTTTAAAACTGGATATTATTTGCGCGAAAGCGAATAGTTCGACATTTTAATTAATTTTGTGCAATCACGTAATGCGGTTTGCATTATTTGTGAATAATGTGTATTTGTATTCATTTTAATAAAGAAATTTATGCAATTTCTTGTTAGTATTTCTAAATGTAACATGCGTAAATGTAATATTATATTATGAATATAATATTGACAATATAATAATAAAATATGTATAATAGTAAAATGAGAAAAATATAAAATATTTTTAGATATCTAAAAAAATTAAGTACACTCTATATACTAAATATAAAATATATTTATAATATAAAAAATTTTTAATGAAAAATTTAATTTTACCATAATTTTTATTATATATGTATTAATCGCATAAGATTTTTAAAAATACATATTTTATAATATTGATACGAATGAGATTTGCTGTGAGGTCAAATTATATTAAAATCCAGAAATTGCAGAGTTTTGTTTAATTTAAATTAAATTAAACTTTCGATGATGTGCGCAGTGCTTTACGTTATCACGAATGAGAGCACAAAGATCATTATAGTTTAATTGAAACTGACCGAAATTGTTTTCAATTAGCCTTTGAGAAATATATGTATGAAAAAGATGAAAAGGGAGAGGAGGGATGTCGATCGGTGTTAATAATCTTTAGTTCAGTTAATAGCCTTCTGCGTGACCGATACGATTTAACGTCCGGCTCTCGTGGCCAAGTTTCGAGCCGTAATAGAGCTCGTTAATATTCGATCAGCGGTTATACGTGACGTGGGCCGCGTATATCTGGCGTTAATCGTGGCGCCATTAACGACGTGCTAATTCGCGTATATCCCGGCGGGACCTCTTAAAGGGGGACGTAAAGGAGGAGCTCTCGGTTTGTGCACTGTTCACGATGTGCTCTCTTGGTGCTGCAAACGCTACGACGCATCGAGCGCGTAATAATACGCGCCGTGCCCTCTGCTGGCGTTTGCACGCTCGATAGACGACACCTCTCGATCTCTCGAGAAGACGAGAATATGTTCGGGGACTTGAGCGCGCATGAAAAGGGATTCTTTGAGAGAAAGGATGCGCCTCTTCCGGTAGAAAGCGTCTTTACATCGTGTACGCCTGTTCTCTTCAAATATCACGCGTCCGCGCATTTAAACTAACTAGAAAAAGAGGAGACATTTTGAATCAATATATCATATTTGTCGAGCTTCTTGAAATCCGAGACAATTTCAGCATAACGATTCGCGTAATAATTTATATTTTTAACAAGGATATTTTATGATTTAGTTAAATAAAATATTTTCTTTTTACTTTAACGAAACATATTGAATTAATTGTAATTCTCTTGATATTGACATTAAGATAAGGTCTGCGCCGCTGATTTATGTAGATCGGAGTAATCCTTATCCATATGCCGTCCGAGAACATACAACTCCTTTAAATCCGTGCCTATATTATCCTCTTGTCAATGACTTATCTCTCGCTCTGTCGGACCATATAGCTTTATAACGTGTACCTAATATAACTTTATACATATATGTATATATGTGAGCTTATATATCATTCCTTATGCATATCTGTAGCATTCTGCAAATTTGTTATTCTAATATAGTTGATGATGCGTACGAATTTTATTGTTATTATTCTGCCTCTCTATTTCGCCGTCCACCCGTGCTACGCCGACCAAATCATTTTTCTTGTTGCATATTTAGCGCTAGTTAATATTGAATGAAAACAACATGGTATCTCGTTAACTTTAGATCCGTTTAATATTAAACAGTGCAAACCAGGCGTTACTAGACAGATAGATATAATTAAAAATATGGTATTAGTGCCAAATACTATGAATTTATCTTTTTTAAAGAAAATAGAAGATCTTTTTTATAGAAAATGATTTTAACATTCTTGAAACAGAATAGAGATGTCACATAGTACGTTCCATATTTTTAATTTGAAATATTGATGAAATAATAGCATGTTTATATGTATAATAATATAACAAACGTTGCACACGCAGCATAGTGCGTATACATATATTTTTATGCTTTAGATTTAATTATCGATTGCTGGCTTTTTTTTTCAAGAAAGTTTTCTTTTCTTTTATCTTTCGTAAAATCTTAATAGACAAGTTTTTTCAAAGCACTCGCAAAGCATAAATCGAAAAAACGTACACTCTGATCATCTATGAACGTTCGCAGCGCCGGAAATGCTGATAAATCAAGATGAAAAGCGAACACGCTGCCCGTAATAGAACGTAAAGCGGGACGACGATGATAAGCGCTATTAAGTAAACTTACGGGATTCTAAATCAAACGAAACATGAAGCGACGTTAGCGAAGCGCATTTATAAAATACATTTGACGGATTGATTTCGGATTGATGATTTACTTTTTTCCAATCCAACTAACTTTATCCCAAATAATTGATCGTACAAATCATACTCACATGTTGAGTTATTTTTTGTTTCAGGTACGACAGATTTCTCAGCTATTGATAAGCTTATACCTATGTTGCGCGATCGTAGTCAACGACAAAATTCCGGCATTGTATTTTCATGTTGCGCGTGAGTATTTTTTCATCATAAAAGTTTTATATAAATTCTATGTATTTATCACATAAAATGGTCCGCCATATTTCAATATATTGTTATTTGTTGAATTGCACGAAACGCTCGAACGTTTAAGTATGCTTATTAAGCAATATGATCCGATAACTCTTTATGGGGCTTTATAACTGTTTGTACAATGGTTTATATGGCTTTTCTAATAGCGACTTTTCATACATTTGATTATAAATATCACGGTCACAAATATTGTGATTTTTCCGCATCCAAAGAATCGTGTGAATTTTTTTACAAAAAAAAATTAATTAAATATTTTACAGTCGGAAATATGTATAATCTAAAGAAAGACAAAGAGAGAAAAATATTATTATTAATATTCACATATCACAGTAATTAATAAAATCATATTTTCATTTATATCCCTCGATTATATTATCTCTACATTTATTTTTGATATCTCCAGAATTAATTTATATATACGTCACTATCTTCTAAATTAGTTAAAATTATGTGAAATTATATGAATATTACAATATATATTGCTGCTGTTATTAAAACTCATATTTTATTACGTACTATAATTATTAAAACTTAAAATGTATTGCAATAAAAAGTACATGTTTATTTCCGATGTTTATTTCCAAGAACGCTCGGATTTCCAATTTTCTCACTTTGGCACGAACATTTCCAATGTCGAGCGCTTCGCACAGTTACGTGAGCTAACATTTAATAAGGAAGGTAGGACTTCAGTGCGCGACGTAACATGGCGAACTGTTTCGTTCTGTCAGGCACACGAGTAGCTCGATACGTGATAATATTTGTGGCGCGCATTGTCGCACTATGATGCGTTCTACATTTTAATGAGACATATCAGTCCCTGAGAAATCTGCGGCTGCGCGTCTAAAAGCTTTTTCGTAAGAAAAGATATGATTTCATCGAAAAGACGAATTATGAGTTTGCCGCTAACGAGGTCTTCTCGTAAAATATAACGACGACGGCGATGCCGAAGTCTGTTTTCGTTTTTTTTCTCTCTCTCTCTTTCTCTTTCATCTTTTTTCACATTTCCCTCCTTCCACGCCTTCATTTTCCATTTTCCCACTTGCTTTCTTATTGTTTTTCTCTGCATCTCGGCTAATTACTTTTACTGTCTGCCCGTAACTGCACAAAGTTAGCAATGGTTGGTCGAGAACTGTTCGGTAATAAGTACTTTTTAATCTCCCATTCCCCTTCCGTCTCCCCGCACCGCGCCTCGTTATTCTGCATAAATGTCATAGCTAGATTGTACAATTCGCTTCGTTTCTTTTGTTTTTCGCCCCGCTTCTTTTCTTCCGCGATTTTCGAAGCTAATCGGTTAATTGCTCGCGGAAAAAATTCGAAATTGCTAATACGGCGAAAAGCGAAGACCACGCTGTGAATATTCTCGTGCGCGGCGGCGAAATAATCCCCAGATATCCAAATTGTCTGAACGAGAGAAAAGATATTTCAGGATTTTTTTTTTAATTGGTTTTAGCAGCATTATAAAATACAATCAGTTTAATCCTTTTGATTTATTACTAGCTTTACGAAAAATCTTTGTAAACTATCGCGAGAGAAAAATTTTTTGAAAAATGTCGGGATTTTTAATTTAATAGATTTTTCAGTTTAATAGATGTATTGTTTTCTCAATGATTTATAGTTGCATCGCACATTTCGGTACTCTTCATACTTTACGTGCATATAAACGCTTTAAATTCACGATTGTCTTGTCTCGTTTATTTTTGCTATTTTGTCTCTTAACATTAATTACATATACATTCTTAATTTTTCGTGAAAGGCGATTTTGAATTGTGGTAGATATAATATCATTGATTATGCCCGTAGGCGTAAAAGGAATCTCGTTCAATCACAAATCATGCGAGTGAACATGTCAATCATCATGCAAGTGATCGTGTCCGCCATCAATCTGTCTACGTCTTCTTCGACGTGACGTGCATGAAAGGAATACGATGACTTGCAATGTCAATAGATTTTAATCTTTGACGATGTATTTTATCCCGTCAATTTTATGTCAATCATAACGATCAACAAGTTTTCGTATTGATTTCGGAATATTTCCGTAACATTATTGAAACGATGAGAAGAAAGGTAATCGCTTATTTAAAAAATGGTACAATTTCAGTTTGGAGAAGCGGAAAAAAAATTGATACGTCAAAAACACATACCTTTTTAATTTTTAATTTTTGTATTTTTATTTTTATTTTTTTTTTTTTTTTTTTATTTTTACATTTAACATAAATATATAATATGAAAAAATGAGTTTCAATAAGAAATGTAAAAATGAATAATGGAATTGAAGCTGCTTTTTTGATTAAATATATATGAATTTTTTAAATTATTATTTATTATCTCTAAATCAGTTCTATGCACTTTCCATATGCAAAATAACACGATACATAAAATAAGGATATAAAATATATACTTCTTATTGTACAGTATGTCGACATTTTCTGAGCTAGTGCATAATGCGGGATAACAGAAATCCAGGACAAGCGTACATAATCCGGTATTTCTAGCCACGTTATCCCATAATGTCCGTATTAAGCGTAGTGTAATTGTAGAACTGCAGCCCGTAGCAATTAAGCGAGTAAGTCTTTATGTACGTGTAGTACGTTACAAGAGCAATGAATGCTAATCAGATATGATAATTTTTCAATATTTATCAGACGTTTAATAATTAAACGTTTAACAAATATATGTAAATATATAATGAAATATTATATAATTACAATTGTGAATATTCTCTTTTCAAAAATCTCTATAATTAAAACAGGTATTATTTAAAGTTTTTTTAAGAATTCTGCACATGCCGAAGGGACAAATATCTTAAACTAGACATGGAGGCGAAAATAATATCGGAGAAGAATAGCGTAACTCGCGCAAGTTTCACGGGACCGAGCTTAAATCGCATTCGTGCAATCCTATTTTCTAGCTATATCTCTTTTTACTCTCGCCTCTTGCCGCGAAAATCTGTCTTATTCGCGGACAATGGGGACAAGGTGGAACAACGTCTCTCGGCCAGCGCGCGTGCGGGACCGTTGAATACGTGTGGCCAAGCGGGATTAATTCGCCAAGAATGGACGTTAGCAGCTCGAACGTATTCTGAGTAAAACATACAACGAGCAACAAGCTCCCGTGAAAAAACACGGACGAGCCTCCTTCTTTCATCCAGGAAAAGGAGTTCTTTTCTATTCCGCCATTGTGCGCGATGTCGAGATCCTTACCTTTGATCTAGATCGTTTCTGTCTAGTTCCCATATCAACGTATTCTGTCATGAATCGCGATAATTCGATTCGGCAGCTGCGGTGGCCCTCTTGGCAAATCGCAGTGACGTTAATCGCGTTGGATGGTCGTGTCTCTGGAAGCGTCGCGACGCCGGAAATTAGTTTCTAAGCGATCCCTCACGACGCGGCTGCATCGAGATTTAGTGAACTTTATCCTTTGCCTGCTTTCACTATCCTTCTCTCGCTTACGTCCCATAAACACTCCGTCCCACGTTCCTGAAATAATTTTCGCCCCCGCTTTTCATGCTTAGGTAGGTTATTGTGGATGAGCGGATTCGGCTCTATTTCGACACGATATTAATAATACGTTGGGACTTGGGGAAAATAACGATAATGCGCGACGTCCTTTTTTCCGAGAGTAGTTTGAAGTTAAAAGAGTAAACATATTACTTATATTAGAAAATGGCTGTGGATAACATAAGTTCGAGCTGCGACCTCTGTCGATTTATGGATACCGCTTTAAAATTTACATTTTTACGGCGGAAGCTCGAGAAAGTGGTGCGAATAAAAGTAAGATGAATTTTATTGGACTTTATCACACTAACTTGGAGTTGATTTTTCTAGAATCGTTTTTGCATTTGGAATGATGGAGAATGCAATATAAATTTTTCTAATTCTTTTAAATAACTGTTTTGTCTCGCTTATACGAAATATATATAGGTTTCGCGATACTTAATGACGCTAATGCATCGAAATTGACGGTGGTATGTTATTTCGAAGATGAAATGGATGAAGTTTGACCAAAATGGATCGACACGTGAGAGCCAAATCCGGGGCGCGGATAACCGCAAGAGGTCATTAATTCGAATCACAGTGAGAGAGAGGAGGCGTTCCTCTTCCCTCTTCCAGAGGATGTGGCAGAGAAAGAGAGAGAGAGAGAGAGAGAGCTTTTCGCTGGTCGTAACTTTTAGCGAAGAATTCCCGTTAAACCCGTGTCAGGGATGGCAAAACCTACAGACGGGAGAAACGCTCTCGTAAAATGCTCTTCTTCGCAAGACTCGCTATCGTTCTGTCAAGATTCTTCGGCTTTCCTTCCACGGCGGACAGGTACGCTTTTATGTCTCCCTGCCCGTGACACAGCCGAGAGTCCTCATTCGTACGGATATTAAATGCCGGCTTAGGCAACATTACGCGACCGTATAATGTCAGGCGTTTCTCCAATGGTTGAAAAGATGGAGCATGTGCTTTGGGAACAACACCATGTGATACGCTCTGACATTTCACTTTATTCTCGTCTTATTCTCTACTCTTCGCGATTTCCCTGTGTTTTTATCTTTACATTAGAGTATTTATATGAATATATTTCCATTACGATTTGTATTTTATATATATATATATATATATATATAAATGTTTTATTAATATTATATTCAAATTTCGATGTTTTATATACAAGTCCTATAAAAGAAAATTTAAATTCTCAAATATTGTAGTTTGATTTGAGAGATATTGAAGACTTTCAAAGTTATAGAACTTTTATTCAGGTAAATTATAATACCTTATTTATTGAAAGGAATCAAACAGTCGAGCTTATCATTGGACATTCATAATGCTATGATTCAATGATGTAACTCAATTTTCCATGACATAGATAATAGAATAGCATATCGTGCCATTATCATATATGAATATATATGAAGTCTTCATGAATCTATAACATGCTCATCTAAGCTCAACGAGAATCACGGAAACTATGCTGATTGTTACGCTATTCAAATTTAATCGTGGTTAATTAAGGGTCGAAAACGTATTTAGCAAAAGTTATTCTACGAATACACGTTAGCGACATATTGCCGCGGGCTTGCTATATCGATCCCTTGTTGATTATCGTTTCCCCATCGATTAATTTAGTTTAGCGACTTGTTCGCGAGATAATTCCAAATGAATCTTTTCTCGATCGGATTTTGTAATCAATTTATCCGCCAGCAGTTCTTTACTTTCGGCCTATCTCTCCGCTCATTTTCTGCTTCTATTCGGATTTAAAAGCGGTTTTCTTGCTATCTTAAGAGTCTGTTAACCTCCCAGAAGCCATAATTTCATGGACGAAATTATCTCATTGTACATTTCCAATGTAATCCAATCACCATATAATTATCTTAAAATTAGCTACACTAAGGTTCGTATTTTGGGTAAACAATGATTATTTGAATGATCATTTTGGAAATAGATTGATTGTAAGAATGAGACACTTTCTATATAGGTATGTTTCCAGAATTATTTTCTGCGATTTTCCGACAATCATATTCTGTGAATAGTTGTAATTTTCTTAAGATTTTATAACGCACGTTTAAAAATCTTTGTAGTATTTTTGTATAAAATTATAATCATATATTGTTTTAATGAAATCAATAATTAATATCAATAAGATGATTTTAAAAATTATTTTCTACTATGATAAATTTCGATGAAAGATATTCTCAGATTATTAAAATGAAAAATTTTTAACACTTTAACAAATAGGAAAAATATCGTCTAATCTTAGATAATTATTTATGAACACGTGTCTCGTCTAACTTCGGAGGTTATAATTTTCATAATGTACGCTTCCCTTATAACTTTGCCAATTATCGTACTTTTGGCTTCAGTATCTTGAAGCAGAAATAGTCTCAGACTCATTCCGGATATGACGCCGTAATTAACAGCAGCAGTCGAGGCATCGTGCGCGCAGCCCGATAATTTTGCAGCCCCGACTGAATAATCGCTAATTGCGAATTCGGGCATAATCCCGCGATCATCCCGCGATACCGTTGTACCGAGCTTAATTGATAATCTCTACCTCGCCGCGGAAAACGTGGAAAACTTTAACGTAGGCCGCGCGCGAACGGGCGCGCGCATACGCTAACTTTATTATCTGAATTATTAGAGGCGCTTTTATCATCTCATAAATCCGACGATAACGACTTCATTTAACTCGATTTCACGGCGAGCTTCTTCTTGCCTCGCTGCTCTTCGAGGTCTTCCCAATCAGGCTTCACAATATTCATGAATAAAAAATGTCAGAATTAAAAGAAAAATTTTTTATTGTATGCGTGTCAATTATATGCTGGTGTTGTCATATTTTATTATCATTTTCTCATCATATTGTACTATGAATTGACGAAAGATATTGAAATAACTATAGCTATAAATTGATGCAGTTTATACATTTTTAAACAATAGGAAGATTTTGTCACTATCCTTGTTCCGTGTGACATTTTTTTAACAATTATGATTCCGATAAATACCTTTTCTACATAATGTGGAATATATTCTAGCGATCATAGCGGCGACGACGCCGATCGTCGTCGCAGCGAGAATAACGACGCAATTATCGTCGGCTAGTAGTGTGCACGGACATTTAGTGCGGAAACGAGGAATCGCGCACGTCATTGAGTTGGGAAACTGGCACGTGTCTGTCGGTTATAATGAGCCGGCGGCCAATTATACGCTCGATCATTCGACGCTCCGCTTTTATGCATCGAGCGCATTCTACGGCGCCGTTCATCGACGTAGAATGAATCGAGAATGCGTGAGAAAGAGAAGCACTAAATGTTATGGCTATTCCATTGAAACTCGATCAGAAGAATAGCATAATCGATAATCTATTCTTTAAATATAATCCAAATTTCCTCCGCATATTATGCCGCACTTTTTACGATATCGCTGTATTATCCGTACAAATCATTAATGTCTATTATATTCAACAGTTTTGCTATTATATATCATTCTATAGAGATGTCTTACAAAATTAATGCTAATTATTTAATTTAAAGTTTATTCTTTGTTAATTAATTTACACACAAAATATTTATCTCTTTTTTTCTGTTATTTAAGATAATTTTATCATTGCTATCATATTTTGATACGGCATTTAGCACTAACGGTACGTTAATTTTTAACAATAATGTTTATGATTATTAACGAACGATAACACCGACGAAAATACCGACAATATTAATCCTCGACATCGCTCTTTATCGAAATACGACCATAAACTACTTTAAAAGAAGAAGATTCGATATCACATTGCCGCCGAAAGTTATTTTCGTTCTCGATAGAGACAAATTTGTTCAACGCTATTATCTCGCGCGTGGCGAGAGATTAAAACAGCGCTAACGATCGATGATCGCAGCATCACCGAGAGTCGCAGCTGTTGGTGCAACGTGGGAGAAGAAGGAGGAGGAGGAGCGTGCATTCGTGGATGAATCCAGATTTCCACGAGCGTGTGTCCGGAGGGGGTCCGAGCGGCAATCGTCGTTCCGTTGCTGTCAAATAAATGTCTCGCGCACACACGACCGCGAACCCGACCCGACCCTCGTACCTTCGTTAGTCGACTTTCCCGGCGCTATGGGTCACGATTATGTCCGGAGTTTCCCAATTGGGTCGCGAAAGCTTTCCGTGAGTATTAACGTTGCGACGCACGGGATATACAGAGCGTCCCCAAACTTGCGCCGTGAAATTCTCTGATTAATGCGAATAGTACGTTGTTCTGGAACATTTAACTAAATAATTAATTTTTTCATAATCTTTATAATTAGTTTAGAGAAAAAGGGCTTATGTAGCTTAATAAAACTTAGGGGAATTACTTAAGAAATAATTTTATTATATTGTAAGAAATTCTCTTTTGTGATTACATTTATTATAGTAGCAATATATTTTACGTTGAATTTAATACTGAACTCTTCGCAATTTTCTAGTATGTGAAATTAAATGGCTTAATAAATTTTAGTTTTAAATTAATATCTCGTTTAAATAATATTTACTTTGGTTTAAATGAAGAACAAAGTTTTATTATTTCAATGTTACTTCTTAATTCAAAATAACTTAGCTTTTATTATTCCGTGTATCTTAAAAATTACTTTGACAGTTTTATTGTAATATATATATATATATGTATATAAAGTCCTCTACAATTTAATTAAGAAGACTCGATACTTCTGCGTAATACATGGGTTTGAATCTAGAATCACTTCCTGTATATAATGATAAACGAATCGCTAAATGGATCGCGGTTATTTCGCCTCTGGTCAGCGGACTCATTTCAGTATATCCCTCCGGTGTTTCCCCTTTGGTGCGCCTCGTAAACTAAGTATTCGCGGGATGGAAATGCATACACGGTCTTGCCTTAATCGAGTAGTGTTGCCCGCGTTCCTCGGAGTCAAGGATACACAAACTTTATGATTATGACAAGGAGTCATATATTGCAGAGTAATTGCAAGTTTGTATGCTGCAATCAAACATTGCCTGGTTATATAGCGTATTCAATAATATCGTAGAAAAAGAAATATAATGGATAAGGCAAATTAATATATACGAGAGCGTGTAAAACAAATTTAATTCGAACGCGTAGAAATATAGTATTTTTTATACAATTTTTAAAAATTTGATGAGACAATCGTAGAAAAAAAATTATTCGACGATAAAAACTAGGGATTTTGCAAAAAATCTCTAGTGCGTTTTCCAAAGAAGAAGGAAACAATACGAGAATGCATTTATGAGAACGCTTACAATGCACTTTTGGTGGCTTACCTTATGTAACCCGGGTAAGGATTTTAGGATTTTAGTTCTCTCTCCGGACTCGGTTTAGCCGACGGTCACCACCGCCACCGCCACTAAGTAAGTAAGAGGCATCCGATTGCGCGTTCGTCGAGATTTATCCAATTTACGACGAAGGGAGCGACCTTTGAGTAGGCGTTTAAACGGTGAAACGCAGGAGCAAAAGCGGATCGCAAAGCACGTTCGTCTGACCGCGCGCGCTCTTTGCCGCATCGGGTTACGCAATGCGATATCGAACGTAAAAGCCTCTCTCCTACGATCTTCACCGATCCCTTACGGCGCTTTGTGTATCAGACACTGGCACGTCGACGGTCTTTGGTAACGCTAATCATAGGCAATTATCGACGCCGGAAACAAACGCAACTACCTACTACGTATCGGAGCAAGGCTGTTGCGAAATCCTCGCGTTCGTATTTAGAGATGGTACGTGCTTAATTAAAATAAACCGGTTGCCTTAACTGGATCACTAGGTTTCGTGCTTCGTCATGCACATTGAAGAGAGCGTTTACGTTGCTATGTGTTTGCCAGGATTAATGCTCGTATCCTTGCCGTGTATTTAGCTCAATGTCGCCGTGCTCGATAGTTACGTCACATCACAATCTTTAAATAAACTTGAAAATGAAATCTTTTGCAGTGTTGAAATATTTTTAAGTGTCATTTTAATTGAATTTTTATTGTTCCTTCTAATAATTTAGATACACATTATTTAGGCTAAGCGACAATAAGACTCAGTGCGTAAAAACGTGAAGAATTAAATGATTACGCGATAGAACAGTCGAACTATCGACTTCCGAGTCCAACGCGTCAGAATGATGACGAAGGGAAAGAGCTCTTTGCAAAATGACACATGAGATAGATTGTGGTCGTTCGCCTACTCGGCGACAGTCGGCACACACATATCCCGTCTCTTCAAACGTTATCCATAGTGAAGACCTTATACCTTATATCCATCCACGCATGCATCGCCATGTACAGGATACTGCAAAACTGACAGCCAAACAAATTTATCTCATTGAAGCTTTAAATAATTTTTGCGATATTAGAGAGATTGTTGTAATTAAAGGACTTTGGTCTTTTAGTCTTTTTTAGAAGATGTAAAAATATAATAATTTTTATTTATAGTTTAATAGCCAAAATATGTATTTAAAGAGCTTTGATGAATTAACATTTATATAAATGTCTAATTCTGAATAACAAAAAGCTGCTCCCTTCTTAATGGACGAAAAATGGATTTTTTCTGAATGGATTTAAAATTTAAGAGATATTGAATATTGAAAGGTATTGAAAGATTTTAGCGCGCAAGTCAGTTCTGTCGTTGTAAATAAAATAAAATTTCATCCTTTTAATAAAAATTTAAGCAAAATTCAATTTTAAGAAACATTTATATTAAAGAATTTAAAAATTTTTATACATACTAACTAAACTAGATTTTTATTAGATATTTGTGAAAAAAAACTCATCTCTGTCTCTCTCTCTCTTAGATAAGATAAAGAAACTTGAAGTGAAATATGTCTAACATTGAAACATCCTGTACATGTCGATCTCGAGACTTCCGGTTTATCGCGGTTCATCCTTTTCTCGGACGGCTGCATTTATTCGCGACCATACGTGCACCGGATTCCTTTCGTTCTTTTTCCTTCGTTCTCCTTCGCTCAGACCTTTCCTCCCCCTCGTCCCCCTCTCTTTCTCTTTGTCTGTTTCCTTTTTCTTTTATCGCTCTTCAAAGTCGAATCACCCTGTTTGCCACCCTCGTCCAAGCCCGTTGCGAGAGACGCGCATTACCGTAACGTATCTGTAACCTGCCTTTAAGAATGTGAACTTACCGTACAGCCACCATTGTCCCGTGGACGCGAAATGCTCTTTGGCAAGAATACCGATCGTAGATTTCGGGGGTGATGTTGCTACTCACCCTCGTTGTCCTTATGGGCCGGGAGCCATATAGGTCGAGGTCCGCGAGCTCGTATCCATTTCGTCAATCTTGATTTTATCGTTCCGGGGAATCTTTACGATATGGCTATAGGAATGCTTACTATATTATTACAATACATTCTTCGACATTTTTCTCCCTCTGTGGGAAAAGTAATGCGAATTTATATGAAAATTTAAATTCCTATATTTATGTATAGCAATAATTCTACATCTCTTCTTCATGATTATCTTTATTTTCTTTTTTATTTTCTCCTTTATCTACTAAACGGCAAGGAAATAAAGCAATTTTATCTTGTCACTTTATCGCAATAAAAATATTTCGCTTGCGAAGGCCGCGACAGGGCGAGACTTGGAGACTGGCTTGGTCGTTATTCTTGCGAGTCAACGGCGTTGGTAAACGAGACCGAGTTCAATTTAATCCTCGCGATTTTCTCGCGTTGGCGCGCGCGAGCGCCGTCAACATTAATCCCTCGTTAATTTAAGGATCCGAAATCCACCGTCGAAGTTTGAGCGAGTTGAAAGTCGTCGGGATTTTAGGCGAGTTAAACTGTGAGGGAAGTTTCCGCTTCGAAGAACGCGAGCGAACAGATCGAATCTCATTACGGTCGAATTCTCCTTGTTTTATTTTCTAATCTTTTCTTTTCGTCTCTTTTCTCATTTGTCGTTCGGTTCTCTCTCTTCTCACCACTATTCTTCCTATTTCTCTTTTCGAATTTATTTGCATAAATCGTGGCATTTGGAACACTCCTCCTCCTCCATGTGTATTACAATCTTGATTTATTTGTGCGTATTTAGAGTCTGCTTGCTTTTCCAATAAATTACACTTTTCGTTGAAATGTTTTAAATATAAATATGAGTACGTAATTTGCCTTCGTAATTATACCAATGCACTTGTCAAATCGCGCGCTATGTTCGTCTATTTGTTCTTACATTTCGAACGATAACACCACTCTGCTATTTCAAGATTGTGTACTTTAAAACTTTGTTCCTTAAATTTTTTAAGTTTTTTTTACGTATATAAATAGTAAAATAAAATTCCAAATATAACGCGACTGCGAGTTTTTTCCTCTTCACACTATTCGGAGATGCTACGTTCCCATTTATTCATATTCATATTTTTATCTAAACTTAGAAAACACAGTTGCATTGAACGCAGCCGCTACAGCAGTAACACGATAAATTGCTCTTAGAGCACTTGTGTAACCCGAATATCCATTGTGATTACTTCCCTTTTCTTTTCTATTTTTCTCTTTCTCCCTCTCTCTCTCTTTTCTATCTCATCTATTCGATAGATGCCCGCGTCACATTCGTTGGATTCCCACCGTTCGCTTTCGGCATTGTCTTTCGTCACGGACGACGACGGCGACGATAACGTCGCTTGTCGATCGCCGCCATCACCGGCCGACCAAACTCTCCACAATTCAATATATTCCAATTATCGCGACACTCGAAATCGATCGTCCTGACTCAGGCGCGTTTCTTTCCGCATCTCAGCATCTCGTTTCCGTCCTTCATCAGCTCTTTCCCGGTCAACCATCTCCCTTCCCCTCACCCACCCTTCTTTCCTATCCGTCCTTTCCTACGTGTAGTCCATCTCTCCATCTTTGTCTTTCTTGATTACGTCGCGTTGTCGTTACGGATTATCACGCGAGAGCCGGAATTTCATTTCGCTCTAATTGAATGTAGCGTACGGCGACGTTTCCGTTGTTGGATGCACGACGGGTCTCCCATGATTCATCGAGCGTAAGTAGATAGTCGAGAGGAAGGAGGGGGACGGGGGAATGGTAGCTTCAAACGATGAGAAGAGAGAGAGAGAGAGAGAGAGAGAGAGACGGCGGAAAGGAAGAGGGAGAGGGGTCGCATTGCTCGCTTGTTCGCCCTCATCCACCCCCTCTCGCTAAGTACGTAAGTACTTTTGTACCGCGTTCGCTCTGTATAACGCGTCGTATGCTGCTGCTGCTGCAACAACAACAACGCGGCTAATTCCTTAAGTAGGTGTACGAGGTAACGAGGCTTTCGTCGACGCGACGCGTCGCTGGAAATTCCGCGCGATTCTGTCCGCGTTTCCGCCGCTCTTCCTCCCAATCTCTTTCGTCCCTTTGACTCTGCGACGATCCTTTTCCGCGATTGTGTGTTTCGCGCATTTTGCGAACAATTACCCTCCTTCGAATTCCGTCCGAATGCGCGATTACGACGGACGCGACGGCGCGAATGCGAGCGAGTTGTATTCCAATTGCCCGTAAATGCGCCGCGATATTATATGTCGTATATACACGTGTTTGAGTCACGTTCCCCATGGAAGCGCATCGCGCTTCTCTGCAAATGCAAAGACAAGCGCCGTCCTGTATTTCGGGGTTGAGTTCGCGAGTTGTAACGATGGGATCGAGTTAAAAGCTATCACGTTAGCGCGTATTCAAATGCGGCAATATATTCAATTATATTCAATGACGAGCCATATCTGATTGAATGGATCATTATATATGTATAATCAAGTGAAAATGCATCGATAATTAAGTACAGTGTATTGTTATAGCGCTTTCCATTTCTTCTTTCAGTACTAATATTTTTTAAACAATGTTTCTCTTCAATGTTTTTCTTCTCGATTATTGTGTTCTATTTCTCGAGATAATTTTATGTGAATAATATATTAGCAATATATGTAGAAAGGAATAAGTGCATAACAAAATATATATAACACATACACGTAAACTAATACGTTGTCTCGTACGCAATTACAGAAGAACAATTACATCTCGAGAATTTATGACAATTATTCCCTGTGTACTTTTTTTTTTGTTATAATATTATTTTTGCCTTTAATATTTTCTAATTTTTTAATCATATTTTCTTTTGAAATTTGCACATCCGACATAAGTCAATACATAGAAATTCCATCGCGAGCATTGCAGGCTTTCTATTATTGACATATCCATCTCCGTCCGTCAATTTCGCTTCTTTTGCCGATCTCGATTGATGATGAATTGAGCGGCGGCGTGTCGTAGCTGAATATATCCACTGCGTCCAATGCCGAAACTCGATATCACTGGCGTATCAATATACTTTAATTAGCGGGGATATACGCGCGCGCGTGCCTTTGCGTTTACGTCTCGTATCTTCGATACCTACTCTGGCAAGCCAGCGATATTGCCCTCCCGAAAGCGGAATTTCATTTCGCTTTAATAGAACACCACGTATCGGCAACACTTCACGATATGTGTATTCACCGTTTTGGTTATGCACCGTGTGTGTCACGAATGTTTCCGCTATTTTCGCGTGTTTGTGTGTGTGCGCGCGACACGCAGTTGAAACTCCAGCGTGTCCCATATCTCCGCGCGAATGCGCGTCACGCGTTTCTTCGTAATCGGATCGCGCGTGTCCCCGGGCGCGAATCCTCTCGCTCGATGGCGATTTTAGCCGGTTATTAATTTCGACGAGCTTCTTATAATTACTTGAACGTTCCATGTTTGCTGTGTAGACACGCGCGCGCGAGTGTATGGTATATACATATCTGCACACGAATTGATCGGTACAGCTGCGTAGGTAGAAACTAATTTTGTAGAAATAATATATCTATGTGTGTATGTGTGTGTGTGTGGGTGGGTATGTCGAGATATCGTACATACACATAGGGACATTGGGCTTTCAACGGCTCTTGTATAGTTTGTTACATGTCGCTAAATTAAATGTTTTAATGTCGTTGTTGCACACACGTCAGAAATGTTTCATTTATTTATGAATGTAAAAACGTGCTGTCTTTCTCTTTCCTCTTTTACCGTGTGTTTTATAAGATAAATCTGTTATTACAAATTCAAATTTTCATTTACTGTCATTCATTGGGTAAACGCTGGTAATGCTTAGTCCCAGTTTTATAATCACACTAAATGTATTTCCTGAACAAAGTAAATGAGTTAATTCTCGTGAGATGCATCCAAAGTAGAGGCAGGCAAATGTGATATTATCTAATTATAATTTTGCAGGCGAGGTTTAAAATAATTATTCCTTTGTTACATATTTATTAACACATACATATATATCGTCAGTGTTTTGGATATTTGATTAAGAGTGTTTCAAACTGATTTCCATGATAAACCTTTAAAAAAGTCAAATCAGCGCGCTCTTATTATAATGCCGTTAATTGATCGATCATCAAGCTGCGCGCTTTCGTTAAGCGATGGCATCATTATTGGCAATTAATCGCTAAATCTGCAGCAAACATACTTTTGGTTTGTCGAATATGGCAATTATGCGCCTCGATGTATCACATCGTGTTGATACAAACGGTATGAATAGATAGGCGTGTGCGGTGGCACCTGTTTCAGGTAATACAAGATAATCCACTCTAGCAGAACTAGCTGCCGCTTGGTCCTCCGCTAACGCATTCCCACGCTCCCCGGCCATTCGATCATCGCAATTATATCGTTCGCGATGTTATCGCAGATCCGAATTAGGGTTGTGCTTGTCGCGGAAATGGAGCGGAATCCGTGGGATCAGGCATTTTCTCTCTCGCGCGTAGGAAACGCTTACGTAAATCGCTCCAAATTTGTATCCATTGCGTACGAAATTGGAGAAGCAATAATATTTATTTTTAATATTGAAGAAACTATTTAGATATTATTGAGTGTAGAGGCATAATGCGTTATTATTATATTAATCATTTCTCGTTTAATATAAATAAGAATACATTTTTAATAAATCTATTTGATCTGCTTTTTTTTTTTATTTTTAAGAATTATTTTTTAAATTAAATTTGTTATATTAAACTTGATTTTTAACGATAATATGTATCACAATTCTGTTACGAATAAATAACTAATACAGCAAAATTTGTAACTCTATTTTATCTAGATATTTGTAACACTCTGACGTTTCGATGAGACTGTTTGATTTTCAATTTCAAACTATTCCAGAACAATTTCGGTGGGATTGTTCATTTCCATTTTGGATGCAAACCTATCCGCATATCGAAATCACTCGTGTTACGACGAGAAAAAAAAAACAATACGATATACAAGCAGAGATCGTGCGATATTTTCGTCCTTCTCACCAAAACAACAACAATACAAGAGTTCGTTCGGGCTAGCGACATATACATAAATTTCTGTCGCCGGAAAATATTTCATCGGCAACGTCTAATAATTCTACTTACGAGTCGGAGAGATATTTACGACTTAAGCGCGTCGTGATTATAAACGCCAACGGCGAAGGGGACGAGCGAGATTTATTGCGACTGTTCGCTCGGCGCGATCTGTCTTTTCCCGCTAGATATCTTTTTATCTCTGTCTTTCTCTTCTCTTTAATTCGGACTGTATCGCTGGGAATAAGAGCGAGATGGCAAGTGCGGTCGCCCTTGGATCAGGAGCCGGAGAGTCGACTATTAAGTTTCGTGTCCGAAATACTCCTCGTCGGCCTTGATTCGTCGATGGTTTCGGGGGTTCAGATCCCGAAGCGGCGAGTGGACCCGCGGGAAATCTTGCCCGTCGTCTCGATGGTTGAACCCGTCGTGCGAAAACCGGGAGCATGATGCCGGGCGCTTCGTGCGAACGTCAAAGATAACAAGGACGGAGTGGAAATTGCTTCATTAGCAGCAGCGCGTAATTCAGCGCCACGTCTCTCGGTCATCATCTCTTACTCTCTTTATCTAGCTTTACGGTTATCGGAATACAGGAAACACGTTTGTTTAGATGACTTTCGTGAATTATTCCTCCCACGTGTACTATCTTTTATGGACCACAGATGGCTAGAGAAAATATGATTTTTCGTAAGACGACTTAATAATTTGGTAAAAAGCTAATCAACATGTGATGCACGCTCGAAAAAAATAGTAGAAATTCTTTATCAGATTTTTTAAAGATTTTATTTTATTATATAAGAATATAGAAAAGATTGATGATTTATAATCATATTTTGAGGTATTTAAGAAATGAGAACTAGAGCATTCTATCCGCAAAGGAAATATTTCTTTGTTCGTTTTGGCATTAGAGATAAAAAGTGATAAACGACAGCCATCTCTCATAATCTATATCACATTAATCTATATAATGCCGATCTAAATTTCGGAATAACATTGATGTGAAGCCCATAAACAATAAAACAATAGAACATACGGTCGCATAAAGCGGGATTAAAATGATGAGTGTCCATTTCAGAATTGAGGAAAAAATTTTTTTTTCTTTTTTTTTTCTTTTATTTTCGTATTCATTTTATATTAAAGCGATATGTGTGTATAGGAGTAATACTATTGCCTGTTATCCTCAAATACGCAGACATTTTTGATTGAGCATAATCGTCACAAAAATTTGCGTATCTATACAAATCTCTTTACTTTAGCACCACGTGGCTGATTATCCCTAAATTCAGTGCGACGTTCGAGAGAGAGAGAGAGAAAGAGAGACTTCCATCTCGCCACCATGAAAAATCCTCTAATTACGCTCGCGCGCATGCGATGATTAACGGCCATCGGGCGTTTTAATTGTTCGCATTTTCTCTATCGACAGTTTTGATTCACGCGACCGGGTTTGTTCTCCTCGAGCGCGACATTTCAGGGACAAATTGGCGCTCGCGCTTGCTCGTGCTAAATCGCGCACGAAGATAAAGAGTACTGGGCTCTGCCAGTCGCGCGGTAATTAATCAACGCTGTAGCCGCATCGCGTAATTGTTTATGCAACATGGCTCATTGTTAGCCGGCAACAATACTGCTCGACGGTCAACAATAACGCACGGCTATACCTGCGGCTGCTGTGCGCGCGAGCGGTACACTTTACCGTTCATATTTCTGTGCCCCGCCACAGTCGTTTCTTTGTTCACCAACTGCCCCCTCCGATTGCGAGCAGCATAGATGAAATTGTGTCTGATCAGCCGTACTTTGAGTTTCTGTTTGGTCCGATTGATTTTTAATAAAGAAATAAATGTTGAGTCGCTGTATCTGCTATATCGATTCGACTGTCAATGACGTGATATATATATATATATATATATATATATATATATATAAAGAGGATCTTTAACTAGAGGCTAATTTAATAATTTGGAGAATTAGTAATATCATATTTCTAATTTTAAAAAATTGGCGAAATAATCTATTAAATTGTTTATTGATTATATACGAAAGTGCTATTTTTTTTGTTGAATATTAAAATGAATTCTACATATTTGAAAAGCTGACCTCGTTATCAGAAAATTGATAATTGTCACATGGCTTTACAATAATGTATAGTTTTTCTTCGATCCTTCTTTTTTTTCTTGCTTTTCTTCTTGATATTCCTTTGATATCGCGACCATTTCATTTTTAATTAAATGCGTTTGCGCTTGATAGTCTCGATTTGACATAAAGTTCTCTATAATTGGATGCTCTTCTGCTTTCATCCGAAAAATCTTCCTAGACAGTAATTAATTTTTCGCCTACACTCGCACGAAAAACGGAAGACGGTTGAACTTTCCACCGCGCGATCGATATATCTTTGATACCGGCCTTTATCCTTAATTGGAAGGTGGTAGAGACGACCGCGCTGAATTATCTTCCACAATTTCCCCGACGAAGAGTTACGACTCCGTAATTAACAATGCTTCTTAAGGTCCGGATAATATCGATAGGATTGGCTAAATCACTGTTCTATTATTTTCGCGTAGAATAGCCGAGATTTTCATCTTCTTAATCAAATTAAAGATGGAAAAGTGATTAATATCTATTATTAATATTTATGGATGTTTATTGCTGTTAGCACGCTCGATCGCGCGTATTACAGTTGCATTTAGTCGCAAAAAAAGTCCCGGCTATCTATAGCAGGCAAGATAAACCTTGGTATACCTGGCACCATACGTACGCTCGTATCGGCGAATCCGTCCGTTCCTCTAGGAGCAAATAGAGCGTGTCGCATACGGCCTATCGTCGTATAGAAACAGGTCGCGTAAACAGGTCGTGTGCCTGTCATACTCGTCGTCGTCATAATCGCGGTTAGGTCGTCGCGATATTAAAAGCCGCGGACCAGGCACCGCGAAACAAAGATAATTAAAAATTTGCCTCGCGATGCATAATGCTCCCTCTTTAATGTCGCAATGTTTTCCTTTACCTGCGAGCGCTACACACTCGACGCGAGGTTGTAGCTGTTGTTGTAGGTGTAGCGAGGTTGAGGTTGTTGCTGTTTTAAAATTAAAATAGCAAATACACATAATAAACATTTGTTTTTTTGAATTGCATCATTATATCGCTTAGTAAGTTACAGTTAGCGCGACTAATTTGAAAGGAATTTATTATAAAAATAGGTAATTATTTTCTTTGTTTTATTCAATTGTTTCCACTTTGAACACTAGTAGTTAATGTGTTAAATTTACAAATATAATGTGGGTGGTATAATATATATATATGTATTTACATTATATATAATATGATATAATAATATGATAAAATATCATATTACTATATTACATTATACTACATATTAATTAAGGCTTGGAGATTAATTTGTGAGAAAACAAAAAATTTGATTTTATAAAATTATTATAAAAAATTATAAGGATTTTTTCTCTCTCTTTCTCTTTCTCTCTACATACAAGAGATCTTGCAATATATTTTATATTTTAATATTTAATTTTGTAAAATACGGTGAAAATCTATTGTTGGAAACTAAAATGCTTTAAATCAGATATTATGAGATAAAGTATAAAGCGATTATAGAACAAAAAATCAAAAAATTTAATGGATTAACTGACAACTGAAAGTACTTTGATAGATTATAACTCTATCAGTTGGTCGATTGCGTTTTATGTCAGTCCGCCGTTTTAGTTTAATCATCTGTCTCCACTCGAAAGTTAGAATGGAATAAAGATTATAATTTCGGAACATTCTGTATTTCAGAAGTTTAACAGTGAACGTATATAAAGTTATAAACGTTACATAATGTAAAGAAACAATAGTTCGACATAGTTTTTTTTCAAGCTTCAAGAAAATTGTTTTTCTCTATCTTTTTTTCTCACTATATTATTACCAATTAATTATTTGTTATCTTAAACATTTAATTTATTTTAATTAAATTTTTTATATTTTTATTTAGCGATCAATATCTCTTAATCGTTAAAAAATCATTGTGCTGATCATTATTATATTTTATTTTACTTGATTATTTTATTTTTCTTGAAAGCTAAGAACACTACAAAGACATTTCTCTTCTCAATTCTCATTCTGGTCTATTCTGGTTAGAATAGTGCATCGGTTATCGGTAAACCTCGGTAAATTTCTATCGATCGATTCGCGTCAAATGGTTCGTGTAGAGTCTCGTCCGCGGTTTGTCCTGAATCCCCGAACATTGGGTTCTCCTCTGTCAACCGGATTGGGATTCAAGTCGGCCAGTGTGGGTTTGACGAACTCATACTTCTAACCACGGAATCGCGAATCCTCGAAGTCTAATGAAGGAAAAGCGTAAAAGAACAATGGAGTTGATATTGCGTGCTCACGTGCACTATGTAATCGTTGCCCTTTCAAAGTCTTCCTTAAGTTTCTTTGTACATATATGTCTAACGTCATATTATATTTAACTTTAGCTTAATTGTTTTTTTTTTCTGCTTTAATTTTTTTTTTGTTTTTTTTTTTTTTCTACGTTTTAGAAATTATAGAAATACAAAAAAGTACTTAGATTAATGCCAATTCACGATTCTAAGGATATTACTTAGAAAGATATTTTTATGATTCTTGAGAATTTTATATAATTAAAGTGAATATATATTTTTTATTAATTAATCTTTATTTTTTATTGTGTTGAACACAATATATGTATATTATATATATTTAACATAATTCATTTTATGGGTTATTTCTATCAATATAAATATTATTTAAGAAAATTATTTATAAGTATACATGAAATAAATAGTATTTGATAATTCAATTTAAATATATAAATAGTTGGCTAAACAAGGATGAAAATTTATTTTTGTGAATTGGAATTAAATGTCATGCAATCGGATATTTTCCGATACTATGGAGCGCTTACGTACGCTAGCAAAATTGTTACCTCGAACTTTAGAATTGATCACGATTTAAAGAATATCCAATAATCGGCGGTCCTTTGCGCTCGTTCCGCGTATTTCCGCGACCTCGATTTACAATCTGTTCCGCACGATGATTCGCTTGTGCAAGGCGAGTGAAGGGCGCCTTAAAGATGGCACGTTACGCAGTCGTTGCTTCAGACTTACGAGCGTTATAACTCGTTTATGGGCGATTTCCGAGCGACGATATAAATTAATGCAGCGACCCGAACGATTTTCGTACGATTTGTTAGATCATGGCGCGGTCTCGCTCGTTCGCGTATTTTTAGGCGAATCGTTATCTTTTCGTGCGCATCTCGTGCCGAGTAAAAGCGGTGGGTCGTTTTTATTTATCGGGATATAAAGGTTGATCTCGCGTGCAAAACGACAAGGAAAAACGAGATGATGATTCTCGAGCCGTCACCGTCTAGTCGTACAACGTTATTCAGCATACGTTTCTTTTTAAAAAGAATTATGTAACTGTATACTTGACATAAAAGAAACTTTCACGTGTAACGTTAACTCTCGAGAAGTTTTGTACGGGAAGTTGTATGTATTTTTTACCGTTTACTTTTGCTTCAACTTTTACATCCAACACACTGAATCAGCAACGGCTTTCTGAGAAAGTCATGGGCGTAGTTGTTTCGGCGACAAAGCTCTATGTTTCGTAATATCCGGTTCATCTTATTCATGCGGATAATAAGAGGATTAGTGTCGTAATTTAATCGTGCGCTAATTTCTCGTACATCTCTGCTTGACTCAGACGAATTTAGACGATTTATTTATTCTTCAGAATTATTCTTGAAAGAAATTATCAAAAATAAAATGAAGCATACACATATGGAAGGATGTTTTCGCGATAACAATTTCTCTGTATAAGATTCCTACGAGATTTAAAGATTGTCTGAAATATAAATAATATTGAAATTTTATTTGCGATATCATTAACGATAAGAAGAATGCGTGAATGTGTTGGCTTAGCATAATTCATTGGAGGCGCGATGCTGCGCCTGAGGGTGAAAATCGTGTTTATATCGAGTTCTACTGGCGCGTTCACCTTCGATATCTCTGTCAGCTGACATTGTTTTACGGCTCGTTGTTCCGCATGCCCCGGGAAAATTGTTCAGTCGCGCTCGATTTGCCACGAATGTGGCAGCAAAGTATCCGATATATGATTTCCCAGAAAGGAACGAGACTGTTCAAGACGGGAAGACCGAATAAGGACATCAGGCACAGAGCGGGAAAGGGATTCATTTTAGCAGTCGAGTATGTTTGCTCAGACTCGCGATATCAAATTTGAAGAATTTTTATTTTCTAAGAAAATTGTGGGAAGCTGCTGCGATCCTCTCTCGGCGGAACTTTAATTAAAACTCGCTGTTTATTGAACTTAATCTCCAAGATAGAATATATTTTTATAAGAAAATTTTAAATTTATTTTTTCAAGATATAAAATTTTACTATTTTTGTGACATTTTTGAAATTGAAATTTGTTAAAATTAATATTAAAAACTTGGAGACAGAATTTAATTCTTTAGATATAATATTTAATGCAATACTTTTTTCACTTACGTCAGTATATCGTTATAATACTTCAATCTAAAGGCAAATTTTTCATTGGGGATAAAAAATTGATGATTAGCTAAAATATAAACTAGGGAGAAGATATGTGAATTTAATTACATCAATCGAGAGAATTTATTCTTCGTATTAAATTTTACGAAAGAAGAATTGGTTCCGCGTATATAGTCGAATATTCTAGCATATGCATTATAGAGTGCGTTTCAAACGCATAATGGAAAAGGACACGTGTCATCTCGAAAGGCGGATGCGTTGCTTCGTTCGTTTGTTATCGGAACATATTTATATTTAAGATCCACGTCTATTGCTCAGTTTCTCTATCGTTCGGCGGAAATTGATTATCGATTCTGTATTCTGGCGATGACACGTATCGCGGACACCGCTCGCTCGCCGTCCCGGGGGCATCTCCAAGAAAATTGTCTATCGTTCTTGCGGCCCCCGGGCTTACTCCGTTTTCACCCATCTGCGACGCGGAAGTATAGCTTAATACCATGTTGTTTGGCCAAAACGAATCCGTGTCCTTCGACTTTCCGATGTAATAAGACTCTCGTCGAGGATTTTCCGATCGCGGCAACGTACGGCAAAATAATAATGTCTCGGATCGAGACTTTGACATTTGGAAATGTCACTGTTTTAATATTATCGATATTTTTCTTTCGGTGTTTAACATTTTTGATAGTCATAGAAAGGGATCATTCTAAAAATTAATTATGGATAATTTAGTATATTGTTAACAAACTATATAGTGTTATCAGAACATTTTATTGCAACAAATTGTTTTTATTTTAAATAAACATTGATTGGTTTAATGAGAGTTTCCGATTTGTTCTCGATAAGCATCATGAATTATTTATTAGTATAATTAGTAATGTTTTCATAACCCGCTGTATCTTTCGTATACATGACACATTAATAAAATATAGAGAAATGTATTATATATTCTATGTACATTACAATAATTATTAATATATTTATATTATATATTTATATTATTAATTTATTGATACTATATATTATTAATAATATTAACATTTGATTATTTTATATCACGAGCAATGCTGATATGTTAAGAAAAATTAACGAAGATAAAAAAAATATCAGTAATTGAATACATATTGATTGTCCGAATTTGAATTGAAACGAGTAAACATATCGATAGAGTCGAATTTAAATGTAGCAGGGCTCACTTGCGGTTATCGTTGAAGCAGACGAAAATTTGCATGTCAAACTGCAATTCCAATTTCTCTACCGCGGCCGTAATTCTGCCCCGTCTCTGGTCAGAAAAATTAAACATTGCGGGACAAAAAAATCGAATCGGGCGCATTTGTGCGCGCTGTAAAATCTCTCGGCAATCGTCCTGTCGATCTACAGGGTGTCCGGCTGGTCGCATGTTCTATTTTATATACACTTTTAGCAAATATAAATTTAACACCCAATGAAACTTTATCTGCACGCAAAGTATTTTCTTAATTTTTTATGTAAAATATGTCAATTATCCAAATCTCAATCTAGGTTTATTCAAGTTTATGTTGAATTAAATAAAAAAATATGAAAGTAACATATAAAAATTTTATCTTTTATTTACATTTTCTCTCTCTCTCTCTCTCTCAAAGAGTAAATTTTTACATTATTTTAATGATAGCTTTTTATCAGATAATTGATTTCTTATCAGATTATTGATTTCTTGTTATTAAGACACCCTATATAAAAACTCGAACTCGTTAGTCGTTCACGCGAATTTTTCTATGTTGCGCTCTCGCGAAATGTTAAAACCACGAACGCTGGTTGTGCCTTTCGTTATTCAGGTTGCGGAAATAAAATAAAAAAAAAATAAATAAATAAAATAATCTGCGAGAGAAAAAAAGCTGCAGAGGTGAGGTGGACAATTAAGATCGCGATGTTTTTTCCGGTCATTAGTCGCCCTTCTACGTAGATTCTTCTTGATTTGTCGTGCGATAAGAAAGCGGAGAGAATCCACGCGACAAGAAAGACGGATCGTTAAGGTGACGTCTGTGTGGCAGGGCTGTAAAAGAATCCTACGAGACATGAACGTGATGCATCTCTTGTTGCTCGGCTCGCTTGCTGCGGACCGTGCATTACGATCGTGTTCGTTGTCCCGACGATTTAGCGCGAAATAAGAAATATGAGAGACCATTCAAAAAAATGGAATACATCTGATAATGAGACGGAGAAATGAGGATGAAGAAAAAAAGAGAAAATCATTGATGACATATAATATGTATGAAGAATAGTAAATGTCAAAAAAAATATGTCACATTATCAAAATTATACGAATATATATCGCATTGTAGAGAAAATTAATTTATCTTCAAAGTATTATAGTATAATATATTATTTGCACTATTATTAATTGCAAATTATATTATTTTTTAAGTAATAATAATAATATGATTAAGTTTTTATCTTTCAAATCTAATTCTAGACTGAGGCAAGAAAATCAGTTATTTTTAATATTATTAAAATTAATATTAATCAATGTCAAAGAAATAATTGTTAAAACATATAATTGTAAACTAGATAATTGCAAATAAGTTGCGTATTTTTAAACCCGTTGCTCGTGTAGTATCCTGAGACTAAGGGAGGTTGTATTACAACGGTGTCTCGTTCAACAATAGTTTCCCTTTAGAGGAAAACGGGATTCTATTCGCATCGAAGCCGCCGATATCTTCCTCCGATTTCGTCGATCCCACCGACGACGGGTATAACGCGTGAAACAGCTGAGCATTACCGAAAGTAACGCGGAATCTCGCGCATAGAAGCTCGAATTCTCGAACCGCAATTTTCTTCCTTTCTTCTGTCCCCTTGCTGTTCACTCTTTCCGCTCTCTTTCCTTCGTCTTCGTGAAAAGACGCAGCGCCGTCTCATCTCCGTTTCGCCGTTAAACGTTCTCTTCCGCCATCCAAACGGACGCTCTTATCCGATCTCTCCCGTCTCTCGCGCTTTGAGTTCCGTCGATCCGGAACAAGGGTCGGCTTATTTGCCAACGAAGGAGGAGGATCAGAAAGGGAGGGATACCATCCGCAACGTTATCTCGTTTTTCGGACACTATCGGTATTTTGAATTTTCCATTTATTGCACGGCGTTACGCTTCCATCTTCTCGTTTACGCTACGGATCTTTCTCATTTGTTGCGCGTTACATTTTACTTTCTTGCTCCTCCGTCGACGCCCATCTTATTCCGTGCCAGTATCTCTGATCTTTTCATTGATATAGCTTTCATTTGAGAAAGCGTAATTAGTTAATTTTTTTTTTTTTTCGTTTCTTTTTCATTTTATAAAAATGAAAAAATAGAGACAGTAGAATAATTGGATTATGCCGGGATTCAAATGTAATGCGAGTGAGGGGTACAAATTTAAATTGTTCAATTTTATATAGTTTAAATTTTTTTCGGAATATTTTTATATCGCCCGTTTTATACATGTGTCTCTGTATACTTATTTTGTCTCTGTAATACGGGAAATTCACTCACAAACTTTAAAATGTGAACATGAGAAATTAATTATAGTTATTGTAGACTAAAAATTCAAAATGGGAGGGGAGGAGGCAATATAAATGTCATACAAATTTTTTTCATATTTTTTCACACTTTTTCATTTTATACTTTTTTCATGGTTCATATTTTCTACATAATGTGTAACTGAATTTTTTGTGCGTTGCGCTTCTCTTTTACTCATGTAACAATTTTATTCTTCCTTCACTTACATGTATATTGAATAATACAATTGAATAATACAATTTTTATTACGCGTATGGAAATTTCTTTTTTAATTTACTCGAAACTTTTTTTTCGTGAAACTTGCATCATTTGACATCTATTATTAATTGAGGATATATTGATATTTTATTTATTACGATCAGTCAAAATCACGGAAGTAGATACCGAACACTTCCGTAACTTGCAAATGTTGATAACACTAAGAATTCATAATCATATAAATAATATTAATATGTAACGCTTACAAATAGCATATAACATATAAAACACCGTTTTTCCTCTAACGAAAGAAAGCTCCGCTAATATTTTTTATATCATTCAAACACACACTATTAGCTGACATCACATCTAGCCTTTCAGGGCGCTTTAAATGCGGCAGAAAGGTAGTCGCTTTTACGATCCCGTTACATTTGCGTGCGTTACAGCGATCCCGTTAACGCGAGAGCACAATTTCTGACTCGCGGCGGTGTGGTCGGAGAATTTAATTTTTTACGTTGCGCACCATAATGCCATTCCCTTAGCAGGTCTCGGTAAAAATGCATTAACCCATTACCGAGTGGCCCCGTGTATGTGTCGTGCAACAATATGAAATTTTCATTGCTCGTGATAACGTACCGTAGCCGCCGATACCGCCGATATAACGAACAAGACAAACTATACGGCGCCGCTAGTGTAACCTAACCATTATTGGCCAATTAATTGCGCAATGTCAATAATGTAACGCCTATGTTTAATTATAAACATAGAGAGAGAGAGAGAGAGAGAGAGAGAGAGCCGTGATCGATTTAATTATGTAACATCACCGTATCCGGCGGAAATGGCGTTGATCAATCGAGACTAATGCGTCGGAAATTGAGTTCAATCAACGCGCCGGGAAATTTGGCAACGAACATCTAGTCTATATATCTGGATAGGATACGATGAGAGGTATAACATTCTTTTTGCAATCGTGACAGATTTTACGACTGCGAGAACAAATTAGTTGCGTTATCGATTCTCATTGTGTGTTTCCGCGAACGAGAGAGAGTTCTGATTAATTAACTTCTCTTTCGGTAAGGATTGCGGTCAATAAATCGCGCGAAAATCGTGTTAAAACGTCGAACGAATAAAAAAGTAATTGAAAATTTTTATTGTTAATAAATCACATTTTCGCGATACTCGGTGTCGAGGAATTGCTTGACAGATAACCAATTGTCTTGTTCGATCTTTTTTTTCTCTGTCCGTGACATCGTTAGTTTAACGTCAACACTTTCGCGAGGTGTAATTCTGCAGCTGTTGTGTGGCAGGGATAATTTCGGACAATCTTTTCTGCCTTTGCTATGGGAGATCCTATGGAAGACTCTATGGGAAGCGGAACGAATAAGCGGCTAATGTTCAATTACTCCGACGATAATGATATTACGTTACTCGTCTTTGACGCGTTTTACGCCCCGGCGTCAACCCAGTGTTTAACACGCTATTGAATCCTTGCCATAGTAATTTCTCCATTATCCTCACGCTATCGAATCCAGATGGAATGTCACCTGGAAATTTTCTGTTTAAAACAATGTATGCCTTAAATCCTAAAATACTTTAATACGGTATGTAGTATTTATGTTTTGTTAATTATTTTAACGGTAATTTTATTTTTGAATTATATTTTATATTTATTTAATCAAATAAAAAAAGAGATAAGTAATTTATTGATGATTAATTTAGCAAACGGCTTTCGATTATTTTCTCGATCACAAGAAAAAATTACTTTTAAAGGAAGCTTTTTTTCAGCGAAAATTATTTAATTCTTTTGTTTTGCGGTTGTATATATCTACATAAAAAAAAAATTGAGATCCGCGCGTGTTGCACGGAAAGTAACGCGCACGGAGCGATTGCTCCGATATACGGAAAGCAAACGGTATAAAATTGAGGTAAGCGATATTTGTTTTTCAAACAGCTACACATTTTATCGATCAGCACCGTATCTTTTATTTTACATCTAACCCTTTCGTCTATTCATTGAAAACATTCGCCGATTTTTAATAATGATCCTGTGTACCACAAGCATAGGATGTATGTAGAAAAAACACAAATGCTTGTACATTTATTTTAGTCTACAAAAACTACACGCGAGTTTCCAACATGTACAGCATTATCTATTTTATTTATTTTATGCTCCGTTTTACCTTTATCCTTTTAGTTTCACTGCTTTTGATGATTTTTCGATATTTTTCTTTCACCGCTGAATGTCAGGCTGTCAATATTGAGCTCATCACCGAATCGAATTTGCATGCGCGATTTTTATAAAATTGCCAATCAACATCGAGAAATGACATGAATGCCTCTCTCTTTTTCTTTCATGCATCTAGATTACATCTTTTAACAATGAAATTTTTTTTTGTTTGTATGATGTTTCATTTTCTCTATTATATCCGTTGTATTTCTAACATCAACCATGAATGCCAACGCATTAAAAAAAATAATTAAATTTTGAATGAACATTATGCATACAATTTTATCTAAATAGTTTATGCGAATGTTTAATGTAGTAGCTTTCTCTAAATAAAAATATCGAGGTTAAACATAAAATCAATATTGAGAGACAATATATAAGTTAACTTGCAGACAACACTCTTGCTCGATTTCATCATCTGGAAATATTTCAAAATAATCAAATATTAGAACACAATTTTACGCACTTTAGCTACGACTTTCGAGAATCGCATTGTCAAATGATATATTCACTTTCAAGTCGGCATCAATTTAATAAACGTATATATCATCGTCGAACATAATTCTTTCCGCCTCGCTCCATATTTATTGCAAGTGCTAACTTATACACAGTACCGTTGAATAGGGGAACGCGTCGATGATATCGGCAATACGTGATCGGCATTATAGCCGAGAGCCGCGATTCCGCGATCAAGGATTTCGCGACGGACGGTATATAATCGCGAATGTATGACGCGAGCGAGCCGAAGTGAACGAGCCGCTGCACGCAGCGCGAATGCGCCTGCGATGCAATTTACGCGATATGCCATCCCGTTGCATTGCCGGCATTGATTCCTACGGTATCCTTCTGTACGCGTGTGCGTGCATGCGAATTTCGCGACGGGAATACCTCTCGATTTCTCTGGTGTTAAAATGAAAAAAATTGTTTTTCAGAAAAATATTTGTTTCTCTTTATCGGATGAGAATGGAGAGGTTGCGGATAATTTACTTTTGAGCTTTTGACTGAAATGAAATTGTCTGGATTGTTAAAACATTCTATGAAAAAAAAGGATTTAGTTAAATATCGTAAACGTGTAATAGTTTAACTTATTGTTAGTTTAATTAGAGGCAGCTTATATGGCATCTCAAATATCAATTTTTAGTGATAATATTTTTATTATCGTAATTAGAATCGCTGTATTGTTCATGAATAATATATTTTTTATTATATATACAATATTAATATATTATTTATTATTTATATTATAATATTTATTATATTTATTATATTTCTTTATTATATATTATTTTCTATGTATAACATAATTATTTTTGTTACTTTTTTAAGATCCTCTAATTATAATTTAAAATACTTTAATTTTACTGCAAAAGAGTATGCACTTTATTTCCATTTAAATTTGACAATTTAATATCTGAAAATCATTTATATTTTCTCTCAGATATGAATCAACAAGTTCTAAATATGATATATCTTAACATTCCACGTGTATAGAATAAACACCGCTCTCAAAAAACGCGCTAATCAATCAACTCTTTTTCAACTCTCGTACCTACTTCGCGTGGAATCTTAATTTGATCGTGCGCGATGACAACTTACAAGGCTCTATGTAGTCGCCAGAAATATCCGCATAAATCGCGCGTATACGGCCGGCGATAACCTGCAGGTCATCGTAAGACATTCTTCAAGCGAGTTGATTTAGTGGCCCTCTCAAACTACCCCGTCGTTATCTAGCGTTGTGTTCGGAACGTTTGCGTCCCCCTCGCCCCGCCGTTCGCCGCCCTGCCGCAATACACGTCCGCGTACCTGCAGTTTACCACGACGCGAAACGAACCGGAAGTATGGCGGAAGTAGATGGCGCGGGGGCGGCCTAAAGGCGCGTACAGACTGTACAAACACACGTGGTGCGCACGAGTAGAGAATAAGTTCGCGTTGCTGTGTGAACCTGCTATCGAACCATGCCGCTCAGAGCGCAGAACGTACTTTAGAACCTCTGCCTTCCCTCTCCTTTTGAACGCTGATCAAATTTTACTATTTGGCTAACAGTTGGCCAAACAGTTGCAAAGGGAATTCGTTGGCGATGAATAGTTGGGCGATGTTCGCTTTAGTTTAAAGGTGATCATTTATCTTTAATAACAGAGAGGGCAAAAAAGATTAATAATAGTGAAGATAATAATAATAAAGTTAAACTAATTGTTAGTTGAAAATAAAGGGATGTCGAAGAACTATAGATTAATTACTTTAGATATTCACTTTTGACTTTCACAATTCAATACACGCGTTAAAACAACGAGCTCAGTGTGTACGTGCCTTAACGCAAGCTTGTTGCAGACTCGCGATGATAAATCGCCCGCACTATCTCTCTTCTTTGGATCTTATGACTTTACGTCATGACATACTGAATCCCACGAGAACGGCTCGATAAATAAAGTGGATTTAAGTACGTCGTCAAAGTGCGCTCAGCTCCCCGGAAAAAAAATCATCCTGATGTTACAATTAAGTTCGCTGCAGTTAACGTTCACCGTCAGATTTCTTCTCCAGCAGTTCGTGAAATCTTTATAAAAGTTGATCGCGCTGAAAATGATGTAGGTCAGCTTTCAGAAACGTATGGGGGATACATGTACGAATATCTTAGAAGGTAAAGGGATTCTCCACAAGATATTCCCCTTTCCAACGTATTAATTTTTAACGACAGTTTTTTTTTGAGATATGTGTGTCAATCTTTTCTCGAGCAGGGTAATAAAAATGTCGAAGCAACTACTGTAAATAATTCTGTCAAAATTTAAAATCAATTAGTACGTCAAATAAAATTGCGATTGTAAATTTGTAAATCTCTCTCATATTACTCGATCGGAATTTTTTCCTACAGTTTTATCACAGTCAGTTTTTTTCGACAGCCATTACGCATTACATTTCACAATATCGCCTCATTTCCTAACATTTCTCTAAGTTACAATTCTGTTAAATCGAGAGATATACATTTCACAAATTAAATAAAAGGTAACGTTCTATTTTACGGTACGGTAATCGATGTCTTTTCATGCTACGTTATACCGCAATTTTCTCGCAGAGTGCGCCGTACGTTGTACACAGGACGCTTTGTTCAGACATTTCCGTTCAGGCCTGTAACAGGCCGCCCCGCTCGCTCGGCTGGCATATCTATTTCGTCGTTTGCTCCTGAGGGCGAGCTACACGAGTCCCAGAGTATTAATAAATTGCGCCGTATTGTGCTCTGCCTCTATGCAGGTTTCCCACCTCCTCGAGTCGCGTTTCCCGCACCACTATCGCCACACCACCGTCGCTCTCATCCATTTCCTCGTCTCTTTTTATCTGTCCCGCTCGTGCGCAGCCACCGCGACGAGTATCTCCCATCGGGATTATCCGGAGTGGCAGCGCGTCGAAGCGCGAACGAAAACGCAGCGGTAGATGCGCTATCGCTTTCCGAAAAGCTAAGCTCCTGGATGGAACTAGGGGGATTTCGCAAAGAGCGCCAAGGTCGACGAGGATCGAGGATTTCGCCAGCGTCGAGTGATGCACAGCCGAAGGAGCGTTGGTCATTTTCAGGAGAGAATTTCGCCATCTTTTAGCACCGATCGATTTATCTGTGTAAGAATTTTTACGAGATTATCCGAGACTTTGCATTCGAAATTAGAACGCTCTAATTCCTTATTCGAAAAAATATATCGCTGAAATTTTAATTTTACTGATATACTAAGATATATAAGTCAACTATTGTTGATTTTGTAAGATTTTTAATTGACATTATCTCCAGCTGTTCGAGCTAAGTTACTTCGAATTGAGCGAATTCGTTGACAATAGAACACTACAAAGGTAGTTTGAAAATTCGTGAAAGTTTCTTACGCTAATCGCGCCGAATCAGTCCGTATTTGCCGACGTCTTCCTCGGTTTATTTTATACCGTCTTCCGGCTGGAAACTGGAAGTAAGGCGTTAATGGAGCGGATGACATAAAGCCGAAGAAACAGGTCGGAGGAGACTATCACTCATGCGGCCGGTAACAAACGCATGGGAAAACTCTATTCTGGAGAGTTTGCGAGTATCTACGACGGTAGAGGGAAAGATCGCGTCAAAGTTCGGTGCTTTGTCATTTTTAGTAGCGACGACGTGACCTCGCATTTATGTCGTCATCCTCACACGAAGAAGAGAACTCGCAGGTACTCGATTGTCGATAATAAGAAGATGGTATATTCGATCTTGAGATTCTCACGTATAACTTTATTCGAAAATTTCAATATATAGGATGAATAGAGAATTATTTATTTGATTATAGAATTGGATGATGGTAGGATGATTATAGAATTATCGAATATATTTATTACAGTTCTATAAATATTGACGAACTTTTGTTAGATTTGAGAGAAAGTTTAAATTCCTTAATTTAATCTAAATTTAATTTAAATTTGATTTTGAATCTCTTAATTAGCTCAATTTTTATATTAATTTTAATATCTTATTTTTTAGATTAATTTTCCGATAAGTTTTTTAAAAAATAACATTATTATTGCACTCAATAATTTTTTAGATAATATATATACATATAAGAATGAGTTCAAAATAGAGACGTATCTTATAGGATACACATTGCTAAGTTAATATCGTTGGCAGTGTCTCGTTAGCGAAATAATCGCGCATACGGGAATATTATCAAAATTCCCCATAGATTCGAGTGAGAATTTCGACGGACGCCGTTTGGCTGCGCCCCGAATGGTAAAAGCCCTCCAGCGAGTCCTTGACCGTCCCTTGTGAAATTTGCGTCCTAGAGCGTGTCCGGCGCATGTCGTGTACAAGTTGGACGTAAAATTGCGGCGAAATACGGAAATATGCCAACGGATTTTCCGGCGCCGTCGTCGGCCGTTAAAATTGGCGACTCATGTCTCATACTCGTGGAATATCTTCGAGAGATAATAGCGATAGTCTCGCTTTTCTTTTTGCATTCTTTTTCTCTGTAGTGTGGTCTGAAGCTGACACTCACGTGAGAGTGAAGTTTTTTGAGCAGCTTAGAATTGTCAACAAAAATATTAATAAATTTTTCGAGAGTTATAAATGTTTGAAAATTAATTGTCATAAATTGCATTTAAAAGGAGCAAAATTTTAATCTTTATTTTGTTTAAGATAAGTTTTTGTTTAAGTAGTATTAGTATTTTTGTGTGATTGGAGACTTGAAGATATGTAATGTTAAAAATTTAAAGGTTTTCTTAATTCATTAAATTTTGGACTTGATTAATTCCACGTACAAACATATAAATACAACATACAATATAGAAAAATTTTATTTGAACATTGAATTTTAGAATATCTGTGACGTAATCGATGAATTTTAAAGAAAAATATTCAATCAAATTTCCGTTTAGGAAAAGTTATCTACAAGTTTGGATCATTTATCACCTTTTTATTTTATGATTTTATTGCAAGAGATGCAAGAGTTTACAGATTGAGATTAAATAAACTCACACCAAATATATACAATGTTGCGCGTGTGTGTGTATAATATGTGTGTGTTCCTAAAGAGATAAAAGTGGCAAAAGTGGAAGATCTAGGGCAAGTAATTCTCTTTCACACGAAAGATAACTCGAGATTGAGAGGAGCAAGTGATGCACTTTGCCACTCTTCGACTACTTAGATTTTCTAGAAGTCCGGAAGAGCATCAAGATAGTTGTCTCTAGCTCGCCGCGAAAATTTCGGATAAAGCTCTCGATGGCAAAATAAAGCACGCGCTTTCTTTTTTTTCTCTTGTGAGTTGTGCGAGAGTTCTTCGTGGGTTGCTCTTCAATTTTCGAGCCGCGGCTCCGGAGGTAGGTGCACCGCGGAAGAATTTCAAGTAGGCGACACGTGTAAAGCATCGGCGGCGCAAAAACAGCTTCGGAAAGTGATTCTACTTCGCGGCGCGATGCAGTTTTGCTTGATTTTCGTTCCCGCTAGGAAAATCTCACCGGCGGAAGTTGCGCCGTTTCGGGAGCTGACTTCCTCTACGACTTTCTTCTCCAAGTGTCGGAGAATATCGAAGTAATGTGAGAGTCGTGCGTCAGTAAATCGTGGACACGCGCCGATATGTGTCCTTGTTTGCATAATGCACTCTCGCATATAATTTATTTAATGCCGATAAAAAAATTTTAATACAATAGAGGAGCAATACGAGATCGATATAGTCTTTTCGTTTCTTTAATTTTTTTAAAAATTAGTTTCTTAATTTAAAAAACAAATTAGAATCTTTTTTGAAAAATATAATTAAGAAAATATAAAACAAATATATAACAATATATATATATACATACATAAGAAATTTATATATAAAAATAAATGCAAAAAATATGAGAAGGATGATTTTCTAAATATATAAGAGTAGAAAGATAGTATGTGTGTGTATTTTTAGTTTTTCACAGAAAATAATAATAAATCAAATGGACGAAAATCATAAAATTTGACATCGTCGGTTCTAACATTCTCTGATTTTACTCTAAAGCTAATTTTGAGAAAATATCCGTTGATTTAATTAGGGTTTCATGATGTCCAAATATCAGATCGCCGATCAAAATAGTTATTAGTTACTCTCGATATGTGTATATGTGTGTGTGTAGCGTTATTGGAGCGTGGCTCATGCTGCACTAGAATTATCGACAATTATTTTCGTCGACCGCCAAACTGAAACGCTACTCTATTCGCGTGGTGCGTACATATAGACATAATTATAACCGTTCGGCGTCCAATAAGCTGTCAATTATCTCTCTGGATCAGGTTAAACTTTCAAAATGGCAGTCAGTATCGCATGCATGTCGTTCGTTAATGTTGATTTTGGATTTAACAACTTTCTGACCATTAAATCCAAAAATAGAAATTTTGATGCTAAAACTGTGAACACCCAGTAGCTAGCAAAAATTGATACGATCGATGCTGCTGAATTCTTGGCATGTTCTATAATAAAAACTGGAAATTCATATTTAATATTATTAAACATGATAAAAGTAATTGCATGCACACTCAGTACCTCAGCCAAAACTTTAGATAATATTTAATAATATTTTGTTTTGACAATAATCTCGTAATATGGAATATTATTTAAAAAATATGATACATTTTTAATATAATAGAATTTGTGTCACTTTAACATATTATCGCTTTATATTAATTGTAATCGGTAAAACTTGAGAAAAATTTTTTAAATGAAAAGAAATCATCTTTGTGGGCTTGATGCTAAAGATTATTATACATATCTCGTCTATCATACGTGAAAGTGTCAACGAACATTTATCGTCTGCGAAAAACATGGCGATGAATGTCAACGGGATTTAGCAACTTTCATCATTTAATTCAGGAACATCGGGGAAGTTACTGTCAAACTTGAATCGAAACGATATGGAGTCGCAAGACCATCGAAATGCAATCCTAGAGTCGCAACAGGGAAACTTGCGAGTTTTCTCTTGCCATCTTGTGTTTATATCCACGCGACAGCTACTTACCATCTCAAACCGCATCAGAGATAATAAGAATGCTTTATTTTTTTATTTCAGATTGGTGCCCTAAAGAATTATTATCTCTTCTCTCACAAGCGACTGCACAAGAGATCTCTCACTGTCAGCGAACCGCATCATAAGGCGCTCAGGGATGAACCGCGGGTAAGTCGACGCATTTTCGTAGTTTCTGCTAATTTAAAAATACTTATCAAATATATAGGAGAACGAGGATATTTTAATCGCGTTATTTAATCTCACTAAAAAATTCTTTTTTCATTTTTGGAACGATATTGAAAAAATTTGATAGAATCGATGGTAGGAAGGGCGAATTCTGTGCTGGAATATTTTGAGAAAAACCTATGCAGTGTTGTTTAAACAGTCCCGTCATAAAAGTATCGTTTTTTTTTTCTCGGTATGTAGTCCCTTGTGCTTTTAAAAAGTTATTTTCCATTTTACATGCAGTTTTCTATCGCTGAATATTCTGTGTCGCTACGATAGAATATTCAGCAGTACACATCTCACAAAAGATTGCGAAATATTTCTTTCTTTTTTGATTGACTATAAATGTATTCTTTGTTTGGCTCTGATCTAAATTTTACCGTTGTGACAAACATTGAACTTCTGCTATTAAAATAGAAATAAAAAAATTTAGTTTATAATTTAAAAAGAATAAGTGAAAAAGAGAAAATATTTTATTTTTAACAATATATTTTAACTTAATAACTTTTTGTTAATGTTATCCTTTAAATATTATTCTGTATATGTATGTGTGCACGTACACACGAAATAATAAAGAAATTTTCGATTTGATTTAAAATTGTTATATTATTCACGATAATAAAATATATAAATTTATTATAAAATAATAAAATTATGAAATTATGAAATTTTATAGTACTTGTGGATTTTTCGAATTTTTTACTATAATTTCACCTTAGTATTCGCGCGAGAAATACCTGATGGACGCTTTAAGTGCACTCTCGGAGAAGCCTCGTCGTTCCTGGTCTCACGAGGACGTGGCAAAATATCTCACTGTTTCGAGAGACAATATTGTCGTCGCCGCGTTTTCCGCCATTGTCCTCGTCTCGATAAGCTTCCCCTCAACCTAGATGAAAATTGCGGGGCGGAAGAAAGGCAGGCGAAATGGTCGGAAAAATATCGCGTTGAAAAAAAAAGAGAGATAGAGGGGAGAAAGTAATGCAGTTCTTCACATGCACGCAGGGGACACGATATAGCATTAATCATGAGCTACGCTCGGAGAGCACGTGATCGCGAGGAAAATGCCATTTGCACGGGGCGGATGTACGGAGGTAACTTCCGCGCGAGAGATACATTTTTTTTCGAACTCACGTTGCGCTCAGAGATCGTCGAGATTTATTGCTGGCGAAGCCACGGATACGTGACCGGGAAATCTCTCTCGTTCCCCGCGATCATGGGACTGGCTGCTTATTAATTGTGCAGCACGCTTAATTAACTGCTTAATTGTTCGTTAAAAAAATAAGCGACGTTTTATTTCTATTTGCTTACTTTACATATTTATAAATACCGCGCAGATCACGATGAACGAACGAATTCTAGAGACAATTTCTCCTTTTAATTTCTTTTTATTACGTATATATAAAATATTACAAAATCGCAGAATTGGAAGGAGGAAATATTATAAATAAAGGATTTTTCGCGATCGTATTTTTACTTTTGATTTCACAATTTTTCCTGTCAAATAGATGGTCTCAATTTGGAAGTTGAAATTTTAGATAATAGATCAATTCCATTAGATATTTCTCTATTACTTTTACCACGATATTTATCATCCATTTATATAAAAAAAAAATTTAGTTTAAAGTTTAGTTTTCTTTTAATTTAGTTTTCTCACAAAGAAATTTGACATTTCACATTTAATGAAATAATTTTGATTGAAAAAAAATGATTCAAATAATTTATTCGGTTACATTATCATATAATGTGAATATATTTGAAAAATATAACTTGTATAATAATATTAAAATCATTTTGAATTTAGTTTTCAAATTTGTTAATATTTTTCAATTTTTTAAATATTATTTTATGCTGGCACATATCGATTAAAATCTGATGATAAAAATAGTATCGCTTATCGACTTCTTGCTATAAAATATGTTTAATATTTATTTATTATCTTTTGTAATATATATTTAGATATTTATAAATACAGTAATATATATAATATTTATAAATATCAATGATATAAATTTGAACATTTAATATATATGATACATCAGCCTTACCTTAAAAATTGAGGAGGAGATGAAAATTTTTATTTTTTACGAACTCTACTTTTTATATATTTTTTTTCCTATTTACAAAACTGTTTATAATTCATAAGAGAAGATAGCAACACCTGTTACTATTTTACTACATGAGACTGCCCATAATCGTTTAATTTTAGCACGTTCAATAATCGATGTAGAACAATATATGTCCTTTCTTACGCTCATCGTGTTATTCCGAATAGTTTAAAATTTCTGTGCCCACTACTTCGATATGACCGTGAAACTAATTTGATTCTGGCGTCTTGCCAAAATTGCTCAAGCACCATGAATCTGTCAGTGATACTGAATCATATTACGTGTCTAGACCAGTACAGCAATATGAATGAAACGAGAGGAGACCGCAACGCGCGTCAGAATTAAAGCTCGTTCCCCGAAGCGTTTTTCGATGATTGCGCGATTTATAATCCTCAATTGAGTCAATCTGCACCGGTGAATTTTCCGCGTCACAGCACTGGTGTATATAACTGTTTAACCAATCAACGGAATGAAAAACTACGATTCTGTGCTATGTCTAGTTTCATGTTTTGTTTTGTCGTTTCTTAAAAAAAAAAAAATTTTTCTTTCTCAAGTTTCTCTGTTTTTTTAACAATCTCGATTAAATAACATTCTGAATTAATAAATATATTTAAATTATCAAATAAATTATTATAATTATCAAATGTTAAATAAATACATGAATTATAAATTTTTTTCATATTTTTATAATTTTGATAATATGTATAAATAAAAATGGAATGGATCTAAGCATAAATATAAATGGTGAATGCCTTTTTAAATCTTTTTAATATTCCTGAATATTGTCTCGTGAGAGATTTATATTGTAGCGATATGTATAATTATAAACTCAACTTATCTCTCTCTCTCTCTTTTTCTCTTATATTTAAAATTGCAATAAAACTTTAATAATTCTGCGAAGGCATTAAAATATCTTTTGTTTTTGAGATAACTCGTTTACTGTAATTCGTCTACATCATTAGCGCGAGCCATATTTCGTCGACCAACAAAACCGACTCTGACGACACTGATGACATATTCCGGGCACTTAGGAAAATTTGCGGTGTCACCGGTTTACATTACCTTGTAATGTCGCGTGGAACTTAGTGTAACGTCGTGAGATAACAAAACGACGGCTAATGGCCCCCCGGGTCAGTTTACCAAGTTGTCCAAGTTTGTAATGCGATGACAAAGTCATCGGAGTCGATCACAGGCGGTGCAAGAAAACTTATTGTTACAGACCCGATTATGCCTTCGGTTGCAGGTGCACTGGTTCCAGCAGCAACACGAGAAGAAGCGCAAGAAGCGCGACTTTGGCGCCGCGTCCTACGCGTTCGCCGATTATCCGCCCTTCTTCAGCGACTTCGGTCCGCGTCCACGTCCGCGACAGGCTACCGTGTTCCATCGCCAAAGAAACAGAGGCTTGCCGCTTCAAAACCTGTTCACGGACCCGCTCTTCAAGGAACAGTGGTACCTGGTAAGTATGAACTCTAACTGTACGAACTGTCATGATGGAGTACGTGGTGGGAATCGAACAAATCACATCGAAGCCATTCAGCCATTTCCGATTATTTCTTCTCTCTTCTTGGAAAGAGTCTATCGATGATGTCAGTTCGAAGAAATTTACATTATACTCATTTCTCGGAGTCTGTACGAAGTCTCTGATAAAAGAAGTATATATAAAATCATATTGCATTTACAATCTCTCAGCGTATATTTTTCAGTGCATATTTTTCAGCGTACATGTAATGTATTTAATTATTTATATATTTTAGCATAATAATCTTCATCTTTGTTAATCTAAGTCTAATGCGAATATCCTCGATTATTACAGCATCTCTAGTCGCAATTATTCATTTGATTTGGATGGCTGATACATAATTGATACATAAAGAAATATTGTAAATGTTTCAGCATTTCGATGTAGAAAAAAAGATTGCATATAATTTATAGATTCTATAAATTATGGCGTATCTTGTAATATGAGATATAATACGTGATATAGCTTTTCATTACAGAGCTCGATGAGCACTTGAAACAAAGTAGATATTCCGCACAAAAATACTACTCGCATAATCGCGAGCGTGCAAGCAATTATTAGAGTAATTACTTGGGCTTTCTACAAACATTCAATCAACTTGTTTGTTATCCGATCATTATCAGTTGCAACTAATACTATCTTATTGAACGCGAGCGGTTGAATCGATTAACGACTTGGCCCCCGGTATTATCGAGAATAATGCACTTGGCGTTTAAAATCTTTTTCGCTTTGCCTATTTTTTATTTATTCGATCGCGTGATTTAATCGCTCTAAATTAACCCCTAGATTAATCTTTTTAGCACACATTCAACGCACTAGATTTAAAGTGTTTCCTTATTTAACGCGTTAAAGCGCTCTTCGAAAAGAAGACAAAGAAAAGAAAATCATCTTTAACTCTATTATGTTATCTATAATTATGAAGTAAAAATGATTTTCCTTGGCCTCTCTCTATCTCCAATATAAAAAGTATTATAATTTATAAAAACTATCGCAGATATCTTTTTACATTGTTTTTTCAATGATATGAAAAATGTTTAATATCTTCAATCGATATTTATAAAAGCAAAACTCTATAATTTAAACAGGCTAAAAATTTTTTAAATATCAGATTATATTTTTATTGACATAATTTTGTTATTAACTTCTTTTCCCTTTTTTATTAACACATATTAAGGATAGAAGAAAAACGAAAAGATATTTGTAATGAATATTTTTTTATAAATTAATTTAGAATTTAAAAATAATATTTAATAATGATAAATAAAAAAATAATAATTACGAGGAATTAGGATTCTCTTTCAAAGATCAGTAAATCTCTTCACTTAGCGCATAAAGTGCATCGCGTGTCCGGACATTGTATTTAGTTCTCGCACGATCAAGTTGGTCTTAATAGAACTGTTGTGCGTATGTTTTCTTAGAGTTGTAAGCGGTTTATAGCGTGCAGCCGCGTGCCATTCGGAACGGCGGTGGCGAGAATAACGGAAGCGAGCAAACTAGCTTTTGGCAGATTCCCCGCCTGTGATCCGATGGAAACTTTTCTGTCTCGTGAGCACGTCTCGCCAGCACGGCGTCCCGGCCTAAGTTTCTTTGCTGAGTTCTCGATTATATTGAGTGTCCCCCGCTCTTAACTCGTCCGCTACTTTTATTGGAGAACGCAAGGAACATGCTTGACATGATTACTCGCTCTTGCGAATACTACAGATAATCGCTTAAATTGATTAATTACTTTGGCCTTTAATCGTTTGTACGAAATCTTGTTCTTTATTTAATCTCAAGTTAATTTGAAGTTTAGTTACAATGTTCTTTAAAGTTAATTGGCAAAGAACTATGAAAAAAGAAACTGCAAAAAAATTTGCACTCACCATCAGGAAAAAATAATTCAAATTAATTAAATAATTGACAAATATTAAAGGAAGTACTGGAAATCTAAAATATACTCATCATTTTTTTCTGCAGTTTCATACATAATCAATATTAAATGCGGACAAGATTAAAAATGAGTAAAAATATATATAATTTTCTATCAATCTAAGAAATAAAAAAAAAAAAAAAATACAATTCAATATAAGGATAAATTTGTTTCGCGCGTTTATAAAAATACGGTTTGCTCTTGAGAATGGCAAGAACGTGAGATTGCCATCTTGCGTAATGGACGTGATAACGTGCGATATGAAACTTGAGCAGATCGAGCAAAGTCCGATACCTGAGGCCTTTTATTTACCGAGGGCGATGCCCAAGTATGCCGATACTCTCAGGCGCGGAAACCACTATTGCGGGATAAAAGCATGGGGTGTGTAATATTCGTGACACGCCCGGAGCGTCGCCCGGGGTGCGATAAGCAACCAGGGTTTACGTAAGCTGAGGAATCAGCTCTGATATCCCCGTATCGGTATCGATACTCTAGTCTGAAAATAAGGATTGATATAGAAAAACTCGCAAGCGAATTAATAAATGATAGAATTTGAAATTCTCTGCTAACGTTACAAATTAATTAATATTATTTCATATTTTTATTCATCGCTGCAAGTCTGCACAAACGGGATTGTAACATCTGCTTTTTCAAATTTAACTAAATTTAGCATTACTCTTGGCGATGATTGTTTTTTTAAATAACGTTTCATTTATTCATTTAAATAGGAAATAGATGATACGTTGTGACAATGGAAAAACGAGGTCAGAATAAATGGAATCCGATATTCAGACTTACAGCCCGTCTCTAGCATATGAGAATATCATTCAAGTAGATTTTTTTTATGCTTAATCTTCATACTTTAGATAAAATTGTAATGCTACGCATAGGATTATCAAGAGGAAACAAATAGACGAAAGATTCGAAGAAAAAAAATTAATTAACTTTTTAATCTAAAAAACCATATAGAATATAGCTTGTGTTCTTTTATAAATGGGATAATTTTTAATATTACTGTCTTCTTAGTTTCGATTTTAAATGCTTGTATAACAAATTATTTTATAATTTGTCTAGTAGTTTCTTTTTTTTATAATCATAACTCGACAAACAAAAGAAAGATGAGAAAAAAATAATGATCCAGAATCGAGTTTTGTTTTTGATAAGCTTTTTTGTCAACTCCTCTAAATAGGAACCACCATGCTTTGTCTGTTACATTCTTGTGTCTATGTTCATGACGTGGGAACGACATTTCGTCTGGACGTGGCAAGGGAGGGATCGCTTTTGTCGGGTCGTGGAAGATGCTGGGGCCAGCGAAGTAACCCCAGGTCGCCCCCGGGTTTTTTTTTTGCCCTTTTTTTTTTTGTCGGGTCGACCGCACGCGTCGCGTGAGACAATAGGTCGTATATATATTGTCTTCCCCGGGCACAATATGCGCCCACAATGTGTGCACGAGCCCATCCCGTACTCCGTACGCCCTTCGCACTGCGCTGACGGGATTACGGCGCTCTTATGCGCGGCGCCCGTAAATTTGGCGTTTCTTGCTGGATAATTTCGCTCGCGTCGGCTCGTCCGAGAGGAAGACGCAGCCGAGGGGGATCTACGATGCGCGCGTTCGTAGAGAAGCGCGAGGTACAATCAGGAATCTTCTCGTTTTTTTTCCATGAAGCGATTGTATCTTTCATAAAAGATAGAGCAGATAATATAATACGAAAATTACTTTGTTGGAGATATGAAACTTTCGAAATCTCTTCTGCAATATAATTTTTACACTCTTAAATATGTGATCCAAAATTAATTTTATTACTTAATTTATAATTAGAAAGAGATTAATAAATATACATTTTGTGCATATTGAACGGTTTATAAATTATTATTGCAACTCAAAAACTAATGGATTTAAATCACCGAGGAATCTGATCGTACTATTCTTGCATGGATCACAATCACAATCGGTTATCAATTTTTTATTATATGATTACATAAAATGTTCCTAATTGCGTATCTAAATAATGCCATGTAGCAAAAAAATTATTAGAGAGACTAAATAATTATCTGCGTTTCTTAACTTTCAACATTTTTTTATACATATAAATTGAAAATTTTATAAACCATATCTTAGCAATTCTTGGTATGTGATTCGTGCATATAAGTGATGTATAATATTCTCGATACGGTAAGACACAATATTTGTTTTTTACGATTATCGTGCAAAAAGTATCAAACACGATTTCCTCGAAAAATTTTCATTAGAGTAAAATGAGAAATGAGATTAAGAGTCTTCCATCAAACACTAACGATAGTCGTGTACCGAGTTCGACGTTGACAGTTTCATCGTATCAACAAGGTAGGAGTGTACGATAGCTACAGCGAAAAGCTTGGTAATTCGTTCGCTCCGGTGACAGGTTTCTCCTTCTCCTTTTCTTTGAGCTATCGAACTCTTCTGATCCCGTTGCATTCTCGTTGCACATAGCAACTCTCGACTATTCGCTCGCTTTTTCTCATTCCCTCGCTCTTTCTTTCTCTCATGCTCTCGCAGCGCCAAAATCTCAGCGCAGATAAGCGCTGACACGGACGACGGGGGACATGCATCGGTGCTTCCGGCCTTCCTCTCGGGCAAGCACGACAATGCGCAATCTAGTTAATGGAATCGCAGGGGAAACGGAGCCCTCAGGTACCGTCATGCGGCGCGCCTGGCTCGAAATGGACGAATAAAAAAGCGGCAGCAGCCGGGAAAGGTGCATCGACGCGGAGATTGGCACATTCCCCGTTGCGACATGGTGTGTTCTCTCTGCGACAAGAACACGCGTCCGCCTCGTCCTCTGATCTCGACAAGCTACGGGCGTAACGTACAAGAGCCGAATCAAGGGAAACGTGTTCCTTTACATGCGCTTTGCATGTATGATAGTTTGAAACGAGCTCGACACATTAGATTTCGAGAGAATATTTTCCTCAAATTAAAGATTTTCGAATTGCAAATTGCTCGCGACATTTCTTGATTTTGTATGAAGAAATATATTTTTTATTTTAAAGTTCCAAGTATATACTTTTTTATTTGCTATTGTTGAAAAAGAATTCTCTGAGAATTTATGAATCATTTATTCGCGGATCTCGTTAATTAAATCGATCGACAAATTTTTAAAAATGTTCTAAATCTTTGTTTTTTATTAAGAGAACTTATATTTATATGTGCAAGTTTAAAAAAAAGATGCAAGCGAAAAGTTGATTTTTTAATTTCTAGTTACAGATATTTTTTTATCTTATTATAAGCTACTTTTTATTATACACACATGTAGATATATAATTAGATATATAAAATGTACATATTTGATTTTTTTAATAAATAATAATTGCATACGCACACACACACATATACATTGCGCAAAAGAATTTTTCGAAACAAATAAGCAGGATGATTATAAAATAAATTTTAAATTCTTTGTGTGTATATATATAGCGTGTACGAGTCATACATTTTATGTAGCTGTTCTACCTCTTTTTGATATCCTGTGGAAGAACACTAGTAGTCGTAGAGATTAGAGAACAGCCTCGTGTGTTTTTCGCAATGCACTCCGCAAAAGTATTTCACTCTACTCGCGTATATTCGTACACATGTGGAAAATGGGAACGCTGGATGCACGTTCCCATCGGAAGATACGAGTCCAAGATTATTCTCGCAAAAACAAAAACGCGCTATTTCATGTATGCAATAATCAGAACTGGCTCTCGGATTTTTGCACATTGTGCAATTTTTTAGAACTTTTTTTTTTTTTTTTTCCACTGCCTGGATTATTTTCAAATTTTAAACTTTGAAAGCTATATATGTATCTGTAGACTCATTATTTCTCTAACTACAGTCATTATTTTATTCATATACCGACATTATTTTTTAACTGCAACAAAAAATATACAAGTATCATATCAATTAAAATGGTAAATTATTCAATTTATCTGGCATTGGTTTGTCGTTGCTCTCTTACGATTCTTGATTGCCTATTCCTCGATGATTCATTTACGGGACCCGCACAAATAATCATTCTACGCACGCACGAATTTATCGCGTCGCTGTCGCAAATTTTTTTCGCCGTGATTCGAGGCATGATCATACGCGAACTCGTACGTTTATCGTGGAAACACGTGCGAGGCATTCGCGTATTTCCATACCGTACATTTATTACGCAAATTCATGGCGCGAAATGCAAAACACCGCTCGTATAGCCGAAGCAATAATCAATCTATTATAAATGAATAAAACGGACGTTTGTTAGAGGATACAAATCACGTGGCTAGAATCATCCAACGGTCGTGTCTCGCATATATTTTTTCTGGCCCGATATAACTTTAGATGGCCACCAATGTCGGGAAAGCTAATAACTGTCAAAATTTGTATGGAATTTTAATGGTGGTCGATATTTTTATCTGAGCCGCAATATATGTATAATATTTGGCGGTTGAAAAATCTTAGATATAAAATATTGCTTTTCGAAAACTGGAATTAATCCCTTTTCGCGATTATATATAGCATGACTATATTAATTTTATACATAATATATTATTTCCTTCATCGGCAAATTTACATTGAAAGAAAAAAAAATGTTGCACAATGTTCCACGAAATAGAAAAATGGCACATTGAAGATGTCCGCTATCTTGTCTCCTAGTGTAACGCATTTCGCTCTATGAAAGTTGTAACGTCCGAATTTGTCGTGCGGCTAGTAATCCATTAATCCACGAAATTGTATACACGCATGTGAAGATGTATAGCGTTACATTGCGGATTAATGGATTACTAGAATATCAATCAACGGTCGCATACGCGGCAACACGAAATTCGCGAATTAATTCCTGTCAAAGAATCATGTACCGCTCCCTGCGTTCGTCATGACGCGCACGATTCATCATCATGATCTTTGGCTAAAGCGAGAAATATTTTTTCACACAATACAGTATCAGAACTTTTACGTTTACAGAAATACAATAAAATATACATATTTAAACAAACAGAACCTATTTGAAGTAATTGTAAATTATAAAAAAAAAATAATAAAAAATTGATCTTAAAATTCTAACACTAATTTTAAAACTATCATGCAATATATGTATATTAAGTATCGAATGTAAAATTAATTTATCTGAAAATAGAAACAGATTATATATATAAGTTAGAGTGGATTCTGATATAACAGTGTCTTACAAATTTTTATAAAAGATTTTTACAAACAAATAAAAATTTCTGCATAGTATGTTACTATTTAAAAGAATGCAACCGTCATAGTGGCATTTCCAATGGTTGTTTTGACATTTTGTTATCGTAGAACGGCGGCGCTAAGGATGGGTATGACATGAATCTCGGTCCGGCTTGGCAGAAAGGCTATACCGGCAAGGGTGTCGTCGTTTCGATCCTAGACGACGGCATTCAGACCAACCATCCTGATCTGGCGCTCAACTATGATCACCAGGCCAGCACGGATATCAACGACAACGACGACGATCCGATGCCGAGGGATAACGGCGACAACAAGCACGGCACTCGATGCGCCGGCGAGGTCGCCGCCGTTGCCTTCAACCAGTATTGCGGCGTCGGTGTCGCTTACAATGCCAGTATCGGAGGTAAGAAGAATTGCAATGAGAAAATCGGTTTGAAAAACTTTATAAAAACGCACTAATATTTTTATCTAAGTATTGTTAATTATAAGTGTCAAATAGTAGACTAAAAGATACTTTTAATATTAATGAGTTAATTAAAGAGATTAATTTTGATTAAGAAAGAAAAATAATGAGGTTACTAAAGGGATTATCACATATCTGAATATATAATTTGAGGTTCACTGGATAAGTGACGAAAGTTTATGATAAATTAATTCGCTCTATATTGAAAACTAAATCATTTATAAGAGATTATCGATATATTGCAGGAAAGTATCAATATTTTTCAAAATCAAAAAAGATATCGTTAACTATTTTGTAAAATTTATAAATGAAATAACCTGCTCTTTCAATGGTTTTTGATTGCGTTAACTCTCCCATATGCTTTAATCCGGTTGTATCAATGACGATTAGTATTATAATTCTGGTTAACAATTTTCCAATTTTCCTTATAATCTCGGATTATAATCTAACAAATAAAGAAAGATAACGAATTGCTAATACAAGATTGCTGTTAAAATAATAAGAAAATTGGATATTCTAAATTAGAGAGAACGCGCATATCGTGCAGATAATATGAAAATTGAGTAGTGCTTCGGTTGGGATAACGTACGGCAGATCAATATTTTCTTATCCCTGCGTTCGTTAGATTAGAAATTGGTAGAGTTATTTTATGTCCTGACGGAAATTTTAGAAGATGTGTGTGCGAGAGTTGTTATCTAAGGATATTAATCCGATGAGATGAGAAGGTGTTTACGTTTCATATCAACTAACGAATAAAAATTGAAATATATCCGACGATATATTATATATATCCGTATAGTCTATACTCTATATAAAGATATGAAAAATATTCTCAAAAATATTATCAAATATTCAAATTAATAGAAAATCCAATATTTTTCTATATTTACGTATTCATTATTTAACATTCAGATGCGCTGCAAATTGTATCTATCAATAGCATTTATCTTCGGTACTAATTTTAAAAGCATATTCATAATTAAGAATATTTTCGAAAATGTTATTTATAAAAAATTACATGGGAGATAACAACGTCTTGTCAAAAAAATTAATTCTGGTTACGAGTTTATAATTTATTTGAGTTATTCCGAAATTTTTTACATTTACAATTTTTCGTCAATATTAGTGATCAGTTAATGCAATGTAAGAAGAGATTTCGTTGTTTCTCGAAGGCGGTATTTATCTTTATTTCATATCAGGTGAGAGAGCGCGAATCCTTCTGGGATCGTTCCAGCGCTGACTTAGCCCGCGCGAATCGTTTCGCGGAAATAAATAGTGCAGCGGCCGCTGGAAATGTCAGACCTGCTGGCGCTCGCTTTATCGTCTCGATCCGCTGAAGAATAGGCCACGTTTTCCGGTCGTTCGCCGCTATTCCCGGTTTCTCGATGCTATCGAGCTGTATTAATTCCGTTAACCCACTTCGAAACGAAACGAACGTCCGTATGCCGTCAGGGGCTTACGACGAGCGGAATAGGGCGGAAACGATAGCACGTAACGATACGGGGGGGGGAGGTTTAGCACGATCTCTCAGTTGAATTCGAGCGATTGATGGTCGTGTAAGTGCGTCGCGTAACGAAATTAGAAATTCCGATATAGCGCGGGGGCGCGAAATTTCGTCAGAGTCGCGAGACACGACGACGGTTAATAGTTGTAATCAGGATTATCGTGTGATACTTTTATACAAAAATCAAAGCGTGATAAAAATATTTATTGGCTACTGATATGATATCTCGATAAATTTGATTTTTTGAATGCAATTGAATGAGATTTACATTAAATCTACTCATTGTTTGACAATCTTATTTTCGTAATATTTTAGTGTATGACATACGAAATCTTTTTCTACATTTTTGTAAAAATTGGAAATTGAAAAAATTAAATTAATACTAAATTAAGGATTTTACCTCTTTCTCTTCTCTGTATTCCGAATGTTTACTCGTCTCGATTATCTTTAAGATCGATAACTATCCATAGATTCACATATATATAACAATCTTACCGTGATTTGAAATCACGACACGCGAGAAAAAGAGAAAGGAGAGGAGAGAGAGAGCGAGGAGGGGAGGGGAGGGGAAGGAAGACTTACGCACATATCTCCCGTGTTCTCAGGCGTGCGAATGCTCGATGGCCCGGTAAACGACGCTGTCGAGGCCAGAGCGCTGGGATTGAATCCTGATCACATCGACATATACAGCGCCTCCTGGGGTCCCGAGGACGACGGCAAGACCGTCGATGGTCCGGGCCCGCTCGCCAGGAGGGCGTTTATTTACGGAGTGACGAGCGTAAGCTACATATATCGCGCGTCCACGAAGCGAGGGGATCAATTTATTTTCTGTCGCGAGCTTTCACCTAGACATTTTATTCCATTACTTCGGCACGATTTAGAGGCAACCTTTTTTTCGCCAACATTTCGTTGATGTCGCGAGAGCGTGAAATAAAGTTATCAATATTAAGCAAAGATTTTTGTAGAGGACGATTACGCTTTTATGTCAAATTGATAATAATCAGAGTATTATTTTAGGAGATATAAATATTTGTAGAAACAATTTTGAGAATAAAATAAATTTCTTTTCTCGATTGCATACCAAATTATTTTTTCGATTGAAAATAATTATTGATTCGTCTACAGAAAATAATTTGTTCAACATGTGAAGAGCACAGATATAAATTGTTTTTTTTTTCTGTTGAAAATTTACAATTTTTATAATTTTTTCACAAATCGAAGTACGTCGGGAGATAACTTTTTATGCATGCTATGACATATTTGAAAAAATTTAATTTTTTGGAATAAATTATTAATTAAAATAATACGGCTGTAATAATATTATTCGCACAAAATTTATTTTATGTTGAGTTTTATTTTGCAGAAAAATTTCTGTTTATAATCAATCTCATAATCAAAAGAATGTTTTTCATTTTACGTACAACTTACTGTTATGATTTTTTTAATATATATAAATTTTTATTATACATACAATACTTAATTATATCGTTATTATATATAATTATGCTCTTTATTATTTTATCAAACTTACAAATATCCTATCGCTTCGTGGATTGCGCGATCCATTCCCTCGTTATCAACATATCCGCGACAATATTCTTTTCTCCTATGTAGGGTCGCAAGGGCAAGGGCTCGATCTTCGTGTGGGCGTCGGGTAACGGCGGTCGGCATACCGATTCGTGCAACTGCGACGGTTACACGAACAGCATATTTACACTGTCTATATCGAGCGCAACCCAGGGCGGCTACAAGCCGTGGTATCTCGAGGAATGCAGTTCCACCCTGGCATCCACTTACTCATCGGGCACGCCCGGCAATGACAAGAGCGTCGCCACTGTGGATATGGACGCCAAGCTACGTCCCGATCACATCTGTACGGTGGAGCACACCGGAACATCCGCCTCGGCGCCGTTAGCCGCCGGTATCGCTGCCCTCGCCCTCGAGGCGAATCCGACTCTAACATGGCGGGACATGCAGTACCTGGTGGTACTCACCTCGCGATCTGAGCCATTGAACAACGAACCCGGCTGGATACTGAACGGCGTGAAGAGGAAGGTCTCCCACAAGTTCGGCTATGGTCTGATGGACGCGGGCGCCATGGTCAGTCTGGCTGAACAGTGGACCAATGTACCTCCGCAGCACATTTGCAAGTCCGACGAGATCAATGAGGAAAGACCGATTGATCCCACGTACGGCTATACCTTGAGCGTGTACATGGACGTCACCGGATGCGCCGGATCCTTGAATGAGGTGCGGTTCTTGGAGCATGTGCAGTGCAAGGTAAGATTTTATGCGAGAAAAATTTCTCATCTTCTTTTTAAGATAAAAAGATCTTATCGATTCTCTAAAAACCTGTAAGAATAATTAGACTGCCTTGTCCTATGTATTAAGATTAATATTTGCTATTTAATGCGTCAAGAATTTAATTAAAATATGAATAAAATTTGAATTATTTGTCGTAAATCAGGTTTCTCTAAGGTTCTTCCCTCGAGGAAACTTGAGGCTTCTATTGACCTCCCCGATGGGCACAACCTCGACCCTATTGTTTGAACGACCGCGCGACGTTCTCAGTTCCAACTTCGACGATTGGCCCTTCCTCAGCGTGCACTTTTGGGGCGAGAAGGCGGACGGCCGATGGACTCTGCAGATCATTAATGCTGGGAATCGACACGTCAATTCACCAGGTAAGCTTAATTTAATTTTTCATTTTTATACGGACGATATCTACAGACTACGCGCCCAAGAAAAAATAAAAAACAAGTTTTTATTTGCCGAGTAAAATAAAAACTTTGATATTTTAATAATTCCCATTCTGAAAATATTTTTGAGATTGTCTCGATATTAATAATTAACGAAACTATTTAATATTTATTATTTTTAAAATCTTAAATTTCAGAAATAAACTTTAGTAATATAATGTTAAGTTAACTTTAGTAATATACTTTAGTAATATAATAAAGTTTTTAAACTAATCCATTTCCTTCTCTTCTCTAAAATAAAGATAATATTGTATTTTCAATTTATATTATTTTTAATAATCAAGTTAATTACTATTAACTCGGTCTTAATGTTTTTTTCAACATCGTTCCCACTATATCTTGACCGTCTCGTCAATCTTGTTACAGGCATACTGAAGAAGTGGCAGCTGATCTTCTACGGCACGTCGACGAACCCGATCCGGATACGCACGCGGCAGTTTAATCCGGTACATTCTACGTACCTTCCTTCCCATTCCATTCATTATCCGTTCAGGGTAGACGATGATCCGCTACAACTGTCCGGTTATCCGGGCAATAGCGACTTCTTTTCTTCGTCTACCTTTCAGAGTTACCAGGGTCCGTACTCCGGCGCCGCATCAAATCTACAGGCATCGGTGGCCACTTTGGACGGCTCGTCGGCGCCGCTCCTGACGAATCACTTGCCCGGCGACGTCTCGTCAGCATCCGTCTTCGACTCACCCTCGGCGGCATCATCTGCGCAAGCGGATGGCTCTCTCGATACTACCAGAAGGATACTGCATGATTGTGATCCTCAATGCGACGCGCAAGGCTGTTATGGCAAAGGTCCGACTCAGTGCGTCGCCTGTAAGAATTATCGTCTTGACAAGTGAGTAAATGAACGCTTAAAACTCTTGCATGAGATAATTACCTTTTTTGTCTCGATGAAAAGATACAATCTTCAAAATTCAAGTTTTTTTTTCAGTGTATTTACTGAGATTCTTAAAAATATAACCAAAATAATATGGATGGGTAATCTAAATCATATTTTATTCTCCTGAAGTTCTATATCTAAGGATTTTAATTATGATACTTAAATATAAAGTATCATATAAATTAAAATAAATATATTATAATAGATATAAAATTTTATTATAATAATTCATGCATTAATCGTGGTATTCTTATGAAACTAATAAAACGTAAAACAATTTTATAGAACGCTATGAAACTATGGATTACAACGGTAGGCATATCGAGTATAAAACTATTTGCTATTAAAAAAGCAAATAATAATACCATCATATTAATTCATATATTTTATATAATGCTATAATTTATTTCTTATTCGCAATAAGAATTCCCAATTAATCCGTCAATTCTCGTTCTATATCTTTTCTCTTCGTTTGGCCCTCCTCAACGTAAAATCGTTTGAGAAACAACGCGAGGGGTGTCTTTTCTTTCTTCCAGCACATGTGTTAGTCGTTGTCCGCCAAGGAGCTTCCCTAACCAAGGCGGCGTCTGTTGGCCATGCCATGAATCTTGTGAAATATGTGCGGGCGCTGGTCAGGACTCCTGTCTTTCCTGCGCGCCCGCTCATCTTCGAGTCACCGATCTAGCGGTTTGTCTCCAGCAATGTCCGGAAGGCTACTACGAAAGTATGTCGACAAAAAAATCAGTTTACATTCATCAATTATAGTGATTTCTGTCTCATGAAATCGAAGTAACGTGCGAATTTTTTTTGCATCTCTTCACACAGACACCGAGAATAGCACGTGTGTGCCGTGCGAGGCCAACTGCGCCAGCTGTCAGGACAGACCGGATAAGTGTACCAGCTGCGAGCATCACTTGGTGATGCACGAGAACAAATGTTATGCCGCGTGTCCCTCGTATACATACGAGACGCAAGATTATAACTGCGCTCCGTGTCATGCTACCTGCGAGACCTGTAACGGTACAGCGGAGAATCAGTGCATTACTTGCCGATCCGGGTTGTTCGCTTTGAACGGTGAGCGTCAATTATGCCAATAAATAAAACCACATATCTAAAAGAAATTATAATTTAAAAAATTGTATTATATTACATATAATTATAAAATGTTAAAATAGCCACGGTATTTTATATCATATATGGTTTTTGATTCGAATGCAGGCACATGTCGCGCCTCGTGCCCGGTGGGTTATAGTGCCGATAAGAAGCGGCGCGAATGCGTCGCATGTCCACCCGGTTGTGCGACCTGCGCCACGCTAAGTTGTACTAGCTGCATCGAGGGCTGGAGCTTGAATAAAAAAGGGCTATGCGCGCCTGAAAGTCGCAGCAACTGCAACTCTGGCCAGTATTACGAAAACAACCAATGCAAACTCTGTCACTCGTCTTGCGAGACCTGCGCCGGTCCCACAGAAGATCACTGCATATCCTGTCCGAATCCGTTATTGCTTCAAGGCAAGCGCTGCGTATCCCAGTGCGACGACGCGTATTATTCCGTGGTACAACCTTCGCGACCGATTTGCGTCCCTTGTCTACATACCTGCAAGAGTTGTGTCTCCCGTCTGAACTGCACGGCATGTCAAGATGGGCTACAACTGCAAAGCGGAGAATGCAGATCGTCCTGCGCGCCAGGGTAAGAATTTATTGTACGATATTAATATCGTACATCTATTTAAATAAATCATGATAGAACAGCATTGATATATTCGGCTTTCTCTTTCCTCTTGGTTTCAGTTATTACAGCGATAGAGGTCAATGCGCCAAATGTTATTTGTCATGTAAAACATGCTTGGGACCCAGGAGAGATCAATGCGTCACTTGTCCGAGAGGCTGGCAACTGGCAGCTGGCGAATGCCATCCCGAATGCCCAGAAGGTTTCTTTAAATCCAATTTCGGTTGTCAAAAGTGTCATCATTATTGCCGTACATGTAAAGGTAAGTAAATTACAATTTGATAAATTAAATCAATTGTTTTTCAATGGGAAAATAACTGTTCCAGGAGAAGGTCCGCTAGAATGCACTTCCTGTCCTCCTCATTCGATGTTGGAAGGCGGATTGTGCATGGAGTGTCTGGGTGCGCAATACTATGATTCCTTGACACAACTCTGCAAGAGTTGCCATTCCGACTGCCGAAGATGTACTGGTCCCGGCAAGTTCAGTTGCGCCGCATGTTCGCTGCCGCTGCATTTGGACAAATTAAATAATCAGTGCGTGCCTTGTTGTACAGGCAACGAAAAAGGACCTCAAGCTGAGGAGTGCTGTCTTTGTGATCCAGAAACCGGTAATTTTTATGTGATGATATTTTAATATTCTATTTTAATATTCCACGTAAATAATTTATTTGCTCTTAATAGAGAAATGTTATATAAGCAACATGCCATTAAACACATTTATCGAAATAATAGTGTCTCTAAATTTATACTTTTTATTCTACTTAATTATTATTGATGATATGAGATTATTACATTATAGTTTATACTGTTATAAACATCATTGTATAAAATTAATGTAATAGCCTATTTTTAATATTTTTAATATTTGCAGGCGGCTGCAGGAACAGCTCGCCAGCTGGTAAAAGAAGAGTACCAGGAACAGAATTCTCAGCCGACACTGCTATCTCTGAAACATACTTTGATAGCGACAGCAAGTCAAGTAATAACGACTCGGCATCACTCGCCGTAACAGCAGCCACGACTATGGCAGTCGCTATTTGTTTAGCATCAATTGCGTTGTTTGCAATGATATTCGTCGCTCTTCAGGTATGTATCCAATTCAAATTAAAAAAATGCAATTATGAAATCATTGCAAGCTTGTATTAGAAAGATATTTTCAAAATTGCATCAATTTATGTCAGTATTATATTTAAATTTATGGTTTACAATATAATATTTATATGGCTTTCGAGAAATAAATGATTCAGTGACAGAAGATAAATATGCGTGCATTTTATTTGCAGGCCTGGTCCGGCAGAAGGGAGGTTAATATGGGATATACGCAGCTCGCCGTGAAAGTGGAACCGTCCGAAGACCCGGACACCGACGACGCAACAGAGTTGATGACCTAGACTTCATTAACTGCCACGTAGCTATTGACCTCATATCGAAGAGTCGCAGAGAGATTGACGAATCTCGATTGTGATCAGTTTGCGAGTCAGAAGTTACGTGTTTTCACGTCAGCGAGGTCCAGAGATAGTCTACATATGCGTAATGAGAGAAATGGGAAAACGGTGGTAAATACGTAACGGAAAGGAAGAAGTGGAAGAAAAAATAGGAGGAGGAGCAAGCAAAGGATGATTTGTCGAAAACGTGATAGTAGAACTCCGTAGAGTATGAACAGCGGAAGAGGAAGAGAGAAAGTGAAAGAGAGAGAGAGAGAGAGAGAGAGAGAGAGTGAAAGGAAGTATGATTGATATCTGCCGCGATGCGGTTGCATGAACGTGCAAATGAGGAATGTGTGTTTAGCTAGAGATATACTTTTTGCCCGTCATTGTTGTCGAGTGCGTCGCCGATACCATCGTCACACACATCAAGACATTGACGGTGATTCCGAACACGGAGAAAAAGGGTGAAGGACATTATGAAGTGCCTGATTAGTGACACCCTTGATTCCACACCCTTTCGCGTTCCCCCTCCGACGCTTTCTGTCCACGAAGTAACGCCGAATCTTCGTCGATTATCGCGTCGATCGTCGTCGCGTGCATCCGCAAACAAATAGAACTTCAACTAAGCGACGGACAACACACGAACAAGTTACAAGTGTTGTGCGGTACAAGAGTCGAAAGCAATCTAGTTTGTTCAATAGCACCTTTGAATGATATCTATTGCCGTTTTTTTTTTCTTCGCGCGACATTCTTGGCACAATCGACGACCGTTGCCAAGTTATTAAAGGAATGAAGGCACATCTCTTTTTTCGCCTCTCTTCGGAAAGGCTTTACCGACATTTCGTTAAGGGGTGAAGGGATGTAAAAGTGGCCTCCGTATATTAGGTTGAATCACGGACCACATAATCGTAATCGTTAATCGTGAGACTTATGAATGGATATTGTTATATATTTGTACAAATGATAATAGTAACAAGTGAGCGAACAAAAGGAGGCAATCGCGCAGGGATCAGGAGGGGGAGGCGAAAGAAATGATAACGAGACGACGAATCCCATTTCGAAATTGAGTCTCGATTAATCGACGCAATTCGCATATTCGGAGGAACCAACAGACTGTTACTCTTGTTTGCTACTGCGATCGCCTAATTATCTGACGCGTCTGTGACGTCAGTCGTCGCATTCCAGTACCTCCCAAACTGACACAACACATGCCGTCGACACAGCTATTGCGTTTTGTAAACTGTTTGTTGTTATTATTTGATTGTCTACATTGATGTTTTGTTTAATATCTCACTTTCTCCGCGTTATTCTTATTATTTTTTAGTTCTCGCTCATATCCGTTCTTTTCCCGTTTCGTTGGGATCGCGTGAGAGGAGAAAAATCGTTTTTTAAAAAAAGAAAAAAGGTAAATGAATGGATAAGAAGAAGAGAAAACCATACGCAACGATCCGCAGCGAATCGATATTATTGAAAGCCATCGCCCACGCCTATTCATGTGAATATTGACTTTCTCCTCGTGATTTGATATAAAGCTATTATTGTACTTTTATGATGAACGCGATTATAAATATATACACATATACATACACACACGCAATGCGCGAGTATATATACTTTTTTTTTTGAGCATCCTTGCAACACTTACTTTATTTTTAAATCTTTCCGATATTCCATTTTCGAGCTATACATCATCTCAGGTAAGTACGGCTACAATATTGACTTTAATTACGGCAGTTCGCGTGAAAAGTGCTGACAAATCGATCGTAGAAGTTGGGAATGAGTATATTCAGTAACCCGTAACCCCAAACTCTCCGCGGCTATTACTTAATGAAACATTAAGGATTAACTTGAATTATTTCCATTGTATATCCGTGCGCACAAGAACGTAAATGATATTAGTTTTCGAATGATATGGGTAAATATGACGATATATAATCGCAGGACTTTTAATTATTTTGAAAGTTGTGCAGAGAGAAAATAACAAGTCGCGGCTATTTTAATTTTAATATAACAGAAAAGTAGCAAACTTTTTTTTATATTAACTTTCAAGAACATACACAACTTCCGCATTTTAATTAAAAAGGATTTTCTGAAAGTTTTTCTCGAAAAAATGATCTATGTAATTTTAATGCATAAACTTTCGTGTAAAAATTACTACTTTCCTCTCGATCATTTAACTTTAAATTAATGTTCTTCATCTTACATTCAACAGCTACGTATCAATCACCTAGTTTCCAATTGCGAGCAACTGCCATTGAGAACGTCGATCTGGTTGAATTCTATCAGGAATAACAATCGCGAAATGGAGTTCTTAATTAGGATACGAGAACTATTAAATCGCCGTGTCACGCGACAAGGGAAATGGCGCATGTCAGCAGAGTCTGTCGGCGACTCTGTGGAGAAATTACATTCGGCTGATTGTGTGTCTTACTTCCATTACGAACAAGGTAAAACCGTGAATGACGCAGGGACGAGTCGTCAGCAGTCGTCGCTGACATTCTATTTGTCCTCTTCGATCCTCTCATGTATATTAAATCTAGAGGCTGATATAACTGGTGATGAGCGACGACAGCTGCAACGTAAAGGGAGACGATCCCCCGAATTTCAATTTCATTAAAGAGAATTATCGTTTTTTACCGGACAACTTTTATTCATTTTACTACGCGTCGTTGGTGCAAGAGTTCGCTCATTTAAATAAGGCCCGGTCGTATAAGAACGAGAATGCTTTAATTATTGTATTAAGTTGTTTGATTATTTTTTAACAGACAGTTTTTTAGAAAACAATTTTTATGTTGAAATGATAATGATATTAGAAATATATGATTGTTGATAAAGCATTTAAAAAAAAATTTGATGTATTTTTGCAAATACTAATTTTTTAGTTTGATTGATTTTAGCATAGTATATACCAGAAAGGTTTTATATTTCGTAAATTGGAAAAGTATATTTTTATTTATTAATCAAATAATTTTTGTAGTCAATAATCAGATCAAATTGTTTTGATCCAGACATTTTATTTTTATTTTTTCCCAGTTTTTCAATTGGACACTAATTTAAGAATATTAGAAAATTAAGTTGGCTGAAGTTTAGTTTTCTTCGAGTCCTTTTCCCACAGTCTGATAAAATTTAATATCTATTCATATAAAATATATGAGATCAGAGAACCTCTGTCTCTCTCGCAAAAGCAAATTGTTTTCGATTCAATCTATTTCTTCGTTCACGAGAGAAGTAAAGGTATTACAAAATCATATAACTTTCATATTACTCCACGACCGCAAATGTTCCGGAGGAGAATCCAAAAGGGACAGAGCAGACATGTGCGGTTGGCGTTTTTCTCCGGAAATATTGCCAAAATCCGTTCATGAGTGAAGCAGAGAAAGAGAGAGAGAGAGAGAAAAAGAGAACGGAAGCGACTTTAATCAAAGTTGACCTTTCTCCGCCACTCCAAATCATCCGTTTATATTGCGCTGTTTTTCCATCCATTCTCGCGGACGAATACGAAACTATATACGAGTCTGACCGGCGTCCAGAAGCAGGAAATAAATAAGCTTCCCGGTGTATAAGAATGGAAGCGTTGCGGCGATATAAAAGCAAGCAATCGGTTCGATGGGGAGACTAAAGGTGTTGCACGTGGGGTAAAAGAGAGGGTGAACTAGAATAAAAGAAAAGATCGATGTGACGCCTTGGGCCGAAAGCTCCCCTCGATCGACCATCGAAGAATAAACACGGCATTACCCAAGGTTCTATGTTCTATTCTTTCCTTCGAATAGGATTTTCCTAGAGTTTGGAAATAAATGATTGATGCTGGACCGGTCATTCATATTACGGTTTTCGGAGTGACATGGTTTTTTTATATTCTGTAAAAACCATGTCACTTTTTTTATCTTAAAAATAATCGATTAGAGAATATTAAAGAAGACTTAAAGAAGTTTCTTTTTTAACAATATATTTCAATATTTGTTTTTTAAATAATAAAATCCACAATTTCTTAATGCAACTAACTATATATATATGTGTGTGTGTGTGTGTGTGTGTGTGTGTGTGTGTGTGTGTGTGTGTGTGTGTGTGTGTGTGTGTGTGTGTGTGTGTGTAAAAAATAATTTTAATTATACTATTAATAATGAAAAATTGGAAAACTGAAAAAATCACCAGAAAATGACCATTGCTTTTAATTAATTTATAATTTATATTTATACATAGTGTCTTAGAATACACAAAAATGTTAGAAACAAAATTCCATGCCACAAATTTTAAGCCTATTTTATATTTTTTAATTAATAGAAAATTCTTTTTATAGAACATCTACAAGTCAACCTTGAATTACGATTTCCACATATACCGCATTGTTTCGAGAATAAAAAAATTGCGTTCGATATTCAACAATGCACAACTGAAAGCGAGCACTCGGTGCGGTAAGTTGTAATACGTTATCGCGGATAATAAAGCGGCGGCGAAAGCGATCTCGCTACGTTTTTCCGCAAGACCGGAAACGTTAACGGCACGACGGTTACGCGGCAAGAAACTTTAGCGAAAAGTCGCGCGGAAAGAACGACGGAGCGAAGGAAATTCGTTTCGGCGCAGCGCGGGTCCCGCCAAGCCCTTTTATAGCCTCTCTTTTCGCGCGGGGAGAGAAGATCGCATTTACTTCCTTCCGTCAGCATCAAAGCTTAAACCATACGGTGCCGCGTGCGGAAAACGGAACACCGTAAAAAACTTCGCCGCAAGAAGAAACTTCATACCGCGATGTTCCCACCAAATGCTCTCCTTTCGTCCAGTATCATCGTAACTCTGATCTTTGCGGGTAGCTAGACGGAAGTGGATGGAATTTATTCCGATTTGTGTGTCAGCCATAGCAGAGACATCATTTCAGATTTTTTTTAAACGCGAGATGATAGTTGAAGTATTAAAAGAATTAACAATTTTCTTTGAATTAACAAGTTTCATTTTTCTTTGATAGTTGAAGAATTAAAAAGAGAATCAACAATTTATTTTTCTCGCATTCAGATGATTGAACTACTTATAGCTTTTATCTCTTTTCGTTATCAATAAAGTAACGGAATATTATATTTTATTATTATTTAAATAATTGTTAAAATTATATATCAATTTTAAATAAAAAATTAGAATTAAATTAGAATTTAGTTTAATTAAAAATAATGAACAATTTTTTCTATTTATAAATAAATCATTTTCTACGTTTATATTTTATGATAAGAAAGAACACGTAGAAAATACACACGTACGCTTGCGAAAATGTTTTCAACATCGTCAATTTTCCATCCCTAAATTTATTCTTGCACAATATTTCCATATCATTTATTTCCGAAATTACTATAAAATATTTTTATAGCCTTTTTTCCCTTAAATAATTCGTTCTATATACCGTTTAGAATTTAGTGTCCTTATTCAAAACCTAAACATTCGATCATGCCATTATGCTCGTTGTAATTCGACTGGCTATAGTTCTATCACAATCGGGACGATCTTTTTTCATATATATATATATGTAACCTCTTCCTAATATATATAAATCATAAAACCGTCTATCGTTTTCTACAAGACGAGAATGTTCCCGAGAATCCAGATATATGCTATAATCTTCCACTCTGAAATATTGTCTCGTCCCGAACTCGTTACCGTTGGAAGAGCCGAACACTCGTTAGCCGTCAACGTTCATCTGTAGCCATTTCCTGGGTGACATATACAAACGTTTCGGCCAATGCTAATCGAGATAACGCCGAATAGTAGCATCGTAAATTCGCCAGCGATAATTCGCAGAGGAAGCAAGAGTAGAGATCTCGCGTCTACTTTTATCAGCGCCCTGATGTCGTAAGCGGATATCGTAAATTCGCAATGGGCGAATCTGTACCACATACGTATATGTACCGATGTTTATCGGTAATGCATGATAGAGGCGATCTGATTCTATAAAAACTCACAGTTTTCGATATAGAATTATTTATTTTTTGAAAAAGAAAGATGATAGAAAATTATACATGTTCTAACATTATCTCATTCTCTTACTTTTAGAATTATTTAAAGCATTCATTTTCTTAAAATTTCTAAAATTTTTAAATATATTGAAATTCCTTTTTAACCTCGTAACTCATACATCTCATTGCGCGTAATTATAAGCAGCTAAAAAATATAGATACGTAAAAGATACGTTGGACAATGAATGTTGAAGAAACTATTGTTTCTCGTCTTCTTGTCGCGGTTTCACAGATTACGTGTATATGCAATAAACATAAATACAATAGAATGTTTGTTTCAAGAACTAAACACTCTCAAAGATTCATCATTTCTACGAATCCGCTTATAAATGGTAGTGATTTTATTTTTGCGGTAACATAATCCAAGAAAAACCTCACCATTTCAACATTATGTTATAAATAAAATATAATATTCCGAAGTAAAACAGATATATTATCGTGATATGGATAACATACAACCTGAAACAAATGTACTTTTCAGAAAATACAATAAAAAATGACGAAAATTCTGAATAAAAAATTACTTTAAAGTTCTGAGAAATTAAAAAAATTAATTTCAAAATTTAAATTAATTTAATTTGACTTCAATATATATTTAGATTTAGTCCAAGCTTAATTTTGTTATAATATTGAATTAATATATTATAATTTAAAATTTATTTAATTTTATTAATTTAAGAATTTAAAAAATAATTTTTTCTTAAATTTTCAGAGAAATGTGGATTAAATCGTTGTTGCTACTAAAAACTGTAATCGCAATTTATACAAACATGATATACAAAAATGAAATGAAAAATGTATCTGTAACATTAAAGAACAAGGTATATATTTAAATAAAAAATAATATTAAACAAATATTGCTCACAAATATTGCTTTGACTAGACTCCTCTTTGTTATATGATTAAATATTTTTTTTTTTTAAGAATTACAAAGAATATATTATTAATATATAAAGATTCTGTAAATTTTTTATTTGAATATTACATAAAAAATACTCACATTTTTTGATGCCGACGGGCTTTCGGCAAAGTGGACAAATCTTCTTTCATGCAGTACTGCCGCATGCCGAGGATGATATGTTTAAAATAAGATCGACTTATTATCTCGGATTTATAAATTACAGTTGGAAAAATCTTTTTATCTGTTGAGGACATTCCGTTATGTAAAGCAATTATATTTTTATTACATAATTTCCATTGCCGCGTGGTGAAATATTGCAGTACCGTGAGTCTCTTTAGAATTTGGTTCTGCATTCTGACCATACTGTTTATAAAAATAACAAAAAAAAAAAAATAACAGCTAAGAAATTGTATACAGTTATATAATATTATCTTAATTATATGTAAAAACGTTAGACAAAAAATGTAAAAGATGAAAATCTAAAAAAGAATATACAATGTCTAAAAACATTAAAGAATATGAAACTTACAATGTCTTTTGTCGAAATAACAGCATCAGAAAGTCAATCAAGTACGCGGGAATGATTTGGAAGAAAAAGAGAAAAATATTATGCACAAATTTATTGCTATGTATGCTGCCATCCGGATACCAAATTTGTCCCTCGAAAGGATAGTCATAAATAATTTCTCTACTCTTCTTGAAAATTTCCTTAAACATTATACGGTCTATATCGCTTTGCGTTATGTTGATTACGGGTATACTTTTCGAACTATAAAAATGATAAATTAAACAGAGAAAATTAACAATAAAAGTTAATATTCATACTTATTTAAATGAAATAAATGTGCAAATATAAAATAGTCAAACAATGCAATTCAGAATATACATGAAAACTTTTCGATTTCTTTCTATTGGATAATATTAAATAATTCAGAAATTCAGAAATTTTTTTATATTTTCAAAAAATCAAGTGAGAAAAACCTTTTTTGAAATTGAAAGAGATAAATTTAACAATCTAAAATATTATAATCTTAATATCAAAAATATCTTAAAGAATGCTGGTGACCGAAAAATAATTTAGAGAGTTGCGGCAAGCATAGTATTAAATTCCACTTTGATTTAAAAATTTGATAGACTCTATTATATGTATACTCTATTATTACAGAACTATTGCTAAAAATGAGATTGAGCAAAATGGAGATATTTACTTTTCTTGGCTAGTAGCAATTTTGTACGCAATTGCGATTAAAGTGTTAATTGCTATATCAACCGGTATAACTTCGGCGTTATAATTGCCATTGCAATGCATCGATCTAATAACACCCTTGCCTTCGCCAGCAAATAATCCTACACATCCATTCAAATTATCGACCCATCCTGGTATAGGTTCCTTGTAAGAAGGCAACACTGCAATGAGATTAATTAATCTTCATATTCTTTTTGTCTATACACAATCGCCGAGATATTATCTCTTTTATAATCTCTGATAATTTATAAAATATATTATGATAATTACCAATCGCTGGTCTAGCAATGCAGCAAGGCAGATTAGGATATTCGTTCGCCACTAACGTTTCAGCCAGGTATTTTGTATATGTGTAAGTATTTGGATGCGGATGTAGTAATCTAAATAATTGTAAAAATAAATAAGCAAAATCTGCCATAAACATTGCTTATATATACAAAATTAAGAGAGAGATAACAATTAAATTTAAGTGAGTTAATCAGGTAAGTTAAATAAATATTACAATAATATTGTTTACTAATATTCTTATATACTAATATTTTTTTAGTTTATTTTATATATGTAATTATTATTTGTAATTTTAAATACTTCAAATTGTTAATAAAGTTTATAATTGAAAAATATATAATAAAAATTTGTCAAAATATGCGTTTGTTGGCTACGCTTGCGCTGAATATTATTAATTATTAAAAGATTTCTAATTACTTGGGCGTAATCAGATCGATTTTATCTTCGTCTAGCCATTGAACGAGTCTCATGATATCCTGAGGATTAGGGGAATCATAGATACGTTCGTCTAATTCTTTCTGTTCGACGTGACAAAAGGCTGTGCTTAGTTGCAGGAAAACCTGCAAATGCTTCATTTTTTTTGCCAAGTCTAGAGTTCTTTTTGTACCTCCCTTAAAAATTAAATCAAATTTCATACATTTATATCATTAAGAATATTATACGCGCAAAATTAAGCTTAAAAAAATATATGCTTCTCATTATTAGTAAGCTTCACTAATTTTTATATTGCTTTAATATTTTAAAGCTTCTTAAAAATAGATATCTTCATCTATATTTTTATCATTTAAAAATGTATCGTGAACATGTAGGTTTAAAAATAATGATACTGCAATCACCAGCCACGCATCTAATGCAAATAACTAATAATGCATAAAAAATATAAATACAAGTATTTAAATTGACATTGATTTAGATTTCTATGGAGGTTAATATCTTACCACGTTCATTTCAACAGCATCTTTCAATTTCGCGTCCATTTGAAGACTCGCGGCACAATGGAATACCACGTTTACCTCATTTATTAAATGCTCACACTGTTCATCAGTAAGACCCAAATTATCTGAACATACATCACCATTAAATGGTATTACTTTGTTCAAAACTTGAGATTTTTCAGTTCGTATTCTTTGAAACAGCTATAAAAATACCAGTTATCAATAACTATTTGCTAATCTCTTACATATGCGTATATAGTATACATTAATTGTTTACAAATATTTTAGCTTGAATAATTTCGATTAGTATTAAAAAAATTGATTTATATACATATATTCAAAATAGATTTAATAATAAATTTTTGTAATATTAACTCCGTATGATTTATATCACATGTAATATAATATAAATATTATTATAATATTTTGAAGAAAGTACAAATACTATTCAACTTAATTTAAAAAATTTATATAAAACTTATTATATATATATATATATATATATATATATATATATATATATATATATATGTTGTATAACAAACTATAATAAAATTTCAAAATGAGAGAGAGAAGGAGGGAGAAGAACACATATAAAAAAATGATAATATGCTTTACCCTAAAAACAAATTTTGTATCATTTTTAGAAAATATTAAAAATGTATTCCGAAAAATTGCTCTGAAAGATCGCTAAATAAAAAGATTGCATCTTGTTAACCTTATTTAACCATTGTTACTCGTAAAATATTCTTTACATAACTTTTAACAAATAAGTCAATAAAGTTTGCATAGCTTTCTCAGTCGCTTAGTCTTGACAGCATTAAGCATCATTATGTAATTGACAATTTAATATAAAAATTAATTATGTCAATATTAATAAAAATTTGATTGAAAAATGCAAATGTATAAACGTGTTATAACATTTATAAAAATGTTTCAGAATATCCCAACATTATTCTTTACAATATTATCTTGGCATTAAGATAAAAATAGAGATAGTGTAATTTGAACAATGTCTTACAGGCAATTTGAATATATCTTCGAGCCGACTGTCGAAACTGTGTCCTCTCTTAGCTCGCATTAAAACGTAGATTTTGTTGAGATCAGAACAGCTATACAGCAACTTTTCTACAAGGACTTTGCCCATGAAACCAGAAGCGCCAGTAATGAAGATGGTCTTGCCTTTGTAGAAAGATTGGATATTGGACCTTGGTTTGTCCATGGCTGAAATTTATCACATATTACGAAATTTGAAATCAAAACACAGAAAAAAAGACAAAAAAAGAGAGACTGCATTTTATACGGTAAAACATGTATAAATAAATCGCACAAATTCAATTTGCAGTGTAATCTTTATAGCGTTTACATTTTTATACAACTGTGCAAAATGTTTTACATGTTATACACATCACTTCAATTTCATGTTATTCATCTTTCTTCTCTTCTGTGTTCTGGCGATCTGTTATTTTATCGCAGCACAATTTCTACAACAAAAGTTATGTTGACGAAAATCTTTGGGTAAATAAGAATTATGGTAAAAGAAAATCGATGATAAGTCGATTTGTACTCAAACAATTATAATTTTATAGTCCAATGTGCATCTTTGTTAAATATTAAAGTTTATATACATATGATGATTATTTTATAATTTACAAAAAAATAATTGTGATTAGAACTGTTTTTATACAACTTTTATATAAAACGGTTTTTCACATCTCGAATAGCTCTCGAGAAAAGCAAAAAGTCGATCTACATATGATGGATGCTTTCCTTAGAATTGTTTTTCGGTCACAACTGAAAGTTTCTAAATTCATCTATTGACCTTCTCTACACATTTTTAAGGTTTCATAAAAATTTGAATTTTCAGGTTTATGGGATTTCTTTGTTAATGATAAAAGCAGTTGCTCGGAAAGCGAAAGGTTTGATTCCCGATTTAGTCACTCGTCCACAGATATTATTTTCTAACAATTATTTATCACTGGGAAAATGTGTAAATGCTCTTCACAAATACGCCAATGTTGTTGTCACGAATGGGATGATTAGTTCAAGCGTGCTTCCCGCCGCCTTAAATTCTCCCCTCACGTCATTGGAGATAAATCTCATTTTCTTAAAATGTTATTTTTACGATACTTCAAAATTGCAAATCTCAGGAACCAGAAAAGAGCGTCACAAAATTCAATACATGTATTACTTGGGAATGTATTCTATATAATATATGTAAAAATGAAAATAATACGTGAGGTTTAAATTAATCCCAACATTTACCGGAAATTGAATATAAATGACAAACTATATTAAAATGCATCAATCTTTCAATTAAAAATTTCAAAACTTGTCAGCAAGTTAAATTATTGAGCTAAAATCTTTTTTATCAGTATATATATGTATATGTTACGGACAATGTCGACTTTACACACCTTGCGGACTTCATCCATAACATATGCATATCGATAAAAAATCATCTGAAAATTGATAATAGTTTTGCTTCAAAAGAACAATATAAGATAAAAATAATGATGATCGAGAATGATATTGGATACCTATTAGTGATGTTTCACATATTGTTGATGATGTTCGATTTAATCCTTCCATCATGATGAGTACAATCTACACGTGGTTCAAATCTACACGTTTGCTATTTTATGAGAATAGATCGTGCGTATTTATAAGCTCTGAACTTACTGAGCTTCAGCGTGCTGAAACATGTAGAATAATGCCGATCTCTCTCTCTCTCTCTCTCTCTCTCTCTCTCTCTCTCTCTCTCTCTCTCTCTCTCTCTCTCTCTCTCTTTCTCTATCTCTTTTTTTTCATTTTTCTCATCTGCACGTCATTGTAGCTGTACACTGATCTATATTTTTATTTTTTACTTTATGCTAATGATTCAACTATTCCAATTAAACTTGTCTGACTGATTTAATTGGTACCATTTATATTGTTATTTCATATGCATATTTCAAACGATTTCAAAACATCTTATTTCTTTTAAAGATTGATACATAATTGAATTACATTATTTATTTAGCACAAGACAGATTTAACATTATATTACATTTGTATAATTGTAAATTTACAAAAGCTGTGAAAAATAAGAATTTGTCTTTTATTTACTTATTTTATGATTTTACAAGTTATGCATGTACTTGTTTTGTTTTGTACCAATATTATTGAATAAACAATGATCGAAGCATATCAAAAAACAAAAACTCGTATCAAATATCAAAATAATTGATAATGTAAGCTGATTATTCTTTTCAATTATTTCTTTTTAATTATGTAATTAATTACTGATTAAATGCTTATGCAAATGATCTAAAATCTACATAATAATCTAAAAATACATATTAGCAGATTAAAAAGCCAGTAGAATAAAGCAATAAAAATTATAAGGATATACATTATATAACAAGTTTATATAATATTTGCCGCACCTATTTGCTCAATCTTTATCGAGATAAGATTAATATCATGAAACCATTAGCATAATGGTTTATAAAACACACTTGATAAAATCATGCAAAAAAATAAATTAAATGATGACGTAACGACGCTTGTTGCAACTGCATTTCATTTTCAATCTAATAATTAAGTCTAAAAAACTGAAATCATGAAAAATGAGTTATGATATGAAATGTATTATAAAATAAGACACATATGTACATAAAAAAGCAAATTATGCAATTATAAATTATATTGTACGTATAAATAACAAATATAAACTAATAATATGCGACAACTTTGAATTGAAAAATAAATTATGAGTTATTTATAAGACGTGAATTAATTTTTAATATTATCTTCTTCCTAATCATTTCTGATTCCTGCTTAATGATATTTTGACTTTTTAGCAGTATTTGCATAATAGTTAGATTTTAATAATAAAAAAAGCAACGGACAAAACAGATGATTTCTGGCAATGTCATGCAGCCGAGAACTCTCTTGTGTTTTTCTTGTACACTTCTTATACGTACACAATATCATATAATATCATTTGATAATTAAATTTTGAAAAAGTATGTTTCAAGCAAAAAGATATTTCGCAATAAATTAATGAAGCAAATTTATATAAAATTTATATAAAATATATATTTAATAACAAAAAATTATATATAAAATGTCATCACATTAATAATTCTTTCGTCAAATTTCTCTTGAAAAAAAAAACTTAATTATATAAAAATTTACTATAATATTAGAATCTTCTCTTTCACTCTTAATGTATAAAAAATTCGACATATTAACATTAATGACTTTGACGATCAGAATTTAATCCAGGTTAAAGCAAAATTTCCTACAATATCACTTTGGAATTAATTCTTAACTGCAAACAAAAATTAAACAATTAAGTAACTATAAAAAAATAGTATATAAAATTATTTTTTGCAATTGCAATGGTTGTTGAATGTTTTATTATGTTATGATAACAAAAATACTACTTTTACACGTACTTTGACGTTCTATAATATATCAGAATGACGACAAAAGGTCTACTTTTGCTCTCTGGGTTACCGATACTCAAGTTAAGTGTTTACATAAGATAAAGGATTACGCAGAATTCTTATATTACGAGAAAAACCTTTTTAGTCAATTTGCTTGAATTTGTGTTCCTGATCAAAAATGTCAAGTTACAGAAACTTCCTAGTTTCTGAATTATACGAGTGTACAGGAAAACTTTTTGTGGGAACCTCTTAATATTCTAAAAATTATACATTTTAGAAAAAAATGTTTCAAATAAAAAAGCAATGACGAAACAAATGACTTCTGCCAATGTCATGCAGCCGAGAATTCATTGCTTTGCATTTTCCTTGTATACTTCTTGAAAAAGTTGAAGATTTTTAAGTAGTAAATGTTAGTGTGACTTTAAATAGTATTATTAAGGTTACGTAAAAATCACTTTCAAGCAATATTAATGCTGGCAATACTTTCAAGCTTGATAATTGGGAAAATACTTAATGAAAAGGAACTTTATTATAGTGTTTTAAGGTAAGCTATAAGAATATGAAATCAAAAATGGGAATTTTGATTTAAAAATTTCAAAGTAATTTTTATATTATCTTGTAAACATTATTCAAGATTATAATATTGCATAATGCGTCACATAAAATCCTATAACTTTTATACATATAGAACATTTTTTTCTAAAATGCATACTTTTCGGAATATTAAAAAATTCAGATACTTTTTGTATATTATATTTTGTATTCATCAGACAATATAATCATTTCCATCAAACAATATAAAGATTACATATTTATCTAATTCCAAATAAGTTTAACAAAATCTAACATGTGTGTATGTGCTCTATTGTTAGTATTATATAAAATATTATAAAGTATTATATAAAATATTAAGCTTGCAAATATTACAATTGTAAAAATTTATTTTTATAACAATATCAATTTATATGCATAATTTCTAAATATAATAATCTAAGTATAATATAATTTCCATAAAATTATTTATAACTTTCCTCCATTAATAAAGTAAATTTTACTAATATATAAAATATATCTGTTCACACGTAATATATTACTATGTTATATTATATTATGGATTAATTTGATCCAGACAAAATTATGACTTTAGTTTTCCTTGATCTTATTTTTCTTTCTAAGCATACGATGGAAATCTATACATTAAAATCTCAGAAATATTTTATATATGTATTTATGAATATGTATAAATATGTACTTGAAATATATGTATGCGAATAACGTTGTACGTTATTCAAGTACATATTTATACATATTCATAAATACATATATAAAATATTTCTGAGATTTTAATGTATAGATTTCCATCGTATGCTTAGAAAGAAAAATAAGATCAAGGAAAACTAAAGTCATAATTTTGTCTGGATCAAATTAATCCATAATATAATATAACATAGTAATATATTACGTGTGAACAGATATATTTTATATATTAGTAAAATTTACTTTATTAATGGAGGAAAGTTATAAATAATTTTATGGAAATTATTAATTTGAATGCACGTACAGAGAAAGTAATTGAAGTAAAGACAGAGAATATTTTAATGATGGGGCAAACTTTAGCGAAATGAGAAAATATTCTATCAAACTTTAGTGCGCAGCTTTGAATTTAATTATCTTCCTGTCATCTGTTTTCTCGTATCAGGAGTAATCGATTTTTCGTTAAAAACACCAAGTAGCGCAGTCAGAGAGAAGTCAAAGGCGACCTGGAAAGAAACGGCTATTATCGAGCTCGAGCTCGGCGAGGTCTCTGATCAAAGCGAAGAGAACACGGGGAATATTTTTCACCCACCACGAAAACGCGGAAAAGCTCGACAGACATTTCGACTGCTGCGCGTTTTCTCACTTTGCTTTGTCCACCCACGAAAGATACGCTATTTCGTCCATTTTCTGTGATTACAATTTTCCACTTTTCACATGTCATCTAGTAGGACTTTGGTCGCGTCATATGTCCGACTAGGTACTCGCGATGACGAGCTTTGCTTTGCAATCGTGTCTACGAAGACTGGACAGCGATCTCCCCTTTTCGCAATTTAGCCCCGGTTTACCGGGATAATAACCGACCAAGAGTTCGTCGCCCCGAAAGGGATGCTGCACGTTGAAAAGTAGCAAAGTGGAGCAATAAGTGTTTCAGTGTCGATAGACGCATTAGGCTAGATTAAAGGAGAAAGGAATTCGGGCGATACGATTTATTAGTTAAAAGCGACCGGAATATCATTGACTACATCAGCACTGATGCGATGATGCCCGAAATATATCTCATCCATCTCCCACTTGTATCAGTTCTCTATGGGAAACTCGGTGATATAAGATATTCGAGAAGAGCAGACTTTAATTCTAACAAATTTTTTGGAGTAATTTAAAGTTTTTTTCTTGTCCTTTAAATAGACACTTTTCGAAGAAGAGCATTATTTCTTGTATGTAATTTGCATTTAATTCAATAAATGTAAAATAAGCTCAATATTTCTTATAATTTTAATTGTTAATATCAAATATCTGAATCGTTAAAGTTCTAATTAAAATTCTAAGTGAGCAAGATTCACTTGAAGTGAACAAACAAATTTTTATTAATTGCATCTTATACATAAGAAAAATTTTATAATTTAAAAAAAAAAATTTTTGTTCACTCCAAGTAAATCTTGCTTACTTAGAATTTTAATTACTTAAAATTTTAATTACTTTAAAATTCAAAAATTTAATATTGACAATTAAAATTTAAAATTATAAGAAATATTGAGCTTATCTTACATTTGTTGAATTAATACAAATTACATACAAGAGATGATTTCTTCCAAAAGGTGTTTACCTTTATCTAAATAATACGATTCTAATAAAAAAAAAAAGAAAAAATTCCCATCAAAAAAATTAATTCTATAAATCAAATTTTTTTAACTTTATAAAATGAAATGCATATAAGATTTAATCAAGTTGGCTTTTAAATATTATCACCAGCATTTATATAGATAGCGCCTCAATTTGTCCATTGAAAGTCATTCGCAGCCGTTGTTGTTTCGAGTTAGTCGATTGCAGCTTGCGGAGGCTGCAAACTGCACTGCAGAAGCTCTCTCTCGAGTATATCCGCACAAGTACCTTAACGAAGCGACATTTCTCGTACGACCCGTATACGCGCGCGAAAATTACCCGTCTTATTAAAGTGTCAAGCCAACGAGCAGAGAAGTCGAGAATAGTCTCAAACGTGCGCGATAATATGTTTAAATTCGATCGTTCAAATTCGGCACGGCACCGAGCCACAATTTTTTTCTGCGTCACGGAGAATCGCCCTACACAAGCAACAAAAATAGTTCTTTTTAGAAATATATACGTGAGATAGATCCCCGTGTGTTTCTCCTTATTGCTAATATACAGCAGACTACTAAGCTGGTGAATAAAGCAAGATTATGAAATACAATAGAAGACAGCAACAACACAAAATACTCAAACATTTATACATGTGTATATATTTGAATTTAAATTTTTTGATATATATTAATTATACGTATCTGTATATAAAATATGATGTTTAGTATACAAAAATTTTTAAATTATAAATATATTCTCGCGCATTTAATTTTTAATTGTCTTCTTATATTTTATCAGGGTTATAAATTTGCGAGATTAAGATACGTATAACGTAATTTCTTATAAAACGGAGAATCCGGACGACGGTTCTCTGGCTGCGCATATATACGTCTGTATATATGTTGAGCATAACTACTACCATTATTATCTCTCAAAAGAGAAATCTTACAATTTTCTAGAAGAGATTATATCGTTCTGCAGCACATATTTTCTCAAGAGATACATCTATCTATGTTTTAAATTAACGATTAGCAAAAATTTTAATTGATTCCGAGTGCCTTGAAATTTCGAATCGAGTCTGTGTGATTACGGAAGAACAGCTGATATTTCATGTTTAAAAATGGAAAATATATTTTATAATTTTTCTCTAATTTTTATTAATCTTTTCAAAGTTTTTGTTAACATCTCCTTGAAAATAATTAATTAGTGCGGTAATATCATTTGTTAAATTGATCCAAAAGAAAATTGCTTAATTAATTAGCTTTGATGAGGCAAATTGTCTCTTGAATTCTTGTTCACGTAAATTTCATTGGCGAGATGATTTATTAATCAATTAATAAATATTATTTCGTACATCAGATACAAAAAAATGAATCGTTACCAATTTGTAAATTATATTTTGATATCCACGATGTGTAGGGATATTTATTTTAATTCGATTCCAATTTTTATATAAGTGCAATCCAAAGTTCTTTTAAGTTTCATTACTTAATAATAATATCCCAAATTAAAGTTTTATTACCAAAAAGTTTATTTGAAATTTTGTTGTCATTTTTGAAGATTAATTCGCAAGATTATCTCTTTTTCGCTATTCCCAATTTCTTTAGAAATTAATTCAACGTCTTTAAGGGAAAGTTAAGAGAAAATTCGAATTAGTCTGACAAACTCGAAAGTTTGTTAAAAATATTCGTTTCTATTTTGTACACGGCATCCCGGTTTCGGTGGGATGTGGTCCAAGATACGTTATCGCAACGAGAGCAATCGCGGAGAACTTTCTCGCACGGTAACCGTAAGCGGCGCGGCGTAATTGTATGCACATTAAATGAGCTTTCGGCACTCTCGGTGATTTAGATAGCGACTTGTTTTGTAACTGCGATTGCTTCCTCGAATGAGAGCGAGCTTGAATCGAACGGCAATCGCAAATGGCACGGCGCCGGTTATCGGCGAAATCGGATATGCCAATTCGCTCGAACATCCGTCAATGCGAACGATTATCTTGTTTTCGAGCCTGCCTCATCCCGATACTAATCCTTAATCCATTGCACGTTTCGCGAAATGAGAACATTAACGGATGCCGCCATTCGCATCAGCAGAGAAATCTCACTATGTTCATGAATCATCATATTCATAAATTAGTATTAGAGATACCAAAGTTTATTTGTTAGAAAATTCCCTCTCTCTAAAGTTGCTCTTTATAAATTTATTAATTTAATATATATATATAATTAATAAAATTATTTAAATCAAAATAATATTGGTTCATTTTTCTTGAAAAGAAATGAATTTACCCGATCTTTTCAATCCCCTTTTGCATCCCTGCGAAATTTTCGCGGTGATATGCAAAAATTGTAATGACTGAAATGTAAATGAGATGTACAAATAAAAGTGATGCAAATGCCGTTAGCGAAAAGTAAAAGCCAAATTTTCCGTTTAAAAGTAAGAACATTATGCAAAAGCGCGTTCTACCTTTTGTGTGAATAGTTTTGCTTTTACGACAAAGCTTCGTATTTTAAAACGTTTGCTTGTAAACGTTTTTTTTTTTGCCATCGCTACCATACACCAGTCTACAATGTAGTCATATATAGGATTTACAATTCGTAGTAAACTTATAATTTTGCAATATGCATTACAGATATATTCCGGTAGAATTAAATTCCATAGAGTTATTATAATTATTCTATATTAATTTTGTTATCATTATGTTATCATTATGGTTTACATTTATATTCTTCAAATATACATATTATTTTTAAAGGAAAAGTTTGGAATTTTCCTCAAGTAAATTGCCAAGTAATTACTTGTCAAAACTTATTTCTGTTTTCCGAAGAACAAACATATCTTATATTCATTAATTGCTCGCGGTCAAAGTTCAATATGGTAATTAGTTATATGATAATTTTAGGAAAATACGGAATATATACAGACTCGCTACTTGTATCAGTAAATAGAGTAAATGTAGTTGAACATGATTGCGTGTTTATTGATCATGGTATATGTATACTCAGCTGATTCTGTTTTAGTTATTTATCGATTAAAACAGGCAGGTAGTATATACATACTACGCTTCATACGTTTGACTAGAACTCTAACTAGTTGAGTGGGAATTGTATCTGTAAATAATTTGCAAATATACCTGTTTTTCGACAAAGTTTATTCTGAATCAGCAAAATACCACGACGCTATGTGACAGGAAATATTGTTGTAATCTGTTTTCTGGTCGTGTAGTTTATTAATAAACATGTTATCAAGACTAAAATTCTAGTTATTTACATAGTTATTCTATATAAATAGAATACTCTAGTTAAAAATATATAGAGGTATAGGTATAAAAATATGAAATATATATATATATATATGTTGTGTGTGTGTGTGTGTGTGTGTGTATAATAGTCACGAAGGTAAAAAAAATGTGAATCCTACAGTTTCCTCTATATTTACGAAAATAATAGCGTTTGAAACACACTTGCTCCGGAAGGAATTAAAACAGGAAATTAATGTGGAATTGGATGTATATAGAGCCATCAGCATCGCACGAGACTAAAACCGCGCATATTTAGCCGGCGCTTCACGACTCGCGATATCGCTACTCGCGAATTTAGCGGGCCGCCAGGAAGATAAGTCCGCATAATCGCTCGCCATGAGATTTATGCGTCCACCCGACGATAAATCCTACCAATCTAGCGGGATTACGCGCCCGTAAATTAACGACGGTTGACACCTCCCCAGTCCGGCCGTGAACGGGAAAAGAAAACGGGTTAAAAATTTATTATTTCGCGAATTAATACACGCGCTCGTACCCGTCAATTGACGTGATTAAAAAAAAAATAATTGGTCCATCAACATCCCGATTTTGACCGTCTCAAGCATAAACATTTATTTAAATAAATAAGAAGCGATAAGAAAGCAAGCTTTTGAATAAAAAAATTAAAATTTCTTTTTTATAAAATATTTCTCTCTGTTTCTCATCTTTATTTTTTCTCTCATATAATACATACAGTATTCTTCGACTGGTACTTTCGCTCATAAAAACTTTAATTAGGAAAATAATTGAGTCCTTTGTTGCTATATACATATTTATAGTCGTCCTAATATTCCCTTTCCGAGTAATTGTTTCGGTAATAGTAAACGCGAAAAGCGCACTAGCATAATCCGAATGCGGATTAATGTGCGATTAATGATCTGAGAATTGAAAGCTCGACTCGATCAATCACTGGTGATTAATTTTAGTATGCTGTTAAGCTGTAAAGCAATTATATACGATAAAATCTACATACATTTACAAATTTAAAAATTCATCATTTTCTAAATCATTTTGTATCCAATAATAATTAAAACATTAATGAAAAATACAATACTTATGTACAGTACTGTTTTAAAACAAGAAAATTGCATACATATTATATTTTGTTAAAATAATATGAAATTTAAAAAAATACAAAATTTCCTTTTATAAATGGCAATAAAATGACTAAAATCGAAATCCAAGCAATGTGTCTCTCATGTACGGTACATATATCTCGCCGTATGTGAACCTTTGATTCCTTCGTTCTCCAGAAGGCAGACCGTACACGTGCGGCGCGATAAATTTTGTAAAAGATCGAAACACAGCTCTCTTCCGGTTAATTTAATAATATCGATAGCAGTGTTCGACCGTCGCGTGGTAAACCGCGTTGCGTTTTTGTGTTTTATTTTTGCACAATATAAATGCAATATGTCGTTCAAGGTAAATGTTACGTTGTGTTACAGACGAATTGTCCGATTGTAAATTTCTCATCGAGTATTCCTTGATATAGTCGGTGTGATGGTGTGTACATTCCGTGTATAAACACGGTAGCGAAGCAAATCTAAACGCGAAATACCGGATTCCAAGAAGTACCCCAGGTATCCGAGCGACGCGCCATTTCGTACACAAGTCTGTTTATCTGAATATCTTGGAGACAAGATAGGAATTGCAAGGATGTAAATCTTGCTCATCTTTTAGAAACAACATGTCCCGACCGAATATTATGTCTTGATGCATGTACGTTCAAAGCAAACAAATTTATTTGGCTTTCCGAGATCGACTGGTTAAAGAATAACTATTTCTGTTTCCTAAATAAGACAAATGCCTGAGAGATGTTAAAAAAGACGATCTAATTTTCTTAGCGTTTTTTTTTTGAGATTGTATATATATATATATATATATATATATATATTTTTTTTTTTTATTTGGCCAATTTAATAAGCTGAGATAATATTTTTTGTAATTTTCAAATAAAATAATACTGAAGCTACAGAACTTCAAACTCATGTTAGATTTGTGACTTTTAAATTGTTTGAACTTCTTTAGAATTGTGTGAATTTTTTTATTTCATGTTCGATTTTTTTTTCTTTCTTTTACATTCAAAAATTGTTTGTTGTTATATACTTTATAAGAAATGTTATTGGATGCCAAACAGATTACTGACAAAAAAGATTGTTGGTTTTCTTGTAAGTCGTATTACATAATTTTGATTAATAAAGCTCTAGCTATAGCATAAAAATTCAATTATCGTTTTTATTCTGGCGAACATTAAAACTAAGAGAAAATTACATTCTATGTACTTTTCGTATCTCTCGGAATTGTCCGCGGATGCGTAAAAGGAATTCCTATCGTAACTGCATTCGTATCGGAACTGCATACTAATGAAGAATTCTTCCGTTCCAATGTCAAGTTATTGGTTTATTCGTTCGCGATGGTAATGCATATTACCGGAAATGTCGTGTTTTATTTTACACAGTGACGCATGGGGCCATTTGCAAATGAAGCTGCTCGGCATAGTAGAGAGAATGCACTTCGATGTATTTTTAATGAAGCCCACAGACTCGAGAGCAGCTATATACACTACTGACTGTGCAGCAAAATTAAAGTTCCCGAAGGTGAATTGTTTTAATTAGTATCGTGCAAATTATGCTCCGGAAATAACGGCTGTTATGATAATAAATATTTATAAAATGTATTTAAATATATTATAAACAATTATATTTAATATGCATGAGATTTTAATAAAATAAAACCCTGTTTGTAGTAGAACGAGAATTTAAATAAAGCACAATGTGCGTACATACGAATTCAACGTCGAATAATATTCTTTACAATAACTTTAAGATATGTATAATTCAAGCTGATGTATTGAGACAATAAGCTTAAAAAATGCGTGACAATATTTCTGGACGAGAATATTCGTAATATTCATAAAAGCTGGACGCGAAGCTCGCGTCGCGAAAGTCGATGTCGCGAATATAAAAGCAAGTGTCATGCAGAATAGATATAACTATTAATAATTTTAATATTAAACAATCCAAGTAAAAGCTTTTTTATATAACGGATAAATCTGACAGCAAATGTCTCTTTCCTTCAGAGATGAACAAGAATCATATCATAGATATCTAAAAAATATGAAATTCTAAAATATTTCTCGCTATTTATTTATTATTTCAAATACAAATCAAAGCGATATAAATAAAAATTATAAATTTTGTTATGATCTTTATGGACAATAATTATTTCTCTTCATAAGATTTGAAATCTTTCGATAGATTTCGATATTTAATTCGATATTCTTTGATCTAAATTTAATTTTCTATTCAAATTCATCCATTAAGATACGAATCTCAGATTGAGTGAGTAATTAAGATAATAAAAAGCTTGCTGATATACCAATCATTTAATTAATAATTAATAAAAAATATAGTATATTCCGGTAACTTTATAGTACGAAAATTTTTTGACAAAGAATTAAATGTGTCCTTGATAACATGTGTCTTACTCTCTCTCTCTCTCTCTTATAACATTTATTTTACATTTCCAAATACATTTTCAATTACGAAAACGCGATTTAACTTTGCAGAAATATATTTTCTCCTCAATTAATTTTATATTTGAAAGAAAAGATTGTAAATGAATTAGCCGTTGACAGTTTTCAATGCACGATCGAAGGAACATCTTTGAATTAATGTCGAATTTAGACAATATCTTTTTTGATATCGTAGCGCACATTATTCACGATAATTATGCGCATAATAAATTATTTGTTAATGATCAATTTGCAGCGACAACAAAGGTATTCGATAATATTATTTGATCGATTTCGATTGCGCAGGAAATTCTATTACGGACATGGTAATTACTTCCTTGCTAAATTTCGAAATCGCATAAGGTATCGGGAGACCTAGCTGAAACGATAACGATCCAATCTAGAGACCTGAACTATCTTCTTGCGCAGTTCTTTATGTTCATATTACCACATACTGCGAGAAATAACAATCGTTCTGATTACCATTCTGATCGATAAATTGACCAAAAACGAATAATGAAGAAAATTAAATACGATTTTTCATACGGTAGTGTAAAAGAGATGCACATAAAAAAATGTAAGACTTGTCAAAGCATAGCATATCATAATGTAAATGAAAAAAAAAAAGTTCATGCATTATTATATTTAAAAAAGTTTATGCATTATTATATTTAAAAAAGTCTTTAATTATGTCTTAGTTTTCTCTAGTTTGGTACAATAAAAATTTGTAATACAATGAATAATTTTCATATTTCTCCTTTTTTCTTAAAAAGATATGATTATTGTTAAAATTGTTAAAATCAATTGTAAATTGAATAAATGAAAAAAATACATGCGGTAAAAAATAATGGTAACATAGTTATTTTGTAAATACACTGCATCATCAAAATATTACATCTTATTATCAAAAAATATATATGGAAAGATGAGTAAAGAGACAGAATGCTCTCCAGTGCATCTTTTATTTACTCATCTATCACATGTTACATATTGTTTACATATATATCAGACATTAAAGTTTTGTAAAATATTGAAAAGGATTGCCATCTTGGTTTCAATTTCATTATAAATTTCATGCCATGGCCCATAAACAATATCTAGAATTTGTTGAGCATTGTTTAGATATCGTCGTGTTTTTTTCAAAATATTTCTGTAAAATACATAAATAAACATGAAATGAGTATACTATAATGCATAATTGTGCAAAATACATTAAACATTAATTAAAGTAATGTAATGATATACTTGTAAAATTTTGATGCTGTGTTGGATTCCACCTGTAAATAAGTAATGCATATATCCGTTATTTTATTTAATTCGTTGCAAAGTTCTATGCTGCAAGATCCATATCTTTCTTCAATCGCCACAATAGTGTGTTCAAGATGATAAATGGCAGGCAATCGTTGATCTAATAAAGCAATTAATAAATATATGTTACTTTCTCAAGAATGCTTTTCTCTATTTCCGTAAAAAAAAAAAAGAAACGGGGTTATTGATACGAACCTATACTGACATATAATTTTGCCATCAAATCCAAGGTTGTAATAATGTCCTCATGATATTTGTATAAAACACTTTTCCTAAGAGACAAGCATTTCTTTAATTCAACAACTGCATCTTCTAAATTTCCTTCCCTTATGTAATATTCTGCTTCTTTGAAATAGTTTTTAGCATAAACTTGTGCTTGTTTTGCTTTATATATATAAGTCAATTCGAAAACTGTTGCTCCGCAATCTGAGCAAAGCATCGGAGGGTCATGCTCATCGCATAATAATAATGGTCCGCTGCATTCAGGGCACTTCAGCGCAGTAAATCTTTTCTTTTAAAGATAACAAACTTTTATAAATGTGATATACAATTTAGCATATACATGCAAAAATGGTAAATAATTTACCATAAAATTTTCATATTCTGGCATCGTACATGCTTTACAATTACATGTGAAACAATATTGACTTTCCAGAATTTCTTGCCTATCTGCTTTTGACATTCTTCTAAAGTCAACCCCTGTCTCGCACATATAATACAGGATAAAAATAATATAAAAGTCTGATATTAATAAAATATAATGCAATTTTATTATTAACTTTTAACATACCATAACAATGAAGTACTTCTTCACCTTCTTTAATATCTTGTATAGCTTTAACTACTAAAGTCTGATCTAAGAAGCTAAAAAATAATTGCATTATGTTATTTAAATAAAATAGGAAGTATTTATATCCCACTATATATTTATGCATAAAATAAGTAATTTTTTTGTTTCTTGTAAAATATCTATATATATTACCTATTAATTATATTAGGGTCACAAGAATGATTCATCATACTTGCAGAAGGATAAATTGCTGTAGCTATTCTAATTTGTTCTTCAATAAGAAGTTTATTTTCATGATCATCTGATGTCACATTTATCTTTGTGATAGCATGTCCATTACAAATAAGTTGCAGCACATGCCTCAACAATAAAGAACTTACATACAACAGTTTATCGTTTTCTGTTGCAAGATCACATTTAATATTGAATTCGTCATTAGAAAACTTTGATGCTAAGCATTCTTTAAGATTAATATCTTTAAAAAAATCTGTATACTTTGATAGATACAATGTAAGCATAACGGCTGTCTGAAAAAGGAGAGATAAGGTAAAACAGTTTATGTAGTAAAATTGGCTATACATATATATGCCATGCACTTTCTTTGCAAAAAATCATGTGACTCACAATTCCATATGAAATAACGTCGGCTGGTGCAAGTTTATTAAAATTAGTTACTAACTGTTGTACGTCATTAAATTTCTCAATATTGGTCGTAGTTGCACACATACACAATAATTTCAAAGCCAAGTGTGTTATTCCAATCTGTCGTAAAAGGCCCATTTGACTGGCAGGGCATATCCATCGATGGTGAGATAAGCATGCCTCATCCCAACAACTCATATTGCAAAATACAGTTTCCACACACTCTGTACACCTGTGTAATATGTAATATACATTACATATAACAGTTTTATATTATAAAAGTTTTACACTTTTTAAAATTGTTATTCCACATGTAACAAAAAATAATATAACTCACGGTACAGGAATATCGAGGTTGCTTTTGCAACAATTGTGACAATGTGTATTATCTTGATTGTTATTTACTAGCACAAAGGTAAATGCGTCTTCAACAAAAAGAGTTTCGCCTTTTTTGATATTTCTATTAGCTACAACATATCTCCCTTTTGCTAGGGCATATTTTACTTCTATACTCGCTGATGCAGATCGAAAATTAGGATTTTCACCAGACTTTAGACGTTTAAGTTTAGGTTGTGAAGGAGATTCTGTTACATTTACGACGTTACATGTATGATTTACATCGTTTATCTCATCAATCGTGCTTAAAGATTGCAGTTTTATTTCGTTCATTTTCTGTAATCGCTCTGCACAAATTTTATTAAAATTTTAATTGAAAATATTAAAAATATAAAAGATGTCTATAGTAATATTTTTTTATAAAGTAAATACTTGCCCCTCTGTTCATTTGTCATATCATATTGACTTGAATTGTTCAGTTCAGAAATAATTCGAGCAGCTAGTATTTTGTTATTTAGCTTTAAGTAACACTCAACTATACGCAGATATAGTTTACCACGTGATTTCTCCGGATAGCCTAATTTGATTGCCAGTTCAATATCTTTGATACAATCCTTTGCAAAAGATTGATAAATTATATTTACAAATAAAATCTTATAACTTTTAGGCAGTTACTATAAACGAACTAAATTATAAATTAAATAACTAACTAAATTATGATCTTTGAATATAATTCAATTTGATTACTTACTTGCCATCTTTCCAAATAAAATAAAGATGCTGATCTATTTGCAATTGCTACTGGCAGATCTAGACTACCTGATGGAGCATATATTGCACTTTTTGTATACAATTTCAGAGATGTGTTATAATTTTTTGATTGAAATTCTTTGTTCCCTTCTGTTTTATAAAACATTGATGTTTCCAGATTTTTTCTTTCTTTTCTCGTCTCTTTTTTATCATAAAGTTTGCTTAGCCATAAAGATAGAAATTGTCTGCATCATAATTAAAACTATATTATATGCGAGCATATTATTACTAATTACAATACATAATTAAGAAGTTGATAGATAATTACGAAACCCATAATTTAATTTAAACATTATACAAACACAAGTATAATATATATTAATTAATTAAAATAATTAGGAAATATAGAGACGACTCGGCTCGCAATTCAAGATGAAATACAGATAAACTATAAACTCTTTATTGTTTTGCTAAAACTGTCAGAAATAAAATGCGTAGAAATTCAGATCAAATTGCAATTAAATTACAAAATGTTTCTTTGAAGAAATTTATATCTATACTCACGTAACCTGCTGATTGGTCAATAAACGAGACATTAGCTCACTTTCGCATTTCATACTTTTTATATCATTTTGAAATTTGTTCGGTTCCGAAATATGATTCAAATAATCGACGACATTATCCCAACGCATCTCGACCACGTTTCTTGCAGTGTACATTTAAAATAGAAAGATAAATACAACTCTCTCTTGAAAAAATACACAACGTCTCTTTGCTGCTATTCGCTAGTGACGTATGACGTGACGACGCGACACTCGCGACAGTTTATTGATGCAGCAACTACAAACCACGCCACTTCCGTTTCCTTTAGTTAAATCTCTCACACTTCCGATATTTCAAAAACACGTTTTCGCTCATGCAAAAAAGAAAAGAGAGAAAGAAAAAATATACGAAAATGTATTGGTTTTAGCGAATAAATAATGTTAAGCTTTATTATTTAATTATTTAATAATGTTAAGCTTTAATATTTAATTATTTAATATTAAGCATTTTAGTGTTTGTTATATCTCGTAGTATTTAAAATTTTAATTATAAAGCCGGAAATGAGATAAGATTATTTTATCGGGGAACTTAGATAAGTATTTATACGAGAAATAAGAGAAATTGTGATTTTCAAAACGCAGAAGTTTTGTCTATTGTAATTGTTATATTTTGCTATAATCTTTACCGTATATATCATAACCGTGTTCCTTTTTCATTTCTAAGGAATCTTGTTGTTAATTATTATTCGTATTAATTAATTTTTTCATTTATATATATATATGATTGCGCGATGGTAAGAATACTGTCAGCTCCTAGGTTTTCGTAAAATGTCATACAAAAAAATCACATTTTTTTTATAATATTGTTTTTTTACAGTTTAAAAAAGTACTTTTTGTATTGTGCAAATTTTATTTAGGTCTCTAATTAAAACCGGAAATGCAAAAGAGTCTATTTTTTCGGGATTTAGATATATATCTTTATACGCAAAATACATGAAAAATTAATTTTTAAATTAGAGATATATTCTAATATAATTTAAATTGTGTCCTATAATTTTAATTGTTTTTTTTAATATTAAAAAATTCTAATTATTATAAGTTCTTGTAAAATATCATGTATTGGTTTCAGCGCAAAAATAGAAGTTTCTTTTACATCTCGTGTGGGAACCTACTCAGAACGCTGCAAGAATACTATTCTTTTTAATAATAAAAATATCTATCAAATTTAAAAGTCTTTTTTTCTCTTGTTTCATTCAAATAATGAGACCAAATTAATGCGCGTACAATTGCAATTTTTAACAATTAATATGCAAATAATAAATACTCACCCTTGGGTTGCTCCGCCGGTGCAGGATACCTCTCCTAGGCCTCCTCCTCCTTCTCTCAGATTAATTCACACGCGCGATACTTTAAACGATACTCCCGCACTTTTATTAAAACATACTTCCGCACTTGTTTCACACGCGCGATACTTTGAACGACACTCCCGCATTTTCGAATTTCGGCACAATCGAACCCCGTTTCACACGAGAATCACTGCGAGCCGACAAGTCGGGAATTCACCGTTTACTCCGAGCAAAGGTTAAGCGAGCAAGGGAAAAAGACGAAATCGATTGATGAAATCGACGCTCAATTCTTGTCCTTATCGAGGGCCGATTCGAACTTCATTAGGTATATATATTCATATTACAAAATTATATACATATAACGTGAGATTATATTTGAGTGATGATTATATTTGAGAATAAGAAATGTAGATAAAAATCTATATTTAGGAAAAGTATTTAAGAATATGCGCAGCTCTTCGTACCACTACGTTACTCTTTGAGTGTCGCCGTACGAATGATAACACCATATATATAAACATAAACAATAGGGTCGCGAAGGCCGAGCACTATGTTATTGAAAAGTTGTTGCCAAAATATTTTACGTACTATAATATATTATATTATTTGTATGTATATACGCGGAGTATTAAAGTATAAAATATATTTGTAATTATGATTAATTGAACGATTGATGTATCACGAAGCCTTCCGTTAATTAGTCAATTTGCGATTTGATTGTTTAATTGCGCGATAATCTTAATCCGAACCATGCCGTCGAAGGATAAAGCATTGAACGAAATATATGTAACTTTAAATATTTTTGAAGAAATAATTATTGCTTATAAGAATCGCAACAAAACAAATAATTCATAATTTTGATTCCGGTCTTGATTAAATGTATATATACATGATTTGAAATACACGCTAAAAGACCTATAGTACCGATATAATTACGTTTAGTTAATATTATAATTATAATTATAATAAATTATAATTATTATTTAAATAAGCAAAAGCTAACTAATTATTAATCTTATCAAACTATGTCACTATACTTATCGCGATCGCGTTTAGGAAATGAATTTAACGGAGCGTCACTGCTACTTTACGGTTTCAGTGTTGTCGTGCGAATGATAACACGTAGGAAAGGAATTCGAACGTCTCATCCCACTACAGTTGTCATATAAACAAAGCCGTAATACGTAAACAATAGCAAATGTTTACGTTGCCAAGGCCGAATATCATGTTATTGTTAATTCGCTGCCGAGTATTTTCTGTGACGTATATACAAACGGAATATTAAATTACACAAAAATTTTAAATTATAGATCAATTATAAAAATAGCTATTAATATATCACGTAATGCATTAATGGAACATTGCGTTACTAATACATGAATTCCTTTCTTATAAGAGAACTGCGCGAACTAGAAAATTCTGATTGTCGCCGAGTTTCACGGTTTTACCGCACTTTGCGATTAAGTTATTAACGTGCCAAAAAAGTACATTTATAATCTATTCAGGTTTTTTTATCTAAAAGTTGACTCACTTGATTTTTTTTAAAAATATTTTACAATTTTTTTTTCATGGTAATTTTACGGAGTAAACATTCACAGAATGGGACAAAAATTATTTAAGAAAAGCATTTTTTTATTAAATAATTATTCTGAAATGTCAAACATGTAATATGTAAATAATGTAATAATAGAGTGCTAATGTTTACGCCGCTAAAGCTGAATATGTTATTGATAATTCGTTGCCGTGATATTTTATAAATTTTTATCGTATTATATTATATGTACACGCAAAATAATGTATAAAAATATTTTAAATTGCAGATTAATTATTTATTAGACAATTGATTTATTAAATTTATTGTAAAAATATTTCTATATCTTCTATATGTATATATTCAAAAATTATAGGAAAAAGATCATTAAGAAAATTAATTTGAAAAAATTTATTTCATTTATCATGCACATAAAATTAGTTCATTGTCAGTAATATAATTTTTATTATCGTTGTCCGTACATACTATTATATATCATACAATTATAAGACATCACGCATATTTAATAAAACATTAATAAATTTATATTATTTCTCCACATTTTTTATCTACAATTATTTAGCACAGACATACACTAATTAGCCGTTTTATCGAGATACCGAAAAATAAATCTGGTATATGTATTTTAGTTCCGCTGAATCTAAAATGGATTATTCAATTAGCTGCTGTACCAGCTGACGATCAGCTGATAGGATTGAAGTGACGGCCACAAGCGTAGGCAAGTATAGGCTGCGTTCCGATATTCACTGTCACTACAGTAAAGATCTATAGTGTACGTAACGTAAACTATAGATTTTTAATAGTGAGTCGTGCAGTGAATATCGGAACGCAGCCATGCTCATTAATACATAATAATACTGGCAGAGTATGGTGGCTTTGATTATAAAGTTAAGGCTAATAAATTGATAAATAAATCATATTCGATCGATATTTAGTCGTGAGTTGAAAAGTAAAGAAGCTAAAGTTGCGGAAACATGCCTCAGGGAAGGCGAAAAACTCCATTCAGTGGAAAGGCTAAGAAGCTGCAAATGCAGGTTAAAAAGCAACGGCAACGACCAACTTGGCTCGGTATATGTCAATATTTTTATTAAAGACTTAATGGCATTTGGAAAATTTAGATCTTGATATCTAATAGTTTTATTATTTTTAAGATGTTATCTATAAAATGTTATCTTATTGATAAATCTTTTATTTTTTTTTATCTTTTTTTTTTATATATTGCATTTTTTACACAAATTTGTAATCTTTATAAATTTAAAGATAACAAAGATTTGTTATTGGGATTAAAATATAAAAACTATATTACTGAATACATTATTTTCTAATTTTATTAGGAAATAGATTAATGAAATATATTTTTTCTTGCACATATTTTACTTTTAGCAAATTATATTCTAATCATAAAATTACTTACCATATTTTACATCTGAGATTTTTATCATAGTGATAGCAATTTATGATTATCACTGTGAAAGATATAAAATAACAATGTGTATGTTTATATATTACTAATAAATCAAGAGGATGATGAAGATAACTGCTCTAGCAATGCGAGCAATGCAGAGTATGGGAGACAAGTACAAAAGATAAATAAGCAACCAAAAGATAACAAATCTTCAAGGAATAGATATGCATTACAATTTTTTCAAGAAACTAAGGAAGAATTGCGAAAACGCAAGGAACAAGCCTTAAGAAGTATTGAGCCTGTAAGCCTCAAGGATCAAGAAATTTCTGATAATTATTTTCCTCCTGGGATTGACATACCAAAGCGACCTCCATGGGATTTTAATATGACCAGAGAGCAATTAGATATAAGAGAACAGAGATATTTCACAGTATGCAGTTATGAATCTGTGTTAAATAAAATCCTAGCTTATGTTGAACTTATTTTTACCTAACATTACAATTCTTTATATTTAGGAATACTTAAAGAACATGGAAGAATTAGGTAGTTTGAGTTACTTTGAACTGAATTTAGAAACTTGGCGACAATTGTGGAGAGTTTTAGAGATGTCGGACATTCTGTTGATTATTGTCGATATTCGATACACTGTTCTGATGTTTCCTCCATATTTATACCATTATGTGACGAACGAGTTGCAAAAAGATATGATTTTGGTATTAAACAAAGTTGATCTAGCGCCTCCAGCTTTGGTAGTGGCTTGGAAGGAATACTTTCGCAGTCAATATCCAAAATTACACATTTTAATGTTTACTTCATATCCTACTTACAATCTTCGTGGTAATATGAATAATGAGGAGGGTATAAAGAAAAGACGTCGTAAGGGAAAATTACGGATGGCTGCAGAAGGAGCGCAAAAGTTACTGGAAGCTTGTAAAGACATTGTCAAGGATAAGGTCGATCTAAGCTCTTGGCATGAGAAGATTCAGGAGGAGATGCACTCGGAATACGATCTAGATGACATAGATCATAAAGATAATGTTACAATACAGAAGGAGGATACTACTTATTTTGAACATGAAAAATATAAAAATGGAGTTCTGACCATTGGATGCATTGGAACACCAAACGTTGGAAAGTCGTCTTTAATGAATGCATTGATGGGTATGTAAGACTTCTTAATTTATAATCAATAATTTAAAAAAATATTCTTATATCAAATATATTTAATTCTAAGTCAGAGAAATAAAATTGTATTGAGATTCATAATAGCAGACAAACTTCGATCAAATAGTTATATTTGTTATTAAATATGAGATGTTAGTAGAATCTCTCTGATATCTATTTTGCAGGCAAAAAGGTCGTAAGCGTGTCTCGCACACCCGGCCACACCAAACACTTTCAAACCATTTACCTTACGAAGACTGTATGCTTATGCGATTGCCCTGGTTTAGTTTTTCCCTCAACTGTACCAAAACAATTGCAAATATTAATGGGCTCGTTTCCGATCGCTCAAGTCAGAGAACCGTACACAACTATTAAGTTTCTGGCTGAAAGAATAGATCTACCGAAATTGCTGAGGATTTCTCACCCAGAAAATGATGATACATGGTCTGCTATGGACATCTGCGATGGTTGGGCTATAAAAAGGGATTTTAGGACGGCCCGAGCGGCTAGATTGGACACATATAGAGCGGCAAATTCATTGCTACGAATGGCATTAGAAGGAAAGATTTGTTTGTACATATATCCACCAAATTGGACTATTGATAAAGGTATTACTCTTCCTTCATCCTTTTTTATTTGTTAAAATATTTTTTTTTATAAAAATTTATTCAATAAAATATATTATTGCAAATACTTTCACAATTTAAAAATTATGAAAGAGGTACACACTTGAGAAATTATATTTGGAATAAATGATGTACATTTTTTAATGAATTTTGTTTTCAGAAAAATGGGAAAATCATGCAGATGTTGAAATAGTCAAATGGATTCAAGCTAGAAATCAAGAAAATGATCCCGATACACAAACTGAATACATATCTTCCGAAGATGAAGAAGAAGACAACGAAAAACAAGAACAAAAATATCCTCCAGATGCAACGAATAATGATTCAACGGAATCGTCGAGTGAAGACAATGATATACCGCTTGTAGCTAATAAGTTTTCAGCATTGTCTGCAGAACAATAAAATGATTTATTTTAGTCTTTCAGATTTTTTATTTTTATCCCTTTTTATACACATATATTTCTTTCTTAATGTATAATGAGCAATCTGCTGATGATAATGGAGAATAGTCGGCTGATCTTTCTGTGTTTTCGCCCGCGAAACACGATCATCACTATGACAGAACATTACAAGTAAAAATAGATTATTTTACAAGTCGCTATTATATTTTTTCGTTTTTCTACTGTTGTTTTACTGTGCGCATGAATTATTTACAATGTAATTCTAGTTTGCAACTATTCTGGTGTTACTTTGGTCCACTATAAACTGATAACCAAAAAGATTTTTTTCCTTTAACTATGATAAGCTACACCATTGCACAACTTGTACAGAGACAAAATGTACATTATTAAAATCGTCTACAACGATACATTTTTACGTAACAAATAATCTCTACTATCCTATGACAATTATAATATAAAACAATGCAAGAGAAATAAACAATTTTTATTTTTTCAAAAATATTTTGTTCACTCTGATATTTTTTATGCAAAGCAGATATTTCTCAATTGCGGTTTTTCTATAAGACAGTTGACTCAGAGAAATATCCTATATTCATTAACTCTACTGAGATCCATTTATAGAGTCGAATGTCCATTAATCTGAACGCTGTAAAATAATTTTAATTTTTATAAATCAACAAAAAAAACTTGAAAAAATTAATCCAATATCATATATTGATTTATGTTGATTTTATGAAACTTAATAATATAGAAACACGATTATATATATTTATACCTTCAAATCGTCAAAAATTGTTCTCTACGTACCGAAAATAGCAATTGTACATTGCGACGAATAGCATTTAAGCTCCTAAGATCTTTTTCACGGAGTAACCTGGTATTGCATAAAAGAATAAGAGTATAAGTAAGATCAAACCGATTGCAACTATAGCTTTCAAAATAGCCCATTTGTAATTATGCCAAACTATGTATTTGATGGACTTTAGTGGATTAAGAAACCACATAAAGGATGCGTCTGGTCGACTGCAAAGAAAAATAAAAAGATATTAAATATAAAGAGAGACATAAGAAAAAAAACTTATTATATATGTATAATATTATATTATTATATTAACTTTGGTTTTTCCAATGGATCCGGCTCGTTTCTACCAAAGCCAGCAGGATTTTTTTCAGCCTCCTCTTTCGTGAGTAGATGTATCTCAGCTTCAACCTTGCCCTATACAAAGTATAACAAAATATACATACATTCAATAAAATACATATGTATAATAAAAAAATATAAAAAATATTTTATATCTTATATACATATATATTCCCTAATAAACTTAAGATGTTTATATATATGTTGTTTGATATATGATGTTTATATGATGTTTATGTTGTTTATATATATGATGTTTAGAGTCATTTCTATTTATAAAATCACGTAGCATATTATATAAATATACATATAATATTCTGTAGATTTATTTTTTATATTAAAATTGTCAACTTACTGTTAGTTCCATATCCTCGTTTTCTTTTTTCACATAAAACGGCCACCAGCCTTTTATACGTTTCTGCTTAAAGATGTTGACTGTTGGCACAGAGCCGTCCGTCTTCAGCATACTCAATGAGCAAAGTTTACTGTTTTTTGCTCCTCGGGGAAATCGATTGAGATCGAGAGTTATAGCACCTAGAAAATCGTCTGCAGAAAAGTGATCTGCATCCCAGACCTGCAAAGAGCATCCTTATTATCTATTTGAATGAGATTGCGAAAGCAATGATTATTCACGCGTTCGGAATTACCTGCAATTCCAGACGTGCTGGTATCTTGCACTCCGTTTCGTCCCAACTAAATAGGCTTTCTTTACGATTAATAACAATCTTTTCCTCTGCTACCAGATAATCAAATGGAAATATGAAGCGCCAATTGAAATTTCCTTCGCCGGTTAATGATCGATAATGAATATCAGTGGATTGACAATCTTCTGGTCCTTTTAACCATCTATTAAAAGTAATAGATATATAAAATAAAATTTTCTCTATCTTTTTCTTTACATATATAATTATATAATATATAATTATTAGATAAATGTACAAACGATTATATTTTAAAAGTTATAAGAATATTTTAAAAATTAAAGTTCTACAAAATTGAATGTAAAATATAGAAATACAAATTTATCGAACACATATATCTCTATTTTTTAACAAGATTTTTAACATCTTATTTATTATATATATATATATATATATATATATATATATATATACACATATATTATTTAAAATATATTTACATAAATAGAACTTATTTTTAATTAAATTTAATTAATTCTATTCTGAAATTTAAAAGAAAAAATTATATACAAATTATATTCACATTTTTGATGAATTATTATTAGGATTTTTTAACAATTTGCTTGTACATTTAAATAGCCGTTTCAAAAGATCTTAACCAAATTTTTTTTCTTTAGAAGTATTTACCCCTTTACATAAATATCGCTCATCTTCTCGCCAGTAAAGAAAGCATCATCCTCTAGGACGACATCATCCGTATTCCATATTATAATTCTCAATTCATAACTCTTGGGCTTTCTAGGTGAAATATCGATAGATGATCCAGGTGAAGGCATATCCATTGGAAACATGTCTACCCACATTTCCAATTTTCCCTGTTCAATTCCGGGTTTTTCCGGATTATAGAGCGGTCGGGTTTCTACGTGCTCGGGAACTAGGGCGCAACCTATTCGCGGAAAGCTACTCCATTGATGGAGAACTGCTAAAGCAAGATGTTCTTCCATTCCTGAAAAAATAATCAAAGAAGATTTTATATTAAAGTGATCGGAACTACATATTTGAAAGCTCCATTAATTATGTATATAATATATAATAACAATTAACAAATAAATACGTATAGAATAATAAAGTAAATAAATAAATGTACACAAAGATTATCGCGTAGAAATATATATGATAATTAATTTATTGTTAAAATTGCGAATGTATGAACCTTGCGTATTTTTTTATATCAAAATCTCTTCACATACCCTTTGTATGCACGTAATATTCCATTTCATCATTTGAAAGAGAAAATGTTTTTCTTCCAATTGTAACGCGTCCGTGAGAATATACTGGTCCATCGATTTTGCCATCTTTGCATAATTTCGAAAGTATCTGAGTCGGCTTCATTGCATCTCTCCATTTATTATATCCCGTTCTGAAATAAAAATAACATCTAATCAATTTCGTATTGAATTTTATTTAAATTTTCAAATTTGGTCCTCTTATCTTAACATATGTTGACATAAACGTATAATTTATTAATGTGAAAATATATATGAATAATTGTAACACACACACTCTTAAAAAGAAGGCACAAATTAGATTAAACGAGATTGCAGTGTAAACGTAATCTTTGGTTCAGAAAAGCTCGTAAAAATAAATCACAGCATGTATTTTTTTCATTTGCCAGTTTTAAGTAAATAGTTGTTGCTGATGCGATAAAAAAATTGCTCCACTGTTAGATTACCGAATTGCGTGACATGATTTATTTTACTGCTCAGACCTGAAAGTTATTTGCAATGCACGTCGTAGTAATTGCCATTCATTAGACTCACTCTTCGTATTTTTTCGCGAGTCCGCATGTAGCGCGATGTCTGCTATAGAAACGATTTTCTAAATCAATTTTGGTCTCCCCAATCATATCATCTGTTCCGACCAAGTCCCAATCTAGAACTTGCACGGTGAGCAGGGAGTCCTGTGGAAACGTTGCTTCGATCTCAAAGCACCTTAAAAAACGCAAATTTTGTTATTAGATTATAAATAAGCATAAAGAACAAATCTAATTTGTTCCTTGAGATGAAAAAATAGATAAGAATGCAAATGTTAAAAAAGCAAACATATAGTTACACGCAAAATAAAAGAAAAAAATTAATTAAATAATAAATGAAAGAGAGAAATAAAAACTTTGCAAAGCATGTGAACAATATGCTCTTTATAATAAAATTAAATTACATAATTTACTAGAAATATGTAAAAATTAAAATTGTCAATATTCTGATAAAAATTTAATTTTTATAAGCTATAATTTTTAAACCAATTTTTATATTATCAAAGTTCTTGATTGGAATATTATATCATTGTTATAATATTATAGTATATAGAACACATACTTTCCAAAAACAGGATTTAGTTGTTTCGATACATAATTTTCCTTGTCACTGATTCTTTTTCCTCCCAATTGTAAGACCACATAGGGATCCGCTTTCCCATTCAGATCGCAAGGATGAAGATCGTTAGCTTTGACGATGTAAACCCGTACCAGGACGTGAATAGGCTCGTTCGACGGGACACCCTGAAAGAATCCGTACTGCGGATCGAAACCCATCACAGTATGATTCACCAGATCCTTAGGCAGCGGCCATTTATAGACCTTCAGTGCACCCTTGAAGCTGCCAACAATTCTTGATTCGTCTTCGGTCTCGTCGCCGGTTTTTTTCCCGCGATACAGCTCAAATGTGTGCAACCATTCTTTGAATTGCTCAAATTCAGGCTGTGTTTCCAGCTCTCCGGGATAAATCTTGAGGAGAGCGGTCTTTTTGATCTTGTATTGGGCTTGTTTTGGACTGAGCTTCGAGACGAATCTTGTTGCGTGCGTTGGTGATTTTAAGCCGAACAACTTTTTCGTATGAGTAATTCCGGAAATCTTCTCGCCCGAAGCAGCTAACTGGTTTTGCGCAATAGCTTCGTCTAAGAACATCGGTAACGTTCCGTTCGGTTGGCTCTGAAATATGGATTTCTCCTTACGTAATTCTTTGTTCTCTTCAATCATCGCCTCCACGGACGCGAAGTACTTCGTCCACCAGTCTTGACAGCCATCTTCATCCTCTAACGCGCCTAAATCACCTAAAAATATTTTTAAAAAATCTGCCATATAAATTGTACTTGAAATTAAATATAATTAATAAAAATATATATAACAGAATATTGCCTGAGAAAAAAATTATTAAAATATCTCAATCTTAAATAAATTTTTCGATTTTAAATACATAATTAAATATGACACTTGGATAAACACACCTATGCTGTTGTCATTGGTTAAGCTCTGCTTTCTGCGTATGTTTTGCTCTGTTTTGTCTTTTTTTGTAGAACCACCTCCTATGTCGAATCCCAGAGTAATGATAGTATCACCGTTATTAGATTCCAAATCGGTTAATGAATCAGGCAACGATGTTTGTTGATATCTTGTTTTAGATGAGTCAAGAGCTATAATAAACATATAAAATTTAGAAATTAAAGCGCTGAAAATAATGCAGATCTAATTCACAAAAAATTATATACTTGTAACAAAATCGATTTAATTCTAACTATAATTTTATAAAAAAAATAACAATTTAATTTTTTTGTAGCTATTATATTTTGTAGTTATTTTGTAGCTATTATATTTTGTAGCTATTTTGTAGCTATATTGAAATATGTATAATATTATAGGTAACTTAATTCTTAATAAAAAGAATATTTTATTATATATCTCATAATTAAAATAAATATATTCTTTAATAATGAAACTATTATTATTACTCTGGTAATGTAGACATACTTATTTAAATTACGTATATTATATTAATATTTCTATTTATTGCATAAAGTTTGATTTATCGCAATTACAAAGCTTTATAGCGTTTCAAAATTAATTACACAATTACCCGTATATTGTAGTTGATATAAGCTCTTCTTTCTTTCTTGAGCATCCTTTGCTCTTTTGGTCAAAGGATAGTACATATATTTATGAATCGAATTGATGGTGTGAGTACCGACGAGGGTATATCTGCCGAAACTCCGACAATCCACCGCTCTTATAGTCAATGGCGGTCGATAAAGTTCTTGTTCGGGAAGTTCCAATTCCAGAAATTTAATCGGCGTGTTAAAATTTGGATTTTTCTTCGCGTTTGCTATGACAGACGAGTAAAGAATGTGTCCGGCGCATTCGACGTCCACGCGCGGTTTATCGACAGTCAAAAGATGAATTCTTTTCAAATCTCGTAAACCCCAGAAAAGCACCTCGATTCTAAAATGGTCATTACGATGATTACATTATTATGTCTACATAGTTATGTAAAAACAAATTATTTTATAAATTTTTTTTCCGCATAAAAGCTTGGTAATAAAAAGATTAATTATATACGGTGATATTGAAGAGAAAAGCGCGCGCGCGTCTCTATAGTGTTGATTATATATAATTTATTTTAATCATTAATCTTTATTTAAAATAAGATTTTAAAAAAATATATAAAAAATTTTAATTGGATAAATAATATTAAAAAATTGACGACATTACCGATATTTTGCCAAAGTAGGCCGGATTCCTACGGGCACCGGAAGAATTGGGCCTTGATCCTGACCGGAACCCGGAGTCTGAGAGCCACAGCTGGGATCTTTGGGATCAGGCAGAGTAGGAAAGCCATAATCTTTGGTAGAGGGATATTCCAACAATTCGAAGACCGCCAAAAGTTCACCTGCCCTCGAGGTACCTCTAGTGACGTCATACCATTCCAATGACGGCGGATATTGAGGAGGAGTGTAGGGCTCAGAGGCGAGTTTGACGTGAGGTCGGGCGATCGCTCGTCCGATATATTCTGATTTTCCCTGAAAAATTTATTTTATAAAAATTCTGATGCATGCAAGTCGAAAGTGTCACTCATCGACTATGTGACTATGAAAATACCAGGAAATTATGTGTAGAAGAAGGGAGCAATATCATTTAAATTCAGTAGATTCGAATATGTTTATAGTTAAGGTATTCATGAAGACCGTGAGAAAATGCAAAACAGATTAAATTACATGGATCTATGAAATATGGAGTTATAAAAAACGAGGAATACATTTTGAAGAAAATAGATTATAATGTAAAATAGATTATAATTTTATGTAATTTGAATTAATTTTGGAATTACAATAAAAAAAACATTATTATTTATTAAACAATAGACATATAGTTGTATAATAAAATAACTATTAGAATATTTTTTAATTCTCAAGATTTACAAAAATATAATATTTAAAAGGCAACTCTGTATGTGTGAATTAGATTTGGGGAAATAAGTTATTACAAAGCAAAATTTTTCAACTAACAAGTTTTTTAAATAAATAAATAGTTTTAAGAGTATTTTCCCAAATTATGATATCCTATTTAAAAAAAATTTTTATCAGCATCCTTTAATTTATGTTTTATATGTTTTGATATTATAAACTTTTCTTTCCAATAACGATATCGGAAACAAAAGCGGACGATGTATACTTTTCTTGGGAAATATTTCGCGTGTAGAAATATTATAATTGTAATACTGCTATTAATAGATAGAGAAATGTACTTGTTCATAATAACTAAAACTGTATAAGGTAAAGAAAATCAAGTCCTGTGCAAAAGTGGTTTTGCGGTTGTATGTGTATGTGTGTGTGCATGTGACTTTCTGTTGGCTACCCACAGCATTTCACTATTTAGAAACTTGTCTGAAATTCCATTCGTGAATGTGACGTAACAAGAATCTGCCCGCTCTTTGTGTCTCTCTATCTTAACATAAATAATGAGTGCTGTGCTAAGTTATGGTATTTCCGGTGCGAGTGTCGTATAATGTGCGTTGTGTTATCCGACATCGTATAGATAAATGTCAATATGTTGTATACAAACTGTTGAAGCAGAGCCCTCATACAGTGTTATGTCCATAGCTACAATATGACTCTGCAAAAAGAACGATTACGAAATCATAGAAACGATATAGAAACGACTATGTAATACTTTCTACCAACACGTTTCGCCTAGTTATGCAATTTTAATTATAATAAAATCTGAATTTAATTATAACAAAATTAAATACAATTTTTCTCAATCTTTGATTTCTTTATGCATTGAATATTCTTGAGCAATTTTGGATTTTATGGCACAAATTGCATAAAATTGCAGCAACATTCGAAAAATCCGCGAAGTAGTTGCTACTCTGAACGCATTTAGATAGATTTTTCTCTTATTACAATTTTTATTTTAAAAATAATATAACGTAAAAAATTATAAAAATAGAGGAATAAAAAGATATATAATCAACCTGAAAAACTGCAAACTTTACTTACCACTTTGTCCTGATCAAACAGCTCGATGACGATGGATGGCGGGTCTTTCTTAATCTCCTCGGCGATGCCGTAGATCAAAATGTCATCAAACAGCAGCAACTCGTCCCATGTTGGGCTAAGGGTCTCGTCAATCACTTGGGTGCTCTTGCAAAATTCTCCGCAGATTACCCTCGCGAATGGATCGGAAAGTCCGGACGCATCGCTGCCGATCAATGATCTTGCTTGGTACATGTGGGCCCTCAATTGAAATTTCTGACGATCGATTAAAAACGGCGTATGATTACGTATTTATTTTTGAGAAGCTGTAAATAAAAAAAAAATACATACATGTTTTTGAACGTAGTGAAGCATAATAGGCGGCAAAGCGCGCGGCCTGTCCACGTTCTTCAATTCGTGACTGAACTCGTATCCCTTCGGCAAATTCTGGATAAAGTATTTTTTATGCTTTAATATCCCCAACCACATGTAGATCTGCAATTTCGTCTGAATTGCCCATCCCGAGGGTCCGAATCTCTTTTTACCTGGAAGCTATATATGAATTCAATTCAATGCGAGAATAGCACGCGATTATTTGAATAACAACTATTAACTGGATGTATTTCCATTTTTAAGATTTAATCTTTAAATATGCATTAAATGTAAGAAAGATAAATAAAAAATTTTGTATACACATACATGCACGTTTTTTTTTAAATTTTTCAAAAATTTCTAGGTAAAAAAATAACTGTATCATAAGTTTATCATTAAGTTTAGCAAAATAAATCTATTGTACATTTAAATACAGTTGCAAACTTAGTATTATTCGTAGTTTACCTTGAGGAACATAGTTTGCACTTTGCCACAATGTCGACCGCATTCCTCATCGACCACCGAGTAGATGAGTTCACGACATGGTATCCTCTGATATGCCACTCGTCTACCAGAGCTGATCACCCAGATAAAAACGTCCGGCAAAGAATCTTGCGGCTGTAAAGAGAGAGATTTGCAATTTCATTTCGTGAGATATGCATGATGACATTTGAATGATGGCTACTGACATCCTCAACGAGGAATTTTAATTTCTGCAGATAGCTTTGAGCTGTCTTCAATCTCTCCTTAAAGCTACTTTTTGTCACGAGCGCCTTAAGGTTGCGCGACATGATTCCGATATTTTCTAGTTCCCGCTGGCACAATTTCGCTCGCTCTTTGTCCAACTTCGTCTTCCCGACACCTGGACCAGTTACACTAGACTTGCTAATACTGACATATCGGTTACAGTTGTCGCTCAGCTCTTCGAGAGTACTTTTTAAGAGCTTCTCACATGTTGAGTCCTCCAAGTGCAACTGCACTTCCGATAACCCTTCCTCCTAATAAAAATATAAAGATTTATGCTCGGTTTTATGCTCTTGAGAAGATAACTATCTGATTGAGATAAATGCATTCTCATCAATTTTGATAAAATAAAACTGAATGTTTGAAACATTATTGATATGTCATGGTAATGTTTTAGGTGATCAAATTCCGGTTAATTAGCTTAAACTGCTATAATTTACCATTTTATCGACAATCTTGCCGATGATATTGCTGTTATACATTCTGCGTCTGTAATCCGGCCATGTGCTTCTCACGTGAAGACACGGCTTGTCATCCCAATACGGTAGAAAATAATAAATCTTATCATGCGTCATTGGTTTACTAGCCGGTGTGGTGCTCTGCCAGGATCCAGTGAGCACTTCCTGTAAATCGTTCTCCTCTCCGCTTGTTCCACTCCTCGATCCTGCATCATACATCTACGACAAGCGAAACAAATTTCACTCTCTAAAAATGAAATTAATCTCTTTGAGATATTTCTTTCCAGTCTCATTTTCATCTTTTGTAAGAAAATCAGCTTAAAATGATATTCTTTGATAAAAAACCTTTTCAGCTGATTGGTTTTCCGAGAATTAATTGCATAAGATTTTTTTACCTTGAAACTTTCATTGTGACCGTCCAGAGCGTTGCCCGCATTTCCGATCGATATTTCAAAGTACATTGGCTTGTCGCCGAGTTTCTTATCGATCATTGTGGCATCCATGATCGTGGCAAACAGGAAGAACTCCTCGTTTCTCGCATATGCCGTCTCGTTAACCGGAACCGTTGGTTCCACCTCGACTTCCGATGGTGCCATTTCCACATTGTCGGTAATCTCGGTTCGTATTGCTATCAATAGCCTAAATGTGAACAATCGAGATAGATAATGAAGCAAAGTTGCAATTTCTTTACAATATTTTTTATATCTCCAAGTTTTGATTTAATCTATAAATTTATTATTAATATAGTTAATATAATTTTAATATTAATTATTAATATATATATATATATATATATATATATATATATATATATATACATAATTTATTATTATTATATAATTTATTCATGTAATTGATGATTTAATATTATATTATAATATAATAAAATGATATAATATTATAATATAATATTATTTACACAATAATAAAATAATATATTGTATTACACACAACCTTGCTCTATATGAGATTCCTTCGCCCAAGCCGGTGTTTAATGTTGAATGCTCGTCTATGAGGCTGTAATCTCTGATGCTGCCATAAAGATGAATAAACGCTGGACCGAAGGTCGGCAAGAAACCTTTCTCGCCATCGTTGCTGATCTGTTTCAGGTCAACGAAGTGTGTACCGATGACAGTGGCGTGCACTGGGTCGTTATCGCATAATTGTATCTTTATCCTTTGACAAAGAGGAGGAAACATCTCGGTGAAGACTATCTGTTCGTTCCATATCGGGGCATAACTATTCCTCTTCACGCTTGTTTTGCCCTAAATTTCCAGAAACAAAAAAATACTGGATTGTCTTCAGAATTTGCACTTTGTTTAACGTTATACTTCATTCAAATTACAAAATGTATGTTTAACAAAATATTTTCACGTAAGTATATAAAAATTAATAAAAACAGCAATATATTTTTTTAAAGTAATTACTTTTAATTAGGTAAAAGTTTTAAATAAGAAACAAATTATGAGAGTGACAATAATAAAAATGATTTCTTTTCTCTTTGCCTGTATACATTACGAAAAACAATTTTTTTTTTCTTTTCTCTCTTTATTTTAACTTTTTTCAAATGCAAGCACTTCTAATATTTAATTTTTTTATGATTGTTTTTATATCATATATAAGCATTTTTTATTTATATTATAAAACATGTTTTTAAACTAGTGTTTGTACGATTAAAACTAGCAATATTATAATAAATATTATTGAATAATTTTGCAATTTTATAATTAAATAAATTCGTTGTAAAGATACGTAGAGCTTACGCTAAGCCCAGCAAAAGACACTTGAACATATGGGTCCACCAGATCTTTTACTTCTCCCGTGAAAGCCTTCTTCACGTTTGCCATAATACTGCTATTCATTTTCGGTAAGCCATCAGCTCTGTAAATCTTCACGATGAATCTCGCACGTTGTCTCTCGATCGGCACACCATCGGGCAATAAAAGATTGCCCTCAATATCGTCCTCGTCTTTCTCGCTTTTCGGAGGTATTTTTACGGTATCACCCTTGCCGATGACACTTATGTCGCATTTAAGGTAACCTTTGGGACCACCAGTAATGTCATCTGGATCGGTGAGCAAGGCCCATTTGTGGTAAAACTGATGATCTAAAATATAAATTTACACTGATGTCTTTTCGTAATGATTTATTAAAAGAAGAGAGAAATTTGCAATTAACTCGAAAAGTTCACTCTAAAAAGTATACATAATAGTGCTATTTAAAAAAAGTAATTTAAAAAATTAATATTTTTTTAAATCTCTTTTTATAAAAAAAAGAAAAATAGTTTGAAATATATAAAATATATAAATATATAAATATAATATATAATTATAAATATAATTATATAAATATATAAAATACTATAAGTAGAGTAAAATAATTATATATAAGAATAAAAAATAAAATATCAAAAAAGAATTATTGATAGTATATAATGTGTAATAATTGTTACATTTTTCATTGTTACATGTTTTAATCTTTTTGAGTGAACTCTTCAGTTTTAATTTATAATTTAGATAATTAAAAACAATACACAAACAATAAAATACAGATAGTGAGAGAAAGAGAATAGCTGAGAATTGATAAGAGATTTACAAAAAGCAACCAAAAGGCTTTGTGTTTTTCTTTCCGAGTTTTTTGAAGCATACAACAGTTGAGAGAATTGCGAATTTTATTTTAATGATTATTTATATGAATTAGTTTTTTTTTTAAATAGAATGTAGTTTAATGTTCAAAAATCGAAGCAATATATATAAATAAATGTTTTCCATACGTTCAAAAAGTCACTTATATTATCTTTTTTAATTAGACCCAATAAATATTGTATTCTCTAAAATCATGCGCCTTATCTACGCATTACGGTTTTAATATCAGACCGCATCAATAAGTAAAGGTTTTCATTAAAACTGATAATTTCATCAAATGCGCCTTTGCGCATTCATAAATAAATACTAAGCGTTTGTCTGTCTTTCATAAATAAATGCAAGATATTGATGAAAGGATATTAAAAGAGCGCCCGAGTATTATGCAACCTTAATGTAATTAAATAACTATACGATTATGCTTTATTTCACTTTTAATAACATAATCGATACTTTCGCTTAGAACATTTAATCTTGTTATATGTATATATTATTACTTTATTTAAATTTGTTAAAGTATCGAAGTAATATAAGTTAATATAATGAAAAGTATATGAAACAGAAGTTTAATGATATTGTTATTCTATGTTATAGAATACATTTTTTTTTAACGAAAAATAAAGTGTTTTTTCGAAAAAGAGAAAGATATATGTTTTTGTAAAAAGAAAGATTAAACATTTTTAAAATATTTAAAAATAAAATATTTAATAGATTTTTTCAATGCTTTTTATTTGACTAATTTTAATATCTCCGTTTTTAAATAAAATATTGATTTAGAACTTTATTTTTAAAATATTTAACATTGAAAATTATAAACTTGCAAATAATAGCATTTAACAGTCTTTGCTAAGAAAAACATTTCAATTTATTATAGGCCATTTGGAGCTAAAAGAATATATTCGTGGATTTATATAATCAATAACACGCTGCTATATTTGCACTCCTTTCAATGATAAATAAATTTAAAAATTTGTTTGTGTGCGTGTATAATCTTATCTATTTTTCTTATCCAAGACGAATATTGCATGCAACTTTTTATCAATTCGAACAAATCGAATCAAGAAGAACCTATATTTTAAAGAACCAATAATTTGACTGAAAGTTTATTCGATTATGAACAATTTATTAGCTCGACGAATAGATGATCGTAAAATTTGTACTGTGCCACATAAGACTTTAACATGTGTAAGAATGCGTTCAGGATTAAACTGAGTGTATACACATTTACGAAGAATATATAATACATGCGTAAGAAACATCTATATATAATATATGTAGGAATATGCGGAGGTGAAAAGCCTGGCATGCGAACAATTCGCGATAAAAATAGAGTGTTATGTTTCTTTGTTTGTTCACGCATATGTCGGACAAATGATGATTGATATTTTGTCAATGTTCCACAGTTTTCCCTAACAATTTCATCCAAAGTGATTGATGAATTATTTGATTACGTACGATGACTCTGTTAAATTTCAGCAAAAAAGCGCCTTTCAGAAAAAAATATACAGAATAAATTTTTCTGTGTATTCTATGTTTTTTAATATTCTTTTTAATGTTAAAGGTTGAAAAATTTTTTATTGTAATACTGTTTCATTTGCAAATGAATATTATAGATAAAAATTCTATTAGTATATGACTATTTTAAAACAATATATAATAATGACAACTTCAACGTTTGATAAAATTTACATGTTAAGATGTTTATCCATTTGCTAATGATATTTTCGCATATAATAATTGGAACATAAAACGAGTGCGTTTCGAAGTGTAAAATTTGAGATAAGAAACGATATAAAACTACTAATATTTAGATTATTATTAATGTGTATGATATGTAAAAAATAATACGTAGATTGACTACCATTAAAAAAAAAGTCAAAAGTGGATTTATATTGCATTGGATTTATATTGATTAATCATTTTCTTTTATTTCTACGTTAAAATAAAAATTTTATTGATATGATATTAAAAATGCCCTAGATTAATTAAAATTAATATTTTTAAGGATCACAACAATTTATTAATTAAATTGACAAATAAAAAAATATAAACCCGTAAAATCTAGATTTTTAAATGTGCAATTATTCAATTACGAAACATGTGTCACGTGCACTTTATAGAATCTTTTAAATTCATCACGAAGAATTGATATAATAAGACTCGATCTGGTGGGATTGTTTCGATAAGAGATAATAATGCGTCATAACGAATTTTGTTGCTCTCAAAGTTCCTAGAGTTATGCTGCGCAAATAAATACCTGCCTTGCAGACACGAAGTTCTTTGAAACTTGCAAACAAAGTGCAAAGAACGACGTAATAAAGAAATACTTTATTTGCCAATAACACTTGCCGATAAAATGAAATACATTTGCTATATACCGAACAAATACCGAGTCTCATACCGGGTGTACACTTGAGAATTTAATCTGCGAGAGTGACTCTTGATAAAAATGATCAAATAATGTTTTTTTCACATATATTAATCAAATATTTACGAGTTTTTTTTTCAAAGAAGTAATATTTATATGACAAATGCTTAAAAAAAAAAACGTTGTTATCAAGAAAGTGCTACGGAGTTTTACTACAGTTATAAAAACTGAATCGTTTATTTCATATACTTATACTTGACATATTCCGAATACAACTAATCTATTATTTATTTATTTATTTATTTTTTCAAGATATATTTTTCGTATATTTTCTAAGCTATATTTTTTAAAAACAATAGAATATATTTTGCGTATCAAATATAGTTTTTTTCATCAGTAATTTATATTTGAATTACGCTATTATAATATTATAATATTTTGTTCAGAATTGTTTATCGCAAGTCGCTCTCGAAGTATAAAATTCTTATTTACACCGAGCATTAGATTTGTATAGTCTCTGGACAATGCGAAACCTGTACCTGGTTGTGCCCATACCGTCGCGATGTCTAACTTAAAGATGCCCAGCGTTAGATTAGCGCGCAAGAGATTCCGCGATTGCTGCACCTGTGTATTATTAAAAGATGTGCTATTTGAGCTTTTTCCTCATCTCTCCCCATTTTCATTTTTATCTTGAACATCATAAGCACCTAACTCGTCATCGAATAGAATTTCACACAAAATTTAAATGTTCTTCTCTTAAACCGTCTCTCAATGATTGATTTCCGATACGCATTTAAATACCCTCTGAATGTAATTGTGACAAGCGACAAGAAAATTTAATAAAGCGAAATAATTCACGCAAACGCGCAATTATCGCGTGGCTAAGTGCATTTCCAATGAATTAAATATTAATGGATAAATTAATTCATTCCTCTTGCTTCGGAGTTTCAATATCACAATTTAAATTAACACGTGCGGATAAACTTACCGATAGCGTAATAATTTTGTCGAAGAGCATAACGGGCGGCATGTGAAAATCGAAGACGAAATACTGAAAATATAAAACAAACAATTAATTATAAATCCGTGAGTATATATAAATTATAATAATACGAATAATACAAAGATACTCTAAATAATTATAATTTCCAATAATTCTCAATAATTTGAATAAAATCTTTTATTAAATTAAATAAAAATTTTATAAGGAATGATCAATTTTATTCTTAATTATAATTTTATATTAAATTTTTTCTTATTGTTCAAGTTTATAATCGCGCAAATAAGACATTTCTGTTTTTTACTTCATTATAATACGGGCAATTCGTAGATTCCTTGACGCTCGTGTATTTGCGCTGATCTCCGACTTGTACACAGACCACCGGATCCATATTGAGACCGGCGAGTTGCCTCGCTTCAATGATCGTAACGCATACTTGGTAATCCTGGGCTTTTAATGCACTTTGCCAGGTGTCACTCGTCTGTGAAACGAGAAAAGTTTATGCTGATTCATCTCGGTTTAAGCCGCCTAAAGTACGAAAAAATACATGGAATGGTACCGTTTGAGTGCAAACGTTTTTGAATTTAAGAAAGAAGTGATATATACAGGGTGAATCACTAAAGTTGTTACAGGCTAATATTTCTGAAACTGAATCAGATAGAACTAAAGTTCTCGAGAACTAAAATTCATATTTTCCAGCGACTATTTAGAAGCGGATATTTGACGCAAAAAGGAAAATTTGCACTGTAGTTTAACATGAGACATTTCAGTTTCAGAAATATTAACTTATAACACTTTTAATGATTTACCCTGTATACATGCTAGCTATATAATTTAACAAAAAAAAAAGATATAATGCTGAATGTATGCACATTTATCTCTAAGCGTTTTCAAAATTTGATTAACATTTTTGAAATTACCAGAAGCAACATCAAATAATAGATGAATGATTTAAATACAATAAAGATTTTATAAAAAATTGAAATAAATATTGCGTGTTTGCGTTGATGAATTAAATATAATAAAAAGATGAAAGAAAAATATTATATGTGTAAATATTCAAAGTGTACATTATTATGGCATAATGAATTTCAAGCATTTTTACAGTATATTTCTCATTTGCAATATTCTTGTATTTCTTTGATGCAATATTTATATTTAAAATCCTGAGAATAAAGATATGCAATATGTAACTTTTTTTTTTTAGTATAATGTACATTTATGCCTTTGCAGAAAAAAGAACCTCGCCTATTGTTAGAACATGCCTTATTATCTGCAAACGGTTTGAAAATATACATAACGAAGTAAAAAAAACGAAGGCAAAGATAATATCGCGCAAACTATTCTGTTAATTTTGTAAAATATTGACAAAGATACACGTCTTCGTCGCTTCGCAATATTAATACGAAACACTAATATTTTGCGACATACATGAGCACCCACGAGATCATAACTACTTGTCATAAAAAGAAAAAAAAAAACTAAATAATTCTACTTAAAAATTTTGCTCATGTTTCGCAATTTATTCTCTCTCGCCTTCAGAGTCGATCGATTTTAATCTCATTTAAAGATAATTGATGCATCATTTATAGATAGATATTACTTCGGTATTATCGCGCTATAATGCTTAACGCAATCGACTGTGACATTTTGAAATTACTTTATATTGCGAGAACTTGCGTTTTCTCTAAAAAAAAAAAAAATTGTTTTATGAAATTTAATTATATAATTTAATTATAAAAAGTAAAGCAATAACTTTTTGTATAAAATTTAAAAAATTATCTTAAAACTTATAACTTAATATAAGATTTATATTCGGTGTAATTATTATTCGCAAATTTTCATAATTTTAATATTATATAAAATTATATGTATTATTATGTAAGATTTTGTGTTTTGGAGAATCACAAGTGAGACTGACAAAATTATCTAACATTCTTATCTACGCATATCGATTCAACGTAACGTAAATTTTATTAATCATTATGAAAGATATTAACCTTAGGCTTCGATCTCTTAGCTGGTTTTACAGTCATCTCTTCTTTCTCGGCGTTGGCATTCAGTTGAATGTCGTTATCGGACGTATTCGTTTCAAGAGATGTCATGGAATTCGTACGTGAAGGTTCGTTTGAAGTTGGGCAGCTGGAATCCTGTCTGTCGAGGAGTTCTCTCGTTTCCGAGTTATTATCGCAGGACCGAGCACGTGGTGGTCTCTGCTTTCCCAATTTCAATAAAGATCGCATGCTCTTCAAAGTGCTTCTATAGAAAATGCCGTAGAAAAATTGGATATAACAGTGAGATATAAATATCCTTGAAAATTAATCCTCATTGTAATTCGTGCCAAGAAATTAACGATATTTTTTAGAAATTATGTTGTTGCTCGTCTCAATACGATGATGAAAATATGTGTAATTAAGAACAACGTTTAATCACAAGTTATATCATTCACAAAATTTAAACTTAAACATAGTGATCATATTCTTTTAGTAATATATTATAAACAAATACATTTAAAAATGTAAATTGAATTAAATACAACTTTTAATAAAATTCTCTGAATAACAAAAAAAAATTATTTTTTTCTATGTGCAATTTATCGTTAAATATATTAGCAAACATGAGAAAGAGAAAAAAGTGATAAATATTTTAATAAATCTAGATATTTTTTAATATTCAATTTAAATTCTGTAGAAATGAACATCTCAGTCCATTTCAGTTTGTATATCCTCTTTGTAGAAAATAAATATAACTTCTCTAGGTGGCTTGGAAAGCCGCTTACTAGAATTTCACATTTATGTCACTTCGGTCGAGTTTCTTATTGTTGTGCACCGAGAATTGAAAGAGAAAAGTGCGTATTGTTAATATATCTAAAAATTTTAAAAATATTAAATCATAAAAAATAATATTGAAGTAGTCCTCGAAAAATATGATTACTTTATAGATTTAATAACTATAAACAATATATATATATATATATATATATATATATATATATATATATATATAAAATTAAATTTTACATTTTATTTAAGTTTATTTATTTTTTCTCTTTAATAATTAATAATTTTTAAAGAAATAAAATTTTAAAAAGTGGACGATAAAACTGAGACGATTTTGTTATATATTTCATACGTCATTACAATCCGTCGGGTGAAACACGTGTCATATTAGCGGCCAAAATGGAAATAAATTTGACGAGGGTCCTATATTTTCTCACTCCTACGGATATGTCACTACCTCAATTCTCTCTATTTTGATCCTAATTGATTATAATATTGCTGCGTGTGGGCGGTTTTACGAATGAAAATGTGTCACAGGTACATGATTACATGTATGGACAGCCACGAGTTACGTTCGATTACGTTCCTACGATGAGAGGTAGTGACAGAAATTGCCATGGCACTCCCTAAGGAGAATCTAGTTTATCGAAAAAGCCGATATATCGTCGCAAGATATAAAAAGTAGCTTTCTTTCTATCGAGATAAGATTTTAATAATACTCGATAGATCATATACAGTAATATAAATCATATTCTTTTATTCCATTTTAAAAAACAAACGAGTAGAAAAAAATGGAGACCAATTGTGCAATAAATTTAATAATAAAAAAATTTTACAACATAAATTTAAAAATAAAATTTTACAACAAAAACATAAACAAAATTTTGCAAAGTTACTTGAGATTATATGTATGTAAGTGTGTTGCACAATAAAATGTTCTCACATGTTTGTATTACCATAAAAAATTTTTACGAGAAGTACTAAGAGCAACTAAGAATTTCATTTATCACATACATACCCACACACACAAATATTTGTTACTTACATGATTAATGTAACAGTTTAAACTAATTTAAACTTTTGGGCGCAAAGTAACACAATCTAAGGTTAATAGAAATTGGAAATTAAATAAAGATTCGTAAATCAACATATATAATTGCTAAATGTATTCCATGTATTAGATCAGCATTAATCTTTTTATATTTTTTATGTGTCTCTAGCATGACCTTTACGTCACTAAAAGGTTTATCGAGAACGCCGCGATCAGCAGTGTCACCGGCATTACCGGATGTCCTTATTAAGGAATCTTTTCACGTTTCGATGATAAAACAATGTAACAATAGCTTAGAGTAATAACACGTTAATGACGGAAATTGCATCGAAGTGGATAATCAATAGAGATTAATTGGAAAAATCGACAAACGCCGCTTTAATTAGCGACTCATTTATCCTTTCGAAATCCCGATCTTGAATGGAGCAAAAAATAGACGCGCCTTACGCTAACGAGATAAACTATAATAAAAAGTTAAACATTTTAACAATAACGATGGTATGTTACTAAAAGCGGATAGCCTTTCGTAAAAATAAATATATGATTTTATATATCAGTTATGAATTAATATATCAGTTTTCTAAATACGCAATCTTTATTTTTTTTTTGCAATTTTAAGAACTTAAATAAAATAAAGATGAAATCAGATGCATCTCTTTTATACATTTATCAATTAAACAATTAATAATAAATCAAAACTAAACAATTAATAATACATCAAAGCTTTTGATAATATAACAGTAAAAGATAAATGTTAATATATATATTTATAAAGACGCATTATTATAGATATTTTGCAAAAATAAATATGCAAGAAATAAATATCAAAATTCTCGAATAAAATATATTTTTAGGTTCTCACAAGTTTTGATTAAAATAGAATTATCTGCACACCTTACGCACGCATGCATCTAAATATAATATATCTTTTTTACACTTTTGATAGCAGGTAAAAAGTTATCTTATATATGCTTACTGCACTCGTAAAAATTAATGCAAAAGTACATAAGAGATGCGTTCATATCGAAATTTGCATGTAATTCTGAGTTTGAATAAAGTAAGAAATAGATGACCTTAATGAATAAAATGAGAAATAGGTGACCTTAAAGAGAGAGAAGAAAAAAGATTAGAAAGATTAATGAATTGAAAGATTCCATATTTCTTGAGAACCTACGTATAATTACAATACTATAATTTATTAAAACAGAATATGATAAAAAACAACAATTCGCGTATCTTAACGCTAAATTATGTATTCAGATAGGAGTTTGTGATAACGCGCACAAAAAAGCAACGTTATTATAATATTAGACATTATCTCGACAATATTAATGTGGTATATAAATACGTTAGGATTAGATTATGCCAACAAAAGAATAATTTTACGGCAAAATTAATAAAGAATACACTTGTGTGTGTATGTGTGTGGCCTGTTTATTTTGAGAGCACACACATTTGAAATAACACAACTATGAAATAACATAAATTTTATTAATAAGATATGTATATACACGCGGTTAGTTATATAATATGGTTTTTAATTTTGACAGAACTTTTCCAGTCATATTTATATTTGCAAAATAATTTGTTTACCTCAGTTTTCATATTTTCAAAATTCCTGTTGTTTCCTCACATTAATTGGTTTTTTTTTTGCAAATGATTCCGGAAATATCTCCAAGATAAATTTGCTGATGCAATTTAATCGTTCAATTTGTAAATATAAAGAAATCAACTAAAAAATTGAAAAGAGCATATCGATAGTATTCCAATGATTTTAGATACAAAACTTTGAAAAGAATATGCTATTTAAAAAAATATACTATTTAAAAAATATACTATTTAAAAACTATTTAAAATAAACTATTTAAATATACTATTTAAATACTATTTTTTTAAATATACTATTTAAAAAAATATTACAGCGTATAGAAGCATGATTTAAAAAATTTAGGATATATTTTTAAAAAGTGCATCTTTCGTAATAAAGCATATGTCATTTTATCGCTTGACAATACATCACTCACCGCTTCCGGGTGTCGCTTTTCTTATCGCCGGTGGACATAGACATATCCCTTGGTAAGAAACCCTTCTTTGATTTCTCAGGGGTATGCCAGGAACCCCGTCTTTTCCCGCTGGTTGTGCTGCTGTCGGCCTGCTCAAGACTTCTCTCGAGATTCGCGATATTCTGCTCAATATCGATCAACATCTGCTGCTCATCTTCCATTATTTCCGAGACAGCGTACGAGCTGCAACTTCCATCCGGAGGATTGTATCGAATTTCGAAGCACACCATCGCCTGCGCGGATAGATAGTAGTGAATTACAAAAGGTACCGTTTGGCAAAAATTAAGATAATTACCGAATGGGAGAAACTAAAGTATCGTACTACGTTCTTCATGCTGCGTACGAGATCGCGTGGCTACAACGACCACAGCTGAAGTAATGCTACGACATAATTTAGACCACAATCTAATGGGAAACACGCACGGTCAAGAAAAATGTTTAGCAACTTTAGATATGAGAAACATTAAAAAAAACGATATCTCTCTCTTTCTCTTATTTTCTTTTTCTTTTAATAGCCCGCTTTTCAGCAAATAGAGAACAATGTATTTGAATCCGCTATAAAACAGAATATAGTCGTATTTTTTTTATTTCTGAGAAATAACAGTAAATTTGTAGAAACAAAGAAAAAATTATGCTTTTTATCATAATGCCTTTTTATTATTTTATAAAGATAAATAACTCTAAAGTTTATATATTATTTATGTATTAATTATATATATGTATGCACGAGAAGTATAAATAACATGAGCTTTCCAGACTTAAAGAATATATTATTATGCTGTCCTCATCAAATATATATCAGAACGATCTTTTGAACAATTTTTCGAAAAATGGTTTCACCTAAATTATTTTCAATATTAGAAGGAAAAAATATCTTGCTTTATCTTTCTATTTGCTTCGTCTTTCTTTTCTATTTCATTCTCCTATTTACTAATTTATATGGTAATTATAAGAACCGACATGCAATTCAAAAATTATAAAGACCACAAGAAAAATTAATAAATCTTATTTAACTTGCGGAAAGTATTTTTCATACATATATATAATTTTTATTTTTCATGTCTATTGCTTATTTCAACTTTGTTAACAAAATATTCCATTTACAATGACATTTCATTTTTAGAGAGCTTTTGAATAATTACTTGTTGCAACGATGTATTAAATGTCAAATAATAAAAATAAACTTAAAAAACGACCAATTTAGAACTTTGCTTTTTCTAACAGCAATAATAGTAACGAAAATACAATTATCAATTATATAATTAACAACGATTTTGTTTTTATTTTTTTGTCTAATAATAGCTTGATGAGTAAAATAACATACAAATAGAAGAAGAAAAGAGAGAAAGAGAGAGAGAGAGAGAGAGAGAAAATCTGTAAAATTTTCATACAATGGTGAGGGAATGCAATTTGCAAGAGTTGCAAAATTAAACAAAATTAAAATTAAAAAAGAAAATTTTTTGATATAACATATCATATAACGGCTAATAAGTTATTAAGATAATAAGTTCTTTATTTGTTATAGATTTTGTCTTTTCACAGGAACAAAGTATTATATGAAAGAAATGCACTTAAAGTGTGCATGTTTATCAAATTACGTCACTTGTACCTTGAGTGCATTTGTCTGTTTAAAATATTACTATGTCAGTCACGTAGGCACTTTTTATGCAAAAATGTATTCGGAGACGGAGCATTACTGTGAGAGGAAAAAGCAAGAAGCGAAATGTAATTTACGATCTTAGGTAAATTAGGTTTGTTGTTGTTCTAATGAATAAAATATATAGACGGAAACGTAAAACATCATGTATATTTTTGTTTTCTGGTCGCTTGAATTGGTCTCATGAATATCTCGTGCTTTAATTTTTTTCTTTGATACACAAACTAACATAATTCCAAACTCATTTAATGAAATAACAATATCAGGTCAAATTTATCGTAAATTTGATTTGTTGCTACTTGCCATTTAACAAAATCTTTAATAGAATATTGGGGCCATATTTAAATGTAGAGTAAAAAATTTGTCCTCTCAATACGTTCACGTAAATATCACGCATATATTATGCGTTTACATTTGTCTCCATATCGGAACGTACCGGAAGCGGTTTGTTATTGAGGTCAACTAGAGAATCCGAGACCAAAATCCTTCCTTCGCGCACCACGGTTTGCAACACCAATCCGTACCTCGCTACGACTTTTTCGTTTCTCAGAACTCCCCGAGATACGACTGCCAGTTGCAGTACTTCCGTTTCATCCACTGGTCCTCCTAAATTCCATGTAAAGCTCTGAAAATCAGAAATTAATTATTTAGAACGCGCATACAAAGAATTTTCTTTCATCTTTTTCATATTCCACACTTAGTTTAAACACTAATACATTGACAAATAGACGAAAGTTGAACTGATAGATTTGCTCTGCAAAATTAAATTTTTATTTCTTTTCTTTTACAATGTTTTTTTTAATAATGTATTTTTTTTAATCATATCCAACAAATAAAAAAATAATTATTTTAAGCTTCTCTATAAAATAAAGTGAAATAAACTCTTCTCTCTTTGTAAAGCAACATTAAATATAGATTAAGTACCTAATACAAATTAGAAAAAGAAAACAATAATATATGTTATTTAATTTTAAGAACATAAATTTTTATATATTATTATTATTTTATTTATTATTTAACATAGTAAAAATCTTTGCATCTGTCCTATAACTTGTGTAGCCACAAGTTTAAAAAATCTGCAATTTTAATTTTTTATTAAAGAATTAAGTTTAACTGATTTTCAAAACCATTAATATGAATAAAAAGGAATAAAAGATGATTTTTATATATTTTGAAACTAATTCTTATTGAGGAATAAAAAGATTATATATATCTTTACAGATTAGATACATAGTAATTTGTTTCAATTTAATTTTTTATAGAAAGAAAAAGTAAAGAAAAAGTTTTTTCTACATCAAAGCAAAATATTGCCTTTTCTTCGTGTTTGACTCTTTACTATAAATGAAGTAATTCGAATCATGATCATGAGCTTGCACGCATTCATTTTACACGCAGCTGTGAAAAACACACGAGAAATAGCACGAGATGTGAACATTTAAATAAAAATAGTAGATCGATAAATTGAGCAGACGCGAGAAAAACCTGATATTTAAGAAAAAACTGATATTGAAAAGGCTCCAAAGCGGAGACTCGCTAAAAGGTGATCTATTATTTACGCTCGAAAGTACGAGACGCTCTACTACGAAATTTTTGATACAGTTATGTTTATCATCGCGTCCGATTTTATTTCTCTCTTTCTTTGAATGTAAAATGAATTTAAAAAGAATCGTTAATGAGAGAGAGATGAAGTTATAAATTTCTTGTAAAGTGAGAAAAATAGAATTTACAGAGTATCTCTTATAAAATGAGAAAATGCTTTATTATCGTTAAAATTCCAATATTATAGCGATCGATACAATTCTTCTGACAAAAAAGCAAATTTAATGAAAAAGAGTATGTTCTTTTGTGCTTCATATTTGGCAATTACATGTCAAAGTAAGTGCAATCGATACAAAATAAAAAAAAGTGGAACAAATTACAAAAATACAAACCGTTTTACGGTTTCAAAGAATAGAAATTTAATTTTAATTTAAATAGAAATTCTTTCTATCTGTATTACATATATAGCTAGAAAGCGTTAAAGTTATTTTTTTTCCATTTCACTTTTTAATTGAATTGCTTTAATTTTCTTTCTTTATTAAAGAGATAATTTAACTAATCTCTGTTATAGAAGAGACACAATTTCATGAATTACTCGCAATTTATTTTCTAATTCAATTATATTTTCACTTTCCAATGTTAAAAAAACAAATTAAAATCAATGTTGAAAGCATTAAAAAATTGCGATTCTTCAATTTACGAAGACATGCGTAACACTAATGATTTGCATGTCCGTCAGTTACATCGCGTTACAATTGTCCAAGCTATAAAGATATTTATACGAAATGTTTATCCATAGATCATTTTTACGAGAAATGATACGTCATCCTCGAACAGAACTGTCAGACAACCAACTGTCAGATAAGTTTCTTCAACATAAAAGCATTATAATGAATTGGTTTTTGTTGACATTATTAAATTGACTTTTCAATGTTTATTAAATAGCTTTTGTATTCTGTGCAATCACAACGCGGAAAATTAATTTAACGAACGTTTTATATTTGTTATATAAACTTTACAATTTCCTACGTAGATAATGTTTTCGTTGGAAATATCAAAGTTTGCCCTTTTTGCAACAATTTGTGTATATTATCGAGTATATAAAAAATTTTATTTCAGAAGATAACAAAGAGATATTTCGCCATTTTTAATCCGAGCGCCATTGACGAGTTATTGCAAATAATAAAATAACAATACGCATATTTTCACGGATAAAATCAACGATTAAATTTGCGACAAATCGCGAAAGATATACATTCGAATCGCACTCTCTATTCCCGGTGAGGATATGTTATTATCTTTGTTGATGCTGAAATAAAATCGTTTGCTTATTCTTTATAAGCGCCAAACGCATACAATGCTGTGATCGCCGTGAAAAATGCTTTATAAAAGATATTTATCGGTTCATTTAAAATTGGGAAAACAGTCACACTTTCATGTTCCCACGCATCGTATGATGGTGAGCACATGAATCGATTTTGTCATCACGCACCATTTCCTCGGCTATGGCATAAAAGCTGAATGGAATGGTTTGCCGCAATGTAGTAACATCGGTGCATGTTATGTGCATATAAAATCGAGATCTCATCTTGCGTCCTTATTGAGAACGATGATTATCGATCATGACGCACCTTTAAGTTCTATAATGAATTCAGTGTTGCATAGTTATGTATAATTTATACTTTATACAGTTAATTTATGAAGTTAATTAGGATATTTTTGAGAGAGAAATTCTGATAAAACTTTCTTTTGAATTCTCTCTTTATTTTAGAGAATGCAAGCAAGAAGCTTGTCGGGATCAGATAAATTTTATAGAATTTATAGTTAATAAAGATATTAATTACTGTCAAATTAGCATTTTCTTTTGAGTTAATGTTTTATTAATTTAACTTTAGAACGTTTTCTCAAGCTTTCTCAAATTATTTTTAATCATGCGCCGATATGCTTGACATTCCAAATTCGATTTGCATCATGTAAATTTATTTTTTTGTTTGTCAATAACACTGAAACTATTTAGAAGCGATGCCTGAGTCATTTGATGCGTTTGCAATATATGACGTGACATGATCGTTTTTTACCAGATGATACGTATTTGCTACTTTAACGATCCGATAACACTCATAACAGAACATCAATACACTATTCAAGAAGTTATTATCGCCACAGTATCTGTCGTTGTTGTCGCATACTAACATGAGATTATTTCACGAAGATTATTTCACAAAAGACATGCATTTAATTATAACTATAATAAGAATATTCTCGAGGGAATACTCCCTTTCTGAACAGAAATATTTTCTATATCATATAAAATGTAACGTGAGAGTAATTACATTAATTATAATAATTTGGCATCTTTATTTTATTTTGTTTTAGGATATCTTTAATTAATAATAATTAAAAATAATTTTTAAAAAATTTTTTAAATTACAAACGTTGTTAATAAATTATTAATTAATAATTATTTATTAAAAAGATATACTATTGTTGAAAACACTTTCAACTTTTCAATTTTTTCTTAATTTTTTTTAATTTTAAAGCTTTATTTTAATTGAAATTGTTTTTATGACATTTACTTTATTTTATAATTATTATTAAAGTTTAAAAATTATTTTATTTTCTCGGTTAAAATTTTAAAGTGGACTTTAAAAAAAAAAAAAAATTAGTTGTAACGTAACACACACATAAAATGATTTCAGAACGGAATAAAGGAAAAAGGATAGTATAGCGAAGATTTCCCAGCGGAATTGGATCAACTCTGTGGATACAATAGTTAGCAAAAAGTCAAGATAACTTCTCTCCTGTTAAATGTGATCTTATTTGTTGCGCCTACACTTTATTAAAGCGCAAACTTAATCTTGGATACGTATTTTTGAGATTTTACAAGATTTATCATAGGTTTAGTTGTCATGTTGTCATATAAAAATAAAAATGAAAAGAAGGAATAAAAGTATAAGCATTTTATGTAAGGATAGAAGAAACACACACTTTACCTGTTCCACCTCAATAACGTCCTCATTGTCTTCGAGATTCGTTGAATAATGCGATACCTCTGCAACAGATAAGAAAAATACTTTTTACATATAAAAAACGTTTCAATTTTTTGTATATTTTGCATTATATCGCGTAAAAGTAAAAAGAGACATAATTTCTAGAATATAAATTTTTACGGCATCATATTAAAAGCCTATATTATGAATAAGATAATATAATTTACACACAATTAAAATTAGAAAATGGAAATATGTATATGTATAAAATAATAATAGCAAAAGAATAAAATATTAGCATATAAATAAGTTACAAGATTAAAATGTATAATATTATATAATATATATACGTTACTTTTGACGTTAATGTTACTATATTGTTTTTTTTTTTTAAGTACATATAATAATATAAGTTTATAGATTGAGAAAAAAGATGCTCTCTTTTTCTTTCTCTCTTATATAAAATAAGATATCTAAATTAATACATAAATAATATCAATAATTTTGCATAAAATTTTTTTGTGTCTTGTAAATTAAAAAAAATGTGATTTATATCAGTGTTACATCTAACTCTTTCGCAATTGACTTAATAGTTTTTTATAAGTTGGCTGGTTAATGACGTACTCAGAGGCAAATTAAAATTACATTTTGCAGTTTTACGTCAGAAGCGACTACTCATATTCATAAAGCTTAAAAAAGAGCATATCTAAAACCCAGCTTTAGAGCGTTATGCAGCGACAAGGATTCCTTTGAGGCAGAATGCAAAGTGGCTTTATCTTTATAACAACGGTAAATACCGTATTCTCTATTCTGCTATGAAATTCTCACAATGAGAAATACGATTAAATAGTATCGCTTTGCGATATGCCCAACATTGCGTCTAATAATGTGAAAATGATTTACTTTGACAGAACGTTGTATTATTAAAAAAAGATATAATCGATACATCAGCTTTTAAATCAGCTTCGTAAAACATGCGATTTATGACACAATCGAAAGAACACTTTTTTATTTATTTATTTTCTTTATTGCAATCATAATTTAGTTATTTTTTTTAGCAAAAATGTAAGGTTTTTTCTGACATGTTTATTAAATATGAAAAATGGATTAACTTTGAATAATACATTTTATTTGTACACGCAAATCAACCACGGAGCAATCGATAAACACTGAAATAAAAATAAAATAATTTGATTTATCGAGAAAATAATATTATAATTAAATAAATATATATCATAGCACTACTTTCTTACTTATATGTTTTATAAAACTAGCTTTATATTTAAAACATCTGGTTTAATATATGGTCATACCGCGATTTGTTTTTTACGAAAATCTCTATGCAATTTTCTGGAATTTATTTATCGAACAAGCTACTTTCGAGCTACTTTGTTTTACTTTTTACTTATAATACAGTTTATAAGCGACGAGATAACAATATTGTTATCGGTTGACCGGCGGAAAGCTTGGCGATAGAAATTTTCTTGCACTAGATAAGAGTTTTATGGTCAACCACACGCTGCGCAGTAATACGAAACGCTCGTTCGTTAATGCGCAATTTCATTTTTCATTCGTTACAACTTTTTTCTATGAACGTCAACTTTTTTTCAATGAAAGCGGAAAAAGTCGATTTTTTCGATGGCGCACTGCATAGGAAATGTACACATAGGAAATATTCATTACGCGCGAGCAGAATCATATTTTTATGAGCCATGACTGCAAAATTTTGAGAAATTTAAATAGAAACTTGATTGTCATAAAAAATCCGAGTAAAAACTAAGGTAATTGAAAAAAATTTACCGATATATTAGAAGTCGATATATTCACAGAGATGTTTTTTAATTAGAAATTATTGTACAAATTTATAATTTGATGGGCAAAATATTATTCCATTAATTCTCTTTTAATCTTGTATTTTCAAATACATTTAATTTATTAATATTATATTAACAAGTAATTAATTTTCCTTAATTTTCTTCTAATTATATCATATATTACACATTCTGCCAAATAAATTACATGAATAAAAAAATAATGCAATATTTTATTGATAAAATTAATAATTATTTAAAAAAACTTGTTATTTTTAAAAATTTAACTAATAAAACTATATATCTTAAACTCTGAAAATTATTGTGCTATCTCGTTTAGTTGCAATGGGTCCGATTATCCAATCGTCGCGATTTTTTAAGACATATTTATTTTACATTTATTAGTTAAGGGCACAATTAAAGAGCACAGTGTTTGTATTGTGATTATTATAAATTCATTTGCATCGCAGCCTTGTATCCAATTCCACCCATACGTGGTTTTATGTAAAGTAAACTGCAAACGTCATTGTTCGTATCTAAGTGGTTATAATACTTGAAGGCAATTTTTGTTGCGAGTGCAATAAGAAATTTAATATTATGCAGAAATAGCTGAACAGCATTCATAAGAATGAGAATAATTTAACTGTGAATACATGAATATTACTTTCTTTTTCGTAATAAATGCAGATTCACATTCAAGAATCTTGTTTGCAAATTATTTAGTAGTGGTCGTTTTACCCGCATGAACAATCACGTCTATTCTAAAAATAACATTCCAATATGTAAATTATGAAAGACTTTGCGCAAGAGATTGCGTCATTGCGCAAAATTATTCTCTAATAATCAGTTATGATTGCACAATGCACGCAGAAAGTTACGTGTACTATTCGGCGATATTATTGTATCGTAATGGCACGCAACAGAAATGCTATTTGTAATAATCAAGTAATTATTATTAATAAACATAATATATAATGCTATACAAATGTAATTTTATTGAGTTTGTTGTGTCGCGATATAATTAACGACAAATTAATTAATTCTCCAGTAAACACGCGATCCGTATTTTCTCGTCTGTTATACGAAATATTAAAATTACACGCGTAACAACATATTGATAAAATTATAGAAAGATTGTCGTGCGATTTGCGGAAACGCAATATGAGAAGAAGATAAAAAACGCAATAATCGGCTAACTGATTTTGTGATAAACCACGGCTATCGCCGCAGCTGATGTCAAAAGCAACCATATGTTTGTCATATTCGTCCTATGTCAGATTTCATCTATTTTGTCGAGCTTAATATTTCTTTTTCTGATGTATTATATATCATATACATGTAATTTAACTTTATTTTAACTTTATAATTTAAATTTTATTAATACATTGATTTGATATGATACTAAATGAAATAGCTTTGTTGACAAAGATATAATACACATAATTATTTGGATATTAATTCTAATAATATTATGCAGTGTGTATTTCTTTATAATTCTAAATATTTTTATGTTTTGTATTTGTGTATATCCTATTATATAAAAATTAAATGTTCTTTAGCAATAATTCGCACGCGCACTAAAAGATACTTTATTATACGTTACAATAGAAATAATCAAGAAAGACAAATTTAACAATAATATTATTTAAAAAATTTTTGTTTTTACGACAAAAAGTTTTTAATATAAACAATGAATGAGGAAGAAAGTACAAGTAATTCAATTTTGTAGAGATTGTTAAAATTCATTATAACTGTTGGAAGCAAATATTATTTATTTTAACTCGTTATATAAAAAATATAAATATCTGTATTTAAGGATATTTATATTTTAATATGTCTATTTTATTGAGAGAGCTAAAACTTATTACGTGCGTACACAGATACTATCTGCATGTATAGTGCCGACGTACACATTCAAAAGATTCTTTTTCGCGGACTTTGATGTAGCGGGCTCACTCCTAAAAACTTGATTCTTTATAATTAATTTTTATCTTTCTGACAAAAAAGTTACTTTTACAATTAAATAACATAACAGAGATATTCTGTTTCTCACTTATTATAAAAATATATCCAGCTAAAATTCTCTCTCTAAATAGAATTAATTATTATCACAGAATTATGAAAATGTTCATTCGCGGATATTCTAGAGATTACGGATTTCTTATAATTTCACTCTTTAATTCGACATTTCTCGCGTATTAGTGTCAGGATAAATTTAATTTATGCAGTTAGCTTTATAACATATGAGGTAGATGCGCTTGTCGATATATTCGCAAATCTTAACGATCGCAGATAATTTGAAGTCAAATATTAGCATGTCGCAAGAAATTGCACTTATATAAAAACGGATTATGCAAGTCAGATAATGATCTCTCGCATCATTTACACAACATTTCTGTGGAATTTCTTATTACGCGAGTAAACATGATACTACATACACATAGATAACTGCGTATATGTACATCGTCGATACATCGCGTTGGTTAAAGAGATATTCCTCTCGAATTACGATGTAATATATTTACTCAACAAACTGGGACGAATATGATTAAATAAAACATTACTCTCTCTCTCTCTCTCTCTCTCTCTCTCTCTCTATAACATTTATGGCATTCTAGGGCATGGCATTTTTTTCCAGCTCTACACGCACTACTTTACGGTACATGGACACATTATGAAATAACACCAAATCATATATAAAAGTTTGAAAGAAGAATATTTCAAGATATCTTAAATATCTAAAAAAACAGTTTCGCATATGATAATATTATATAGCACAGATATTAAATGCGTAATAATTAAATTTTTAAATGCTCCGTAGTAATTAAATTCTGGTGCACGGTTATTAATTTTGCCATTATTATTCCTGTATTATAAGGGAATGTTTTACACAAATTTGCTGTAAAGGAAGTATTAGGCGCGACACACATTTTAAAAGAAAATCAATTTTTAATCTAAAGAAGAGATAAGCATATTCAAAATATTAAATATGATAATATATATGACATATATAGTATATGTGTGTATATATATATATATATATATATATATATATATATATATATATGTATATGAGACATATATGAGACATGATAGACACTATGATACTGAAAAAGTTAAATTTATAATTAAGTTTTGACATTTTATCGATAACTTTTTTATATAAAAAAACGTGCCTTAGATTAATAGTTTCGTTAAAAGTGTATTGTAATTTCATTGTGTCAATATTTTGATTATCGAAAAATTTTGATCGATGCACGTTCGCCAATTATCGGAAAATCATCGGTGCACAACAGTGAACAATCACAACCAGTTAACGTGAAATTTAGACAGATTGACCCAGATTATTGTTTGCTCGCAAAGGTATTCCTGTAACGAAAACACAAATCTCCGCCGCGATCAATTGCTCAAATACATCAATGCATTAGATGTATATAAAAGACGTATACTCGCTGGAATGCATCCAAGCACGTGTCTCGTGCATTAATTCATAGAATGTGCAAAGCAATGAATATCGAGATTACTCGGATAATATAAAGGTAATGGCAAAAACGTATAAAGCTTATTAATGCATTGAGAAAAATTATATTATATGAATCAAAAGAAGTTTCCGTATAGTTACTTCCTTTCAAAAAGAAAAATTTAATTGCTGTGGATTTAAAATATCGATAGTCTTATTTTTAATACGTAAATATATAAATAAAAACACAAATATAAATTATATAAAATAAAAAATAATGTGTATAAAAATATAACAAATATTTTAATATTTATTAATTTTTGAGTATCAAAAAATATCAACAAGTTTTTCGACAAAAAAAAAAAAAAACCAGTTTTATGCAATCAATTTTGCAGATTGATTTTTTCAATTTGAATAGCAATGCATATCTAGAATGATTATTCAAACAATTCTGTCAAACAAATTTCTCTCGGCAAAAACTCTATTTCATGCAAACGTTGACAATCTAATAAATTTCAAAAAATTATTAATTACCTCGAAAGTCGATTTTCGCGACCTTCTCGCCTTTGCACTTGAGACCTTGAAAATTTTTCAGGATAACGACCAGCGACATCCTTGCACTTCTGCTGAGACACAATTACAGGAATTGTTGAATAGGAATCTTCTCATCTAATTCTCGACGATCAATCTTGAATGATTGATGATATCGGTTATGCCTCCATTCATCGCAAACGTTTTCGCGCCATTCATTTTCGCAGATGCTGTTCAAATCGCGGAGATGAGATACAAAGGCTTGATGTAATAAGGAATCCCTTCGTTGCTACGTGCAATATTGAACCAGGTGAAAACGCTTGAGGCGACCAGTCAGAGGCCAAGGTGGAGAAGGAGCGGTCCTGAACCGCGAGGTCTGAGACGCGTCACGTTTCAGTCACTTCTCGACGTAGGTGCGCGACGCGGTCACGTTTGATAAGCGCGATCGTGCCTCTTGGAGGCTGGTCCGTCGACTACTGTGACCTTAGCAAGTTCGCACTTTAAACAACCCTCGCGAGTGTTCATCAGAATACAATCGGCGCACGCGCCCCCGACGATACGTGGTTGCCGTAGTCGGTATTCACTACCGCCATTCCCGATGAAACGGGCACGGCTTTACACATTACACGGAGCACCGAACATCATTAATGAACGATGTATATACACCTCTCGCGCTTGTCTCGTTTGTGTGAATTAATCACGCGAACTTGATGCGAAATGCTTAGGAACCGGGAAGAAAGGAGCAACAAGCGTGAGGATTGTTAAATTTAACGCGTTGGTTAAGAGTGAATAATGAAAAATGCAGAAAAGAATTTTTCAGGATCCTAGAGAAGTAGAGATATCTATAAATATATAAAACTTAACACTATAAATTTCAAATAAAGTAAATTTCAAGTTTAAAGATTGAAAAGTATTTAAAATGTCGAAAAAAGAAGAGAAGAGTCACTGAAAAAATGTTTTCAAGATGTAAAATATTTTTTAATCGCTTTTACAATTTTAAATATTTACATTATATGCATAAAAAATACAAAATAGAAATTTGAAAAATTAAACTTTAAGTTTAATGTACTTATTTTTCAGAAAAACATAAATTAAAATATACAATAAAAGATTTGTCTGTTATTTGTACTTTATCTTATGTATTGTTAAAATATTACATGGACTTGAAATGAATATAATTATTTACTAATACACAATATTTAATTATATAAACATAATGTATATAATACAATTAAACATTTAAATTTCAATTAGCTCAAAGATAAGAGATATCTTATATAGCATTTTATCTGCAATCTTAAAAGAAAATAGGTCCACAATTCTTTATACATTTTGCATAATATTTTTATTAAAAATATGATGCATAAAGAAGAAAAAAGAAAAGAATATTTTATTAAATATTTTTAAAAAAATTAAAATTTTTATAGTTATATTATGCAATATTTTTAAAATTTTTTAATCACATCTATTCATAATTAAATATAAGTAATTACAGATATGTGCTGTTTTTGCTGTATATTAAATTAAATTTATAGAAGTTTTGTAACTGCACAAAAATTTATATATAGAAATTTATATGTCGCGATCAATCAAACATATATTCCATCAATCACTTAATTATCACACACATCTGCGTAAAATCAAAGTAGAATATAATTGCAAGTTTTATTACATTGTAAGGAAACGATGCTTTCTGCGCACCGTACTATATAAATGTGAAAGGTCAGTTGGATCATTACAATCAGTTTTATCAGAAAAACTGCGGATCGTTTACACGTAAAAAGATGTTTTGGTAAACAGATATAAAATATATATAATATACAGATATTACGAGAAAATAGGAGGCAACGTCAAAATGTCATAAATTGGAATAATATTGAAAGAATATTATTATCAATATACTTATCAAGACGGATTTTATATCATAATTCATATGTACAATAAAAAATTCTATATGTCTTTTCTTAATAAAATTACTTTTTTAAAATTAAACAAATTGTATTATGACAATTTATTTTGAAATATCTTACAAATTTAAGAATTGCAGATTTCTTTAAAAATTATATTTTTGATAGTTTTTTACGTTTATATTTTTTTCATATTAAATTATACAAAAAATTCATAAAATGATGTGAACAAATGTAATATCTGATAAAATTAAAATTGATAATAATTTTTTGCAATTATTTTTTGGTCTGTAATTATTGTATAAATATGCAATGTGGATGAAATAATTAAATATTCAACTAGGTCACAGTTATGTATTTAAAAATCAAATAAAGAGTTTTAAATAAAAAGCAGGTAAAAATTCGAAAAAATATCATATATTTTTAACCACCGGATATAATCGAGTCATATTATTAATACTTTTTTATTTAATAATATAATTTTCTGCATTTATTTCTGCGACTATAATTTATATTCTCAATTCTTGTCACATGGAATATATTATTCTTAACTCCTAATATTTTTGTATATTTAATTTGTTTTTAGACTATTAGTCTGTTAGTTTTGGGTTATTAGATGTTTAAATTTTCATAGACGCGTAGGAGAGTCTCTCTGGAATTCTAAAATATTTAATCTCTGAAAATCTCAATTTTTCAAAGCGACAAGCTTTCAGTTTCTTAAGTTTTTAAATTTGAAATGTTACATTAAGTTTTTTAAATGCCCTTCTTTAAATGCAATTCAGTGTCAAAAGAGATGTTATGTTAATTTTTTCTTTTATTACGCGATCCCTGATTAGATCTTATTTAAAGCACTTTACATTTTCGCACATATGAAACGTCTTAAATAAGTCGAAGAAATATTTATATCGCGTGCACGTTATACACGAACAAAAGTAATTGGGTAATATGTGATAAATGAAATGATATTATTTGGTGAAGAAATACAGTCTCTCACGGTTAAAAGCTCATAAAAACAAAAGTTTAACTAAATAACAGTCATTCCAAGCTTCAAGAACATAAAAAAGGGAAAAAGCGAGGCTAAAAGGCGAGAATAAAAGGTCCAAAAAAAAAAAAAACTGAGGCAGAGTTGATAAATTTTTAAGAAACGTTTAAAAGACGTATTTTTACGGTTTTCTTTACACAATTGTGTTGTTTAAAAATGTGCCTAAAAAATGGAAAACAAAATTAAATAAACGGCACCTTCAAGACTCACCAGACCTATGTAACTTCAAATGCAATTTTTATCATATTTTTGGGGAATTGAGTGTAATATCGAGATAGAAAAATGAGATATTCGACCGACCAGCAGCTGCTGTTGCCTATTTTCCGAAGGGAATGTCGAGGGTGGATCAATAATAAAATGGGGGTTGGCTGGGATTTCTCAGCGCCATCCCTCCATATTATGTTGAACTAGTAACTGTTGCTTCATTCCTTATCTTTTTCTCTGTTATTAAGCTTTAATCTTGCTCTTCCGTTCAAGTTTATTTCCATATTTAAATAAAAGAACCTCGAACTTTGCGGAATGACTATAAATTGATGATAAGTTTTATAACTCTGTTGGCTAATCTTTTATTTTAATTTAATACATATTTATACATAATACAAACCAAAATTTACATGCATATTGCATAATAAAAATATTGAAATATATGAAAATCCGGTTTTGAAATTTGTATTAAATGTATACACAGAAAACAAACATTAACTTAGAGAATGAGAATAATGGATTAAAAATCGATGGATTATCATAGTATTATTATTGTCAAATGCGCAATAAAATTATATATATATATTGTTGTAAGGTGTTTTTTAAGTATTTAAAAAAAAAAAAAGAAAAAAAGAAATTGCGTTGTTTAGAATGCGACGCAATTGTCTAAAAGACAATAATAATAAAGACGTTTCCATAAAATTCTATGATTCTTGTTGTTAGTAGATATTATTTTATAATATTGTTGAATCCAACAAATCCCTTTAAAAAATGAAAAGTTTAAATCTCGAAATAAGCTGAAAAGAGCAATCTGTTTATTACCGACTAGACATAGTGTGTTTCTATTGCAACACGATTTAATTTCACCTATATACTTAGCAGCGCATTACAACATGCTTTATATTGGTCATCATAATAAAAGAAAAAATATTTTAAAGGCACCAACATTTTTTTATGTTTTTATTATCAATAATAACTTTAACTTAACAATAAAATTAATAATAATAAGAATTTAATAAGAAAATATTTACTTTTCAAAATTGCAAATGAGTATTGGATATATTTAACTAATAGAATTACCTAAAAAGATATTTTTTTTCTTCTTATTTTAGTTACATTTTTGTTAGATTTATAGTAAATCTACTTTACTCTTCTGTCATTTTTGTATGCATTTCGTTAAAATACATGTCAATCATGGAATTAGTAAGTTCATAAATTTGCTTCATATTGCTGATTATACATAAATTTTGCGTTACATGTCAGAATATGATCACCGTTCGTTATTATGTTATCAATAAGTTAACTTTACACAATTAACTTTGTTGCATAATGCTCCGATAGATACTAAAAAATAAAGTGTATGAATTAGTTGTAATATAATATCTTGATTTTATATATGTATACAAAATTGATTTCTTCTGTTTTATATAATGTGTCTCAAATATAACAAACCATCTTTCATCTATCAATTTGGAGTTGATTTTTCCTTATTAAAAGTTTCGATTCTAAATTTATCAAAAGAATCTACGCATCAAAAATGACCATTAGATCTTTGAAAGATGCAGTTTTAATAGAGACAAAATATATAAATTTTGTTATTTTATTATTTAAAATAAAAAGTTATTGTAAAGTTTCTATATCCTTCTGTAAAGCACTAACATTTCGAACATTTAGCAAGTTGCTTTTATTAGACTATGTATAGTTTTAAACTAGATATTATTGCTGCATATACTTTGTAACAATATAGTGAGTACAGAACATTATAAATGAATTGTACAGAAATAATTCTGTGCGTAGTTGACATTTCTTTATATTCTAAGAAAAGCGTTGATTGAATCAGAGATATCGTGGAAAGTCTAAAAAACTGAATGAATTTTTGGACTCCGATATAGAATGCATAGCTTGTGCTCAATGATACCAATCGATCTTTAAACGATCGGAGACAAAAATATATTTGTCCTTGGAAACTCTGGCTAAGAAAAAAACGGAAAGATTCTTTTCTTGCGACATATTCGAATGTCTTATGTCTCCTCTGAGAGAGAAAGAGAGAAGGATCTCGCGCTTTTCAAAATATTTATCATGGAAAAAATCCACTTTAGACAATCTCTTATTCCCGATACAAGAAAATTCAAAGCACAATGCATTTTTTGATCATTTCTTCCATCATGTTTTTTGAAAAATATTGAAAAGATTATTTTCTTTATAAATATATGTATATATAAAATATACATAATAAATAATAAATGTAAATGATAAAATCTAAAATTTTTAATTTATCAAAAATTGTAATGTGTATTTTTATTTACATGTTTAAATGGCTGATAATGTACATCTGAAAAATTATATGCATTGCACTAGACTTTAATGGACTTTTTTCATTAAAAAGTCCTTGGTTTTTAGAAAAAATTGGCATTAAAGCCAGACAATAAATCCTTTACACCACATGTTTTATTTTTATTTTTCTACATATTGTATATTTTTACATAAAGATCTTTATTTCAGTAAATATGTTTCGAGAAAGAGGATAACATAATAAAATATTGTAAGTAAAATTATATGTATCATAAAAAATTGTGTACACGTTTTTTTAAAACGTGTTTATGTTATATACGTATTCATGTATATGTGTGCAAGTATATATATGTATATATATATATATATATATGTTATATTTATTTATATTTGTATTAAAAAATTAAAACTAATTAGTAAAATTCACTCTTCTTTTTTTTTATAAACGCCCGCGTAGAATCCAATCTTTGTCTTCATTTTAAATTTACAGTTAATATTGTCAATCACCGGAAGATTTCTATACCAACAATATTGAAATTCTCTTTGAACCCCATAATTTATTCGCCCCATGTCACATGTAATTATCAGCAGTACAAAAATATAAATACATAAGAGATACATCGGGCAATGAACGCTGAAGAGACTATCGTTTCTCGTCTTCTTGTCATATTCCGATTACGTGTACATATATATATTATATATATACATGCATAGTGCAATAAACACAAATGCAATAGAACGTTTGTTTTAAGAATAAACATTCTCAAAGATGCATCATTTTTAAAAATCCGCCTATAAACGGTAGCGATTTTATCTTCTCGGTAACATAATCCAGGAAAAACCTCACCATTTCAACATTGTTATAAATAAAATATAATATTCCGAAGTAAAATAGGTATATTGTCGTGACGTGGATAATATACATCCTGAAATAAATATGTTTTTCATAGAATACAACAAAAAAAATTGAGAAAAATTTTAAATAAAAAATTACTTTTAAAGTTTTGGGAAATTTAAAAAATTAATTTCAAATTTAAATTAATTTAGTTTGATCTCAATACATATTTGGATTTAATCCAAACTTTTAAATTTGTTATAATGTTTAATTAATATATTATAATTTAAATTTATCTAATTTTATAACTTAAAAATATATTTAAATAGAAAATATATATTTAAATAAAAAATAATTTTAAACACATAAACATTTCACAACATTACACATTTCATAAAGAATACTTACATTTTTTGATGCCGACGGGCTTTCGGCAAAGTGGATAGATCTTCTTTCATGCAGTACTGACGCGCACCGAGGATTATATGTTTAAAGTACTTCATTATTTCAACGTCATAAATTAAAAGTGGAAACATCTCTTTCTCTATTGATGACATTTCGTTGTATAAAGCAATTAGATTTTTATTATAAAATATCCATTGTCTCGTGGTGAAATATTGCAATACTTCGAGGCCCGTTAAAATTCGGTTCTGAATTCTGACCATACTGTTTAAAGAAATAACCAAAGAGAAATAATAAAAGAGATAATAATTAAGAAAATATAATTACATAATATTGTTTAATTAGATGGAAAAGCATTAGATAAAAAATGTTAAAAAATAAAAATCAAAAAAAGAATATATAATATCTAAAAATAAAAATTAAAGAATACGAAACTTACAATCTCTTTTGTCGAAATAATAGCATCAGAAAGTCAATAAAATACGCGGGAATGATTTGGAAGAAAAAGAAAAATATTATGCACATATTTATTGCTACGTATATCGCCATCCGGATACCAAACTTGTCCCTCGAAAGGATATTCGTAAACAATTTCTCTACCTTTCTCCAATATTTCGCCCCATGTGATACGTGTTATATCGCTTTGCGTTATATTGATTACGGGTATATTTTCCAAACTATAAAAATGGAAAACGAACAGAGAAAATTAGCAAGAAAAATTAATATTTCTTATCTATTTAAATAAAATAAAATAAACGTGCAAATATAAAATAGTTAAAAAATCCAGAATATACATGAAAAGCTTTTGAATCTCTTTCTCTTGCATAATATTAAATAATTCAAAATTTGTGATGAATTCATATTTTCAATAAATCAAATAAAAAAAGTTCAAATATATATATTTTTTTTTTAATTGAGAGAGAGATAATTTTAACATCTAAATCATCAAATATTATCTTAATATCAAAAATATCTTAAGGAATGCTAGTGACAGAAGAATAGTCTAGAAAGATATTGCAAGTATAATATTAAATTCCATTTTGGTTTAAATTATGATATATTCTGTTAAAATTACAAGATTAAAAAAAATAAGATTGAGTGCTAATTACTTGTGTTGAGATACTTACTTTTCTTGGCTAGTAGCAATTTTGTACGCAATTACGATTAAAGTGTTAATCGCGAAATCAACCGGTACAACTTCGGCGGTATAATTGCCATTGCAATGCATCGATCTGATAACACCTTTACCTGCACCAACAAGTAATCCTATAGGTCCATTCAAACTGTCGACCCATCCTGGCATCGGCTCCGTGTAAGAAGGTATCACTGCAATGAGATTAATTAATTTTCCTTTTTTTTTTTTTTTGTTTATACTCAACCGCAGAAATATTATCTTTTTAATCTCTGATAATTTATGAAATATATGAATAATTACCGATCGATGGTCTAGCAATGCAACAAGGCAAATTAGGATATTCGTTGGCCACTAACGTTTCAGCCAGACGTTTTGTATATGTATAAGTATTTGGATGTGGCTGTAGTAACCTAAAAAAATTGCAAAAATAAACAAGCAAAACCTGACATAAACATTTTTCATACAAAATTGAGAGATAATCAGGCATTAAATAATTATAAATGTTATACCAATATTTTTTATATATACCTTATACATATATACCAATGTACCAATATAGCAATATTTCTTGAGTATTTTATTTTTGTAATAATTTTAAATATTTTAAATTGTTAATAAAAGTTCATAATTAAAAAAATATATAATTAATAACTTATCAAAATGCATTTGTTGGCTACGCTTGCGCTGAATATTATTAATTATTAAAAGATTTCTAATTACTTGGGCGTAATAAGATCGATACTATCTTCATCTAGCCATTGTACGAGTCTCATGATATCATGAGGATCATCAGGGGAATCATAGGTACGTTCACCTAATTCTTTCTGGTCGACGTGACAGAAGGCTGTACTTAAATGCACGAAAGCCTGTAGATGCTTCATTTCTTTTACCAAGTTCAGTACCCTTTTTGTACCTATCTTAAAAATCATATCAAACTTCATGTATTTAATATATCATCAAAAACATTACGCGCATAATTAAGTAATTTAAAAAATATATATGTCTTTTATTATTCGTTAATTTTACTAATTTTTTATTGTTTTAATATTTAAAACTTTTTACAAAAAGATAGCTTCGATTTGTATTTTTATCATTTAAAAATGTATCGTGCAGAGTTTAAAGATAATGATACTGTAACCACCAGCTATGCAATGTAAATAATGTAAATAACTAAAAAGGCATAAAAAATATAAATGCAAGTATTTAAATTGACATTGATTTAGATTTCTTTATGAAGGCTAATATCTTACCAGATTCATTTCGACAGCATCTTTCAATTTCGCCTCCAATCGAAGAGTCGCGGCGCAATGGAATACCACGTTTACCTCATTTATTAAATGCTCACGCTGTTCATTAGTAAGACCCAAATTATCCGAACAAATGTCACCGTTAAACGGTATCACTTTCTTCAAAATTTGAGGTTTTTCAGTTCGAATTCTTTGAAATAGCTATAAAAATATCAAAATTATCTTGGTATTAAGATAAAAATAGAGATAGTGTAATTTGAATAATGTCTTACAGGCAATTTGAATATATCTTCGAGCCGACTGTCGAAACTGTGACCTCTCTTAGCTCGCATTAAAACGTAGATTTTGTTGAGATCAGAACAGCTATACAGCAACTTTTCTACAAGGACCTTGCCCATGAAACCAGAAGCGCCAGTAATGAAGATGGTCTTGTCCTTGTAGAAAGATTGGATATTGGATCTTGGTTTGTTCATGGCTAAAATTTATCGTATATTGCGAAATTTGTGGTGAAGACACAGAAAAAAAAAGGTAAAAAGGAGAGAAAGTGCATTTTACTATGCGGTAAAACAGGAACCGCACAAATTCAATTTGCAGTGCAATCTTTGTAGCGCTTGCATTGTTACACAATACGTATAATGCCGTATATCGTTACACACATTGCTTCAATTTCACCATATTCATTTTTCTTGTCTTCTGTGTTCTGGCAGTCTGTTATTTTACCGCAACGCATAATTTCCGCAATAAAAGTTACGTTGATAGAAATCTCTGCGCAAATAAGAATCATGATAAAAGAAAATTGATGAAGACCGATTATTTATCTCAAACAATTATAATTTTGTAATCGGATTTGCATCTCTATCAAGCATTTGAAGTTTTTTCAATATAGATTTATATGCAAGTATGACGATTACTTTATTATAATTTTAGAAAATTGTAAAAAGATTATTTAACATCTTTGCGTCAAATGTTTTCACGAAATTTTAAAAATGCATTTGTATTGTAAGCAGTAAATATAAATATCGACGAGAGAATTATTCTTGTGAGTATATAGATACATTGCAATTGCCTTTTACTTAAAAAATTGTTGAAAGGATTTTAAAATTGCGATATTAAATACATTTGAGATTCGAGAGTTTCTTGTTTAATCTGTAATCGTGGCACTAAACTTTGAAGCCAATAAAGAAGTCACGAGTATCTGGGGCAATTACTTTTACCAAAAAGACTATATAAAGATTCTGCAATATTTTCAGGTGTAATATATATCCTATATTTGCATGCGCAATGTACTACTTATTTATATTTAGAATTTTTTAAGTATCTGTAATTAATTTGCAACAAAATTTTTTAATATTAATTTAATCATAAATAATAATAATTTAATCATAAACATAATAGCAAGTAAATTAATTTTTGCCACAAGATTTTATAAAATGTCATTATGCATGTTATTTTCTATACGAAATTAAGCCATGGAGTCACATTCTATATATATATTATTATATTTATTTTGTAGTAAAATATATCATTATATATTTAATTTTAAATGTTTTCAAATTTAAAATGTTTATAAATAATGAATATATAATAATGATATCTGAGCGAGATTTTACATTTGCCACGATTGCATTATTATATTTCACAATTGTCAATAACAAAGAGTGAAAAATATTCGCTGACATTGATGATACAGAATTAATCAAACTTAAATATGTTCGAAAATTGCAAAATGAAAATTGGCTACGTTTGTGTATTTAAAAATATGCGTGACTTAAAAGTATATCTCGAATCTGCATTATATTTTCGTATTTATTACGCCTTGCACTTTCACCTGCTCTTTTCGCACAAACCAAATTGCTCGAAATTATAGAGCGTTGATAAATGAAATTGGTATTAATTCGTATAATTATATTAAGTATCTCTGGAAACAAAGCCACTCCCTCTGTAACATTTTTCCCTCTTTAATATCAATTGCTTTTCGATTCGAAAGGAAAAGTTGCTTATGTAAATAAGTACATATGTAAATAATCATTATATAATTTTCGTAATCAGAGATGACAAGTCCATAATCGGCGACGAAAACAAATATTTAGTTTTAGAAATATTAATATTGTTTCTCTTCTATTCAAAATTGTTTAAAAAAATGTAGATGCATAATTAATATTGAAAGAATTATATTTTAACACCATAGATTTAATTTAGCATAAAATTATATTTTCACTATGTTGACTTGATAAAATTAATTTATTAATGTGACGTGCGTGAATGAGTTATTTCTCAAACAAAATAAATTTGAATAGATCAACAAATTCAATTTACATCAAAATCGAGAGAGATGCTGTTCTAACACAATCCATATTTATAGAATAGGAAAATACTAGAGCTAATTATATCAGCCTTGATTATAATTAACACGAAGGCTTAATATTTTTATTGCAAGAATAACACTCAGAATAATCATATTTGTTTTTACGCAACAAAAAAACAGGAAGATATGCCTTAACAAATGAATCTATGCACATATCAGAGAATACATATGCATATGAGTTTAAATTCATGTGTTAAGAAATTTCTGTATTTGTGCAAATATAGTTTTCTTACTGTTGCATTTTATATACATTATTATAATAAGCTGAACTTTTTTATTGAAGAAATAAATAATGCAGTTTTTAACCTATATTAATGAGATTTTTTGCGTAAATGCTTATTTATATTACGCAATATTGCGCATCAGAAAAATAACGTTTGTATACATAATTCTCTGCGGAAGCGTTTTTAAATATATTTAAAATTTTTATTTTTAGCAAAATAAAAAAAGTGGTTATTTTGTAGATGTATGTGTATGTGATATTTGATATTATATTTTGATTACTTTATTAAATTCTATAAATTTCCTTAAAAAAAAATATATAAATTTGTCTTTAATACGTACAGTTTTACAGTTAATAGTTACATAATACTCTACTCACAAACAATTTGTAAAATTGATTATAATGCTTAGTAATAACTTCTAACTTTATTTACTTATTTTTAATCGAGATATATATTATTGCAAAAATTATGATAACCATATTACATAATATCACAATTTTATAAAAAATGCTGCAAAACGACTTTTTACCTTTATATATATATATATATATATATATATATATATATATATATATATATATATATCTTCATCTAACGAGGAGAACATTTCCACGCACTATTACACAGAACACACGCACGTAATGCGTATACACTTTAAGTGTACAGTTACATCACATGCCATTATAATTTGTACGTTAGCATAACGATAGTTTACAGAGGAAACAAGGATATCATAAACTTGTGTAAATCAAAATGACACGCGAATATATGAATGAGTATGAATAATTTCTCATTCATAAAAGAATAAACATCAAATATGATTAAGATGCATCATCATTCATACATATTCGTGTATTAACGCGGAAAATACAATATATTAAAATAAATATATTTAAATAAATTAAGATAAATTTAAAAAATAATAAATAAATTTAAAAATTAAATAAAATAAGATAAATTTAAAAAAATAAAAAAATGTAAAATTTATATTATGGAAATAAAAATTACTTGATATAGTTAGCCTTTCTTAAATCTACTAAACAATATATAGAAAGTATGTAAATAACATAGCATAATATAAAAATTAAATTGAGAAATATTCATAAGTGGAGATTAAAAATATTGTTTTAATTCACGTTCACGTTTTATATTAACGTTTATTTTTTCTACTTTTAAATTTTAATATTTAATAATTACATTATTGTAATAATCAAATTTAAAAAAATTGCTAATATATTCTAACACAAACAAAAATATGTCGAAAAGAAATAACAAAAAATTTTATATTTATTTTAATTTGTCAATGGAAATTGAATGCAAGTGATAAACTATACTCTTAAAATTGCACCAATCTTAATTTTCCGATTAAAAATTTTGAAATTTGTCAGCAAGTTTAATCATTGAACTAAAATCTTTTTCATCAATACGTACACAGATCAATGATTTTGCTTTAAAATAACAATATACGATAAAAATAATGAGCGGAGATAACTGTTGGATACCTGTGTAGATGATCAACCTGAGCACACGTTCGATTTAATTCTTCGATTGGCTGTGATTAATGCGTTGTTTTGCTCTACGCGTTTGCTATTTTGCGAGAAAGGATCGAGCGAACTCCGTGCTTGTGAACTTACTGAGCTCCAGCGTAATCTGTGCTGAAAGTTGTACTGTTGTAGAACGACCTGCAATCTCTCTCTGCCTCTCTTTCTCTCTCTCTCTCTCTCTCTCTCTCTCTCTCTCTCTCTCCCTCCTTTCTCTTTCTGTTTCTATCCCCACCTGTATGTAACTGTAGCTGCTACAGTTGAGTTACATATTTATTCATTGCTTCATGCTAATTATTCTGAATAATTACGCTACTCAAATAATTGATATTTTTCCTATATGTTACCTCATATGCATGTTTTAAATGAGCAAAAATCTTTTTTTTTTTAAAGATTGCACATAATTGAATGACATTAGTTATTTAGACAGATTTAAGACATATTATATTTGGCATAATTGTTAATTTACAAAAGCTGTGAAAAATAAGAATTTGTTTTTAATCTTATGTATTCTATCATAGATTTGTGCTAGACGAATGATTTGTTGCTTCTTGATAGTAAATTATTACATTTACGACAGATTCTCAACTCAATTTTCTTTTGCTCTTACTCTCTTGTTTTTATAAGTTATGAGTTTATAGACCTTCATCATTCTTGGACGCTCACGAAATAACGCAAGAACACCGTAAGCATTACAACATCATAGTTGATGTAATTGAAATATGCGGAATTTGAGAAATTAAAAGACAAAATATTGATATTTTGCAAAAAAATTTTTACAAATTCTTAAAATATTTATAATATTTAAATATTTTAAACTTTTTTATATTTTTGATAACATTTATCATAATGTTTTTATTTAAAATTTTCAATAAAAATATAAAAAAATTTAATACTGCTGAAAAAATCGCATAGTTTTATAAAAACAAATAAGATAAAAAGAAAATGTACGATAAAAGAAAGGGAGAGAGAGGATACAAGAGAGCAAAATATTATATTTTACTATTAAATCTAAAATAACGCCCAAACTTTATTTAATTTTACCACATTTTATTTTTTATAGCATTAGAAAGATAAAATATTTTAATATCTCATTAAAAAAGGAACTTTTGAAAAATATCAATATATTTATAAAAAATATATCTAAAATAATAAAAAAAAGAAAAAGAAAAATGGAATATTCAAAATACACTCGTAATAAAACAAAAATTTAATGCACATTTCCGTATTGATGCATGTATTGTTGCACTAATTAGAATAAAAAATGAAAGTTGTTGCTTACGCTGCGAATTTTATGGAATGTATACTTATTAGCGAAAAGTTTAATATGAGATTTCAATTTTTGAAGAATGTAGAATATTAATGTGCGCGATTTGTATCTCTAACGAAGACTTGATTAAAGAAACGCGCATGTTATAATTTTTTTTATATTAACCGTTTATGTAACCTTTTACGTTCTGTAATAAACATAATTAAGACATTTATGATAAACAAAATACATGATATGTTTATCTTTATATTATTTACAAATTATGCATGTACTTGTTTGACTTTGTATCAAAATATAATGATCCAAGAATGTCAAAGATAAAAAATTCGTATTGAATATCCAAAAATTGATAACATAAACTAATTATTCAAATAACTATTAAAATAATTATTAAGATATAATGTTTTCTTCTATGATTTTCTATACTATTATTTTTTTTAATTGTGTAATTAATTCTAATTATTAAATTCATATACACAAACACATGATCTAATAATTCATTCGCAGATCAAATGTCACAAGAAGAGAAAGTATAATAACAAGCAATAAAACAAAAAAATGTCCAAGGAAGCAAAAATTACAAGGATGTCCATTAGCGCTTTATATAATATATTTGTCGTACTTTGTCATTACTAAGATTAATATCAAAGCCATTAGCACGATGATTCAAAAAACAATAATATTAATAGTAACATCTATGCAAGAAATAATTTAATTGATGAAAATTATCATGACATGCATATTTTACTTGTTGCAATTGCGTATACTTAGTGTTAGTTTAATAATCAAATCTACATAAAACTTAAGGTTAAAGATATAAGGCTATATGAAACGTATTATTAAATAAGGCACACATATACATAAGACTAACAAAGTATATTATGAAGAAAAAATTAGATTAAAGCATAAGTGACGATGCAATGCTTTATTGTTACATTGTGAAAACTCAAAGTTCATTTAAAATTTAATTTTCTATTGCATTTACTTAATCGAATTTTTTAATATATATTATTTAACATTATTATATAAACTTTTTTTACGTGATATATTCAATTATATAAATAAACATAATACATACACACAAATAAAAAATACATATAAGAAATTTTAGAGTAATAAAATATGTACGCTATGTAATATACATTATAAATATATATACATTATAAGTGTGTATATAAACATACACAATAATTCCTCTCAGTGTTTCTTTTTAATTTAGATCTTAAAATTATGCAATCAAAAAATTTTTTAAAAACTCTTAAACATAATCATATTGATATATATAATTTCTTTTTTCTTTTTAATATGTGACTCTTGCAGTTTTCCTGATATACATGTACACACTTTAAATTATTTTAAGAGAGAATTTTAGAAAATTTTATTCCTATCTCATTAGTTGATGTTTTTCACATAAATACAACAAAAATAATATACATATTTTAAATTACAATTATAAAAGAAAAATTTTTTTGTATGTCAAGAAGTTAATAGAAAGGAAGCGGATATTGGATTGATAGACCCACTTCTTTAAATGGAAACTTACTTCTTTTTAAGAGAACTCGACATAAGAGAATGTGCAAAGAATAGCTACGATGCAAGTCTAACGAGAAACCTTTCACGATTTTACTATCTATAGATACACACGGTATTCAGTTTTAGCATAATAATTAAAATTACTCAAAGAAATTTTACTAGTTCAGCAAACGTGAAAAAGTGAGGATTAAGATTGCACTTTCACAGATTGCATCACGTTGAGTGCAAATTTCGAAAATGCATATGTGTACATGCATATGTGACTAAACAATAATTATATAATTCGTTAATTGATCGTTGTCAAACCGTTTCAGTGTTCGTATCGACTTATAATAATAAATAATAATTCAAGAAATAATAATAATAAATAAATAATTCAAGAAACGCATGTCGATTCTATTGCAATGCGCATAAAGCATTATATAATACTTACGAATACTTACGAAATAAATCTCTGCATTCTGAAAATTGTAATGCAAGCTGGATGTTATATTATTACCCTTAATATATTTACTCTTCAAGAATATAAAAAATAAGATATATATAGCATAGTACATGCTGGAAATTGATTTGTTAAGAATGAGGTTTACTACGCATTTGCGATACAATCGACGAAATACAATTGGCTTCATATTCGAAATTATAAACATTACAAGCTGAATTAAATAAATAAACATATCTATTAGCCTTATTCCAAAAATATACATAATCAACTTTTGCCAGAATAAGTAATAGCTACGTTAAATCTAAGATTATATAACTCAGTCTGTATGCTATCTACATAGCGCTTTTAAATTGTTAATAGAGAGCATTAATTAACATAATAATTACATTAAATAGTACATTTTATCAAAATTCTAATCATTTTTCAATATTTCGTAGTATCGTCTCTTACGCCAAAACAATATATTATTATAAATAACAAATATAAATTTTGAGCTATAAACTTTGAACTAAAAAATAAACTATGAACAAGATCTGAATTACGTCTTAATATAACTTTTTGCTTAATTATTTTTTTGATTCCTGCTTAACAGAGATCTTGACTTTCATTGGTATTCTCTGCGTAATAGTTGATTAAACTAATAATTGATAAAACTAAAAAAAAAAAATAATACCACTTCTGCCAATGTGTCACAGCAATCAAGAATTTAGATCCTTTGTATTCCTCTTGTATACTATTCGTACATACAATGTGATATCATGTGATATCAAAAAATTATTTTGCACAATAGTTGTTGAATGTTTTATTATATCTCCAGATAGCAAAATTAGTTCTTTTGATATTATTTTGATGTCATATTACATTAAAATCAACGATTACTTTTGCTATTTCAATGATACTCAAATTAAGTGCTTATGCATATAAAATAGATTTTGCATTCTAAAGCAAAACATAATTAATATAATAACGCACTTGTTGCACTTTTTGCTTTGAGCAAGTGCGTCATATTATGTAAAAATATAAAGATTATGTATCTAATTAATTCTAAATAAATCTAACAGAATCTAACATGTATGTGTGTGTGTGTCTTAATATCACATAAAATATTAAGTTTACAAATGTTATTGTAATTGTATAATTGTATAATTGTAAAAATTTATTATTATAACAATATAAATTTATATGCGTGATTTCTAAATATTATATATATATATATATATATATATATATATATATATATATATATATAATAATGTTGTACACATTATTCATGTACATACGTTTTAAGTATTTATACATTTTAGCTTTAAGACATTGTAAATTCTTCGCATATACAATAAATTTAAAATTTCGCGCTCAATGAATCTTTATAACGACGCACACGCAGTATATTACGTTTATGTGGCTGCGATGACAGAAAGGAAAAATATGTACGTTTTCAGATGAATGAATTGCCGCCAATCACGATTTAATTTTAATATATTACTTATCTGGATCTCAGATGTCAGAGTTATCGGGAGATGCTTAATGTTTGTAAATAATAAAAAGGCATTTTATATATACGTTCTAAACATATTTTTAACCTATAATAATACACACATATATATTTGGTTGTGCATTTAATTACTGCATATTATTAGTAAAATGTCATCTTCCCATACAACAGAATTAACCGAACAATTGGTTAAAGATTATGCGAATTATGCCAAAGTGGATTGGGACAATCAGGTGAGTGTATCATCTGTTTCTTATTATTTAAATATATAATAATTCTCTTTCTGTTGATTAATTTTAATTAAATACATGTTCTTGCAGATGAAACATTTCCGTGACATTGTCGAAGATACATTAATACGATTAGAGGAATTTCAATCAATTGTTACAATGGTTAGCGAGAATCCAGATAGAATACAAGCAATTTATTATTTATCTTACTTAATATTAATCTATATTTTAAATATATTGTTTTGTAAGGTGGAAAATGGCAGTGCAGAATGCATACAGCAGCATCTTCCAAAATTACAATATATAAAAGATGGTATGACGAGTCTTTGTAAAAGAATAGATGCATTGGAGCATGTTGTCGCAATGGCCAATATGAATTTAAGCTTATTAGAAACTGCTGTAGACAAGGCAGAAGCTGAATTAGGGGTATCAGATAGATTATTTGGGATATTAAATCCTTTATCATTTTTTGTAAGTATAACTTGGAGAATATTTCTTTGTATAATGTATTTTAAATTATTAAAAAATTGAATTATATACTTTACACACATAAAACTTACTATATACTTCTCTCACATATTAAAATTATGCAAAAATTCTTAAAGTAAAAACTTGAATTTGATTTGTTTTTTTAATATTTCAGAAAAAAACTCAAGAACCTATAGTGTTAAGTACGGTGCCAATGTATAAATCGCCAGTAATTTACAGGTCTGATGACTATTTTCAAAGAGAATAAAAAATATATATATATATATATATATATATATATATATATATGAAAAACCTAAATCATATCTGCTAGTTTAAATTAACTGAGAAAATAAACTAAAGCCATTTAGTTCATAAGATTTTAGGCATGTCAGTTTTTCACCAATGTAATCATTATTTATACAATGACTATTTCGTTTTTTTATATTTCTAAATTGCAGAAAGATGTTATAAAAAGATTATTTAATTTCTCGTCTTCCAAATTTCCAAAAATGCATTTCAATTCTGTTATACTCTATATAAAGTGTAAAATATTATATACAATTTGCAGTTTTCAGAAATAAGAATATGCAGTCTCTAAAAATAAGAATACATTTGTTCTTATTGATAATATTATTATATAGTATATTATCCCATTTTGTAAGCCTATATTGTCTCTCTCTCTCTATGCAGAATATTTTAACATGCTGCAGAAGTGCAAGTTTTTAATTGAGCTTTCTTTTCTCCTATAGAACAACTTCCACTTATGCAATGCCTCCATCTCATAATTTTTCCTATCCCACAAGTGACGCTGCATGTGGACCAATTGCCCCATTGATCCCATATTTTCGGTTTTCTATAGTTTTTTCCTGTCGACATAATTTTTCACAGTTATAGTTTCATTTATATAATATATATGGATCAAATCAAAATCTAATAACTAAATGAAATATAATCTTTTTATACACAGGTACATAAGTTATAAATTAATAAAACAACTTTATAACTTTTTCTATACAAAATGCGATTAGAGAAAATTAATATTATAAAGTTTTTAATTTATAAAATTTTCTTTGTTTTTATTTTTAAGGAGAAATATTTTAATCGCGAGCAGCTTATGGAAGTTTTCACTATCCCATCTTCATGGCGATAACTTTCACTCATTTGTTCTCCAATGGGAGAGCTAGGTTAAAAATTAAAAGAAAACATTGCAACCAAACGCTTGCTATGGAAATTTTTACATTCACTTCAAACTTTATGGTTATATGAAACATCCTTTCACCAGTTATCTTCCAATATGGGTCAAATCAAATTTTGCCGACTAGAGACTATGATCGAATAAGTACAGCCTTCTTAAAAGTAGATGTATACAGAAAAAAGCGAAAAAAATTATGAGTAAGATAAAAGAACTTTGCTGTTAATATCGGCAAGAATTTCTATATATAAAAATTGCAAAAAGGAAAAAACGCTTCGGCTGAAAAGACCACAGAAATTTCTAACCTGTCCAAGTGTTTATATGCATTTAATAATCGTGAATATTGCGAAATGATAAATTTCGAACCGGTCTTGGAGAAAGATCTCGGCCATGCTCGCCGAGTGATTGCGATTCTTTGACTTCACACCTACTCTTATTTATTTGTCTATGTTTCATGCAGGAAATGCATGTGAAGTAATATTCGAAGTAATATATAATCGCAATCAAATTACAATCTCTCACATATAGAGGTATCACGCTTTGAGTATAATCATGCTATTCCGTAATTTGTTTGATATTACGTAATCACGACGTGAAACGTAAGAACAAAATATCAATCGGGGTAAATTAATATAGTAATGTTACAATAAAATCTTGTATTTGTAACATATAGTTAATTGTATGTTATATAGTTAAAATTTGTAATATATAGTGAAAATTGTATGAACTATTATATTATTTATAGTATTTAAATCTGTCTATTAGAGAGAAATATGCATACTTCTCTCTTTCTCTCGTATTATAAAATTTTTATGTTGATAAATATACATGTATAGATCAGTAACACTTTACTTCATTTATATAAGCATTTTTCCTATGATGCATATAATACATTCTTATTTGTAATTATACATATTATATATATTTATTAATTATATTTTTTTTTCTCTCGATATATATATATACAATTTTATAGGTATACTGGTATACAATCGAAATCATTTACCTGCTCGTTTTATCTGTTTCCCAATGTTGTCATTTTCATCGTTGGTACGGCGATCTGTATTATAGTTTTTACGTCGGAGTCTATTCAATTTTACCTCCAGTTTGTTTTTGATACCATTTTCTAAAAGAGTTGGATTAATATTTGACGATATTTTGTCATTTTCCAGAGTGGCTTCCTTGAACGCTAAAATTGAAGACCTTTCTTTATAAAAGAGTGACAACGAAATATATCTCTTCAAGATATAAGTATATTTTTTTTGTTAGCAATCACCCATAAAAAACAAGAATATAATAAAATGAACTGAAATTAACTGAATTCTATTCATATTGATATAACTTTTCGTATTATCAATTTTATTGTGTATAAAATTATCACACCAAAGTTTGCTCTATATCATTTTATTTAATCCGTACATAATAATCTGAAGTTTTCAACAAATAAAAGGCTATTGAGGGAGGGAAGAGAGAGAGAGAGAGAGAGAGAAAGAGAGAGAGAGAGAGAGAGAGGGAGAAAGCTATTATACATATATACTATTGTTATAAAATATAGTCGCATATTAGGTGAGAGATTCTCTTTTTCTCTCTTTCTTCCTCAATATTTTATTAATCTAATATATATATATATATATATATATATATATATATATATATATATATATTCAATTTTTAATATAGTATTAAAATTTTTTATAACTATACATTTAAAATACTAATATGTATATATATATATATATATATATATATATATATATATATACAACTTTTAATTTTGCTTTGCAAATAAATATTTAAATTTCCATAAATGCAATTTAATTTTTTAAAAATAAATGAAAATATATAAATTGGCAATAACATGAGATTAGCTTCCAACATGAGAATTTTTATCCGTACATTTTCAAGATCATTAAAATATACTTTTTGTATAACGCATATATGTTGACAAAATATTTTATTATTCACCTTTATGCAGATCAAGATTTGATTCCGAACCAACCGAGAAAATTTTTGTTGCAATCTTTGAGACGACAACTTTTCAATTGCGCCTTTTTGAGACGTTTGATGCAATCTTGAGATAAACAATGACGCCAACGAACTTGTCGTCCTTGTCCACAAGTTACGCTACATGCGCTCCAATTACTCCAATCATCCCACGCTTCCGAATCTGCATTGAAAAAAAATGAGAAAAAGTAGAATTTGTTATTTTTAGCATTGCCTTACTTCGATTTCATATATGCAAACGCTGCAAAGAAAACGATGAATTAAAATACGAATCGATTAGTATTCATCTTCCAAAGATATAAAGTTTTAAACATCAGTATATATTCGATTTCGCCAAAATAAATTTCTTTGCTCATTTCAATTTGATCACTTTTTTCAGTGTATGTTCTTCGCTTAAGTCAATGTGTCTTATTTCACCTGCATCTTCATCAGTCGGTTTGATATCTCTTGCGATAATGTCGTGTTTCCTCTGCGTTAATCGCGATTTTGTTGCCGCGATAATGTCTCGTTGCATCTCGTTAAATTTACGATGTCTCATGGGACGTGCACAAAAATTCCGGTCGTAACCGAGCAACTTTCGCTGGTGAATTCTATTAGTGCTCGTGCGAAAGCACAGACGCGAATCTCTCTTTGCATTTTTGCAATAATATCGCATTAACTTTTTGATTTTTGTCTAAAGGATGAAATATTAGCATGAAAAATATACATTTGTAATATAAAATGTACTTAGAAATCGAAATCTCTGTCTTAAAATTGAATTAAAATAATATACGCGCGTAAATTTGCACTTTTCGCGAACCTGTTCAGAGTTATTTGCCGTAAATTCAATGGGACGATGACACAATCGCGAATAAATGTCAAAATAATAACTTCTTTCATTGCTGAAATATATTGAACTATTGAATAAATTATTGACAAGTGTTCTACGCTGAGATGAGAATATTTATTCCTCTTTTATGACATGACCAAGAAATTGAAAAATTTCTTGCGGTATGTAAAACGACGAGATGATATTCGTATTTTGCAATCATCCATAGAAAAATAAAGAAATTTACAAGTTTATTACAATAACGTTTTGCATATCGTAATACATAATAGTTTTTCAATGACGTATAACCTCGCAATTTTACCTTCGGGATTCATTATTTAAATCAGCAAGTAATAAAATTACGTCTTTTGTTGGCGCGCTAATCGCAAATGTCTTCACGGTATAAAGTTTTGGAAATGTGAATACTTCATAAATCATGCATCCAAAATAAATATTATACAGTAATATTGATGTAAATAATACTTGCATATCATATATTGGATGAAAAAAATTCCCGCACGATTACCAATACATATATACATATAAGAATCGATGACAAAATTTTGCCTAAGTTCACAGTATGCGAAGTCTTGATAATATTGATTCGCGCCTCTATCTTTTTTCATCAAACAACATCAGAGCGGTTAAATAAATAAATATTTTTGCGAATACGATGAAAAATATTGACTGTTATAAATAAAAGCATTTTCGCATAACACTATATATTCTTCTTTTTCCTGTTTTTACTTTAAAAAATTTTTAGATTGTTCAAGCTTCGTCACTGATGTATTATAATTTAATCAGTATTCAAAATAATATTTTTAATTACATTTTCAAAATCATATGGTGATCAGTATTTTTACATAAACAATTGCAATTGTTTCTATAATTTTAAGAAAGTACATATTTTCTCTAAGATTTTTCATTAGCAAAGTTTTATCATTGATTTTTATGTGTCTGTAATCGTGCGAAAATATTTCGTTAATTAATAAAATCATGATAATTAAATCTGAATATTTAAATTAATAAAACTTACATAATATAGCATATTAACAATTTTTGTCATAAAAAACATATACAATAGCAACAAAAGTATAAAATATTACATCAATTTCTACTGAAAAGTATATTATAAAAATTATAAAATGTGCAAGCAATTTTGCAACACATACTTGCAAACACATTTCTGCAAGTAATTCATTATTATTTAATATTTAAATAAAAATTATCAGAATATCATATCATATACATGTATTTCCTTATAAAAATCTTAAAATATGAATTTGTATATATATATATTATATATGTTAGACATACATATATACAATTAATATTTTGCTATTATCTATTTTATATATACACTTTAACAATTCATAATTGTATTTCCAATTTCTAATTATATATCAAAAAGATTTGTTAATAATATAAAAATATTTAACTTAACTACATTTGGTTTATATTCTAATTTAAAAAAAGCATAAATTAAGTTGTTAGTAAAATATATATACCTAAAATCTTAATAAATTTAACATACTAGTCGAGAATATGCAAACAGTACCTTTTGAATCTAAAAACAAATATTAATTATGCAAAGATATGCAAAAAATCTGATTTTGATTCATGAATTATATATTTTGTACATATTTACAAATTTTAATATTGACAGACATCTATCAATAAGAAACATTGTACTAATATATCATAAAGTAATTATAGCCTAAAGAAAGCTTTATGCGCCCGGCCATTCGGTATTTGACCTTGCAGCCTTAATCTGCGAACAGCTTCTCTCAGATGTTTTGGTTGTAATGGGCCAGTTTCATTCTGAGCCTCCATAACATCCAAAGCTGTGCTTATAAAAATAATTTAGTATCAAATTCTAATAATTAAATGAGAGATATATTTTACATGAGAAAATTCGTACCTTCTTCAACAATTTCGCCAACAAATACTTTGGCGATTCCTGACATAGCTATGACAACATTCTGAGATACTGAACAGCCTGTTATAGTTTGCATAATCTGAAAGAAAAAGATATTTATTATCAGAATATATATATATATATATATATATATATTTTCTAAAAACAGATAATAATTATTTTAAATAATAACTAATATAAAACTAAAAGTGCAATACTCTTTTTATAGCTGCTTTAGGGAATGCTGATCGTCTATACATCTCATATCTGTCCAACTGATCTTCAGTAAAATTGGATACTAATACCCTAAAAATGAAATTGTTGTGATTAATATATTTTCCAGATAACATACTTATAAAATATAAATTTATCAATATCATATACATACTGCATTTTTTCTCGTTCTTCTTCCTCTAATTCTTTCTTGCTTTTCTCTTTACTTTCCCTTCTTTCTTTCGTATTAACTGGATTTGCACGAGGTAACATGATGTCATTACCAAATATATCTTCTGCAATTTGTTCTTCCTTTATATTAAGTTTCTGATTTTCAACTTCCATTTGTTCCGCCACAATTGGGTACATAGAATTTGATCCTGTATTTTCATTCTCTTCTGTATCCGATTGTGACTGAGAACTCATTGCATCGGATTCTATCTATAATATATAAAATCAATCTATTTAAAATGCATTTAAGAAATATATACAATTATCACAGAGATTCAATTTTTTAAATAATGTTTATACTTTGACTTGTGCACTATCAATATCCATAACTTCGATATCTTTAGATCCTGAATTTTGTAAAAGACTATTTTTATCATCTTTGTCTTCAATGTCATTATGTTCACTTTCATCACCAGAATCTTCTTTCCCAAAAATGTTATCCATTATTTATCTGGTTTAAAAAAATATATATATTAGGAATATACTAGTGCATGTATCAAATACATATATTTACACATATAAAAAACATGTTAATAAATACATGATATGTTATTAATCAACAATATTATATATAGTATTTTAATATATTTTTTTCTCTATTTAAAATCTTAAATCTCAATATTCTTAATATGAAACATATATTTCGCAATTTAATATTATATATTACAATAGTAAGAAAACATAAGCATAAATACTTTAGAAATTATTTAGAAAGAATCGGTAACGAAATAAATTACTCCTATACTGATTTTAGGTTAATATTTAATATTTACATTAAACGTAATAAAAACTCAAAATTTTATTGCTGTATTCACTAATTTACTATTCACTGAGATAATAAAATGATCTTTCTATCATTAATATTAATAATGTTATGATATATTTTTTAGTGGGAAACAATATATCAACAACACAATACATAACAGTACACAATACGGACAGTTACTACCATCGACTGTATAGAATATAGATTGTTGTTTCGATTGTTGAACTTGATTCGCCCTCATGTTCGATTCTTGATGTTTGATGGACCAATCGGAGCAAAGATTTCCTTCGAGAATCGTTTCTTCGATAAATCTCGAACTGCGATCAGTCCGGAACACATCCTGGCAATCGAAGGTAGATTTTACGAAAAAATCTCGCGCGCGAATAGTTTCGCAAATATATTGCACAAAATAACGGATATATACGTTATAAAATTATTAAACGTATTGTATACGTGTATGTATATCGCGTTGTATATTTCATTGCTTTTATTCTTTTTGATGTTCTTACCGAAATATATATATAATTGCACGATTCAGGTATATATATATCCCCTCGATCTAATAATTAGCGTCGTTATTATTTTTTGCACTCACACATCACTGAAAAATGAAATGCGAGAGTCGCAGTTGTATTAATTTTTTTATGTATGCATATTAATTTAATTAATAAGGTGAGAAATGAATTTATACATATATTGCTATCTCTCTCTCTCTCTCTCTCTCTCTCTTTTTCTCTCTCTCCCTCTATATTTGTTTTTTTATCTACATATATTATTTAGACGCTATACTTTCTTGCAACATATATATACTTTTTCTATTTATTTCTGACATCGCCTCACATAACAGTGAATAAATTAAATAACATTACATGATCATTTCAATTAGTATAATATGTGTATCAAATTCATATTTTTTTTCGCGTTATGTCTCTCTCTAAATAACTGAGTCGAGTTCTAATATATAAGCATGCTTGTTACATCACGAAGTTATCGACTATCAACCATATCAAATTCTTCCATATATCCCTGGCTGTCTGATCCGTTTAGCGCCCGCTAGATAATCGCAAGACTCTTTCTCCGTGCGGAGAATCTTTCATAATATTTCCTCGAGGACGGAACATGGCCGACCGGCTGTAACGGTCGGTTATTAGTTACGAGAGCGGCCGCGCGGTGGCGTCGGCAAGTCGCGGCGAGACAGACAGGCGACGAGTGTCGCGGCCGCGCGACGCCGAGTTATTTGTCAATATTCCGCTCGCGATTTTCGGCGTTCTGCGTGTCTTGCGCGCATGCAAACGCGTTGTGTAAACGTATATCCGCGCGATACGGCGTTTCACGGGAGAGTCGCGAACGTTCGCGTCTATTGTCGATCGTGTGCTCCCGCCGGCGGGCGGGCCGTTTTTCACCTCCGCGCTTCGCAACGAAGTTGCCGTCGAACGAACCCACCGAACGAACGAACGAACGTAACGTAACGGCGGACGTAGCGAACCTGGCCGAGCGAACGAGTTTCGGGAGTGCACGTATAGTAGTGTGGTAAAAGTAGTAGTAGTAGTACAATACCTGTGTGGCGGCCGTTCACGCGAGTGACGATATCCCCGTCGACACGGTGGGGGAAGGGGGCGGATCACGATACAGTGACGTATCTCGCGGATAATACGCGCGGAGCAGCCGGGAACGTCGGCGGCGGTGGCGATCGCGATACCTACATCCAGCCACGGAGCATTCTTCTTCTGTCCACGAATGTGGTCCGCGATCGAGTATTAAGATGTGAGTACATTTGCTTTTGTCGTATGCACCAAGAGCCTTTCTCTCTCTCTCTTCTCTGTCTCTTTCGCTCGCGAGCATGGACGGGTTATGGCGAGCGATGGCTCTACGAAGGGGGGGAAAGGGCTCTTCGTCGACGGTTACCTTCGCGCGGTTACGCCGCGGCCTCGTCGACGGTATTGTTATAAACACAAACCGGTTCGCTATGCATGCAGGTTCTCTACACATACATATACATGTCACGTACATATACATATGCCTTTTGTGAATGTGCATATATAAGGTGTCCCGATAAATTGTCCGACGAATGATTATACGCGTGGCCCTTTCTCGTGAAAAATTTCAAGCGAATTCTGCCTTGGTGAAAATTTACCAACCTTCTCAAATTTTACTGATCGAGATTTTGACAATATAAATCAAATCTTTCAAGTAAAAACTCTCGCGTGAGTAAGAGTCTAGAAAAGTGAATTGGATGGATAATGTCTCATTATTACTGCTAATTCTCTGATAGATTCAAGAAAATCTGTCTGCGTCGATTCTCGGACACCTTGTATACGACGTCGCCTACGCTCGCGCGTGCATGCGCGCCGGTGTAAGTGCGCGCGCCGTTGCTCCATTCGTGTACTCGACACACATGTGTGTTCTCTCTGCCTTTCTCTGTCTACGTCTATGTCTTTCTTCCTTCTTTCTTTCTCTAGCGCCGCATTTAAGGGGATATACGTGACAGGTACATGCGCGCGCGGAACCGGTCGGCCGACACTTTGGACGCCGCTTTTTGCAAAAGGGCCGATCTACTCCATCCTCTTGTCCTCTTGCTCTCCTCCTTATTTCTATCTTCCTCCCTTTGTATCCTTCATCTTCCTGTCCGCAGTTTCTTCTTGTCTAATCGCGATTCGTTCTCGCGAAGCGTGCAAGTGGAGTAAGATGTGAGAAATAAGAAAGAGTTAAGGTACAAAATTATACAGGAGGGGTCAATTGAGAAAAAAACCTATGTAAAGGATAAACCGGATGAATGATGGTACAGATAGAGACTAGAGAGTATCGCGAAGAAATACGTTGTCATTTAAAGATAAATATTTGATGAATATAAAGTATATTATCGATCTATATAGCATATTAAATATGTATCTATAGTCGTCTTTATTCGTCTCTTAGATTAGATAAATTGATTAAATTGGATTTTAATTTTTAACTTTCTTGCAATTATTCTTAAAATTTTGGCATAAGAAATTAGCACGACAAATTAATATTCTTCATTTATATTGGATTATCAAATTTTATATAAAAAATTTCATCTACATTTATTTATTTACTACAACTGAGTTAAAAAAAAAATCATTTATATATGAAACAATCTTAAGGAAATAAGGTAATCAGACACATTATCTCAGTTTGGCACAATTTTTGTAGTTTTAATACTAATATACTAAAATATATAATTTTTTAATATTTATTTGAACTCATCTGATTTAATTTCCGAAATATATAATTTAATTATTAATAAAAAAAAAACAACTAAAAGTAGCATCATAAATGTATTAAATTTTTATTCAATTCTATTTAATCGATTTCGATTTTTAAAAACTCGAGAGACGGACGAAAGCTCTAAACAATATTGTCGACCAAAACAGTTTTCTGCTCGAGCCTTGGTCCTTATTGTTGGACCACCCTGGACGCGTATATATATATATATATATATCTCAAACGTTGTATCTACCTGTCGACGTATAAGGCGCGTGCTGTCTGGAAGGGTACAAAACTGAAGGTGGACGGTCGTTGGCCGGGAGAGAAACGACCTGAGTCTCGACGTCAAAGAGAAAACGAGATGGGGAAAGAGAGAAAGAAGGAGCGACAGAGAAAGAACGTGAGAGAAAGAGAAAGAGCTGTGTTTTATGCAGCTACGCTCTGCCAATTCTCTCTTCGCGAGCGTTTTCAGAGAGGTGGCGGGATTTTACATTGGTCTACGATGCATTGTTCAATTTGTACTTTAAGATTATGAGCGTGCGATTTATAAAGCTGTAATTAATGTAATATATAATTCCGTATCTTTCTCTTTCTCTCTTGTTCGTATAATATGATATGGCAAATAAATATATTTATGGTATTGCCGAGTAAAAGGTAAAAGAATGCAAAGATCGGTAAATCAATTCACGTAATCGTTGCATGTTACGTTAGTACGTTATTACGCAAGTACACGTGCACGTCACGTTACCGTATTATTGTAGGCATGATAAGAAAATTATATGCAGTGCTCGGGGTTAGTTTGACCCCTGAAGTGCTTCCTATAGTTGAACTACGTTCTCTAGATACATGAAATGCCTACGCTAACACTGCGGGCAAACTGTTTGATTTCGTCAAACTGTAATACGAGCCATTAATATGAACGAGTCGTTTAAATGCGAATATGAAGGATATTCCAGTTTCGGAGCATGCGTGTTGTAGCAAACAAAACTTTTGTTTTTAGTTTATAAGAAAAATAATAAGTTTTATTGAATTATTAAAGTTATTTATTTGTTATATATATATGATATATTCATATATATATATCGATATTAGCATCAAGTAGAAAAAGAAAGTTTGGTTTGATTTAATTTTTCATTATTATACGTGAAATGCGATTTATTGTGTCAGAGTAGTTTATAGTGTTATTAGGAAAAAATCATATACGTCACCAGTCGTATTGTTAGCGAAATAATCACGTCTCGCGGTTAGTGCTTACTTTCGATTTCGATTCGCATCGTATAGCTTGTTTTGACTTGCCATCATGCTTTATGCTTCGTCTGCTTCCCCTTATCGATCATATGTCTGATCTGAGTATATAAATCGTATAAGAAGTATTTCATCTTTGTTGCGAATTATAATAGTATAGAATATAAGAAAAATGATAAGAGAATTCCATTAAAAATAATATTGATTATTCGATTATAATTATTTCCTTGTTTCTAATTTGCAATCATGTCCACGTGGTTACAATCTTTTTTTCTTATTTAGAAATATTAATTATAAATAAAACTTTTTAAATCAAGATTGATATTTTTTCTATTAAAAAACTACTTGATATTATGATTTGATAATTTCTCAAAACATGTTATATTAATAATGTTATGTTATATTAAATTCGCAGATTTTCTTTAGAAACCTTTTCTTCACAACGAAAAGAACTGCTATTTAAAATGCTGTTCGATTGGTGCATACAAAATGAATATATTCTTTTGTGTAGCTATTAGCTATATTTAACTTTCGCTCACTAAGCAACAAGGTCGCAATGTGAATCATCAGACATCGTCGATTTCTTGAAAACGAGAAGGGGAAATTTCATGATATGATAGTTTAACTTCTTAAGAAAAGGGTTTCTGTATCTTTGCAAAAAAAAAAGTTTATAATTTATTCTAGATAAAGTCTTTGTAGAATTTTTTTATAGAATTTTATTTTTTTTTTTATAAAATATGACAATATACTAAGCCCTTTCGATTCCGACATTTATTATATCAATATCAATTTTACTATAAATTATAAAATATTTTTGAAGAAAAGAGAAAAATATAATATTGGATATTTATATTATTAGATATATCTTTTTCGTACATCAATATGAAGATCATGTGTCATGGATATGTTTCCAATATTCTATAAAATTAAAACAAAAGCATTATATAAATTTCAATATCGAATTATATTAAAGATATTTAATTTGATGTTTTTTCTTAAAAATAATTCAAAAATTTAAAATATAAAATAGAAATATATAATAAATAAAATGTTTTTTATATTTTTATAAAAATAATTATGTATAATTCTTCTGACATCTTCAATGAAGCTTTTCATAGACATCTTTTCTGATTATATGTATGATTTACTCAATATTGTTTTTTTTTTTTTTGCATAAAAATCGAATATATCACGGAAAAATATACGCTGTTTCCGTTGCATCGCCGATTAATCGATAATACATAACTGGTGCCAGTCCGAAAAATCAATGCGCGTCGCACACATTCGCCAGTGATGCCGTTGATATCCGTGTGCGTTGTCCGAGCAAGGCAGCAATTGGCTTCGGAGGTCAACATACCGTTATAGCTGCGCATCGTCGTCTCTATTTCGCGGTCCGGACCGTGCTCGGATGACGACGTCGTTGCCGCCGCCGCCGCAATACGCATGACACACTGCGTGTGCGCTACATTGCGTTGCACCGCGTGCGTACTTGCACGAAAGTATAATTATCACGATAATAAACGCGTACATGCAGCAAGTTTCCTGTTCAGAAACAATATCGGACAACATGAAAAACAAAGAGCAAAAAAGAGAGAGAGAAAGAAACAAAGATATATATTATAATTTCACACTTATCTTAAGAAAAAAAAGAAAAAAAAATTACTTATGTAAAATAAATTAAATAATACTCACAGTTTACATGTAATAATGTAGAAAATGATGAAGAAATAACTAATTGGTGTTGTTTATTTCATTAAAAATAATTTGCATTAAAAAAAATTGTTCTGATGTATCGATGCTTATCGATAAATATCGATAAAAAATTATATTGTGCGAATAGAAGAGCGTATTTTTTTCGATTTTAATATAAAGTATTAAATGTTCTTTTTTGTGATAAAAATCGCTCGATTGTGCAAACGCGTGTAAAATCCGCGTTATTATAAATCTTATAATTTATGCGTAGGTGTGAAGAGGCGACGGAAGTGGAGACGCATCATCAGCAAACGGCAGCTACGACGATGGGCGTCGCTGAGGACGAGACACCGTCTTCCCTGACTTCGTCGCATCCCAACACTAACAATCCCAATCAGGAAGGTGAGTCTGCACAATTTATCGTTTAATCGAGAGTAGCGCAGAGTGACGGCGCTTATCACTTCTGATATATAACATGAATATTTTTAAAAATTTTCCACGCATGTAAAAGTCGCGCGTAGATATCGTTGTATCTTCTGGATTTTCCCCAAAGGATCTTAGATCGTATCTTGAGCACGATGTGACAAAGAACAAAAATCGTAATGTCGGGATTGGTCGATTTGCGCCAGCGTGCACTCTCAAGTGCAGCGCTCTCGTGCTGCATAAGAATAAGCGCAAAGAATGAAAGTCACGTTGCTGCTCTGCAGCTGTTCTCGAGTGTGTGTTTTGTCGCTTTTATCCTATATAGCGGTATGTGTTTTGACCCTTATACCATCATTTTTTTTTTTTATGCGGAGCATTGCTCGCATTTTATCTTATACGATATTACTTTATTTGTGCAACGCGCAAATAAATTGGATCTGAGAATATAAATGCATCTTCTATTTCAAACGAAAACTTTTATCATGTACTCGGAAAGTAAATATTTTATGAGTAACATAATAATTATAATGCATAATAGTAACATTCTAATAGTATTTAAACTATTTTTTTATATATTTTTTTATACTTTATGTATAATTTTTTTTATAATACATATTCTATAAATACTATAGGCTTAGTTTTATGCAAAATTTGTATAAAATAATCTGAATGAAAAAATATATTTGCATTGCATCGAAAATTAATGTAAATTCTATAAAAATTTTAACGACATATTTTGATCGAAGTAAATGAATTTAATTTTATAAACAAAAGAAATCATTGCGTTTTTCTCATCTTTAAAATTTACGCTAGATTTTTTGTTTTATTTATGATTAATCTGCTTTTCTCATCTGCCTTTGTTTTTACACGAGATTACGAAAAGAATTCGCTCATTAATCGCTTTAATCATCCCGTCGCGGAAGTTCGCAGCGCGACACGATAGAATCGTCATCCGTTTCTTCTCGACGGTGACCGTCGCGAAACGGTGCCTTACCCTTGCTTTTCGTTCCGTGATAGATTGCGATCGCGGAAGGGTAACGAGCTGGACAGACGCAAAATGCCTCGCCATATTTTTTTTCTCTTTTTCTTCCGCGTAGCATGTTCGAAACATGTTTAGAATTGTCGGATTTGCCTTCGCCTTGAAAGAAGAATAGTCGAAAAAGGAGTCGAAAGGTCAACCGGTTCTTAACAATAGCGAACTTTTTGTCATTTCTCGTCGCGGAGAGCGAAAACATCGTTCCTTTACGTCAAATTGAACTTTTTGTACAAAATGTGACATTTGCGTGAAAAAGCGCATTCAGAAAATTAAATTAAATTAAGCTGTATTTATTCTTAGCCAAAATTAAAAACGAACTAATATGTTGAATTATATTGTCTCTCTATAATTTACCTTTATTATTCTTTATAAATTTTAATGATGAATATATTAATATATGTAATTTAATTAAAAAACTATAGTCTACTGATTCAAGCTGGAATTAGATTAATCCAAAATTATCACGTTAATTTAACGAGTTATTAGCACTATATATACTCTTCTACCAAAATTTAATTAATGAAATTTTTTTTTAATTTAGCATTTTAAATGTTTCGAATTTTTTTATCTTTATATAATTGATCCATATTTCACGATTAAAAATGATTTATTACAAATAAGCTGTAAAAATGTGCGGATAAGACGTATTATTTCCTTCGTAGAACAGTTTTCTTGGCTCTCGTATTGCGTGTCATTGAAATTTCGGTCTTGCGTAATCTTTTTTTCTTCCTTCACGTTACGACGGCACGATATGTCATTGCCTTAATTAATTTGAATCTACCGTCGGCTGCTCGCACGAAGTTATTTACTGCGGTCGTATATAGTCGCGACGCGCTGCAACGTCCTGTCGTCTGGCCACGTCGAGTTTCAATGGGGTTTATCTAACTACGATGTAACGTCACGCGTGCAATGCCACCGTGCTCGACCGTGCATGTCCACAGCACGTAGAAGCCTCAAGCTAATATCCTTCGTGAAAGATTTTTCCTACCGCGAACAAATATTTCGAAGGGATTCTGCGGTAAATTCGCATTGTGTGAATGCGGAAGCTGAAAGTAGATGCAACTTGTAACCATCTGATTAATAATGGCAACGAAAGTGTTTTCTCTTATGACTCATTTCGATAGTAATTTATACAATAGTATAATTTTTAGAAAATATTTCTTTTTTTTAATGCTAGAGATGAGAATAATCTTAGTTTGTATGTTTGTCATTCATGAAAACGTGATGATTGGCATAAAATATATTTTCATATATATGTTTGTAGCATTTAAAAAATTTTTAACTCACCAATTTTAGATAGACTTTGTAAGAAACTCTTATATATGTATGCGAAAAATCGGGAATTTGTTAAAATTAAATTATAAACGCGTTATCTTTTTTCTTTTTACCATTTTTTATTTTTATTAAATAATTCGTTGTCAGATTATTCACGTTCAGGGAAAGTCTGATTATATAGCACTTTTTCTTCGCTGCTGCAGATTTGAATCCGCGTCTTGTTATCGCAGATAATCTGCGATGAAACGCGGCAATATGAGTACTCGAATAATCTCGATACGGCTATGAACGACGATAGATAGTGTTGTGTGTAGCGTAGGCGCGCCTCGCTTTCTCCAAACTGTCATAATTATTCAGCGAAGAAAATGGTTTCTCCTCTTTCTTCTGGGTCCCCTTGGCACAGCTCTTAGCGGCACTCTTAGCGGCTCTAAACGGTGCACGGCGTTGCCGTGTCTTAAATGCATCTTTATCGAGTCACGTTGTATACACGCACCGCATTCTCAGAACGCATAATTTCGCAAGCCGCGATTATGTAGCGCGGGTCCATTGAACCACACACGCGATGCGACGTGACGCGACGCCGTTCTCGAAGCGCAACCATGTTTCGAATGCATTCACCTTCACGAATTGTAGATACTTTAATTTTAATTTTAATGAAGCATTGATACTTTTGCTAATTATACTTATTATAATTATTATACTAATTAATACTTTGTATAGAGAAAGATCGTGATATTTAAATCAATCGAAAAAAAAGCTACGAATAATAAGTCATTAAGACAATGTGTGCTAACAAATATTATTATTTTATATTATATTGATATTAATAAAAGCATTGATTTCCTCTGCAGTATGAATATTATTATAATCGAATTAGCGATTTTAAAAGGGAATATTTTAAAGATAATTAAAAATAATCTACAGTTTAGAAAAATTGATTTTAAAATTTACAAAAATTAAGGTATTAAAGAGTTTTTATAATTTTTGGAAACAAAAATAAAATATTTTTTTTATTTTTTTTTACTAATTTGTTATGAAAAAAAATTTGTTAATGATACATTAGTGATATATAAATGAATATATAATTAATATTACAAAAATATATGTGTATATATATATATATATATATATATATATATATATATAAATTATCTCTCATATTGTAATATGTTGGAGTAATATATCAATGATATCAAATCATTCTTTGTCAAAAGATACTTTTATTCACCTGATTTTCGTTATTTTAACAGATAAATTTATCACATGCCATATGGCAATGACATTTTACACTTTGCAAACTGCAAACAACGCTAGAATTTATTAATAGGAGAAGCAAGAAAAGATAAACAGATTAATCTTATCATGGTTTATCCTTGGTATTGAATATGACTCACAATCAATCGGATCTGTTACTATTGAATTTCCTATCTCTCTATCAGCATATAGAATTTTTATATCCCGTCAATGTGAATTCATTGAAAGTTTTTATTAAATTACGTCATTATTATATATAAAACAAAAATTTATCATTCAACTTTACCATAATTTTTTCTAAGAATATATAAAATATATGTAATGTATACATTTATTAATTTATCTTAATTAAAATCATAAACACATACAAGTTGTTTAAATTTAAAGTAAAGAAAGATTTATTTCTGCTAATTTTTAAAGTAAAGAAACAGATGTTTCTCTACATAATGTTTGAAAAAATATTTTAATCAAACATGTTGACATTTATAATATCATTAATATGCATATTTGTATTAAGTTGTATTGGCAAATTTAGTTAAAAACACATTTACTCTAATGATTTATACATCCAAGATGATCGATCTTACTACCGTCTCAAAAATCTTGAAGGTTATTCGTAACGAGACGCTTTTTGTACCGGGAAACTCGTTACCAGGTCAAGTCGGAGGTTGACCATTGAACTTGCCGTGAAGAGATGGATGGTGACCGTGTTGCATCGGCCCGATTCTGGGTTGCTTCGTTTTACCATTTACTTGCGTTATTCGTTCTTCATTTTCAAGACCGTTAGTTGAGGATATACGTATATCAGCTCAATTTGTGCAGCGAATAACTTGATGGGGATTATTGAAATATATATTGCATTTTAAAACATTTACTGCTTCTTTGAATCGCTTATTTCTAACGTTAATAAATTTTCTGCGTGATTATATACATTAACTTTTTAGATAAATATTAGAGCCCCTTTTTTTTTTAATTTACAAAAGTCAATTGTGAAAGATTTAATTTAATTTTGCTAGAAATTCATTTTGAAATTTATTGAGCATTAGAACATGTAAGTGTTATAGTTTAGTCAAACTTTTAATTTTGCAATTATCTGCGAATAAAAACTGATCTCAATACAATATAAATATACTAAAATACATCTCATTTCGGAATGAATATACATTTATCGCGCGATATCAAAGAGGATATATCTTCCGCAATTATCACATTCAAGGTTCTAAAATCGAAGACATTTGTATGGAGAAGTTCAAGAGCTGCATTTTTCTGCTTGCAATCGCGCGAAGCACGATTATTTACTTATTGTTAATTCTGTTCCGCGCGCAACGACGCATTCCCTTTGTTTCACGTTTGTCTCTCTCTCTCTCTCTCTTTCTCTCTCTTTCTCTCTCTTTCGGTTTCTCTCATTATAGTCAATAATTCCTTTCTGGGGCCGAGAGAATGAGGCGACGTATCTGACCTGGCACTATCATCAACGTGGCATCTCTCTCAGCGAACTATCGTAGAATGCGCGTGGAGGAGAAACAAAAGAATACCAAGACCTCCTCTCCCCTGCATCGGCAATTTACATAGTAACCGAGCCGAATCTGGGGCGAAATATAGATCCGCGAGTATCGATATCTTGGGCCCGTGTATATGTATGCGCGCAAATATTCCGTGACTTGCTTTCTCCGAGTAATATGTAGCATCGCGAGATGATGCGATCGAAGGATGAAACTGTGTCGCATCTCTCACAATCAGTTATATATTAGTAGATTATGATAGTAGATACGCGATCCTTTCCGGTTGAAAATTATACCCTCGCTTTATATCATTTGCATTACCGCAAGGTAAAATCATGGAAGATATGGAGCAAAAGAATAAATAACATTTCATCCCATTTATTATGAATTCCGCTACTGTTATGCATATTATTTTATTTTTGTTTTTTTTTTTTTGCATGCATATGTTTTATATAAAATATATATTTATATATAAAAATAAATACGACAAAAAATTGCCGAATGTATAATTAACGTTTCGTCAAAAATTCTTCGTCGCGCGAGTATTATTTGACTTTCTTTTCTTCCGTATTTTCCGCATCGTGATATTTTCAGCGTGCGTCTTCTTGGCGGATGAAGAAAAAATATAAATATGTTTATACGAACAGAGATAAAAGTACCGGCGATGTTTCATACGCGAGACAGAGTGCATTATATAAGGATCATTGTTTTCGCTACTTCCGCAGGAAGAAGAACCGAAAGGAGGATGCACTTGTATATTTCTTCGGGAACGTTTCTCGCGGCCGCGGGAAAATCGTGCGATACACACAGGCGAACAAGGCAGGCTTCATTCAAATTACATCACCGTACTTTGAGGTTCCGCGGAAATCGATGTTTCGAAATATGCTCTCCAAGCGTTCGAGTCTATTCGAGAACGACCTCTCGTTTCGGCACGACTCGTATGCTCTCGAATCGTTTCCGATGAAAATTATACATCGCGTGTGCTAATCGCAGTAAAAATGTCGGGGCATGCGGTCGTTGTAATCTCGTAGCAACAGTCATCAACGACCGCATATCTGGAAGTTAATATTGTCTTTCTTTATGATAATAAATATTAACTTTCATAAGAGAGGGAGGGAAAGGGGGAGGAAGATTTATTAGGAAAAAAGTCGTAATAATTGTGAACGAGAGAAAAGAGATGAGGGAAAAATTGTAACATTATTATTTAGAGAAGTGTTAATCCACAACTACAATGTTCTCGAAAGTAAGCTTGTCTCCGTTCTGTTCCTGTATCTGCTTATAAAATCCACGCTAATGAAATATTTTATATATTATAGTCATCAAATATGAAACATTTCTCTCATGTTTCTATTACATTTTTTTTCAATAATAACATTTAATTAAGTTTAATATGAAATGGCATTATCTAATTTTACTTAAATTTATATTAATAGAGCTAATGATAAATAATGAAATATATATTTATATAATAGATTTGGTAAAAATATTTTTTGGTAAAAACATATTTGGTAAATAATATTCTGACAAAGTTTCATATCGTATTACGTGTACATTAAACTTGCACGCAATTACGTTGCCGCATATACTGCTGATACCGATAATACAGGTATTTTGCATATAAAATCCGAATCAGATGGTACATTGCAAACGCAAAGTGGAATTAAAGATTGAATTGCAAGATTTAAAAAATGTTGCAAATGATATGACTCGAACTGTATTACGTTACGTACAGGATCATACGGAATTTTTTAACTTTGTAGTTTTGTGATATTTTGATTTTAAATTCCATTTCACACTTGCAATCTGTCATTTGAATTTAACATTTCTAAAAATAATTATTATTTATATATATATATTTTTTCTTCTTCATTAAATAATAAAACTTTTAGTGTATATATGCGTGTGCATATAAGAGTATAACTTTACATAAACATCTCTAAATTTCCAACCATTTTAAAATTTCTTTTGTTAAATTTGCTTTAAAGTATAAAAGTTAAATGAAATATTTTGATCTTAATGTTGTTTTTTATTTGCGAAAGGAGACACTGTCGCTGAGGAGATTAACGAAGCGTAGCCACTTGACCCATGGCACGTTTCCGGAAAACAGGCAAGGTTTACATGCCGCCTCGCTATTGTTATATTCGTCATTGTTATCCGTCGCGATGCATCGTGTTCACGTTATCAGAGTGGAAATCCTGTCTTGCTACATATTTGCGTGATCGCTTCGCTAATTTTCGCCGGCTGACCGAGGCGGCGAAAATTACGCATCCGCGAGCTTCGCTCCCACTAATCCTTAATCTTCGGTCCGTTGATGCTTTCTCTCGTCACATCCAGGTGTACTAAATTTCTCGCGTATTTAACTACTCGCGCTTACGTAACGAATCATTCCCGACAACTAGTACTTAGAGCTCCTGCCATTTATGTTCAAAAGATCATTTATAGTACGAGAGACATAAGGTCTGCATCTTATTTCGCATAACATAATTTATGCGTGTGTAGACATTAGCATTATACATTTCGAAACATGATAAAATTGATTTTAAGAAAATGTAAGCTCGTAGCATGAGATTAAATATCGTTGTTGACCTATGCAGTTGAAGTTATATATCGTCAAGTTTATCAGGTGACCGATTAGAAATAGCCTCGATTTTTTTTAATTAAATGTAATATACATATATTTTTTGTTTTATTTATAATTGATATTTTCTTTTACAAAAATTAAAAATTGATTTTCATTAATTGAATTAATATGATAATTTTATAAATTTTGTTAATTGTTTTTTGTCACATTTCTATTATACAAAAATTTTAATAATTTAAGGAAAAACTAAGAAACTATATATATTATATATTTTTTATTATTTTCATATTATATTACTAGGATCACAATGGGATTGTAAGTATAAATATGTGATTGCAAATATCTTCATGTTTGATATTGCATAGTATTCTAAATATTCATATTACAATATGATAGCATCACAAAAAAAAGTTTGAATGACCGTTTTATTTAATAAGTACTACGGAAAAGAAATTAACATTTAATAGGCATTATTAAGATGAAGCACGTTATTATAATGTTTATAATTGAAACACATGAATAGTAAAACAAGCGTAATTTATTGCAGGAAGAATACATAATATACGCGATTAAGATATATATCACACAGGCAGTTATACCTTGATATAGTATCGCGATATAACGGAATAAGTTAAAAAAAAAATCTTTGTATTATTTAACAAGAGTTTTTAGCTAATGAAAAAATTAAATAAAGCTATTAAAACAAGTGAAATAGAAAAAAATCCGACGAAGATCTCCGTCACTATTGCATGACTCCGGGTCACGTTTTATCTTGCAACAGTTTACGCGATAATAAGATTTATGATATCACGAGTAACTGACGGTAAATCAGCGATTTTTCGTTGAGCGTTATTTTCGTGATATTTCCACCTAGTATGCGATATGTAGAGGAGCACTGCAGTATTTTAGTTAGGTCACGTCCCCTTGAACCGATGCCAAATGTACCCCTTCCCCTTTTGTTCGCAAAGTTTTTCGCGTTCTCGAAAGCTTATGGAATTCTGCCTGCGGATCTATCGTAGGTGTTCTGGGTCAAGTGTGCATTCTAATGACAGCTGGATGCTAGTGCAAAGTTCCTATATATTTACATTATATATACACGGTAACGTAATATAATGAATGTATTTGTTAACGGTGGCTGTTTGATTTCTGCAAGAATGTTTTCAATATATGATGATTCAATAAAAATTATCTTTTAATTAAAGATATTAATAAAAATATTTAATAAAGATATTAATTAAAGATATTTACAATAACAATTGGAAGCTTTAATTCTTTTTCTTTTTAGAACTTGAAAAAATTAAATCTAAATTAACTCTTCCTTATCATTTTATATTATTATGTTTTTAAAATTAGTCGTTTTCATGGAATTGACTTTTTACTATATACATAAGCGCAGATGTATAAATTAATCAAGATGATATTTTTTGCATTATTAATCATGTATATATACGTTTTTATCTAGCACTAGAAACCTTATTTAATCTCGGAATCCTCCCTTCCTTTCGCGATTTATTATGATGGTTCTGTCGTCATTATAATGTCAGGCTTACGATTAGCTATATTTTATTAGATAATCTTCGCTTATGTCATGCTCATCGATTGTCTGTCTCTTCTTCGTTGCTAATTTTCTGGCATAATCGTAAAATTGATGAATACGGCGGTGAAAGCAGCATTTTCACGTAGAAGAGATGAAAGCAATTACTTATAATATATATAATATATGTTATATGCTTAAAGAGAAAGAAAGATCTTTTACTCGATGATTTAAATTAAAACTTAGAGTGGAATCGTACGATTAAAAGAAAAAGAGAAAATGATTCTTACTAAAGAAAAATATGTAGATTTTCTCAAATTAATTATATGAAAAATATTGCATCGCTAAGTAAAAGATAAAGAGCAGTAGAATATCTTTATAATCCTTGTTGATTCCACTTCTTAATCTAGAGAGCCTACGAAGATCACAAAATATTTCTAAAACTACTTGGAATATTCCGAATCAGCAGATTATTTAAACTGCATTTGATTGCAAGATTTTAATGCAAATAAAATGATAAAATATTCAACGAAATTTAACATATATGATATATTTATCTATACACATGCAACGAGAGACAGAAAGAGAGAGAGAGAGAGAGAGAGAGAGAGAGAGAAACTTTTATATCGATAAAATATAAAGTAATATTTACGTAACTCATATTAAAATCATTAATAAATAAATATTCGTAGATAACAATTATCTTTATGTTACGTATTTTATATATTTAATAGTATAATAATTTATTACTTAATATATTATATGTTTGTGATTTTTCAAAATACAATATATATATGTATATACATATAATAATATATCGTTAACTACATTTTTATTACACCTTCTAATACATCAAATTATACATCATGAAATTAGTATACATGTTCTTGATTAGTAATTTACCTACCGGTTTAGATAATCTACTTGTAGACCGTGTATAGACATTGTGAACATGGATACGAGGAGAAACTACTTCCGGATAATTATGGTAAATTGTCAGGTTTCAATCTTATCTCCTTGCAAATATTCGCACGTTACTTTCTTTCTTGGAACGTTAATTCTTTCTCGCTTATTTAACGGAATTAAAATCGGCTTCTTGAAAATATGCAAATCTCAAAATTTCTTTATATAATATTTTATTTTTTACATCTGTGATAAAACACATGGATTCTCGACAATTACTGTATATATGTATATATTATTGTTACAAAATATGTAAGCTTAATTGTGAAATATTTTAGTTTCGAAACAATATTGTTCGGGAAATAAGTTTCGAAGATAAAAGGCTTTTACATCATTACGAGAATAAATTATATTATTGCGAGGAGATAAGGTAATTAGTTTTACAAATAATAAATAATTTACGAAATTATATATAAATCGCTCATCTCATGGCTGCTCTTCTTCGTCGCTGGATGTCTCGGGATTTACTTTGTCTTGTCTTGCTCCTTCATGGCACTTACATTCGACGAGACACTTCGTGACACTCACTTTCGAAAACACAGTTAATTATGATTGCGCGCACACTAATTACTAGAATATGATGATAGTCTGACATTTTACATAGCATGTTGATTGTTAATGCACATGACGCGCACTTTATTGTGACAGAGAGAACATGAAAATTACAGTTAATTTTTACGAAAGTGTGATTCGCTTGAAATTGGAAAATTACGACCAAATTCGCACAATGTTATCTTTGTTGTTAACGTATATATATTATTTATGATAATTTTACTATCACATTATAATAGAAGTGAATAAATATATAAATTAACGTTAAAGATAAATATCCGCAGTAATATCCAAGCTATCGTTTTATCAACATGCGCGATTTGAGTATGATTGAATGAATTACATGAATTATTTATTTCAATAAATCATCGATATAGAGAAATCGCGATATACGAGTGCCGATTTTATGGTATGATTAATGAATTAATATACAGGATCAATAATGACTGTATTTATTAATTAAACGCTTAATTTGTATAATAATTCTTGAATCATTCCATTTTAAGTCAGCGATATTTTTTCAATGATTGAGAAATTCAAAAATTGATAACTTTGCTGTGATAATGCAAGTTAATGATTCAGATCTGCTAAGATCTAATAAGACGAAAATTGAAAATCATGCGAGTTGATAATCGCTAATAATTCTAATAATCGCATCGTAGGTAATAATCGCGCTTGGTATTTTCTAACATTTGTCATAATTACATATATAATATTTCGAGTGATAATATGACACAAGAAGCGCGCGACAAATTTTGTCATTCAGGTCTCGCTATGCGAATAACAACAAGACTACCGCACGTAAACAACAGCGCGTTATCTATTACAAAAATTCCACAGCATTTATTATGTTGTTGTTTACATTTGCGGTGGCCTTGCTATCATTGTGTGAGGAGACTCGAAGCAATAATCATCGCGCGCTCCATATTATGTCGTATTATCTCTTGAGCTATTATCGCGAGAAGTACTAACGAGTAAAAGATGTTGTAATTTTAATTTTGACAATTATCGTATCTCAACTAACTATTAATTTAGCACCGCGCAATATCAAGAAAGTGTTAAAATTATTGATGTAGATTCCGAATTTTTCAATTGATAAAATTGTTAAAATAGATTAACTCGAGTATTTAAAATCTATTTAATAAGTATAATTATTATTAGGCGATTATATATCAGTGATTTATTGAAACGCGTATTTTATGTGATTTATTCGATCGAAATTAATCACGCGAGTCGGTAAAGCGACAACATATTGTTGGATATTATATTCTGCAGATACATATCTATCTTTAATTTTAACTCTTATCATCTTCGAGTGGATACTAAGCTTTTTATGGTTTTTACAATATTTTGTCGCAATATAAAATAAAGTGCGTGTCGTGGATATCAACGTCGAGAATGTTACGTAAAGTTCCAAACAGTTGTCGAACAATTAACATACGATTAGTGATTAATACGCGAGTAATCATAATGAATCGTGTTTTCGCGAGTGACATATAAGTGCCATAAAGGAGCAGCAAAAATTAACAATGGAAAGAAAAGGAGGAGATTTGGAAAGACATCGATTGGAGCAATCATGAGGTGAGTAATTTATAATTTTATTAATTTATTGTTTGTTATTTATAAAAGAATTGATTTCTTACGATAAGGATGGCAGTTAAATTGAAAGTAAAAACACACATTTTTTAAACTGTCTTGGTTGACATTAGAAATTATCAGTTCATTATAAGTTTTTATTTTAAAAAATCAAATTACATAACGCTCTCGAATCAGAATAAATTATGTTAGTTCTCTAATGGTGTTGAATTTAGCAAGAAAATTGAAAGAGGCGTGTACATTAGAGTTTGTGCTGTGTCAATATCAGTCTTACGCATCGATTTTTTCGCTCTTCGAGGTCGGTTTCGCGACTAGAACTTTAAAGGCGTCGGCCTTTATGATTCTGTTCTTATAAAAAGAAAAAAAGGAAATGAGACGAGACACGTGGAGCACGAGCTCCCCTCACGCTTCGAAACACATCGCGGCGGGCAAAACGGCTCCCAACCGTTTAATAATATATTCAAGACGCCCCGTCACATATATACGACGCGATGGCGATCATTAACGTGCTTAACACGCGTATATTACATGCCCGCACGCACGCATGTAGCCATAAACGTGCGTGCCCGTGCTCGTACTCGAGAGATTCCATCCGCGCACACGGCGACCACTGTCTCTTAATGCATTGCATAACTTGTAAAATTATCGCGGAATCATTACTTGGCGCCGTCTTTACGCGCTGCGACTTGCCGCGTACGCTGGCGTCTAGTTTATTTTATCGTTAATTGCTTGACATCGTTATACCGGCCGCAGACGATCGTGTTGATTGGCACGTTATTAGTCGGAAGAGTCGAAAGAGTCGGTTCTACAAAAATTATGGTTGATGATTAGATGAATTCCAATGAATCAGTATCAGTAGCACATTAGAATTCGGCAAAATAGAATTAATTATTTCTCTCCGACATCACACATTTGAAAGACAATTATAAATATCACTGACATTTAATAGCCTTGATTATATTAAGTTAAATTAAAAAAATGTTTTTTTTTTTGTTTTTTGAAATATATATAAATTGTCCGACGGAAAAGCGCTTTATTTTGCATATTCGATTTATTTCTCCTATGGAGAATTACTTTTACCTCGAACATTCTCGTACACTTGACCATTGTCCGCAGAAATCGGGATCTCGTATAATCGGGAAATCGTATAATGAAGTATTCTAGTCCTGGCGACGGTAATTGCGCGCGGTTAGTTCAGCTGGGCGTCTTATTAAATGAAATCATTAATTAACCGAGCGGATTGTTAACCTACTTTTCCGTATTTGCCGCTGCGAAATCGTTGCTTCTCAGTACATTATGTATACTATATTTATATATTTTGATCCTTATAATTTTTTAGCGCGTATCCATGCGATTTATCAATCCTATTTATCGAGTTTTCAAAATTACTGTCTGATCTACACTTTCAGAAAACTAATTTTTAAGCCACTATATTTTTCTCATTCGTTTTTGTCATTAGATTCAGCAATTAATTTCTTATTTTAGACAACTGATCAAAAATATATTTGTAACTTTAAGAGGCCAACATTTATACAATTACATGGTCAATAAGAATCATACTTTATTTAAATGTCTTTTAAAAGGATTTGAATTATTTTAAACGTGGAAATATAAAAGGTATTACAAAAACATTTGATCTTTATGTAATAAAATCTCAAGGTCTACAATTATATCTTTTTATTAAATTTTGCTCTTTGTTATTGCAAATTAAACTTATTATTTATACGAGTTTTGTTTTTACTTGTTATCTTTGCACGGGTTAACAAAATTTTGTTTCAATATAAATATCGCATATATAAATCAAATAATTTAATGCTTATTAAAAAGACCTTGAGAAATCTTGTCTGGAAATGATCTTAAACGAATTTGTAATAAAAATTTGTTAATTAAATGACATATTTAAACCAAGTGTTTTATTTATGCATTAAATGCGATACGATGATTGGATAATTAATACGTCGACTAGCCATATGATAAGTGCCGGAGACATATTTTTTTACGAACCATCAATACGATGATTTGTGCTCCTTCTTGCTCTGGCGTTTCTCGCTCGCTCTTAGTATATAAATGATGATGCCATTCACCTCTGGATAGCTCAACTCGTCGCATAAACTGCATTCGATAACCGTGACCGTAAACATTTGTGTTACGTCTTTGGCAGAGATGTGTCGCGCTTATGTAGTCGAAACACAGCGGATACATTGATTAATTCTCTCTTGAAATACATGATCCGCTCGTCGTAATGGAATATATTACAATGTTATCATCGTTCTTAGAAATTAACGATTTAATTTAATTAACCGGAAGACTTTATCTACGAGCAAAGTGTCGATAGAATAAAATAAGAGCATCATCAAGGCAAATCTAAGTTATGCATTAAAAGATAATCGCTTGCTAAATGTGTGTAGAATATCAACTCGTTGTAAGAAGACATTTTGCTCATTGCAAGTAATTGCGTTCTTACTTTGTTTACTCAGATTTGTTAAGTTTGTAAAGTTTATATATTTGACAAGGAGAGGCATAAAACTGAAATATATACTTTAATGTCATCATCATTCCCATTAGACGCAAACTTTTTTTATTTGGTCAAAACTTGGACTTCAGAGATGAATTCACCAAGTTTCTGAAAAACTTTCAGATTTTTTTTACACTTTGACATTTCTGTGTTATGGTCATTCTAATAGTTGCCAAACTTATTTCGCTTACTTGAATTATAAAATCACACACACAAATTATCATGTTTTTTCCTGCCTTTTATACGGAGAGGAAAATAAAAAAAAATGAATGCTCTCTTAAAAATTTTTAGTACGGTAATATTTCAGTTACTAATGTTTGTCCCATTGCGAATATATTAAGATAATGCGCACATGCGGTTTTTCCGAAACGTGTTTACAAGTGCAATTGATGACGCGGAATCAGCTAATTAACATATTACGTAATATGTTAATATTACGGACCATACTATGTGTTCCTAACATGTGACACGATCATATCTGCGCGTGTTTTTCATGACCGCGGGGTCCTTCTCAGATACACGTCAACAATGTATATCATCAGTTTTATTGTAAATGAACTTCTAACCGGACCCGTAAGATACCGCGCCTTTCAACGTTATTATTTTAAATGCACGATGTATGCAATATATTTGCTTTCGAGAATATGAAAATAGTACGTTTTATCTGATCAGTAATTAATTTTATTCTACATTCTCAAAGCCATTAAATTCGCATTTTCTTTAAAGATACTTATTTGCTGCTCGCATAATCCGCGTATCTAACGGCAGCTGAATCGCGTCCGCGCACAATGCATATTATTAACGTTGCATTCGCACGCACCGTGGACACATCCTTTCGCCGAGACAACCAGCAGCACGAGCCACATCCTGTTCCGATTGGCTCGTGTGTTGTGCGCTGTCTCTGTTATCTCGTGTACGTATCCAGAAAAAAAATACTCCTGTCGCGCGGATAAGACCTTTCCTTGGAAAGTGTAGCGAGCTTCAATCGCGCGAGAGAATTGGATTCTCATTCTATATTTCTTGGCTTTTTTACCATGCACGTTTTACGCGTGGGCGTAGCAATACTGCAGAAAATCATTGGTTTTTTATCACGAATCTTTACGCGGTAATAATCTTGTGACCTGCTGCGAACGGTAGTCATGCGTAGTGACTCGCTCGCGAAGGTGAAATAATGGCTTGCAGCAGCTGTTTTACGATTCGTCTAATAAAAAAGTTTTATGTGTTTTTTATACAAAAGGAGAGGTAGACTTTAGATTATATAACAGTTTTATGATTAAAGAGTAAAAACATTACAAAATAAATGCATTTCAATGAAAATTTTATGATGTGAGAAATAACTGGGGGATGAATATGTATAAGTATTACTTAGATTGCCGGGAAAATGAAAGCACCATGGATATAGACTGTTGAATAATAATTTCGTGATATAATAATTTTATGTAGTAAAGAAGTTTAATATGTGTCACGTATGTAATTAAAAATTTTAAACATTTTTAAATTAAAGAAAAAAAATTGAAAGTTGCATTATACATAATCAAGTATATTTAAAACAACTTCTAATGTTTAGATAGATATATATTTACATTATATTATCATATAATTGAGGCAATTCCAGCAGCGCTCGTTGCATTTAACGATTATATTATACTAATGCCATGAATTCCATTAGAAGAAGCAAAATTTGCATTTTGTAGTTTGTTTCAGTATTCTTACCGAATGATATTTCTTTCCTTCTTAGATTATTTTGGACAAAGATAGCAAAACTTTCCTTAAAACTTCTAAGGTGATATCTATAATATTATTTTTAATATTACATTTATTTTTTAATTGTCAAAATTAAAACTTTGAACTAAAAGTCCATCAAAGTTTATCTAAAATTAAACATGAATGAAATTTTATTTCGTATTCGTGAAATTTAAATTGCTGAAAATTCATCGAGTTTTAGAATGAATATTAAAATATTTAATGAGATAATTCGTATATTACGGACATGCACGGGTGCGTTTGTTTTATGTCCGCACCTTAACGTGAGATAACGCGTCGTAAACCGGGGTCATTGTCTACACGTGGTGCGGAAGAGCCGCTCTGATAAATTTCCGGCTTCGTTTAGCCAGATGCGGCGAGGATACATCGGATACGTTGTCCGCGCTGTGACTCGCAGGTGCACCGCGACGAGGATAGTGCGTTTTATCTGTCTTGCAGCGAATACGATGTTATGACAGTTTCCGATGCATCGGAAATCGATTGCGAATAATTATGCCTCTTCGGCCGATTTCTGCTTCCTGACGGCTAAACCCATCAGGATGCTGATAATAGGTGAAGATAGGTCGACGATGGCGGCCCCGGGGCCGCTCTGATTGCACCATTACCTACTTGCGCCGCTACTAATCACCAACCGGCGGTGCATATATACGTGTGTATGAATGCGTGTATGTGTAATCGGTTTATCGTAATTAACATCTCGCGGAAGCCGGGCGAACGAACGGAAAATTTCCGAGCTAATAGCCGTGAAATTCATTCTAATTCTCGGCAATTTGGGAAATTGTGCGTTCCTAATACAAAGCTTTCAGCCCGTCAGCAAACACACACTTGGCTACACTTACATGTTATTTAATTAAGTATTATTTTGTCTTTCTTTTTATAGGCTAACTTTTTTAAATCTCATATTTAGTGATTCTGAACGAAAAAGATTTTCGAAAAAATAATTTTGGAGAATTTATTTTTGTAAAAAGATTTTTAAAGAATTTATTTTTATTATTCATATTAAATGCTATTTAAGTTAGATATGATATTAATATTATCGATTGTATCTATATTAACTATCGGAAATCGGCGATGGACAAAGATAATGAATTTGTTATCCCTTTATTCGTTCACATAATTGGATTTCACCGCGAAATGAAACCACGTTTTGCGCTTGTTTCTCTCTCAGTATATTTTCTCTAAATATATTGTTTAATAAGTAAACCAAACTATTCCACCTTAACAAAATCCAGAAAATATACAATAAATGGAAATCATTGTTTAACATATTTTAACATAAAGTTAGAATAATTTTTTAAGCTCTATGATATATTTAAGGGTAAAAAATATTTTTTACTATAAAACATGGATCATGGATATATTGTAATAACCGAGTTACTTTTCTAGAAAGTACTGAAAAAAATTCGCGTGGGTGATACATAGTAGTTTATATGATATTCGTCCTAATTTTACTTCTGGCAGCTTTGTGGCTGGGAAGACAAGCGCGCGCTTCTAATGGGATACTTCGTAATTGTAATCTGCGTGCATTTTGCGGTAATGGCGAAGTTTAACACAGCGCTAAGTGCACATCCGTATTTGAAATCCCTGTAGCACGTCTTGTTTGCAGAAATGCGGCGAACAGACGCTCGGGCGTGAAGTCTTCGCGCTCGCGAGCAGACACGCTTTCTGTTTTTACTTCGCCTTTGGAACGGACTTTGTTATGCCGCTCGGCCGAATAATAATTGCCTCGACTTTCCATTTTCAATGTGAATATGTGATCTGTTTGCCAATAGTATAGGAAAGAAAAAACTATTAAGAGAATCCTCGCAAGTTGTTCCTTTCTTGCTCTTCATTATATTTTCTTTATATTATTTTTATATTTTTCTCTTTGATATATATATATTTTACATTTTTTAATTTTATTTAAATCGTAAAATTATCGATACTTTTATGCTACTTATTATATATATATAATTATTTTTCCGCGTATAAAGGAATTTAAAATAGGAAGATGAAAACGAATTAGAATATGATTAAATGTCAAACACCGATAACAAAATAAGTAGCATAAAAGTATCGATAATTTTACGATTTAAATAAAATTAAAAATGTATATATATATATATATATATATATATATATATATATATACATTAACTACGTTAAAATAACAATTTATAATAACTACAATAACTTTCTTCCTATATTAGTTTATTTTAGTGCTTAAGTGCTTTAAGTTGCGGAAAGAATATTTGCAATAGACTTGAAAAAGAGAGAGAGGATTCTTTCTTTTTCAAGTCTATTGCAATAAATTTTATTTTATTTTATTCTTTTCCGTCTATTTTAATTTCTTCCTTTCTCGTTTCGCGTGTTGCATTATTCCCTATTTTCCCTCGTATTCCGGTTAGCAACCAGCTGTATGCCGCCCGAGTGATCACTTATCGATCGCATATGTCGAATCGTTGTTTAGACTTATCAGCGAATCAATTGACCGGTTCTCAGAACACGAACATGGCCAACGCGCGTGAACCCCGTCACGCTCTTAGGGCACCTATAAATTGGATCTCTCGTAGCAAATATCGAGGATGTAATAAAGTTAATGCCAGCGCTCGTTGAGTACGAATGACATTTCGATCTCGGCGAATAGTAGAAAAAAACATTCGCGTTGGTTATTTGCGTCGAGAAACAAAATAAACTTGATTAGAGTCGAAATTACATTTAATTCTCTGATTTTATATAAAATCAAAGAAAAATATGATATATAGATCATTCCATTTGTCTCGTTCAACTAAATCGCGAGACAGCTTAGAAATTTTCAAACATGTCGCGACGACACCGCGCGACTATTCCATAGATGTCTATAACAAGGAACACCTTGGCGTATACTTGTACGGACACATATGTATGCGAGAGCAACTCTCGCAGTTACTACGGTGCGCCAGCATCGGTAGGCTCCCGGCTCTCTCTCTCTCTCTCTCTCTCTCTCTCTCTCTCTCTCTCTCTCGCAATCTCCCCCTCTTCGATCTCTTGTGCATTCACGTACACACGCACGTACTCTCGTTGCACCGCCTACGCGACAATACCACACACGTGTCAACGTAAGGCGGATATACTCGTCATGAACATTGTCCGTCGTATCGTTTTGTCGTGAGCGTCCAGTAACGGATCGATTACTTTCTGGACCCCGTATACATGTATTGATTGCGAAAATTACTCTAGAAAAAAAAAAATAGATGAACGATAAGCAGATAAACAACTGAATCGTTCTTTATTATGATATTATCAATTTTTACATTTGTTTTTTTTTTATTTGCCTTTAATCTTTACTTCCTCCGTTTACTTCATTTCCGAAAGACTTTTTTATGATTTGAAAGAGGAGTCCCGTGGTCGACGAACGGCAACCTGTCGACCCGTCGACCTGGCAAGTCCGATAAACGCGTACGGCATTATATAGTGTGGTAGGGAGGGTATTAGATATACTTGTGTGTGTGTGTGAATGTGTTTATCGCGACCGGTCTAGTCAAAGAGAGGAAGAGAGATGAAGATACGGAGGTCCCTGGTAGGGAGAATCGAGAGGGAAGGAATGATTAAGTCCGTTTTATACGTTCGTGGAGAGAGGTGGAGATTGCAACAAAAGCGATTTAGTTTACAGAGCGATTATACAAAAGCGATTTATTAATAAGAGATATTTATTCTAAGCTTGAATTACAAAAGCGATTTATTAATAAGAGATATTTATTCTAAGCTTGAATTAATTAAAATTCTCGCTTGGCGATTCAATATTTATTTTTTATTGTAGCATCAATTACTATATATATGGGGATGAAAATAAAAGTCTGTTATATTACTGTTCGCTTTTGTTTAAGGCTTAATATTTTTTCATGTTTTTATCTTTATATTTTAGCAATTACAATATACATATATAAGCAGAAATATTGAAATTTTTTTTAGTCTTTGTTACACGAGACTCTCAAACGTCAAATTAATCAACTTCGCTTTTTGTAAATTTCTCGATTTTGAAAACATATGATTAATGCTCCAAAATTAAGAAATTTACAAAAATTTTACAAAATTAAGAAATTTACAAAAAGTGGAGTTGATCGTGAGTTCGAGAGGCTCGTGTAACGGAGGTTTTAAAAAAAATGAACATATTTTCACTTATATATATATGTATAAGTATATTATAATTTTTAAGATATAAAGATAAAAATGAAATGCCCATATGATTTAATGATATATACGTACTGAAAGAGAGAGTACTGAAAAAGAAATATGAATAACCGTTCAAGAATTGATTTTAACTCTTCGCGAGACGCGATAGGGCCTTTACGTAGCCTCGAGCGAGACGTATCACCCCTCGCGCGGGGAGGGTAGGACAGGCAAGGTAATAGTAGTAGTAATCGGTGACCGGGTGTGCGCGCGGGTGTGCGTGCCACAGAGCGGAGCGTAAGAAAGCAAGCGGGATGAATAGTGGGGGGCGGAGGGGGGGGAGGGGGAAGCGTAACCTCTCTACAAGCAACGCGCGGACCGCGCGCGATCGGCTGACGGCGGTGGCCGTGGAAGAGGTAGGGGAGTCGTAGAAGAGAGGCACGGCATAGCGGCGAAGGTGGCACGTTAGTAGTGCTGAGGAGAAGCGGCGCTCGGTACATATAACGCGCGCGAGTCTATCGCGGTCTCCCCGATAGCGAAACGATCCCCGATCCCTTGGCCTTTGTCGATCGCGGTAAAGTGAACCTCGAATGGAATACGCGCGAGGAATGTCCTTCTTTGAAAATCGCGCTCGACCGGTGCTCCTCAGGATGGGTTAAAACGCGTGTTCTTCGCGAGTGTGAATTACAATCATTCGTCGAGAAATCACTGAGTGACGTGACGTGACGTGACGTGACGTGGTCTATTTTTCCGAAGATCTTCCGAGGAGAGGTTTTAGTGAGAGATATTCAAACGGATGACCCGTTCGTCCTTCGTTCTCTTCGTAAGAGAAAGAGAGAGAGAGAGAGAGAGAAAGAGAAACGTGTAGAGACTCCGAGGGGAATAACGTATTATGTATATTGTATTGTGTCCCCAAGTCGTCGGTATTCTGGAATCGTCTGCTCGTCGCGCTTGCGTTCAAGGCGAATGAACTGCGTACGGCAATGATAGGTCTTCGCGACGCGGCGATGCTCGAGTAATGAGAAAGCTACGTGATCGACCGAGCACGACCGGCAGTGATAGAGAACGAGAAAGAAAGAGAGAGAAAAGAAAGAAAGAATATATATATATATATATATATATATATATATATACACATATATATATATACATATATATTCAACCTCGACCTTTGCGTGTCGCGACTGTTGTAACAGCGTGCGGCACAACGCGACATCTTCGTCACGTCACACGTAGAGGAGTCTTGAACAGTGCGCAACATGTCGCAATAACGAGAAGAGTCTCGCAATGAAACGAGTCTAGTATTATTTAGGCTGCAACACTGTGGAAACGGAGTACCTTGTAACTTACCAAATAACAAATCTACTTAGTCGTCGTGCAATAGTTCTCTCACGATTTGATTAACAAATTTATCTCAACGAAACGATAATTTGATTAACCTCGCGATAAAGAGATTTCGAATCGATTCGGAAAGAATCTATCGAGGATTTTATTGGACCAATTGACGAGAGTATTCTCGAGCTCAACGAAGTTGATTATTATCTCGTCTCATGATCGACTTCTCGAAAAACTGACTGCTATTAAATCGTCCAGGAGACGGAATCAAGTTGACATTATCAACTGTCAAAGAATTGTTCCGGAACCACGTGCTTCCTCGATCGATTTCGGAGCAAACTGTGCATCGAACGCGCAACAAGTTGAAGAGCGAACACGTGGTGAACGCAACACGCGCGCAAATCAATTGAAGTGCCCATCCTTACGTAAGACTTGGTGACGCATGCAGCGATAACTTTTGATCGTCGTTCGACGTTGTCGCTGATAAGAGAGCCGGGAGTTCGCGAGCGGGCAGACAATAAATCGAGAAGGAGTGATCAGTCGATTGCGATTCGCGGCGCGAGGATATCTCGTTGCGAGAGTTTTCTCATGAAGGAAAGCTGAGTGTCTTAAACTCGAATACTTTTTTTTTTATCGCGTCTCGAACATCGACGACGAACTCGCGGGTCGAGTTTGACGGTTCAAGAAACTGTCTAATAATACAAAACTTTGAATCGTGGATTGGGATCATCGCAGATGCTCGCGATGTAGGCGACGTTACTTATTAAAATCGTACGATACGGAGTGTCGGCGTTCAAGGAAACCTCGAAGAGGTTCTCTCATCAGAGGACATAAGGCGAACGCGGACGGGATACGTTCCCTCGGATACGGAAGAGAGGGGCTCACTTAATTATTAAGCGCGGCAGGGCGCCAAGCGACTTTGAATGACCTTCGTATTTTGCGGCTTCGTCTTCGACTCGTCGGACGAGAAGACGAGACAAATGCCGGTCGCTTCGGAGGAATGGGTGCCCCACCCGGGCGCCAAGATAACCAGTTCCATCACCACCGTCAAGGGTGCGACGATACAGAGCACAACGACGGCCTGGATGTCGCCCTACAGCAGGACGGCGCTATCGGATCGCGGAGGGCCCAATCATAATAACAACAACAACAATAATAACGGTGTGGTTATACTGGATGGCTGTAGACCACCGGCGGCCACAACGGCCAGGAGATTCTTTAGGTGGTTCAGCAGACTGGGACAACCACCGATGGGCAAATCAGGTAAAAGAAAAAAAGTGAAAGAGTTCAGGGATATTCGTGATAAGTTTTATTTTATAGCTTTGTAAAAGCTATTTAAAGGTTATTTTTTTTAGTAACGAGGCAGATTTTTTGAAATATTGAAATCCGATTCTCTAAAAATAGATATATCATACGTTGACGCACAAACTCTCTGTATAAATAACCTTAAGTTTTGTAGTGAGCTCTGAACAGATTGATTGTCTGTTCGAAGAATAACGTATATTCATTGTTTGTGATCTCGATATCTCCTTCGGTGATATCTTTCAAACTGTTTTGTTGCAATATTAAAATTATCTCTTTCTCTCTCTCTCTCTCTCTCTCTCTCTCTCTTTTAAAAGAAAAGAAGAATACATAATTAATACGTATTTTATTCTTTGTTGCTTTAATCTTTAAGACTAAAAGAATTATATAATGAATATGTATATAATGCTGTGTTATTGTGTTCTGTAAAATTAAATTGATTAATTTAAAATTTTGCACGTGATCCATAAATAATCTATCATCTTAGATACCAAAATATTTTGCAAGGCTTAATTTTTTTATTTTAGATGTCAAATATAATTATATGTGTAAATATACGATTCATACATTTATAAATTATCTAAACAATTTCACTTAAGAATTATGGAATATAACAAAAATTATATAATTATCAAGTTTCTGAATTCTTGAATTCTCTACAGAACAGTTTTTTTTGTATAAATACATTTTTATATTCCTCTTTAAAATTTCGAGTATTTAAGAGGTACATAAAATTATAGGAGAGGATATATAATATTAAAATACTCAAAAAATTTTATTTCTTTTTTCCTTTATATACGGATACAATTAATAACTTCTAATACATGTTATCCTTAGAAACGACGTTTGAAAGCTATTAAACAAACGTAATCAATCGTGATCATAAGATTCGCAACAAATCAATAGAGCAACTCCCGCACGCGATTGTTTCGAATTGCATAGATCGAGCCGCTTTCTTCCTCTCTCTCTCTCTCTCTCTCTCTCTCTCTCTCTCTCACACACACACACACACACACACACATCCGTGTGTTACTGTTAGTCATCGCAGGTGCATCGTACGTGTGCGCGGTAGTTGCCGTTAATAAAAAGAATGCGTTCGCGCGCGGTGAATACGCTCTCGTATGTAGTTGTAATGGGTAATTGAGGAGAAGCGCGGGCATACAGACATTTATACCATATGTATATGTGTACATGAGCGAGTGAAGTGCAGCGGCGTTAACGGTTCTTCTCTCTTACACGGATTTCTGCTTTTCATAATACGTGTATACACGGTCGTTCGTTGCCGATGTTGTTTCGTCCATATGTTGTTGCGTCGAACAAAGAAACCGGCAGATCTAAAACGAGTGACAAATGAGTCGCTTCGGTTAAACAGGTTTCACGTAGCGCGATGCACCAGGTGTTTGAATCTCATGAACATATACTGTGTGATCTGTGATGGACATCTAGTATTTTTTTTTTAATTTTGTTACAACAGTCGTGTTTATCCGCTACACGAAATGTCATGCGCTTTCTGAGCTTAAAGTTAACTTTAAAGCGATGTTTATTGCCGCAAAATGTAATGATACTTTATTTTCAATTTTTTATATTAAAAATATTAATTATTATTTTATCGCGACTTTCTCATCCTTATCTTTCGAAAGATGCAGAGTTGATAAAGATGAAAGTACAAAAACTAATTTTTTTTTTTGTATTTTCTCTTCTAATGCAACGAAGATATACAGATCGTTGCATGCCTCGTATTATTTATTAGTTTTTCAAGTGTTTTTAAAGATTTGATTAGTTCATGAAAAATTAATATCTTCAACTTTTTATCGCATTTGGATGCACCGTTTCGTCTGTTAACTTCTTATTGCATTGGATAGCATAACTCTCACGAAATTTATATCGAATGTCTAACGGCGCATTAACGAGCATTTCGCGTTTATATAGCTCGGGAATAATAATTGATATCGTATATCTAACGCGTCTCGCGTTATTCGGAATTTCTTCTGGGCGGTAAAAGAAATCGTCTAATTAAATTTTATCGACAAAGCGTAAAATGAGGACTCCGCCACCGACGGCGGTATTAAAATTCGCACAAAGCCGCTGTTTCCTCGGGCGGAACTCTGACATGAGTACATGTATAACACACGTGCCACATTCGAGACTCGGCATTGATTTTACTGCTCGCTTCGTTGAGCGCTCTTTTGAAAATTAGGACCGAATCTATTATCGAATAATTGCCGATGTTAGGAAATAAGAAGTATTTTTTATTTGTTTTGTTTGTCACATTATATAAACTCAAATATGATTTTAAGATAATAATTTTAATATTGAAATGTTTTTTTTTATTTTATAATATTTTTAATAGAACGAGTAATTTTGAAAGTTTTGAAATTTTTTTTATATTTATTAAATATTGATTGTTTATCTGTTTTAATCTACCTTAATATGGTCTGTGCATCGCATTAAATATTAAAAAGTATTTTAAATATTTAAATTACCGGTGTATATCTTATTAAGTTTATTTCAAAATACGATTAGAAGTATGTGTAAAATTTATTTAAAACTTATAAAATATTTATCGCGCGGATTAACTTATGTCTTGTTTGCTTCGAAATACTAGTGACCAGAAATGATACAAAAATTGCAAGACAAAAATATATTTATATCTCCCATCTATAAATTTATTGGCAGATTGTACTGCAATTATAAATATAGAATGTCTATTTTCTGCCTCTTAATGTTTGCATCATGAATAGTAGCGTCACATAACTTTTATAGACGTAATGCTCTACACTTGTAGTCATTTCGAAATCTTACCGATATGATTATGTAATCCGGGAAGAACTCTTGGAATTATGCATTAAATAATAATTTTTACTGGTGATATTTTTTTGTTAATTGAAAATAATTTTATTATATTTATGTATTTGTGATTTTTATTTTCTAAATTTTTGAAAAATTTAGCAAGTTATATAATTATCAAAATAGCGATGATTACTTAAATGATAAAAAATATGGCATTTCTGCGATTAATTTCTTGAATTTAACTTTCAGTCTAAATTTATCGGAATACTTCGCAAAATTGGCGGTTGAAAATTGCTGTTTTGAACTGATATTCTAGTGTGTATTTTATAGTTTAAAGTAGGTCGTACACGTGACGAAATACAAATCGTGCGATTGGAGGTAGGACCCGATAAGTTGACCCACACGTGTCGACAACCGAGCAATTTCGAATGTCGCAATAACAACAGGATCCGTAAACTTTACTTGTCGTTTAACAGAATTTTTTTTTTTTTATTTGAGACAACAACACCTCCCTTAAACAGTCTGTTAAATTTTTTTATGACCGATTGTCCAAAAATTAATTTTTAATTAAATTAAATTTTTTAATATTTATATATGAAAGTGATACTTATGTCATTCAACGCGTCAAATTCATTTTTATTGTTGATTGTCTAATCATTAATATAAAAATGATAAAATAATAATTAGGATTCTATTAAAAGATACAATCTTAAAAAGTTTTTCATAAAATACTTTCAGTTACAATTCTATTTGATATAATTTCGTATAATACTTGATATAATGTCATATAATATTCTTGATACTTTTAGTAATAATTTGAGTGTGATTTCTCTTTTCACATTCAACCATCTAAAAATCCGAAAATAAACATATTTCACGTTTGCTAAAGAGCCGTACGTTGCAATATTTCTGAAATTGGCATTCTCTCGCAATGTGACGCAACGCAGCACAGCGCAATAACTGGGCCGGAAAGAGGATGAACCGTAAACTCGATAAATAAACATTAGACTCGACGATAAAACAAGGCCGTGTGCCGCCGTTGGCGAAGGAATTCAATAATAACCACCGCTTCGTCCTCTTCGCACGAAAAAGAGATGCACGTTGGTGTGATGTTACGCGACGCGAAACAACAATGCCGAAGTGGGTTGAGTGAGCGAGCGAGCTTCTTCCTCGAGAAAGGATCGGGACAGGAGCGTGAGCAGGATTATGTTCTGCTGGATGGAATTGTAGGAGCTTCACGCTAGCCGATGCCCGCACCATGGAAATTACTATGCGTTAAAAGTAGGCTGCGATCAGAAAGATCCTTTGACTTTGGTTGGAGTCTACTCTGAAGTTTTTTTGTACAATTGTAGAAAAAAAATCTCTCAATCCGTAATATAAATTTTCAGCTATTTTTCAAGCGATATAAAATTTAACTTGTCTTGTCAAATTATTTCACGTGAAATCGTCACTCGTCAGAGTGCTATTTTTAATATGTTTCGTTAATATGTGAATCGGTATTTTTATTTTTTCGTGTTTGACGATAATACCAGGAAAATACGTATTTCCAGATATATGACGGCGACTGTTAGATCAGACGGAAACGGACGGGTAGGTAATTAAAACGCGTTCCACAGCCGATTCGCAGGTTGTCCGCGCATTGTCACCTGTCGGCTGTCACTCGCACCTGTCGACCGACCGTTGGTCTGACTGACCTCTCGCTATCGAAACGGGCCATTGAATTGCGTCTTGAAATTATTCATCGCATTCTTGCTATTGTTCCTGCAACTCGAATTGTTGCGGAAGAAAATTAATTCTTGGGTTTCGAATTATTATCTTTGCATAAGGATTTCTGCTGATATTATTGTTGTCATGTTAAAGATATTAATATATATTCAGAAATTAAATATAACTCGATAATTGAAGACTTTTTTTGTAAAAAAATTAAAACACAAAGTTATTTATCGCAATTTTGTATTTCGCAACGTTAAATATTTTAACAACTGTATTACACGACAATTTTTTGTTAAAATAAAATCTATTTCATATAAGCTAATTTCATATAAAGTATACAATAATATTTTTTCTTATTTTATTACGTTAAAATGGACGAACGTGATTTGCTGTGCACTTTGAAATCGATGTCGCGACGCTACCGAACTTTTCGCCGTTATGTCGTAACATTTCGAAACTCTGGTAACGTGCCAGCCAATGACACCGGTAGATAATTGCCGATTACTTACGTTATGTATGCGCGTGCGAGCTTTCGCCGATTCGTATGTCAAGTCGCGTTTGTAAATAGCTTTTGCAGTGTTAAGGTAAGCGGGTCTCGTACAGAAATACGGTACACGAGAGACTTCTTAACGACAATACGTTGTCGACGTTGTGCAATTCCGGACTCGCTCGCGAGGGACAGCGATATAGGCGAAGAAGTCACGTGCAATTGCTGCACTTGTCTCGCGTGCGACGTGAGAGCTCAACGATTCGATTTTTCTTGCCGGGAAAATCCAATTTTAATCGATGTATCTCGGATTCTTAAGACAGCTCTCCTTATTATCTAAAGATAAAATCACATATTTGTCTGTAATTAACTGAATTTAAAATGAGATTTTATATTGAAGAGTATAATATTACTAGTAGAAAAAAAAAACGTTTTATATAATATCATGATTAAACCACTCGCACAGGTAATTTAAAAAAGACATTTTTCTCCGATTAAAATATTTGCAATTAGGAGAAATAAAAAACTTATTTTGATATTTTTATACAATTATTTTTATGAGATTTTATTTCATATATATACATATATTTAATTTTATATATGTATTTTTTTTATAATATTACTAATGATTGTATGAAAAGCTGTGCTAGAATTTCTTTCTCTTCGTCAGAGATATTATAAGATTTTACTGTATTAAATAGTGCATATGTACATATATTCATTGCATTCAAAGAAAAGTGAAGAACTTTTAACTTTAATCGTGAAAATTAACAGCTTCCGTTATTTTCGTTGAGTCATCTGAGATTGATGAAATTAACGTAGTTGCGCTGGTCGTTCAAAGAAATTGCATCGTAATATATTCTACCGTAATTCAGCAACCGCGATAACGAACCCGCACAAGGTGTTAATATACGTGACGTGACAGCGTGTTGATCATTCTTACAGTCGTCTACTTCGCTATCAGGAATCCGTGCCGGGAGGTCATTGCCTCGTAATCTACCCGTGAGGAAGAGGGGCGGGGGAGGGAGGGAGGAAGGGAAGAATGATCCAGGTGTCTGGAAGAATTCATCGACTGTCTTTGCAACGAAGTCGTTTGCCTTCTTGCGAGTCTGCTCGCGTACGCGCACGCGAGTGTCAAACACCACCGCCGATGCATCCGCTCGCTGTAACTCACGCGAATTGTCGCTTCTCATTCGCGTACGATGACTAATGCATCTCGAGGAAAACACGTACGTCGGTTTGTCTCCGAGACTGGATTTCCTTGAGAATATTTTTGATCGGAACAACGATGTTCCACTGCACCTTTTCCTTTGCCACGGTCGTTGCACAAGATCGTTTATTCCTTCTTTCCTGGAAAGCGCGATCCGCATCCGTATGCGACGTTCTTTCCGGCATTCTTATTTATTTTGCATGAGGTATGTGCCGGGAAAATTATATTTTTCTCGTTTATCATCTCGTAACACTGCAGTTAATTTGACATATGTCAAAATGATAAACCAGGTAATTGGTACATTATGCTGTTAAAGATGACAGATATGATCATTTATTTAATAAATACTCGAATTATCGAGAGAAATAAAATGACTATAATTATACTATTAAAAAATATCAGGTCGCAATTATGATTGATCTATTTGGAGAACATGTACAGAATTTTGAAAGGGATATGTTGTATTAGAATTTCAAAAAATGAATTACATTTTTATGATATTCAAGGAGATTTTTCATTATCTCTATGATTTTTCCAATGGTTTCTCACAAATCATTTTAAGCAAAGTTCTGAAATATAAAATATAAACATGAAACGCGTTTTTGTAATTTTATACAGTATTGGTTTTATAAACAAGATTTAATATCTCTCTTTTGCGCAATAGCGGAATACATCAGAATTGAGCAATTGCATCGCGCCACGCATTTGACGAGCGTCATGAGACGTCACCTGCGAGATTTACACTCGACCAGAAAGTGAAATTTCGTGATAATTTTCGAGGCACGTGCGCGTAACGATGGTTTCGAAATACAGGACGAGGGGGGCCCGTCGAATGCGATTTTCGTGCGAAGATTAACACAACCGATGACCCTCTCGGGACTTTCACGCGATTGCGGAAACGGACGGATGCGACGACCTGCAATTCTTTCGTTTCACCGACATCTTTTAATTTCTACTCGTTTATCCATATTTTTATATAATAATATAATTTATATAATTTAAAGATTTAGAGAATACCATTGTGACAGATCATAGTGACATATCATAGTGACAAAATATTAAGTTTAATTTTGAAAATTATATATAAGACGGGAATAATATAATGTAGGTTTCGTCAGAGAATTTTCAAACGCGAATTAAAAAGATGAGGATGCTCAGCAGAGAAGTATCTTTTCCGATATACATTATTAACTACGCAAAATATGCCGGAAAAACGTTGCGAATAAATTAAATTGAAGAATAAATGAAATTAAAATTAAAGACTCACTTTATACTGTTCCACTTGCATTATCTATACGCTATTTTGCTAATTGTTCGTCGAAGACCAAATACTTCCAGATCCTATTCTCTCTGAAATACGAGTTTTAAGCTCAATATAATTCACGCTCTGACCTCATTCGCTGACCGTTATTATCATATATCACTTTCAAAGTATAAAGTTATACACTTTAGAGTTATTTCAGTTCTTCAAATAATAAAAAGCAAGTTTGATTTCAACACAAATTTCAATATGATTATTTATACAAACATGTTAAGTTATTAATTATATAAAATTAATATCAATATGGATTTTATATATATTTTTAATTTATAAATAATAATTTAAAATAAATCCTTTATTTTTTCAAAATATTAACTTTACTTACGTAAAACTTTTAAATAAGATAATATAATATCATTATTTTGCAAACTAAAAAATATTAATTCTATAAATATAAAAACGCACAACACATTTTAGCTTATATATATTAATATAACAAAACACTAATATATATCTTTAATAGTAAGATCAACTTAAACAAATTATCTTATATATTAAAAAAAAGAAATCATGTATTTAGTCCCTTCTCACCTTTCTAAGATATTAATTTTATTTAAAAAAGTTTTGCTAATTTTGTGTATATGTATATCTTTCTAAGGACACAGTTTTTCAATAAGATCTTTAAATATCATAATATATATAGATAAAATGTTCAATGTCACAATATACATAGACTCGATGAGTGGAAAATATTCAAGGGAGATATTCTGCAAGATCTCACGTGAGGTCAAGGATTATGCGCGAACAGCTATTGTTTGTAATTTGTGGCGACTCCTTGTCTCTTTCCCTTTTTCTATTTTTCTCTCTCTTTTTCTCTCCCTCTCGCGAAGTCCATTTTAGTAATCTGCAAACGCCTAGTCGCGAACAAAGCGTCCATTGTCATCGCGCGTGTGCGACATATGCGCGCGAGATTGCGTCTTTCGCGCGAGTTCTTATAATGCTCGCCGGCCGTTTGCGAAACCGTCGTCTCTCGTTACGGCCGGCGTAAGGAAAGGATAACGGATCGAGACTGACTGCTATTATTTGCTCTGTGAGTCTTACGAGGTCGAGTGTCTCAGCGATGTTAGAAGTGTCGTCCAACGATTCTTTTATCAAATATTCTGATTAATTATCAAATTATTAATAATATTATTATATGTATTATAAATTATATACATATATTATAAAGTACATACATTCTGTTAAACGTTGAAAATATCAAAATGACCGTTGTAATTGTTTAGAAAATTTGAAAAAAATTTGCAAGAGTTAATTAATTTTTAAGATCTAATTTTTAGAGAAAGAGAGAATTGTGCATTATTTTATTTCTATATTATATATGCTATAGAATTTAGCGTTTCACTTTTTTTCCATATTCCATTTCTATTACATTTAATACTTTTATATATTTACCTTGAAGCTTTAATTACCTTCTTTTACACATACGTACATAGGATAGAATAAATTTAAAACCTAACCGCGCGTCGCGTTACGACGCCGTAAATATGTATTAAATTTTTTAACTCGTGCCTGCATGTTACGAAACCAATGTATTTGTGCGAGTTAGCGAACAAGCGAATCGGAATCGAGCCATAATATATCACGAGTTTATATCGATTAAGGAGCTATTCGTGTTCCACATTACGTCATTGTAGATATTGCAATGTTATATCTCTGACCATATTTTTTAAAAACCAGCAATAATGTTCAAATATAATTGAATTTTTCTATACATCTTTTATTTCTGCTCCAAATAAAAATATATGTTTTGAAAATGAAAATATAAATGATAAAAAATTGTAAAAAATAATAGAAAAGATACAATCTTTATCGTCTTATTAAATACGATATGAATGTTTCAATTTTTTTTTTTTTTTTAAGATGAATTTAATTATCTTGATTCTTGGATTTTTTTTTTATAAAAAACGAAAATTGTGATTGCGTTTGTTAAGCTGTTACAGTTTAAATTTTGAACGGAATCTTTATATCATAAAAATTTGATTGTTACTATTACATAGTATTTTAAGTTTCATATTTACAATAGAATGCAAATTAAACAATAAAATACTTGCGTTTCGTAAGATATCGTTAAATGTGCATACAAAAGCAATTGCTGGGAAAATTCATTTTCAAAATTCGTGAGTATGACGCGCACTCGTTAACTCAGACGCGACTCAGGCTGCATTTTATAACGGGACGCTAAGGAACCGAGTTAGACCGGCTTCATGTGGTCGCACGATTATGTCGTAAATCACGCACGCAGGTAACGTCGTGGATAATGCGGAAAATGGCGGCGTGGAAATGCAGATAGAGGAAAAACTATCGTTGATGAGACTCGCCGCGAGTCAGGTGGACAATCAAGAGAGTCACGACACTGAGTTATTCAGCGCGATGACTAGATTTGTACATCTATAACTGATATGATAAATATTGAGTGATTAACATATATTGGTAACATAAGCATCAACAATCTTTTGATATATTGCAACTAACGTATACTAATGTCATTTCATTTTATTCGATTAATTTATTTGGTCTTTAATAATGTAAAATAACGTAAAATGTGAAATTATGAAAAAATATTTCATTAAATACATATTAGCACATTGTTAATATCTAATAGATTTTTCAAAAAGGGAGTATCTTTAAATTTTTTAATTGTATTATTTTATTAATACTGTTGGATGTAAACAATTGCATTTAATATTTATCATATAATGAATATTATTATCATAATTACATTTATCATATACTGAATATTATTATCATAATTACATTAATTACAATTTTGTTAATTAAAATTAACAATATGAAGATTATATTTTTTTAATTCGATATATTGAGTTTCTATAATATCGAAAAGTTTATATGTAATATAATTTAGAAATATATATATATATATATATATATATATATCACATATAAAATAATATAAAATAAATATAATAAATATTTAAAATAAATATATATAAAAATTATAAAATTATAAAATAAATATTCAAAATATATGTATATGTGTGAAATAAAAGTGCAATGCGACAACTTTGTAAACAAGATCTTATCGTTTTTTAAACCGCATGATGATGATTTGCATATAATCCACATTTTGCAATAGATTGTCGGCCTTGCCGCAACTTCGGGTTTCCGAAATCGCATCCCGATATGAGCCACACAGCTTTAATATTTTCTCCCCGAGCAAACATGCATCTTGCATAACACTAGGAAGTGAAGGTGCTGTAGTTGCACGCAAAAAAAAGTAACAGAGATATTGCACAGCGTCAGCGGATCTAATTTTTAGATTACGACTTTTAGATTAATTTTTAGATTTAATTAACATTACGGTTCCGGATTTTTTTTCTGTCTGGGAACACATTGCATCTCATCAAATTTTATTTTTTGTTCTTATTCTCGAGAGAAACTATTTTTCTTTAGGAAAAAAAATCTCGCTTTTGAAATAAACAATCTATCCGACGAATTTCTACGTGTTTATAATAATTCTTTAATCTAAAATTTCTATCTAATAACTTATATTTAATACTTATATTTTTCCATTTTTATGTATAATATTATCGCGTAAATATCACGTTTTTTTTATAATTTTGATTATAACTACATGCACATAGAAAAAAGAAAAATAATTTTTAGAATTATGTGACATAGCTTAAGATCTCGAAATTTTCTTAACTGTGATTTTAAATAAATGGGTTACTTGATATATTTTTAGATAAAAAAAATATATATATATATTTTTATTAACACATAACTAGAAAGGATCTCGTATTTTTAGAGTTTACATGTTTTTTTATATGCTGGGTGAAGATAGTTATTGTCGCGTGTTAGGATCTCTCATTAATAAAGCTCGAGCCTTCCTGTGCGGCTGCTATTCAATGATAGTGGATTCGCAAGCAACCAGTCGCCCACGCGAATACATAAAGAATACGTGAACGCGACGATTGTTAATTGCACGTGGCAGGTTCGCGTGTGTTCCCTTTCCTCTCTTTCTCTCTCTCTCCCACGGGGAAACACGGCTTATTGTGCGTACAATTCGTACATCTTGTCGGCGCAAAAGAAGGATAACGCGTTTCGTAATCGCGCGTGTTGATACAAAGGAATGTTTAATTTTTGGTACGAACGGAAACTGCATTGCGACACTCGTCTCCCTATTCAAATGACAGGAAATTGTTGCGCGAAACATTTTCTTGCGCGCTGCATCATTATTTCTTCTTAATTTTTCATTTTCTCATTTTCAAAGGGAATAAAGAATCTATACAATGATAGATAAGCCAATCAGAGTCAGCAAGCATATGATGATCGATATATGTAGCATTCACAGTATTATAAAGTAGTACTAGAATTCCGATCCTTCTTCAGGTTCTTCTTAAATATTAATAAAAATTCGGGAAGGGGGACATATAATCCTCAAGGTACTAATTTATAAAATACCAAGCACAGATTTTTCGCATCAGATATCTAGATGATATGAATAAATTAAGTCAGTGTTTAAAACCATACACAAACTTAATGTGCAATATTGTAAATATTGTATAGCTATAGTAATTGATTTTACTCATTTTTTTTTTAAAATGCAATAAATGTCAAAAAATGTTGCCTATATATGGATTTGACAAATTATGATGGATATTGATCTCTGTTAGATATTGATTTCTCCGATTTGTTATCGCTGCACAAAGACATAATCGTTTACTACTGAAAGCTTAGAGCAAGGAAGGTATCGGCATCTAAGCAAGCAAAGATTACTAAGAGCTCGTTGGTTGCGCTCGGGCGAACAACTGGACACGAACATGGGCGTTAACCGCGGCGCACTCGTAATTTTCGCAATATAGCATTCGTAACAATGAGCAACGCGCGCGCTGCTTTGCCTGCTTGCTTGTCCACCCACTTGATGTAACCCCGGCCTTCGTTTAACTCTCGTGGCTAATGCAGTAATATGCTAATAACATCTCGGGTCAAATGAAATCGTGTGGGAAACGCGACGCGCGATACAACGTCGAGTCTCGAGATTTTCGAGCAACTTAATATAACAAACTGCTCGTTATACGAGATTATACGTATCATTATGCAATTGCACAAGATGAAGATTTTATCGATTATTCTTGATGATAATTTTTGATAAAAAAAGAAATATAAAAATACGTATTCTATTTCGGGCAATTTCATGTAAAAAAAAAATTATTTAAAAACGAAAAGATTAGAAACTTTTATTTTTAGAATTAGAAAAGAGAGAAAATATATGTATATATGAGGTCATATAACTTGAATTTTCAATATTTATATTAAAATAATCAAAAGTTCTGTTTGCTTATAAATCAATGAAAAATGATATGAAGTATAAAGATGAAGAAAATGATTTGATTTTGTAGATTTTTAGTGAGAGTGTGGCAATAGAATGTTTAAACAATGTTTCAGTTTTAATATGCATTCGTTTATCTGTAAGCTCAGCTCCGATTACTATCGATTCTCGATAGTCTGGTCAAGTCCTCATTAATGTTTCATGGGGAGGTCAGGACTTTATTAACTGGACTTTTGCATATTTTATTTCAGGTGAGTGCAATGACCAACTATCGAGATGCCACCTGCCTATATGTAAGTGGAATCACAAAAGAATTTATCCGAAAATGGGCATCTGTGGAAAATGTAACATAAATACTTATACAATCTTATATCTATATATCTTTCTTCCTTTTAATTTTGTTCTTGAAAAATATTTCCAAATTATATTTAGTTGCTTAATTATATTCTCTTACATATAATTTGACAACAATTTTGAAGATAAAAATAGAGAGAGTTTAGTTTTTTAATTTATCCGATTTTTTTAAACATAAAAGTTAAATGTTTTAAGCAAGCCATTTTAAATTTGATTTGTATAAATCAGATTACAGATTGCGTGAATATTAAAATGCGACTTAAATTTTTCCTCCCAAAATATGAAAATTTTAAGTTGCCTTCACTTTCTTTTTTTACACGCGCATTTTCTTTACATTTATTCAAAATTTTTATATATTTTCTACAAAAAATCGCATATCTGAACGTCTTAAAAATTTTATATTTATATACGCTATATAAATTTTATGTAAGGTATATTTTTTTATATCGTCGGAAAGCACATAAAGTTCTCTGCTTGTAGTTCAATTTTCCGAGTTATGTCTATTTCGAGACTTAAAAGCTTAATAGTTATCATATTACATTCTTACTTTCTTCTCTATCTCTCTTAATACTGCTTTAATAGAAACTTGTTTGGCGCGAGGGATCTCGCTTCGAGAGTGAATTAGAGTTTTAAAGATGCACATATCAGAGAGAGAGCCAATGTCATTAAACGTATTGGTGAGATAAGTTACGCGAGGGAGATAGAAAAAAAACCATCGAACAGGTTTATTAATATTGTAGAGAAGATAAAGAAAGAAAGGCTCGATGCGCGCAGCTAAAAGAATGTTTTTAATTATTTGTCTCCTACCAAGTGATAATCGATATGCCGATCGAAATTATAATTAATGACCTACTCGACTACATTCTTGATGAGAAACAGTTATCGTTCTGTTGGATACCTTAGAAATTAATTTTGTAAATAAAGTTTAATCTGGAATCTCTGATCTCTTTTTAATGCAAGTTTCATTTAGTACAAATTTTACTATCGATATATATATATATATAAATTTTTTAAATTAACTGCAAATTTTTCATTGCTTACAAAATTTTCATTTAACGATAATCGAAAATATTGACAATTAATTGCAAGATTTATTTTCGCAGGATGATAATATATATATATATATATATATATATATATATATATATATATATATATATTATCATCCTGCGAAAATAAATGCTGCAATTAATTGTCAATATTTTCGATTATCGTTAAATGAAAATTTTCGATTGTCGTTAAATCATATAAAGATGAAAAATTTTTCACAATTCTAAATGTGATCTTTGTAAATGCTGAACACACACATTTTATAATAAACTTCGCGTGCAGGCGGGTTTAACGGGTGTTACGAAACCTTGCTTTGTAGGCACGATTTTGCGGGCTCTATAAAATTTTCGAGACCGAGACACGCGGCGGAATGCCATGTGGAAATGGAGCTAACGGTGATCCTGCTGACGTATAACGAGCTGGCTCGATAACGAACCGAAAAATCATTTGCTCGAGTTGCTCGCGAAACAACATCTTAACGAACTTTGACGGACGCATGCAAATCATTCGTTGCCTATCGGTGACATGTATAATTTGTTTGAACATTTGTGCAAATTATTTATAAAATAATAAATACTAAAAAAAATTCTAACGTTAATTATAATAATAGTTAAACTTTATAACCTTAATTTAATTATTATATCAAAGTAAATGGCGATGGGAATTAAGATGAGAAGCAAAGTTCTGTTATCTGTTGGATAACATTTTTTTTTTAAATTAACTGCAAATTTTTCATTGCTTACAAATAAAGATTTTTGGATATATTCACATCGATATGATCAGAAAAATATTTTTTAATTTTACTAAAAATTTCATCGTAGATTTAACATTATATAAATTTGTAGATGACAACATAACACAATCACACATAAAACACATAACATATAACAAATCGCCATAATCGAGAGTATTGATTCATATTGTTCTTTCGTCTTTTCCTTTGCATTTTCGATAAAGTTTGTAGCGCGAAAACATGCGTAGCATATCCATTCCAAGGTTACGAGTCGTATTTCGCAAGCTGTCTTAAATTCTCGCACGCCTTTTTAAGGCGATCGACCTTACGCCGGTTGTCTCCTTTCGCCTTCCGTGCGAATATATTTTCTCGCGGTAAGCCATTCGTTCTAGAATCGGACGACGGTGAATTTATGAAGGAGTCCGTATGCTTCTCGCCAGCAAACCACGCGATTTATGCGACCCGGATGTGCACATTTGCAATCGTACATATAACGCCAGGAATCATCGGAATATGGAACGCATAACGACACGGAACATCTTCTTTTGACCGATTGCATTTTATTGCAGCTTAAAAAATGCATCGATAAATTTAAAGCCGACTTTTTTAGCAAAAATGTAGTGTAATTATAACGCGCGATGACTAAAGATAAAATAAAAATTTGTGAATTTTTATTAATTAACAAATAATATTGTTTCGTTCTTAATTATTAATAAATTTAACGAGAAATAACAAAAACGAATTATTTTAAATTCAATTGATTTAGATATTTGTGGAATCATATGTACATAAATATACATATATTACATTATAATTTTCTTATCAATTTAATCCGACTTGTTTGAATCATGTTATTGAAAAAATGATGCTGCAATGCGGTAGAACTTATTATTTTTTATTTTATTATTTTTGTCTCATTTCTCATTCTCTACATTTTCTCTTATATTTTTGCTCATTATTCTTTTTTCAATTATTTTTTTTTTTTTTATTTGTGAACGCGATTGAGTTTTCAAAACAAGCTTTGCCGAGCACATTCAAATTCGTATTCGAGCGATCTTTCGCGTTAAAATTTTTACTCGATTGTCCGCCTTGTATTCTGATTCAAGAGAGTATTACGATCGCGAGACGAATAAAAATCACGTTTACTACTTGATCCTTGTACGTAATGACCGGTACGTGAGCATTGTTGCGTATTTCAAGTGAAACAGGATCTCGTGATTGTTGACGACCTACGGGTTATTCGATCTCACATCTTCCAGAGAGAGAGAGAGAGAGAGAGAGAAATCTAAAAAGATTTAGTAAGAGTACCGATATCTTTAGTCATGCGATGTGATTTTTATTTATTTAATTTATCAAATTATTATCGACATTATTAGACAAGCTTATCTGGAAAGACAAGGATCATTGTTTTTTTTTTTTTATTCAACATGCTTATTTATTTCATATTAATAAATATTTTATAATACAAAATAAATATTTTATAATACTATATAGATAGCCTTTTTTGAGGAACAGAATATATATAAAAAAATATTTTTTATTTTACTACACATACATGTGTGCGTATATGTGTATTGAATAAATAAGTTTCGATAATTGATATGTGTTATCTTCACACAATATATTAAAATATTCTTGAGCAATGGAATACAGAAAAACTCGTCTCTAGTCATGCGATTTTGCATTCATCTCGATACAAGGTGAAATACGTGCAGTTTTACGAGATACTTGATGTTCCGAAAAATAATACTGCGAGACTTTCACCCACGAATTCTTTGATAATATATTCTTCGCATCTCGGTCATATATCTTACAAAATGCGTTGTAATCTGTCAGTTGTAGTATCTTTGGACACGCATTTAATTGAAACTCGTAATTTTTTATACTCGATCGATTTGTTTTTGTTTCGCAAATTAAATGCGATCTTGAATTTTTAAGATTTTTATATTTATATATACAATTATGTCTTCTCTAATTACCGTTATTTTACTATTTATTATTACTTATTTATTCTACTATTGGCAAGATTTTAGTGCTATCTTATTTTATTATTAAATAAAATTCCGATTCTCAGTATTTAATTCAGGGACACTTTATGTACTATTGATATCGGGAAGTACACAATCATATATGCTCAATGTAACCCGCGTCTTCTCGCTCTCTCCTTACTCTGTCTTGTTTCACTCAATGAATTCCGTCGTATATCAAAGTAGTTGTATCTTTATGGAAAAATCCGAAACGGACAAGGCATATGCTTGCTTATATCTTTTCACCTCTTTAGCATTTTATTATTTGACAGCTGCAAACTATGTTTATATATTAAGAGATATCATGCAAGATTTCAAAAAATAATGATTGATTAATTAATAATGATCAATTGATAAAATAATAATTAAATAACAGAATAAGATTAAACTTTTTTCTCGTCACATTATTTTATATATCATTAATTTAATTTATACGACAAGTATTAAGTTCAAATGATATATCGCAATTACATTTCTTATCTTATCTATTAAAAAAAAAACGATCTTACAACTATCACTTTAAAGGATAAAACCTCACAAGTTTTAATTAATCTATGATTGATCTAAAAATAAAGAAAGTTAAAAGGAGACTTGGCTTCATTACGAATATCGATTTATTCTGTATTTCTCTTTATTCTCGGGTCTTCGTGCTCTTTATACGTCTCAATTTGAATGACTCGACAAAAAAGATCTCGGAAGATATATTAATCCAACGTGGCTTTTAAAAGATTAATACGGGAGAAATATATAATCTCGTCGCGTACGCGCCAAGTGGCTCAATAATTATTATTCTGCTTCGCGGCCCCGCTGTTTCGGCATCTTGATGGCGTGGCGCGTAAGTGCGGCTTGCGGGAAAGTACGAGAACCGGTATTTAAAGCTTGTTGCGTGACGAAATTATGGATTAGGTGAGCGGCGGCATTAAGACGCGGACGTCTATGTCGCGGCAGATTTTTGGGTCAAGGCGATGAGCTCTCGCGTCCCTCTCTCTCTCTCGAAACACGATCTCCTATACTGGATTCGAGACTGACGATTCTGTGTTTTTCTCGTGAACGCGATATCGACGATTCCGGTAGGAATGACGCGGATGTATCGGAATAATAAGTTCGATACGGAAGGAAAATATTGAGCAACCGCGATCGCGAAAATAGCTAGTTATTCGCGCGTTTGTAACTCCCTTTTGTGAGGAATCTTAAGATGTAGAGGCGAATATCGCACTATGTTTATTCGCGGCAGCGCAAACCATTTGCAATATTTCATTCGAGAGAGCTGTAACGACATTATACATGGATGTTGTAAGTGCTATAAACGTGAAATGTAGCAGAGGAATATATTCCGAAGATAAAATTCTGCCAACTCTATTAAATAACATAGCTCGAGGTTGCGCCTACTCATTTTCATTGTTAAAGGTGATGATTGTCGTCGTTGCTTTCCGTGGAAACGAGCAATATGTTTTCCAACTTTATTAGTCCCTCGGTAAGATTAACGATACGGTTACGGGAGTTAATGGGGCTATCCCGTCCCACTTTATTCGCTCGCAGCGCAAAAGCTCTCGCCGCGTTGCGCAACGAGTGCGCGTATTTGTGCAACGTGATGCGCACTCACGCATGTACATACGTACGTTCACGCGGATATGAAATGCGCCGAAAACTGCGACGATAGCCGTCGAACTCTCGTTATTGCAATTTTTCAGTCAATCTAACCAATGGATAAAATTCGTCCAAAAAAAAAAAAATCTTATATTAATATCTGCCTCGATATTGTTGGTATCACTACAAGAGTTGAAAAAATTTTCGCGGGTTTCAAATCAATATCGATATATTTGAAAATATGTATTGTATATTAACATACATATTCATTTATTCTATGTAAGAGATTTTGCGAAAGAAAAAGAAAAAACGCTTTTGTCTTTATTTTATCGCGATATGCTAACGATATTAAAGTATTTGCATATATTTGAAGCGCTTGTGCTTCTATAAATGAAAAGTTGTGGAAAATGTAGAACGATGAGAATAGAATAAATTACAATTATATAGTATATATTATAATTCTATACACATTATTATATTATTGGCAGGTTATTATAATGTCTGTTTTGATATTTCTTAGATACTTTAAAACAATATTACATTTCGTTTATGTTTGTTATATATATATATATATATATATATATATATATATATATATATATATATTATTTTCAATATTAGTTATAGTTTGATTCATTTATTTTCTAATACTTTCAACTATTTGACATTTCTCTTAAAAATTTGCCATTAAATTAATGACATCAAATGTTCTGGACGCGCGCTTTTAACGAAGATCAGGGACATAACGAGGACGAGACAGTGCTGTAAGACCGGTAACGTTATTAACGGTAATCGTTATAATAATGTAAGACGTAAGATGCGGACATTTCTTTTTCCCAGTCGAAACGTGCTTCTCTCTTTCTCTCCTTTTCTCTCTCTCTTTTCTCTTTTCTTCTTTTTTTTCTATCGATTTGGCTTGCGCGAGTACACGCTAAGATCTTTGTGAATTAGTTAGTACCGCGTTAATGATTTCATGTCGACAGCGTGCGTAATTTCATTTAACGCTTAAATAATTGCGTGTCGAAATTCGCGAATTATAAATGAAATGCTGAAAATCACATAGATGTTAAAGATACTTATAAGAAGATTGAGTTTCTTTTGTACACAGCTCTCTGTCGAACATGTCTAATTACATATATTTTTAACAACGTAAAATGCGAGATATATTTTAGTCAGAAATTTTTACATTTTTTAAATATTTTTAATGACCAGTTTTTTTTTTAAATATTATAAATGTGAATAGTTTATTGATTTAACTGGAGATTGAAAATAACATTTGTGTAGCATCTATATTCAAAATATGTATTATTTTTTTTTATTTTATTATTTTCTGAAAGTTATTTAATTTTATAAATGTTTTTTATAGGTCTGAAAAAATACAAAGTTTGTGTTGATTTAAACTGAATATTTTTCAAGAGCATTCTGCTTTTTTGCACTTTAAAAATACAATTGATTGATTTTACAATCAGCATTTCAGCTTTGATTCTATGCACTTGTTTCTCCTTTGATCTTTATCTTTTTTCGATAAAATATATGTATCAATTGATTGCCAGCGCTCGGTAATAAAAATGGCGCAACGATGAAATCGGATTCAGGCTCTATTAAAAATTCTGCATGTATTTCTTTTTTTTTTTTCTATCGATATTGTGCGATGGATATTACTGGTTGCTCGAGCCTCGAGCTGCCCCGCGATCGAATCGACGGACGTCCGTGAAAGATTACCGAGCTTTGAGTCAGTCACACACTGTATATTCGATTCGATATCACGATGACGTTGCTAACTGGCATATCGAATTCACCCGGATGGATACGCGGATGTCGATAATGGAGAATACGTTTCAATTCGCTTTTCTATTACGGTACCAAACTTGAATGTACGGTGGTCGATAGTTCGTCTGCTTGCAATCAATTGTCACGAGATTATTCTCATTGTTAGCATTGCTATTGTACCGTTTGTTTCTTCGATTTGTTGAATTTTTTAAGGGAGTAGTGAAATAAGTTGTTTGATCGTGTACAATTATTTTTACAATTAGATTAGTAAAAACATCACATTTTGATTGATAAATAGCGGAAATAACGTAACATCGTTTTTGACGGTTGTTTTTTGGAAAAATTGTGTATCACGATTGATAATTTAATATATTAATAGAAGAATTTTATTTTCTGCACAATAAAGAAAACATTATATATGATTCTTTCAATCAAAAAATATTTAAACTTTAATTTTATCTTTGCAAAGTATCAATTTGCGAATTAATTAAATGTTTATCATAATAAAACAAAAATATAATAGCTATCGTTGATATTTAAAATATTGATAGAAGCTGTATTAAATTTTTGTTTAAGCAGAGCCGTAAGTTCTATGAAATCTAATTTTATCGGGATACATATTTCACTCACAGGCATGTTATATCAGCATTTATTAATCTATATCAAAGTATATGCATTTTTATAGAATATTATATCACTGCAACGCGCTGTTCCGATTTTTAGCGAGACAAAAACATTCAAGCTTTTATCCTAGGTCAACTCGGTCAAATGCAGTTATCGTATTTTAAAAGCTTAATCTCGAAAATTATATATCTGATTCTTGCCTCATTTCTGATAATGCAAAAGTAGGTCTTGGAAATTTATATACGAACTATTTTCGATTAAAATCTAAAAAAGAAAATGATATGTGCTAATATGTGTAATCATGCTGTTTTATTTCATTGCGCTTTTTAATTAGTTAACAATGGTTATAATTACATGACCTGTGAACTACTTCTACGATTTTGCTACATTCTTCTTGCAACTGCTGCAATTATATTCGATCCGATATCGAAATCGCGTATTTTTATCTCTGAACTTGTTGAGATCAGAAAATGATATTCTTTATTCTCTCAAACTGGGTTACGTTTTCTTCTATCTATTATCGTCCCAATTTTTCGCCAATATGGACGCGATTTCGAACGCGAATTTTTCAACGGCATTTTAGCTTTGCCACTTCTTGGCGCAGATTTTACGAGAAAACTTGTCTTTAGCGTGAATTTTACGAGAGAATCGGTTTTTAGATTTTCTCTAAATTTTATGAGAAGACTTGTGCTTATCGTAAATTATTCTTGTATAATTTAATTTTATTTGTTACAAGATTTTAAATGAGAATATTTGTGCAAGATAAGATATCAAATTAAGAGATTTTATTTAAAAATTATATAAAATAATTGAAAGACTCTCTGTTTAATATTTAAAAAAAAAATCATTCTCTAAGATGTTGAAAAAATTTTTTGTATTAAGTATTTCTGTAATAAATCTTTTTATAAAATATTGATGTAAGTTCAATAAATACTTATCGAAGGCAAACGCCTGTTCTGGAATACCGTCGACATGCGATAACATCACACACACACACACACACACACACACACACACACACACACCACACACACACACACACACACACACACACACGCACACACACATCATAGTCATACTAATCCATTATCTTGGTCAAGGAAAATACTATGTCTCCAAGTGCTCGGATTTATTGACGCGATAAAAAAACCAAGTCCAAATTTGTTTTTTATTTTGTATATCATGTATGCTTCAAATGAGACATCGTCATTCGCCAACCTTGACTTCGCAGGACCAGCGTGCGTGCTTAATCGGGATGATGTTGATCCGTGTCCTGACCTCCGAAGTGGGTCGTCGGGTCGGCAATCGCGACCCGCTATCATAATTATTTTACAAGTGTGTTTCACGTGTTTGTTACAAGATTATTGTTGTTATTATCTCATGCCCTCGAGAGTGCACGATTCTCGCGCAATAAAAAATTCGCAACTTTTCAAAATTGTCTGGACAATGTACTTTATACATACAGGATGTCCCGCACTTTTTAAATTTTCTCTTTCATTAAAATGTCATTAATTTTATAAGTAAAATTTTATTATGAAACTTTCATATTCTTTAAAAATAAAATTGACTATTATTAGAAATTATTGTAAATTACTTAACTGTAAATTAGATAAAAAATTCGTGCGTGAAGAAAGATGTCCTGTGCACAGCGAATCGTCTTATTGAATTTATGAATAGTGGCGTTTTATTGAGTTACATATAAAATTTGTTTATCCATTGGATTCATAATCAACGCGTTAACGATTTGATTATCTATTTTTTAATATCTTTAATATCTCATCGAACATGTGCCTTTAACGAGGAATGCGATGTTTCTTTTTCTGTCATATCATAACCTGCTTTGATAAAGATGTTAATTTATTTCTGTTTGCGTTTTTCTTATTCTATTAATTACCTTGTTTTACAATATCATTAATCTTTGGAATTGCGCGTATTTTTAGGAACATTTGTATCGAAATTGTTTTGCTGCATTTAGTTTAATCAAAAAATAATTTATTTTTTTCTTATTTCTTATTATTTATTATTTCTTATTTTTTATTATTATTATTATTATTATTATTATTATTTCTTGCAAAAAAAGAAAAATAAATACGTTTTGTGCAAATTTTGGAATAAACAATACATTAGAAATATTGTAGATTTTCTGCAAGAAATGAGAAATAAAAAAAAGTACCATATATGGTACTTAATAAAGATATTTCACTAACGCAAAAATATTAAAAATATTAAACAATATATTAAATATTTTATCATAATATTTTTGAACGAAGTGCTTCGTGATCACGCGAAACTTTTGTCGAAATTACCGCACTATTTCGCTGAATAATTAATGAAGCCGGCCACATTGGCGCGGTCGCACTTAGCGTAATTACATCGCGCTACACCGTCATTACTCGGTTTTCGTCAGTTTCGTAGTTTGAGACTGATCTCGAGAGTGCCAGGGGCCACGGGTTTCGTCGACTTTCCAGAGGATAAATACCTGCGCGATAGCCGTACACATTCGTCATTGCGGGAGGCAATATCGCCTGCGTCATAAACTTCTTCGTGTGGAGACGCGGAGGTACACGCGGCCAGAACTACTCCGCGAAACCACATTTAGCACCTTTCTATCTGTAATGGGTCTGTTCTTAGTGGTTCTTAAGTGCAGCGGTTAATCTCACGGTGCGTACGCTGTTCTCTTGAGCTATATATATCGACGCCAGCTTCTAATCCGTCCTCGTTATCACGCTGCAATTTGCAAAAAGCTTAATTGCGGCCATGAATTTACGACCGCGAATAATAGAAATTTAATTTTTTATATTGCAATATATTACATATATATAGATTTATAGAGATAAAAGCATAGCAAGTCCAGAATACGTTATATATCTATATATATGTTTTTGTATTTTAATAACGATAATGTGATGAAAAAAAATATGATACATTATATATATATATATATATATATTTGTTACGGAAGAATTTTTTATGATATAATTGAATGGATAGTAATTACATTTTACGCTCTAAATAAATAATAGCTTTCACGGAGATAATACAACTATTTTTTTACAATTCTTTATACGGTTTTTTTATTGATAAAAAATGTGTTAACATAATTTTTGTTTGAAAAGTTATTGCAGATATTAAATTTATTTTAAAAACACATTTTTATTATTTTTACATTATTTCTTTAAGTATATATATCTATTGTTATCTTTTTATTAACTTTATATGGATCAAATTTTCTTTGATGAGCAACAATAACTTTTCAAGGCATTGGAGATACTCTCTACTTGAAGCAATTATTGCTCTATCTTGCAATGAAAATTTTCCCACAGTATTAATAGATAGGTATGCTAGAAAATACCTGGTGGATGGAAGACGAGAAAGAGATAGAGAGAGAGGCATTCATCGATCATTTCTAATTCTCGATAGTTAGGCTACCCTTGATGCACGATACTTGATTGTAGTGCACATGGGAATATTCGCGAGTAAAATTAGCGGTATTACAGTTTTAAGTATCGGTGAAAGTTTTCCTTAACATGGATTTTTATCGTGAAATTATTTAAGGAATGCAAGTTTCAAAAATGTATAAATTGCATATGTCACATTTATTATATAATATTACATAAAATTCTTGTGAAAAAAAAAAAAATAAAATCTGAACCGATGATAGTCGATAATTTATACATAAAATTATGAAAAAAAATATAAAAAGAAAATTTTTTTAGGAAAAGTTCATTTTTATAATAATCATTTAGCATTTAAGAGTGATAAAGATATCCGACATATTTGTGCATATTTAATCGAGTCGAAGAAAAGGACGCATTCGCTTTTAACATCTTATATCTCGCATCTAATCTCGCTTCTTTTTTTGCGCGTTTTTGCATATTTGATCACGCAAGTAACGCGAGTTAGCGCGCAATTTTATCTTATCGCTTTAAAGGTGCGGTGGTTTATTTTTTCTGTCGATTTTTCATCCGATCAATGCGTTTTTCCGTAATATGCAACTTAAGCTATAACGCTATTTATTTCATCGATCGTGCCAACGTTTATTCTTCGAACCGCGGGCATTGTATTTTTACGCGTCGCCCGGATAGAGAATAACGTAAATTCAACAACGCATACTTCTTTCCCACTTTAAATATCCGCAAGCTTGTTTTTTTTTAAACTGCCAAATATTTTTGTTTCAAATATATATACTTTCTACGATTCTCCTGGCTGCTAGTTTTATCAGCTTTGTTATTATATATGTTCTAAATTTTCTTTTTTTTTTTTTTGATCCAGATAAATAAGCTTTAAATAATTAAAAGAAAATTTATAGAATCTTGTAACATGAAGAAATATCTGTTATACATTCCATACATCAAACAATTATTATTATTATTATTATTATTATTAGAGGAGCTTTTATAATTATACATTCTTGCTTTATATGTATGTATTTTGTTTTAATAAAAAAAATTAACATTACAAAAAATATAAATAAACAATTATTTTTTTGTTAAGAAGCTGTACATATATACGTACATTAATAAGAAAAATTAATTTGTATATAATTAATTAATTTAAAATTTTAAAAATTATTATGAAAGAAAAATTAATTTTAGCCTACTTTTTTTTTTAAATCCAGGATATTATAATAAAATCACATATATTAAACTTTCTATTAAAACCACTTGCTAATAAAACCACGAGCTGTTATACAGATGTTCTTATGTTATACAATTTTTAAAGTATCTTTTGTAGTACATGTTATATCCAATCGCAAAGGAAGTAGTTTTGACTTTTATCCAGGTTCTTTTTAAAGATTGAATAAAAATCAAGAACTCGTTTTATATTTCAATAAAGATACCCAATGCTTCGTGACTTCGAACAAATAAGTTATAAACAAACAGTACTTATATGTATGAGATTTTTAAATATAATTACAAGATTATACTTTACCGAATTTTGTGTATTTACCGAATTTTGGAGACGTAAACATTATTTGTTTATAATATTGCTCGTTTGTTCGAAGCAGAGGATTATATGTATACGCTACACATACATTTAGTTTGTCATTCGATTACGAATCTTTGACTGAAGAGGACCTAATTAAAGATCGCAACTGTTATAGTGCAATAATACTGTTAGAGGTATGTACTTGAAATACCATAGAGCGATAAACATATATATTTAACAGCTGATCTTGACATTCTCGCTTAAAAATTATTAGACACATTTTTTTCACTAGTATATAAAATATATTTGTTTTTGTGTCTATATCTACGCTCTATTATTTACGGAATGCTGAAAAGTATAAGTCCTAGATACGTACATATCTGATTTACCTAGGCGTGAGACAGACCCTGACAACGTGCGACCATGACGTACCTGACCGGATAAGCATGGCTTGGCATTGAGAGCGCGGATATTGTTTCGTCGTATGACGCCCGTATGTCGGAGACGCCTTGTTTCCACATCGTGTAAGGATATCGCGTGGGTGCCTGCGGGAGTTAGGTTACCGATTAGCTGAGCCGCTCCAATTTTACCGGCGCGACTAACTACGATTAAACGCGATTGACGTGGCGCGCTAGTCTTCTAATTATTATCTATTACGTAGCATTAATCTCCTCGTTTTTTGCTTTCTATCGAATTAAGTGATATAAATATGTTTTTCCTTCTTGTCATTTCAACCTTGATATAAAACGCCCATAAAAAAAGTTATTTACAATTTTAAATGTTTTAACAAAAAAATTATAAATATTTAATTTTACTATTTGTAAAAAATATTAAGATTTTATTATATATTAAGAAATTATTAATTATTAAATAGAAACTAATATCTCTTAAAAAATTTGATTTTATGGTCGAAATTATCTTCCCCAAAAAATATCGAGTAAATTATCTTGTTACATCATTACTATTGCAAGGAACAAAATATCGTGTGAAATAATTATATTACGCAATAAGCGTAATATAATTATTTCACACGATATTTTGTTCCTTGCGTAATGATGCGTGTAATTTTATTGAATTAATAAAAGACGCATTAACGCGAGTTGCAGATTTGGTTTCGCAAAATTGCAAGACTTGTAATACTAGATAAGAATTTGGGAAATATATTATTAACGGCGCTTAGTACTTTTCATTTCACGACAGCTATTTATAAGTTTGTTAGTCACAAAGTTGTAAGTGTAAGTGTAACGACTCACTTAGCGCTAAGCACAGTTAACTCAATTTTCTCTGCCGGCCTACATTATAGTTCACTCGTGATAGGTCTCGCAAAGGAAGACAGGAGACCGTTAAACGAAATTAGTTAACTCCGGATTTTACGCACGCTGTTGGATTCTCGAAATCTATTAAGTTTCTGTTTTATATCACTCTCTTTGGGATTCTTCTTTTGGGATCTCTTTAATAATATCCATATATTTTATTATCATATAAAAAAAACTAGAAGAGAGCAAAAAATTATAAATGTTTAATATTACTATTTGTAAAAAATATTAAGATTTTATTATATATTAAGAAATTATTAATTATTAAATAGAAACTAACATCTCTTAAAAAATTTAATTTTATAGTTGAAATTATCTTCCTAAAAAAATATCGAGTAAAATTATCTTGTTACATCATTACTATTGCAAGGAACAAAATATTGTGTAAAATAATTATATTACGCAATAAATGATACGTGTAACAAAAATGATACTTTATATATCATTTTATTCTATAATTCATAATTATATTCAGTAGACAGATAAACGAGAAAAATATCGAGCATAGACATTAATATACTTTCGTTTGCCTACGTGATATCTGATGATCTTACATACATATCTACATATTTAACATGCGCGAGATATATATATATATATATATATATATATATATATATACATATAAATATTACATATTGCAAAAAGAATATAATGTCACAAGTAAAATTTTCATTTTCTTCGAAGCCTTTTTGCTCAACGCGACTAATAGAAGTCGACGCTCGCCTCATCTCGTTGCATTGTCTCGGTGCTACGCGGTCGAAAGATAACGAGAATAATCGACATTTATTTGTGTCATCGCTCGCAACCGTCTACTCTGTATTACGTGCCGGAGCACGTACGAGAACCGACCACTATCTTTTTGTCGTTTGTACATATACATGCATACACGCATACGCGCAATCGTAGCATTCTATACGGATTCTCGTCCGAGTATGTATTGTATATGGATATCATTTATATGAATGCGTATATGTATAGAGTGTTCTGAAATCATCGCCTGCAGTTTATATATTTTTTGATAAACACTTGTAAAATTGACATAGAAATAATTATTGTTTTTATATATATATATATAGTTTTTTTAATCAGATTTTTTTTTTTTTTTGATAAAATTACAAATATTTATAGTAAAGCCTACCAAAAAATTTGATTAGAGTTATTAATCAGCCCTTTGTTCAATTTTTTAATTCTTTATTTTATATTTCTAGTTAAATGATATACATTCTTATAACCAAACTTCTAAAATTTGAAATAATTTAATGAGAGAAATTAAATTAGAATTTGTAATTTATTATGTGCAATTCCTTATTATCTGCAATTTCAATAATTTTTTTAAAACCGTTAACGATATTTTTAATCGTTCGATTTTTCTATTCATTTATAATTCAATGACTATTATGGTTCAATGTGACAATGACTATTCATATTAATAATGAGATCATCATCCTCTCCTCCTTGAGAGGAATGGCGATGATTCTGGGACACCCTGTCTTTGTGTATATGTATACTGCTCATACTTTCGTGCGAGGTACAGTTAGTCAACACATGCGTGCAACTTTATATCGATGGCGTCACTGCGACCGTCGATTGGGGCCAAGCGAACTGAACTCATTGTCAACCACATCGTTGGCTTGCCCCCTTGCCACGCGGTTGCGAATTAATAATTGTTATTTTTTTTGCCCTCCACCGTCGTCAGGAACACGCTGATAGGAAGCATCCCATCGAATACGATCGGTCAAGATGGCGTATTTTTAACTCGCTTTATAATAGTGATAAATTAAATTGAATTATCAAATAATTACATATATGATTCTGTAAAGTCACATATAATTACATTTCTCTAAAAATATCGAGAGAGATATGCTATTAATATTATTAATTTTTTATGATTATGTATATGCAATTATAAATAAGAGATAAATATTACTCCAACGTTTTGATATATAAAATCATTGCTAGGAATTAAACGTTGTTCAATTAATATTGCTTAATTAGCAATTAAAAAAAAATAATGAATACAATTTAATATTGATAATACTGATTAAATATGCATGAATGCATGAAACAATATTCGCGTGCATAAATGTATCATAAAAATAACTTAACATGCCAGAATATATTGTCATTAATTTAATACTGTATTATATTAAAAGTGATATTTAATACCCAGATATTGTAGACTTGTTCTACCGATTTTTAGTTAGTGGTTTCGTTAGAATTACAATTTCGAGATGCTGTTCATGTGTCTAGTTTAATACAACTTTAGTAACTGAAATCGCAATTCCGTAGAAAAACCAAGCGGAAAGTTGAGCGAGCGCACGAGTTCATCCGAGTGCCTTCATCGCATGTAGCACAAATTTCGTCTTAATGGTGCTCATTCCGGCACTCTGCTTCCGGTTAACGATCCGATTGCGTTGTTGGAATCGTGCCAGGAAAAGCAAAATAAATGTCTCGGTAATCTCAGAATCTTTTATCGACCTTGATACGGCAAGATTAAGAAAATACTCAAAACCATGATATCGTCTTATCGGCGCGAATGCATCCTCGCCAGCAGACGCGCAATCGCGCGCTGAAGTAAAGTAGAAACTAAAATACGAATTGTAATTTATCGATCTCGTCAAAGTGCAGAAGTACGTGAATTTTCATGAGGAAAGATAACGCGAATTCTCGACTAACTGAATTATTTCGAGACATTGAGGTATTTATTTTAATATTGAGAGATATAAGTCAGAGAGATAAGAAACAGCATCTGATATAATCCAATTTTTAATTTTTTATTATTTGTTACATGACTATATTTAAAAATCAATAAATTTACTCGTTTTCACCTAACGTTTTGTGCCAATTAATAATAAAGCTTCCTATATTTTCTCGATATATAACGTTAATATGTCAAAAATACAATATAAATCAGATTAAATTAGAATAAATAAAATTATATTTACGTTAAATAGAACAAAATTTAAATTAAATTTGAAATTGATTTTTAAATTAAGTTTGATAATAAAATATATTTTGGGCAAAATTTTATTTCATGTTTATCATATTTTTTTATAGCAAGAGTCAATTTGTGTCAGTATTACACTGGCCAAACAGCCAGTTTCCTTTCTTAAGAATTAATGACTATTAAATATGCGCGTGTCATATGTACTTCCACCTTCCACGTCGAGCACGAACACTATCACTCGTATACACGTTCACTCATATATACGTGCATGTATGGCGCACCTGTGGACACACATGCACAGGCATACGACATGTATTCTTACGTCCATTTTCTACTCGTAAAGGCGAAGTCGTGCGTGGGCAACAAAAGTCGTCCCCCGATTCTGCTACACACGAATCCTCTACTCGCACTAGTGTCAGCCAGTCAGTCACTTAGTCAGTCAGCTCGAGCGCGCGCGACCGGTTCGTAACTTGACTCGTGATACGCACGTATAAATCGCTTCGATTAATATCGGATATCCAGCTCGATGTAATCTGAGCCTGGATTTCGCGCGACATAGATAGACGAAAATAATCTCGACGTTTACTTGCGAACGACCAGCCTAAATTGCATTTTTTATAGCTGTGGAAATTAACTTCACGAAAATTTATATCGAAGATCCAGACACTGTGTTCCTCAGTGTGAGTCTTGTATGTGAGTGATTTATAAACTCGGTGGCGGGCGTAAATTCATCGCAAAAGTTTCAATCCCTTCGGAGGAAGAATCCTTAATTAGTCCCTTCTAACTTTCGACTGTATTTCAGTCAGAGTAAACGATATACGCGATACAATTGGAGTTGCAATTCAAGCGCAACAGTGTCAAATTACGAAAAACAGTGTGCAAAATTTTATGTTAATTTTTATAAAATTAAGAATGATGTATTTTTTTTTTAAATTTGATAATATTAATTAACGATAACAAAATCCATAAATTAGAAAGCTATTTTTTTCGGGTCACGACAAGCGGTAGATGGTTTTTTCATGTAACGAAGTGTTTGAAGAGAGAAAAAGTTAGTCTTTTTAAAGTTCTAGCTTGTTACTTCACTACACATTCTTCAAATACATACAAGTATATACGTATAATATGTCTCGCACGCTAGAGTGAGTGAAGTTGGAATCGCACATTTTTACACATGACTGCTCTCGTACACACGTTACATCGAGAGGAAGGAAGTCGGTGCGCATGCAACGAGATTCGAATTAAGCCAACTCGATACTACATTGTGCAATATTTGACATTACACGATTTGTGCAGCACTATTATAGCGAAAGCGTTATAAATTTTAGAGTAATTAGGAGAATTAATTATTATTAAAAAAATAATTTTTGTAGTGAATATTGAAAAATATTTATAGAATTTGTGAGGTATTCTACAATTATTCTAAAAGGAATTTAATTTTTTATTGTTGTGAATTTAATTTTTTATTGTAAATAATGAAATTAATCTTGTCGTATTACTTGATTACTTTCGTAATATTAGGCCTGTAATATTGATATTGAAAGATTGAGATATATTGAAGGTATTAGAGAACTTGGTTATCATTATGCAAACTATTTTTATTGGCATGTGCCAGGAAATTATCATGCACTTGACGTAGCATTATATTAGTCACTTAAATTTAACATTGAAAAATATAAATGGGCATATATATTATAATATTATAATATAATATTAATTACAAAATTTCAATTTTTGCCTTTGCTAAATAATAGTTAGAGTTATCAATTAATATGTAAAGTAATATATAAAAAATTAGAAATGGTGATCATTATTGCACTTGAGATATCTTATTAAAAAAAAATTTATATTGTGCAATATTTTTTTTGCATTTGTTTTTTATTTGTTATTTATAGACTTATCTTAAGATGACAAAATGAAATTTTCCAATCATAAAATTACTGTATAAAAAATTAAGAGACAAGAAATTGATGACAACAGTATTACGCAACGTTGAATGATATGTTGCTTGAGATAGATTGCATTTTATATTCCACCTCATTGATTTTGCAAGGACACCTTGACATCGGAAATGCTGTGACATTTAAATGTTTGCCATTTGAAATTATTCGGGAAGTAGGGATTTGGTTCTTTTTCGCGCTGATTTTAATCTAACGTTTTTAATCTATTAGGTGCACACAATGGAAAAATTTATTTGCTCGCTTTGTGCATAATTCTATAACTGGAAATTTGGCTGTCAAATATTACCGTTATTTAATATTTTTTAGCAATTTACAACGAATGTAATGTTTTTATATATATTTCCAACTTTTAAATAACCATTAAATAAACGAAATTTGAAATTGAAATAAGTATGTGATTTAAATAATGGCAGGATATAAAAATTTATCCGACATTAATATACGTAAAACTTGCAAAAGGAATGAGTTCTTGGAAATTTGCAAATTATTCGTGAAAGTTGAAAATGAGAAGTGTGATAAAAATTCATTTAATTGTCATATTTAGTTTAAATATTATAGTTAATTGTGTTAAATAGCAAGATATGTTAATTTTATCTAAAAATCCAGTCATATTAATTTCACCTTCTTTTTCAAGAAAAAATTTTCGATGTTAATAAAAAATTCCCCTTTTTTAAATAAACATATATGATCAGGCATAATGAGAGAAAGTGTAATAAATAAAAGAGAATTAAATAATCAAGATTATTTTATTATTAAGTGTAGCTAGGATTATCAATAAATCTATCAATTACGCGAGTTACTTTAATGTGAAATTAGCTTAACATCCAGTATGTCATAGAAAATATACGTATGTCGTTCAATAACGTTAGATAGAGGGAAATATTTTTTGAGATAAAAGCGTTATTGTCACTTCTTTATATTTGTCAAGTTATAGACGAGAAGCAGAAGTTTTAATCATTTTTGTTATCGCTGTGCGACGACGGTATTTATCGCAAAGTGCAATACATTTTCGCGAACACGTATTATTTTCTTTTCATTTGTTCTTTTTTTTACTTCTTTCCTTGTGCTGATAAATCCAAATTTAAAAATAAATAACATACAAAGATAAGACAAGTTTAACATAAGTAATTTTTTTTTAAATGAATAAAAGTTGATTTTTTTTTTTTATAAATTAGTTAAAATATTTTAAAGCTCAGAGAATATAAAAATGTAATTTTGATACTGAGAGGAACTCGATTAAATTCTATTTTGATAGCATATATATAATTGAAAAATTTTTGGGTAGTTTTTTTATTTAACTCTTGAATTGCAGAACCATTTTGATATTTAGCCTTTGAAATATATTAACTGGAGTATGTTAAATAAATACAATATTTTAGATTGCTATTTATATTGTTGGTTATCAAACACAATGTGTATGAATCCCCACAATAAGCGTGATTTTCTTTTATATATATTTCACTATATATATATATATATATATATATATATATATATATATATATATATAAACGTGTATATTTGCTTGATTTACGGTTTTATCATTTTAAAATAAAGATCGTTACATTATATTGATGTTGAACGAGAATTATCAAATATTGAAATGAGTACATATTTTCTTTATATACAAGTATATATATCTGGATAAATTTATATAATCGCGTGTCAAAGTCAGTTAAGATTACTATCGCTTAGAAACATTTGCGAAATAAATATGAAAATTGCTAAGCACATAAATCCAAGAATTATAACAGATTCAACTTTAAAGAGAAAAACAAGATTTTATTATCAGTTTATATACACATTCTGTTTAATTTGTAAAAATTTTGTAATTTTTTTTCTGAAATTGATTTATGTTCTTGCTAAAAAAAGGCAATTTGAGATTTATTGCTTGACGTAAGTCTTACAAAACTTTATATACGAAGTTTCTAAAATTACGAGTTTATCTGACAGATGGTCGCACAGTTTAAACAGTTTGTAATATATGGCCTTTCGTACGACAGTGTAAGAGCAGAACAATCACCGCGAGCTCGTCGGACGAGAAAATTGTGGGTATACGCATAATTTCGTGTTTTCTCAGCTGGTTAAAGAGGAACGGACTGCATGTATGAACATCGTTATAAATGACGGCACACGAAATGCCTGTGCACGCGTGCGTATAAGTGACGTATTTTCCATGACGTAACATGCGACTAGTAGGCTCCTGTCACTATGAAATTGGGTTTAATAAAGAGTCAAGGATCAATTAATTGCACATACGTGATGATTCAATCGCTCGCTCTAGCATTGTCCCTTATTGACTGGTATACATATATATATATATATATATATATATTCTGGTGTATACTTTAGAGTTTCACTTTGGGAATCATTCTCGATGGTAAAAATGATAAAATTAAAAATTATTGAGAAGAGAGAGTTTGCCACAAAAAGATAGTGATAAATATAGCGGTATTATATAGCGGTATAATAATAGCGGTATATTTTCAAAGAAGATAAATTTGAAAGTTTAAGATCTTGAGAGTAAAGTATTAAAAGGGAGAATAATTATATAATTATATAGTGAATTCAATAGTAAAATTTAAAGGAAAATTAACAATAAGAACAAAGCATCTTTAATCACTCATTTTTTTATTTTTATTTATTTCTAATTTTATATGTTTGATGCAAAATTTAAATAGATTTCCTTTAAAAGTTTGAACGAGAAACATATTTTTGATTGACTAATTCTTAAATAAACATCTCAAAATCTTGTTATTTATACTCTAGAGCATTCGAAGATCGATAGCATGACCTAAACAAACATTATGATACACATAACTACAGTAAACATTATCTTGTTGTTCGTGCGGCTAATAATCGAGTGAGAAAGTCGTAGTGATTCATCGGGGTCGATATCGACAGTCTCGACATCTCGACATCTTGTAAGAAAATTATGGGTTCGCCTTGCCTACGCAGCGTCGCGATCTCGGAAGTGCGCCGCTCGGTGTGACATTTCACCGTGCGAATTCGCGCGTGGGTTCAACGACACTCGTGCAACGCGGCGCATATCTCGTGACGCGCGACTACATTGCGTTCGCGCGAGGCGCCAATCGAGGTGGGGGACGATCGAGGAAGAGGAGATCGGAGGTGATTGCCATTGTTATTACCGATGTATAACTCCGAGCTCTTCAAGACCGTGTGGACGAAGGTAGGACGGATGTGCGGCTACATCACTTGCGCTAGATCCTACCTCTCAGGTCAGTACATCGTCTGCGAAAAATCCCCGAATCTTAGTTTTGGATATCTTACTTTCTAAAGTGATCTCGATTTTGTGTGCGTATTATGAGAGATACAACTTTAACGTAATATGCAGCAAATTAATCTATAATTTTCTATTATATTTATATTTGGTAAACTTCTAATTTTTTAACGTCTATTGTTTTACTACATTTTCTAATATGTATTATTTATCGTTGTACTAACTTTTTATTTTTCTTTTCTGTTATATTTGCGCGAAAAATTTATGTGACACCAACGAAAAATAATCTTCTGAAAATTATTGTAAAATATTTTATCTCATGCTTTGACACAATCAAATCTTTAACTTCTCAGTAATATTAAATCAATCATGACATTCGCAATCTTGAAGATCTGATTTTTTTTGGAACAGCGGAAATTGCAAAATTGTTTTTATTTCTGTAAAAGATAAGAAGAGATAAAGCGTAAATTAATGTATTAAATGCTTTATCTTTCATATTTATATTTCGTAAGTGCAGCATCACAAGTATTTGATTTCGAGTTATTTATTCAATTTGCATTATCGTCTTCCGCTCGTTTTTATTATCTTCAATCTTGAGGATATTTAGTATTGAGATAATGAATGCGGAATAACGACAAATTACTATTTGCATGTATTTTTTAATAATTTATTAAAAATTGAAAAGTAGAAATTATCGTTGAAACAAAAATACAGTATTCAAGTTGCCACTGTACGTTTATCTGTAATAGACGTTTCTTTCTCGAGAAAAGTACACTACAAAATCCACTGAAAGAATCACACGGTCGCATTTAATACTAAATGTGTATCTTACACATAGACTTTCTGTGGAAACTTCAAAGCAGAAAGTGATCCTCTCTCTTTCTCTGAAATATAATTCTGGTTGTTGACAAGTATTCATTGCGCAAGCAAGAAGGCCGACAAAGCGTTTGTCGCTCGTGTTTCCTCAACACGAGCAGAGAAAGAAAAGGAGGCGACCTGCTTGTTTGTAGAAAGTAAACGGAAAAACTAGTGAAAGCAACCGAGAATATCCTTAACATCGGAAAAACCTCGCCGTAATATTTTCTCTGACTCTGTTCGTGGGGGCTTGAAACCGAGAAAAGGCGTGGCAATGATCATTTGCGACCACATTTAGTTTATATAATACTCGCTCGAAATTAGTATGAGTTTTACAAATATCGAGACACATAAAAGTGGATCGGTTAAATAGATTCTTTATGAATATTGAATACATTGGAGCTGAAAATCGAAAAGCGTATATTTAATGCCGTAAAAATGCGATAATGGAGAGTAATATATAAAATAATATATAATATAAATATAATTAGATAAAATTTTGTACGACTATCTGGTAATTAACGATAATAAGATATTTCTTTCCCCAGAAAGTATTGGAGCTATTTTATATTTATATTTTATAATTAGCATAGTATTTGTTTCTATTTTATGATTATTCCGGCATTGCCTCTAACAAGTGAAATTGATTCTTTACTCTATTAAATGAAAGAATGCTATTTGCATTATTTTCTATGGAGAACGCAAACCATCGATTATCGCGAAAACAATTGAGCACAGAACGAGAAACGAACGTTTAGGATAATAGTACTTTCGGCATTTAGGATAATAATACCTTTGCGAAGATTTCTTGGGTACATTTACAGACACAACGTGGTCCAAAAGAGCCATCGCACAAAACTGATTATTTGTTGGTCGATATTATTTTCAGTCTGTGATATCTTTTAATATTGGCTAGTCTGTTGATATAATTTTTCATATCACTGATAATAAATCAAATATGTTCTCAAATTAATTTTTCAAGTTGAATAACTATATTACCCGTTACATTCTTATATCTTTTCGGTTTTTAAAATTTTTGTGAATTTCATTTACCAACAAATAAATAATTATTTTCTGTTGTATTTCAAGAGTAGAGCATAATTTTGAAAATTGGATTAAAAAAGATATAAAATATTTTTCTCTCTTTCGTTATAATATAACTTCAAATATTTAACTAATTTACCTATATATTTTATTTTAAGCAAGTCTATAAAACTGTGCGGACACACGAATAGTTTTTCCTGTTTTTTATTTATTTTCCAATCACTGTAGATTTAATCTCTTTGCAATTGCTATAGTTTATTGTTTTTTTACGCGTATTTCAGTTTTTGACATAAGACCTATTTATTCGTTTTGATTCCGCTTCGAGAAACAGACGCGATTATAGCATCGATAGTGCGCGATTGCGTTGCGTAAACTCGCGGGCGTTTTGCAATTGTAATTCACGGACTTGCACCTCGGGCACGTAGATTGGATGTTTGCTCGCCGATAACAGTGTTAGGCGATTCTAAATCGCTCGCCCGAACGGAATTACTGACTCGCGCGAAAGCGCTGCCGGAAAAGACAGCCGTTAATAACAAAGCGGTAATCACTTCGCGGATGCACTTTCACTCTTTGCCGATAATGAGCTTTCCGTACTGATCCGCCCGTTTGATAAGAAAGCACGCGTTTTCCAAGAATAAATCTTGTCGTGATATCATTTTGATTAGATAGCCTTCTTTAGAATATCGATAGAATCGTCCGGAAGTTTAAATCATAAAGTCTCTGAAATTGATTTTTAGAATCGACTTTTCTTTCATTAAAATCTTGTAAGATGTTATTATTTATCGCTAAATTAAAAAAATTAATGCTACCTTTAATTATGGTTTACACAATTAAAGGTACGAGTTTTTATGAAAATTGAAAAAAAAAAAAAATGATTTATATCTTCGCGAAGCTTAATCGATTAAAATTTATTAATTTCTAATGTTGAATAAATTTATAACAGTTATTTTTTTCAACTTTTATATATATATATATATATATATATATATATATATATACATAAGATATGTTCATTAATATTTGAGTTTGCAGAAAAAATTTATTAAGAAAAAAAAACTGAGAGAAAAATATTCATATACATATATTAGTATTTTTTTAAACATATATTATTTAATTAGTAATAGAATGAAGAAGTTGCACGTGTATAAAATATTTGTTGATTCATAAAAAATTGAAAGAAAAAGAAATCTCTAGATAAGAGTGAAAGTAAAGATGTAACATTACCGCAAATATGGATATTTTTAATATAGTAACACTGTTATATAAAACTTTTTATCGATTATAAGTGATAAAAGTGTTCTATTGTCAACCCGCAAACGTACATTCTGGTCATTGACTTTCGCTCTGTAGCGCGTACTTCCGCTAAATATTGTTCTTTGACGGAAGTCGACGTATATCTCGATGATGAATATCTTTTCAACAAAAAACCTGTCAATGAATGAATAAAATGACGGTGGAAAATAATATATATAGAGAGAAATAGAAGAAATGAATTTTTTTTTTTTTTTGGCGGTATTCTATTATATCTATTCATATATATATATATATATCTATTCATATGCATCCACGTAGAATTAAACTGACAATTTATTAATATATTTTACAAGTTATTAATTATAATAAACTCATAAATATGTTTAGAAGATACGAGCGAATCGTTTAATAAAAATAATTTAGTACGAAATATTATTCATGATTATGTTATTCTAATCTTCACACACACTTTAAATTGTTTGAATTATAAAACTAATTATAAAGTCATGTAATATATAACGAATAGAATAGAAAGTCGTTTAAATCCACTCATCATTTTAGTCTGCGTCATTCTATTTTAAATTTAGAAACAAGCCAAAGATACAGATGAAAGGCGCTTGATGATTAATGAATTATCCGATACATACACGTGTACTAGCGTATAATTAGTAATATCGATGATGAAAAGAGGCGAGGGAGAGAAAAAAGAGAGAGAGAGAGATCTCGTTCGCATTCCTCGTAGCATCTTTTAAACAAAAGCTCACGCGAGCGATCTAATCGGAACGAAAGCAATCGTTAGAATCGATACGCGCGGCCATGCATGCCGATGATGGATCAGTGATACAATCAGATATTGCCCGACCGCATATGCGCGCGCGCCATGTCACACATACTCGCGCGTAGTATGTGACGCATCGCGAGACCCGACCACGCATTTCGAGAAACTGGGTTATAGCGGGTTCACCGAGCCCCCGACCTAGAACTCCTTTCCTTTTCGGCACTTCCGGTCTGACATCCTCATCGATCGATGCGCTTGCCGCCGGTTTTGCCAGATATACAATCTTGACCGAAATTCGCGATTTCGTAAGTAGCTTGTCAAACTCATATTCGTTAGCAAAGTTGAATGTTTTTCCAATAATTTAGCGCATTATATTGTCAGCAATTCTTCTAATAATTTATTTGAACATAAAATGCTTTATATTATATTTATTTAAATATCTTGTTTATATTATTTAAATTATTACTATCACAGTGAGATTATATATTTGAATAACTTACATACTTTTCGAATGTAAAATAGATAAAATCTAATACAGATAATAACTGCGAATTTGCAAATCTAAGTTCGAAAAATAGGTAATTTTTATTTCAAAATATTGCAGAGAAAAAATTGTTATCTGATATTCTTTCACTTTTTTACTAAAATTGTTGATTATTAGAAAATATAAAATCTATGTAAAATGTATAAAATCTATAAAAACATTTTATGATTCAGATATTTTTTAATGAAACTTTTATGTATAATATATTGAGAAGGAGAAGAGGTTTTACTAATAATCGATTATCATTTATTGACGCATATAAATTTATCTTAATTCTAAAATTAATATGATATATTTTGCTATTAGTAGTCAAACCATACTATTATTATAGTATATTAATACGCTATATTTTGCCGTAATTAATAACCGAAAGGATTGTAACCGACAAATGTTAAGTCTGAAATATTTATTACAAATTTATAATATATGTATATATATAAAACATAAAAAATCTGAAGCTTATTATATACATATCAGTATACATATTGCTATATGAATAATCTAGACTTGAAATCAATTGGCACTGGGGTATCAGCGCATTGTACTATAAGACAAACACAAAGTATTTTCATATAAATAATGCATAAGTACGTAAGTCGTCGCGGTAAAACGTTGTTTCATTGTGTGTTTCCGTCATGTGTAAAACCCACGTAAAGGATATAAGCCGCTCTTTGCTTTTATTACGTTGTCAGAGTCACGCCGACTTGGAATCGTAGCTCACGTGATACACCCACGTGCCTTTTCAAAGATTCATGGCGTACACATAAGTATACTTTGACGTTCCGCTTCTATCAACTGTAAAATTATGCGAGTATGTGTGTGCGTGTCGCGAAGCATACACACACGGAATGTATATAGATCCTCCTGAATAATGTGCGTCACAAGGTTTCGCGCGCTTTCGCGCCTTACGTCAATAGCGAAAAATGTTGACGAGACATTTGTATTTTCATTTAGTCTAAAAATGAAATGTCATTAATGGACAAGGCGGAAATTAAGCTAATTTGATGTTTATTCTTAGAATTTTTAGTTAGTTTTCTTCATACTTTCTTAATTTTCATAGCGTCAGGTATTTTAACAAAATTTTAAGTTATTGATAAGATTCTTTTGGAATTTAATGAAATATTACGTCATTGCATCTTTAAAACCTAATCCATAAAAAATTTTTACAAAATTTTAATTTTAATAAAATTGCAATGAAATGAGAAAAATCTAGATTTTCCGTGGAAATGCATCGCAGAATTTTAGGCTTAAGCCGCGTAATTTTACTTTTTTTCGTTTTACTTTGCGATCTTATCGTCGCGTGAACTGTTGTAACGCGGTCGTTTCTTCTTCATCCAAAAACCATTCGGACACACCGCAGCAGTTTTCAGCAGAATCTTATTTTCGCTCTTAAATCTTCGTCCGCGGTACAAGCGGTCGGATTATCGTGCTCTGTGTATTCTGGCGTGCAGAACATTCTCATCCTATCTGGCAGGATGCCCGTCGTTATGCGAGGTGCTGGGTCCATCCATCGGATTTTGGTTCGCCACGCGAGATGCCGAGGATGATACCGACGAGATCATTGAAATCGAGGGGTGAGAAGAGAAATCAGGGACGAGGGTACAAAATTGTAATTACAATAGATCTTATATGCTTTCCACCGAACACTCGCGAATCTCTTTGTAGTTTGTTCGGGAATAGGTTTGTTTTAATTGCAGGGATTGTTAGCAATCACTATATTAGGTTTATACAAGAAATTAACTGATATTTCATGAAAAATGATGATTTTTTTCTAAAACTTATGTTTCTCTTCAAGATTCGTTCGACTTTAATAATAATTTTAAATCATTAATTAAAGAGAATACTTAAAAAAATTATATAGAATTTTAATAAATTTAAATATAGAAAAATTACATTAATATAGAATTTTTTCTTATATTATAGCGATATTAAAAATGAAATTGAAGCAATATAATTTTATTTCATTTTTTTATATAACGTATACGAGAATATATTTTTATATTACTATGAAGCAGTTTAAAAAAATAGGAAATGTTATTTGATGAATATCTGTGCTTTAAAAAAATATCATCACGATCAATTAAAGATTTTTTTGAATTTATGCTTCATAGAATTTGTAGTAATTGAATTGCTTGCAAAATATATTATTTTATTTGCCATGTATTATTTGCCTTCGTGATGCGAGTTGCAATCTTTGTACGATTATTTTTCATAAGTCACTGGCGCGAAATAACGAATTTAGAAGCGTACCGATTTATTACCCGTGCGGTTTTTCCATGCGAAAGATTTTCACAAAAAAGAGATATAGTTAGCGAGAAAATAATTGCGGGCTTGTAGTAAAAGAGCTCTAAAATCAAGCCGATGTTTATTTTAATATAACGGGCACGCATAATCATTAGTGCGATATTGCGGCTTCTATCGCGTGTATTTATGAACATTTGTTTATACTCGATTTGCCATTTGTATAACGTACAAATATGATATTGGCATGCAATCAAAACTGAATTGTCACGTGTCATGTAATCATATCAAAATCTGATACAATCAAATTTGCAATTTTTATTTATCAAAGAAATAGAGTAATGCGCATAAAAAGTAGAGAGAAGAAAGAGAGAGTTGTTTTTTTAGATAAATTTTTTTTCTTTATTCGCGATATAGTACTTCGTGAAATAAAAGAAGAAAAGAAATACATCACTCTACGATGACGTCATAGTAAAGTAGCTTTCGCAGTTTTTCTTCGCAATTTCTTCACTTTTTTTGGATCTCTGGTCTTTAATGGCTTTACATATACAAAGATACACACACACACACACACATAAAACACATATAAGTCTACATGACTATTGCATCATTTCGCAATTTCTCGGGTAAATATAGGTTACTGAAGGGAATAAATGATGAGAGAATGATAGACTTTGCATGACTCACTGTTTGACAGACACAAACAATTGGAAATAGGCATCGTTGATTACACGATTTTCCAAAAACTGTTTACTGTGATTTGGTGATGACACTGTGCAAATCGAAAAATGGAATAGATGCATTGAAGTGAAATTGTACTCTATTTGTTAGAAACTTAAAGTTATATTTTTTAAGAATATATATGAAGAATATATATAATGTAAAAAAGAGGGAAGGAAAATTAAAAGAATATCTTTGATATGAAATTTAAGATTAAAAGAAATCATTAACATTGTAATCTTTTTTCTAAAATAATGATAATGAGAGAGAAAAAACTTATAAAAAACTTTTTTAAAGTTTAAGAAAATTTTTTTGTATGTCAAGAACATCTAAAACTTGGCATTTGTAATGCTTTTTTAACTTTTTATATATTATATTATGTATATTCATTTAAGAATATGCTTTGAATTTTCTCGCTTTCAAAAAGCCGAAAAAAACCTTTCAGCTTCGATTGATTCAAGGATAATTAATCATGCTCTACTAAGAAAGGCATTCTGACGTAATTTGAATATACATATATCGAATATACATATACATATGCATATAATATATAGAATCATTATATATTTTAATGATATAATAATGCAGAGTGATCTAACTTATGATGACACGCAAACGAGCGATTGAGTAAGAAAGAAATGAAGTATTAATCATTAGATAGCCCTGTAATATTTAAATACAAGTCATTGCTTCCTTATTGCATTGCTCGATTTAATAACCATCGTTATCTTCAAATTATAGCAAAACCGCAATTTCATTAAACATCACATTTAAACTTCAACGTCCGTGACTTCCACTTTTAATCTCTCGCTTTGAAATCATATTTTGAAATTACTCTCATCCGATAAAAGCGCGCATTTAATGTACGCGAGTTTCCTCGTATATCGAAAGTGCCGAGAATAACCTTTCTGTAACTAGTTCGATCGACTAACGAGTTGTTAATCATGAACCAAGGACTGTGTCAAACTTCGTCCTCACTCGTGCCTCGTGTGTCTGCAAAATTTCCCTATTAACTTTTGACGGAGCGGAATGATAATGTGTCATATTTACGTATGTCTGCGTTTCATGGCGTGTTAGTTATCGTGGATACCGGGTGGCGCGATGGAAATCTGGGACAAAGGGACGCGATCGTGTAATACAAGCTCCTCTTTTCTCACTCCTTCCTTTTATTCGCTCGCTTTTCTTCTCTCCGAATTATTCTCCTCTCGAATCTAGGCTGTTACCGTGGCAACACACAGGTACGGGATAAGTCTCCACCGAAGGCCACCGGAAAAGAGAAGAACGGGAAAGAACGGAAAGATTTTTCGTCTCTCACTCTCTCAGCAGCTTCTCGCTGTCCTTCTTTGGAGATCTCTTGCCTATCTTCTTTCTCCTTCTCCTTCTCGTCCGATCAGATGTTCGAAAAAATCAATAAGACTCTCCCTGACGACTCGTTCCGTCGTCTTCTCTTTCCTCGAAACGGTCGTCTCTGTTTCGGTCTGTTGCTTTCTTTCTCGGCTCCAAGGCACGACACTTTGTTTGCGTCACACTGCCGAGAGAAGAGCCACTACGAATGAGAGGGAACCACCGCGCGGAGATAAAGAAGGACAGGATGACTCAGGAGGATTGAATGTACACGTGGAGCGCTTAGTTGAGGCCACCGTGTATCCGGCACAGCTGATCGCGCGTGCATGTCTCGAGCTGCTGCTCCTGCGCGAAGCGACGCGACGCGACTTGACGTCTCGAGGACAAGCATCGATCCTCCCGAATCGAAACATTCCGAGACTCGGATATATACGTCTTCCACGAGAATATAAAAGATTATTTTTATATTTTTCTCTGAACATTGAGATAATGTAGATACATCACAATTGAAACGAGAGAGTATGAGAAATTTTTATCTCGATTTTATTTTATATAACGAATTATAAAAAAAGGAAAACAACGATATCAATTTGAAGTAGATATCTTATATTTCTCATCTACCTTAAGAGATAAATGTGACAGATAAATTATTTGATATACTGCATCTTTTATATTATGGAATTTTTTTTCAAGATTACCAAGATACCTTGAACTTGACAATGTGAAGTGAATAAAAATAGAATTAAGTGGCTTGACATTTTGATAAAGATAATCAAATAATTGAGAAGGTACAACATACTTATCTTTTATCTCCTAGTTTAACAATAGATTATTTGTATTGTATTTGTACAAGTATATTGAATTCTTTCGGAAACGGAATTCCCTTTTATAAACAGCACGAATCGACATGTGCTGAGAAAGCGAATCGAATTAAAATTACAATATACGTTTGACAAAAATCTATGGTACTATTAGATAAAAATATTCATTTTTTGTGGCGAGATTAAAATGTTTTAATTCGGTGCAATTCGAAAACGATGAACGAAATCTAACTTTAGATTCGTTTTACCCCTTGTGTCGTTCACCCCTCGTTTCACATTGTAATAAACGCGATTTTATGCAAGAGGACTACTTATCGCATGTTTAGAGCCGCGTTGAATATCGTGACTAGCTGAAAGAAACTCGTTATGTTCTCCGTCCGGTGCACGATAAAATTCCCCACCTTCAGGAACAAACAGTGCTTCGCGGTAATCCTGGGTAGTTCGTAGCGGTTGTCTGGCGAACCGGTGCGCTTAAATTCCCACGGGCTGCAATGGGAAAGAAGCTGCGCTCGACAATGACCGGCTACCGTTTTAAAGAGTGTCCTAAAAGTGTGACGGGAAGTAGTCGCGTAGCTATTTCTTGCGAAATTTCGACTTCAGGTATTTCTTCTTAGTAAATCAATTCTTGAATTGAAGATTTACATTCTTTGTATGGTACGTGCAAAGGAATATAATTTCATAAACTCTGCTATCATCTTCTGTACTTACTCTTATATTAATCGCTGCTATCAGCGCGATGACTTGCGTTATCGATGTTATTGATTCCGTTAGTCAATTATCTCAACTGTGGTCTAAAAGGAATATTTAAATTTACATACCAATAATTTACTGTAATATCATATCTCTAATATGAGACTGTTAAAATGAGATTAATAATATTTGATATTCTTTGAAAAAAATTATATTGAATTATGCATTATGTGTATATTATAATAAATCAGTACTTGAAGATAATATAATTTTTATGATTAAATATTTGATACTTTTTACAGAATGATTAAATTAATTTCCATCTATGTAACATATATTTTTATTTTAAATAAATCAAGAAACTCGATAGCTTTTCGAAGTCATGAACATAAGGATCGAAGGAAAAATAGCTTATTTAATTTCATAATTACTTTCTTTTAATTATATTAATGTTATATACGAGTAATATATTTCGCATCTCTTCGATCGCAGATTGCGATAAGAAATATTGTTTACTTTTATATGCGCGATATCTTAATATTGTGCTCTTTGTTCTGTCAATGAAATCAATATAAAATAGATTCGCTTATCATCTCATCTTAAACGAATATAATTCGCATCTCTGATAGTACATTGCGACAGAAAATATTGTATTTGTGCAAACGATATCGTGATATCAAGCTCTTTATGTTTTACTGGTAAAACCCATTTGAAATCGTAGATTCGCTTATCTTTAGATAAAAACAATATGTTTTGACATATTCTTGTTCTTTATGTTGCAGGTTAGTATTTGCTGATGTCAATATCGGAAAAAATCATCCACGAAATGGGTAAATAATATGCATTTGAATAATTTGGATTGCTTGAGTGGCTTTTACACAAAAGAAGAAAAATATTTTAGAAATATTTATAAATATAAAAAAATTAAACATCTTTTGTATAAAGTCATAAATTAAGTTTATCTATACAAATGTTATATCTTAATATTATACATATAATATTATTTAACATTCTTATAAATTTATTGATTTTATTAAACAATTTATGAAGCTTATATCGCTCCGTGCTATAATATTGTCTCAATGACATAATAATTATTGCACTCTTTTCTCTGGAGGAAATTTTAGATCACTATTTTTCGGATTGTCACGTATTCCGATCATTTATAGTCAAGGAGATTCGATTACGTGAACGCGAGGCAAAAACTTGAAATCATCCGACGTTGTCGGACGGCGACGTTTTACAACGCTCAGTGAAACGTCTTACATCATTTACGGCAATAATCCCTTTACATTTTACGGTCGATCGCATCGATGCGGTTTTCTATTCGGTAACGCGCAGTGACGATTAGCTTTCGATGATGATTGACAGTCAACGAATAACAGTGAATGAAAAAGAGCCATCAATGCACAAAAGTCGTGAATTTGTTCCACAAACATTTTTTTTTCCCTGAGTGTCAGATTTTTTTCTTTTTTTAAAAAACACAATCTTGTCAAAGCACATAATGTTTAGGTTTAGAGTATTGTGATACTTTTTATTATCTTAAGAGAAAAAAAAAGAGAAGAATTGTATGGTGCTTGACATTGTATTTATATTAATCCATTATAATCAACAGTTTGTTTAATACGTAAAGGAAATTTATTACAGTTAATTTATTAGAGATATCTTTTAATATTTGAGATTTTCCAAACATTGAATGAAATGATCTACATTTTAATTTATTTCAAATTTACTCTACTTTCGCATATAATACGTCAGCAATTCTCCTAACTATAAATGGATTGCGGAAGAGACTATCCTCGCACATTTTGAGCTTATCCCGTTATGCATACATTGATGTCTATAATTCGTGCTCGAGACCGCGATCGTAGTAGATCCACATGTGATAGTCACGTTCGTTCATATTATGTAAACTTACGTAATAGTTGACTGCATGTCTGGCTGTGTTCTGTCGACATTGATCGCTACCTTTAATATATATAACATATTTAATCAATTGAAAATCGAAGAACGAAATACGAAAACAACAGGACGTATCTACAATTTATTGATATCAGCTTTGTTTATCAGACGAAAATTTCTACATAAGTTACATTTGAATAAATGGGAACTGAAAACATGCATGGACAATAAAGAGGAATAAAATATCAGAATGAGCAGTATTTTATTTTTGCATATTCGAAAACAATTGCGAACATATGTATTATATTAAAAAAAATATTAATCATTAATATTTTTAAAGGAATCGTACGATTTCGTTTTGATATTGATTCCGGAGGCCTTTTCGCGAGAGATAAATTCGATAAGATTGTGATTCGAATTGTGACATATTGCTCGTCTTTTCTACGATCTTCCGATAGGTCAAACCTAAAAACGCGACTTTCATCCCGAGGCTTTTTCTTTCTTCTCGTCTCCGCAGCTCGAAACTATCAATTTCGGTTTCTGCCTTGTGTTTTTATTACTTTTCACGATCCGCATTCGCCTCAATTAGAGAACGGTACTTTTGAGTGGGTCAATGCTTCCGTTCGAGATCGTCGAGCGTGCCCAGAAACAAAGGGGCCAGGTTTCACGCTTTTGCGCCAATGTTTCCGGAATAATGTTCGCAACACATGTATTAATTTTTTACTTCCCTGAACACAAACAGAGTATCCCACTATTATCATTCTTTCGGTTCTTTCATGTACGAATTCTCTATAAACAACTTGAATTCTTTTTAACGAAAAGGAAGAATATCCGTGACTTATAATTTAGCAATTATAAAAACGAAAAGTTGCAAAAATAATTAATGAGAAAGTAAATATCGAATTTTTTTATTGTTTAATTTTAGAGAGATGGACTTTTTTTGAGGTTTGCTCGCGAAAATATTCAATGCTGAGGAATTTAACGAGATAGTTCAATCAAATATTTACTAAAGAAAAATGGATTTGAAGTAGGTCAAAGAATCGAGCGGTAGCTCGAGGACATTTTGTAAAATAAAACGTAAAATTTTATTTACAGCATTTATAAGAAATTGACAATTAAATGATATTTAAACACAATTAATATTCCTTATAATTTATTAATAATTTATTATAATACGGCCATTTATAATCTCTGATTAAATGAACATTAGAATTTAATTAATTCTTTGTCTCTTATTAGAATCAAAATTTAAGCGAGCAAAAAATCTTTACACATCAAAAGCGCGATTAAATTTAATGAACTGATGAAACTTGGTTTTTAATAGACTAACAATCGCCATTTGAAGTATTTTATTTAATTATTTCAGTCCGATAACGCTGCTATCACGGCTGGCCGTGACATAAGTATCGCGAGCAACGTGTGTCGACAAATTTTGGCTCGTGTAAAATATACAAATTGTCTGAATTTATTTATAGTGACTCGAATTGAAATTGTAAACTAAACACAAATCAGTCGAGCGATTCGATAATCGTAACCGACATCCGCGGTGTATCGGAAATATCTCTCTCTTCGTGTTCATTACGCTCGCGAGCAAACAGAGCCTTTACGGTCAAGGGATACGCGTATCGAGCTTGGATGCGGCTTACTTAAACGGATTAACCGGATTAGCGTTGCTTGTACAGTCGCGTGACAGGGAACGTTATTGGATGCATTTACCGCGCACGTTATTGTACGGATTCTCCTTGCATTAAGACCGGATAGCCCGTGTCACGCGGATAAAGGGTAGTTCTCTCGCGCGACCCCGCCCGCGAGATTCCCGTAAAGGAAGCATTAAACGATTGCCATCGGGTCCGTGCATCGGAAGCGCGACCACTCGGCTTCCGCAATTAAGCGCAATTATGCGCCCGATTCAATTATCAATCCGCATTATCCTCCATATGATGGTTGGAATACTCCGAGTATTTGGTCCGATATCGATTTTCGGAAAATTTCATCGTTTCTTCTTCCGACACAATGTGCCATTTCATTTTATTTGCAGTTTCTTCTTGCTGCAAAAATTAATCTGAAGTAAGAGAGATAGAAAAAGGAATATTTAACTATAGATTAAAACATGAACATGAAAAAAATATTACTTTGCAACAATTCCGCAATATTTTTTGATAACAAAAAAATTAAGTTGAAATTTTGTTGAAAAGATTTAATCGCGATCGCGCGATTGGGAGTATCAGAATCACGAGAGATATCCGTCTCTTCGGCAAATCCGATACACTGGAAGGTATCAAGGTACTCCGGAACAGCGATATCCTAGTCCAGTTACTTGTGCGCGGTCGCATGGCGGAGCACGTGAATGTGGGTTAGAATGCGGTAGGGTAACCAAGCCACGACGTGTATAAGCAGATAGGCGAACTGGTAGACGAGCAAGCAAGCAAGCAAGCAGCTGACGCGGTGGAATCAATATTCTCACGTGTACGCGTATATAGTGTACGCATGGATCGATCCACGCTCGCGAACGATAGGTGCATCCACGACCCGGGAAAGGTGGCGGATCGTTAGCAGTAATCCCGATCATCGAGTAATTTTAGATAAATACTACATGTTTTAGAGATATGGCTAATAATCATGATGGCTAATGATCATTGTTCATTGATAATCACGTGACGAGTACTAAATATGTAGACAGTACAAATTGTTTTCATAATTGATTTTATAAATAATATTGTAGACTTATAATTGAAAAATATTTTTGAAATATTACGTTAATAACATACGCATATAATCATTTTAATTCATCTCTATCTTTGGATGTAAATTTAAAATCAACTTTTCTCGGGTGAGAAATTAAGCAGGGATTATTAAATTATTTTTTTATTTGCAAATTGAGCTGCGAGAGTGAAAGTTATGATTTTTATTTTTTGATAAGTTTTCTGAAGACACTGAAATTTTTCTTCTTTTGAATTATTTCTAAAGAAGAATATATATGTTGAGTAGATTCATAAAATGTAGATTAATGCTGATAACAAGTATATCTCTATTCTATTTTTACGATCTTTACGTTTCTACGAATACATCATTAATTCATAGTTATTTTGCGATTATAGATATTTGTATAAGAGGGAATAGATAAATAATACGTTACTTTGAACATGTGTTTAGATCATCAATCTCGATCAGATTTATATTTACATGAGCAATTTTGTTTATTCTCGCTATTAACGAATAGTGCAAGGATTGAATTTGGCTTAACGAAAAACGATTTATCAATTTTCCAATATCTAACGCGAAACATACTTTTTCGTTTACTGATATGTATCGCATTTGACGTATTATCGTTGACCGCATGGTCGTCGAATATAGCGACGAGATAAGGAATACCGCAAATTTTTCACGCCCTGCTTAAGTAAGCAGATAAAAATGAAGTTATCGTATTCTTCGTGGTAACCGTTATCAGTTTCCTGAAATTAAAAGCTCTACCGGATGTAAATGAAACTAACTGGACTGAAGGTAAAGAAACAACCAATATGCATTGCAATTTTGCATGTTATTAGCGAAATTTTGAAGTGCAATTTTATAGCTTAATGAATTTTAAAATTCTTATCAACATAAAAAAAGAGTTTAATTTTGAACGAATTTTTTTCTTTTAATGGAAGATTTAATTAGGTTTTAACGTTGGAATTAATCAGAAATTATAAATTTTTTCTTGTATAAATATAGGATGTTAGAGTTGAAGAATGCGTGTAATATTTTAACGCAGATTAATATCCGTTACTTCCACAACATGAAATACATTCGCTTATCTATCCGCCCATCGCGATATTAATCTCGGTTTATATTTTGTCATGTTTCGCGCATCGAAACACGGATTGATAAATCCTCTCGGCGCATTCGCCTGCCATATCGGAGCCGCGCTAATTTTTAGAAAGCGCAAACGGACCCTTCACGTTTGATCCCCTTCGCATTCGACCTGTTAACGGGACATTCACGATATCGCGCATTCCATTCCCCGTGATAAATCGCGCCGTATGCCGGATCCGAGCGTTTACTTTCAAATCTCGACCAGAAAGCGGGAAAGAGACAGATAAAAACGCGCGGAGGGGCTCGCCTCGACGGAAGAAAGCAAAGCGACGGAGACGCCTGGATAATGCGTTATCGGGATACTCGCGCCATCGCGCGCGCCGCACATAGGTATCCGTCTATCCGCGCTCCGTCATTGGACCGTGACCGGCAAGAGTGGGGGGACGAGGACGCCGAGTGATTGGCAGCGCCGACGGAAATAAACGCGAGAGGATCGCTCGCGTGAGACCAGGTCGCGCATCGGCGCTCAGATGCCCGAGGACCGTGCATCCCGTCGCGTCTTCGCCTCGTTCTCATCTTATACCAGTGTCCCTTTAATAGCGTCCGTGCTCGGATACGTCGCGTTAAAGTTGAACGATCGCAACATCGTATTCGAAAATGACACGTGGTTGTGCGCGGAAGCTTCTAGAGAACGTGCCCTACTACGTGCAACGAAGGTAGCGGGCCAAGAGAGAGAGAGAGAGAGAGAGGGAGAGAGAGAGAGAGAAAGAGAGAGAGAGAGAGAGAGAGGATTAGGAGAAGGAGAGAGACAGGCGCGCGCGCGCAACCGACCGGCCGCAATCAGGTGACGCGAGTCCATCGGACGTTTTCGGGTCTCTTCGCCACCCCTCGGGGAGCGCTTCCCCCTTCGCCGTGCGCGCCGAAGAAATCGGAGTAGTCGCCGCTTGGCATTCGCGCGGTTCGTTTCGTTTATAAGTGTATGCGTGCATGCGTGTACGAGTCTATGCGCGCGCGAGCAAGCTTTATCTCCTTGTTTCGGAGAAAATTTACACGCACGTGAGTTCTTTCGGATTACGATAGACTGTCTCGCGTAAAGAATACTTTCCCGAAGTTTCTCGTCGTTCGGTGCTCGTGACAAGTGACGCAACTTTCGATATCGAACGGAAGGAAGAAACGGACGTCGTGTGTATATGTGTGCGTAGAGGGTTAGGAACGAGAAAGAGAGAGAGAGAGAGAGAGAGAGAGAGAGAGAGAGAGAGAGAACAACAGCATCCTCGAGCCAGTGGGGGCAGCTCGAGAGCAGCCAGTCGGTGCGCATCGCGCGAGTTATTTCAACGCGAGTGTGTGCTATCTGACACTGACTTGCGCCGAGAGAGTCGCGCTAAAATTGGATATCTTAGCCCCGTCGTGCTCGTGCAGCTGACCGTGCCGAACCGGACGACGATGCACCTCGTCGTGAGATCACTCCACGAACGATAACGAAGGTACGCAGATTTGCATGTCTCTCTTGAACTGAGGTAAATACCGTTTGCCTCGACGGTTAGGTTAGGTAATAAAAATTGCTAATTAAAGGTGACCGATGTTTAAAATATCGACTCTCGCTTCGCTCGCGAAACAAGAAACACGTTTATGAACGCTCGTGTAACCGAATATTTTGATTTTCGTAAATACTGATATTGAATATCTTGTAATACTCAATAGTACTATATGTGTGCGTGAGAAATAACATCCTGAGGTAAACAGTTTTTTTTTTTTTTCATCTTTCGCTGAGAATGAGAGAGCTTTTGCTGTGACTTGAATTCTTTTCAATAAATTTATAATTGCTTTGTTTATAATCATTAATTATATAGACGTTACAAATAATTCTATGTGAATAATAATAATTGTTTTCAACTTTTATTTCCAATTAACTTTTATTAATAATATTTGACTAATAATATTTGTCTTGGATATCGCAGTGATAACATGAACGATATTGATCCCGCTCTTTATAAATTAATATTTCCATAATTCAATTATCTTAATATGTGCGCAGTTCAACATGGAAATATTTAATGCTTTTCATGATATTTATGACAAATTCGTAATTATTATTAGATTATATCATTATATGAATAACCTATTATCACGCACACATTGATTCATTATAAATAATCTATTATCTTACGCGTTACGAAATATAATAATTACTAATTATTATACCATAAAACATTAAATTCATTTTAAATCATTCTCATTAGAGCTCTTAATTGGCTTGATTTCTCACTAAAATTTCGAATTTGAAGACTTTTAACGTGAATAATTATATAATTTTTGCACAATAATGTTACCGCTAAATTATCATTTATTCTTATATCTATTATAAAAAAGTGATTTATTTGAAGCTCATTTCTGCTAACGACTTAATACACGTGGAAAGCTGATGCACTTGTACATTATACGACTCGATTCTGCATAGCGATGCAATGGCTCGATTCCAAGTGACATAAGATATTCTGCTTATGGCTTAAGATGAAAAAAGAGCTGATACTAATATTATACATCAAAGTTTCAAATGAAAGTTAATATATATACCTATATTCTTCTTTGCCATTGTATCCATTATGTGAATTTAAATATCTAGAGATCTTTATGTAATATTATGGGTATTCCAGAAATTATATCAGATCTATAGATATCATCTTGTATTTCTCCATTATACGAACTACATTCCGATAAATAAGTGTGACAATAAATTGTTGAAATACGTGTCACTCTCACGAGCTATATAAAATATTTAGTTAATGATCATTTATCATTATTAGTGACAATGCAGTAACGGTAATTTATCATCGTCACAGAAACGCTCAAAGAAATAATTCGAGAGAACTATTCTCGGAAATCGATTTATTCTCAGACAAAAAAAAACTTGTCGTTTTTTATACATTATACTTAATTCAATAAAGGATGTCAGAAATTTTTCCAGAATTTTATACGAGAAGCACAAGAAACTTTTTGACGTATGTATGATGACATCGAATGTATTTTTCATTCAGAGAGATGATAGACTTAAATCGTGTCGGTTCCCGGTGTAAAGAAAACGTTTATAAATCACGATTCAATTTCGCGAGAATGTGAATTTCCACGATTCAATTGCCAAATACTTTGTTTATCTCGGCTACACGCCAAAATCTCGTGAGCTTTTGTCGATTTGCAAAATGCAAATGTATGTATCTGCAATCATCGTACGGTCTGATTTCTCTCACGAGTGACATCGGTTTCCCTTCATCGTGATACGCGCTTTCTCATAGAATAGAGAGCGATTTCTGAACGAACGTCACGCATTCCTCATGACTATAATGATGAAAAATGCGATGTGAAGGGCCACTCTTTTCAGCTTCATGATTCGGCAAGCAATCAAAAGATCTAAATTCTATAAATGAAGTTTTTATTCTAACGAGCACTTTTTATATATATCATTATTTATATTCTAGTTTAAAAAAAAATATGAACAAAAAGCAAAAAATTTTTTGTTAAAAATATTTTATACAATTAATATCTTATATATTAATCGAGACACTTAATGTTTGATTGAACTTGAAAAAATTAAAAAAAATTATACGGAAATTATATGGAAATATTTCTGGGAAAATCAAATGCTTTGCAAATTTAATTGATATTTGCGTCTAATATTTAAGTTTTATTAGTTTATTTATATATCTTGGATATGAGATAAATCGCGATATCGACCACTGCGAAACGCAGGTCACGCACTCGATGTCTGTGAAGCAGGCATTATCGTCGACCGGGACCGGGGCTTTCCTCGTTCCTTTCCTCTGTGTCAGTCGGTGGGAATTGTCGCATCGAAGTTTTAAAGCCGTTAGTATAGAGGTTCCCAAACTATTTGATCTCACGTTTTTTTTGAGACTTTGATTCTTATGTCGTGATTAAATTATTAATTGTATGTCGAGTTTCATTATAAATACACTTATTACAATAAAGAAAGAAGTTTATTTATTAACACCAAATTTTCAAAATATAAATTTTCTTTTTAATATATATATATATATATATATATATATATATATATATATATAAATTATATATTTAATTATATATTATATATTTAAATTATATATATATTATGCGGGAAAATTCTTTAAATTTTTAAGTGAGAAAGAAATGAATATCTTAAATAAGATTTTTTCTGAATTTCTGAATTTTTTTTTATTTTTAATATCTTTATTTTACATACAACATGTACGTCCAGTTTGGGAACCAATGTTTTGTTAGGTGAAAGATCACAATGCAGTGCCTGGTCGAACGAACGCGTGAGCGAATGATCGAGTGACTCAGAGTTCGAGTATCCATGGCACAGAAACTCGTGACGGCCATTGTAATCATCTTTCTTTCTTTCATCGAGCTTCACAATCTATTCGTGGAATTCTTAATATCGACCGCGACGTGTAAGAGTTCGCCGTTATGACGTTAGGAATGAGACAATCTCGTCATCGATGCAGTTTATGCGAGATTGTTGCGAGATCACATTCGATTCATGTTCAGGGATCTGAGCGCGATTATTCCGATCTAGGATAGCATTAGCTACCGATTTACTCGAAATTCTTTAAATTGATATCTGCCCCTACATACATCTTTTCCGAGCCATTGAATAGCAATTCGAATTTTTTGGGACATCCTATAGAGATTTTTTTCTGTATTTTCTTGTTACATAAAGTATTTCCCAAAATATTTCCCATCTCGACCTAAATAACGGCTCTAATCTTAGAGAAGGGAGGACAATGAGAATAACGACAGTAGATCTTTTCGAAAGTCATCCCTTACGTTCGCGCTTCGATGTGTTTTTCTCTACACATACGCAGATTACATTTGACCTAAATACAGAATTGTGCCTGTCTTGCCTGTCGGAAGTACTGTGCAGTGATATCGCTATCAGGGAGATGTCGTCGTGACGATACAAAAGACAGGGATATCGATAAAGCTACTGTCAGACTATTCGTTCACGTAACGTGGTGTGAGTGGCCTCTTCCATTTTCACCGGCTTTTTTGTGGTATGTGCGTGTGTATAAACGTCTAGAACAATGATAACCTCAGCATAGACTTGATTGCCTTACCGTGTAAAGGGCATAAAAAAATATAAATATATGAAAGATATATAAAAAAATACGAAGATATAGTATCATGAAAGAAATCGATCTCTTTAATATATGTAAAATTATAATTCAAAATATTATTATTTTTCAATAAATTGAGAAATTGATATATAAATCGTTATCTTTATTTAATAGATCTTACAAATTATATAGATTTGAATTACTCTGCATAATTTCCATATATATAATATTACGACAGTAACAAATATATTTATCAATAAATACAAAAATTATTAGCAAGTACATATTTCAAATACATATAAATCGTAAAAGAATTGCAGAGAAAAAAAATTGTTTTATATCGATCAGGTCGTATTATATTTTAAAAGAGATTTTTTTTTGCAACAATGCTATCGAAAACGATCGATATAAAGTTCGTAGTCTAACAGCGTTCAATGCAGCGCTATAAAAATAATTTTGGTTAATAAAAATGCTACAGATTTTAAGAGGCACGTAGGCCGAAAGCTGCAAATTGACTGGCGTGAAAAATATAGAGGTAGAGACTTTGCTCCCCCGACACTCATAAATTTCTCGACGAAGCGCAACGATCATTTCATGACGAACTTATTTGCCGAAGAATTTTGTGACTATATGTAGAGAAGAAAAGAATATAATCAGATAAAATGGTTTTTTAGCACAATTTTTTTATTTGGTTTTAGGAACTTATTTGTCGCGGTTGCAAATGAAATAATAACTCTAATAGTATATGTACAGTAATAACAGTATTAGAAATAATAAAATTTACTACTCTATTATTATTATTTATACAATTTATTAATATAATAATTTAACATAATACAAAGTAATAACAATTAATGTATTGCTATATTATTGAGTGATATTTAAATTACATCAATTGAAAAATGAGAGAGTTGGAGATGAAACACGATATTAAGTTAAAAATAATTTCTAGAAATATAATAAGAAAGGAATATAAATAATGTTTCTATGTTATTGCGACATTCACGTGACGTTAATATCAACAAAATCAAATTTTTATCTTTGTAATTTTTATTTTTCGTCGATTTTCTTTGACTAAATTTTATTTATCCAAAAGCAATAGCGAAATTCTTTGGCATTATAGACTGGCGCCTCGGAAACAGGTAAAACACGTAAACAGGTTCTTCGTTGATTTATACGCAATGGCGTGAAAACGCGAATAGCTGGTCATAAGTCGGGCACCTCCAAGTTCGATACGACTATTCCTCGAAACGATCGCTTCTAAAAATACATTTAATTCACGTACAAATTGGTTTATGATATGAGCCGCAAGAAAAAAAAATTTCCAAATAACAGACGGTTTTATCTCTTTACTAATAGTTTCCACTTACGTGTCTGTTTATTAATTTTTAAATAGATCGTATATCTTTATTCTTTTACTTTTATAATATTTTTTTCTTTCTATCAAATTAATTTTAAGCAATAATGATATTTTTAATTATACATTATAATTGTTTATCAATAATGATCAGCTTCGTATTGCTTATTAATTATAATACTCATGAATTTTTTTTATTTATTTAAATTTATAAATAACTGACTTATTTATTTTTCCATTCTTTTAATTTCACGCGTAGAAATTTTCAAAAATGTCAGGTGTCATGATTATATATATATATATATATATATATATATATATATATATACATATTTGTATTAACTGTTTTCATCAGATACCAATCAAATTTCATATATTTCGTTGCATACGTCATGTAAATCGAAATTAAAATCTGTTTTCAAGTGTAAATAAATGTTACGTATCACATATCACCTTAATACGCGCATTCTTGACACCAGTTAAGTTGAGTGTGCGAGCTAGGAGATATTACAAAAGCCAAATAAACAGCTGACTTTTATTTTGACGTTGACACGGGATATGATGTGAAAGCCGTTCCGTCAAATTGTACATTACATAACGGATCATCGATCATGATTGCGCGAACAAGTCGTTTTTTTTTTTTTAAGAATTTTGAAAAAGAATAAACCCATTTGTATAACCCATTTTTAAAATCTTGCTCTATGTTTTTTGGACATTATTTTTAATGGAGAGTTTTTAATTGTATTATACATATATGTGTTAATCTTTATACTTTATATATTAAATATAAAAACTGCAATCCAATTTTTCTCGAAGCTATAGTATATTAAAGTCTAATCATAGTATGTTAAAATATTTTTGTTAAAATTAAACTTATACATCATTTATGCCTTATACATTTGCTAGTCACTAATTTTTTATAGTAACGCAAAATTTTTATTGTATAAAAGAAAAAAATATGTAAAAATTGAAGCATTAAAATAAATATTCGGTAAATATTTAAAATGCATATATATTTTGCTTTACAAAACGTTCGGCGAAAGTTCCAATCCATAATTAACATATTGCCAACGACGGACTTTGTCCTTCTTTTCTCTCCTGCAATTTGTCGTATATATACTTAATTATTTTTTTATATTTTTAAAATAGTATAAATATGTATATATATATATATATATATATATATATATATATATATATATATTTGATATGATATAACTCATATGATATTAATTTTTAATGTAGTGAAAACGATATTGATATATTATTATGTGCAACGGCAAGTATATTTATACATACTTCTATTTATTACAAATTTATTTTGTACATCCATTTACATCACTAATTTATGCTGCGTATGTTTCACAACTCGATAATTATCTATTTTTTATAATTATATTATACTTTTTTTATGAATCTTAAAAAATTTCTGATAATTGTTACAAAGAGTTAATTTATTTAAATTTCATTGATTTATCAAAAGATAGATGCAACGATGATTATTTAGTCTTTTTTTTTTCACTCAAAGAGTATTAGTCCAAGCCGTGAATCATCTTATCGAACGGTTATCGAAATGCCGATACATATATACCTTTTTCCATAGCTTTTGGAACTTGGCCAACGCTTCCGATATTAGAAACTTTATCATAGATTTAGTTTCTCCACAAAGGACAAAGCGGCTATTTGTCGAATAGAAACTCTTCGCTTCCACCACGTACATCGACTATTACCGTTTGGAAAAACTTTTCCAATTATTTCGCGCGACATTTGAAAGAATACGGTCGTTTGACCAATGCTTATTACACCGCGTCCGATACATCGCGAAATTATCGAACACGTGTTATACGTTTTATACGCGATGTAATAATTTCCGTAATTTAACTTAGAACTTTATTCATGATGTATGCAATCGGGTCGTCGGACCGCTGTAGAAATTAATTATTCAATGGCATTGGCTAACGTGGGAGATCGATAGCATCTCACTGAGCGAACTGAAAACGCCACGCACACGATCGCTCGACTGATACATCTCTCAAGCTCGTCCGTGATATGGAAACAATCAATAGTTATCAAATGCGCAACAGAGGAAACAGTGGAATGTTTCTATCGTTTAATCTGATATATTTGTAAACAGAGGTATGCGATATTATTATTTTATCTACAGCGTTATTTATAGAAGTTTTGCTGGAAAAAGCATGGATTTAGAAGATATTTAAAGAAAAATTTTTAATTAAATTATATATATATATATACAGAGTAAATTAATTATTACTTTCCGAGTTTTTATTTTAATTTATTATATTTTGAGCTCGATAGATGACAATTTATATAAGCTTATATTTTTCAATTTTTATTTAGCTATTACATTTTAAACAATTGCTAGTTAAGTATTTAAACTTTGATTAGTATTTATAGAAAAAAGTCTCTAAATTTAATAGTCTAATTTCACTTTTTTTTTGCTTTATCTCTATGCAATTGCTCGAAACTTCGTGATGCATTTTTTGCAAGGTAGAACATGTTTTGCTCAAGTCGAGACCGCACGAGTGCGTTCTCTCTGTTTGGAAGTAGTTATTTAAGTAAGATGCCGGTCGTAAAATCTTTCCGCAGAGAATGCCGTGTAGTGATGTATTTACATCTCCTGCGAAGGATGAGCCAAGTCGGAATCGCTCACGGGAGAGACCACCAAGCGAGCGAAAGGCATCTTTCTCGTAAATTCTTAAAGCGAATTTATACAATTTCATCTGAATTATTCTAATGATAATTTTATATTATCCTTAAAAATTTAATTCCTACGTTCATACGAATTTTTCAGAATGACACATTGTTTACATTATCTATCTCGAATCCACGCTGAATGTTTATCGAAAGTGTGCAAACGGAAGTATATTTTTTTGAATTTTTTTAACGCCGGTGATTATTTTTGTGGAAACATTCCTTCACCTTTCGTCCGCTTTGAACGTTTCATTCGAGATCATCGTCAAAAGTCAACCGTGTAAATTCACTTTTACCTCGCATTTTCCATCTCGCGCTCTCTACCTCCGTCTTCTCTCCCGGTATCTTAAACGCGGATTTTGCAATCCGTGAGAAAATCAAACAAGACCAAATGCCAAGACCTATTCCGCGAGTCGATCCGACAGGGTTCCAAGATCGATCGTGACCTTCGACTTTCTTATCAGAGAAATGTAATCCAACGAGTATACACACCGTTACGTAAGGCGACTTTTATTCCGTTTTACGTCACATCCGGACTGAATTTGGCATTCTTGCAATACGAATATTTTTCTGAGATAAATTCAAGGTGAAATTTGCAATGTGTTTTATTATTTTATTGCGAAATAATGCGATATTTCAGAGGAAAAGAAATTGCAAACAGAATTGCAATTTGCAGATTTATTTCAATTGCATTATTATATATGAATATATTAAAATTATGGAATTAAATTAAAATAATAATAATTTTAATAGTAAATGGTAATTTGCAGTAGCGATGTCAAAATAGTCATGTTACGTCATCTTGTAATTATATAATGATTATGATTATGAACATTGAGAACATAAAATCATCATTTTTTATAGCTATTCTTATAAAATTTAATAAGTTGTTATCGTTAAATATTAAAAATGCAAAGTATTCATTATAAGCATTATCTTTAACTTTATTCTCTCTCATTATTATTATTATTATTACTCTTCTCATATTTCATTCCTTACTTGCGAATTTTAAACAAGGCTCTTTACACAAGAAGTACAAAATAGAAGGACAAAATATTGAATATTTTGAATAAAAATGTGCGAAAAATTTGTCAAATGCCTATGCATACAAAATAGTACTTATTGAATATTTAATAAATTATATTATTTTATAATATACACATATGACCCGCGATAATTAAAATATTCAATATACGATTTAAATATAAAAACCTGCTTAATTACCATCACTATCAATTTTTTATTGTTAAACGAAATATATTTAATTTTATATTCCTCAAATAATATTCCCTTTAAATTTGTTTCTACAAAATAAGATGATTGAGTAATAAATATTTAAATTTAAAACCTTTTCTAGAATAAAAGTTTATGAGGATATTTTGCTTCAAAGTGCGTATACTTTCTTATCAAATATTTCTCTCGAGCTTCATATCGGCCGCGATATGTCGTGTTTTCTTTAAAAGCATAGGGGGAGAAGTAACGTTTAAGGTGTCTACGATATTTATGCTTACTTGCTTTCGTTTTATCAACCTATTTCTGCAAAACCGAGAGAAACACTACATCAAAGGACGCGTACCTCTAGCGCTTTCATTGATATAATCGACGAGATTTGCACAAAAACATGTGAGAGCGAGCGAGTATACGAAAGTTTTCAATAGTCCACGTCCATTTTTCCCAGCGGGTCGACCGCTTCGGTCGATCGGTACTTCGAGCTGCAGTTAATGGAAATCGCTTTTAACGATAAACGTCCATTACAATGTCCGTCTGCCTTTCCCTCCTCCCCTTTCTCAATCGATTAAGTCAAGGGGAAAGTGAAAACTGGGAGACTCGCGCGAGTCAAAACAAGAAGAATGTTCCATCCGAGCAAACAGCGCAAGTTCCATTATATGCATAAGGGATGGAAAGTTAATTAATGCACTCAAATTAGCTTCTCGAGAGAGAGAGAGAGAGAGAGAGAGAGAGAGAGAGATGAGGGGGAGGGGGAGAGGGATTAAAGCGCGCTACAGTAACCGCGCGAAAGCATTCGCCTCGTTAACAACGAAACCTATTAATTGTAATCGCGAATTGTAATGTCGGTGATAATAAAATGAGATAATAGCACTAATCGCAGCGCATAATATTAGCGGCGTAACGAACGTGACGGATGCGAATTAAGTGCGCCACTGCGCTTCGCTTCGGCTCGGAGATATTTAAATAATAGATATTAATTGGTTCGTATATTTGTTATGAGATATATGGTATTGTATCGTGAATGCTTGCGAGACGTGCTCGTAACACGTCCTTTATATTATTTTCCTTTATTACTTACTATATCGGTTTATGTCCCGGAATTTTATTGCCCCTTATCGTTCCCCGCTTAACGACGCCCGCAAAATTGCGTTACTATATCTTTGCAGTTAGTAACTGGAAAATTCGTTGCAGAGCGATATAGCATTCATTTAGCGACTTTTATTCGCAATCTGAGTGAGATTGAGAAAATGGGATGAAACGGGACTGAAAAGAAATAATAGCTCGGAAAGAGATGCGATAAAAAAACTCGATATGCGCGCGTACCATTTTCGTTCTATTTGACAAGATGATCGAAGAACTGCCGAACAAATGGGGGCAAAGCTCTTTGTCAGATAGATCGCGTTATTCTCAATTTCCGACGATTTAGCGCCAGAGATTTATCTCACTGTAGTCTCTCATAAATTAGTTAGTTCATCAAACATTTTGTTTGCATTCAAAGGAAAATAGAATAATTTCTAGCATTAAATGTTAGATAATCAATTGTAAATTACGATTCGAGAAAATTTTTTGAAAGTATAAAACTTAAAGTATGTATTATTAAGACAGCAGAAAGAGAGAGAATTTTGTTAGCATTATTTCTAATGTTTAATCGAGAATTTTTTTCTTTTTAATTATGACATATTGCACACAGTCATAATTCATGTTGCTGACTAAAAAAAAAAAAAACCTATGATATATAGATATAATTAGAAACCATAAAGAGAAAGATCGAGTCTCTTAGAAGATTCTGTATGGAATAATAATTTTGCTCACTTTTCATTAAGGAACTTTGATGTAAATAATATCTTTTGATGTGTTTCGCCGATTAATGCACTTTGCAAGGCTTATGGCTAGATTCATCAAGTTCCCTCGAGCAGATAACGACCGTTTCATCAACGTCTGCACTGACGATTGTTGAAGTCGCTTTAACGAGCGATTAAAAATCGAATTCAACCCTCGTTAACGAGAATTTAAGCGAGATTAATGAAATCGGTCATCAGTCTAATTTTTATTCTTCGGGAGAATCTCAATTATCGCAGCAATCTGAAACCGATCCTTCTCTTATCACAGTTTCGTAATCTTTTATATTAAATTTTGTGCTTGTAACAGCTTTATAGTTGGCTAAAATATTTTTATTTAGTAAAATGCATTAAATGCACATTGAAGATAAACAGATAAATATAAATTTCAATTAGATTTCTATTATTTTTATCTGGATCATCTTTGCCAAGTTTAACTATAACTTTCAATATATAAAAATGAGATTAATTTTTATTGACGAAGAGAAATTGCCATCGATTATATGAAGAAAAGTTTCCATCTTCTGATAATCAGATATTGATGATATATGCGAAGCAATTTTTTTTAAGCTAACAATTGCATCTCGTAACCGCTAAATGCAATTAACAAATTATATCCATACGTGATGATTTAATCGCGTAATCAAGCATGCTATTCACACTCGAACGTAATTTTAGATTGAATCAATCGGTCGATTAAGCTGGACATTCATGTAAATCTATGGCTAAAACGTTAAATATACGCCTCCAGGCTAATGTATTCGCGACGAGCGACATCGCATCGTTGTTTACTCAGCCATCGAACAAGTATAATCTCACGTAAAACGCGCCGATAAGGATAATGGCATGACGCCTACAGTTTTGGATGAATCATGCTGTTGCCATCGTCGCAAAGTGCAATATTATAGCGAAAGCAGGTGCTCCGCAACGTATGTGATCGGTATATTGTAATATTCACTCGTGGATTCTCACATAAGGAAAGATTTATTATACGTCACCGTGAAATCGCGCGACATGATTGCTGCAATTCCGAGAAATAAATTTTCAATCAGCCGACCGACAGCATTTCCGAGTTGGAAGGCTCATTTAATATTGCTTCATCCATTATGACGAAGACCCCTATATAGAAGATACGATAAGGTAGATCGTTATTTAAGAAGAACATTAAAAAAAATTAAGTAAGTGGTTTAATACTTTGATTGAAATTTTTAATAGATAATGGAGTGCAACGGAAAAGCGAGTAAAAAATTATTTACGTCTTTAATTTTCCCTTAAGGTTTAATTAATTGATAGTCATGTGTTTATAATGTTAAAAATAATTTTTAAAATTAAATTTCTTAATATATAATAACGAAATCAAGTAGGAAATTTTAATTAAAATAAAAAAAATTAATATCTATACAGCTTTCTGCTATTTGTAGATTTCTTTTTAGAATTTTAATATTCATTTTACACATAAATATATTTTGCTTATACATATTGAGATATAGTTTCATTGTCAGTAGAGCATATTATGTAGGGCAGTTTTTTCTCGCGTTTGATTTATGTTCATTCACTTATATAAAGAAGCATCGAGATCGCAGCAATAAAAAAAACTCGAGAAGCCTTCTCAAGTGTATCTCTCCACGGCTTTACGGATTTCCCTCGTAGAAAATCGTTACGGCAGCTGAGAATTAAAAATATCTTTTCATTCATAAATTTATTACGCTCCCGTCTCGTCTTGCAACGCGCGCTGCAAAATAAATCCGCTGCGCAACGCTAACGATAAGCAAAAATGCATTCGCATAAAAATAGATTTGTGTGCGGTTGGATGCACTCCTGTACAATTGCATCGCATTATTGTCACTGGCTGTTTTATTGTCCGAGAACAATGGGAAACGCGTGTTGGAGCGTTATTTAACGTGAGAATAGATCTAATTTTCGATGAGTACGCTCGTATGTCGCTTTTATTCTTTCCGTATTTGCGGGAGATATGAAATTGATTTTTTCTACATAATTATTTAATTCTTGGAGACATATAGACAATTCGATTATTATTTTGAAATTCTAGTTGACATTTTACTGTCAAAATTGAGTTTTTATTTGAAATTCTAGTTGATATTTTAACTTTCAAATAAGGTACTATGTGAATAATGCATGCTAGAAATAAGTTATCTGCATAGATACAAGTGCATGATTCAGGAGCCGCATGTACCTTCTTAACTAAATTTAAAACAAAAATTTTTTTCTCTCTCTTTTACAATTTTTTTGTAGTTTTTATTTTTAATATTAAATACCTAATATTAAATATCGGTTTATATCATTATTTAATATTAAATAAATAATATTTAATATTAAATAATGATATAAACCGACACAGATTAAAATTATATTAAGTTAAACTTTTCTCAGATTTAATTGATATAGATAGTTTTGATTGTTTATTCTGAAATTATTGATGCCTTCTAGCAAGCGAATTTTTTTATACCTATATTTTATTTTTTATATTTTTAATTTATAGGATTTTATTTATATTTATAGACTTGGCGCATATGTCATCATATTTAATCGTAACTCGTCTTCGTCGAGAAACAGATATCTATCTCTCGTGTTTCCATGCGCTTTTTTATATTTGTTACCATAAATCATTTCCTTGTCAAAACCTGTTACGATCAACCACGATCGCGCGGAGATGCGTCTTCGTGTGGCGTTGGCTTCGATGTCGAAACGAGACTCGCGCGAGCGGCTCTCGTTTCTAATTCAGGCGGGCATTAATCATAGGGACACTATCGCGCTCACCGCCATTACGTCGTTCCTGGCATCGAGATACAGTACATCAGTAATATCTTTACGTGCAATTACGGCCGCATCGTTGTCTTGCGTTGTATCTCGATGTCCATCACCTTTTCTCAGCCGGTTGGATAAGACCTTGTCGCGTTACATATGTGTACGTCGGCTAGGATAACGTGGCACACTCACGATGATGTAAAATGAGGTATGATCATTTTAGTAGAAACATCTTTGTGTCGGCGAACTTCAAACTTAATTTTGTTCGATTCTCATGGTTTTTGTTTTCTTACATATAAAAGTTGATAATAATTAACTTTCAATTATATGCGCTAAAAATGGATATTGTCTTATATATTTAATATATTATTATTATTATCATAGCAGATGAAATTAAATCAAATATTTTATGATCAATATAAAGATATTTATAAAATATAATTCAATTTATTTTACTCTATAATTTATATAATTTTTTTTTTTTTTTTTTGAGAAATTTTAATATTTTATGTAACTCTTTTTTCTCTTTTTTTTTTTTGAAATTTTTTAGATATTATTTTTTATTTAATCTTATAAGAAAAAAGAGAAGAGAATTATATATTTATAAATTATTTTCTTATAAATAATAAATAATATATATAATTCTAGGACTTTTGTGTTGCTAGTAGACTTGCTTTTTAGATATTTAAATGATTTTAATTTCCGATTTGTTATTAATAAGTTCTTTCGCGCAAAGAAGTGTCGATATCACGCATAACATGAAACGCGCTGCTGAAAATACAAGCGCAAAAGATGCAAGACAAGATTTTCGAGGTTGCAGCGCGTGTCCATCTATTTCCATCGCACGCTGTAATTCGATGCAGATCTTCCTTCCCTCTCTCCTCGGTAATTCGAAGATTTGCATTTACCGTCGCCTGCCTATATTCTCCCTCCTTTCCCCTTTCCTTAGTACATATTCATACTGTCTCTTGTAAGAGCCACGATCGTGATCGAGCCGAGGTTTCACTTTCGCACGATTTCTAGTCGAAGTTCAATGAGTCGCCATCGCGTATCCGCGTTACATTCAAGGTGCATCCACCGCACATTCACAATGAACTTAATTGTGAACGATGTACTTCCGGTTGCTCACTATGTAGTATCCGGGCTATAGGTGTATACGGGCTGCACAGCTTCTTCTCTCGCGACAGCGAGAGGTTGGTTGAGCTCCAACTTTCTGCACTCGACATACTGTGCGTCGTGTCTGCGATATTAATTAAAATGGCGTCGCGAATGCGACAAACAAATTTTGCCGAGCAAATTAAATGGTCGGCGACAGAAATACATTTGCTTCGATCGATATGGCTTAAGGCAGCATGCGGTAATTAATATTTATATCCACATCAGAAGCCATATTTAGCTGCAGCTAATTTCAAACTCCGAGGCTTTCTATATTATCTATTCTTTAATCGCAATTTTTTTCTTTGTTTCTTTTTCTGTTAGCGAAATGATAATATTAATTGCTATAAAATAGATATAATATGATATAAAATAGAATAGGATAAAAGCTCAGTATTTGGCAAATTTTTTAAATTAGCCTGTGATGTATATAATTTAAGAGGTTTAATTGTTAAAAGATTTAATTTTAAAAAGAAAATTTTTATATATAAAAATTCTCTCTGCAAATATTTTAATTAGCAAATTTAATGTTAAAATTATCATGGAATTTATCATTAGAGGAAAATACTCAGTGTTTCTAAAATTTAATTTCATAAAAATGTACGTTTTTCGCTCAAACACTTTCAGCTACCTCAGCTCAACTATCTTTATAACGTTATATAATAATCCTGGCAAATTTTTAGTAAATCTCGTTATAAAAGTTTTTTTATATCATACTTTCTGCAGCGTACGTATTAATTTAATAACCTTTTATTTTGGTTAATTATGTAACAAAGATAAAAAAATTAATATTTAATTAATTAACACCGAAACAGTCACGACGCTGTCCTCGGCTTCTTCCATCGTCATCGGCTCGTATTCACGATTAGCCACGCATCATCGTTGTCGACCAGCGTCTATTTTCGCATGCTCCACCGGTCGATAGTAGACTAGATCCAATTACCGGTTGCCTCGCACGTGGCTACCGTTCATCAAGTATAGGCACGCGTGCAGCTACGTGTGCGTTCGCGTTCACGTGGCGAACGTAATGTTCGCGAGTTATTAAACAACTAATTAACATAATTAATAAAAAATTTAATTATTTTATATATTAAAAAATATATTAAATCATTCATATAGTATATATTTTCTGCTATTAAATTATTTGCAGGAAAAGTCGATGAAATAGATTTGACGAGCAATTATTATAGAAAAATAATAAAAAAAAGTCTAAATTTACAATCAAGTAACTTCTTCATGAATTATGCAATTGTTCATTGTTCTCTCTAACCACAAATTAGATTTCTCTATTTCATTGAACTTGCTTGATTGGGTTAGCACAATCAGCTCAATTCTAATAATATTATCCGAGTCGCTTACATAGTGAATCCATTTCCCACCGACGCGGTGCTATCGATGCTTAACAAGATTAGCTTCACATTTTCCGCTGTCAAATTAAATTACTTATTTAGTCCATTTACTTATTCTGTTTATTTTCAATTTGCGTGTAAGCGATCCGGAAGAATACGGTAGCGCATTTCTTTACAGTTTTCATTTCATTGTAGTTTGATCGATACTATTTGTGCACAACGTAGCGGAAGGAATATGTTTTTGCTACGTACACACAGTCCCTCGTATTTCGCACGTGAGCGCTTTTTTTGCCTGCTCAAAGCGAAAGCGCGAACGATGTTTATCGATGCTCGCGAGATCTGATGCGATCTAGTCTCTTTATTTTTTTTTTTTTTCATATTTCCATCCCTCTTTCTCTCTTTTCTCTCTCTCTCTCTCTCTCTCTCTCTCTCTCTCTCTCTGCATTTTGTTTTTCTCTCACCTCAATCATTGATGTCTTTTACTTGCTTCTACGATAGAACGCGAAATAGAGTTTCACAGAAATAGAGTTGTGGAATTTGCATGTATGCATTAAAATGCACTGGCTTTTCTGATAATAATCGTGCTAGCAATATTTTCAGCTTCTGTTTCTTCTTTTTGTATTTCGATTTATCAATAACGTATGAGAGTGTCCAGATGTATGTTTACTCTAATGATAACTATTAATGATATAAACATGATTATTTGACTCAATAATAATATAAATAAATTTTGTTGAACTCGTGTAATCTACATCTAGATAAAAACCTGCTACTTTGTTAAAAGATTTTGTCTTTAAAAATAGTTTCTTCTTTACTTTTCCTTTATGTAATATGATTCGATTAAGCATGCACAAGTGAGAGTCTGCAATATTAGATTGAGATAACTATTTGCGCATCGTAAGAGATATTTAACGATGCATGTGTACAGAGCCAGACATTCTGCCTGGAAGGAAACTATTGAGCAGTTTAATGCAGCTTATACAAATAGTTCCACGCAGTCTAAATGCTCGCCGAGAGCCGCGATAAACATAGACTCACGTGCCTGCGAACTAATTAAGCCGGCTCCTCCCGTTGGCCACAAATAAAATAAACCAAAGACAAGACTGTATAGCCTGCGGTATATTTCGGTGATCGTCTCTAATGAAATAATATTTATTTAAAAGTAGTGCCATTTTTGGAGTTAACATCATCGATACCATGAGAGATATCGATAATGTCAACTCCAAAAATATTTTTTTTATTATTTGTTTTATTATTTTTTATTTTTTATTTTTAATATTGATTTTTATTTTTTTTTTTTATTAACTTTGTTTTATTATAAATATTAACAAGGTTATTAATAATAATAATTAACAAAGTTATTATAAATAACTTTGTTTTATTATTAATATTGATTTTTATTGAAAAATTAATAAAATATGATTTTTGCAAAATTGCAAAATTAATAACATGCGAAAATTTATGAACTGTAATTGATATCTAAAGCAGATTCGCTCTGTAAAAATAATAATTTCATTTAGCAGCAGAATTAAAATTATTTTTGAAAGTATTTTGCAACAATCTGATGCATCATGTACTTTAAATCTCTCCCTCTGGCTTCTTCGAAGCGACAAATTTCCGTATCGACGACGAGATCCGATTGCGACTATTGATAGTGATTAAGTCATTGTCGCGTTATCGAGTGTATTCTATCTTCATAAATGACCGTGGAGAAATATTCTTGCTGCTTTTCAAGTATTTGCAGTCTCCAATGGAACTCGGACTGCATTATTCTTCTTAGTGCCTATTAGTAGAATGCCGTTTATAATATGATAGACAAATAATCGTAGTAATGATAGACAAAAAGCATTGTGTTGTGAACAATGCGTGACTTGATAAGAATCTTATAAAATATATCTCGGTAAATATCTTTTCTGTTTTTGATATTTATATAAAGATAATATAATTTATATGAATTATATAAAAAAGTGTATATATTGTAAATATAAAAATAGATTGAATAAATATAAATTTCTTGTTACGTAAAATTAATTTATTAATCTAATTTTTCTTAGGTAATTTTTGTTATATTAATTGATATTGAGATTTCTATTTAATCTATTTTTGAACGAATGTAATATATGCTTTATAACTTCGAGTTTTAGATACATATATCTGGCAAAAAAAAAGAGAAATTTGCTGCATTTCAATGTTTAATACAAAATTTTTTTATAAAAAAATTTTATTTTATGATAAAATAATTTATTCTTTTCTCTATTCTTTATTAAGCGCTCTTGTAAAAAAGTATTAGCAGATCAAGTTTTTGTCTATTTCGACGATTGCACGAAAGGAGTGATTTTCATTTCGATGATTTAAACGAGATCTCTGATTACCTCGCGAAGGATTTTTCATCGTAATTGTATGATTCCCACGGCAGTTTTTATGGAGTACCGTCATTTTGCGACGAGAGGTCTAACCGAGCGAGGCTAAGATGGGGTCATAAAAAAAAAGGAAATAGGAAATGAGAAGAGAGTCGGCGCGACACGCATCAATGCTCCTTGTCTACCCCATATGCTTCTTCCCCTTTCTTCCATTCCCTCTCTTTTTTCTCCTCCGTATTATCCATTGTTCCTCGAGCCAAGATAGTAGTCGCGCCGTCACATCGTGTCGTACTCTTCCGCGTGCTCCGCTCTCGCTAAAGATTCGCGTTCGTACACTCGGCAAATTAAACTTCAACTCGGCCCGAAGTGCTTCCCGTTCGCGTGAGATATTCGCGAACCTGCACTCAATTTATTCGCGTAATAAGTAAAGTTTCTCTGTTACCAAAGAATTCGGTGTTCTCGAAATAGATTTGATGAGATACAATCCGCGGTATTAATTCTAGAATACTGATAATGAGAGAAACGGAATGTATATGTCATTAAAAAATATGGATGATATAATAATATATTATCGACATAAAATTTATATTGAACATATTATTTCAATTGCAATTTCAATATAATTAAAATATTTGATTTTAAAAAGAATAAATTATTAATAAATTAATTTCTAAAAATTCAGAAAAAAAAAAATATATATATATATGTATTAAATTCTAAAACTAAAAGAGGCAAATGAAAATATAAAGTAGTAAAAGTTAATTTAACAGTGCTTTTTATATATCTGCAGCGTTCTAGTAGAACACGGAAGTGCTTGCTATTTTTACGCTTGCAGTTTTACGATTTCTTTGGACCGATTGCGACACGCTTATTCTCGATATAATTTGATAGAGTTCTTGTGGGGTACGCTAATCGGGCCAGCGGGTCACTCACTGATGAACCCATGATCTATTTTTACATCTATTGACCGGGGATGCTATTATTCGAAAACATAGATTGGACGGAATCTTTGAAAAAAAAGTGCAAATTATGTTCATAAACAAAAATAATCTAATAGCCATTACACTGTAATTTTACTCACGTGGTAGCAATTGCTGTAATGAAATAACATGAAATAATATCTGACAATCTTGCGATGGAGCTATACAAATGCGTTGATGCGTGGGAATAATTTCCGCAACAAAGAAAAAGGCACAAATTATATTATATTTTAATTATATATTTTTTCTTGTAATTATTCACAAAAAGACGAGATGTTCTGCATCTAATTAATGGCATGCAAATAGTTCTTTAATTTAATGAATTAAATTATATAAAACCGTATATAATCGTACACACTTGTTTCATGTCATCAAGAAATAAAAAATCTGCATATATATAGGAAGTAAAAAGCTTTTCCCACTTTGTTAATATACATTAGTTAATTAGATATCTCTTGCATACACTCTACTGCTTTTTTTTTTTTGCAATCGTTACGCTCGCATCTCAGCTGCAGAACTTAACATCAATATGATCGTGTCTTATGTAACGGATGTCGCAGAGAAGCCCTGTTCCGGTGTTAACCAATAGAGAGAAAGCTAGTACCTTTGTATGTGTGTGTGTACATATATGTACACGATGGCGATTTCTATCGGCCTTAGTATTATTTGCTCGATAATCGTGTTACATGTCAGAACAAACTTCGTTACATCAGCGACATGAAAATATTTTGAATGTGAGTGCGTTTTATAGAAAATTATTAAAACACGAACGATATGACGAATCTTAAATGGTCAATTAATAACCTAAGAATTCTACTACGTGTTCGTTTATTGGTATTGGCTTTTGAAATATTGAAGTTTCATTGTCACAGACACCGTCATTATTACCCACTTTTTATTAAGAGTTTCCGTTTCCTTCTTTTCAAAAATGTATCTATTCATACGGTATAATTACTTCTTTTTTTAATTTCTTTTTCTTCTTCTTTTTTTTTTCTCTTGTTTCTAAAAGATATTCTTTTGGTCGTTTAAGTTTTTTTATTGAATCTTGTTTCATACCGATTATCATTATTAAAGATTTTTTTATTATTAAATTATTATTATTATTTTAAAGATTAATTCAAAAAAACTCTTTCAAAAAAATTCAAAAAACTTTTTTTAATATACATCAGTTATTTTTTATTGCAAATTTGAAATACTTTAGATATCTATATACGCAATTGTCCAACCGATTGATTCTCGATTAAATGCACTTACCCTTATTTCTTATCTTTATATTTCTTTTATTCCGACTTTCTTGAATATTATTGTCTATTGGAAAATAAGCGAGACAAGCAAAGGATCCGTGGTCTTCTTCACCAGATCTCGCGCATTCGCCGATCCAGCAAGAAATGCTGTGACCGTTATTTACGGTTATTCTCGCTCCGAGCAAGTAGGTTGATCGTGTGCATAACGCGCTTCGCGAATGACGAGGGATCGACTTGTCTTTTTGCACCGTAAAATCGATTTTCCGTATCTATTTTCCTCTCTCTCTCTCTCTCTCTCTCTCTCTCTCTCTCTCTCTCTCTCTCTTCATCGCGAAAGAGAGCCGTGTGAAATTATGATTGCGTGAGAATCGTCACGTTGCATGATGAACCGTCGATTCGACGAAATATAGGTCGAAACTTACCCTTAAGCAAATTCAGAGAATAAGATCGTAATAGAATTAAATAGAAATGTGGGACTCGGTAAATATATATGGAATTGTTAAAAGCACAGAGGAGATACAGAGACAAGAGATGCATTTTACATCTTTTTCACGACCGCTTTTACAAGATACAGTGGCGGTATATTATTCTAACGAATAATAGATTATCTATTTCATATGTTATGTTTCACATAAGGGAACTATAATATGTGGATTCAAAATGAAGTGATTTTAAACTTTCAGAGCATTTTCGTTCGATTTAAAACTTTTTTGCTCCCAAAGTTAAAAAAGAATGATTTAGACCAGTGTTCACTCGAGCAAATCTTTTCTTCATTCCGCGTAAGAGCGCTTATCTATGTACATTCAATTTTATTTAACGATTCACTTTTTATTGAAATGATGAACTTTAACGTTTTTCCTCTCATACGCCGAACTCGTCTCTAATTCTTATCGCGACTTCCTAACGATGTCTCTTTTCGCGTGCGCACGCACGCAATAAGCGAAGTAAGTAGATATATGGCTTTTAGAGACCGCGGCTTTGTAATACGTAATGTAATCAGGAGGGATTGCGTTATAATAAGCTGTTGCGTGCCAAACGAATCGGTAAATGTCACGGTGGGGAGCAGCAGAGTTTCGGTCCGAAAATTGCGAGATGGAAACGGCGAAATTTCAACGGTGCGTTACACCATCACAGTTGCCACGCGAATCTGTGGAAAATTGCGCGAAATCGAGGAAATTGTAGATTGAACGGGGGTCGTTTTATTCGTTGCGAAATAAAATCGCATAAAGCTTCGCGATTTGTCGATTCGGCGATGCGACAATTATTATTGTTTAATCGACGAACGATTTAATTAACACGTTTTAAAATAACGCCACCCGCGCACCTTTGTAAAGAAAAACTACCACTATCGACAGAGTGTCATTTTCTGAGTGCACAGCTGCGCGGACAGCTTTAATCGCGCGCTCACGTCGACATTTTGCAGCGGCGATTATTTGCATGAGTCCGACGAAAAAAAAGAAAAAAAAACCCGGTGCATGCAAAATGCCTCGCGTCCGCATAAATATATCGACGACCGTGCGGACTGTGTCTGTGTCGCCATTATTTAATAAGCATCAAGGCTGAACATCGCGGCGTAAATGTGTAGCATTGTTGCGTACTGGCTCCAGCCAAATGCTGTTGTCCCTGTGATTCACCCACGCTTCGTTGCCATTTAAGGACTGGGGACTCGCTTTACGGTTCCTACGTTCTACTTTGGAGACATACATATACGATTCTTTCTCTCGAAACGTGACCTGCTGCTTCCCTGAAATTATTGTGACGTGACGCCTCAGTTTATTCCGTTTCGATAACGGGGCGCTCACAGTCTGCTAAAAAAATTCGCACATTCTGCATATATATTTGTATTATATTCTGCATACAAAGAGACTTCGTGAAGAGAGCGAAAAAATTACCTTTTATATAACATATAGATTTGAATTTATCAGATAATATCAGAAATTAGATTATTTTTTAAATAAATTATTTTGTATAATTATTATTTCTATAATAATAATAAAGAGAAAAATATAAACTATGCGAATATATATTAATAAATAATTTTTTTTAACATTTTAGATTCATTGTCAGTCCTTTTCTTTACAGACATTTAATGAAAGACGATTACAACTTTTTCATGTTAATAATATGTCTAATCCATTTGCACTCTGCACATTTAATTGATGAAATCCTAATTATTAATTCCCAACGTTGAATAATTTTATAATCGAACTTCTCAACATACTTGAGTGTATGTGTTGCGGAAAAATAAAATAAATCAAATTTAAATTAAAATTTTTTTTTATATCCTTGATACTGTATATAAAAACTACACTCACTGACTCACTGACGGATTAGAAATGAGTAAGCGTATATTATAGTTTACGTGATAAAAGCTGTGCACGCGTGCCTTTATAACCTGCCTTTATCAAGTGTTTAATAACATTTTTGCTTTGCTGTCAAATATTTTTGCGCCCGTTACTCAACAACACATTTGGTTTTCAATGATCCGTCGACATTTGTAGAATTTTAATAGAATAAATAATTTTGCAATAGTTTATAACGGGAGATCGCGCAATCGTGATTAATTCTCGATATACGATAGCGTATGAGCACACGATGTGTACACGATCCACACGATGCACATGTGTGTTTCGCGTCACCGAGTCTGTTTACACGTTCTATAACTCATGTTACTCGCGTAATGGCAATTAATAGACATTTATCCCATCACTTAAAACGAGTTACGCCCACGTACGACAGACGCAGGAAACGTATGGAAAATTTGTATATAAAAACATGTCGGCTTTCAGTAGATCCGCACATTTTTGACGTAAAGTCGTTGATGAGTGAAACGTGGGGACGTTACGATATTTTTAACTCGATAAAACGCAACCGCAATTTACAACACTTACATATGTGCGTTAAAAAATTTAATTACTGATCAATTTAATTTTAGAATCGTTATCGATAACGATAGATAAATGAAGGATAAGATTGTATAACAATTATCATAATTTAAATCACAAAAATTTATATAATATTACTAAACTTGATCTTTATCACAAATATTTTGTATCTTATATATTTAACATACATATATAAAATTTGAAAAAACAACAAGAGAAGATATGGGGGTTTCATAAATTAAAATATATTAAGTTAAACATTTTTAATTTGATTTTGGCTGTCACACGAATGTTTCTTCTGAATTAATAATTTTCAAGTATTAATAATTTTCATGAATAGACTCATACTTTCGCATTTGCCGATACGTAAAAGTGCCTGCGGAATCGGAGCAATCAATATTGCTCTGGATGGTAGAAGGACAAATGTCATATGTCCACAGGTACATTAATCTATCTGCAGATACGAGAAAAATATTTTATCTGAGCATATATATGTAGTATATATAATATTATACAGATATCTTTTTTTTTTTTTTTGAAAGTTTCTCGCTAATACGAAGCGACAACGATCGTTTTGGATTCATTTTTGACGTACGAGTCAAAAATGGAACGCGTTGTATTAACCGAGAAAGCAAACAAACGTCCGCTTTCAGTTGAATGTATTGTTTCCTGAGCACGTATCACGAAACGATGATTAATACGATGTTCGAGATAATTAACGTCTACTGTAGTTATGATAGCGCAATATTCCTGACACGAACGCGTCTAATCAGCTCACAAAATAAATCGCAAGGAGAAATTCTCGTATCTGGATCCAACCACCACGTTATACCTCGGGCCATCGAATCTTTCTATGCTGCATTGCGGACGAAATTACATATTAATGCAGAAATGTGGAAATTTCAATTAATTTCTCTATACATTGCCTTATCTTGATTTATCTTATTTCAAAGATCTTTTGAAACGCTTAATGAAAAGCCGTCCAATATTATTTCAGAAAAGAGTCTATCTCGTTAATATATATTTATGCATAATATATACAAATGTTAACGATCGATATATTACATCGCGTTTTAGTTTCCCTTGCATATCGATTGCATATAATCTTCTCGTAGAACTATGTACATTAATTGGCAATTATTTTATGATAACGCTATAGGAACAATACTGTTTACGTATCGCTGATTCTATTGAACTGAAAGTAACAATTAGGTACGCGGCAAATTAACACAAATTAATACTTTGTCAATTAAAGTGACAAAGTTTATGTTACAGCTATTAAAACAACAACTAAGTTTATGCATGAAAAACACACAGAGGGTTTCTCTTATTAAAATAAATAAAATAACGTAATTATATATCATATAAATATATTAATATATATATTATATCTTAAATATATTATATTTTATAAACTTTTTATAGATAGACTACGACTTACAGATAAAAATTTAGTAATTAAGATATGAGATGTTTCTAAAAATTAATATTTGTCTACTTTCATAAGTATTTATATGAATAAAATTTCTATAAATGCGTCAAGGCACACTTACGGAAGCATATAATAATAACGCATTTACGCAAAAAAAGAAGAAACATGCAGTATCGTGTACAACGGATCTCCTTGTAATTCATTGTACTTGTATCTGCAATGTATATGTATGTGCGTATATTATGTGTGATTGCGTAATAATGATTCATTCGATGACACCATGCGATGTCCTCGAAATAAGTGTCCCTCGCCAAGAACCATAGTTTGCGTTACGGTAAACACTTGGCATGCGATTATGAGATATGTCATTCTTTTAAGCCGGACGAGGGATTTGTCGCTCCATCAATCTGACTGATAACGTAATGACGCTTCCGTTGTTACTTCAGATGTATCCAATGAAGACTTATAAGGTGCTGTTATAAAGTATCAAGAATTCGTGCAGTATTACTGCAAGCTTTTATATAAATATCTTTTATTTTGCGTCGTGTTCATGCATTAATTTTTTATTGTATAATTTTATTGTGCATTTTTTAAGTCACATAATTAATTTATTATTTATATCATTTTCTAAAACAGCGCGATCTTTATTTCTCTTCTTTAAAAGATGCGAGAGCCAAATTCAGAGAGGAGATGATTTAATTAAGATTTTTAATAATTAATAAGAATAAGAATTAAAAGATATTAAGAAAATAAAATATGCACGCATACGTAATGCGATAACTACATTATCAGTGATATGACATATTTTTTATTCATTCTAAAAATGATTGCTCTAAATATAATTACAAATTTTAATTATCTAAAGCCGTCAAGCTGCAAAGATAACGATAATAACCTCGCTGCACAATTACGAATTAACATCTGTTGTAAAGCTCTTCACGGTTGGCGTTCATTAACTTAAAAATTTAACATGAAGTTATAACCAGATCTGCGTATACGTATTTACACTATGAAACACGCAATTAACAAAAGATCGCGAGTCCCTTTGAACTACATGACAGACTTGCTCTGTCGAGCACTGAAACGTAATTAGGTCATTTTAAGTACCTGTCATGAGCCACTTAATTTTCAACTGCACTCAAGTGTCAAAGAAAAACGGGCTGGAAACAATGTATCGCGATATACGAGAATCACAAGGAAACACATTCCATTGACTCTCTATCTTTGTTAATGAAAAGGGATATACTTGTTCAAAGCACTCAATAGTAGGTTTCTTAACGAAAAGGAAATGGATACGAGAATATCTTGTTTATTTTTGTGAAATTATAATTATAATTTATTTAAGGAAATATTAACTAATTTCTAAACATTAATTAATAACTAAATAAAAACATTAAATAATAAATATTATATAATTATTTTGATATTATACTTTGTGTAATATGTAACTTGTAACTTGTTTTAAGATAAATGTGAACATGGCGTGTTTATATGAAATGTACAAGTTGATATTTCGAATAGTTAAGAATGGTTAGATATGAATCGATTCTTTAATTCGCTTTAGATTTCTATCGATTCTTCACCAAGTTGTAAAATAAAAAAATTTCAATATATATTTTCTTTCATAAAAAGTTACGCTGAATACGTTAATTCTGTCATATCCAATGTTGACGTCACGAGTTTATGTTGTCATACCAAAAATTCGCGTTCGCGTTGCAGATGACTGGGATTTATTAAAAATTTTTCAAGTAATCGATTATATGACGTTCTCACATTTTTTCTCACGTGTCGATTTTAGAATACAAACGCGCAGTCCAAACCTATAATCACCTCAGGGCAATTTACTCACGATGCGTATTCATAATGTTTCGTCATCTTTCGCGGGTGTGTAATATTTCATCGATTTTTCTGTTCTCTGAAAAAGTAGTAATATTCGTACGTTACCATGTAATGTGCGGGGTAGAAGATAATTTTTTTTGTCTAAAGAGCTCACTTTTTTATATAAAGTATAAAACATGAAGCATAAATTCATAAACACAAATGTCTAATTTCATAAAAAATATAATGAATATTTTATTTTTGTATTTTTCTCTTTATATAATAAATACAAAAAAAATATATGAAATAATTCGAATATATAATCATTCTGACGATACTATTTTATTACGGAAATAACTGGATATTATCTCTCGTTATTTCGATATTTCGTTAACGAGTTGTCAAATTATTTAGATGTCAACGAAGATGTCATTCACCTCCCATCGCCCTCGTTTTGACGATATTTTTATTCACAACATACATGAGAGATTGCATTAGGATTAGTGTCAGGAGATGTTAATACTTGAAATTGATGACAAGTAGTAACCTTCTTTCCTTGTGTGTTGCAGGGGTGCTGGAGATGGCAGCCACCGAGAGCACGATCCGATTTAGTGGCCACACGTTGGACAAGGCGACCAAGGCCAAGGTGAGTTTGAATTTAGTCTCATCTTGATTATTTCATTAAGGTAGCAACTATTCTGCTTTATATATTCGCCGTTTCTCGATCTACTTCGCGACAGATAATTCAATATAGAATATTATAAAGTATTGACATGACATACAAGACAGCGTTTCTTGAATAATTTAAAGATATTATTCTGCAGAGATATAAAATTTAAATAAACAAAATAGTTGACATTTAATAACTTGATAATTATAAAAATTGGTTATTTGTTTGTTTGCTCTATTAATGAAAAATAAAACTTTATTACCTATCTGGATTCTTTCAATTTTTATTTTGTGTATAAAGAATACTTAGTTTTACAGTAAACAATATTGTAAAAATATTTGTATCTTAAATTTTTGGTAAAGAAGAAATTGACATAAACCGATAAAAATTTCTTACTAACTTAGACTTTAATAAATTGATACATTTTCTACGATTTTTTTGTTATTTATAATAAAGCTTTTGCATCTTAATAAATTTAATTTGAGGTCATGTGTTGTTAAAAGGCAGTCGGTTATTGAAGTATAACTGATAATTTAATATTCGAGTTCTTAATCGCGTCACTCTGCAAAGAGAACCTTGAGAGTATTCAGGTACGTTTATATAAGCAAGAGAAATGTAGGTTAACATCGGGACAATTGAACCGTCGTATGCAAAAGCAATGGGGAAGAACTGTATTGTTAATTAACAGCCGCCATTTTTCAACAAGATAAATATTACAGTGTTCTATAAATCCGCGTAACTAAAGTTTAGTCTATTAGTCACTTTCAGGATTATAATTCATAACATGATAAATTCGCGATTTCACTTATTTAGTATATTGTTATAAATAAAATTGTATGAATGATGTAGAATGATTTTTATTTATGATATTTTTGCAAATCTCGTAAAATCTTTGTAAACTATGTATTTATATTAAAATATAACTCTGCTTAATAACATTTATATTTGAAGCTTATTTTATATATATTGTAACAGTTAAAAAAATATTTTCTTGAGAATTTAATTAGAAAAAAAGCAAAATGTAATATCGATTGCGAGTTAATGTTTGTGATGAATCATATGTTTTCTACTGAATTGCGAAATTTTCCAGTTTAATTTGAAACACTTGGCAGTTAATGACTACCTACGTTTTTCTGAGAAAAATTACTAAAAATTGCCCAACTCTTCCCGTTCTTACTCAATAACGATTGCTCAACGTTTGTTAATTATTAAGAAGACACATGATTTTCGTTGATAATAAGCATTAATTATTGCAGAAATAATTTCTTATCAGATATTAGTGTACTTGTGCGGTCTTTTAAACGATGTGAAGAAAGTTGCAATAAGTTTCACGGAACTGAAAAAAGTCGGGGAATTAGAAACACTCGAGAAAATTGCAAAAAACTTCTAGAATTTGTTGCTTCAATAATACAGAAATCAAATAATTTCGCGTTTAATTAACAATAATTATAAAAGTGCCATATGTTGCAAACATTACTATAAATATTGTGTTTTACAAATAATAATAAGAAATATATAATAAAATATTTTTTTTCTTCTTTATAAATCCATCGTTTTCTTCATTTTATTTAGCTTTTGTTCGCTTTTTTTGAAACATGAATTTTAATTTGAGAGAATTATAATGTCAAAGGTATGTACATTAGTAAATGGAGCTAGAAATTTAATTAAAGTGGCGTTTTAATTACAGTTAGTTATAATTTTAATTTGGAAAGAACTCAAGAATGGCGTACTCTGGAAAATTCGAGAATTTTCGCAAGTTTTATTCTTTACGGCGGTTATTCTAACGAAAAATAACATTGGCACCAAAGTGTCTCGCGACAGTGAATGCAAACTTGATCTCGGAAAGCGTAATAATCGCACCAGCTGTGAGACAGCCGCGCGTGGCCAGCGGAAGTGGTTTTGTTGTGCATGAGATAAAACATTATCGATCGCGTTACGTCGAGCTCTCGTGACGAGAGGAGGAGAATGATGACGATATCATGCGGGTTTGATACAATAATAATCGGAACATTGCGTGTATCTCTTGTCTCTTGCAGGTAACGTTGGAGAACTATTACAGCAATCTGATAGCGCAACATATCGAGCGGAAGCAGAGGCTGGCGAAGCTCGAGGAGTCCCTCAAGGATGAAGGCCTCTCGGAGCAGCAAAAGCAGGAAAAGAGGCTGCAGCATGCCCAGAAGGAGACCGAGTTTCTCCGGCTCAAGCGATCCAGGCTCGGCGTCGAGGATTTCGAGCCTCTCAAAGTCATCGGCAGGGGTGCCTTTGGCGAGGTAAAGAAGGATCGATGATGCATAACGATGCTAATGAGCGAGCGAGTTTCGGGAAGTCTGGTGTTAGTTTAATTACGAAATTAGCTGCGGTTTGAGATACGAGTAATAGCGAAATTCCTCTGCGATAAAATGAGAACAAAATCTGAGAGACTTGTGATATCGTTCATATAATAATTGATACTTAATTTATTATTTTTATTTTAGAATAATTTTAGAATAGTTTGAAATAATTTGAAAAAAAAAAAATGAGGGGAAAAATGAGTTTGATTTTAATTCGATTATTTTTCAAATATGTTTGCGATATTTATTTAATGTAATATTTCTTAAATGGTATTTTAAATAATATATTCATCATATGCATGACATACAAAAATTACTCGCTGTTTACATGACAATTTGGGCATATTAAAGATGAAGATTGAGCTTTACTTGTAGTTATAAAAATTACAATAATAACGGAAATATGAAAGACGCTCTCACAAGAAATGATCACGTCCACACGAGAGAGCGAAATTATCTCATTATTTCTCAAGAAAAGTAGTACTTCTCCTCGCTTCGTGAAGCAAGTGGAATTTCTTTCACACAAAAAATCTGAAATTAGAGAATGCTTTTAATCGTTAGCGACAGAAATCTTGTCATCATATTCACTTGAAACGCCCTCTTCTGCGAAATAAACAGGTGAGACTCGTACAAAAGAAGGACACCGGACACGTGTACGCGATGAAGATCCTCCGGAAGGCGGATATGCTCGAGAAGGAGCAAGTCGCACATGTCAGAGCAGAGAGGGATGTTCTCGTTGAAGCGGATCATCAATGGGTCGTAAAAATGTACTACAGTTTCCAGGATCCTATAAATCTCTATCTGATAATGGAGTTTCTACCCGGTGGTAAGTCTCATTATCATTGATCATCGACGATGAAAACAAAGGTGTTATCCTCGAGCGTCGCGGATATTTAAACTAAGATGAATTATAGGTGATATGATGACGCTGCTCATGAAAAAGGATACACTTTCCGAGGAGTGCACGCAATTTTATATTTCCGAAACGGCTTTAGCGATCGATTCCATACACAAATTAGGTTTTATTCATAGGTACGTCCGTTAAAAATCTACTGCAACTATTAGCGAGTAAATAATTTTATTAATAAAATAAAATTGCTTACAAATCGTTGATTTAAATCATTCAAAATTGTTTTACATATATATGATTGTCATAGATTTTTTTAAAAAAACTTTACGGTTATTATTCTTTAATATTTATTTAATACTTTAATAAAGAGCGTTACACAAAAATTTTTGAATTATACTTAATTTTATTTTTGTTCACCTAATATAACCATATATAATATATATATTTCGCGCACGAATTACAAACAAGAATAATCCTTTATATTAATTGAATTATATTTTACAGAGACATCAAGCCAGACAACCTGTTGCTGGATGCACGGGGCCATATAAAACTCTCCGATTTTGGGCTGTGTACCGGTCTGAAGAAATCGCACAGAACTGATTTCTATCGGGACCTGAGTCAAGCGAAACCTTCCGATTTTAGTAAGTTGCATCATTGCTCAAACAGAGATATTTGCGTAACGTCGATGATGATGATTTAACTTATCTTGCCCTATTTCTCGTGCAGTGACATCGTGTGGGAGTGGAAGCGGCGGTGCGATGGACAGCAAAAGAAGAGCCGAAAGTTGGAAGAGAAATAGGAGAGCGCTGGCTTATAGTACGGTCGGCACTCCGGATTATATAGCGCCGGAAGTATTTCTACAAACAGGTTATGGACCGGCTTGCGATTGTTGGTCCTTGGGAGTTATTATGTACGAGATGCTTATAGGTACGATACCTTTCCGTTTTTAAATGCGTTTAGATTAGTAAATTATCGAGAAAAATAATCAGCACGGCTGTTAATCTATCTATATTAATTAGTATGTGAAAACTTTTTCATCAAAACATATATTAGTATGTGAATATTATATAACATATCACATGTATAAATAGCGCGTTTTATAATAATGATTATAACGCAATATTGATAATTAATAATTGTAACGTTATATTGATTGTAAGATAATTGTAAAAGATGAACGCTAAAGTGATAAAAGTTTCGAACGCTTTCAAAAATTAATCTGTATATGTTTAAAAACTAATCTAATTCAAATTGATAAGAATGTTGATAACGACTATTTCAGGCTATCCACCGTTCTGTAGCGAAAATCCACAGGAGACGTATAGAAAAGTAATGAACTGGCGAGAAACGCTGGTATTCCCGCCGGAAGTTCCCATTAGCGAAGAGGCTAAAGACACTATCATCAGATTTTGCTGCGAAGCCGACAGAAGATTAGGTAATTTATCAGATTTTCATCTTGGAATTATTAAAATTTCTTCCATGGCGATAGTTCTTATTGTAAAAATAATTCTTTTATTGTAATTATTCTTCAGGGGCACAACGAGGCATTGAGGAACTCAAATTGGCACCCTTCTTCCGCGGTGTCGATTGGGAGCACATTAGGGAAAGACCGGCCGCCATACCGGTCGAAGTGCGATCCATCGACGACACATCCAACTTTGACGAATTTCCAGATGTGAAATTGGAGATACGTATGTGCTTCTTTTAATATCATCATTACATTCAATATTTGTAGAGAATGGTACACTTTTAATCATGTCCTTCAATTTTATCTCGTTACAGCATCTGCACCAATGCCACAGGACGGCGAGGTAATATACAAGGACTGGGTATTCATTAATTACACTTTCAAGCGCTTCGAGGGTCTGACACAACGGGGCACACCGACCAAGAAATAGCAACCCCTCACTTCCTGCTCGATCATCAGCACCGCCGTCGCCAATCAGCAGCCGGCTGATATGATCGAAATTCCGGCCTTGGTACATCATCCTCATCCGACACCGTCTACGGCAATGGTGTCGCGTATGGCGGATGGTTGACCTGTCTCGCTCTTATTGTATATACGTGATGAGCACAGATTGAACGAGCGCAACGTTATCACGAATATCGATGATCGCTACGACAGCGAGCGATGATGAACAGCTCAGTCAGCTAGACAGAGAAAGGAACAGATTGATACGGGAGAGTGATAACGGTGCACAAATATCGCACGTCTTATGCGTCGATAACGGTGCGATGCGCGATAAAACGACGCAAACGAAGTCTTTCGTTGTGTAACTTATGGTGATTTTTGCAGAAATGTTCGTCGAGGATCATTATTCCTTACTTTTATCGTGCTGCGGAGAAGGCGTTTTGTGCAAAGTGTAGCATAATAAGCTCTCTGTGGTAATGGTATTAAACGAAACGATCAGAGGGAGCCTCGGTACCGTAGTCTCCTTACAGTTCACGTACTTCTTATTTATCTCTGCGACATGCATCGGAATAATATTTTATTGGAGAAATGTATACTCGTTAAAAGTAACGTTTTGGCTAAGCTCTCGAACCAAGCTCTCTTTTTCTCTTTCCTCTCTCTTTCTGTTCGAATGTTGTATTTATAATTAACTTTCTGTGATATATGAAGTTGTTGAAAATCTCTGCTATCTTTGGACCTTCTTGTCTGTTAGCGGATGCTTTATTGATGTTGTATATATGTGAGCAATTGTATTTCAATTTATCATGAAAATTTAAGAGTTGTTGCAATGTAAGTTGCGGATGGAATTTTATATTATATATATTTTCGCGCTACTTTTGAGAGCTTTGGCCTGTTTACGGAACCAAGGAATTAAATGGTACGACAAGCGCGAAATCTTCATCTAGAAAGTTTCTGATAAGTTTTACACATTTTATCATTAAGTGATTTTAATATTATGTAATAGTACTCTTCGGGTACCGGGTCTCTCTCTTTCTATCTCTTTCTCTCTCTCTCTCTTTATCTCTACCTATCTTTTTCTTATAAGGCAATAATAAACATTTTCAGTCGTGTTTTGAATAAACACGATAAAGGATGCTAGGCTTTAAAAGATACCGTAAAAAAGGCGTTAAAAAAAGGAGAAAGAAAAATACACTTGTAAGATTCAGGGCTCCTTCGTTGCCTTATTAAGGTTCCTAACAAACAGCCCAACAAACCCGTACGTTTAAACGTGAAATAGATGAGCCAGACAAGCCATTTTTCCGAAATGGAAAATGATAAGGAAACGGAATCGCAGTGTGTTGCGGCGATATGTAGAAAATTGCATACCCACATATACACATACATACACAGATCGACACATCCGTGTGTTTTAACACTCTGTGGAACCGGATATCTTTCCCTTTGATTGCACTGTGAACAATTTTACGATTTACATTTCGTAGTTTTGCTGACATAGCCAGGGCACCTTGGTAATAAAATAGCGTAAAAACTTAACGTTAAAAACTAGGTAACACTTAAGATAACAAACATACATACACACAGAAGTACCTATACACTAAAAGAAAGGAGATGCATGTGCGCGCGCTCGAAACGTAATTACATTGTGGATAATATAGTACATGTATAAAAACTCTCGACGCTCTTTCCTCGTAACGTTCCGGCGTGTTTCTATTTAATAATCACGCTGCGTTGTATATTCGACGAAGAGATTAGTTTCATATGACTCTACTCCACTTGCGTATACATATATATATATATATATATATATATATATATATATATATATATATATATATCTTAACGCCGTTTACAGAGCGAAGTCTTCATAGTCTAAACCAGAGAGCGCCTAGGTTACGTTGTACTACCAGTTAAGCCAGTGATTTAAATGAAGAGAAAAAAAAGAACAGAAAATTATCCACGAAGAAAGCTAGTAAAAAAAGAGAAAGGTAAGAACTATTTTCTGCTAATTATGCTAGGAGTTAAATCGAGTGTGACGTAAGCGGGGAAAGTTAAGGAGTTACGGAATACCTTTATAGTCTCTCCTTGTTGCCGTTGAGTACAGATGCTCTAACGTCCATGCTACTAAGTAAAAAGAGAAAAAAAAACGAAGAAATGATGACGCAATTTATTTATTTAAAGAGAAAGTTTAAATAAATGATACAACAATAGCCACGAGATGCCTTTGACGCAACAAGTTTCGGGTGCCCTGGAACACAGTGCATATATATGTATAGAGGATATTCCAAAATCATCGAATGTTTTTTTAAGAACAGTTCTCGCTTTTAATTTAGAGGTGATTTTTCTTTAGCAAAAATGATGACGCATCAATAATTCCTGAAATATAAATTTATTTAAAAATAATTTACTTTAATAGAGAATTTCAAGCTTAGTTACAAAAATATATATGGACAAAATTGGAAACTTGCAAAAAACGACGATCTCCCTTGATATTTTCATAAGAAAAAATTGTTTTCAGATTGGCCAAAGAATTTATTAAAAAGGCATTTGGTAGTTTTGAAATAACCTATATAAGTATATATATATGTAAAAAAAAAAATATATATATATATATAGATATCTTTTAGCAAAGAGAGAGAAAAATGTAATAATACGCGCTAAATTTAGATATTAAATTAGATGTGCGCTGATTCGAAGTCAAGATGGATGTAGATTTTTCTTTTTTTCTTTTCTCTTTTTTTTTTTGAAGACGAGAAAAAATGAATATATGATATAGCGGTTGGTGACGAGATGTATGTACGCACGTACCGAGCTACTACACATTCGATGTAATTCTGAGGACACGCGAGAAGGAAATCTCCAAGTAGATTTAACGATATTGATTATCGATGTACACTGTAAATATTAACGAGGCAACTAAATGTTATTAAGAAAGGCAAGGCAGTTTTGAGCTCCGGTGTTTAATTGGTTACCGTTGTACTGCCATCTTCGACTTTTTATTGTCGTATATCGCGCATGATGAATCATATTACGGGTGTGTTAAACGTACGGTATATCATCCAATTTCACGTTTTTGCTCGTGTTTATGCTAGTGTTCTTATATCATTGTACGCGACTACTGATTAGTTGTTAATTTACGGTTAATTTAAATGAAAGAAACCGCGATAGATCTCTCCTAGCTAATTCTTACTAATTAGGCATTAAGTCACCTTTTCCTCGGCAAAGAGCCTTTTTCTTTCTATTTCTTTTTTTCTTTCTTTTTTTTTTTCGTCGGATATAGATCGCTTCCTAGATGACTTTCGATGATTTGATATGTCCGGAGCTTTCGCTTCCTATTCGCGTCTTCTTTTGTCTCTTTCCTTTTCTCATAGCTGTCATCTTTTCAAGTCAGATTATGCGATTTCTTTCTGTCGCGATACGTAGAATTGTCGATCATGTAATATCATGCATATACGATTAATCACACGCACACGTACGTATATCGATCGCGTGTGGCAAGACGAAACAATCATTTCTTCGTGTTCGAATATGTTCGCTGTCGTTCTTCCGAATATATCGATATTTTACGCCTGGATGAGCAATGTCTTAAAATCATAAATGCTAAAATTCACTGATTGAATTCTGATTGTTCGCTTTGGGTGCTTGTGCTTATTTTTTATCAAATGCAGTTTTTATCAAAATATATTGAAATGCACAAAAAAATTTTCATAAGAGCGACCGTCAATTCTCTTCCCACTAAAGATGAAACATAAATATTGTATTGCTTTCGATGATACGAAAGTCACTTCTCGAGTGAGTTGTTTATCATTTATTGCATTCTATGTATTACTCATCCAGGGTCAAAGGGGATCGTATAACACGCGATGACGGTCGCCCGAACACCTCATATGCGAAATAACGATTTGCGCAAAGTATGGGTAAACATTTTGTAATAAACAAAAGTTATGTAATTGTATATTTGTAACACATTTTATAATATTTATCATTTTACAACAGAAGCTTGCACGGGGGCTGAGACGTGATAAAATTTAGAAGAATAAAATGAGTTTTTCTATTTATATTAATACTGAAAATGTTTTCACAGTATCTAAATTACAAAAAAATCTACGTATATAGAATCATTATAAATAGATATATATAATATCTTTTTTGACGTTCACAAGAACACAAAAATTCGATGCATGTCTAAAGAAAATGCCTAAAGAAGATGTTTGGACATCTTTTTCAGAGTTTTATTTGTGTCTTATCCTTTACATTTTACATCATCTTATTCTTACATTTTAATGTCTCAATCCCGCTTTACATTAATGCGCAAACCGTTGAATCGCACACGGGTCACTCAATCGGGTATCCCGATGTGCATTAGCCGAAAAATCGCAATAATATCAGCGTTTTCGCTTAAAATATAACGGAAGCAGACGCGTGTGTCACGATATGCGAACTAAATGAATTTTCTTATCGGGGATACGAGTGTTATCTGTCACTGTAACTGCATTAATGTTCCGTAGCAGCGCGGCTTAATTCATTTCCTTTTCACCGTTCGTTTTTGTACAGTGATTTAGCTGAATTTTATATAAGCCAGATTTAGGATAGCATTATTAATAGGTAGAAATTCTTCACGATTAATCCCATTCACAAGCATAGCGATAGCAGATTATTGTTAGATATGGCCAGTTTCGCGCGTTGTTAGTCTACGGTGACTAGATAACATGGTACAAACGAGTGCAATGATGCTGCAACGCTCCTGTCATTCCTAAATAGGCGATCTTAATATGAAAGAAATATAGAGTCGAATACAATTTTTGAAAATGTTTCGGGAGTCCGTGGATATGCCTTGTAGAAATATATCTGATTTATAAAATAATTAATTTATAAATATTTTTTTCGAGCTTTACCTATCCTTTAGAATGTAGAAAGCAAATCAAAAACATCGCCAAAGTTGCTAGACATTCTAAAAAAAAAAATAAAAAAAATTACGAATAGTTAAATATTAAATTTAAGATTTGTTTTAGATCATTGGCTTTATAAATTAGATTAAATACTATCACATTATTTTCTTAACGGAAAACTTTAGGAGTCTGATATAAGAACATAAAGGGGGTTGTATTATTGCACTCGATTGTGCGGGGACAGATTTTTCGTCGAGTAAATTTGTACCAGATGGTATCCGGCCGTTGTTTGTGGCTTGCCGTGAAACGTTCGCGCTCATTTTAAAAACGGCTACACGCAAAACAAACAAAAAATCGTCGCAATTGTTTTCGAAGGGAGAAGACTGGAAAACGAACTACACGCGCGGCGGACGAGGTATATCGAGTGCGGATATTTTATAGTAGGCTTGTGATTAAATTGAGGAATTATTGTCGAACGGTCCGAGATAAAATAAAAAATGATGTATAAAGAGAACAAAAATATTGCTTTCCACACGCAGAATATACTATTGTAATTATGTCGTTAATAAATTGTTTTTTATTTTAACTCTCTCGCCCAAGAAAGCGATTGTGCATGTTTCCTATACGATCCTGATTATGATGACAGCTAGAATTTTTTAGCATAAAATTTCATTGAGATGGATGCATTCCGGAGATAATTTGCAGAGCACAATTTAGTTTGATAGTTGAGCACGATAACAATGAAACTCTCTATGAATGACATTTGCTGCAAATTGGAGAGAATAGGTTTATAACTCCAATGATGAAGAAGAGCATAAACGTATTTTCGGGTCCTAAATCGAAATGTCATTTAATTTCATATTGCATAGTTCGATTCAATTTAAGCATAATTGGAATAAAATATATAAAATATCGTTTAAAATTATAAAAAATTAAGCTTCTGTGAATTTTCAAAAATCTCACATATAAAATTCGAAAAAAATTTTATATTTTTTTTTCAATAACAATTACACAAATTTATTGTTTTTTATCTTAACTGAAATTTAATAAAATTAAATAAGAATTAATTTATCTTTTTGAGTTAATTGACGAAATATAACGATTTCGATCGCATATAAATTGGAGAATTTAAAACTTTGGAAAATGTTTATTTCGAAAATTCATTATTGCATATAGAGAAAATATTTATTTTTATTTTATTTTACAATACCTTTTCTTCCGAATAATCGATTTAATAATAATGTATCAAATGTTTTTACTCAGTGGATAAAAATTAGCTTTATAAATGTATTACATTATACAGCAATTTGTGTTAAGGTGAGTGAAAAATAATTTACTACTAAATTAACTCGGCTTAAAAAATTTAAACTCAATTTTGATTAAACTCATTTTGATTAAAAAATTTTTTATTTTAATATTCTTTGTTATCAAGATATACAGCATGTTCGCTACTGACCTCTTCAATTTGATTCTGGCTTCTAGTTGATCGCATATCACCGAGATGATGGCGTTGGTAGCTCGGATTTGAATTGTTCGTGAGTAATTTTATTATTAATATTTTCCAATGATATTCTTGCAGCAACGTACTATCGATTCTATTTATTAATATAAATTATTTATTATATATAAATTTCAATTTTTTATTATATCTTATATATATCACTATATCTCATTTTTCGCGTTTATTAATCGCATAATTTGTATTTTTTACATTGTTATTTGATTTTAGTATACAATAATTGTACTAGTATAATTTTAGTTAATTAGAATTATATAGGGTGGAATATATCAGAAAAAATCGTATAGTTAACTACGATGATTACCGTTTCAATTGACAATGTAAAAAATGATTGACATAGGAATTATCTTACTAAATTATTAATCGCCAAAATTTGAATTCTTATCTGAATTATTGCAATTAGCATATTTATTTGTATCGTATTATTTGTACTTGTCCAAAGATATATTTCTAGATCAACTAAACTATCTCTACAAAAAAAATTTTAATTTTATTTACTAAATTACATTAAATTACATTGAAATTTTCAAATAATTAACAAATCCGTGCATAGCAACATAAAAAGAATATTACTGTCTGTATAATATCTTAAACTTTTCGTTATATGCAAATTTAAAAAATATAATATTATATAAAAAATTATATTATATATATATAAACGAGACATTTTCCATTGTATACATACAATTTTGAAATAATGTCAATCAATTTTCTCTATGAACAAATTAGCTTTGGGTTATGCAAAGAATATCGTTGTTTTTTGCTTAAAATGTGACTACCGCACTATATCTTTTATCTGCATTTAGAATCGTGCGAAGGAATGCTCCATAATAGACGAATTTTGCATTTGACTTGTCGCATAACTCGTGAAACAATGGGAAGTCCTTCGAGACGATGAGAACTCTCGGGATCTCGTTTCGATGACTACTTCGCAGAGAAAGCCTACGTCTCGGGGTAGGCAACCCAGCGACACGTACAAATCGTACGATTATGCGAGTCGTGACACCGCGCACGGGCCGACGGTTGACTCTGAGAAAATGCGATTGGATTGATCCCGGTGATATATCGCCGTCCATTCCGCGTTCCCTTACCCTCGCGAACCAGGAATTTCTTGCGCGATCGCAAGAAAATTTACATTCGTTGCGTTCTGTAGTTACATCTATCTCGGCAGGATTGAACGCGCTTATATAAATTATAATACATTTGACAAATGTGTAGATTTTGATAAAAGCATACACAATGCTATTAATGATATAATATATCGAAGAACTATGCGTTTAATTGAATTAATTCTTTCTGCCTATTTCAAGAAGTGTGATAAAAACGAGATAGATTAAAGTTTAAAAATAATTTAATATTTGAACAGAACATTTTAACTTTATTTAATGTGAGAATAGAAGTTTCTATAAAAGAAGGCTGTCCCAGAAAATTGTTGATCTAATTTTAATAATTTTTATTGTTTCCAGATTTTTATAACATCTCTATTCTTATTTTTAAATATTTAAAAGTTTCTTTAAATATTCAAGTTATACATCCACTTATGGTAGGATTATAGCAGGAGTTGCTTTCTGCGAAACAATATTTAAAATATTCAATATATTTTAATAATTCTTTTTATTAATTAATCATTGAATTTTTAATTATTTAGGTATTTTCAGTTTCAAACTTAAGATGTGAAATTCATATAATCATATACAGCGTTAAACGTGATTGTCTGGGTTATCGGTTTCATTGTACTGCAATGTTGAAGGGGAAATCTTCATATTAGACAGATAAAATTGTCAATCGGACAAGCGCGTTTAACACCAGATGCGGCGCTAACTAGTTAGCAAGAAGGCGACAGCCCTTATCGGACAGCTGCAATCAGTAGCAAGCAAACGTGACAGTCCCGGAATAGAGTCATCAATAATCAATCAAATCTCCGGTTCGACGATTGAGGTTGAATTTCCGGCGCCGGACCGGATCTCTAGCGTTCGTGTTTTCTTCGATAAAAGCCGGTATCTCTGGCAAATCATATGCAAACTCAATCTTTCTCTCTCTCTCTCTCTCTCTCTGAAAATCGCGAGGTTCGATGGGATACGCCCGACGGCAACGAGGAATAATTAGTTTTGCAACTATGACGCACGCGTAAAAACGCTTTCGCGCTCACATAGACGCACGCACACACGCAGCACGCATGCACGCTCGCACGCATCTGCAAGACGCATAGCAGGAGAGTGGTTATCACGGGGCTGTGATTGGTATTGCCCTATGACCTCCGCTGAGGCACGGCTCCGCCTCTCACTTACGCACCGACACGCACGCATTAACAGCGGACCCTCTTTGCGTATGTAAGCGAGCGAGCGAGCTGCTGGCGTGCTGTTCGTCGCATCATTCCAGCATCATGATGGCGTCCGCGCTTTCCGCGAGCGAAGATACGAATTGAGAGCCCCGAGGGGGAAAGAGCGAATTAACACTCTTTCGCTACTTTATGACGTCATGGTGTGCGCCGCGATTGCGACTTGTAGCATCAAAAGTGTGACAAAATCTTCCGCCTCTTAAAAAAATAATCTTCAATTAATCGGAAAAACGTTAGATTGCAAAACCAGTTCTTCGCAGCCGCACAAAAACGATATATTAGTCTAATTAATTCGATATTCTCTATATCTTTCAAGTATTCGACATACGTGAAATTACATCGGTTTATTATTATTATCATCTCGAGTGACATTCTTCAATAATTAAAGACACCGACATGTTTCATAATGCAAGCGTCGTAACGGGTATGACGGGAATTATTAGCGTTCCAGCACTTATTGGTGTTGGTTCTCTTTCATCGACCTCGTTAATTAAGTCGGGCTAAAAGTCTCGGTGGACTCTAAACGAGCTATGACAATCGCTCGATTTGGCATTCTGATTCTCGCATGATTCACCACCGTACGCTTATAACCGCCGAGGGTTTAATTGAGAGCTTGAGAAATGAAAATTCTTTGTGTCTATTAATTCGTTACTCAAGCCTCTCCAACGGCTCGTGTGTGTCCCATATCATACTTACTTTTGATGATATAAAAGTTGAAGCAAATATATCATATCGATTCAAAGCTTCTGCAATACAATTTAAGATGTTCAAGAGAAGACACATAAATTAGAGAGAACAAAAATTTTAAAGATATAAATATGCAAAAGAGAAAATTTAGATTTCTAACACGTAATAATATTTAAAAATATTTTAATAATATGAGCTAAGAAATTAAAGGATATCCAAAAGAAAAGGAAAACATTCAATATTTTTCCGACAAAGATGAAGAAATTAAAATCTGAGAAAATCTGAGAAAATCAAGGTTTTAATTCTAAATTTTAGAATTCCAAGAGATAGAGATTTCGTGAAAAATGACTCTGGCGAGAAATTTGGATACGATTAACTCGCGTAGTTAAAGGGTTAATCGAGGTCGACGCGATCGATTCTTACTCGTGCAATTTATTTCTCGGGAGTTACGCAACGGCATTCTCCAGCATCCTCCCCGCCGCCCGATGCTTTTCGCTTCACGATCGATGAAGAATCGAATACGTGCTACGCCCTCCATCATACATCCTTGTGGATGGGAAGGGAAGGGAATTATCGTTCCTATGTGCAATATTGCAGATCTTAAGACCCACCGCGCCCGTCGACTATAATTTGCGATCCGTGATGATTATTTCGTGATCTCCTGCAAAAAGCTGAAATTTGCGTCATCACGATCTTGCGGCAGCGATCTCGCGATCGGATCCATTTCGACTCCTATCGCTCTCATACATGACTTCCGATTGCATGTGATTTTCGTTTAATTATGATAAATTACAACATTATTCGGCTTATCGTAACATGTTCCATCTAGGGCAATAACATCCGACTTTTGAATATATTCAGAATACACATTTTGTTCTCAAACAAATTTACAATATATGCTTAAATAATGTGAAGAAAGGCTTTTTTAGAAAATTATTTCGGTGATTTCAATTTTTGATGCGCATAGAGAAAAAGTTTGATCAATTGTCGCTAATGAAGATAGAGATCATTATTTTTTTTGACATATATTTCCAGCATCAGAATCTGATATTATTAAAATTGTACTGTTTGTAATATTTATTTTACAATTCGATTAGAATTGTCAAAGAAGTGGGGCGTATCTCTTAAAACGGTGCGGTTTTAAATAAATTAGTGAGACGACCGAGAAACGATTAAACGATTCGATGAGAGGTCGAGGAAAATTGGCGCGTGGGTGGCAAAACGGCAATTGAAACATAACAAACGCGTATTACTTCATCAAGAAACGGAAGGCAGCAGCCGCGGTTTGCCGGTAGACTTCCTTTTGATCCCTTTGAGCTCAGCGCGTGGATATATCGCCGTCGGATACTGTTATTAAGTCTTTGCCCACATTCATAATATAATTAAATATATTTGTTCTATATTTCTATACATTTATTTTTATTTCTCCCAATTGATTAGTCGCTTTCTTATAAGTAGCGTTTTTGGGAATATTAAGAAAAAATGATAAAGAATCTTAGAGGAATTTTTACTGTATTTTCTTAAGCTTCCTTCCTTAATTTTATCTTGATTGATCACAATTTACTAAACAAGACAGTCCGATTCACGTTTTTTATGGAAACATTGCGACGTCAACAACTGATTTTCCCGCCGCGAATCCAAAAAAGATGCATCGTAATCGTTGTTTTTAACATTTGTTATCTCAAAGCGATTAGACGATATGTGTAAAAACGGCTGTTTACTTCGCGTTACCAATGATGCAATATCGGATCACGCTATGCCACACTAACAATACTCCGTTGCAGCGATAAACGTATCACATTTACGTCCGGGTGTCCGTGTCTTAATATATAAATTCATGGAATAGATCTCGATCCATGGATCTTCATTTGCGCAATACGCGGAAATCATATCATGCGAGATCGATAAATTGCCGAGTTCGTAGTTGCTATAGAGACAGATGCATAAATCTATCAATTTATATACATCTCCGTAGAATCTCATTCTCGTTTTATCAGCCATATATTAAATTTGAAATTAGATCAATGTAATAACTTCTCTTTCTCACTATCTTCCATCTCTCTCTTCCTCTTTCATGCAATAGAACTGCGGAAATGCAGAGTAGAACCACCGTTATCCAAACTAATAAGAAAACACAAGCAATCAGATAAGATGAGCAATCGGACAGTAGAACAATCGCTTCTCTGAACTTTGTCTCTGTTTTAGCAATAATGTTAAAAATTTATAAATTTGACAATTTGCTTATAAATTCGATTCTACAGCTTTTAATCTACACAAGTTTTTTATAATACATATAATTGCGTGATATTATATTATTTTACTTTATTTGAAATCTACTTGAATTCCAAGTTTCTTCAACGTTTTCATTTCGATTCGGTCCTTATAATTCCACATTGTCCGTATTTTGGATAAAGAATTTTGAGAATGCGGAAAAGATTCTTTTAGCACGATTCGAGAAGCGCGATTCCGTTCTTTTCGTTTCGCGGGAAATGCGCGATAGGTTGAGCGTTTTCATTCATGGGGAAATATTCATTGACTCGCGGCCTCGATTGTCCCGTCGGATGCACCGGCCGCCAGTTTCCAGGAAATTCATTATCTCTCGCGCGATTCTCTGCTCCCTTGCTCTCTTTCGCGGTGGACGAACGAGAGAAGCCGTACACCGTGCCGAGCGCCGCGCCGTTAAAATTATATCGCCGAGAGGAGGCTCTTCGCCCCCGCCGCCCCGCGTGTCGCGAGATATAATAAGGTCAGACGCCGGGGTTATCGCTGGAGTTGACCGTATCTCTTTCTCTCTCTCTCCTCGGGAAACGATAAAACGAGGAATAATATATAGAGAATGCGAGACCGCTGTTGGAGCCGCTCCAAATCGCCACAGCATCCTCTTCCGTCCACCCTTTCCGAGATTTTCGCTCTGTTCCCTTTCGCCTGCGTCCATCTTGGCCAATGTCGGAGTTAGTTTTCTGTTTCTTGGACATTCGATTCTCGTAAATGTTCCTTATCATGACCATAAAAATAATTTATACTTCTTATTTGTTAGACTATTAATATATTCCTTTTTTATTTATATATTTTCTTATTTTTTAAATCTTTAGAAACTTTAAAATTGCAAGAAATATATTTTTGTCAAGCATAAATATAATAATAACTATTTCTTGCAATTTTAAAGTTTTTTATCGCAGTATTATTAAATCCATCTTTTCATGTTATCTTAATATATTCAAGCCATTGATTTATCATCTAGAACATTATAAAAATGTAGAAATTATAAACATAAATTATGATATTAAATTTCTCCATTAAAATTCAATTAATTTTACAACAATTTTTTTTTATTAGAATATAATATCACAAGGAATCTCAAGAAATACATTTGATTCAAACTTTTTCAAATTACGTATATAAATTTTCTTACTTTAAAGAAATATTTAAGAATTTCTTCTTATTTATATTCTTATTTATAATTATCTCATTTTATATTTATATTATATAATTGTAATACATATCTCGAAAGATCATCATCAATCATTTCTAGAGAAAATGGATTGTTTTACACAAGATATTTATACGTAAGACAATTGTGAAGATGAGGGAAAGTAGTTTCAAAGAGAGTAAACGCGCGGAATGAAACGTTATCTGGTTGCGCTTTGATAATGAGCGTGATAGGAAGCGGATTCTGAATGAAGCGCTGTATTCGACATGACGCACAAATCATCGGCTGTGTAAGCATCGGGCAAGCATTAAAAACCCGCGCGTGTCTAATCAGAGCGGAGATTCTCCGCATTTCCGCATTTAATCGTTATTTTTTATAATCGTACGATTAGCGAGATGGGGACTCTGCAGATGCAACGTCTTCTTCTTGTTTAATGAAGCAAGACGAGATTTATCTATATCAACTCTTTTCCTTTCTAATCCTATTATCAAGATGCGGCGAAGCAGAGAAATATTTTACTTATTCATTATCGATATCAAAAATATTTCGCTATCTCAGTGTAAAAGTAAAAATATAATTATCTAATTTTTCAGTTATATCTAGGTTCTTTTATCAGTAAAGAATTTTTAAATACCAAAAACTATAATTTAATCAGAAATTATAACTTAACTTATAAAATATATCTAGTGAAAAGTTTTTTTTTTTATAATAATCATTTTCTTATAAATCCGCAATAAATTTCATTTCCTGAAATTTTGTAATTATTCAAAATATTTTAGTATCGCTGCCAGGAATATTAAACCCGATAAAGTGTGTTTAAAATATTATCAATGGTCCGACGATGTCCTTAGAAATTCCGTGCTGAAAGGACACGCATGTCCTGCCAACGCAATAATTCACTCGCGAACGTCGCGGCGTCGGGTGTACATCTTGCGTTTAGAAAGCGGAACGATTAATTTCAATCGAGCCAGGATGCCCCTTGCATGAAAAGTACCACGTGCCTGTCAACATGCGCTCGCAAAAGCGCTTTGTTTAGAAATGCGGTTTTTGGAATCTCGCCAACTCAGCAACTAGTTCTCGAAAGAGATCTTTCTTTATCATTCTCATCTCCTGCCGTCTCTTTCAACTAACTTTATTTTTATTTTTAGAATCTATACGTGCAGGATACAAGATATGGCTGTCTGTATTCAGGACGTATTTTTTTTTATATAATTTATTAAAAAAGAAGAAATATGATTAAGAATATAAAATCACTTTTTAAATAAATAATAAATAAATAAATAATTAAATAAATAATATTTAGATTAGAATAAATACATATAAATTATCACTATCGGTGTTTACTTCGAATATTTTGCGAGATAATAATTTCTCGCAAGTCTTTTTCGCGAACAAGGTTGCTTTTAAAGAGTAGATTCAATTTTTTGTATCCTAGAAAACTCTTTCACAACGTTTCTAAACCATCTCCCATTCTGTCCATTCCCGACTTCCTAGATTTATCAAAATTCTAAGCATTCGGCGCGACACGTTGCCATAAGAGATTATCGTCGAGTTCGTTTAAAAACCGAGCCATCGTTTTTGCCTTTCCGTTCATGCGTTCTTACGAGAGTCCAAACCGTCCGTTCCGTGATTTATCCGGGATTTATGTATGCCATAGACTAAGAGAGGATGCCTCTCCTCGTGGAAAAGACGCTTCAGAAACGTCCACGGAAGCTCGATTCGACTTGATTTGTCGACAATTCTGCACGAGCGCTGCATTACGTCACCTCGTTTGTTATCTATTACTACGTGTTGCGAATGTCGGGAAAAATCTGTTCCCTTGTCAGTGATTTCTGATTCTCTTTGCTAATTACTATCTGATATATTTTTCAATAATCAATGATTATTATTAAAAATTATTTGCTTCGAAAATAAATTATGATACATGTCTCTCTTTTTTAAATATGAGTCTTATTTGTGTTAAACGGTGTGCTATTCCATATAATGTTACTCCCGATTAAGACGCATTTTTGATACCAAATATAGGCTACGCATCTCGCGTACACTTCAACATGATGCTGCGAATGTTCGAAGAGTCGCGCGAGGATTCTATCCTGAAATAGGATAGTGGTTCTTGGCCAGGAGGATCGTCGCGAAGGCGAAGAATTTCGCGAGCGAAAAAAAAAAAAGCGGATGCTGCGCTCTCGGCTTCTTTTTCGAATACCGTGCAGGCACACATCTCGTCCCCCTCTTTCGTTCTTGAATGCACCGGCGCACTTATCGTGCGCCCCGAGGTGCATTCCTGCACGAGCGTATTTCAATATAAAACAATTGGCGAGCGAATTTTCCCCGGATCCGCGCGCGAGTGATTTCTGGCCGACGTGAGGACGGGCGATGCTTCTGTCTGCGATCGCGACCCCGCGGCCTCTCGCCGGCGAAGGCACTCCGTTTCTCTTTTTTCCTCTCCTTCCCGTTGCCTTTCTTTTCGCCGCTCCTCTCCCTTCCCCCAACTTTTCTCTCGTTTTTACTCCTCCTTTTCCTCTGGACTTTTACATATAAATCTTTACTTTGCGCCATATTTATAGCAAGTTTTGCAATTAAACGCATTAAAATTAATCTTAAAAATATATAACAATGTAAAACGATATATATAATTAAGTAGATGAAGTGGATGTAAATAATCAAAGCTTGAATGAAGCTTAAAATCAAAATTTGTGAATTATTTTCTTAATATAAAAAAAAGAAAATTAATTCTACGGATGTATATTTTATTTTAGTTCAAAATTAAAAGCATTCAGAGTAATTCATTAATCTTAATTTTTTTAATTATCTTTAGAAAATATTGTTATATATAATCATATTTTAATGATTCAGTAATACTTACCCTTGTCTTTAATCAACGTGATGTTTTCCACAAGGAATAATAATCCTTTGTAAAATAATATTAAAATAATAATTTTTAAATTAATTATAATTTACAAAGAGATAACATTATAAATCTAAAAACAGAAAAGTGAATTTACAAAAGAGGATAATAAATCTCGAAATAAAAATTATCGTTTGCATTTCTAAAAAACAATTATTGTCTTGAAATAACAATTAAAAATTTTAATCCAAAAGTAATATGTTAATTATGATTAACTATATTTGAAAAGTTGAACGATATATTTGCAATTTGGTTTTTCGCTAACGTATACAAGGGTCAAAATAATCAGTACACCGGTTATATTTTGTTGTGTAACGTGATATTTTTTCTTATTATAACATCTGCAAAAAAGACCAGTCGCGTTACATCTACAACTCGTACATACCGCCGTTATGCGTCTCGACACTGGTTACATCATCAATAATGCTTTTATTACTTGTCGTAGCGATATCCTACGCGACAATACAATATGTATGTGTGTGTGTGTGTGTATGAATTGCAAAGAAATATATACATATATATATTTGTTTGCAATTCATTTTATATATATATATATATATATATATATATATATATATATATATATTTATATTCATATATTTTCATATTTATATATTTATATATGCATTCATATTTGTATTTTTTATTTATATTTATATATATATTAATTATTTACACGTTTTTTTATACAAAAATGTTCACGACTTTATACATAACTATGTATAAGAACGTCATTCGCGCCCTGACGTACATACACTCGTTTGTCGATATAATACATTTTTGAGTTTCGTGAGCAATCGTATCTTCATCGGCGAGCACCTCGAGAGGGATCCATGTCGCGATGTCAAAGTGTTCATGCATATCGATAAAGATATGTCACACTTGGATTTTTTAATTTTTGACGCAATAGCGATTTAAATCAATAAAAATATAAAGTTCGATGTGTAATGTATTACTTATTGAGCAATTAATTTAGAATAATATAAAATTGTATGCTCTTCTCTCTCTACGGAAATACAAATATAATCACTATTACGATAAAAAATAGTTAAACTGTAGATCAAATAATTCATAAATTATCTTTATAATTTTAATATTGAATGTTATTTTTCTTTGTGATATTAATATTAATTATTATTAATCTTGCCTAATAATTATTTTAAAAAGTTGGCAAAAAAATGTTGAATTCTTTTTTAATTAGGAGATTATTTATAACACTATTCCGTCCATTAATTAATTTATGTAATCAAAAAAGGTTACTTCGATATATTAACGATCAGTATCGAAAAGTGTTAAGTGGACGAAGATAAGTGGAGTATACGATAATACAAGTGTGATATCACACACTCGACACTAAGTATTTAAGTACTCGATGTATTATAGTGATCGTCTTCTCTCTTCTTTCCTCCGAATCGATATTTTTTTATACATATATATGTCGCTCTTATATGTCTAAAATAACATGACTTTTTAAAAAAATTTGAATTTTGAATTCTTTCTAAATTTTAACGAAAAAACATAATATTTTACATTTAATTATATATCAAAGTCCGTGAAGTCTGATCATAAAACTCAAAAAAAAAAAAAAAAGGAAAAAATAAATATTGTATAAGATGAAGATAATGTGATATCTATTTTCTCAAAAGTGTACACTAATTTTGAAATACGGTACTCACACATATCCCCGCGAACGAATCAGTTTCGTTAATTGGATCCCGCTCGAGGAAACCCAATCGCAGAATTTCCTGTAAGGAATGACCGCTGCTTAAAAATATTAGAAATATCCCATATACCCTTAAAAAAAAAGTGTTCCACTAAGTAACTAGCTCAACATTGCCACATTTACTATATAACGTATAGTATATTCAAATATTTTCTCTTAGTATCATTAAACAACCCTATACAACGCGCCGAGTTGTGTATACAATATATTGTACAATATATTTATAAGATAGAAAAAGCACCGTCTCGAAAAATCGGATTTTTTTAAAATTTTGACGTACATATATCACATTATTTTGCAACCTCGCTCTCTCTCTTTCTCTCCATCACACGCTTATTTTCTTTCACTCGTTTATTTACCCATACGCATAAAATACACATACGTACACGTATTGAAATACACACGCACATCTCGCCGCGTCGTCCTCATTTCACGCATATTCAACTCACAGTTACTTTTATCTTTATCTATCGGAGACTCTAAGCGACACACGCATACACGAACAATATCGTATATTCTTCATATTTTAATAAAAAATATATCTCGATATATCTCGTAGCGTGATGTCACGGCTTTAACCCGTTCCATCCCAAACTCAAATATTTTTCGAGTTAAGTCGGAAAATCGTCTACTTATTCTCTTACTATGTAGAATAATAATAAGTTTAATGAAAACATCTTTGGAAAAATTAAAAAGAAAATATTATTTAATCATATTACATTAAATTTTTTTTTGCCTCGAAAAGTAAAACTTGCGTGTAAATAAGTGGATTTATCAAAGGTACTTTGAAACAAAAATTCTGCCCTTTACAAAAATTATATTAATTTAATTACGAAAACAACAAATAATAATATACAATTTATATAATTTAATAAAATAAATATATTTATTAATATAAAATAAAATTAATAATAAGTAATTTGTATTTTCAGGATTCTCTCGGTCCGAAATTTTAACAGCATTTTACATGCTAAGTAACTTAAATAAACCACTATTCGCAAATGTTAATTCTATATCTTTACCATTTTTATTGTACACTTTTAACGAAAAATTTGTATCTAATAAAACATATTTTATTAAACCGGAGGGGACGTAACGAGTCAAACTGTCGCTCATTTATACAATTCAACAAATTACCGGCATTATCTCGTTGAGGTTTCTAGCTATTAACAATCACGATTTAATAACTCTGTGATTCTGCAAGTAGTAACAATAGAATTTTAGCGCAGTTTGCTCGTAAATCGGAAGAGAATTCGCGAGTTCGCTCGGATCGTTTAAACATCTCAATGCAACAAAATAGCCTCGACTCACTTCCTCTCCGCAGCGTGTTTGCTCTGGACTCTTGGTGGGAATTTTCGTTTCGAGACCACCGAGCCCCGAGTATCGATCGGGATTAATCGCGATGCGATGATGCGACGCGCAATGGCACTGGCATACAGAGACGACTCTCGAGTTATCTCGTCACGTACACGCTCTTAAGTAATCCAAGATAAAAATATCGTATTTACAAGCTATATAATATTGGCTGTTTTTATGTGTGTGTGTGTGTGTGTGATATCGCGCGGTATTGTCATTCAAATTGAGCGTCGCGTGTGGGGTTTCGCTGTCGCTCGCTGCTTCTCTCCCTCGAAATTTTCACCTCGAAGATGATCGCCGTCGCGATACAAACGAGACATCGAAATCATCGCCGTAAGTCTAATACGATATACAATTAAACATTATCGTTCGCGTTAAACGCTACTCGCCGCTGCTACAAATACCATCGCGCGCGAACGTAAAGAAGACTAATTTATGACGCACGGATTTTTCATAAGTTTCCTTTGTGATTTCACGCCTTAAAACGCAACGCTTTGTTCTTTACATCCTATATATATACTTACAACAAACAATCTTTTTTCTTTTATATTAATAAAGTCGATTCGTTAAAATGCCGGGTATGCCGATGAAGCCCGATTCTCTTTGCTCCTATCTAAGTACTATACATAAGAGAGAGAATTTGTACAATATTTTTATCTTTAAATAGAGAGAGATAAACTTCGATAACGTACCGTGTACCGTGGCCTTTGCCGTGCAAAAATTACATTAAGAGTAAGATGTGAATTTAACGAGTCGTTCAAGGAACTCTCAACGTAAAATAAACGCCTTATTACATAATTATTAAGAATGATCGGATTGTGTCATAAACGTATATTCAATTATGAGGATATAAAAAGGAAAATATCGCAGGGGAAAAAAGAGGATAATTTTTAATAATACAAAATTATTTTTGCATATTAAAATTATAGTAGGCTAATTAAAAAAATAATTTTTTGCCAAATATGGCCAATAATAAAATTTCTTTTTAATTACATATACATACGGATAGATAGCTCTCTCTTTTAGATTATCACATTTTGAGAGATTTATTTATGTAAAATATTAAAATTCTACAAAGATTTTCAGCAATTCCTGGAACGATATTTTTCTTAAGGAAAATAAGAATTGTCACTTTAAGTGCATTATGTGTTTTGTACTAAACCGAAAAAAAAATTTACATATATGATTTTTTTATAAATTCGTTATTGTAGGAGGCAAAATATCCGGAATTCTAAGAAGATTATATAATAATTTAAGGATTAGGGCTGCGCGAGAACAACTGAGATAAAACCGCGTCTTGTCGGCTATAATTCTCGAAAGTCACAAAAGAGTTCGACGAAAGCGACGCGCCGTGGGATTTAGATCTGCGATGCACGTGCAGTGCAAGAGTTAGCGTCGTCTTCAGACCAAAGGGGATATTTCCGAAAGAATGTTTTACGGGCTACACGGACTTTGAGAGCGCGCAGCCTCGTAGAAGAGGTGTCAAGACGAATGACTAAGGCCTATGGCATGACTCGACTAATAGCGAGTACTCGACGCGAAGATTGATTCGAGATAGCGATGGGAGATCCACCAGCTCTCTCCTTCATCGTTGATTATAAATGCTAATTTATGACTTCTTCACGCCACGCTCGTCTCTCTCCTTCCTCCCTCCCCTTCCTTCGATTTCATTCCTTACCATATAACAAAACACTTATCTATCTATCTATTTTCCGCTCTCTCCCCCTTCCCCCATCTTCTCGCTTCATCTTCTCTCTCTCTCTCGCTCGCCTTCTTTCACCCTTTCACTCACGCATACACGCACGCAACAACTAACAAGCTCCTTACACGTATAAAATCTCTCCCTCGACCACTTTAGCGAGCACCAAGTTTTAACGCCCAGTGTTCCTGGACGTTGTCGGGCTACTCCGTCGGGCGCCTCCGTGATTCTCTGAATGAGCAACGTCTTTATTACGCCTTTTCTCTTTATTCTTTCCTTCTCGCCTTTCGTCTCCGAGATTTCCTTGCCTTCGACGAACAAGACGACGTCCTCTCACCGCCCGTCCACCCTTCTCTCTCGCTTCGTGCGCGTTATTCTACCACCCTCCGTCCAACTTCATTAATGACTGCGCTTAATTCTCCCTTGACTCTCTCTCTCTCTCTCTCTCTCTCTCTCTCTCTCTCTCTCTTTCTCTCTTTTCTCCTTGTGATTCTCCTTTTTTCATTGCTCGTTTCGTGTACAAAAGCCCTTAGGCTTGACTCAATATCCCGATTTCTCACGAGTACCAATTTAACGAAACGCGAGTGTAATAGACACCGATGACGAGGAACAACGAGACTTCTGCGGTCGACGCATCACATCAAAATCAGAACGTCACAAATAAGCTAATTGGATTAATAACGGCGTTGATGTGAGAGAACGACGTTCGGTACCTCGCGGATTTGTTATCCCGATATTGACTTCATGACCGACGACGGGAAAACCAGAGTGATCCCGCGTTTTTTTTTTCGCTCCATCGTTTTTCTACTCGCGCGCGAATCGGGCTTGCGGATCGTCGAGGGGCGCCACGACGTCACCGCTCGAGCTGTAATATTATGCGGAAGCTAGCTGCCGCCAGATAGAGTGTCACATCGTAGACGGCATGTAGGGCCAGTTGAAGCTGTTACCGCTTAGCAGCATGTCCCTGATGAGGGTCTCGATCGGCGTCTTACCCACCAGCCGCACGAAGAAGAGCTGCTCGATCACCTGCGACGAGACCGTCCGCAGCGATGGTAGTCGCAGCAGCAGCTTCCCGAACCTCGTCGGCTGATTCGGATATTGGGTTCGACAGTATTCCTCCAGCGCGCACTGCGACTTCTCCTGGAGAGACTCAATGTGTGCCACGTCCGAAAGACCGCAAGCGTCTGCAACAAAAAAAAAAGAGAAGGTTATTTAATTATATTGTGCAAAGAAATCTATGTTGATCTATAATTATTAAGTCAAAGGATGCTGTAACTTTTAACGATAAACATGCTTTATATTTCTCTTCAACTTTCACGCGATGATATGATATTAGATCACCTTCGATCTTATAATTGATCTTCAATATTTGATCATTCAAGAGAATTATGATTGAATTTATATTGTATTTCTTTTATTATATAGTATATATCTTACATATATTATAGTAAAGTTTAAGGCGTTCTAAATAGACAGATAAAAAAAATGTAGCTATAATATTACTGGAAAGCAACTGGAGCGAAAAGATGAATCAAAGTTCTAAAGTGAAATCATTTATGTATGTGAACATTGAACTACCCTGCAGATATACGTTATAAGAAGCTTAGCGCATTTCCTCGCGCCTTGACCTTAATTTGTCGCTCGTGTTCGCAGCTGATGGTAGAAAATCTCAGTTTTTCCGCTCCGAACGATCTCTTCGTTAGGCGAAGCGTGTTTGTCGATACGCGCGGTAGGCGATAACTGTTGCCGTTTAATCTACGCGCAAAGAAGAAGCACCTACGCTTTATTATCGAGCTAATTATCGTTGTTGCCCATTAACCAAGGCATGATTAGCGAGCCGGAGAATTCCTCTCCAGCGATGTAGAATAGAACACGGCCGCTGTGCGATGGGGGAGCGGAAGCGGAGGAGAGAGGAAGAGAAAAAAAGACGAAATTAAACGTAACCTACCGCGAAGATAATGAGTGAGCGGACGGAAATCGAGCGGAAGTGTTCTTACGAGAGTGTTTTCATCGAAATTATCGGCATAATAATGCTTGTCAAGATTGGCCATGTGATTTTACAATTCTATCAAATCAAATTCTTCAACATCAATCAATTAGCGTGCTAATTAAATGTATGTAATTAAAAAAAAATGTACAAATATTTTTATTTTAGTCAAAAAATGTACAAATATTTATATTTTTATTTTAGGTTCTAGGACTGCTTATCTAATTCTTTGCCTTTTATCATAAAAGTGCAATAAACAGAAAGAGAGAATTTAATTATAATCTAATTGATAAATTCGGTTATCTTAAAATACGTTGCTATCAATTTTAATATTACTATGTAAATAAGAAGAAACAATTTAGATCAATGTTATCAGGCTCGGATCGTGCTACTAGGTGTGACTTGTCATTTCGACGCGAGGATTAAGACTCTTATAGGGTTGCAGCGAAAACCGCCTTTGGGCAGATGAAACTGAAATCTACGTTGGAACGTGCACGTGCCATCCGGAGATAGTGCAAATGTCAGACTAATCACGTGGGCCATCTGCTCACTTCGGTGTTACTCGTGAAACTGCGCCATTGTTTCGCGCAGAAAATCCAGTCTCTCATGCACGGGGCAGAGAGAAATGGTGCGTACAGTTTGCCCAAGTATATCGGGTGTATCGCAAAAACGGTATCACTTAAATCCAATTCTAATCTAAATAAAATTAATTAGAGTTGAATTTATTTGCAGATATTTTTTTCTTTCACATGAAAGTATAATCTCGTTTAAACTAATAAATTTTTTATTTATACAATATAATTAATTTATATCTCTAAATAAAATTTTATTATTTAATTTGATGAATTATTAGCACCTCGAGATGCTCGTCTCTTATCCCGCACGTATCAAGGCATCCGTCTCATCATTTGCGTTTTTCCGTGAAACGAGCACTGCGTACTACGACGAATCGCTTTATCGGGAGGCGTGCGTGCGTGCGTGTGCGTGAAGAATCGTATCTGTCCACGCGCGCATAAATCGACGGGGTACCGATGATGGAAGAGTCGGGCGTGTGCCGAGGGAGTTGGGGATTCCTTTTTGCGAACTCTGCGTATACGACGGGAGGAGATACATTGTCGTTTCTCGTTACGCGCTATCCTCGGCAAGGCACGGCACGGTACGGCACGGCACGGCACGCGGCGCGTACATAAACGCGCTACAGACGCCAGATTCCTTTGTGGCGTGGCCCACGTGCGCATAATGGGCTATTACGCCAGTACGTAGGGAAATAATGCGATTCTCGCGCATTTGCATTTCCGTGCGACGACACGTCTGCGCGACGACGATGCGGAAACGATGCGCGGGAACGAGCGAAATTGCACTCCGCGACCGAAACCGCAAAGTTTGCCAATTATTGGAATAGATAGGTAGGTAGGTAGGCGCAGTGAATGACCATTGATTTTACAAATATCTCTGTGTATGTGTACATCGTGTGGCGAAGGATAATATAATTACATTGCTGAAAGATGGCGAAAAGTGACATCTCTATATTTTTAATTATTTTATATAATCATAAGATAAAATTATGCTATTGAGAGATGAACGGTTAGTTATTAATAAATTGTAAATTATTTATATCACAAATTGATAATTTTGATAAACTGGAAGATTGTTCGTCTAATTGAAAAAAAAAAAAAAAATCGCAGCAATATTTATCGAAGATATATTTTCCCTCTTTTTTTCTAAGTCCATAATGAAGTCACAAAATTATGGCACATCTATTTAATAAGGGTTTAATCCTAAAGTTTAACTTATTATTATGAGATAATATCTGATAATTTGATCGATAGATAACAATTTACCTACTTTATTTTAACGCATGTTAATGCATGTTATATCTAAATGCATTCATTTATGTACTTTGCTATTTATGATTGCAACACACTTGTTTGCATATTATTGTCGAGCGCTCGAGGAAATCTGTGTCTTACTGAGATCTTAATAGATCTTTCATTATAGCTTACGTTTGCTCAAGGAACACAGTTTGCATCAGGTATCAATTTTACGAACTATTTATAAATACACATTAATTATTTCTCGAGCAAAAATTGATTTCACGCGAATCCTTTTATTCTAAATTATTCGATAAATTATTCTGGAATCTACGTAATCAAAGAACGCAATAAATTCGTAAAAATATGGATTATTGTATTATGAAATTATGGATAATAAAATCTGAAAATCATATGTGATGTAATTGTTACAGATAACGATTTAGCGAATAAATGACAAATGAATAATTCAACAAATGTTTCGGTCCAACTTTTGCAAACTAAATGTCAAAATAATTAAAGGAGAACTTTATGTCACAAATGACACTGTTTGACGAAATCCGCACGCGATCCGGACGCGATCGGCCCTATCAGTCTCGATCGACGAGGATTCAATTTGAACGGGAGAGACCGCGAGGAATCCGCCAACGCCAATAAACAAACTGTCGGATTGCCTCTACACGATGTCGTCAGCGCCAATTCACCACATCAGTTCGAATAATGCCGTGCTGAGTGGCGTCTCTGGTTTCCTTCTCGTGTCATTTCTCTCTCTCTCTCCTTCATTCGATCTCTCTCGTTGCACGCGTTAACCGCTAAATGCTGTGGCGCCTCGTTGACCGAGCACCATTGTAAATTGTAACCAATCTTCCGCGGTAGGGCTCCCAAGTCCCATTGCCATCTTATATGCCGTTGATGAAGACACACGCCTTCGAAGCCCCCTCTGCCCACCTTCCCCCTCGTGCATGTCACTTTCGATCGATTGAAATTTAACGGTTAGCGATTTATCGATATTGCGAGCCTTGTGTAGCGATATTGAATCAATTACGTCGCTTTGCGACGTTTTTATACTCGGCAAGAGATGACAGATTGAATTGTTGCAGAATATCTCGAGTAGAAAGACATGCATGGGATTTGAAGAAAATCAGCTTTTCGTCAAACCGATAAGATCGGTGTGATAAACTTGCCTTTGCCTTCCTTCTTGATTGTCTAATGCATTTTTCAGTCATTTTCTATCACGCGATCAAACATTACTTTCTCTCTCTCTCTCTCTCTCTCTCTTCCTCAAAACTAATATCAGACATACGACATCAGACAATACGAGATCCACTGTTTTCCAGTATGTACCAGTTAGATCCAGTGTTATTAGCCTGCCTTAATAGTCTTAATTTCGCCGGGGAGACATGTGGTGTCGTCAGCCCTATGATTCTAGTATTGTGATTATAATTGCGGCATGTTTGATACGTAATAAACATTATATATTATCACAATAAATATTATATATTATCTCACAAATTTTTAAGGAATTAAAAACTTGTAATTTAATATTTTATTTCTCGTATATTCTTGAATTGATAATGTCATTTTGAAAAAATGTATTCAGTTTTGTATTAGCTTTGAATTGAAGAAATATTAGTTTCCTCATTTTTACAATTAATTTTTGGGCATTTTAAATATAAATATTAATGTAATTTCAAAACAACTGACTCTTAATTCATTCATAAACTAAATAAACTTGTTTTCATTGTTTTTAAAATTTGAAGTAGCTAAAGGAACCATTTTTACTTGCATCTAAATCATAAGTAATTTCCGAATAGTTTCATTCGTAAGATTGGACTGATGTTGTCCCGATATTACAATCGAGACGGAAATGATCGCTGATCGGTCGGATAATCCCGAAGGTACGTATATATACCTCGTTGTAATCCGCCCTAGCGGGAGCAGATTGTCGAGAGAATAAGGGTGACCGCGCGGGAAGAAGGGTACATAAGACCGCGAGAAATCGCTCGTTCAGCAAAAGTTCTCGTCGTCGACATAGCGCGACGCGCGTTTCTTGCAGGAATATACATATCGATATGCGCGACTAGGAACGGTGGAATCTTCTCTCCGGGTCCTCCGTCGACCGACCCTCTTTCTCCTTTTCTGTCGCGCGAAAGTCGCGTCGCGTAGAATCACGGAGATTTTCTCTCTCTATCTTTCATCTCGTTCTCTCCATACGCGCGTACAAATAAGGCGTCCGGAGACAAATGACGCGGAGAGAGATCGGCGTGGCCCGACACAAAGCATCCCCCGAGCACCCTTCCCGGAGTCGGAGGTGACGTCACTGACAATGGAAGGTCGAGCTGTGATTAAAGATCGAGAGACTCCGTAAAAAACTCCTTCAAAAGTACCGGTGACGGAGACGCGCGCGGGGGAGATGACGCCGGGAGGTGAGGCCCAGGGGAGAGGGGGACCTACCGGCGTGAAATATTGCCTCCGCGACATCCGACAGCTATATGACATTTCCGAAGGGCATGGAAGAATCCCCGTGAAGCCGTTCAGCCTTACTTGCTCTCGCTCTTCTGATTGCGTTCTGCCGTTTTGTATACAGTGACCAGTTCTTACCGAGACGACTTATGAGAACTGTGTAATCCGCATATTGCGATCTTAATACACAGCATACACGTTTATATATTTAAGGCAATTCGGTAAAATGTGAGAGTAGATAAAGAAATTAAATGTATCTTTTTCAAAATAATTATTTTTTCCAATGTTTTAAAAAAATAATAAGAAACTTTATTTTTTACTAATTTTATAAATTTTATAAAAAACTTTTTTCAATCTTATATAATTTTTGAGATGATAAAAAGAAAATGAAATATATATGTTTTTAAATTTAGTTTACTTTTTGGTAACAATTAAACATTTCTATATCAATTTATTGAACATTCTAAATACATGCAAAGTTTCATTAAAATTGTGAAACTTTAGAATTTTGCAAGACAGTCTTATTGACAGTTCGAAAGCAGCGGAAACTAGATACCTCATATATATATCGGTCGACTATCATCCGTTTCCTTTCTTCGTTTCCGACGTTATATTATATGTTTCTTGATCTTTCCCTCATCATGATCTCTATTCTTTTATTAATTGAAGACTTTTCACTATTATTTTTATCTCCGATGATTCTCCGAGACAAAGGACGATTCTTGAATAAAAATAAATCCGACATCCGTTAGTAAGACATACTTTGGAGCATATGACGCGCGTAACTTTCAGAGATGATCGCAAAAAATCAAGAATAATATCTGTCTTCCAACTTTTATCTTGTACATACATATATGTCAAACTACAGTTCTCATTTCTTTTTCTCACAGTGAACTATAAATATAAAACTTTAAGGTGTAAATCAATTATATGCGAGATAGAATCTAGGCTATAAAGTAAACAGATCCGTAAAACTGTAAACACAGCAAAATGTATACAAAAATAATAATAATGTATACAAACGTATATAAAAATAATAATAAAAGAACGTTTAAAATTGCGAATATTATTAAGAGATATTAAATTCTTTTTGGAGTGATAGTGAAATATCTATGAAATTTCTTCTTATCCGTGCAGCTGTTTTCTCTCATACATGGTCGTTTAACTTTACACAAGAATGATCTTGATAGATAACGGGGGAATATGCGTCGACATAAGACGCGTCGTGATAATAAGCGAGGAGGACACGATGCCGAGAAAAGGTTCATTACGATCGTCCGTTGCGTACTCGATAACTTCTCCGCGATTACGGCAGATAGGGTATACGAGCGCGTGTGCGACGTGACACAACGTATAATTTACCGTGCTTAATTCCGCGCATCTTGTAACAGGTGACTTACATTAATGGCTTCTATCTCGCGGTCGCGACGCAGAAGAAAAGCCGGTCGCTTTATCGCGCCGCGAATTGCGGAATCGCACGCGAAAGGATCTCTCTCTCTCTCTCTCTCTGTCTCGTGCAGAACGAGTAATGTTAAGAGCGTTTGCGATTCTCCCGCAAATTGCGAGCATAAATCCTTTACGCGCGATCCAACACGCGCATGATTAAGAGCCATCGTGAAATCAGCGCGAAAGCGAATTCCTCGCGAGATGTTATAAAGGATCAAAGATTAGAAATCATTCGAGAAAAAAGTTATTACACATGCTAGTCAGTCGCAGATGGCTGACGGAACTGAACGAAATGGACAAGAATCTCAATATCATCGCATACGATTTTGAGATTGGAATTTATATAATTTGTATTTAATTATATTGTTTTTATAATATAATTTTATTTTTATAATAATTAGAATGTATATTATTATCATATTTTACATACTAAAATTTTTTTATTATATTAAACTGTAATTATATGACAAAAAATTTTAGAATTATTATGTAATTGTTATTTTTTATCATAATTCTTTGTATTTTAGGTTCAGATTTAAATGCTTTAATGTCATATATACGCGATAATATTCCGCGCTTAATAATTTTTTAAAATATATCTTATTATATTACAAAAGAAATATATTATAATTCTTCGATATTTATTTCTTCAAGCATCGAAACAAGTATATCGACAGCCAGAACTTTCCAGCACCTTCAGCCTCGCGTTACGCTCGAGGAGGAGCGTTTGTTCGCGTTTCCTCAGACACGTGCCGCGACAGGCCAAGATAAGATGTAACGAAGAAAAGCGCCAGAAGGAAGGACGCGAAGAAGCGATAATTATATGGTCGGCTAATCGAGCGAAAGAGAGGTTCCACGGACGGGTGCTAACAGACGCGTTAATAAGCACGCCTAAAAAGAGTACCCGCTTCGACGAGACCTTAATACGCTTGTCAATTCTCAAGGCTCGTTGATCGATCGTGTCTCATGCAATCCGAAAAATAAGGACCGCTAAAAATTATATGTTCGGAATGTATTACATGATCGACGATTCGTGTTGCTTTAATTGCTTCCATTAATTCGCACGCTGTAATAATTTATTGAACGATTTAAGCAGCGTTTCGCTTTAGTATTCGGACTTTGAGGAGTCGAAGCGTTAATCGTTTCACGGACGGCCATCGTGACTTATTCGACGTCTGTAAAAGTGCCTCTACGATGGTAATAATCATGCTTTTGATGTATGTCGCGGCGCCTCGCGCTTCCTCGTAGAGGCTCTGCTCAAGGTAATAGACGGTTTTACGGGATATCGAGGGAGGGCATAAAGGGACGCGGCCAGACTTCACAGAGGAAGGGAGGAAGATCATTTCGCTCGTAACGGAATCGAAAATGTCGTAATTACGCGACGCGAACGGCTAATTAAGTCTCGCCCTTCATCGCTCGTGATTGTTGGCCGCGATACGCTCGAGACGTCTCATCGTAACATCCACTTCCTCTTTCGGCGATTGTCCACTCGCTTTCTACACTCGTATAATAATACATTATCGAAAATGTCTCTCTGTTTAAACCGAAATGCGAAAATTGTATTAAAAAGCAAGTGTAGCTTAAATTTTTTTGGATTCAATTCTCTCAAATTTTTTAAAAAATATATTGATTTATTGTTTCGTTGAATTTGTCAGTTTTATATAAAAGAATTCTTTAGATAAAAGTTATTTTTCGATACGTTATATCGTCCATATATGCGTTTTTCAAATAGCTAATACAATTCGAGACACATACCGTCGTAAACATGAAACCTCAGATCGACAATGCTGATGATGAACGGAAGTGTCATAGCGCACTCGGTTCCCTGCGCATCGCGCTTACCACGCTGTATCGGATATCACAATATTGTGAGGAGGCGCCTTCTCTCGTGCATAATGAGCGCCGCAACACACACGGCGAGACTGCGCGCGATAATTATCATAACAACACCGCGTGTATTTAGAGACATCTCTTCCTCTCTCTCTCTCTCTCTCTCTCTCTCTCTCTCTCTCTCTCTCTCTCTCTTTCTCTAGTCCCTATCGGTGCTACGCATCGAGGACAACGCGGCGCATTTAACCGGAATACACACCCCATAGGTGGCCCGTACGTACGTACAAGCGTCCCGTTTAGGAGCTGCATTGTCATGTTAATGGCCGACAATGCCAATCCCATTACGTCGTTCGGGTAGCGCCGCGCGCCGCGGGCCCTTTCGGGTCTCGCGCGTCCCATCCGACGGGCCCCCGAGTATCTCGGAGTTCTCCCTTCCGTTCCCTTCCCCCCCGCGCTTCGCGTTTCGCACAGGCAGGTAGATCCCCCGGCAGGCAGGTGCTACGAAGGTCAACTTTTTATTCCCATCGACGCTCCTTCTCTTCCCGAAAGTTGCGCCGGGATGCACGCGGCGTTCCGTATGTCTACAAAAAGCTCCCTCCTCCCCTCGCCCCTTCCCAGATCGCGAGAGATCGCGGACCGGTTTCGAGAGCGCCTGGGGCTAAATGTCAACAACAGGCATATAACGGCCTGGTTAGAGGATTACCATCGTGTCGGGCGAGGCCGGAGAGGGTAGCGCCAGACTACAAAAGGTCGTGAACTTTCTACGTGTCATAATCCGTCTGAGAGGATTCGCGGCCTCCGATCTCGCTCTTTCGCGCCCTTTCATCGCTCGTATCTCGCGTTTGTTATTTTCCTGAAGGACAAGCTTCTCTGACATGCCGCCGTTCCACAGAACTAATATATTTACCGGATATAAAAATAGCAACGAGAAGATTTACAGTTTGAGTTTTAATATAATAATATTGATAATTTTTATAATTTTAGTAATCTCTTGCACAACTGCCATTAATTAAATGCTTTATAAGCTATTGTTTCTTTTATATAAGAGAAAGATAGTCTTTATACTTTTTTCTTGAAAAGAAGATTAAAAAAATGTCTTATGCAAAATTGAAAATAGTTACATACGTCAGATTATAAATGTAAAATCGTATGATAATTTCATGCGATTTAAAAATATAAACTATTAAACGAGCAAAAAAAAGCGCGTCGTGATTAGATTTTAAAAAATCGTAATTAAATCATAACTTACAATGTTATACAAACTTGTAATTTTTTTATATATTGAATAATTTATGTTTACATAAATCTGTTTCCTGTTAATTCTCTAATTGCAGAAGCTGTTTCTGAAGCTAAGAAACTCCTTATGCTATTCTATTCTATTCCAGAATGCGGAGAACCACTGTATGATTAAATCCCGAACACCCGAGGGTCGCCGACAAAGACAGGGATTAGTGGAAGGTCACTTTTCTCACGTATTTTGCGTAAGGTCAACCACAACGACGACGACGACGACGATTAGCGCGACGTCGATTCCAATGCCGGACGACATTACGTAGTTCCAAATCCGCGGCATGACAAGAAAGGACAATGGTACTGTATTGTACATTTACTTATGCATAGCTCTATCCAATTCTAATTCGAGTTGATATAACATATGCACATTAATCGCGTAAAGAAAAGGCTTAGCTTGAGATAATCGCATTTAAACGTCAAAGATATAATATGAATACGGTGACGTATAATAAGCATCGATTGATTTCGACATCAATAAACTAATAAATAAATTATTTTGTGAAAAAGATAAATTTTTCAACAACATTAAGAGTCATCGGAAAATCTTCAAAATTATATGTTTCGTTAATTAAAAAATTTCTATTATATTATAATTTATCACATTCTTTATTTAATTAAATTCTGAAAAAAGCAGCTATTTCTAGAAATGTATCGTTTTTAAATCAGCAATTAAAACTAAAAATAAATCGTCATTTTTTTGGTCAAATAAACTTACGAATAAATTTCGGACATAGTTTATCATGAACGAAAATTTAAACTCAGCAAAATTGTATCTCGCTCTAGATGCGCGATTCGTGGATGCCTAAAATCGGCTGCCTGTTGGCGGCGAAAGGCGAGGGTGGATTCTGCCGGGCAGAATACCGCGCCGCGTACGACGGTACACACAGAGGAAACCTATTGATAAATTCAGTGGGCAACGTAAACAATGCGGCAACAATGTCAATTATGCGCCCGCCGCCGATCGCCGGCCGCTGCAATTAATCGGGTGGCGCGCGCGCGCGACTTTACGCGGTAATTAATTGCGCCGCGTGGCGTGCATGCGTGTCGGCGCATTTACCCGCGTTGGCCCGCAACATTGCACTTTCGGTAGTGGTGGTGGAGTGAACCGAGCGATACGATGCAAGGTGGAAGCCGTCTCGATCTCGCTCGACCTCGCTCGACCTCGGCAACTTTGCATCGACTACCTTCCAGCAGAGTTTTACCCGGCTTCCACCTTGCGGAGCTTCAAACCCGACCTTACACGCGCCGTTCTCTTTGTCTCCTTCTCTCTTTCGCTGGCCCACGCCATGTACGATCGTTCATTTTCAATTAGATCGGTTTAATTAAAGTGATTTATTCGCTGAATATGTAGTTTCGATTTTGCAACGTGGTTTATTGTAAGCTATCGAAGCTGTAAATCCGATTCCAATTTTTCATATCGCAACATTTTCTGTATAAACTAGTATTATAAGTACTTATTAAATATGTTCAATGAAAGAGATTCGCAAATTTAATTTCTAAAAAAAATTCTTAAAGAAAGATCAAAGAATTATTAGAGGTACATTTCTACAAGATAACATTTCGGCCTCCAAGTTTCTCTCGCGAGGATCCATCGAAAGAAACCAAGGTACACGAATACGCGTCGAAATCGCGCACCGATTTCGATCCGACCGTCGAAGTTTACGGCGGCGGCGGGCGATATGCATTATCCATGCGCACGTTCATCGACACGCTCGACGTACTCATCGCGCCTCGATCGCGATCGTGGATATCGATAGGCCTGGCCCGAGCGACGTCGGCGAGGTCGGCGAGAGATACTCTCTCCGGCCGTTCGAGAGAGCCGCGTGCCAGGCGATCGCGTGGGCGCGTAATGTATTCTTGGGATAGACAATGTGGCGGGCACGTGGGCTATAGAAGCCAACTCGACCGGACTCGGTTATGTCCTCCCCCTATCCCTCCCTCCCTCCCCGCCTCACCCCCGGCCGGTCTGTTGGCCCTCCCCGGGCCCCATAATGAAGCGTTGACGCGGGCATAAAACGAGCGCGCCGGCCGAAGACAATGGAGTGATTGAGCGCGGGCAACGCCAAAGGGTTGCCCGCCGTCAACCTCGGGGTGAAAATGTCAGTAACCAAATGTCAGATCTTGCCTCGGGTCTTTCCCCGTCGCTTTCTATGCGCGTACCCCACGCGTTTTCCGCCCGCATCCCTTTCACGGGGAAGTTTCTTCTTTCGAAAGCTAGAAGAGGTTTTTTTCACGCCTTATCGCGACGATAAATTATGAAATAGAGTAATGGTTACATAGGATATTCGGTAATGTATTATAATACAAGATTTTATTTCTCAACGATATACCCGCGCGTTAGCGCCGTAAGAAAGACAATTGGATAGCGAAAAATGACAGTTAACATGTGATTTAAGACCGTGATTTGTCAAATCCTAGCTTAATTTCCTTCATTCAAATGTTATAATAGTAACAGCTTTTTTTTTTCGAATGCGAATCAATATGTCAAAATCTTCTTGTACATGAAAGCGTTCCTACCTTCATTATTACTTGAAATTTTTTATTATTATAAACTTCAAAAATATTCAATTATATTTAAAAAATATAAACCAATAAATTAATTTCGAGAAGAGAACAGCAACTATAATCTCGCGAGCAATAACGAATGCAGAGTCAAGATTATCGCGAATCGGTGAGAGAAACCCACATACCGGCCTTAAAACCACTCTCGCCTCTTCCGGCGAAAGCGTCGGTGTCTACGGGGTGATCACTTTTGGGGCGGGGGAGGGAGAGCGGGATATTTCGACGCGCAAAAAGGTCGACGATGACGACGACGGGACGCGGTAAAAGCGGATCCTCCTTCCGGCATATTTTATATCCGCGGACATCCTCCTTCCGAGAGAGCACCGGCGACGGCAGAGATTGCTTTCTCCGCCGGCGAAGTAATGCGATTTTCGGCCCGCGAGATTGACGCTACCGAGAGACGAGGGGCTGTCTTCTTTGTTCCAAGGGAACGGGTTAAGTGGACGCGCCGCGAAATTGGTTTTATCATTTTATTGCCGTTTCGTCTTTTATAATGCACGCGTCACTCTTTGAGTCGCGAGCGGAGTCAAACAAGATCTGAAACTTCTCTCGGGCAAAATTTTAAATTAAAGAGGGCGAAAATTAAAAGGCAGAGAGCGTAACGTACAAATACAAATAATATAATTCATATATAAAAACCGAGATTTTTTTATTAATACAATTCTGCGTCAATTTCGTTGCGTTACTTTGAATGTAAACAAATTGATTATTAGATATATTCTTAAATGTCTAATTTAATTATCGATTGACAATTATATTTATCATTTCAATTTAATAATTTTCAAGCTTCTCGATTCAACCGGAAACTAAAGAGCAAGAAAATTAAGAAGATATTACATTAATATTGTATATATATTTCCGCGTAATAACCGGATTTTTATTCATTTACAACTACTATCTGCGAAGAGTTCTAGCACCTGTCTCACTTTGCCGCTATTCGACATGTTATTATCGTGCCGGGTAATAGTACATCCTCGCGAGATCATCCCCGTAAGACTGAGAGATTTCTTAATTTGACAGTTAACACGTTCCAGACATTCCGTCTTCAATTATCCATCCTATATTACATAAACGTTACACGCTGTTGTGCGTATCGTGTGCGAACCTTCGACGGAGTCGCGACGTGGCGGGATGAGGGATCGCGGGTGCGAGAAGAAAACGAACAAAACGACTTTCTTCAAAGTCGTTTTCGAGACGAAGAGAGACGGAGGGACTCGCGAGAGAATCGTTCCTCGCGGATTCCCGTGGTGAGCGTTAATGGAGCTGTCGCTTGCGTTCGCGATAGGCGGTTCTCTTACTCTTTCTCTCTCTCTCTCTCTCGTTCTCTTCGTGGTTGGCGTGTTTCCGGCCGGATCAACGTCAGGCCAAGCGCAGAAACCCTGGAAACACATTGTAGCCGACTACGAAGGCGAGTTTGGACCGAACGGTCACGCCGTACACTCGGCTTAGATATCCCGAGAACGAGAGACTTGCCCGGCATTACTTCGATTCCAATTAAAACGTCGGTCGCCCTTTGTTAACCCGACACCATCGAGCCCACATTCTCTCTCTCTCTCTCTTTCTTCCTCTCTTTGCGCGTCGCTATCCTGTTTTCGTAATAAATTTCGTCTGGAATATTTAAGCGCACCGTTGGATTTTACATACTTAATTTCGAGTGTACGTGTGTATTATCGCGAGAGAAATGACGAGGGAGACTGTTGACTTAGCCGTCATGTGATCCTCTTAGGGCGGATCGGAGCATATTTTAAAGAATCTTCACTAGCTAGCAGAGAATGTTCAATTTTATCCAGTTACTTCATCGCAAATTGGTTTATGGAGATATTATGCATAATCCTTATTCGTTAACCCTTTTTTTTTACAAGCTAGTAAAATTAGTTACAAAATATTAATTATTCGTAAATAAATTATTATATAAAGATAAATGAGTAAAACTGCACGGTAAAAAAAAAGTAAATATTTCAAATCAATAATTGCTCTCGTGATTAAATTATAAAATCGTTGTTTCACACACGTTGATTAATATAAAGATAATAAATAACTAATTCAGGTATGCTGTAATGTAATTGATATATCTATTTATCTTATTTCTCGTCAATTTGACAATTTTCACTCAAAAAAATTACATGTAAATAAATACATAATTTACAACATTTTTACTCTTTACATACATCTAAGTAGCGATAAAAACTATCACTCTCAAACAATCCAACATCGAAAAGAGCTCGACGATCGAGAGCGACTGTCGCATAATCCTTACGTACGGCGCGAGACTTTTCCGCCACGGGCGATTTCGTCACGAAATTGCTATAATTATCTCGATTCGTGCTCATTCGCAATCGACGCGCATCGACGCCGAGTCAAACGGCGCCGATCGGTGTTCGAGGACGATCGATCGGCGCTAGATGTGCACGTGCCGGCACATTATTATCCGCGATACCGCACCCCGCTCTTATTACACGCTTGTGTGCGCGCATTGGACGCAAAGCGTTAAAGCGGTGAACTCTTTAATCGTTAAAACATCTGGATCGCCGCGGAGTGCCTTCGCTTTCTCGCAAGGTGCCTTTTTATCGCGAAGAAAATTATCGTTTGCGTACGGTAATGAGAGTCGTGTGCGCTTTTCCTGCGCGGCGATTCTTGCGAAACCGGCATAACGCGATCGCGGTTCTCTCTCTCTCTCTCTCTTTCCGTCTCTCTTTTTCCTTTCTTTTTTTTTCGTGCATAACCATTTACTCGAGACACGCGTAAGCTTACGCAAGCGAGCTCGCCGGTTCATTCAATTTCATTTCGTCCCCGCCGCGTCGCGTATTTCACGCTCCGCTAATGCGCGTCGAAAGATCGATCGATCGTTCTATCAAGCAACCGCTCGTTTCTCTCTGCTCGCGAGAGGAACATTTCAATTAACCTTTTCAGGAGGGAATGAAAAAATAAATTGACAAATACACTTAGTTTACAAATCCGAAAACGTTTAAAGCAAATACGTACGTCATCACATTCTAAACTTTCTATTGTACATGATAGGAAAGAAGCTTATTATTTTATTGAAATATAGAAAGACGTTTTTGGAATAAATAGATGCAGATTGCTGCATCTATTTGGCGAAGTAGCCAGCTAGTTCGTCACGTCGCGTATAATAATAATGAAGCAAGACACGAAAGTGAACGATGATACGTACAATATTAAAACAGCAATATCATATCCTCCCTCAGATATTGGATAAGAAATGATACGACCCACGCGTAAGTGTTTCGTAACATTTTCATCCGCGTTCCCATTCAATAATTTATTCAATCAGCTTTGTTCGCAGAGCTATTATTAGTTTACGCCCGGTACGCAGACAGTTCTTTCAAAGACGGGCAACCCCGAGGCTTTTCTAACAGCGATACGAGATAGTTGATACGCCCGTATTATTATATATACGCGCGTGCGTGCGCGCCGATTTCTGCCATAAACGCAATATCCTGCTGGTGCGTTTATGCGATACGTGACGGCGGGTCGCGAGTAATGGCTGGAAAACCAGTTCCTAACCCACGAAGCATGCGTTGCCGCCCCGGAGTGTCCGAATGGTAAATCGTAATCTATCGTCTTCCGAGAAATCGTAATAGGATCGGCAATAGGCGAGAAGCGCGATATACCGGAAATAGATCCACGCATCCATCCATGCGATCCATTAGGCGAACCTTTATTCAAGGAGACGTCAATGAATCTTGAATTTTCCGGCGTAATGATTAAAATATTTGCGTGACCTTGTTAGAAATATCTGATAATGTCCTATGCATATGAAACGAATATACGGCGATATCAGAACCGTGTAGGATGGTATCATTAATCACGTGAGAGAAGCCGGATTAAAGAGAAGATGGTGACTCAACGAAAATGACATTTAAATACCTAACAATATTATAAAATATTGCGTATCAACAAAACAATTCGCACGCCAAACGTAATTAAATTATTCCAAATATTTGTTGAAAAATCTATCCCCTTGCAAAAAAGATTTCGCGAGAGGCAGAATTTTTTTTTTTTGTTTTTTCAAATATGGTGTATCGTATATTATTATTTTATCTCAAGTAACATTTAATTACGATTGGTATTATCGTGTTACCGTGACTCTCTCTCTCTCTCTCTCTCTCTCTCTCTCTCTCTCGAATGATAAATTGGAATGGCATATCCTGTAACGGAGCCACATATCTTCGCTCTAGCGCGTTCCAATCTCATGTTGTCGTGGGGCAAGGAGGCCGGTGTTATAATTACTGAATGCCTTCTGTGCCGGAAGTTCGAAGGCGTTGCACACGGCGGAGATAGGTAAGTAGATGATGTCACGCATCGCTCGCGAGCGTGGCATGCGAGATGCATCGCGCTCATTATAATGCGCGCAATTCTCAAGGATATGTGTATCTCTGCGTAACCCTTTACCGCGATTATCGATTAATTCCCTTCAGGATCTAATTCCGCAATCCACGAGAAATCAACGATGATCACAAAAACAGATGTGAAATTGCATAAAAATTGTTTTTTATATAATAACAACTTAATCTTTGTGTTTATTTATTAATTTTTTTTTTTTTTGATACTGCAAGAAATGATTAATGTACAAGCACGACAAAATCTCTCCAAAAAAATAATGTGAAAAAATAATAAAGTCTATATTTTAATTGAGAGAATTGTTAACACGATATAAATAAAAATAAAAGAGATGTACTTTTTTGATTATTTTGCTTTATATCTTTACTCAAAATTTGACAATTGTGACAATAATTTTATAGAACACTTTCGGTCTCGAGTAGATATCTTCGCACATTACGAAATAAGCGAGTACATATTATACTTAACACGCGCGTTATCCTCGTGGAAAGTTGACAAAAAGTAATCGCGTTAACATTAAACTTCCCGAGCAACAGCTGTCACTGCGATTATCGAGGACGAGAGCTCACGCGATGACGAATCGTCGCTATGATTATCTTCAGATCGAGATCATGGCGATGACAGTAAAAAGTAAACTAAAGGGTTGCGTTATCTGTCAATTGCGCGAAATAGTTACTTATAATTAGATATCAGTATTTTTATGAATTAAAAAAATATTTATACTTGGCGATATTAAGATGATTATATAAACCTTGAAATTTTTAAGATCCAAAGATTTTTAATCCAAAAATTTAATATTTAATTATATTATAAATGACGAAAAATAATTTGTCGCAGAAAAAACTCAAAATAGAAAAAGAGCAAAGATTTTAGGATACAAAAGAAGGATTTATATCTTATTAATTGTATTAAAATATCTAAAAGGTATCGGAAAAACATCGATGTACTCTCGCGTAATCAAAGTGATCATCCCTAGTCTCTATTTTGCGACGCAACCGAGAGATCGCCCTCTTCTCTTTTCTCTCCCGCGAATACTCTTGCGAATGCCAAGATGGAAACGTGAATCCCCCGCGCGATAATGCGCTTCCGGGCACGATAGTGCGTCGGAGAAGCGATAGCGCATTTACAAAGGCTCGAGTTACGAGTTTGTGATATTATATTATACGATGATTAAGGCAGAAGGGAACGCGCGAAGATGTTTTTCACCGCTGCCTCCGGTTGCGTCGCGCCAGGGAGGATGCACCTCCCCGTTTCCGGTTTTCTTCTTATGAAGTTTCGTTTGCTCTCCAAGATTTTGCGAACGGAGAAAGTGTTACTATAGGTTTAGATAAATTTGGGTATTTGGATATTTTATTGCAGGAAATGCGAAAATAATAATTTGCTGAGAGTGTCGTATAAAATTCATAGCTAAGACAGTTACGGACTGTTCGTTTCTTCGAGAGAGAGACATACCGGATCCTCTCGACGGGGTATTCGCGATTATCCGAAGCATAATACCAATTATCGTGCTTTGATATCTAAATACATCGGAGATGGAACGGGAAGACGCGAGGCTAGAACGATAGCGGATGTTCTAGGCGGATAGCAGAAGAAAGAAACGAACGGGGAAGGTAAAGGAAGAGAGAAGCGACAAGAGAGACAGAGAGAGAGAGAGAGAGAGAGAGAGAGAGAGAGAGAGAGAGCCTCCTCATCTTCGCCCCGCAATAAATTCAACCAGGCGTTGCTTCGAGAGACGGGTTTCCTTCCAACCTCTACGGTGTCTCTCCATGTCGGTTCCGCCCATCCTTGATTTATAGATACGCGAGATAGAGCAGTGCGTATCGTACGTATTCGTCGTCCACCATCGCCACCAAGGACACCCGAAACAGGCGCAGAAGGCGCCCCGTTAGATCCCGAAATGGGGAGGAGGAACAGAAAAAAAAGATCGCGCGCGCGCGCGAAAGGCGCATTAACATCGCGCTCTCGGCGTCAGCTTGACGTGGCAGACCCCAGGAGCGAGGTCGAGAGACCGTTCCTCTCCGAAAAAAGTATGACGTCGCGCTCCTGCTGGCATGGATAAATCACGAAAAAGTCGGCCTCGCGTATCGGCAACGTGTTTTAACATTGCTGGGTTATCTCACAAATCGTTCGAGACATTAAGTCAAATATTAGTACAATTAATAATAATAATAATAATTGCCTTTCAATATTTTTTTATCCTTCATTCCTGATTTGTATTTTTACACGCTCTTGTTTTGCAACGGAAAGAGAAAAAAACACACGAAAGTATACTGCTTTATAAAAGATACTGGATGAAAAGAATATAATCGCATTCCCTCTCGAGTGGAAAAAACCGAAGGAGGGCAACGCTATTGTTCCGGCTGATCTAATAGATCGCTCGCAATTACGCGCGCGCTAAATAAAATTGATTAGGAGAGCGGCTCGGAGCGTAACAATCGGGATTGATGTTGCGAGGTGAATCGGCCCACCACGACCATCGCAACCGACCATCACCGCAACCACTATCCTCCTGTTCGTACGCGACGAATCGCAGGAACGTCCTCGTGCGGCCACCCTCGTTCGTGCGAGATGCGCGTCATTCTCTCGCACAGACCGCGATATAACCTAATAGAATTATTTTCCAAGTGCGAGGGGTCGCGCTCCCCCAGGAAGCAGCCCCCGGGCTATGATCGGCAATACTGGGGTCGCAAACCAAAAACGGGAGCGTGTCCATGAGGGGAATCGCGCGGCGTTCTTTCTCTCTTTCTCTCTCTCTCTCTCTCCCTCCCCTCCTCTCCTTCCTGCGTTATCCCCGCGTACGCATTTTGCGGTTTCGCGGTGGCGATAACGCGAACAAAAGAAACGCTAGATCCGCAGGTGCCGTAAGAACCGGTTCCTCGATTCCCTCGTCCCATTTCCGTTTCTTTTCTCTTCCAAATCGTTACACTATTACGATTTAAAGTTGTCGTCGTCTCGTTGTCGTCGCCGTCGTCACTCTTGATTTTTTTCCGATTTTTTTTCCTTCCTCGCGAACTAAAGTCGTACCCTCTTCGCAAGGAGAATGATGTTTTAAAGTTTGTTGCACGGGAGATAGAGTTTGAAAATGTTATGTCTTAGCGTATGCGAGAATTCTTACGTACTTAAAAATATTTGTGTGCCAAGAGAAAATTCAGTAAAAATAGAATCAAATCCTACTGAAATGTGATTCCTAATGAATATACATTAGATTATTTTTTGACAATATTTTTTGCCGAAATTAAGTGGGCAATTCTCCAAGATTATCAGTATTAATTATACTTCATGGCATCGGTAGCGGAATAATTTGTTTAATATAAGAACGATATTTAATAATGAAAATAAAATGCGTGAATATTAATCAGCGCAAATGTACAAGAATCTAAAAGTATATATTATACTTTCGCCTTACAAGAACAACTCGTCGACAGTGAAACTCTTGAGTAAAACCGCGGCCGCAGGGCATTTGTACGCGATTGAGGAAAAGCCTTCTTCTCGACGGTGGCGCAGCTCGCTGATTAATTAAAGCCGCGTCGGCTTGATTAGAGCTACGCGACACCTGCCGCCTGAATATTGATTTAAGATCGCGTTTGCGCGCGTATATATGAGCGGATACTTTAAAAAGAGCACGGTCATCCTAGCTAACTAGACGCTTCGCGTACATATGTGCGTACGCACGTGCGTGTGTGGAAAACGCGCGGCATTTTTACGAGCGTTGCCGTTCCGCTCGTATGCAATTATGCCTTTACAGTGACTGTAACGACCTCGCGCCAATGTTGTAATGAGCAATCACCGAGAGAAGACGGCGCGTTCTCCGTGTTTAAGAATCAATAGCGAAAGAGGAGGAACAGAGAGGGAAAAATGTTTTAATCTCAACCGTCCGTTCAAATTTTGCGGAATCCATCATAAAAAGAGAGAGAGAGAGAGAGAGAGAGAGAGAGGAGGGGAAATGACAGAGATTTAATAGTAGATTAAAGGCAGCATAATTTCAATGATTTTGATGTAAAGAAAGCTGCGAATATATCGTGTTCTTAAGAAATTTTGTTATGCCAAAGTCGATGGCATTATAGAAGTTATAACTGCTACTTATAACATTATTTATGAGAATATTAATCGCAATTATTCGATCGAATCTTCCGGAATTCGAATAATGTCGAGAAAGAATAACGGATATTAAAATCGTCATTATCTCGGTGAATTCAATCGAGGATTTAATGCAAAATAGCTTTAAATATTCTTTGAAAATTATGTTACACCAAGGCTACTAAAATACATCCTGCTATTACCGTTTATGAAATTATTTATGACACAAAGCTATAAACGTGAAAAATCTTCCTATATTTCACATGTGTTTTCAAAACAAAGATGTTAATTACAAAACAGAATTTTGCTTTTCTTACAATTTTCATCTTTTGACATTTTTCTCTCTGTATCAAATCTTAAATTTTCAATGCTATGTAAAAGTATTCTCTCTCTCTCTCTCTCTCTCTCTCTCTCTCTTTCGCGTTTGCATTATATATTTTTAATATAATATTTATGTACACGATAATTTGGAACAAGTATCGGTAAAGGTATCGTAGACAAGTCGCGTTAAAGATCATCTATTATAAGCGAGCTTTTAGTCTCAATTTTCATCGAAATATCAGTCACTCCGTATTGTATCGCGCGAACGGCCAAAGTATAATAGTAGAGACAGGATCGACGATCTCTCGTTGGGATCTTGGTACGACGATATCCGCCTGGTCCGGCTTTGAAACGGGCCTTCGAGCTACCGTAAATGACAGGCTCGAGGCACAAAGTTGTATCGCGTTGTACTTGATTGTCGCTTCCCGGATAATCGGGAGGAAAAGCAGGAAAGGGGAAGTCTCCGTTTTCCCCGGAGAGACTCTTTTTGCAAGCAACGACGATCGGATCGAATGTATCGTCATCGTCGTTCGCCAGTGGCGGATTTAATCGATAAGCGATCTAAGCAATTGTGCCCCGAAACATTTTCCAGAATTTATAAAGCACAGCCATCATTATATAACTAAAAATTAAATTAAAATAGTAATAAATAACGTGTAAAATTTTTAATAGAAACAAACAAAAATAAAATAAAATAACATAATAAAAACATGATAAAAGCTTTAAGTTTTCTGAAAAATTGGGGGCCAGAATCGAGGCGCCAGATTTATAATAATTTGCTCAATGACGATGATGAGCGTGTTTTCGGTGAAATCGGCGATCTTACGCGTCGCGAGATCATCGCTGTCGCCGTCGCCGTCATCGGATCAACCAACGACGGTCTAAATCATCATTTTACGGCGCCGCGGCACTCACTTGCGCGCATTCACTTTTTCCTATAATCACTATTAAACGAGCCGCGGGGTCATCGACGCGGTGATCGTATACGATAACGGTAAATATATCCTGCGCCGCGGCGCTTTCCTCATTCTCACAATTCCTCCTATCTCTCTTTCTCCTCTTCCTCTCGATGTGCATCGCAAACGCGTGAAAGCGCAAGCGAGCCGAACGAGGAATTAATCGCTGGGTGCGGCCGGTTTTCAGCCAGGGGTCAGTGGCAGACTCGTATCTGAGAGGACCGAGGTCCGAAGGTGAACATTGATGCCGAATACCAGGCAATTTTGTATTAATACGAGTTTAAGAAGAAGTTAACGAAAATAGCGAGAAAAAGAATTATGAAAGGAAAAGAATAATTAATTGTGAATTTTTTAATTAGCTTCAAATATAACTGGATCGAGAGCTTTAGAATAATCTTATATCCTAGATTAAGAATTTGAAAAGGAATGAAGAAGAAAAGAAAGATAAAAAGATTGAGAAGAATATAACAATATAAAGAAAGTGAAGAAGAAACAATAAAGAGAAAAATGTAGAAGAGAGATCATTCAAGTTTGTTGAAAATATTTTCCGAGAGGCAAGTATTCTCGAATTTATCATATCTTGCACACATCGGGCGAATTAATTGTGCATACCGCGTGCGATTTACATTGCTCATTTTTCAAATTCCCAGAGTCAGGAAAAAAAAAAAGAAGAACGTAGGAAGAGATGTTTTCTAAGATAAAGAAGCCTCATGCGTGCAAATTTCTGCAAATGAAGGCTATTAAACATAAGTGGATTTTCACGGAGAAACGCGACTGATATGTTTCATATCTTTGCACCCCCTCTCTTTCTCTCTCTCTCTCTCTCTCTCTCATCCCTTTTTTTCTAGCTGTTAATGCACGTCATTAGCGTCAAGGTTCGTGACCGAGAACGAACTCGCCCCGCTTGACGTACTCGACGGAATCTCCGCAGCTTCGTAAGTCGCTCGCTCGTTCTACCTGCGCTTTTGCCTGTCTGTATCTACCTGCTCACTTGACCGCCCTTCGCGAACCATCCGCTTCATGAAGAGGAAGAAGAGCAGAGGAGGTTTCTTCAGGCCGACCACGCGGCAAACGAACCGTGTCGCGTCGGCCAAGCGCCACCGAGACTCTTGTATCTCGCCGCCGGAAGTCGAAGAGATCGTGATCCGCAATAAGTGACGGAGGAAGCGGGATAGAGAAGGAAGAAAATAAAAAGTAACCTAATCAATCTCTTCAAGATGGATGGCATATAATTAATCTTGCGATTCTCGTATAATACATATGGTTCGCTTATCATGTGTTTTCAAAGATCTTGAGTTATTAAGATCTTTGTATTATCCTATATTTTATGGTAATGTAACAATTAAATTAATTATTCTAATATTAATTCTTTGTTTTTAATAAATTATTGATAGAATTAATTTTCGACAGAATCTGGATTCGTTCCAACATAATATCTGCTTTAAGGATGACGTAATTGTGTTAAAAGGGTAGAAATTATTGGAATTGTGATATTTTCATGATGGCAAAAGCATTGATATAGTTGTGTATATATATATATATATATATATATATATATATATATATATAATAATGTCTTTTTTTTTAAACAAAGCAAAATAATTGAAATATTAATCAAGCAACAATATATGAGATATGATAATTCTGACATGATAATTCTTCGTAAAATCATAAGTATTGCATGATGCAATGGCTGATAATTCTATTGATGAATTTCGAACGAATTTTTAAGGATTCGCAAATAGAAGCTGCACGATTTGCGCAACGCAAATGAACTTCCACCCGGTTCCCATGACGAGTTACGTGATCATTTGTATCCAGGATTTCGCGATTGCGAAAATTTATACCGCGGAGTTATCCTACTATTCACGCGGAGAGAAAAACTTGGACGGACAAAAAGCGGGAAAGGAAGCGGGAGACGACCCGAGAGAAAGAGAGAGAGAAAGAGAGAGAATGCAGAGACGCCACCCGCGCCATATTCTCCGTTCGCATCGTTAAGCAGCAAAAAATAATAAATCACCCCGTGATTTTTATACTCCGACTCGCGGAGATAAATTTAATAACTTAACTACCGCGCGCTGTTTCTCCAAGAGGGACCATTACACCAACCGCCAAGAATTACGGCTCGCGTGGAAAAATGTGCTTTTCGCGGAAAATGCCTAATGGATTCTTGAATGTTATGCAGAGGATAACAATATTCTCATTGAGCAGTTAACTCTTGCGCGATTATTCGAGATAAGAAACGTAACAATTTCAAAGTATCGCACGATTATCGATAATTGACAGTTCCACACGTGTGAAGCACGTGCGGACAGAATTGCAATAATCTAATTTAAGTGAGAATATTAACATTCCTCTGCGCGTCTATGTATACTTGAAGAAATATTTTTTTCATCTTATACTTGAAAGAAGACGGAGATTAAATTCTTAAAATAAAAACCATAACTTTTTTCTTACGTTACTAATTTTTCTCAGAGACATATTTATCAATCTTTTCCGCTGTTGTTCCGTTCTGTAAATTACTCGGAATTACGAATTGGAAATGTGCAATCAGTGATTATCTGCGACGATAATTTTTCCTCATCTTCTGATACGAGGCACGAAAATACGAAAGGCGAGATCGCTCTTCGATCCTTCTCGCCTTTCGTTCTTTCTTCTTTCTCGCTTCGGGCACAACGGACGTCAAATATATACACGCGTTCTTGCCACCTAAATCCACGCCGCGCCGGCTCGTATCCGCGAGGATATTCACGAGATTGCCTACTTACCGGCCGTGAAATATGAAATTAAATTCATTAGGCTCTTTCGCGCTTATAATAAATCGAACGATTGTGGCCGCAGATAGAAGGCGTAGCCGGGGCTTATAACTCAGACGGGCTGAATGGAAAATGATGAGAAATGTCTCTCATTGAACGCTGGGGGGTCGCGGACCGGCCGGCGACTCGGCTCGGTGTGGGAGCCAGTTATCACACAATCTGAAACTCTTCCCGAACGCGAGAGAGTCCTCTTCTCGTGAAGAGAGAAAAGGGAAGAGATGTCGCGATGCCGATGTGAATCCTCGTACGAAGAACGCGCAAAAGGAGCAAGAAAACAAAAAGAGGAAGAGAGAGAGGGGTCCGTCGAATCGTACCGGGCGCCATAAACACCCGCATAACGATCTCTACGACGAACGTTTCGAGATTCTCTCTTCGTTCATCTTCCCCCTCTCTTTTCTTATCCCCGCGACCACGTACATACTTTCTCGACACACCGTCCTTTCTCCTCTCTCATATATATATTATATTAAAGTATACGTCTCTCTTTCTCTCGCCAGCTCCATTCTTCGTATTCTCGTTCTCTGCACGTGTTTTGTCTCTTCACACTATTTTTCTTCCTCTCCTCTCTCTCTTCCGTTGATCATGACGTTTATCTCGCTCTCTTTCTCCTTCATCGTCCCCGCTTCTTTTTTGGCCCGCCGGAGAATTCTCGCCGTGTATTTTTCAGTGGAGAAGCACGTGGAGAACACGTCGCGCCCAGCTGGAGAGCTTGTATTAATATTCGACTAATTATGCTTGTCGCGCGACGATTACAGGCCTCTGTGGGCCACAGGTGTGTCCAGATATATGTTCTCCCTGTGCGTGCAACCGTGAAATTTTTTGCCTCGATCTTTAACTTACACACCGCTACATTGCCATATGTCAAGAAGAAGTCAATTCAATTTCTAATATATTAAATAATTTCATAATTATTTTTTTAATAATTATATTTCGTCAAATCAGTACATAATTGATTGAAAAATAAATTATAGAACATTGTTAAAACGATAATATTTTTTGGTACACTTAAGGAGTGTGAGAGAGAAGGAGGGAGTTTATCATTATACTGCTTATATACTCTAAATATACTCTAAAGACATTAAGACTCTTATTTAGAATTTCCCAGAATCCATGTTTTCATTCGCGCGTAAAGAAACGAGATTCCGTTTCCATCGATCACGATTCTCATCTTATTTTCATCGCGTGTGAACGGAGCCGAAACACGGCGATAAAAGAAATGAAAGATGTTGTACATTTGTAGATGTTTACCGGCGAGAGAAGGCATTTATTCGCGAGCGCGCGCGCGCTCTCGTGTTCGCTAATTTATCCGATAGCTGCTTACGAACATAAATCACTCGCTCGGAAAGGGCACCGTGACTGATTTATGGTGGCGCACTTAAATGGAACAAAGCAACCAGTTCCCGAACACCGCGGTGAATGGTTTTATTCGGCGACGAGCGCGAAAATTCCCTGTCCGACTACCGTCTATGATCCGTTGCCGTCATACTAAAGTCACCTATGTAATTGAGCCGTTTATTTCAGAAGCTGCGAAGCTTAAGATCGGTCATTTTTAGCGATCTTGTCTATTTTCATGATTTGAGATCTAACATTTTTTTGTATTCATAAATACTTTCACTTCGTCGGGATTCGACTTTAGTTGAAATAACATGTACATGGAAATAACCGGTTTTCACCTTTTATATAATACTAGGAACCAGCATCAAATATTTTTCATCATGTTTTATTTCTTATTAATATAAATGCTATTTAAAGTTATAGCAAATATTTTCTTTTTCTTTATGAAAAAAAAATCGATTAGACTATGTGATTGAAAAGAAATGGTTAACTATATAATGATACATGAAAATAAAAAAAATATAAATTATGAGAAAATTATGATAAATAGATAGGCAATATTTTTGAATTATAGAAAATATATTGCTGTCCAATAAGCAAATTAAAAAATTAAATTTATTTTCTTCACAATATTTTTTTAAATATTTATAAATAAATATTAATAATTTGATTAAACATTAATCATTGTTGTCAAGATATGTTCACAGTTGATTGACAAGGAATTTTGACAACATATGGCGAAGAGAGTTCACGCATATCTTGCAATACCGATTAAGAATGTTTTTAAACAATTTCCGTATTTATTTTGTGCAATCATATCTTCTTAGTTTTACCAGTGTCGGATCCATGAAATTTGTACGCGTTTTTTTTTAAGCGAGATTTAACGCGTCGAGCGAGCGTCTAGGATGAAAGTGAGTTTAATCTGCGTGCTGTGCGGGTCGCTGACACACTCGAAACGGTCGATTCGTCGACGTTCCGTATCGGACCTCACCCAACCGATTCGTGCTACATTATGCTAATGCCTCGTCAATTGTGATTTTCATTCAATTTAAGCCCCATGTTGCGCGCTTGTTGAAAGATACGCAGATACCACCGGCAGTGGTTGCCATTCATCGCTTTCGCACAATTAGATTGAGCGGAGTTTTCGTGATATCATTAACACCCTTATATAATAATTTGATTGAATCCAATAATGAATGAATTAATAGACGTAAGCAATTTTTAACAAGTTTTTGGTGCCATGTATTGTTTATGTATACCCAAAGATATACATTGCTTATTGTCTACTATTGTCAAAGTTTGACACATAGAGATTAAAACAGCTGATTTATCTATAGGCAATTAAAAAGTAGAAAAATATTTTTCTTGATATAAATAAACTTAAACAATTAATTTTCCTTAATTAAAAAATTAAATTTTAGTAAAAATGTAAATTTGAAACTTAAAGATTGCAGAATTGTTTAATTTCAAAATTTTTAATTGATTCTTATTTATAAAAATTTCTGAATTAATATTTTGTAATATTAAAACTTTTATATATATATATATATATATATATATATATATATATATATATCTTTCTTGAAAAATCCTTTTTTATTTAATACAATTTGTTTCTGAAAATGAAACTAATTTTATACGCATTTTAATGTCATGCAATCTATCAAAACTTTCGTTCGTCATGTGAGACGAATGCGGATCACTGAGGTTTAACTTTGCGTTCTTCTGCGCACGGCGAGAGAGTCGTGTTATCAAGATACTACCAAGGTGGTAGTCCTGTGTGGTTCCTGTATACACGAGGAACACGGACGAGCCTGCTTGCGGCTCGGACACTCACACACTCACGTTTCGTATGCATGCGTCACGTATTCATGCACAGGATAGAGTATAAACCGCAAAGGAATAGCTTATGCCTCGCTCGTGCTTTGCTACGGGCTACGTAACATTGTCCGTAAGGTAAACCGGTACCCTGTACGGGCCTCGCGGCGGAGATGAAGAAACAGATAAAGAGGGGAGAGAGAAATATATCATGTTTCGGAAAAATTTTTCCGAAAAAAGCGTTTTGTGTAATGAATGAATAGAATGTATAAAAAATGCGTAAATTTCGTACTTGATTATTTTCTGTCATTTATGTCCTGAAATCTAGATTTGCGCGAAAAAATCCATTGTGTAAAAAGCGAGGAATATTTCGTGATAAATAGTTGACACTTTTGTAGAAATTATTGCAATTGATCCCAAAAGATTAATCGCAAAAATATTACATATTTTGATAAATTCTTTCTTTTCTCACTTTTCAATGATTGCACGCAAATCCGATTCAATAAAACTGCATTGTTCACGCTTAAACAGATCATATAATCATAATTTGAATGAATTAATATACACGACTCTTCATTTTCTATTTTCTTATTAAAAAAAAAGAGGAAACGTTATTGACATATAGGCCTTGTTGTAAATTTTAAATTTTTATTCTTTCGATCGAGAAGAAAAGCGGAAAAGAGCGAGAGGGCGAACGAAAGAGAGAGAGAGAGAGAGAGAGAGAGAGAGAGAGAAATAGAGAAATAGAGCGAGGATGTCACGAGACCCGGCGAGGATTTACGGCCGTCCTCTCTCATGTCCGAGTGTCGTTAAACGAGTGTCGCGCTGAATGGAGTAAATGGGCTGTGATTTGTACATCGGCAGACTGGTGATGCACCGACGCGCGCGTCGCGGCATCATCGCCATTCTTCTCTCTCTCCGATCTCGGTTCCCCGGGACGCGGAAGAATGGCTCGTGTTTTGGGCGCATCCATCGCTCTCTGTGTGTCCCCGGTGGGCCCGGTTCACCCGTCCTCGTCCTAGCGTGAACAAGATAACGACCGCACGAGTGTTTAGTCAAACACGTGCCCGAATCTTCTTCCTCCACCTCTAACGTCGTCGGCGTCGACCGTCTTACCGGAGCCGGCCACTTCATAGGCGTGTTGAGTCGCGCCAGCTGGAACCACTCGGCCCCGTCGTCTATCTGTCTTTCGGGGATCCCATCGATTTTCCATTCTTGCGAGATCGTTCTACCGAGATAAACGATCGATGCTTTCGCGCAATATGTCGGCCACGAGAAAATCTCCTTGACGCTTTTGATGGACGTCGCTCTGTTAGAGTAGCTTCTTTCGCATGTTCAATAGCCTTTTATTTTCTTATAAAGGAGAGAGACTCAAGTTATATAATCTAATACTTCATTATATTATATTATAATTTTATTTTTGTTTTTTTTTTTTTTAATTATGTTTCAATATTTGTAATTTGCTTCAATATAATTCCCAGAAATTGTTTGTTTTATTCAATGAAAATATGATCCTATTTCATACAACATAATCCTATTTTATTTAAAAAAATTTAATGTTGAAATATTTTATATTATTGTGTAAAAATATCTAATTATTATATTCGCTGTCTAAAATCAATCAATTATTATTCAATTATTATCAATCAATTATTTATGTTAACTGCTGAAGATTAATACATACAGTTATTAGTTTAATTCCATTCTTTATCATGACACATTATTTAATTTTTATTATTTATTTATGTTATAAGCACAAGTTACTGTTAATTTGATCAAAAATACCATGATTAAAAAATAACTCGACAACAAGATATTTTATATATAGCTCTGCGTGATTTTATAATACGAGAGCACGGTAGTCGTATAAAAGATGAATAAATGGGACTTATATTTATATGTTGACGCCGATCTCGTGACGATTCTCCGCGGGATTCTCTTCTCGTGGCCTGTCGTAAAACACGCTCCTCGTCGTAATATGCGTATCGAATCGAGCGACCCTTTTTAAAAAATCGTCAAGATCGCATGCAACGTCGCGATTCGTCAAGCCGAATACCTAATACTCGCTGCTCGGACGAAACGGCAGCTGACACAGCTTCCGCAACGGCAACAAATTTCGGTCGCGTTTCCGCTATTCTTAGATAAAGATCGTCTCTCCGTCCTTTCGTCCGCGAACGAGACTCCTCGAGTCGAATATATATGGTTTGTTGTCGATTGTGTGTACACTCGTCGGTTGATTAGGCTCATTGTGGCCGATCTGGGCGTGCATTCCCCCGAATTTCGTAGGAGAGGACGAGACCCGTCCTAGGACTCGTGCCATCTCGAGGCCGTTGGGCCCGGTGGTCCCCGCCGTTCCTGAATGCCTAAAAACGACGGTCGAGAAAAGGAGGAGACCAGGTCTCTAGGAGATCTCTCTCTCTCTCTACCTTTTAATTCACTCTCTTCTCTCCGTTCCTTCCGTCTCTGTTTCCTTCTTGGATCTTTTCGCGCGTAACCTAAGGGAGGGAATCCTGTTTCCCTTCCCTCCCCCTCCTATCCCACACCCCTTCTGAAAAGAACTGAAAAGATCCCTGGCAGGAGCCATTGTGTCGCGAATGGGCATTCGAGAGAAGGGCAAACACGCTTAACCTCCCGTCTCATTGTCGCGCCAGGTTATCCGATTTGCCAAATGCCGCTACACACGGCGAACGCTCGTCACACAGGATGAAGGAGATGAGACAGAAAGTGAGGAGGAGGAAGAAAGAGAGAAAGCCGTGGTCGTAATAACGCGTAATCCTATCCGCCTGCTTAGCGAATAGCATATACGCGCGTGCCTCGCAGCACGAGATTGCACCGACTGCAACAACTTCTCGCTCTCCTTCGGTCTCCTTCTCTGTCCTTCTCCGGCTCGTTTGCTTTCAGTTCGCCGTTCCATTAACCCTAGCAATACCGAGGCACTTTCCGCGGACGGGTGTTGCGTGAAATATAATGGGAGTAAATTATATTTTCCTCATTCGTTGAGAAATAAAGGGGTACTTGTTAGGACGAAAGTACTCGGACCCTACAGCTGCTTTAATGCGATACAATGCTTTTATGATCTTGAATTTTATGTCACGTTAGAATAATTATATGCGCAACGACTTGTATGTTTATATGTAAAAATGTTTACGAGGTAATATTATTATTTTATATCGCTTAGTAATTGCGACTTGCATTATGTTACGAGTTGGAAATAATTTCCCGCAATCTTTCCCCGATTTCAAATTTTTCTCTTAACTTCGAACTCTCGATAATAAACTCTGGATCATTTCGATTAATCCAGAAATAAAATGCATATTTCCCCAAATATTATATAAAATTCTAAATCTTAAAAAATAATAAAATCAGCTTTAATAAATAAATAAATTTATATTTTCAAGCTATATTTTTTTGTCGCTAAATCAAGTAGATTGGAAATTCCAACGATGCGCAATCGCGGAAGAGACGGCCGGCTGGTCGCGAGGATGCAACGGCGACGGCCGTTGCATTCGACGAGAGAAGTCGCCGGGGATCGCTCTTCACCGGGGCGGACACGCAACACCGGCGTTATTGGATTACGGCGGCATTGTCATGGACCAGCTGCGCGTCCCGACGCGCCACGGAAAATGCCCGCCGTATATGAAAATAATATTTCCTTCTGCGGAGTCGCGCGCGCGCGCTATGATCGATATTTATTCAAGCGGCTGTCCAGGTATATATTGTATAGTATTGTGAAAAAGTGTGCGCGAGTCATTGTCCTCCATCGAAAATCTCGACGTCGGAGACGACTGGTCGCTATTTGCGCCACGTCACCATGCAGAATGAAGGATTTTGACGATTGCGAAAGCCGCTGATCCTTTGGATTCTTGCAAAAGAATTCCGAGGAACGATCGCTCACAAACGTGAGAGCGTGATTACGAATAAATACGACGATTATAATCGAAATTTAAATCGCTTTGTCACGAAAATCAAATTTCGGGAGAAGATACATGGAAAATATTCCATATATAATTTTAATAAATTCGGGACTCAGCTACGATGACATCTTATGTTGTAAAATGAATAATTAAATTTTTACTAAGATCGACTTTAAACTAGAATACGCTCGAAAGTTTTGATAATTCAGTTATATCCGGTAAAGTATATTTCAGTAAAAAGGTGGAAGTTCCACTCGTCGTGATTATGATAATGCCTGAGCACCGCCATTTGGCATTTTACAATATTCTCGCTCAAGGAACATCTTTGAGCCGGCATCGGGGGGAGGGGGGAGGGGGCACAATGGGTCTCGAGAATGCGGCGAGTCGAGTTTTAAACTTTATTCTGAATCGAACAAACGCCACTCCGGGTTCCCAAGTAACTTTCTGATTTGTGGAGCAAAAGGGGTAGTCCCGGATAAGTGAGAAGTTTTATCGAGCGCTCCTTACTTCCGCCGTCGACGATAACGGCAATGAGAGAAAGGGGTTTGAGACCTAACGATCGCATTATGCGCAGAAAAATTATATTGTTAGCGAGTTAGCGGGAAGAAAAATCCATTTTCTCACCACTCTAGCACGGTGTCCTCGATTTCTTTCTTTTTCTTTTCAAGGATAAAAGTCCGGTATTTAGTGGATTTCTCGTACAAAATTCGATGGCAAATTCTTTCCCATTTAATAGAGACAGCATAACGGCATTCCAATAATGTTGTATTTATACATATTTAGTACCAATTAAATTAAATGATAAATATAATTTGCAAATTATAAAAATCTCATAAAACAATTTTAAATAATACTTATTTGAACAAAAAAAATATTTCTTTTACTTTTATTTTATTTATCATAGTTGATCTCGTGATCAAAATATCACTGACAGCGTTCTCTTAGTTTCATTAAAGCATTGAGTTTTCAAATTGATTTTGGGAATATCGTCTTGTAATTATATTCAACAATACTTATATTCAATATAATTATTGTTGAATATAATTACAAGACGATATTCAAATAATTATACTCAACAATTATAATATAATAGACAAAAAATCAATTTGCACGTCATTCAAGTCTTCGCAAACTTTCCTGGCTGAATGGTAATTCATGTTGCAACAGTTTTATGTCGAACGCGCATCAATCTTTCGGAATTATTAACGCGTGATCGCGGTACCGTTCATCACCGCACATTGCCTGTGCCACGACACGAGCCTGAGTCGAGAAAACGCAAAGGTGTCGTAGAAAACACGCGGAAGACACGAGTGATTCCCCGCGCTGCGGGGATCGCCGCGGATCGTGATCGATGGACCCTGAAGAGCGAACGAGCCAATGTAAATGTCTCGCCTGACGTTCCATCGCCCATTTTCTTCTTTCCCTCGCATGAACATGGGTTCGCATGCGGAAGCGACACGCCGGTATACATGCGAATATGTGTATGCCTGTTGCTGACCGCGCGATCCGTCCTTTTAAAACGGCCTTATCAACTCGAGCACTCCAAGATTTTTTATCGCGTGCGCATCCCTTTTTATAGTTCGTTATAATCAGCTCGAGGCATCTACCGTAGTATATTGATCATCTCGCTTGATGATGGATCATCAAGATAAATCGGGCTGGTAATAAATAAGATAGATCAGTGATGCATTCGCGAAGATATTTATCAGTCAATCTATGTTTAGCAATGTAACAATCGTGTTAAAAAAAGAAATTATTGACGATAAAATTTATTGTCTTACAATAGGTATAAGATTTTATTTATTCGATGAGAAGAAAACACAAATAAACTTCTTGTAGTAGTCATGTACTTTCCATTAACCGCACTCCCTTTCTATCCAGATTTCTTAATCAATTATCATTGAGACTAACTTCAAAATTAAAATATCAAAAAATGCTATTAAATTTTTCAATAGTTTTTAAGATTAATAAATGTGAAACTCTTATGCATTTTTTCTTATTTAATCAAACAATTAAATTATTAATAATTTCTTCTATGCTACTCTAATTTTTGTTAATTAAAAATCAATAAATTATCAATTATATTTCTTTCTCTCTTTCGCAATTAAAAGGGGTTTATTTTAACAAAAATGAATTAGTACTCGCCAATGAAGATTGTACAAATCATTTTTCTCGGATACTCAGAGAAAATGGCAATTCTTAGAGCGCGGCGCGACACACCCCGTCGCGATGTTAACGACATCGTGGTCCGGATATCGGCCGATTAATTTATCTCGTCGTGGCCTCTCTTTCTCCTTCTCTCGATCTTCCTATCAAGCTTCGCCTCGCACGAGCGCTGATTTTTTGAAGCCGGGCAACGCGGAAACGCCGCGAATGAAATAAGAGCCGTTGCGCGCCGCCGCGCCGACCGCGCTCGGAAAGCTAATAATTGCCCGACGCGTTAAACATCGACGAGAGAAGGAGAAAGAGAGAGAAGGACTCCATGCACCTTAACATGCCGCGTTAGATTAGGACTGCCAACGCCGCTGCCTGGCGATTCCATTTCCGGTGATTCAGCCTTCGTTCCACAATAAAATTGTTGTAAAACGATTACTGTTAAGTTTCGCCGTTGCTGTTATTACGTGATAAAACAGACTTGATGATTATTCAGAATGATCAGACGTTTGATAGTTAAAAAAAATATATATATATATATATATATTCAGATAGAGAAATAGATGTACTCGTAGAATCGAGAGAAAAAGGTTACAAAGTCGAATTTTATCATCTTTGATAACATCTGGCTGATGACATTTTATTGACAGTTACTCTCTCCAAAAAATTTCTGAATGTATTATCATGAAAATTTCATTCAAAAGATTTAGCATAATATTTTTTCCAACTCGCCAATAGTTGAAATAATTCATTATACATACTGTTATGTTTAAAAAAAAAATCACTTTTTAAAAATAATCTATTCCATTGTCTCAACTCACTACTATGTGAGAAAAAAAAAATGAATTAATGAATTAAAGATTAATTACCGGATATCGTTCGCAATTAAATTTCCGATGAAAAATATTTTGATTTTTTCCAATACACCTGGGAGGAATTTTCGCAGTCTGCGACTCACAAAATGTAACCTGAACCTGGCAGCCTCGAAGCCGGAATAACACGGAGGAAACAGCTAGCAATGTGTGCGCTGGTACACCCTCCGTCTCTCTTACGCACGTGCATTACGTGCAATCTGAGGAAGTGCAACTGAGTGTAGGGAGGAAAGGGATGTAACGTAAAAGAGCCGAGCTAAGCGATCTCTATCCGTCTCTTTTCCCTCGCTCCTCTTACCGCCCTTTACAAAGTGCATTCTTCTCTCTCTTTCTCTCTCTCTCTCTCTCTCCCTCCCTATACATTTCGATCTCTCTTCTTCTCTCCATCGGCCGAACCGCCGATAGATAATTGGCGTTGCGTGCCTCAAGATAAACGGCCGTGATTGGCGAAAATAACGATTAATAATTATCCACTCGCGGGATTCGAGGCGGCCTGCCTTCTCATCTCGAGAGACCCTGGAGAGAGAGCTGAGTGAAGGAGAGGGAAGAGAACGCGAAGGAAGGCGATATTCGACGCGTCGGGACCTCCTTTCTATCCTCCTTGTTTTCTTTCTCACTCTCCCCCTCATCCTTATTTTGTTCTTTCTCTCTTTCTTTTTTCTCCAAAGAGCGCATCCTCGCTTTTTCTTTCCTTCTCCCTTTGCTCGGTTCCCGATACGCGTAAAGTTCTCTCGAAAACGATTTTATGTTAGACGTCGAGCTGCATCGTGAAATCAGATTATCCGCGCGAAACTATGAAAGCTCCGGGGATTTTTGCGCGCGCTCGAGACGTTATTAGAACCGTGTTAGCACCGGGATGTTATCTCGCTCGCGTACTTCGCCCTCGTGAAACTAACGAACCGGCGTCGGTTAATATATATTTTTGCGCGCATCTCGTGTAGCCTCGATAATTGCGATCGGCGCGGGACAAGTCGGCGAAGAGGAGCAACAAGAGTCACCGCGCGATTTCCTCCTCTCATCGAGTAACTCGCACGAATTTAATCGACGATTAGCAAGAGCATATAACGGAACATCGCCGTCAAGAGCGATCGTAATGCAGTTAATATTTATTAACGACTTGAGCAATTTATATTTTTTTTAATAGAATCATATTTCGGTGCGTGAATCATTTAAATTGATTGTCCTTATCAATCGTAATAGCAGATATTTAGCGATTAAACTTTTAGCGAACTAAACTTTCCAAATTACACAATTATAATAACTGAAACGAGAGAAAAATTGATGCGTTCCACTATATTATAAAAAAGGCGCGAATATTTTATGAGGAAAAACGGGAAATTTCGAGGTCGCACGCGTGCCCGATTACATGCACGGCGATGTAGGTAGGTAGGTTCAACGAGGGCCCGCGGCTACGTCGGCGGCGCTTCGCGGTTCCGTCGTGGCTCCAAAGATCCCCTTCGAGATTAACTCGAGTGATCCTTTCACGCGTGTGCGCTATTCGACGATTACCGCCGCACGCCAAGCAGCGTCGATCAACGAGAGGCGGCGGCGCGCGCCGTCGAGTGCGTGTTACGCACATGTCGGTCGGCGACAAGCGCGCGTGCCGCGCATTACGATTAAACTGTCATTCGCACTTTGATTGCCGCTGCGGACGCCCACGCGCCGCCACAAAGAGAGAGGGGGGAGAGAGAGAGAGAAAGAGATGTACGGGCAGACGGGCATGTGTCGCGGAACGAGCGAAAGCCGACAGATCTCTACAAGCGAGAGGAATTAGAAATCCCATGAATTATTTATCATTGTCTCGCGAGGAATGTATCGAGATGTTCTCTACCCGATTTTAAAGAGGCTCGGTAAAGTGATTTTCATCACCTGTGCCTGTTTCTTTCGTATTCACCGATGCATTAAAATGTTCTATTTTATATCTTTAATAATAAACTTTTATTTAATCGTATAATTCGATAAGCTATTATGAAATATAGAAAATTGTTTTCTTATCTAAGAAGAGTTATTTCATCTGCCGAAATTTGTAGTGAAAATAGGAAAGGGACGCAGAAATTGTTTTTGTTTACTTTATAGATCTATCGAGTTTCGTTAAACCACCTGCTATAGCATTTTCACTGTCGGTTGTTGTCAAACATTGGCAAAAACGAGGAAATCTCACGCAAATAAGATCAAAGTACATATCTATATGTAATGTTTTTGCAGAAGAAATCATTTTTTTCTCGTAAAGCGAGTTAACCAAGAGATCAATTCCGATTTTCGTTCTCTTCACAGACTTACTACCAGGTCTTATCGAAATCTGAGTGGAACGCATTGTGAACATTCTTTCGCAAGACGCAATTTACATAAAATTTACATATAGAGGAAGAACCGGCGATCGCGAGTAAATAACGACGTAAACGCATTCGTGAGCTCGTCGCTCGCGCTCGGGGATGATAGGCGCGATAGGTGAACTCGCGAGGTGAAATCTTTCCCGACAAGTTTATCGAACTGCCTGGGAAAAGGAGGCTGGCGAAGCAACTAGCGTCAGCAAGCTGTATCGCGGCGCGCACGCACTGAACGTAAACGTCGGATCGGCGTGGTGTAGGTACGCGTGTGCGAGTAGTTATGGAATCGCGTGTATGCACGGAACACGTTGCGCTAAGTTAAATACGATGTTCTTGATAGATCGCCCGGTCTCTCGCGCTCTCGCAGTCCGGATCAACGGACTCTGATCTCGCCACGGCTCGGCTCCGCTCGGGCGATAAACTCCGGCCGATTGCAACATCGATACCTGCAAAGGTGCCAATGATTGTCGACATTGGCTTTTAAATATTGAACGGTGAGAGGTGTGATGCAAGTCGTTTATTGAATGTCACGATTGAGAACGGTATAGTTTCGGTGAGTTCAATTCTCTCGCTCGCTGTCATAGACACGTGTATATCCCCTTCGCGCTAATCGTCTTTCCGTTGATGCAAATGATGTATGGAGATTCCTTTCGTATATATTGTATTAAGTAAAAAATTACAGAATGAAAAAATTAGGGAAAAAAATTGAGCGCATAAAAGAAAGAGAACGGTAAGAGAGAAAGACAGAGACGGTCGTGTCAAAAAATGCAATCCGAGAAGTATATTTCATATAATTTCATAATCAGTTATCGAGAAATGTTATATGCTATGGCAATTAATGAAATATGTAAAGCATTGATACAAGAACTCATAAATAAGTCTTGTCGACGTCAGCAATGCTCCATGGCTCTCGCATCGATAGTTGCACATTTTAGAACCGGTTTTCATCAGTTAACACTGCATATGATTAAACGATTTTTTTTTCGCAAAAGATGTAGTTTATAAAGCGACTGGGTCGCCAATCAGTTGCCAATCGACATCAATCGCTATAATCCTGTATATAATATGTAAAACAGTTAATCCTTTCAAACTTGAAATATAAATGGTCCCATAAATCTTAATCAGTTTTTAAGAACATTTTTTTTATTTAAAAAAATTTATGCTTTATTAGATCAATTTATAAACTAATTATATAAATTCGTATCATAAATTCTTGTTCCAGAATTGAAACATTTTAAATTTCTTAAGATTAATATAAATTAGATTTAGAGCTCTGAATAAGTAACTTCCTTCCGTTATAAATATTTTATACTGTATAAACTGTATTGCGCGAAAAAAAAACTTTATATCTGAAAAATAAAAGTTGTAAATTTTTCATTCAGTTTGTTAGTTGAAGAAATAAATATTTTACATAGAATGCATGCACACATACACATATGTGTCTTTCTTGTAGTATCTAGTTACTTCGGCAGTCGGATACGTTAACAAGTTCGACGATGGAACGCAACAACATACACGCTGTGCAAAATTCAAGCCCGTCTCGCTTCCGTCGTGAAATCGCGAGAGCGCAAAAAGCGTAGTCCACGGAGCGGCAAAAAGCGCGCTATCCCCGTGCATAATTGAAGCGCCTGACGTGCGATATGATTTGATAAGTTGTGTCAACTGCTCGTTAGTTAATTGTCAGAGCTACTCGTCCCGCGAGCTCTCTGATCGTCGCCTCTATATGCAGATACACAACGAAACCTCTCTCTCTCTCTCTCTCTCTCTCTCTCTCTCTCTCTCTCTCCGTCCCATGATGGTCGCTGGCCACCACATGGCACCGCACTGTGCTCTCGCCCATGGCGATAGCCGGTGTCCAATGAATGCCCTTCATTTCCATACTTCACCCGGCGGTCAGCGAGAACGGCTAACCAGATTATTTAACCCTCGTTCGAGCTACTATCTCCTACGCCTCGCTCGCGTTTTGTTCCGTTTCGTCGCCGCCACATCACCGGAATCATTCCCTCCTCGTATTCTATCCCTCGTTTTGACTCTTCCCTACCCCGACCGATGCGTTAATCTCCAAAAAATTGGGGGCACGTCTTTCGCGAAGCGAAAGAAAGCCGCTGTAGAATGTCCGAACGTCGGTTGCAAAAAGTGCATTGCGGATACGACGAGCGTTATTTCATGCCCCATGTGACTATTATTTGCTGAATGTAAATAAAATCATGTAACGAGTGCATGTCCTTCTTTTACATAACGGAGGTTAATTAACTTTGGCCGTGCAAGTGTTGGTTAGCACTATGATAAGCTTATCTGCTCGGAAAATATATATCATAGTTAGAATTATAAATCGGCAATATTCCATTTATATCATAGCATGGTGTTAAAAATTTAAAAATACCAAATATAAAAATCCGACGATTCGCCATCGTCTTACAACAGCTGACTAAAAATAGAGAAATAATTTCGAACACAGAATTTTAATTTTATGCTACGTAACATATATTACGTAGCGACTTTCTATGTTGATAACGATGTGAAATAAGAAATTATAATATACTCGAATGTGTGTACTCTCGAGCAAAAAAATAATACAGAGAATGGAGAAGAGGCAGAGTAAATATACAGAATTGCGCAGAGTTCATAGCCCGCATAAAAAAATTGTTCAACACTTTCGAATTGCACGCCTCGCGCATTCGGGATCGATTCCCGATTTATCACGCGGCCATTATGCGCATTGCTACATCTAGTATTCTTTGCATCGTGCGCTCGACCGACCGATTACAACGAGAAATTTCTGTCCCGATCGACGGCCGCGAGCTCGCGGGATTGGACGGGACAGGCTCATGTTAATAGCACGGCTTTAAACCGCAAAATCGCTCTTCTCGGTTGTAATAAAGACTTAGGCGCACACGCGTCTTCGCTGCCTTCCGGGGCCTCCGGCTACGTTATGCACGAACGGCCCCGTATAAAGTCCCCTGCGCTTATATACATACGTCGCCGAGGTAACATTACGGGATTAACTGTCTTCTTACTGTACTACTCTGGCAAACGCACCTCGCGGAAGTACAAAATGGACCACACTATAGATTGTTCGACTGTCGCAAATAAAAATATATTTAGAATCATTTTTTGTTTTATAACAAAATTATTTATGATTATGAGATGTATATTTTCTTAAAATTGCACAGCTTCTATGGATTGAAATATAATTCGTCCCGTGGGTATTTTTATTTTTCTTTAGATTCTGTTTATCACAATTTATTTTTCAATATTCTCGCGTTAAATTCGGTGCGAATTGCGCTGAAATATCTTGCTCAGCTGCAAGACGATCCTAATAATTTAGCGCGCGGAAAAGGAAGATTGCGGTGAAGGGTATGCCCGCAGTATGCCCGCGGTCGTAAACGGGATTCGAAACAAACGCGTGTTCGGCTTCCGCAACTCTCTCCCCTCTTCCCGGTCCCTCCCTCATCCCTCGACAGCGACTCGCCGGAGTTCGAGGCCGAGGGTGTCGGGAGATAGAGAAAGGGGGGCGCCGAGGGGAGGCTGGAAAGGACGAGTTGGCAAGGGGTTATAACATAATTGTATTAGTCGAGAGACAGGGTCCATGGACCACCACCGCGATGGGGACCACGCCGTAAAATTAATGCCTTCGGCTTATCAGTGGCCTGACACTTCAGCACCGAAAGTCCCGCGTTCCGTGCACAGTGGTGTAGAACGCAGCGGGCACGTCGAAAACCGGGGAAAGTCGACCTCGCGTATATAGTATCTGTCGGGATGTATCACCATTCACGACACAATGACAAATTATCGTCAGGTGGATCGATAGGAAAATTAGACAAAATTCTCTAATTCAGATTTATTTCGCGAAATAACTGGTTTGGCTATTTGCGAAATTTATTTTTGATCGTTTCAGCATGTTATCTTTTTAAATGCTTACTTCATAATTTATTTTTTCTCTTTCTCTTTCTTTCAATTGGTGTTTAATTAATTTTAAAGATAAATAAAAAAAAATAACATTAAAATAACAATGCATAAAAAAACATTTTGAAATTAGCGAAGAGAGAACCTCTGATTTATAGAAATTATGAAATAAAAAAATATATTAAATTGAATATTTTAAATCTTTTATTACTAAAATTTAATTTAATAATTGATTATAACTGTTATTATTATAATTCACTTCAAAAACTGATTTGGTGAATAATTTAAGTAATTCAATAAATTGCGTAAAAATAAGGATGCTAGAGAAAATAACATTTTTGGCAGAACCATTATTTCGCTCTTAATGAGAGCCCTGTAAGGAAGCAAAAGTAGGTATGCGCTGGCTCTGTCGCGAGTGTAGCGCTTCATCGAGCCCGATGTAAATCAGATTAATTAAAGATCGGTCTCTATACAAAACGCATAAGGGTACAACGTGATTAGGGACGGCGAGAAAAAGCGCGGTATTTACTTTGTTAGGGGAAAACGCGCGCCTTCTCTCCCGTTTTGGAGGATTCCCTCGTCTCTTCCCAACGGGAATTACGTTGTTCTCCAAGGATCGACCACGTAGATCCGATGGACTCGCGTCACTCGTGCACGCGCAATAATTCAGCGACACTCGACTCTCGTAAATGCGGACATTCCTTCGTTTACGCGATCATAATATGCGGACAACTTTTCCTTGCAACATCCGTTCTCGCCTACACATGTGTCTAATCCTACAAACTCATAGTAATTCATGCTATAAAATATATCTTTGTATCTTGTAAATTTTGTTTATAGGTAAAGTATATTGTTAATATGTCTTTAAAAAATTTGCGTAATTATCTTTATGCTTGTTCAAATTTATATTATCCTAATTACTTTCAGATTTATATGTAATATATTTCACAGAGAGATAAGAGAGAGAGAGAGAGAGAGAGTTTGAATTATTTATTATAATTATATCATATTTTATCGTATTTTTTTTTCCTATAATTGCTTATTATAAATATCATAGCCAAAACTAGAGAAGAGCATGATGTGAGAAATACGTTCGAGGCATTTCCAAGATAAATGTGCATCACACGTTTTCAGGAAGAAACTTAGACCATATGCTGATGTTTCGGACAACCGGCTTTCGTCGCAGATGATCGATTTGTGGGAAAATTTCATAAAATAGATTTCAAAAGAACTCTCTTTCAACGGATTTCCAAACGTCTAGTAACGGCTGTATTAGTAAAAGTCAATATATTAAACAAAAGTACACAGATTAAAAAATGAATTATGCCTTGAAAAATATATAATCATACAAATAAATAATTTTTGTAAATCAAATAATAATTAATAAAATTAAATTAAAATATATAATCATAGAAATAAATAATTTCTGTCAAAATAAAATCAGTTAACATTATAATATTTTTTACGTCGAGCCATCAACAAGTCAGCGCAAAAAAATCTCAAGTTTCTTGGAAAAAGTTCGAACAGAATAGAATACAGAAATGAATTATCCTGAAAATCAACGGAAGAAAGAGAACTAATTCCAATATGCGGATAATGATGTATCCGCGTTCGTCACGGATGCCCACAGGTCGTCGTCGAGCGGTATCGACGAACCCACTTTAAAATCCGTTCCAAGTATTTCACGAGGATCTATCGAGCGTGACGAATCTCGTTGGCAAACTCGATATCCACCGCCGCCGACGCGGTTATTCCTGATTGAGAAGTCAGGGAAAGACGAAGGCATGCGTGTGCGCGTGTGTCGTGCTCACGTACGAGGGTGCGCGACGTATATTGGGGCGTAGAGGAAAAAATTGGATCGGTCACGGACACGTGGTGCGACGACGCTCGTCTCGCTCGTTTTCTCACTCTTCTATGGGGACTCTTATCCGAAACGAAAAAGGAGCCAGGATTCTGGGAGACGAGGAAGAAACGAAGAAGACGGAGACGAAGAGGAAGAGAGGCGAGGGGGAAAGGGGAGAGGTTCCACCTCCTGAATCTCTCTCCGCTTCCTCGGGGCAGCTCCCGCGCGTTAGGGATGCTGAGTCATACACCCTCGACACGGCGGCACCGCATAGCGGATACATGGCGTGTCACCCCGAATATTATTCGAGCCGCCTGACAGCGCAATCTGTGAATGCGCGATATTGTCTGACTCGCGGTGGGAAGCGGACCAACATAGCATACCTACCTACTAGAAATGTCACGAGAAGCTCCTACCTTTGTGCATATGGATATGTGAGAATCGGCCGTGGGGATGTCGTGCGCAAAAGCAGATCCGGTGAAGAGTGATTGGGTTCGAGAATCGAAGAAAGAGACGGACAGAAAATTATTTACTGAAATAATTTACTGAATATAATTGAAATTATTCTCTGAGAACGTCTAAGCCAGTATAAGAAGAAAAAAAATGATTATGTGACGAAATACAAGTTTGTTATATATATTAAAATTTGTCACTTTACGATTTTGGCAATATAATTAATTTTTAGAAAAAATCTATTTAATTAACAAAATGTTATATCTTGGTGCGAAAAAATGTTTCGACAATGATGTAATTGCGTTATTTCAGCATAACAATTCTCATATTTTTCTAAGAAAAGTATATAGTAAGGGATAAAAATACACATATACAAACATGTGAGTTACAGCAAGGAGAGTATAAAGACCGACAGCGCTTCGATGCTTTTGTACATCGAGAAGAACTGGCCTCTTCTTCGAATCGAATATAACGTCATCAGTTGAAATAACAATTCATGGTTGAAAAAAAGCCAACTAGTTTATTTGTATAATATGCATAAGTAATGGATCTTAAATGCTAAACGCAGTTGCATCGTCCAATCAAAACACAAAGCATTGCCTAATAATAATAAAAGATTGAACGAATTCTTTCTTTTGTTCTGTTCTTTTGCTCTGTTAAAAGCGAGAAAATTATAAAGATACAGCAATAAGACAATTAGAGAAATAAGTTAACTTACATAATTCACGGGAAAATGTCTTGGAAAGAAATTTGGAGCAGATGATTCTCGAGCAAAAGAATCATTCTTCTCGCGCTAGCAAGAATGAGGATGAAAAGGGGATGAGAAAAGGGGCGGGAGGTGTCATACGAGTTGTTTCTCCGTAGCGATCTATTGCCTAGTTTTGCCGAGCAGACGGCGAAGCCGACCGCGTTTTATTTACGCACAAGCATGTTTTATGGCCGTTTGACATGGGGTGGGCGCTAAATATGCAGGAGAAAACCGTGCGCGGGACTAACTTCTTCTTTCCCGCTATGACGCGCCGCTATCACGTCGTCACGCCATAAAAATAGCGGACGCATTGGAATCCCTTACTACGTGTTACATACTATGACTGCCTGATACCTATTTCGAGAGTATGAATGCGATATTCAAATGAAACATCAAGGGCTCTAATAAAGAGAATCCACATCCTCAAAAAAAAAAAAATATATATATATATATATATATATTTATATTAAATGTATTTTATTAATCAAATATTTTAAATTAATTTTACGTAATATTTAAAACGTTTAATATTATATTTTATACACATAATGTACAAAGGTTCTCTTTCCTCTTCTCTTTTAATATTATATTAAATAACGTTCTATTTTTTACATGACCTTTCTCTTCCCAAATATAATCAGCTCATATATTATGATATGTACGACAATGAAAATATAATTTATATAAAATATCTCTACTTTAAATACAACTTTGTAATTATAAATTAAACCTTAGAAATCCTCTAACACTATTCTCTCATATTATATTCCGCGACTCGAAAGCAAGAATGTAGCAAGGAGCCAAGCGATCGCTCACGCTTAAACGCTGCTCTCGGCAAGTGCAATCGCTATAGCAAACGCATTACGACGCGCGATACTTTTTTTTTTCCTCCTCGTCAATGAATCGCCAGCCTACGCTCATTAGCGCGCACGGTCAAATTTAGATCCTCGTGTAAGTCGCAAGGTCGAGAAAGAGCGAGCGGGAAGAAGAAACAAGCGACTTCCCTGGAGCGGCTCTTGCTCGAACGGGAAGATTAATCGCGCCAGCGCGCGCGTTGCCTCGTGTTTTTTCCCCCCTTTTTTTTCCACCGGAACGGGCACCCGCTAGAGAGAGAGTATCACCGCAAAACCGAAGAGAGAGCCCTCCGTTGCGATTCTCTTCCTCCTCAACCTTCCGCGTCCTCCGGCAAAGACGCGATTTCGGTCGCTCGGTCCCGGCCGCGGGGACTCTTTAAATTAGGAACAAATGCGCCTGGAATTTACGGCCCTCGCGCCGATTTACGTCCTTATTTACTCGACGACGCCGTTGGCCCCCGCCAACGTGGTTTTTGACGATCCCCCCCGTGACCCGTCCTCGCATAAATCCACACTAATTTCTTTCGCGACGGTAGGCGCGCGCGTTCTTCTCTCTCCGGATCGTCTTCTTGCCAACGTACGACTTCTTTTATCTTTCTCCATACGGACGGCGTGCATGACAATTCGCGGCAGATTAATCCTTAAACGTTTATTCGTACCCGGAAGGTGGCAATAAATATCGGATGAAAGTTGTCACGCGAAGGATATTAATTCTCTACCGTTAGTGAGGATCCACGTTGCGGTTCATGATAAAATCGCGTGAAAATTGTTTTCAGATTTTCTGTTTTTATTTTTCATTTTATATATAATGAAGAAATATAATTTGAAGAAATTAGACAAATTAAGAAAAATAATAATAATATTAACAATGTTAATAATATTAATATTGATAATATATTAATTGTGATAATAATGCTAATCTATTAGCAGTATAAATAATAATACTAATAAGTGCAGTGTGATAAATAATGATTTTTATACAGAATTAAAGATGATGCATATATATATATATATATATATATATATATACGACAATAGTTAATTTAAATATATTTACACTAAATATCACATTTAGATAATTTTTTGCAAAGCGTAACTCTGAAACAGTTCCAAATTTTAATAAATGACAGTTTTATTTGACACAAAATGATTTTACAGAATCACAAAAATCGGTACTATCTCTTACGTTCTCATTTTTTTATATAAATGATTATAAAATATACTGCCCAAACATATACATTTCCTTTCAATTCTGAAAAAGCGATCGCTTTGTAAAGTGACTTAAGCATTACAAATTCAATACGATCGTCCTCGTGCTCGTTTCTACAATGGTTCTTTTTTAGCTGTAGGCCGACCCTCGGCGAACACTCGAAATGGGGTTCTTTGTTTCCATCGTTCATCCGCGATATCACGCTCGAACGGATTCGCGGCGCGTTGCTCGCGGATACGCGCGAGCGAGGGTTAAGCGACGACGTGTGGACGTTTAGTTTTGTTACAGCCGGGGCTGGTCTAAACGCGTGTGAGAGAAAGGGAGACAGATAAATTGGCAAAAGGACCACGGAAAATCCGACCGGGGTTTGCCGGTCCTAGCCACGACGTCGATAAGGCGCCCGGCATTGTCCGGCGGTCACGTGTTCCGTTCGTGCCCCAAACTCCGCCACCCCTCACCCGAATGCCAGACCATCCCGCGCTTCGCTGTTTATATTAAACTCCGGGGTTAATACCGTGGCTTACTCTAATGCCGGGGCAACCCTTTGCCCTGCGATACACCGATAAGGAATATGCATGCGGGAGGATCTGTTCGCTCTGTTTCTCTGTCCCTCTGTCTTTCTCGATGTGACTCTGAATATGCTGTTTACAACGCATACATTTAAAGAATTTGATATAAGAAAAAATTCATAAAATAATATATAATATATTTGAAATAATATATATTTGAATAATATATCTAATATATTTAAAATCAGATGGAACACACATGTTTGACACGGGAAGAAAAATATTTTCTGCAAAGTTTTAACAAAAAATTTGTCTATACAATAACGCGATTATAAAACTTGTTATACTTGTCTTGTACATTACGTCTTAATTTCTCAAGTAGATGTAGGAGAGATAAAAGCGATATGCTTAAACGCGATAATGATCCGATTTAACGTGTATTTTGTGCCATACGATCATTGTAATAAGTCGATGTTTTCCGCTCACTATTATGCAATCAATCGCAATACGATATTTATGTATAATTTGATGCATTACGTTCTACTTTTCGTTCAGTTTGGTTTAATTAATTAGTGTCCTTCCATCTTTAATAGATTATATAATTTTATATCTCTTGTCAATATACGCGTCTATATATAAATTCTGCATAATATGCAGAATTTATTATTAAAATTAAAATGTATTAACATTAAAATGTATAAATATATATTCTGAAAAAAATGTACAAATATATATTCTTGATATAATATATACTTAACTCTGAATATAACATGACTGACATATTTCGGAGATATTTATTAAATATTTACATTTAGCTTATATAATCAATGATGATTATTATCTTAGTCAAGTCCATTATGCATAAGAGAATATTAATTATGCAAAACATGCCTTATTAAAATATGCACTATGTTAATAATCCGTCGATTATTTTAATCGAGCTTTCAACACACATTACGTAATAGACGATTAATGACAAGCAATTTTTCTAAATTTTAAAGTTTTCACACTGTCTTAAAAGTCACGTCAAAGTAATCAAAATATTAATCTAGTAAAATATTGCAGCCAATAAATAATATCAAGATGAAATTGTCTTCGCTCGAATTTGATGATAACTGTATCGGCAACTTTTCCGATTTGACGAAAAAAAAATCCAACGATTTAATCTCCAACAGTCGTCGACAGGTTAATCGATCAACCTGCGTCACCGGAGCATTCTCCAATTTGTGCCCGATGAATGGAGTCACCGTCATGGGATCTCGAGCGCGATTCGCGGATGAAGAGGGCAGATAATAAAATAAAAATAGGTAACGCTTAAAGTCAAGAGTTCGGTGGAGGCAACTCCCCCCTCCCCCTTTCACCCCGATCCAGCATAACAATGCGAGATAGAGAACTCACACCACCGGTAGGACCGTGAAGGGTCGCGGATTCGGGTTCACAGATAACACATCCCATCTCCACCCGCTGCAACCACACCGCCTCTCTATCCCTTTTGTCTCTCTCTCTCTCTCTCTCTCTCTCTCTCTTTCTTTCTCGTTCTTTCTCGCTGCATCAGTGTGTGCGTGCGTATGTGTGAGCGCAACGCGGGAGTCGTCACCCTCTCGAAACACAGTCGGGTAGTTTGCGGGCGGTGCGTCGCAGTGGCGTCGGCATTTGCATTGTTTTCCTTTGGGCCGCGAAAACGAAAACGCGAGGATGGCGCTTGCGAGTGTCGTCGTCGAGCTTGTGACTATGAAGGCTCGTGACGGGCGCCTTGTTTTTAAAGAGCGCGAAAAACACGACGCTTTGCTCGCGTTAATCGCGCTTTATGTCGGCTTCTCCGAGAATGAAGTGCTTCTCCGGCGCGATTCAGAAATGTTTAGGGAAATAATCTACTCGTGGCATCTCTGTGAGAAATTAAGTTATATTCTCAAGACTTAATTAGGGCTTCTTTATATTAGTCCCTTTTATTTTTATATACGAGAAATTTAAAAGTATTAATTATTATATTAATCTGTATTGTAGCAAAGAAAAAAATAGTAAAAAATGATAAACAAATGGATAATAAAAAGTTATACACATATATATTTTTATAATTACTGTAAATCTAACGTCATATTTTTTTATCCAACCAATAAAATGATATTATAATTCAAGATGAATAAGAATTCCTGTTATTTAAATTTCGGAAGAAATAGCAGATTGCCTTTAAAGTATTTACTATCAAAAGTGGATTTATAATTCGATTCTAGATAATAAAATAATCAACTAATAATAATACTTAAATAATGAAACGAATTTAAAGAAATAACTAATATCTTATTCATGACTCTCTCTTAATTTTATTCCATTCGCATAAAAATTAAAGCTCTATAAACGATGTAATTATCTCTTTTTTATTTCCTCCTTATTTAGCTGAATACATGACGATTTATATAATTATACATTATATAAATATTTCAATGTCTTCCGGAAGATGTCGCAAATCACTGACTTATTCGAACCAGTTTTTGCGTCGGTTAATTACGATGCATTTAACGGTATTAAAACGTACGTGTTATCAGCGAGCGTGCGAGCGTGATATTAAGGGAAGAGAACTAGTTGGAGAAAGAAAGCGTCGCAAAAAGTCTCGTGGCATTTGCAATACGATCGCGCATCAAATTATGCAAAATGTCGCCGTGTATTATTTTTCGCTAGCTCATCCGCATCATCCATTACTGTTATCGTATCGCGGAAACTGTTTCTGATTGAACCTTTGGAAAGCGCAGGGTTCACTCGCTTATACTCGTCCATTCATAGACGCTGATTAATCAATGACATGAAAATCATTGAGGTATGTAGTTTCTATACTATATTCTCTGTTTGTGTGTTTGCGTGTCCTGCAACATCAGATTCCGCCTTTTCCTCTCGTATTCTCTCCGGGATTCAGCTCCTGCTCTTTCTCGTTCCTGCTCGACATTTCGAGAGCACGATTGTTTCGCCACATCGATAAATTGTCCGAGGTTAACAGGTGAGTACGGACGGCACAGACGGCGATAATAGCGGCAACGATAAACGCGTCAATAATTCGCCGACCTATCATCCGGGAACACGGACGATATTCATGATGGATCACGCGTAAGCATCGCGACAAATCGCATACCTAGCATACGATTGTAAATTCGGCATGTAAAGTGATGCCGTTCGCGGATCGTCTTCCCGAATTAATTGGGAAGACGAATTAATCCCGAATTAATACATTTCAGATAAAAAAGTTTTGTTTATCTTTCTCTTGCAACTTATTTCACTCTGAAAAGCATCTATTATATTATATCTCGTTGTATAATCAGAACAAATTTATTGCTATTTATACCCTTTTATAAAAAACTTATATTTTTGTTTAAATCAAATTAACTATAGAGAATTTATTAAAAATATATAATTGCTATAAATAATCTTGAAATTGGAAAAGATTAATAATATGTAATCTCTTTTCTCTTTCTCTCTAGAGTTATCAAATGATTTATTTCTAACATTTATTCGGAACAACAAAGAATAATATAATTTTCACACAAATTTTCTTCTAGTTTCTATCGTTTAAACAAAAAAATACGACAGAAGATTGCTAGTAAAGAGGGACATCGTAAGATATATGCGTAATGAAATTAAGGTAATTACTATTGACAGTGCTTGTCAATGGCGGTTGACAGGTGTGGGTGTATACCAATCGCGTTGTGTCAGTCCCGTATCTGGGCTCGAATAGAGGGTGCGCTGTCCAAATGTATCGAGTCATCATCGACGGCGGCGGCAGGAAACGGAGAAAAAAAAAGAGAAGAGTGACTGCGCGGCCTCGTAGCGCCTATATTATATATATATATATATATATAATGATGTAGCAATATTTTATTAAACACACTGGCACACACGATGCTCGAAAGCCCCGGCGGCTACAGCGGTTTGCATTCATCTCGCTCGATTTCTCAATACTCCTTGAGATCACTTATTCTCTTTCGAGATCTTTATTCGCTTATTTCAATTTTATATACTTATTTAGAATGTATACGGCATTGGAGAATGTAAGCAATAATCTGACATTAATGCTTTGCAATTATACTTTCAAAGTTATTTGCGATAATCATACAGCATGAAAGAAAGAGAGAAAGAGATAGAGAGCAATATGTTAAATATTAATCTTAATTCAATAAAGAGTTTAAAAGTGATTTTAAAATTTTATTATAATGAGAAATCTAAGAAAAAAAAAAAATTCATAAAGATATCACAAAAATGGTTAATAAAAAAATAAGAACTTTATATTTTTTCTGTTTAATATAACAATTCTTATAAATTAATAAAAAATTATTTAAAATAAATTATAAAAATTATATTAATATAATTTCCATAAATCTTTAAAATTTTAAGATATTTTAACCGCAAATAAAAATTGCAAATATTTATTTACATAAATATCAATACCTATTCGTTCATACCAATAAGTATTTGTCGATCATAACAATTATTTTTCTATTCACGCAATTGTTCGATTTTTTCTCCTTTCATTAAAATAAAAAAAATTGTTAAATATATACGTTTAAAAAAGTCAGCGCGCAGATAGCTGGAAAATGAACGGATCGCGCGGAGATGCCATGAGATCTACGTAGGCCTGATGTCGAGACCGTTTCTCGTTGAGCTATTCTTAATTAGATCGTTAAATACCGGTGGCATCTGTGCGCGCGCGCGCGCATAGAAATGCGACGGCGGCAACACGCGTGATGGTTGCTGGTTGTTGGGCAAGGCAAAGGGAATTGCATTGCATGCCACATAATCGTGGGAGTGTTTCCCATCAAGATACACGTAGGTAGGTATACCGCGCACACTCACGAAGCCCTGGTAATACCCTCTCGCGCATAAATATATCCGCGCATTTACATGCTCGAGTCTACGGGGTGGCTCGCGACGCGCGACCAGATAACGCGGCCGATCTTATCCATCCGGCAACAGGGCTTGGACGATTTCGAAACAAATCGAGCCATCCTAATCTGAGACTGTGACAACGATTCTTGCGCGTGTTTTTTTTTTTTTACGATGAGAATTCTCGCAAGAAACGTCAAACAAGTATTAAAATTCGCGTTTTTCAATTGTCAAACGAAATGTATGTGGTAGATTAATTTTCTACTGATCAAATATTTATTAATTTATTAAGAAATTAATTATATATACAGGATGTATACTCACACACGCACAAATCTTGTAAAAAATTTTTTATAATGAGAAAAATGATTAAAAAAAGAATTAAAAAAAATTTTCCTAAGTTTCAATAAAATTCCATGAAATTATCCTGATCTTTCCAGATACAAAAAAATTATGAATTTTTAATTTTTCATGTTTTCCCAGAGAATAAATACCCTGTATATACTGCTTTACAATAGGAAATATGAGATTGGCCTCAACACAGAAAAGCAAAACCTGCTTTTCTTCACGCCAGATTTCGCAACGCGACGCGAATCGCTGTCTTCGAAATTGATCGCGGGTTTCTTGGGAAATGTTACTGATTGCGGGATAAATGGCAGCGTCGGTTGTTCTTGCAATTAAGGGTCTAGTCGAGAGAAACAGAGAGAGAGAGTAAACTATCGTGGCGCATTCCTTTTCCCGTATAATTACGGTCGATGTATCGACGTCGGGGCGTAATGATCTCCTGGGCGACGATTATTCAAACGGCGATCGTTTCGGACCACCGGGTATGCACCATCTCGTGCATGCACAACGCCGGAGAAAGCTGAGAGGCGGCTGATCTTAGCGAGCTAAACGTACTTTATGTATCGTGCCCTCGTTCCGCCGTTTTATCCGAACAATTAGACACGTGATCCGACGGCTACGGGGTGTACGAAAAAAAGCCGCAACCCTCCATCTCGCGGGCGGTGCGAGGAATTCCCGCTGCGAGAGAAACAGAGAAAGGGAGCGGAAAGAAATTTATCCGCTCTCGCCGGGCGGACACGCTAATTTCACGTCAATTACAAACGATAGAACGTAAGTACTATAATAGCACGGATTCTTCCCAACGTAATGTCAAATATATGTATTGTATATTAAAAAAATGTGACACAGATAATGAAAAAAGGGTATGATTTATTTAAATCTCAGCTATTAAAGTTAAAACTTGACAGATGTAATTTTTATAACAAAATTGGTTCTATCGTAATAAATAGATTAATTTACATTTAGTTTATATATTGTCTTTTTAAAAAAATAAAAAAATAACAAATAATCAGAAAAAAAGAGGAAAAGAAAATAGTAACGAATAAATAAACTATGAAAATAATAGATTAATAAATAAAATTATATTAATAAGAAATCTATCAAAATCATATTTTAATATTATTTTGATATCACTTCTCAAATCGGTTAATTGTCATCGTAACACTTTGGATATTTCTCACGATCCCGTTATCAAGCGTTAATTATCAAACGTTTGCATTTATATAGAACGTACGAAGCAAAAGTTTGAGCGACGATCGTTCGTTATCTCGTATGCGATCTTAAAGCGGCATAACCGGCCTCGGCGCAATTAATAATGTATTTCGCATTCGTTACTTCTGTGTTTCGCTATGTAGTGACACACCTCGATTAGCGTAATAACGCGGCTCCGTGCGGTACGTGCGAACATTCATTCCACTTTTCATTTCAAACGAATTCATTCGCAACCGCGAATACGATTACGGACCGTTTCCTCGCTTTTACCTTTCATTATGTTAAATTGGGCGGAATGATGTGTCCTGGCCCATTTACTTTTTAACCTTCACAATGGCGATCCCTTAACCCCCTAATAAGTAATAAGCTTATCTTTCTGCGTCGGCGTTTTATCTCCGTGATGATATATTACAGGTGATATGTTACCGGTAATATATTGACTGATATTTATTCCAAACTTGTGTGCGTGCGTGTGATTGTTATCAGTAAATTAATTATAGAATTTTTTTTTTTCTTTCAAATAATAAATTATTAAAAATAAATTGCTTTTCAATTAAATTTCCACATTAATAAAATTTGCAAATTAATAAAATATTAAAATCTTTATTTAATTTCTAGTCAATTTTAATATAATTTGTATTTAAAAATTAATAGAAAATCCTATTCAAATGTTATTTTTTACATTTTCGTATCATATTTTTTTTATTGTCCAACTCGACTTCAAGTTAATTAAAAACACAATTTAATCTATTAATCATCTATATATGCACTATCATCTATATCCTACACACAATTGCGTTCTTAAAAATATTATATTTAAAAAAGATTACATATGAGCTAAGAGTTACGCGTTCCAGGGTTAAACGTTCAATTTTCTAAAGAGAAGGGAAAGAGAACGGATGATACCTATAGCAAGGATCGAAAGAGCGAGGAAGAAAAGAATCAGCCGTCCGGCAATCGCGTTCAAGCGCAGAAAGAGTAGAAAAAAAAGGAGAAAGAGGGGCGGAGGTGGTTCCCCGAGAATGGGACATTAGCATAAGCTAAACCGAACTAAGCGCGTCCATATAGCACGGAAATAAATAGCCCCCCGTCTCGTATCTACGACGAGATGCTTTACCATGGACCGTCGTCGTGGTCGCCGCAGCTGCCGCCGCCGCCGCCGCCGCCGACGTTCTCCTCGTCGTCTCTGCTCGTCGACCTCGCCTAAACTAAAATCTCACCGCCCGTACGCGAGTCGTGTGCGTGCGAATATGCGTGCACATCAAGAGGACACACCGAGAGGAAAGGATCGCCCGACCGAAATCTCCCCCAATTGTGTGTGTGTGTGTGCATGCGATAATAGTGGTTCCTCCTGGAGAAAGGAGCAGATGGGCCGGGAGATAACTCGCGCGAGCGCTCCTTCGGACAGGATGCGGTTGTCATCGGATGCGGCGAAAGAGAAAGAGAGAGAGAGAGAGAGAGAGAGAGAGAAACAGAGAGCGAGATAGATGAAACGGGAAGAGATAGATACGGGGACTAGAGATTGGCTTCGGAGAGCGAGAACACGTTACGATGAGAGACGGACGGGAGGGGAGGTAGAGAAACGCATTGTCTCAATGTGAGCTCGATGACGATCGCGGCACAACGTACGTCCGCGTCGCCGCCGCGGCGCTATACATTGTTACGTCAGTGAATTGTCGTCATGCCGTCGTCGGGTCTCTCCTGGTCCTGGACGAGAGGATTCAGCGTTGCTGGATGACAGTCGCGGGCGATAATATCTACGCCACGTCGATTAGACCAAGCCCTACGGTCAGCGAGCAACAAACAACGTCGAGAGAGCGCGCAGCTTCTCCAGATAGAGAAAGAGAGAATGAAAGGGGAAAGGGGAAGGGGAAGGGAGAGAGACTCACGCCGCTTAGGCTCGGAGAGTTCTTCCGGCGCTCTCCTGCCACCCGGTACATAGTATAGGAACTGTGATGCGATCGGGGGAAGGGAGAAGAAGGGATAGAGAGAGAGAGAGCATTGTCCCTCTCATGCGCTGCCAGGCTCTTCTCTAGGCCCGTCGAGGATCGCGGCTACGTGACAACGAGCGTCTTCGAGATAGCATCGTCATGACGATTATAGGCGAGACAGACGGGCAGGCGCGGGTAATACAGACGATGACCGAAGTATCGTGTATGAGAATACGTTATAAAGACCTTCCTGTTAGACGCAAAAACGCAAAGTCGAATGATTTTCTAGTTCTTTGAGCGCAAGCACCCTTCGTTTCTCAATGGAAATTTACGACAAATTTCAAATGTCGTTGCAATGTATGGATAATATCTCAATAGATAATATTTACGCGATAAATCTTGTATACGAGTAAAACTTTTTATTAATAAAAAAGTTTCTCAAAAAATAGTTGGTTCGAAAAATAATTTTCGATAGGTTTAGCACGACGATTATGCTTAGAAATTCCCCATTTTAAATTTTATGTAAAAATAATTATAAGATAATGTTGATTAAAATTGAATAAAAAATTATCTCTGACAAAATAAAATTAACCTAATTTAAGCTAGCTATACAAGAACGATTAAATATTAACTTTTAGAGACTTACCGGTGGTGAAGAGGACGATGGCCTTGAGACAGCTGTATTCCGCGGAATCGACGTGAAGCGCCTTGAGTTTCTCCACTTGCTCCTGAAAGATCCTGATGTGGTCCATGAAGGCGACCACGCGATCCGCTGCCATCGGCGAGGCGTGAAGTCCCGCCGCCGCGAGAAGCGGCGCCACGTGGAGAGGCATCGAGCACTGGCTCGCATTCAGGACGAACAGCTCGCTCCACACTAGCCTGAGCAGCGCCACTTGATCCGTCACCTGGAGATCCGGGAAGAACGGGATATTGCGGGCCCACTCGACCGCCGAGAAGAGCAGCCGCGCCGCGAGCTCGCAGATATTGTCGATGCCCATGATGTTGTTGGGCTGCATACATTGGCCGTATCTCGTGGCAGGATACGGCTCCGCCCTCAGCAGCAGGCTTATGTACGACGAGAGGTAATTGTGTGTGCCGTTTAAGCCGGCGCACGCGACCGCGTCCCCGTTCGTCAGGGCAAACTGGCCCGGTAGACCCGGTAGCGAGGGTTGCGACGGCGGTACTCGCCCCCTTTGCACGGCTGCAACAAGAATGAAAGCGCATCGAGACGCTCGATAAGGTGAACACTCGTGTCTCTACCTAAGATTCTGATCTCGCTCTTTCCACGTTACACGGTACGATCCGCCATCGCCGTTTTGATTCGCGTATACAAAGTCGCCGCGATCAAGGCGGCAAAGAGCGAAGTCGATCGAGCTTACGAAATTCTTTTCGAGGATTTTGCGAATAAAAAAAATTATATATAACAGATAGAAACTATAACATGTGTGTTTTAATTTAATATACAATCGAATATTATTATGCGTTTCTTTGCTAATCATCTGTCCTTGAAATCTTTTCGAAAATTAGAAAAATTTCGACATATTCATGAGAATTTGACAAGTCTATGACACTTATCCATGCAGTCACGTGTCATCGAGTTCACGGCTCCAGCGGAAAAGAGAAACGACGGGTTCTTTCACTTTTTCCATGATCCTTGGTTGAAATGTTACCGTATCCAAATCGTGCTTAGCTCATCTTCGATCGAAAGTACATACTCATTCGAGACGTAAATGAGTATCGATTGTTATATAAATTTCTTGCGATCCACGTGAGACGAGGATCGGACGAGCGTGATTTAACGATGAATAAGCCGGACTTTGAGCAACGTTTTGGCAGCGATCGTATATGAATATCCCTTAAGTAAACATTATAGCATCAAGGGCACTCTCTCAACTAGTAGCCGAGCGAAGGATTCGTCAAAAATCTGACGGACGGATTGCGCCACGCTTCTATCTATACATTGACAGCACGAATTTCTACGCTCGCTCGAGGCGATCATTCCCATTCGAATACAGACGTGACGTAATGAGTGGATCCTCGCCGATCATCGTACGGCTAACGGTCCGTTTCGAGCGAGAGATCGTTTCGTATGTTCTTCGTGTCTTCGAATAGAGCTTCGTGTGCGTGTCGGAGATACATATAACGTACTCATTTACTTCGCTAACGTATATGCTAGCTACTTCCAAGAAGTCAGCGACGAGAAGGTGCACGACACCTGTACCGGAACCCGGACGAATCGCGGCAATACCCTCGAGTGTCTGCAAATATTGTGCAAAGGCAAATATTGTATACGCACGGCCGTGACGCGGCACGTTCAAGTACACGCAAATACGATCGCCTAAGAGAGGACGACGGCCGATGCCGCCGTCGGTGTCGGCGATTTTGATCGGGATTACGAATTTCGCCGAAAGCCGTTTGCGCGACATTACCGCTTCATTGATCGTTATTATCATCATCATCATTATCTTCATCACCATCATCATCATCATATCATTGAGGTTAATGCTCGCTGCAATTGTGAAATAATGTACTTTGATAAATTTACCTACATTTTTTTTTGCTCAAACACGTGTGCTATTAAAAGAATGTGTATTGCGCTCCTCTCATAAGATAGAAAGTTCAAGAGTAAATCCTGAGAATAATCATTTAAAAATTATACAATTACAATATTATAATATGTTAATAGAAAAAATATTAATATTATTATAATATTATAAAATGCATTTCTAATAAGGATAGAATTAGATGCATTTTACAGCAGTGTTTTTACACAAAAAATGTAATTGTGTAAATGTAATTGTTAAAAATTTATTTATTACGCTATATTATAAATTTTCCTTTTTCTCTCTCACACGTGTAACACACATGTCTCATATATTTTAAAAAAAATGTACCCTTTTTTTGTATCTTCTTTTAATGAATCGTCTCTTTGCAACCTCTTTTCGACTCTTTTTGAACAAAAATTACATCTACAATTTTACAGCGTAAATTTCTCGTCTTGAAAAGCCATCGCGATTCGGTCGCCGACAACTTCCTCGTTGAACCTTTCGATTGCGGGCGAGGATCGTATCTTTCCGCCGTGCCCGATCATGCGAGATGTCCTGCAAACCGTTATGTACTTATAAACGCGCCTCTGCCGCATTCTTCGGGCGCGATTACCGCGATTATTACCGGACCGCGTATTTTTTCCGCGCGTGCTTATACATACACATGTGGGTAAGTGGAGGAAGAGGAGGTAGACGACGACGACGACGACGACACGATTACTCTGTTGAGTAACGACCGCTCTTGCGCGATTGTCCACCGCGCGATTGCGCTCGTCTGTCCGCATAACGCAATTACTTCGCGTTACACGAGTGTGCTTTCACTCGCGATAATTGGCAAATGACGGGGCAACGCGTGCGCGTGACAATGCTGAAAATGAGGAACGAGCTGCCGACGAGCCTTCGTAAATCTGCGCTTTAACTTCTCGACGATTCAAGTAGGTAGGCGAATTATTTAAATGCGTGCTCGCCATAGAAACCTTCAGGCTGTTCAAGGTTACATTTTTCGCGACGTAATTTAGAATAATAACACTTTGCGTCTACTTTGTACTCCCCCCCTTCCTAGGAATATTGAATTATATACGGTAATAATTATTTTTGTTAATAAAACGTCAATTAAAAATTTGACGTAAGAGAATGAGATTGTATATATTTTTTTGAGAAAATTCTATGTCTTTTTCAATTATGAAATACAAGATGTGAATAGAATTATTTTATATTTTTATATTTTTTCTAAAGAAATATCAGATATGTTTTTATTTCATTACTTTTGCCAAGTGTCTTCAAGATTTAAATTATTAAGACTATAATAATAATAATAATATAGCATTGTGCGTAAAATTATCGTCACCTATGTTATAAGGGAATGGCGTAGCTTCGACGACATTCTAGAGAGCCCTCGATCGCCGGAACGCGGAACCGAGAGAGAGAGAAAGAGACAGCATTGAGAGCGCACTTAATCCTCAAAAGGGAACTGTCTAGGACGTACCTCGGCAAATTGCGACTCGTAACAATGCGTGGGCGTACATACGGTGCACCGATGCAGCGCGCTCGTGTTCTCGGAAGAGATAGCGGCTCGTGAGCGAAATGGCGGGAGCGAGAAAGAGTACACATTTCGTTCTAGCTCGCGAGAGACTCTAGCGTTGATGCTGGGACCAGGAGAGAGGGTGGCACGCTAAAAACGAAACGGAGAATGGATGAGGAGCTGCGACGGCAGACGAAGAAGACGACGCAGCAGAAGAAGAAGAAGAAGAAGAAGAAGAAGAAGAAGAAGAAGGTGAAGAGCGAGAAAGGAAGTCTTTCACGTACGAGACTCTCCCGCTCGAGAGACTCGAGACTCGGAGAAACGGCGTCCCGCTGAGAAGCGCCTGGATTCCAGCCTCCGCGGCTAACGAAGGAAATGGGCTCTCCTCTCTCTCCTTCCTTCCTTCTTCATTCTTTCATTTCTTTTTCTATTCGTCTCTCCTTTCGTTCTCCTATTCTCTGCTTTCCTCGCGAGAGGGTCGATCTCATCCCCCAGGGTGCATGGGGGGATCGACGAAAGTCCCATTTAACGCCCTAGACCAGCGACGTTGTACTTCCGCGATATCGATGCATCGATAATAAGGCGAGAAAAAAAAGAAAGAGATAGTCGTGACAATGACGCGAAGTTGACACGCGAAACCGGAGATAAACATGTTGCGAGCATGCGGGTGAACTTGTCCAGATCGGCCGATATCGCCGAGAGTGATTCATCGACGGTGACTCGGGGCCTTTTTTTTCTCCTCATTTCTTATGCATGACATCTCGGCTCGTCTTCTCCAAAACATTCTTCGTAATCGCGTACGCTTTCGCAGGATCGCGACTGATCGTCCGCGCGGATAGAAAAATGCGAAGAACGGTCGACGTAAAGCGCAATTAGAGAAATGTCGAGAAAAATACAAGATCAGCCTAATTGCGCGAAAAAAAAATGTGTTTTTATAATTTTTCGATTATAGCAAATAGATGAATTCTCGTCTTCACGAAAAAGATTTTCAACCAAAATATTCTTGATGAATTATATAATAAAATATAATTCCTTTTTATATTTATATATTTCTTTCTTAATTTACGCTCTCACGATATTTTAATAATTTCTTATCTTATCAATATTGATACCCTGATGTTAATCTTCCAAGTATTCCCGAATCGGAGCATCTCTCAAGACGACGTGCATATTTCGCAAGGAGAAAACCGGACAGATGGAAATAGTTGCGTATCGACCTAGCTAAGTTCGCAAGCAAAATCGGGGCGTCCGTGGTCCATGGCAAGAGAGAAAGAGAGAGAGAGAGAGAGAGAGAGAGAGAGAGAGAGACGATCCGCGCGCGAGAGGCGAACGTCTCGAGAACGGATCTCGACGGGCCGGCGGAGAGGATGCGAATTAGCATGATGCGAATCCCCGATAGCGTCGAGTGCGCGCGCGGCGTAAACGTGCAGTATACGTTACGGTGTATGCAGATTCGGTATACCGTTACCAACCACCATCGTAGTCATCTACCCGATTCGCTCGCTCGCCTTGGCTCCTTATCTACCCACCAGGCTGCGTGACGTCGCAGTCGCAATCAGGCGATACCGTCTGCAACGTGCCGGATTAACCGCATCTCTCGGTCCGTGCTTTCTCCTCGTTAAAAGACTCACCGCCCGGGCTGATGCGCCGCGTCGCGATTCCCGATACAGGTCGCTACTGTACTTTGTTTGTACCGTATTAGCGACGTGTACGTCGCTAGTATCGTTAATTATCGCAAGATATAAATCGGATTAATCAATCACAAGGACTCGAGAATTTTAAGTATGACATTCTATGGTTTCTAATATTTTCTACGAGACAATTAATAATCATTATTTTTTAATGAGAGATTAATGAGAGATTAATATCTTTCTAAAAAAATAAAATTATAAATATTTTACAGAAAAAATATACATCATATAGAAATAATTTCAATATTCCTCTCTCTCTCTCTCTCTCTCTCTCTTTCTTTCTCAAGATTAAATTATTTTAATGTTATATTTGAGAATGTAAGTAATAAATGCTTTTAATAAACGCAAGTATTTTGGGGAATATAAAAATAGAATAAACAAAGAAATGTTTACAAAGGAAACAAAGCTGAGTTTTTCGCATGCTTATTTATAACGTATATTACTAGCTATATCAAAATTCAATCGATTCCTCGACATTCTTTGATAAGAACCATTAGCAATTTATACGAATGAAAGAATCGAAGTGTTAAAAAAAAATTGATTTTTTTTCGTCAATCTGATCCAAATTTAAAAGGTCAGTGTTGATGTAAAAATTAAAAAAAAAAAAATTTTTTTGCTTAAATTTGAATAATTGCATTATATCTAGTTCTCACAAATCAAATTATTATAGATGTTACATCGAATTTAACATATTATTTATTGTAATGTCAGAATTATATATTGCATAATAAATTAAAGTAAAATTAAAAGTAAAAAATAAAATATTAAGAGCCTTGCTTCTAAATCATTTTCCAGGAAAGAAATAACGATGTGCTGATTATGAGAATTTCATGCAAACTTCCATCAAATAAAAAAAAAAAAAAATCACTTGAAAACTTAAATCCAGGATTAAAATCGATCAAATGAACATCTTTTTTCCTCTATCAGATTGAATAGAGAACGCTTCTCTGCTTAAATTAAAGATTATTTTATCTCGAAAAGAGAGATTGCTAACGGTAGATTTTTCACGTGTAACGATCAAGTAAAGTCATCGCTGATTTCAATGTTGGAGGTCGTCTCGAATCAAGCGGTACCGTAAATCGCGGTAAAGTATGTACATTGAAGCCACAATGAGAGATCTGTCTTCCAACGGAGTCTTACGTTACTTTCCTTTAGCGAACGATAATGCTACACGTCAGAGCGACGTGGCTTCATTAGCGCGAGCGATTACCGATCGTCGCGCGAAGCCCCGATACCTCCATAAAGCGGAAGAATCGCGCGAGGATTATTAAAGGGGGTAGACCTTGACGTGTGCTGTGCGCGCATACCGTAGAAATCTTACCAGGAATCCTGAGTGATCTCTACGAACGCGTGGCGTATTCTCGAAGAAGTATCCGCGAGACGTGGATTGATGATCCAGGCGAGCGGTTCGAAAAACAGGGGAAGGGAGGAGGGGGGGGGGAGAGAGGGAGAGAAGGCCGAGTCCGGGAAGGTATCCGTCCCAGGGAGAGGAAAAAAAAAAAAAACGCATCGAGGTCGAACCTATACCTTTCTTCTTTTCGCACACACGGTCATCTCAGCACGCATATGCGTGCGGCTGCATGTAGATGGACGTTCCTCGTCTGAATACGTGTGTGTCCACGCGCGAGGGCGAGCCGCGTACGACGTCCCGACGTGACGTATACAATGTGAAAACGCGCCGTGGTATCGCTCGAAATAATTATAAACATCGGGGAGTGACGATTAATCTTCCGCTCTCCTTCTCGATAATAATAAACGAATTACCGGGAGGGAGGGGGGAGGGAGGGTCGGGACGAGACGGTCAGGGGGCAGAAGAGGGCAATCTCCTCTCCCCTTCCCTCCGTCCCACCTTCCTCCGGATGAGACCGGGGACGAGCACCCGCGGAGCGCGTGATTTAAAATGTTAATTCCTTTCGTTCACGGCGACAGCCGCGTTGATTAAGACGGACCGGACGCGACGCGGTAGAGGAATTTCATTAGCGCTCGTAACGTACTACGACTTAGAAATTTAACACGATCCACGAGGACAGGGAGATAGAAAGGAGCGCGTGCGTGCCTATCCATCGTAGCATCGCGGAAGATTTGTCAGGCATATATCCATTCAGATGGATGTGCCGTGAAAGCGTTTCTCTCCGAATCAAGCGGATTCAAGAAACGTCAAGCAAACGATATATTTCAACGTCTTTTCTTTTTTAATCCAAATACACTTGGTGATTTTTAAATCGAATGTAAATTAAGACTTGTCCGGACAAATTTGCATAATCATCATAAGTTTATGTTTAAAGTGAGAGAAAGAGATCAACTAATCAGATGCATAATGTATAGTACCCGAACATATTTCTCTTGTTTATTATCAATTTTGATCTCGCGTGGAAAGATTTTACGCATTTATTATTTCTGGCCGTTTTATTACGATCGCGCGTCTGACTTTATGTTTGCCGTTCGATGAACAGTTATTCGAGGATTTGCATAATTTCAAAAGACAAACGGTAGTGCAATTGAAAAATATGCAACGGTATTTATTCGCGCAACAACTTTCTTGTTACCTCGAGATAGTCGCGAGTTTTCTGGAGGATTTCGGCGCGTGTCAATCAACCACATGCGTGCATGAATATTTCGATCGCAAACATAGTTTCCAGTGAAATTCAGTCGCAAGTATGACGTCGATCGTTTGCTTGCAAATATAGCTACGTTTCCTGTATGCTGATTATTATTTATTACGAGATGATCCGTTGTTATCGAGAGCCATTAGCGACTACGTATTCATTAATCTTCCACGTAGTAAGGTAACTTTGCGATGATATATCATTTATACATATATTCTTTGCTCAAACTACGCGACCCCCGTGTAATTCTAGAATACAACGTCATCCTTTGAATTTTAATTGACTTTACACGTGTCTGCATTTATGTAATGACTTTTCGACTAATGATCGAAAATGAAAGTTATATACATTGACGAAAAAATCGTCGTCATAATAATAACATGTGTAAAAATATATATCGTCGGATTTTTAAGAAAATTGCAATTAAAATAATAACATAATATTAACTGTGAATAAATTTCGATGACGGATAATATAGACAATTTTATAAGCAAAAATATTTTTCAGAATATAATAATACAAAGTATTTCTCAATAAACGCATAAATATAACGATATGAATCAACAATGTCTCGCTTTGCACGATATATTTATCACATACACTTCATCTGCTTTTTTATTTTACATTCTTAAAACTTAATGTCCGACCCCTTAACACCTGACGCTCACATTTACATCTTATTTTCAACATTGAGGAATGCCGAGAAAAAGAGGAAGAGCGTGAAATTAATATCCTTACAGGAGAAGAAATATTGGATCATTAACATAAATTCTACGGCCACGCTCCTAACAAGCTCGCGAGTTAACGTTTGCTCCTCGCGAACAGATACAACTATGGGAGAGCGGGATCTGTGGCCGTGTCTTCGATTACGCTCGTGAAACTTTCTAGCTTGTCATCGGTTTATATTGCCGATCGATATTTTTCGCATCGGCGTTGATATCTTAACAAGATGCACGCGGCGCCTCTTCTTTACGCGCGTTTTTCACGGATCTAAATACATCGCAGGTGAAACTCGATGCTTCGTCGACGTGTTTATCGATCCGCGACACCTCTCTGTTTTATGATACTTTACGATGCTCTGAAAGCGGCTTTGACGATAGCGAGGAAGTCGCGCCGCGTCGCCGCTTGAGGTGCTAATTACCCGGCATAAAATATTGCAATTATTGTGCCGGCCTGCCATAAAGCAGAAATCTCGTGAAATTGCAAAAGGAAGTGCAAGCACGTGTATCGAATACTTTGCAGGTATTTTGCCTGCCTTCTTGGCGCATTTCCAATGTGCTCAAGTAGCTGCGATATTCAAGGTGAACTCTGCGTTTAACGGGATTGATAATAATTAATTAAGTATATTCTCTGTCTTTTATAATAATAATATTAATAATAACTCGATTGCATGGTAGGATATATATATTGAGTAATTAATCATCAATATTTCGAGATATTAAATAATTGACAAGTACCTCACATTACTTTCTATTTTTGAATGATCGCTGAACTTCCCTGACGCGATTCATCATAGAAACCCGAAACAGTTTTACAATAAATCTACTTCAAGGATTATCGATCTTGTAGGATCGCTCCGTCAAAATCGAAATGGAATAAGACGAGACGGAAGCATTTTAAGTGTCGCTCTCTTACAAGAGTTTGCGATATATATATATATATATATATATATATATATATATATATATATAAGAGAGAGAGAGAGAGAGAGAGAGAGAGAGAGGGACGCGACTTTTCGCAAAAGAAAGAGTGGAAGAAAGAGAGCCGGCGAATCGTCCGCCAACGATCTCTCCTCGGCAACGGTGACGACCTACATGAGCCACCGCTGTACGAGGTCATTGGGTCATTGGTTAGGCGTCGTGCAAACATTATCCTCGAGTTGTTTGCCTTCGCCTACCGTTTAACAAAATCCCTCGAGCGCGCCCGACCAACACGATCACGACTGTTATACGTTCGATCAGCCCGCGATGTGCCAGTTTCTCGTTTCTTCTGTTGGTCTCCTATTTCTCTTACTGTCATCGACTTCCTCGTGCGCTCTTCTTCAAATCAACATTGATTTAATGACAAGAGGAGCACGACGCGCGATCTGAATATCGTATCAATATTCGCGTCATCGATTCGATTGGAAGAGAAGTGCAATAGATTTTGTTGGATTTATAAATTGAAAGATTAAAAAGAGAGAGAAAGAAATTAATGAGGGACATTAATTAATGTAATAAAAATAAATTTTTTATATTTTTTATTTGAAGTTTTTTATTCGCTATCATTTCGGTAAAGTATTCCTCAAATCTAAAAAAATTGTGTAATTTTATTCTACGCACAAACATTCCACATACGTAAATAAATGTCAAGTTCTTCATGGTCCATACATACGTCCCTTCGAGCAAAAAGGTTAATTCCCGGTGTACGTGAATCCGCAAGAAAAATATACATCCACGTAAGCGCCCTACGGCGAATCTACCTCGGAAGGCTATAATAACAGCAAAAGCGCTTCCTAGTCTCGATCTCTGATGACTCTTTCTTTCTTTCAGAAGAGAAGAAAAAAATTGCAGCTTTGTATCTAATATATATATAATATCTATTCTTGAATAGATTTATTATTAAAAAATGTCTAGTTCATAAAAAAACTGGGTCTAATAGAATAAAGCATGTATAATTAATTGTGATATTGTGCTATTTTCTACTATTTTATATTAGTTACTTAGTTTTGTATTAGTTTACACAAATGCCATTTATTTTCTCTTGTTTTTACCTCGATATATTAAAACAAAAAGAAGTCACATTTGCATGACCGCGGGTGAAAATGTAAATACGCCTCGATTGCGAGGGAAACATTGACACGTGTGATGCAGCAATTCGAGGAGAGATCGAAATTATTCTTATATCATTATCGATTCCAATGAATTTCTTCGATTCACTTCATCGTCGAGTATTCAACGATGCGTTTCATAAATCTTTCTCGAAAATTGTAACGTGTCCGGGGAATTGACATGGGTCAATCTTCGACGATGAAAAAACGCAAGACGAGCACGGAGCGACGAGGTGAGCGAGCGAAGCGGAACGGAATGTAGGATGACGGGCGTGAGGAGATCGGGCAATATGCAATGTATCGCGTGGCTGATGCGGCACGAAATGATTTTTACATATCTAATAAATGGGTGTCCGCAGATATCCTCGGGCGGCAATTCGGAAGTGCCAAACGAGAGAAAGATAGAAAGAGAGAGAGAGAGAGAGAGAGAGAAAGAGTAAGAAAAAAGCGAAATAACGCGTCTCGATGCTATTAAGATTTTCACGGTATTGCTCCGTTATAATACGAAGCAATACACAAAATTACCTGAGTTAAAAAAACGAAAGACACAGAGCGAGACATTTTAGTCTAACGGCAAATTTATTCGTTTACGAGATTTCGCACGAATTTCATCGTGAAAGCAAAAATAAATAATTTGAATCTTGAGTTTTTATTTTTAGTCTAAAAATATAATAATCCAATATAATCCAATAAAATTTCTCATTATATTGTTAGATGATGCATTATATCGATAGGTGTAATAATGAAAGAAAAAATAAATAATTTGAAATAATTTGAATTATTTATAAGATGTATAAAATATTAATGCATTATCGATAACGATCTTGATCTATTCTCTTCTCTTTCATATTCTTCAGTAGAACATTTTTTTATAACGATTAAAAATGAATGGGGCTAAAAGTGGGGCCTGACACTTTGTCACTATAGTGAAATGATATTTTTCAATCTAACGACAGCCTTCCAGAGTTTTACGTAATTCTGCCACGTGTCGCGACGCTCGTCAACGCCGACGGGGTCGGTACGATAGTGTAGTGATAGAATCGCGTATATATGTATACGAGTTGTGGAAAATCGAGCTAGTGTAACGGCCTAGCTGCAAGGCCGTTTCGCGACTCGCTGCGACATATAAATCGTCTAATAATTATTAGATGCATAGCAGGCTACTCGCGCAAGTAGCTGCTTATCCGCTGGGCGGTTGCACTTGTTCCGACAACCTTGGCACCGAGCCGGTTCTCACGATCTTTCCGCAACGTTCTAAAGGCTTCTTTACGAAACGTCTTTACGATGCGTGCGTTCACGACGCAGTGCGTCGTCTTTCAAGAAGCTTAAACCCTCGCCTTACCATTTCACTTCATTTTATTTATACGCCCTGCCAATTAATTCAACCACGTTCGTCGTGGTTGACCGGTATATTATTCTTCTCTTTCGTGAGAAAGATGGCATAATTCGAAACTCTCGCTGATCGCTATTACCCGAATAGAGAACTGCTATTAGTCCGATAGAAGGTACCGGCATAAATTAGAATGTTTCTTTTACCAGAACTTATCAGAGCGCAATCATCACTACGTCCATTATTATCATGTTGAAAACATATTTTTAGCCCAAGTACAAGCGACCGATCTAACATTTCATATCCTTATATGATTAATGACGAGATTTGCATACAAGCTTTTTTTTATGTCTGATAAATCTAATATAAATATCTCTATATTTTAATAAATCACATGTTTCGAGTTCAAGATTCCAAACTAATTAATTTTGATAATAATTGAGTGATTTTATACCGTTCATTGCAGTTTTTAACTATCCTATTTTAATACAAAGTGCATGAAGAAATTTTCAATTTGCCATTTTTCTTCCAATATATATTTGAAGTTCTTGATTGATATATTTTTTATTTTCTTGAAATATATTTCTTGCGCAAAGTGCGATAGGTACAATCGTTATTAATTCTTTCTAAATCTCTCCTCGAATGGGATTTTACACGATAGTCTCTCACACACATACATATAGAAATGCTAATGCCACGTTTGGGATAGCTTTCGAAATATTGCCTCACGTTGTCGAGGGCTCTCGATAGTCGAGCACGTCCCCGCGATATCGCGACGCGAATCCTCATTTAAGGGGCGGATATGGAAAGGTCAGGAGCACTAGGACTCCCTTCGAAGACTTTAAAGGCCGGCACTCCGGTCCTTGTGCGAGCATAAGAGACGTAAAAGCGACATTTAAAATTTCATCGCCATGATTTCTAGAAAAAAAAACTATGCGCAACAAAATTTTATATATATTTAAAAATTTAGTAAGATTAAAGCTCTTTTTAATTTCTCTTTAACCGCAATCATTTACTTTAAAATGCAGATTAATGATAAGTATCAATTTCTATAGAATCATGATTAAATTTGTAGAGTCTTATACGAGCTTTTTAATATTTTATATAATAAAGTAAACAGAGATAATAAAATTTTTAATTAAACTTAATATCAAGAAGAAGTAGAATCTATAAATTTAAAACTCTTTGTCTGAGAATCTTTACACAAGATTCTTAACTTTTTATTTACGATAACTTTTTACATTTACGATCAACATTCTGTCTGTTCAACATAAAAGCTTCACAACTAATTAATAAATTATGGAAAACTTTTACGAGTATGTGATTAATATTAAAATATTAAACAAATGTTATTCTTGTACAATTAATATGTAGAAGTTACACATATTTATTAATTATCTTAATGATAACACAAAAAAATGCAAAAAAAACCCTATAAATATATAATGTCGATTTACGTGATGTTATTCGATTCATGATTTAATGCGCAAAATTGTTCATAAATATTGACAGATTACAGCGTGTCTACGAGGATGAGCATGTAATCCTAATCCTGATCAGTAAGGGCAACATGTTTTCCTTTTTCGAATGCACGTGTTCGATAAGTTCGTTAGCTGAAACTTCTGGGCGGCGAGCAGTCAGGTTTACGACAGGATCGCCCCGGGCGATCCTTCGTCCTGTTAGGAAGAACTCCACCTCCTTCCACTTCATCTTCTTCGCGCGTGTTACGTCACGCGCGACCGTATTTACAAACGCGTGTCGTCACGTGCCCGAGTTAATTTCCTGTCCCGACGAATCATAACCCGCTTCGTCGACTTCTCGACTTAAACTCGAGGTAAAGCGGCGAGATATCGCGTCGAGGCTAAACTTCTCGCGGGCAAGATTTGAGTCGCGTACGGCCTGGTTAAAAGATTCCCATGGAGATATCATCGTGCTTGGCCCACTTTCGATCATGAGCACGTATTCACTAGTCGCCTAGATATACCTCATCGATTATTAAAATAATGGTTTCCGTAATCATCATTGAAGAGAATGTAATCATAAATTACGAATTGAAAAAAATTTCATGATCAAAGTTTAATATATTGTCAGTAACTGTATATCTAATCAGAACGATCTAAAAACTATGTTTCAAAATGAGGCTGTGTCTTCGCTTATTAATCAATCCAAAAATAAGTAATTTTTATTTGTCTTAAGAATTATATATATATCATCAGAAAATACAATTTAATATGTAAATTAATTCATTGAATTATACTTCAAAACTCGATATAATCGTCAAATAAATAAATAAATAAATTATATACATATTTAACATAAACTGTCAATCTCTCATGTGACTCTACTTTTTCACTTTATTTCTCATAAAAATATATTACATTTATTCTCCACAAGCGCAATGAATTTAACGTTCGCCCTATCGTGGCGACAATCGTATCGGGAATAATCTCTAGTCCCGCGCGTTTCATCTCGCGAGGAAGGAGGAGACGAAACGGATGATCGGGATTTCACGAGCGCAGGACGATCCTCCCTGGTGCTCGCCTCGAATCCGGTCGGGACTTTCGCAGCGGCTCTCTCTCGAGAGAGTTAATCGCGCCGCGATTAACGGTCGTGATTGCGACTTGCTCGGGCGAGTCCCGCGATGGACCCAGGATCCGAGGGGCGTACTCGATCATTTACGGGCCCTCAGCATGCTTTTCCCGCGTGGCCCCGCTCGCTGCGCGCAGATCCGAGATACGCCCGCAAAGTTTCTCCGTTAGAAGGGAAAAAGGAAACAAGGAAAAAAGCGCGATCCCTCGAACGCCCCTTCGATAAGGTTTTCACTTAAAACGCGCGCAAATGTGCGTGATTGGTTATCGCAGTAATTGTAAAATAATCGGCTCCGCATCGTCCTAAAGCTCGCGTCTTGTAGCAACAAGCGCTGTTTCAAAGTCATCAGTTAGAGTTCCAATAATTTTTATTACGGACAGTTCCAATAATTTTTATTACGGACAGTAATATGTGTGCATTTGTTCTTTACTCAAAAAATAAATTTAACATATTATAATTACGATAAACAAATAGATTTCTCGACGGGCTTCGTCGCGCGCCACTGATTATGAGTGTTCACAATTTGCGGGCGTTTAAAGAGGCAAATGTCGATCAACCACATCGCAAAAATATATCTCTCGTTTGATTCGCGGGGTGCGGACGAGTATTTTTCGCGGGGATCAAGGGAGGCGTTGGAGGAGGCCAGACAAGAGAAAAGGAATCGCGGCAAGAGAGACAGAGAAAGAGAGCGAGAGTACGAGGGGAAGAAAGAGAGAGAGAGAGGCGGAAAGGAAGAAAGAACAGGTCGAATACACCTGCGGATATCGAGACAGCCGACCGACCGGGAGAGAGAACCAGTCGACGCGGAATAACTGGTATTAATACGTCACGTAATTACCGTGCGCGAGAGGATATATACCTGTGTGTATACCTGACGTTGCCCTGGTCCGACAGGGCGGCCAAAGTCTCGCTTCGAGAACGGGCTGTTGGGCTATGAAGAAAGAGAGATAGAGAGAGAGAAAAGAGAGAGAAGATGCCATAACTGCCCGCGCGCGTGAACACATACAACACAGCTTCGAATGCACGCACTCACGCAACGCACGCACGCGGGAGGGCTCGCTTTTAGACTCGCGGAAGATGCTCGGGTAAGGAGTATAGTGCAGGAGTAGCGCCGCGAGAAAGAGAGAAGGCAGAGTTTCCAAGCAAGAGCCGGAGGTGGCTCCGGGCCATGCTTCTGTTCCGAGCCATTATGATAATTTCGCCGGAAAGAAGGTTACCGACTTCGGCCGTCAGCGACCGTTTCTTCGCCGTTACCGCATCGGACTCACGGCCGTCCGTTTCATCCGCGGGAGATCGTGTCCGAGAGGAGCGCGAGCGTCATTACGATGACTCGCTAATTCGACGCTGCCGATCCCGTCCGCGGGAAACTCCCTCGCATGTACGCTCAACGACTTGCGTATTATATAGAGACACTTTATCGTTATTTATAAGAACTTTCCCAGGAATGTTGACATTTTCAGAGAATACTCGAATTTGACGTCTTGGTGTCACAGAAAAAAATTGCTTCTCTTCATTTGAATGTCACATGACATTTATATATTTTCTTTTTTCCTTAATATAAATCTAATATTTTTATTTATTTTAATATTTCATTTTACGTAATCCGTATATTGTATCGTGGTTTTTAATATTTTTTCTCCAACTTACTATTTTTTTTTTCTTTTAAAATAATTTGATGGCTATAGTATATTTAGATATTTTTTTTATTATTGTATATAATGTGATATTAAAATAAAATTCAATTATCTATATTATCAAAATAAAATTTTACATAATAAAAATTTCTCATTTTCACACTCTATTAAATGCAAATTCTATTGAAATATTCTTGCACTTACTTGGAAAAAAGATTTAACAAACAAACGAATCCGTCTCATCATAGTCGCGATACATCACCAGCCGAGAGGCTGGTTTAAGAGCAAGCCGAGAACGCGGAATTTGCCGCTTGGATAGCGAAATTTATTATTGATCGAACTTAACGACGAGAGCGTGGCGCTCGCGTGTTATCGCGCGTGCAATCGACGGAAAGGCTGAGCGATCCTCTGACGCGTATGAAATTTATTACGCCACATTTATCGCAATCAAGAGCGCGTATCGTGCACTTCTCCAACTTTCCTACGATTCTACAACATGCTCTTTATCGGCTAGCGTCGCTAGCGTCTCGATGTTCTCTCCGCCGATCTCGTCGTCGAGAGATCGAGAGATCGCATCTTCGGAGAGCGGCCTGTCGCCTGTTGCTACGAAGCTGTATACGACCGACGAAGGACGAAGACCGCGAGATGTACGAACGGAAAGAAGACTTGGCGAGTGAGAGAAGAGGCGCGCAGACGAGAAGGGAAAGGAAGAGAGACGGAGATTGAGAAAGGGAGAGGTCGGTGGAGGTTACAAGGTTACACGCGTCCAGAACGGAACCCCGTGCGCTCGCGCGCGAGCGAGTGCCCGCCTAAGGTTCCCACGGTGCCTGCTCGCGGCGAGGCCCCGGCTCTCTCGCATGCTACTCCACGCTATGCTCTTACGCTATACGAGCAACATTAAGCTTGAGGAAGGCATGGAGAAACGAGCGACCCGGGCGAACTTGGTGAGGAAGATAGGCAACGGTGATGCGAGAAAGCGAGAGAGAAAGAGAGAGAGAGAGAGAGGTGGAGCGCGCCTCTTTCGAGAGAGTGAGAGAGAGGAACAGGAGGAGGAAAAGGAGGTGAAGGTGGGACCACGCAACAATCATGTACGCGGCGCGTTATTAATATCTGCTTTCGTTCACCTCCGCCCGCCGCGGTGATTCGTAAGCGCGGGATCTCCGCGGACCGAACTCGCTCGGGTTTATGCGCGGGACTGGTTCCGAACAAGCACCACGCGGGCCTCGCAATCGCGAGAGACGAGTGCGAACGATTCTCTTAGAGTTTTATGGGTTAGACGAGCCCCGCGACGTGAATAATGCGCCGGCCGGCTCGCGTGCGTGAATTACGCGCCGTGAAATTATGCACGTGAGACTTTGAAGTTTTTTTGTGCAAGTACAAAAATATCATTGATGACGAGTTTGTTCAACGGCGAAATCACCTAACGACAAAAAATCATTTTATTTTATCGTTTACATTCGTTCGAATTTGATTAACATTAACTCTTGTAGGTTACACATTTTTTTCACTCTATTCTCGGTCACAATGTCTTGGCGCAGTTTTAGCACTATCTAAAAGTGTTTAAAAAAAAATATACAAAAATTGATATGTATACCTTGACATCTCTAGAAAACGATCACAACGAAAGTTAAAAAAATAAATTTTAAACATTTCTTTTTATTGATTAAGACGTTTGGAATATTCTGTTGAAATATCTATAGTATAAAATAATAAAATAATCCATATGTGACATTTAATATTAATAGCAACGTTTTATTAAAATCTAAAACAATGATCTATTTTGTTTTAAGAATAAATTAAAAAGAAAAATAAATTCAATGATGATGTAGTTCGATAATGAGTTACTTTTACGATAAGATGCTTTTCTGCTGATATTGTTTTGAAATGGTCTCTGTGACATTTTCATCTCTCATAGAATCGGTTTGAATCCACCGATCTTCAGTGATTTCGATCAAGGATCCAACTAAATTCATCTCTTGCTTATTTCACAATCGAGACGCAGCGCGATGCGATAGTGCGAAATAAATGGGCTTACTGTTTACCAGACAGACGCTTAACGGCATCAACCGCTTAGTTTCCGTTAATCCGCCGCACATCGCAGATTATATCCGCTCGTTGGGTATTAACATCAGAGATGCCGCGCGCATCTTCTTCAGACTTCGTGGCGACCGTCAAGACGCAATCCGAATCATTTATCGCGCGAAAATGCAAAAAGAAGCGAGACGCACGTGAGAGAGACCTCGACGTCGCTAAAATTTCTACACGACGTCCTTCCAGCTTTCCGGTTCGCGAGCCGTCGCTCTTCTGGTCCTCGTCTTCTGTTCCCCTCCTTCGCTTTCTCTCTCCCTCTATTCGTGACACCGAAGCGAAATGTGCATTACTCGGCCGTGATTCACCTGTTCGAATTCCGAGCGCGAATCGCACGCTTCTTTCACATGGTGATGCGCGAGCCTAAAAAATTGGCGGCATCCTTACGCGAGAGTCGCGTCGACTCCGGACTCGTCGTCGGCTTTCCCACGCTGTTTACACGTCGATGATGTCGACCGATGACGGTCCGCGGAGACCCTGCACACGCGAGCAGGCAGACCGCTTGTCCGCGCTATCGCGTGTTTTATGCGCCCACGTTATTATTCTTACCTCATCACCGACTTTTTACTTCATCCGTAATTTTAAATGTACAAACGGTAGGAACGCGATTTAGCTTTCATTTGGCGTCATCCATTGAATTAAAGCTACTTGAACTTTATTATCGCGTTATCGGATCGAAAGGTGCGATGAACGTACTCAAAGAAGAAGGAATAAATGATTTATTTTTCTCGGTGAAATTAAAATTATCAAAGAATTCAAATACCTCCGAGTTTAAAATTTATATTCTTATCAATACTGGATACGATATTTCTCGGTCTTTCTGGGCTAACCGGTGCGTATCGAATGCCCGGCGGCCTCCGACGAGATGGCGGTGATAAATAACGATTTAATGAAAGCCAAAGGTGCGCGAAAGAAAATTCTCGCGCGACGCGGTTATCGAGAGTGAAATCCGGACCTTGCAATTCCGCGTCGCGGACGAAACGCCTCTACGGCCCGCACTCTCCGCTTATTGGCACGTTTTCGAGGGAACATCGTAATTGCCGCATCCTCGACGAAAAAGGACGGAGAAAGGGGAAGAACCCGCGCGAGAGAAAGACGTCGGAAACTCGCCGCGATGCAAATAACGGCAGCGTCCGTGGCGGAACTTCACCTGCCTCGCGAACCAGCTCTTCTCCTAAGATAGACGTGGGCAGACATGTATCTCTCAAGACCGGGTCTTGAGAGCCGGTAATAAGTTCGATGAGTTAAGTCTAAGGGTTCGGCGCAACGGTTGTCTATCGCGCTGTTTCTCGATAGCTCGAAAATTAATCCGCACTTAATCCAAATTTAATCTCGACACATTTTTAAAGTAATTAAAAATAGAATTTAGAAAGTAAGAGAATGACCGTGTGTGGGAAAGAAGCTCTAGACGTTTTCTAATACTTTCTACACAGGTAATTTTGATTGATTAATCATTTAATGTACTAATAAAGCTCGAAGGAGAGACTCAAGTATTTGTACTTGCCTTTGCCTTTAGCAAAAAATAAAATATGAACAGAGATGTTAATTGATATAAATTGATTGCATTGCGAGATTTGTCACTGTATCGAGAAAAATTTAATCAAGCATAGCGATAAACCACCTTAATGCGATTATCTTAAATCTTGAAGCAAGCTTTGTAACTAGACATGATATTAATTATTCTCGTGATGCCAGAAGGCATTTTCTACAATGTCATATATTTCTTGCTTAAAATGTATATAATATTCTTCCGAAGATGCTTGATACATTCTGGATTAATTATCTTTTGATTAAATTATAAGAAACAACATTTATATCCAAAATCGATCGATGATTCGCGAATATATCCGTCTTAAACGAAACAATGACTCGACCGTAATCAAATATGTGCATAATTAAATCGTAATTAAAATTATATATCTTTGAACGTAAATCGGCGTAAATCAAAGTTTGGAAAAGCAAATAATAACGTAGATCATTTCTAGTATGTATAGCTGCGCGTAAAAAAAACCGCGCATAAAGCTGACATAGCAGGCCTTTTGCAGCTGAACTTTTAAATTCTGATTGGAACACAGTGAGCTCGGTTGCTCCGGGGCTTCCTAAGATCACCTAAGATCACCATTCGAATTGATTTGTTGTTCTGAATTTAAAGTCGTTTGTTTTTAGTCGTATATATATATATATATTGTTCTAATATATTTTAGATTTAATTCTACATTAAATTATAAAATACCCGCTAAATTAAATATTTATATATTAAAAAATAACGATTTCCCTAGATATATTTTCCCTTCTTTCCCACATATCCCACGAATCCATTTAATATAAATTCTTAAAGAATATACAAGAATCAAATATTTATACTCGTTATCATATTTTCAATATTTGTTTATTAAAATTTTTCAGGAAAGATTTCTTTTTATCTCATTAATTATTAAAAAGTACGAGTATGTGAACAAAATTATATTAATTGATACTGATTATAAATAATAATTTGATACATCAATAAACAATAATAATTTATTCATTTCTGAAATTATTATATATGCTTATATAACAAACCCAAATAATCGTTTAAATAATTTTGTATAAATTCATCAAACTATGTAGTTTTATAATTTAATATACAATATTGTTTGCCCATTTATTAAATTATCTTAATTTCTTGCTATGTTCCACTCTATGACCTATATAATTTTTATTAACCTTTTTAATCATTCCGATTCATGTCGGATTACGAGACCCGTAGATTCGTTTGCATTTAATTGAAATATCTAGAATAGCAGGAAAGTTTTTTAATTCTAATGTTTCTGTTTCGCAACAGTTTGACGCGCAGTCGATGACAATGCGAATTGAACGCACGAGTAAAACTTCAATGTCAAATTTCCGAGGATGCGCCTCGTCGAATATTCAGTGGTGATAATTCAGCGCGTGCGCGTGAATGTGAGAAAGAGGAAAAAAAAAAAAAAGAAAAAACGAAAAGCTCGACGTGTTGACGATCGAGCGGAAAAGCCCGTGGTGAGCTTGGATTGGCCGAGGATGAACAAAAGGCGCGAGTTTACGCGCACAAGGTGGACCTTGCACCGCTGAATATGCATATCGGACTCGGCCGCCGATCGTAATCCCCCACGGACGGTGTCAGGCCCTCTTGACCCGACAGTTTTGTCATGGTAATGCGCCTACTTTGTATTTTAATGCACGGAAAGAGATTATACGGGTAAATATGGGGAAACGTGGTCGCTTCGCGCGCCAGGAAGCTTGGACGATCGATGAAGAATTTTCGGAGTAGGCGAGTTGTAGTGTTCTCGAAAATTCTGTGCTAACAAAATCTTTATTGCTCATTGGTTAAACAACTCTTTGTCAATTTCTCCACGGTAGACGTAACGGGAGATCTAAATGAGAGAGTGATTTCTTATTACCGCGAGAACTCGCGTACTGTAATTCAATCTAATTATAGCCTAGTTAATTATATACTTTAGTCGTGTGCCATTTCGAGTCGATTATATTGAACCTTGCGCAAGTATGATTTTTTTTTTTTTTTTTTGAGAAAATTCGTATTAAGGATATAAAACTGCAATCACTACTGATAAATAGCGCGCAAAAATATTTGGAAATTCCTCATTATATCTAGTTAAATTATTCAAATCTATTTAGTATTTAAATGTGTCTCTTTGCTCTCTCTTTCCAAGGCTCTTAAAAATATTTACAATTTGATTGTATATGTTTTTTATTTACGTCAACAAACTAAAATATTATTCCTTATTAGATCAAATTAATTTGAAAATATGTGAGAAAAGAATTTTCTTATCATACATATATTAGAAATTTATTTACGTCAATAAACTAAAGTACTATTGCTTATTAGATCCGCTTTATTTGGAAATACATAAGAAAAGTATTCTCTTATCACATACATACATTCCGATGAAGCGTTGTTTCTTCCGCGAAAATGAATCGAAATGGAAATCCCTCTTTACAGTCCGATATTAAAAGCTGCCGGATCAGATACACGCAGTTCTCTCGGAAGAGATAAAAAAAGAAGTGAATATAGATCGCACATAAGAGACGACCTAGAAAATAACGGCGATTAAAGTGGAGCGGAGCGATGACGCGCGGTGCTATTAATCGTAATTATTGATGAAATCCCGTCAAAGTCGTCCACGAGTCGCAGTCTTTCCGCAACCTTTCCGTTGCCGCGGGAAATACGTGACCGATCGATTCGTCGCTATCGAGTCGAGCGCAAAGCGAAACAAGGATCCGGCGCGTTGCGTATGGACGTTTATCTCGCTATAACGGTATCTCGAACCGCGAACTCTCCTCTTTTGGATTTTTATACAAGAAGATTTCTCTCTACACAAATGTCTGCTAATTTACGGCTTCTTGAATAATCAGAAATTTTTATTTTTATTTTTTTTTTTTAATTCAGTAATGCCGAGCACAAATAGTCTTTGAATTATAATCGTTTGAAAATATATGAACACTCGGAAATTATAAAATTTGGTGTGTAAGATTTATGTTTAAATATTTAATTGATTAAATCAAATTTTTAGAAAATACAAATTACTTTAAATTGCATCTCAAATAAATTAATGCTTTTTTTCAATACTTTATTTAATGAGCTTTAAATCACTCTTACAGCATGTAATATTAAGAACATGTTTTTTATATTAGAAGTTTTATTGCATCTTTTTATAAAGAAACCATTCGTAATTCGTGTCAAACTTCATATCGAGAATGAATCAGCAGGTATTCTGCAAATAATCTAACGGCTAGTTTTTCGCAATCCTAACAAGTAATGAGCTTCATCCGCGGGGATAAGCTGATTTTCTCTCATCAATTACTTCCTCGTGCGGCTCATCGGAACGGCGGCGCGCGTATTCTTATCCCCCCGTGATGCGGATAAGAGCAACGAAAGGAGAGAGGCATTCGGGCGAGGAGAGGAGATCGAGAGCCGAGAGAGTCTGGCTGCCGGCCGTATTACTAATCATTTCCCGGGTCCGAGAAACCCCGCTAATTGATTAAAGTCACGATCCTGACCCTGCCGTAATATCGGCAATCTCGCCGGCGTATACTGGCGAAGACAGAACGAGGGAGAAGGAGATAAGTAAAGACGAAGAGAAAGAGAGGGGAGAGAAGAGAGGATATTCTTCGAAGTGGACGTCTCGCGCCCATTCCCGCGACATTCCCCCCTCCCCCTCCCCTCTTCATCTTTCCTTCTTCCGCTGTGCAGGTGTGTATGTGTGTATAGGCACCTCTTTATTTTTCCCTCTCGTTGCTCCCTATCCCCCCCGCCATTTTGGCTCACCTCGTCGTTGCTCGTCGTTGTCCGCGCTGTCTTCCCATTGTTGCTCCACCCGGCAAGGGAAACAATGTCTAATTTCAGTTAATGCGGCCATAATGGCCCCATCGTCGTTGCATCGGGCCGCGGAACTTCGACGCCGGGAGAGAGAGATAAGTGAAATCCGCGCCGGGGCATGGCACATTGCGATCGTCTATGTATCCATCCGTATGTGCACCTATACACACACACACACACACACACATATGCGCGACCACGATCGGAGCGCTGAATTATCGGCTGGCTGTCTTCGAGGATTTCATAACTGGCGGAGATCCCCGTGCGCGGTTGCGAATGTGTACGATTATCTGTGACCGGAGTGAAGGGAAAGGGGCAGAGCAACGCTCGATCGATGCTTGATCGTCCGACCGATCGATCGTAATACCGATCAATCGCACGGTAGATAAATTGATAAATCCTTCCCGAGACTCTTTGGCATTCCGAACGCGGAGCGAAATTCTTGAGAAAATCTTAAAAGCTTTCCGAGAGAGATAAAAAAAAATATTAATTGATAATTAGTTTCACTTCGTACGTGATTTGATATGATAAGAGCAATCTAATTGTGCTATTCTTCTATTATCATATGGATTAGTTGACAACATTTAAATCGCAGCGTAATTACAGCGTTGAAAAATTTCTAAATGATTAAATTTCTTGCTCTGAACATTTCTTTTTTTTTTGTATGTAGCGTTTATAAAATTTACCTACATTGTATTTTACCTACATGTATTTATTATTAAATACACACACATGTTTGCTGCTGCATTTAAAAGAATTTTTTTCTAACATGTAACAAATAACTAATATAACTGATGCTTAAATAAACTACGTATAAGAACTTTAAACATTGGATGGTTAAGAGAGAAATGAAAATAATTAAAAGGCAGTAATATTTTGTAAGTTCTTGCTTTCAAGTTATAAATTTACTACAAGTAGTTTAACACTTTTCAAGATCTATAATTAGTTCAAAATAACTACTATTATATTTAAAACGTGATTTTCACTGAAAGGATTAAACCGGAGCGCTTAATCGAAGAAAACGTAAAAAATTATACTCCGTAAGATTAGAAAATTATCATAAATCGCGTAATCGATAAACAGTCGGAAAGAAAGCGAAACGAGCTAACAGACAGTAGACAGAAAGAGATAAATGTACGTACAAGCCGGAGCAAATGATTCGCGTGAAACGCGTGTAAATAAAGAACGTGAGAACAGGAAAGAAAAGAGAAAGAGAAGAACGGTGGAGCATTGGAAAGAAAAGAAAATGCGCAAAAATGGAAAGAGAGATAAGGAAAGGCAGAACAAAGTGAAGATGAAGGAGAGAGAGGGAGAGAGAGAGAGAGAGAGAGAGAGAATTCGATACATTTCTGTTGTGCAACAACGCCCGCGTAATTATAACGGGCGTGTGGGACGGTCGTTTGATAATGACTTTCTGAATGCAGGTCTCCGACGATGAAATTAGGGTTATTTGCCTCTCGAGTTCTCTCCACGTCTCCTTTCCCGGCTCCCACCACCATCACCTTCCTCGTCGCTGTCGTGCGTCCTGTCTCCTTTTGTTATGGCATTAACGAACGTTCGACGATACGTATCTATGTCCACGTGAGAATTCACGAAATTCGAAATATGTATATTCATTGCTTGTTACGGAAAAAAATGTCGCAATTACACGGTAGGTGAACGCATTTATGAGAAAGAAGAGTAATCTATTCATCTATTTTAATCTTTAAAATAATCCCAGTAAACCGTTAATGAAAAAAAAAGAAAATACACGTAATAAAATATTATAATATATGTATAATCTTAAATTTAATTTTTTTAATAAAAATGTGGAGGAATTATTTCTTAATATCTCTTGAGAGAAACTTACATATTAAAAAATTTTAATATAATATTATGATAAGAAAGCAAAAAATCTAAAATATTAAAGTTAATAAACTGTTTCTCCTTTATGGATTAGCTTGTTTCATTTTGCCAATTACAAAGTTGAATCCACGTCTTAAATCTTTATCATTAAATCTTGACGATAGCAAAGAGGAAACCAAAATATCGAAATTTTATTTTTTAACGTATTCTTAAAGCTATGATTCTTTCGACATAATCACGTGGAATGGATATATACATCCGCGTGTAAATGGGTTAATTACTTCAGCACGCGCATAAATTACACTGAGCTGGTCATTTTGGCGCAGAGAATATATTGAGCGCGCTGTTATTTTCCTTCTTTTTTTGTCTTTTTCTCTTTTCTCTAAAGAAGAAAAAAAAAATATCGAAGCAGGCGCGAACTAACGGCCATTGGGTTGTAAAATACACAGTACAGATTTATTGCGAGAATATGGGAGAAACGTGCGCGCCGGCAAATGAATACATTTCTAAGTTCCTCGTTTTAACGAGCGTATTAAGTACGTAACGGGGCCTTCTAGTCGTGGGTCGCTATCGGTGTATCGCGATGGGTACACTCGATAGTTACGCGACCAACTAAAGAGCGCTTCAACATGATAAAGCTAATCTCCAATTCCGTACTCGCAGACCGGAAAAAAATCAACTAATCACATGTTTTTTTCATTATAACAAAGTTCGAAAAACTCGGGTCCTTAAAAGGCGTGTAAGAAAATTAAATATGATATATAGGGTGATTTAAACGCATGAGCAACTACGCACTGAGATTAACATTTTTGAAAACAACTAAAAAGTCGATATGTCAGTCAACTGCAGATGTAATGGTAAGTGATAAGAGAAAATCTTAAACATATATATTTAAAAACTTGTGTTTTTATTAGGATTTTTATGGGTTTCTTGTGGGTTTGGTTGCCTCGAATTTCGGCATATTTATTCTAGTTTTTTAGATTATTGAGCATTTTTCTGACTTTATATCGTTTTTGCGCCTCCAAAAATGTGCTTTAATATTATTATACTTTTCAATAAAAATAAAAATTAAAATAAATTAATAAATATATATATCGATACTTTGTGCTGTAAATAAGAGAAAGACATGTATATGGAATATTAAACTTGACAGATTGTACTCATCAATAGTATTCAAAAAATTCGTATCACATCTGAAAGATACGGATATTAGATCCAACTGAGGTCTAATAAATTACAAATAATCCTTCTAGCGTTAATAAAGATCCGCAACGCGAGTCTATATGCACCGTTTTCAACTCGCTCACACTTTGTTCGTTCTCACCTTTAAAATAAATTGCACTTTGCGTTTCGCGGGGCGATAACTCACGCATCGTCGCGCGTTCGTACACACGGCCATAGTCACCACACCATCATCATCATCATTATCATCATCCTCGAATAGAAAAGGAAGACGGGGGAAAAGCGCCAGGGTCCCGAAGTAAACGCACCATCCCGTCCCGAGCGCTCGCAATTAAGGGTTAATTAAATTGAGCGGCTTCCTAGATTTCTGTAATCATCGCGGACAGTATCTACGGGGTAATCTTCAGCGCATCCTGTCTGCCTCGAGGGCCCCACGGAAGGAAGGGGCCCCCGAGGTAAGGTCATGCACCCCGCTGACCTCGGACCATCGTCCCTCCCCTCTGTCCTCCTTCCTTCCATCCTCCTCTCGTCCACCTTCCTTCTCCGTCGTCTCTCCTCTCGCTTCGTCTCCTCCCTCCCTTCATCTACCTTGCTTCTACCTCGTCTGCCGTTGCTGTTACTGCCATGCTGCCGATGGTACAGAGCCCATCCCATCACTCTCTCTCTCTTTCCCGCGGTCCTCCACCCTTCGTGCACTCTCCTTCTCCTTTTCTTCCGCCTCTTCCTCTTCTTCATCTTCTTCTTCTTCTGCTTCCTCCATTCTCCTTATCTGTCTTTTTCTTTTCTCTTTCTTCCTCTCTTTCCTTCCCGTGCGAGCACATACGGTATATATAGGGGCCAGGTGAGTGTACACAAAGTTACGTGCCCCGTGCTCGCGAGCGACTCGAATTATTATCAAAGAGCGGGGCATCATCGCGGATAATGGGCGGATGTCGCTGTGACAGGGCAGAAAACGCGACGTCTTCTCTGCACTTCTCGTGTCTACGTACCTGTGGGAAAAACCGCATCGCGGCCAGGCGTGCCGCCGTCTCTCGTGCGAATAATCGTGCGCGAGTTTCCCTTTCGCCAAGTGCTTGCTTCTCTTTCGTTCATAATATTAGAGAATGTACGCCGCGTCTGGGAAGTCGTGCGCTTTCTTTGTATCGCGAGCGAAGGAATCCTGACTGAAATGAGGGGGACAATTGTTCCGATCTCAAGATCTCAACATGTGTAATATAATTGATAATGAAAGATATCGAGAGAAAATTTAAGAATCTTAGAAAAATAGATTTTAAAATAAAATAAAAAAATATTGAAAAAATTCATATGTTCACTTTAATTTTATAAAAAAGTTGCTTCTTTCTCCTTCTTCTCCTCTCTTTTTTCACGGTAGGGTTTTAATTAAACTATTAAATATAAATTCGCTTAAAAAGTCAAATCTTTTAGGCTACAATAAAAAAAAATCTGTAGCAGCAAATTATTGTAATGTACAATAAAATTAAATTTCAAGCGACAATAATTTTTGAAATGTCAATAAAAATTAAATAGTCTTGGAAATAATAATTCCTAAAAATAGTCGTTTACCTTCATTACTGTTAATTTTTCTCGATTTGTTATTCTAACGTCTAAAAGATGCGAAATAATGTGTTTTCGATTGATTGGTCATAGTTTGAGAGCCAACAATTCAACTCAATTCGCCATATCTCTCCATTTTCCTTTCAACGCGCAGAACCGCCGATGTCCTTCCGCGTTTCTCATCGATAGCCGTGCGAAATCGACGCGTGCGGCCGATAACGCGTAAAAACGCGTGATTTACAAGGTTTACGATCGCGGCGCGAGCACGCTTCGGGGCAGACAGACGGCCGCGTCGGCTACGATGGACGACCGAGTCGTCTCGGACGGAAGTGGGTATACACCTGGGCAAACTTGAACGAGAGAGAAAGAGAGAGAGAAAGAGCCGATGACCAGAGCATGCTTCTCTCCTCTCCTCCGTATACGCGCGGTGGAACAAGGTTAGATGTTATCGCGCGCGGTGCGAGTAGCCAAGTTCAAGAGCGATGGAACGTGGAATCACGGGCGGGGATAAAGCGTGGGAACCTTTCCGGCCTTTTTACGGACTGCAATTAAAAGTTCCTGCCGCGGCTGAGCGCGCCGAAAACGAGTCCGGCACGCTTCGCGATACTAATATCCTTTAGACGTTGTTGAAATGACGTTTTTATAAGAAGAGAATAATTTGAAGACTTAATCTTGTAAAAGGATTAAAATGATATATAGTTTGTTAGCTTAGTCAATGTTTAAACTTTAGCAAAAAGTGCATTTTGCCTTCGCTCTTTTAAAAATTAAAAAATCTGGAGAAATAATTCTGATAATGAAAACAACAATTAAAAGTTTCTATAACGTCATATATGATATACATATATGACGTCTTGTTATCACGCAATATAAAATATTGTGTAAGTATAACATATGCAATGCCATAAATCTCGCAGCTCGATCGGGATAACACGTGATACCAATCACGATAGCTCGATTTACAGGCCGTGTGACGGAGAGTTTAACGGGTGATCATAGCGAGTCGCACGGCGCGAAACGTTATCATCGGATCGATAGTTCGTCGGCGATGTTTCTGCAGATATCACGATCAAACAAGTGGCTCTTTAACCGATAGTCGTAAAGAGCATCGTTCTCTTCGAATAAACTACGAAATAAAATTTAGTGCTTCGCCTCTTATTTCGAATGCAATTAAAAAGCGCGGATTTTTTTCAACCAAGAATAATGCGATGAATAAACGGAAAGGTGCGATTTTATAAACAATTTTTCTCTAGAGCTTGACACTTGTAACTTTTTTCTCGAGAAAATTTCGAACCCACAAAATTACAACGCCATCAAAATGTTGCGGCGGCCTCGATATGATCACCAGTCGAGATCTATCGCTAATAAATTCGTAAAAAGGGTTCAGTACAGTGCATACCTTCCCGGCGCATGCCCATCTTCAGGCACTTTTTCAAGCGGCAAAACTGGCACTGGTTCCTATGGTGTTGGTCGATGGGACAATTTCTGTTCCCTCGACACGAGTACGTTAGGTTCCGCCTGACGCTCCTCTTGAAGAAACTTTTGCATCCTGAAAAAAAGTAGAGAGTTTGTTAAATTTAAATCCAGAGATTAAATTTCGTATATATTTAATAAACTTTAAATATATTAAATATTTATCTTCTCATATACATAATATAATATAATTTTTCACAATTTAATTATAGTCTTGTCAAACTTATTAAACGATATGAAAAAAATATTTAATTCTCTATAAAATAGCATATTCCTTTAACATTTTTAAATTATAATACGGCATTTAATTTTTTGAAATACAATTACAAAAATGTAGTTCTCGCTGTAAAAATTCAACAGCTCACAATTTAAATTTCAATACTTCAATAAAACTCTCTCCATTAATGTCATGTGCGAGACAAGTCATCTTGTATGTTTAATCTTCTATATGAAAATGTCAACCACATCGCTGCGACACAATAAGAGATTACTTTTCTACCAACATTCATATTAATTCACAATACTCATGATGTAATCGCGGAAGGCGGAAGTTGGTACAATCGTCCATCGATAAAGCATAAGCGATTATTAGCTACCATGTGTTGAAATCAAAATCTATCTAAATGCAGATGGTTATGCAGATTCCTATTGATAGAGCGTGTATGAGCAGCCATAAACGTGACCAGAGTGCTTATGGAATAACACGATAAGTTTCTCTTGTTATTGGATACATTTCACGCGTGCACACATACGTACACATAAAGGTATACACGCGTCGAAACGACGAAGATTGCGTAGCGCGATCAGAAAAGTAAAGGATAGAGGGAGAAGACTCGATGATACGTGATTACGCAAATTCTGAAACATGCACGTTGCAACGAGACCGATGCACCTTTAAGGTCAACGTAGGGAGCGCGGATTTAAGTTACGGTGGATGCACGATCTGGCACAATAGCGGTTCGCACACATACGCGCGGCGCTCAATATAGGTATGTAGATACGCGATGCTCCTTATGGGAGCGAGCCGAGTATCTCTCTCGAAAGTGCCGACGATCACGAAAATCCTATTAGTAGCCGTCCAGTCGAGAGAGATCGAGTATCCGGCGCTCTCTCTTCTTCTTCGTCATCGCGTCAACAAAGCGCGGGCTTTCGCCGCATTATTCCCGTTACCGCTCCACGGAATTGATGTGACTGCTGATTTCGATAACTACGCGAAATGCGCGTCGCTGGCGAGAAAATCTCGATGGTAAATTTATCCTATGGAAGCTATTTTTGTTCCGAAAAATTCGATAAAATTATCGTTTAATGTCGTTTACAAATTAACGATGCAATTAATTTGAATAAATAAGCCAGACAGAATGGACTTAAACAAGTACCTGAATAACTTATTGGTGAATAATTTATTTTAAAAAAATTTTGGACAAAATTAATTTTTTCTTGAAATACATACAGACTAAAGTTTCTTGTAATTTTTTTCGAATATGAGATAATGTTTATTCTTTTTGAATATATTTATTCTCAACTATATTAATCCTCCATCATCTTTTTATACGTGAAAAACTGCAAAGGCAAATGCACTGTAATCATAGCAATCATATCAAATCGATAGGTCGGCCGGCCTTTGATTGGCGCGCCAACCGTCGTGCTCAGGTTCTTAATGAACGGTTAGCTTAATTACGAGTGGTAATGGAGTGGTGGATAATGGGCAAAGGGGAAGAGGAGGTCCTATAAAGGGCCACGGGGTGATGACGTGGTGCGACACAATTCAATTTAATAAACAGCGAGTAATAATTCCACGTCGTAAAAGCACGTGGGACACGCACGTGAGCAAGAGCAGCGCCGGCCGGCGTGCGCGCGCGATAGCGGGGTTAAAAGGTGATCGGGCTGCGCGCGTTGATTTTAATTAAAACGAACCCCGCCGGATAAAATGCGCGAGCAAGCGCGCGCGCACACACCTGCCTGAGAGGTGATCCTAAAATCGAAGGTATCTTTACAGGAAGTGCTTAAATTAACAAGTTTACGTATAAAAGCGAGATAGTGATATTGAAAAAACAAATTTCAAGATTTGATAGAAATCTTGTACTAAAAAGGCTTGGAGAAAATGCGTTGCAAAATGTTTCTAGGGATGTAATTTAAAAGGCTAATTCTTTCAGAATATATAAAGCGAAAAATAGGGAATATTAAATACAAATAATTACGTATATATTATACATTATATTGTAATATTTAAAATTTTCTTTACTCATCTAATTTATTTCATATTTTATTTAATTGCCGAAAGAAAATTCCGTTACTTGCCTTCTCTCTTTCTTTCTTCTGGCGAGCACGATATGTATAGTATCCCTGTCTCACAGTTTGATTAATGACATTGCTCTTAAATGAGCCGATGAGACGTTAATAATTATCAGGCAGTTATCAGGTATAAACTTCGCAGTTCCTTTATTGTAATTTCGTTCGAAATTATTTCAGCGGATAGCAATAAAATTCGCGCGGGATAGAATTAACGGTGGTGGCGATGTAAAGAATCGCGCGCGTACTTCATAAGGATTACGTGTACACTTCTAAGAGTAGGCTCAACCTAAGGTGTAGCCCCAAGTCGGCTATCACGATCGATGGCACGACGTGTACACACAGATAAGTAGTTACCGTAGCTAAGTCGGCAATTTATATCGTAACAGGACGCGCACGAACTTTCGAATCGAGATAAAGAGGTGGCTTCGCTCGCGCGATCTGTAAGTCATTCGCGAGCTCGCTATATTTGACGCTCTCGTTCTCTCGCGCGCAAGATCCTGAGGAGGAGGAGGCATCCTCTATCTCGCCGTCAAGATAAAGAGCGCGATATCGGTAACACGAGCGATCGCGTAAGAAAAGCGTGAGTCTCACCGTGATCCGGGTATGAACTGTTTAATGTCCCTTTTGACTCATTACATCGACATCAAATTATCATCCTTTATCACAAATTATAAATACATCAATATTAAATCATTTTAATAAAATGTGACTATTTTCCCAATAATTTTAATAACTGTCTTATTATTATTATTCTAATTATATAATTAAATGTAAAAATGTAATCTCAAAGTGTCGCGATAAAAATTGAAATATAGATAGATATATATTTGAGATTAAGTAGAATTAAAAATTGTATAATGTCTATAATTTTTTTTATAAAATACTTTCTCTATTATTTAATAAATAATCTACAAAATTATGATTGTAAGGAAGACTAAAATTATTATTGCATCTCATTACCATAACTTTGAATCCTTTTTTTTTCTATAAGTAAAAAATGAAATGAAAAATTAAACTCGTCAAAGAGAGATAGAAACCGATCCAGATTCGCATTAAATCTACGAGTCCGTCTTAAAATCTCCTTGGTCCAACGTTATCGTTGCCGTTATCTCTGTCGTTGCCGACGTCGATGTCGCCGGTATCGGCAAAAAACAACGGCCAAGAAAGAGCGGGGGAAGAAAAAAAGACAGAAGGAGAGCCGGGTCGCCATAACTACAAATTGCATCGTTACACGCAAATTACGCGATGACTCTGTGCGAGCCAACCACCGGACGACCACGCATTACACGTGAGCTCTGTGGCAGCGCGAGAGAAAGAGCAAGAAACATTGAACGTACGGGAGATGAAGAGAAGGATAGAGAGAGAAAGTAAGCTCTCGCGGAGCACACACAACTACCGTTTATACTTTCAGATTGCAGCTTGCACGCTCGCCGCGAGCTCAAATTGCTTGCGTCGTTGAATTTTCATTGCTCGCACTAGTCCTTCGTGGCCGACATGACGCGTTCCGAGTGCCAACTCTTGGAGGGACAAATCCTCACTATCGTACGAGCGTCAATGAAAGAACTTTAAGCCATTCTGGCAGACTGATGTCATATGGTATCTCTCTCAATTACGGATTTAAGTACTCGGACAGCTAAGGCATAAATTGCCCTCTTAGGCTTGCTATTTAAAATGCACGATTAAGAATACAAAATTTTAAAGATGCGTTATTCATAGATATGTATAAAGCAGTACATTATATATCTTGGAATATTGTTATATAGCATGTGTTATATATTGTGACATAATATATTATTAATCTTGCGCCAGCTGCACAAACAATTTAATTTCCATGCTTTACTTTAATCGCGATTTAATTCCAGATCATAGATTTTCAATAGCTGTGATTTTTTTATAAGAGAAATCTTATGTAGCACTTTTGTCGAAAATGAACGATATTGATAATTAAGGCAGTACGTAAAGTTGTCAAAATATTCGATCAATTCCCTTAATTAAGATTCCATTTGTGACAAAAGAGTAAGTTCACCTTTCTATATTAATATCACGGAGACAGTATTTTGCTATTTCGTATCCCGCAAAAAACACGCTGCCGGGAGGGCTTCCGGAGGCTTCCTGATCGGCTTATTGTCGCTCCTAATGAGAAGTTGATTTAATTTTAATAGATTATGCGTTACTCATAGTCATGGCCACGGTAATTACGTCGCAAAATCGACGCGTCGTCTTCCTCATTGACGCGTGAATTTGCAGCGATTAATATATAATCTACAAAATTATGATTGACTTCATCGATTCACTTCATCGTGATATGCATCGGCGACATTATCCCCAATGTGCATGAAAAACTTCAGAAAAAATCAATAAATTTACAAATAAAGGATATATTAAGATTATATTAAGATGAAAAAACAATATTAAAATGCAAAAAATGTTGCGAAAAGTTCGGATGAAAGATAAGAAGATGAGAATACAATAAGATAAGAATGCAATAAAATAAAAAAATAAAATGGAAAAGATAAAATATGCTAGACAGCTCTCGATGTTGCAGTCTCAATAAGAAGCAACTTGTATGAGAGGATCGCGAGAAAATAACTATGCTCGCAAAGAGGCGAGTAAAAAGGATACAAGAATGTTCGCGAGAGTCAGAAAGGAGAATCTGAGAATGGAATGTAGTGAAACACGTAGAGAGAGAGAGAGAGAGTGATGAGAGAATATATTAACTTCCCTAATTTCTTTTCATCTTCTCTTTAAATAAACGACGATATTTATTTCAACTTATATATTGCATGGTATGCAATGTCTAAAGTCTAAAGCATCTATAAAAGTCAAAATTAAATTAGTATAAAAATTTCTAAAGTTCATTTTTAATAATCACTTTCACTAAAAAGAGAAAAAAAATGTTAGTATATATTTTTTGGAAATTGTAGAAATATCTCAATAAAATAATAAATGTTAATTTTCTTCTAATCTTGTTTTTATTCTAAATATATTCTAATATTGCGTACGTATATATAATTTTATTTAAATTAACGAATATTAGATACAAAAGATTGTTCACACATTAAGTTTCGCGAGGATTTAATAAAGCTGTAATTTCCGAAAAAGATCTCTATCTTTCTAATCACAGTCGTGCGAAGCGGGCATTACGGTTGTGGCAACAAACCACAAGTGCTTCGCGCACGTCTTTCTTGCAACGAGCGTTTCCGCTTGTCATTATTCGTACACAGTGTCGCTTAGTAATCTCGAAAAACGTCGCGCGAGTCAACGTTTCGGAAAATCATCATTGATGGTCTCCTAAGCGATTTAATTAAAGATCCATCGTTTTGCGGGCGATGAGTCACACGAAAATTCACGACTTTTCCTGGAAAATTGCACGGCAAGATAACGTGGAGTCATCCGCGATGACATATGAGTCGAACGCATCGTGATACGCGATTATGGCAAACAGAATTGACTGATCGTGACTCATAATTACATCGTCGCGATGCCGTGACTTGACAAAGTACTTTGGCACTTGTAGACTTTGAACATTATGGATGCGATGAATATTAATTTGCTGATACAACGGAAACAGTAAAAATATAAATTTTGTTCAAAATCCGTTGCTTAAATCAGGTATAGCGTGATACTTTATATAGCCATGTATAATAAGTAATCTCTCTTTTTTTACTAACATTATATTCCAATTTTTATACTTAATTATTTTCTTAAAAAATTTAATAAAAATTCATTTATTTCTAATTAAATAAATACTTTACAAAGTTGTTAATAGGAAACATAATAATATTTATAAGAAAAGAGTAGGCATGAGTGTGAAATAAAATATATTTAAAAATAAAAAAATTAAATTAAAAAGTTACAAAAGTAAAATATATTTTTTAGATATTTAAGGTTATAATTTAAGAAGCTATAAAATTAAAGTAGTTGACCATAAAAGTTATTATAAATAAAAAATTTCACAAAAAAAATCGCATATAAATTGACAAAACATTGGAAAAAAATGAAAGATATATGTAATGCATAGTTTTCATAAATATGTACAAATGTATCGTCTTGATGTATTTATTATTATTTCCATAAAACCGTATGTAGTCTGTTTTATCTCGCATATCAGTTTCTAATAGATTATGTAACCTTAATATTATCAGACCTAGTTAAAAAAAAAAAGCGCGGTAATGATTCGTTATTATTTCATACTGAGTATTACGGCAAAATAATGAGTTATTTTCGCATTTTCTTCATAATTGCTCTTCAATTAGACGTATCCGATTGAAATACAGATATTTTTTTTAAAGAGAAGCGTATCATATAATTAAAAAAAAAAAAAATTGCTGCATTTTGATCGAGCTTTGAGGAAACAGAAATAACGATCGAGCGAATCGTCATCGTTGATCGATTGGATAAAGTCACTCCGTATTCCACTTCGTCTGTCGATTGTCTTTTTGTATGGGATAAGACGCTAATCGTGCCGATACGAAAGCGCAGCTCGGAATCGATCGCGAGCGATCCTCGTTGGAGATGCTCGCGACGAGATGTGAGTCACGATGTTTGGTACGAGCGACTTTGTGGCGAATAATGACAGTAATTATAATAATAAGACCGACAAGAAAGATATGCAAGAGGTGGTATTAAGGCCAAGGGATAACGATTGCGGACCATGCTCTTCTACATTATAACTGCTGCATCACGAGCTTCCCTTCATTATGATCTCGTTTCGCATGCTACGTTCTTAATTATTTGTCCTTGAAAAATAGAAGAGGCGATAGAGCAAATTAGCGAATGTTAACAGTTAAAAAACATTACTATGTGTGAAATATTTTAAGAATTTCACTAAAGCTAATTAATAGGAGAATAAATCATTAAAAATGATAAAAAATGCTTTTCTGTCTCATATAAATGAGCTATATCTTTTCGAAATAAAAGAGAAGTCATGATACTAATTATAATTTGTAATTATAATAAAATGAGATAAATAAAAGCATTTAATATATTTATTGAAATATATTTATTGTTTTATTTGAGTAGCTTGTTTCTTCTTCTTTTTCACTTCCTCCTTATAATACTAGTTCAACCACTCAAAAATATGCGATCTCAATCTAAGTTGATGTTTAAAAGATAAATTGACGACAAAATTAATATTTATAATTGACGAAAACAAGATATGCTGAATTATTCAACGATATTTCTGAATTAATAATTCATTAAGATGCATAATTCTCGTTTTATTTCGAATTCCCCGGGTCTTTTACGACATACACGGATTTTTAATAGCGAGAGCGAACAATCGATGGAAGTTAGCGAAGAAGCTGGCGCACGATTCGGTCAGTAACATTTCGACTCGGTCGCGTAAAATTAACGACATTGTTATAATTAATTAGCCCGGCTGGCGGCGCGGTGTGCAAACGCGTGGGGTTCGTTAGCGGGATAATTGGTCACAGAGGATGCGTTCAGGTAAGTCGCGCCTTGGTAATTCTATGCCCGGCGCGTACACACACGCCGCGCCGGTGGCGTGTCCGACGTCCTGGCGATGTAAGACCTTGCTCTCTGCCTAACAGCGTGCGGTGCATGCTCTTAAAAGCAGACCGGAGCCTATCCGATATACGGTACATTGCATCGTCGCCGCAAACTAAATATATTCGATCTTTATCTCTTTCTCTCTACATATAAACTTATTTTTCCAGAGATAATCTCTCTAATCATCATTCGTATAGAATAAATAAATATTATAGACAGCATACGGCGCGTAATAATAACTTTATCTTTTTATAAAATCTTTCAATAATTATATTATATATTATTTATAAATCTATTTTTTACTCATAAAATAAGACTTTCATATTTTCTGTCCTTTTCCAAATTTTTACTCAATTTCTAACTGAAACAAAAAAAATCTCTTACTTTTAATGCTGAAAAATTAAATTTCGTTCTCTCTCTCTTCCGCTGTCTCTTTCTTCTTCTTCAGACAGATAGCAATGAAGAGATAAAAAATTTCATTCAACAAACTACTAATATTTATTCGCACGTTTCTCCATTGCCGCTTTTACCTATGCCCTACATCCTCGAGATCGTAAACGATCGAAAATACATGTCGAGATGCTCTTCTCGAGGCAGATGAAACGTTGCTCCGCGATATCGAGCAGCGCGCGTAGTTACCGATTAGAAAGTTCGACTCTCGTGATATGCTGTCGGTGTAAAATGGTGTTTAGCGGACGTCTTAGCGAGATCAAACGGCACGTCGCGCCGTGATTCAAGACTCGCCTTGTGTTCCAGAACGTTACCTCGATCGCAGAGCGAGTATCATACCGGTCCGTTTCACCGTACGTAACGCCCCGTAGCAGAGATAATCGTACTAAGCGCGACGTGACCTTATTTACACTTTGCATGATTGCAAAATATTTGGATACAACCGTTTAGATGTCAAAATGATCTATATATTTCGGCATAATTTTTTGCACGTTTTGATAATTGCTAATAATTATATAAATCGTCTTAATAAATGTATAATTAAAAGTTTTAGAAAAAAACGGATTAAATCTTTGAATATCTTGCAAGATTTATTTTAAATATTTAACATGCATAGTTATATCTAAATAATCTTTTTATAAAAAATTTTTATCGCTAATCTTATCATCATTTCAAATCTAAAGCCTTCTTAAACGATCGTTCATTTCTATTTAAAATGAAATCTTCTTTTCTTAAGAAGTCGTGTTATTCTTGATGTTTCATAACACTGATGGATATCATCACGAGATGATCACGTCAATCGAATGAAGCCGGAGGCCTGTATCGCTTATCGTTTACTTCCGCGAAAGACTCGCGGAAACGCGACGCACGCTCTCCAGATGGAAACGAGATTAATAAAGATTAGCAAAGTCGGAATAATATAGCATGATCTCGTTAGAACGATTAGCCCGCGGGGCCTTTCGAGACGTCTTTCTGGCTTCTTCCTTCCGCGCGTCGTTCCAGACGTAAGTCCGTAAGTAAGACTCGCTTAAGGCGCAAGGGAGCGAGAGACCCCGAAGAAGAGAGGAAGCCCCTCGCGGTTGTATCTCAGACCGCGCAACCGGAATCAAATTTCCACCCTGAAGAGAACAGCGAAACTTTCTGGCGTATTTACAAATGCCGAATTCGAGAAAGAAGAGAAGATTAAGATACTTTTTTTTAATACTTCATTATGTATATGTATCATGCAAAAATACCATGTCACATTTTATACATTTTACGAATTATAAAAATAAAGAGAACAACTTTAATTATTTTAAATGTTTGCATTATTGGCTCGTTAATAAAATAGTATATTTTTGAAATGAAAAATCCTCGTATTTTTATACATATTTTTTCATTAAAAAATTCTACGATAATCCTGGATACTATTTTACGCAAGAAATTAAAAAGTATGAGAGAATGCCTATTTTTTTGCAAGATGGGAAACGACTTTCACTTTCACTTGAAATAAAATTCGGCAATCACAAAAACAATTTCATTAAATGTAATTGGATAAAAAAACAACGCAGGAGTAAATGTTATATTTTGTAAAATGTATAGACAGCGAAAGAAGAAAACTACTCAAATTTTTTCTCGATACTTTAATACTGCATTCATCTGATTATTCGTGACATCGAATCAGATTCGCGTCGCGGCAGATTTCTGTGAGACAATTATTCTTAATCGTTTCTGGAAACGCGCTCATTTTATTCCACGTTATAATCATTGTTCGTATAATTATGCCAAAACAGATTGACTCTGTAATTCGTTAGTGTGCAGGAAATGGGCGAAGGGGAGTTCATTTAAATGTGAGTAAAGAAGAAAAAAGCCGAAACGCTCTCTACGATCGCTGTGCTCTCAGAAATATAACGTGGCTTGTACAGAATCAACTTTACCACAAATAATATCCCCGTCTTAAACATCAGTTTACCACGCCGCGCGTAATTACTATAATCAAAAGCACATGGACATCCTTAAGCAATGTTCGCGTCGGTCATTTATGTCCACGTGGAATTTGCTTGTCACGTCTCGACGTATTGTCCGAAATGCGAATGGTCCCACAACAAAGTATTATGAGAACACTTGATACATATATACATAATATTTTACTTAGATATATATCAATATTTTATATCAAACTTCACATCAATTTTTTGTATTTTTCGACTATATAAATATGATTAATTTTAATCCCCAAAAAATATAAAGCTAAAAATAAAATATATAATAATACAACTTTAGTAAGTCAATTGTTCGTTTTAACCGCGACCGCGTCATGATTTGCATTCACATTGACATTCCCCTGATGTCGCTCTCTTTCCTCGACAACAAATAATAATAAATATATAATCGGCTGTATCCTCTGGGAACAAACGACATCGGAGACTCCCTTGGTTCTTGGGGTACAAGGACAAACGCACTCAAGGTCGCGAGAGCAGAGTATCACGGCTAAAAAATACTCAATCGCATCTATTACCAAAATCGCAAAAATGCAAAAACATGCAAGTGTGCTGAAAGTCGATAAAGTTCTCGAAAATAAGGGGATGGCTCATAGTTTAGAAATAATGACAGAGTGCAGCGTGTGAAACAAAGCTTCGCGTTACCGCTATACCCATCCGCTCATTTAGAAGATTTTATGCGATTTGCCTTTATTAATATTTAGAGTTAAATCATAGAGTTTAATCATGAGTGGAAAACGGATTAATGCGATGATGAATAAAAAGATGTCTTCTGCAATCTATTATATATGAAATAGTTATTTATATATGTTTGTTTAAAAATACCATCGTATTAATATAATTTTTTATATGCATGAGAAAAAAAATTATTTTAAATTCTTATATAAATATATAAAATATGTATAATTTAAAAATTTATACAGTGATATAAAAAATTATATATATGAATACTTTGCTAATTGTATATCTTTTAAAATTTTTCCTTAAAATATAAAAACTATCAGCCTAAAACGTATCTAACGATGAAGATTTTAGTTGATATCAGAAATAAATATAATCGGCGCCTTTGATGTACGAATCATCGCTCAATTAATTAGATTCAAGATGCATATATCGAGTATGACCGATCGATCAAATGCATTCCAGAGATCTCAAAATCGATCTAACGTCGATCCAATCTCTTCCAAGGTCGCCTGGCAGAGCCGTCGATCCTCGGAAGAAATAGCCTTTGGATGAACCATCTGGTTCGCCACGGTCAAGCATCATCATCCATCATCATTCTTTAATATGCAATCATCCTAATTTCAAGGTCGGCGATCGATAGAATCCGAGGGTTGAACTCATATTCGCGGAAACGCAGGGTCGAATACCCGAACGACTATTGCGCAATAACCAAAGACAGAGAATCTTGTACGAGTCGTGCTACTTGGAATGGGAGGTACCCGGGTTCCTGTAATCGGCAGATTAATGTTCACCTCTCTCTCTCTCTCTCTCTCTCTCTCTTCGTTCGTCTGGAACGCCTAATCTCAAACGATAACCCAGAATCTGTCCGAAGGGGGCAACCGCGTATCGTTCGGATTGTTCGGGATCGCCGATGAACGGACGGTTTGATTTACGGCAGGTATATATACTTGGGGCTCTCTTGGCGCGCGATCCGAGTGCCTGGCATTTTACGAGGACGCTTCTCCGGAACCCAGAGACCGGTAAGACCCTCCAAATTCTGACGTACGCGGTTTCGAACAAGTCGAACTGGTCGCGAAGCGTTAACGCCTCCGGTCGCGTCCGGGGCGTTGTTTCGGGCCGGCAAGATAATACCCGACGGGGCATTTAACGCGACCGAAGGTGCTGGCCAAGGGTTCGGCATTCATCGGCGGTCAGTTGACCGACGACCAGTTTTTCCGACCGCGAGGACAACGCCTGGGGTGTCTTTCCCAGGCTTTCTCGCCGGTATGCATACTCGTCCACGTGACCCTTTCGAAGAAAGCCTCCTTCAAACACGTGGAGAAAGAAGATCGAACCAAAGGACGCGCGAGTGAAAGAGAAAGAGGGAATCGATAATCGTCAATCGAGGACGAGGACGTAAAGGGAATGTAAAGGGAAAGATGCAAAGGAGAGATCGCCGACGCGAAGGGGACGCAAAGGGGTATCCGGTTTTGGAATCGGGCCGTTGCGTCCCGGGCCAGACCGGACCAGACAGTTCTCGCGGGATCATTAATCAAAATATTTACGCGCAGGGACGTGCGAGCGTCCGGAGAGTCGTCCCGACACTCCGTCTTATCGATTATCCGATGTCACGTCTCGTATGTATTTTCGGTATTCAAAGGGGGTATTCTATACGGGTGCCCGTTAGTCCCGCACGCGGGAAGCAAGAGAAAAGGAGAAGAGGGGAAAGGGCGAAAGCAGAAGAAAGAAGTCCGCCTTGTCAGATGACAATCTCGACGCCGAGAGAGAGCACACATCACGATCATCTAGTAATTTATATACCGGCGTGTGTAAACGTGCGTGCATTTTTCGTGAGTCCCTCCGCGACCTGAGGTCGTGGTGGGCCTTCCTTACCCTTCCCCTCTCTCCCCCATGGCTCTACGTCATTTCGATTCCTCGACGAATGTACCGTGACGTTCGCACCGGTGAGGCTCCTCTCCGAGCGCGTTGGCGCGCGGCCTTGCTATCGGGACCTCGTCGCAATTTATTGCCGGTACAGCGTAATGACCTGCCCCCCCCCCCCTCCCCCACTCACTGCTTTAATTATAGCTCATTCCCGTCATCGACGAAAGCAGCCGCGCATTTCGCTCGAGTCAGATAGTCTTATTTCCGTGTCAATGGATTGACATTTCTCGCCGCTTTGTGCGACATCCCCATGATTTTTTGAAGTAGTAAATCAAACTGTTATTAAAACAGCTTATCCCTAAACGGTCGAATAAATTAACTTTAACATATATGTGTTGTATACATATACAAAGGTTTATGTATATCCAGTTATATTATACATCTATGACTTATTCATATAAATTATATTGTTGTAATTGTTCCTATCAGTGTGATAGCAAGTAATAAAAATAATTGTAAGAATAATAATTAAAATTTCTTCCTATATTTACATGCATCGAATGACGTTTGCATTATTAATAATTTTTCATTCTTATAAATAATTATATATTTAAGAAATTAATTATGAGATATAGTGTATAACAATTATACGCTATCAAATTTTTCAAAATTTAACATTTTGCTCTTTTATCAATTTTATCAAAAACTATTATCTCAAATATCTTTTTTATATATTCAAAAAATTCAGAAACCTAAAAAAAAAATTATACGATTAATATATGCGATGATGAGTGTTGTGTGAAGTGTAAACAAAAATATTTTCATTTAGCAGCAAAATTCCGTTCTTCCAATTATTCTTATCTACAGTAAATTCATTTCTACAGCACATCATTTCTTTATCCAATGGCCCTTCAGTCATTCGCTCGGAACGTCATCGTCGCATCTGTTATCCGCAATATCTCGGGTGACTACTATTGTGGAACGCATAACCGGTGTAACGCGTGCCGATCGAAGCACACGCTGCTTACGCAATCAGCATGAGGTTGCGGAAAACGCATTTAACGAGTGAGCCTTTCGCAAGAAGTCGCACCGATAGCCATAGATCTATTCTATCGCTCGCGATCGCGTTCTCACAGACATTGTCGATTTGACGATTGGAAAGAAATCGGCGAAGAACACGCCACCGATGCGCCGTATACACGCGCGTTTCACATTGGACGTTCATTGGCATAATCGACCTGATTGTCGGCGATCACTTTATTACGTCGACGGGTTGATTTTGATGTCAAGCGATGTCAAACGGCCGCGAGTTATCGTCAATTTGCCCCGTCGATCGAGACGAGTCTCGAGGCATGTTACGAGAACGAAAGAAATATCTCGAATTTTCGCGTAGAATTTCGAGAAAATGTTTCTTGTAAAACGATAATAATTGAAATATTAAATTTGATATTCCAAGTTTGAACAACGTGATTTTTGAGAGGCGGATATCTCGACATCGTCGGTTACCTCCGAGACGTTTCTCCATCTCGACGCGATCGTTTTTCAGATGCAATCAAACCCTTATTTCACAATGAAAGGGGAGGAAAAGAACGACAAGGATACAGCTGCGCGAGCGTTGCCTCCTACACGAGAGACGAGGGAGAGAATTCGCGGTGTTCCGGGCAATTAAGATTACCGCCGTACAGAAATTATCGCCGGATTAACCGTGTTATTACGGCACCGCTAATGCTACAGATAGGCGCGAGAGCCACGGCATGCCACGCTAGGCATGCCGCTTCGCTTCGCCCCCGACAATGGTAAATATCGTTACCGCGCTTGTAATTGGTACACCAGGGAGAGAGAGAGTGACTCGCCGTTGTAACTCGAGCGCTCAATTAAGGATCCCGACTCTTAACCCGGCTCGGCTCGTTCCTCCTCGTTTCCACCGTGACGACTCTGCATCGACCGTATCGCGTTTAATCCGTCGCGGTATCACCACACACCGTTTCCCGTATTTCCCGTAAGCACTTGTTATCGTCTTGCCATCATCCGGACTCTTTTAAATAAACACAGGTCGCCTGCTTGTTTAAGCGAAACATGAGAGAGATATTAATCCTTGCCCGTGTGAATTTTCTAATTTTTATTTTATTATATTTTTCTTATCATTGTCTTATGAATGATCTCTGATTATAAAATATGCTCTTGAAATCTGTCTCTCATACACTTTGTATACACACTTTAATCATAAACCTAGTCTTGCGCATATTAATGTGCATGATGTAACAGATAAAAATTCACTATGAGATACAATTCATAAGAAAATATTTTTTTTTTACTTGTTCTATATCAAAGAAAAAGACAAATGCCCCGTAAAAGAACGAGGGAGTCCTTTGGAAGGACGCGTTGGAGTTCACGAGGAGGTCGACGGATGCACGAAGACGATCGTTTCGCTCGAGGAATTCCGGGAGAAGCGGGTCGGGTGCATTGCAGGGCGAGTAATTAGAGAAGCTCGGGTTCATTAGGATATCTGGTCGTATCTTGGCGACAGTTTCCGCCACGCGACCATCGGCGGTAACGCTCGGGGCGATTCAACGCGGATACGAGAGTCAGGCAGGTACATTTATTTCCAAGATGTTGCAGTTTCACACGTCAAACATCAAACGACACACAAAAAAGAGATATAAAAAAATAACAGCAATGCTACGCTGTAGACTAATTATACGAGTAAACAATCAATTTTTTTTTTTTAAGCAACATCATGAAAGACCTCATCTTTCTTGCTAAATAATTATTTTGTTATTTAACTTTCGTCAATATATTATATTATATACTTTAATAGTCAGATAAAAATAAGCAATATTAAAATAAGAAATAGAAATAAAAATAGAAACTAGCTAGAACCAGATTAAAAATAAATACTAGCAATAAATTAAGTTAATTTTTAAATCAATATTTGTTTTATTATTAAAAGAGTTATTTAACACGTCGAGAAGATTCTTAGATTACTTCTCTGGTAAAAAATGTGGTCAATTTATTATAAGCGCGCGCAGATTAATAGCCGGTACTGCGACTAACTCGTTTATCGAATGAAGACGGCCGGTTCTTCCGACAGACCTAGCCGTCAATTAACTCGCGCAGCGAGAACAAGCCCTTCGGGGGGGATGCGACTCGGTCGGTCAGTTGCAGCATCGTGGAGCCTCGCATTTCCGCGTACTTGGAGCGAGCAAACGCGGTGGTGGTCGACCGACATCTGGCCGACGTGGCCGGGGCAATTCGTGAAATTCGTCGTGCACAGATTACGCGCGGTTTAACCGCGCGCGCGAGCCGCCGGAAACGGTTTACACATTGTACACGGAAGCAATTATCGCGGTCGCATGCTGCAGCAACGCCGAGCGACGCTTTAATTGCCCGACAGCTTCGCCCATCTCTCTGCAACGGTTAGTTAAGGATTTTTCTAAATACCGAATAGCTCCGTAAATTATGGACATATTACCCGATAATGCGAGCATGGTATGCAATAATTAATATAGTTATAGTACGATGGAGAAAGGATAGAACACATGATTTCACGTATTTTTGCCTTTAAATAGTTCGCACGTGTATTCTACTTTGCCTTTTAAAATCACGATATATGTTTATATCTGCATTAAATTGTCATGTACGTCGTAAATATAATATTACGAGGATATTTATGAGAATGAAGAATATCAATTCTACAATTTGCAGATAAGAAATATATCTCTCTTTTATTTTTGTAAATATACAATGATATAATAAAAAGTAAAACGTAATAATAAATTTATTTCTAACATATATATAGTTATAGATCTATATATATATATATATATTAGTAATAAATTCATATAATTGTTACGTTTTATATTTTATTACAGAATAACTAGTGCAAGAGTTTATGGAAATTACTATGATTGATTTCACAGCCTCTACCACGCACATCATTATTCTGTATCTGCTTATCACACAGATTACGAAACGGCAATGATTATTCTCGTTCGCATGTTATTTTGTTCGAATACTCCTAGGCACTTTGCGGACAATCTCAGGACTGATCCCGGTATAAAGTACATTTTTTCTATCTATCCAAATCGATCAGGACTCAACGTCGAGCAAATCCATTTATCCATCTGTCTATCCGTCTTCTCTCGCGCTTCAATATCCCATGATTTCCGCGCGTGTTACGTGCCAGATCCCACGCATGGTCTCGTCTCCGTCGAGGGCAATACACCGACGATAGTAAACCTAACGAGCTCTCAATAGCTTGATCCCCGCTGTCGGTTACCGCAAATAAGCTCAATCCTGCGGTAACGTCTAGCGAGCGATGAATGCTAAACGCAGAAATGCGGAACCACTACGCAGCGAGAGGGATAATGTGCGGTGAATGGAAGAATGTTATGAGCTCGCATGAGGTATTCGTGTTGTCGGTGACGGGTGATACGGTACCCCACGGGGATCACGAAAGCAGAACGTACCGTTTTAACGCCCGGTAAAAATAATTTCGATCACGAAAGAGCGGCAAGGATTATGTATTCTTTACATTAATAGAAAGCATATATCGTCTAATTATCATCTGTCATAAGAATGACTGTTATAAAATTTATTTATATCAAAATAATTAACTTGAAATATTTTAACGTGTGTAAAAAACAATATATGAATCTTAGATTATTTCATGCGACATGGCGTAAAATCGATTTTTAATTTATATAATTATTTTACTCCACGTTTATCATGCAAGTTTTTCAATTAATTGTTTTCAAGTAATTTCCAATTAATATTTTCGTCCTATGATGACTTCGGCGGTAAATCGAAAACGTGCGAGGTCAAAAAGAAGGAGGAACCGCAAATAGCCGTGTGTCATTAATCAAGGCCCTCGAAGTGCACTAAATCACCCGCGAGATATAAATTACCGTTGGCAATCTGGTATCAATAAGGTGTAATTCGGGATAATAGGGCATGCGAAGGAGGGTCAGGGTGGGAAGGGAGGGCAGGCAGCGCGGGAGGATATATAACTCCTGATTTCCGAGGGTGCTGTAGATTTCGATTAACCCGAGTCCGTCCGTCTGTCCGAGCCGAGTCGCGACATTTCTCTTCGTTACCCTCTTCTCGTCTCGATTCTTCCAACCTTCGATCCTTCGCCTTCGTATAAATGATTTAACGGACGGATGTGCACAGGGACCAGCTGGTCGCCGTCGCAAATACGAAAGGGGCCAACGCGTAAGAAAGCGCCGAAATATCGAAAGTCACAAGTATTCATCAACAGATTTCAAGATATATATGTTAATACTGATAAACATTCTTCCTCAGAATATGTCAAAAAAAATGTATGACAATAAAAGTCGATGCACGATTAACGGCTCTTTTTTAGCTGTCAAATTTCTTAACAGAGAGGTTCTGTTAAGAATATTAATTAAAATATTAATTCAAATTTTAATCCACAAGAGAAAAATTGTCACTGCTACTTAAAGAATAAATAAATGCTTTCAACAAGATAGAATACATTCTTATTAAAACATATATAAATAATTTCATTACGTTAACTATTCGGCACAATTTAATATTTACTTCTGTTTTCTAATTACAATTATGCAGTTTTGTTGGTAACTCAAAGGTCAAAAAATTGATCTGGAGCCGCGCGCAAAACAAGGAAAACCACGAGTTATGCAATATTCAAATCGACATTCAGATCGTCCGAGTTGTTTCCCATATATCGACAGATCGCGAGATTCGTCGGCGCGATACAACACGCGGCGCGGCGCGGCTAATTAGTTATCCTCGATACATCTGGCCGATGGATAATTAGCCGTTACGGTTTATACGCGCGATAACTCGCCGCTCGCTCGCTCGCTCACTCGCGCGCACGTTCCTGCCGACGACCCGCTGGGATTTGTTTCCGCCCGTGAAAACAATTTGTTTCTCATTCCATCGGTACCGAAACCCCGTCATCATCGGCGCCAGAATGGGATAAACCCTTCCCTCTCGCGTCCGCTTTCTCCCTTTCGGCATCCGTCCTCGTTCATCCCGCTTCATTTCCTCGGCCCTATTACATCGTTATTAGGCTCGTAACAGACGTGTAAGCGTTCCGGGGAACACCCCACTGGGTTATTAATGGTGACTCTTTGTTTTTTCGTACTCTCCACGCCCGATGGCCACGATGTACTCTTCTTCTCCTCTTCTCTTTTTCTCTCTCCCTCTCCGTTCGCCTTCTTCTATCACGACGCGCATCTCTCTTTCTCTTTTATTAACTCGAGATTTTACCATTTTTCCTCTCCCTTTCTTTCTCTTTTTCTCTTTATTATATACCTCTCTACTTCCGTTCCTCCTCTCACGCATGTCTTGAATAAATTAATGTAAGCGGGCATTAAGGTAGATGTCGGGCTTTCTGATGCGAATGAGCTCTGCCTCGCGCGGTGACAAATTGGTGGCACAGGTAAAGGGATACCCTTCGCGCGCCCTACGATACCCACGGTAAAGAGAACAGTCGTCGAAAAGGCGTGCACGCGCTCTTCCACGTGGAAGAAAAAAAAAAAAAAAGAAAAAACGTCGCGAGAACCTCGACGGTAGAGATTTCGATGGTTGCCCTATACTCGCAGTGCGGCTGTTTTAGCGCGCGTGCTACCGTTCGTGTCGCTCATCTTGAAATCTCTCTCGTAAATCTTTTCGATGAGATGTCAAATTTTCGCTCTTAATCGCGAATAAAACACGGATTTATTCGCTTTTACAATTATCGCCTATACATTGTTTTTTCACTTGATATTTTAGATTCGTTAGATTATTTTAAAATAGAAATATAATCTAAAAGAAGACAAATTATGCTTTTTAAACCGAGTTAATTCAAATTATCGGTGAAAGTCAATCAGGATTTTTTTAAGCGAAAAAGTATTTGCAAACGTCGAATCAGCGAATAGAATAAAAAGGCAATATTTTTTAAATAACACGAGAAGAATCGGCTTAATTAATTACATAAATGGGCACACACTGACATAGTTTTATTTTTGTGTTAGCAATAATAGATTTATCTTGCGACATTATATATCTTCCTTGCACCTTTCCTAACACATGCGAGCTTGAAACGAAATTCTTTCGCTTATTGTTTCGCGTCATGAAGCATGAAATGTCATCGCGATTCGTTCAATTTTATACTCATTGACTACAGGCATCCACTTATTATCACACGAATGATCGATATTAAGACTGTGCTCGACAAATCCCACGACAATTTTTCGCACTTTCTCAAACGGAAAAAACCGTCACAAACGACACTCACCTTCGCAAGTAAACTGTCCGTAATGCTTGCCGCTGCTCTTGTCCCCGCAGACCACGCACTCAATGTTCGGTGATTTGTCCGTTTGCGAGCTGCCGGACTGCGAACTATTGGCCTGGCTGCCGGGGGTGGTGCTGGGCGGCAAAGGGTCTCTCGAGGTCAGGACCGAGCCGGCGGGTACCAAGCAGGTGATGTCCTCCGGCGTAGCCGAGGGCGTGAGATGCGCGGGCGGCATCGGCGGCGGCGGGCCAACCTGAAGGGGCCCAAGGGGCCCGCCGCCGCCGCCACCGCCGCCGCCGGCTGCGCCCAGGGCGGCCCCGGAGTCCCGCGAGGCCCAGGAGGGCGGCGGCGCGACCAACGCCATCGAGGCGGTGGTGCCGCGCGCCGGGAACCCCAGCTCCAACGTGGTGGTGAACTCGGGGTGGTGGTGTCCGGCTGGCACCCGGCCAGGGAACAACGTCGCCGTCGCGGCCGGGTAAACCACCCCGGCAGTCGCCAGGGCGTCCGCGCCTACTGTCCCGCCTCGAACCACCCTGCCGGTTTCCTGCCCGTGACCCGCGACCGACGACGACGGGGCCGGTTGTTTCCGGGTCGGCTCGACACTTCCGACCAGAATCGTTTAATCCGATTAAGTTCCTCGAGTTGGATTTAGCTCGGTCCGGAAAGATGCAAAATTCTGATACAGTCAATGTCCTCGACTATTTATTCGTTGATTATTGCCGTGAAATTGCCGTTTGTAAGTTACGGCTCTTCATTCACTTCTTTCTGTCCTGAATATATTTGTAGATGAGCGCGCATAATCGCGAAATAAATCGTACGGGAGATGTCCGACACCTATCATACTTCCAGAAAAGCACGGCTAGATCGACATAATATTTTTCAGTTATTGTTCGGATGTAATTATACACCGTAGCTATTTGAAGATATCAAAGTTACTACTTCAATGCACTATGATTCTTCCAAGTAGTATTCTCGATCACTTCCGTTTTGATTCTTTAAATCTCCAATTGGATTAATTCTCTAAAATCTACAGAGATCAAAGGTATGTCCAATCTTTCGCTTTCTTCAAAGATATTTTAAATGAAGATTTCGCAGCTTTGATCAATCTCGTTATCGCTCACAAATTGTTGGCGCGGCAACAACCACGATATTATATCGCGAAAACTTTTGGTAAACGCGCGTAAACGGTGATCGCGAATGATACAACAACAGTAACAATTTTGGTCACACTCGGTCATGCACTCAGAGGCACTTCACTTTTCCACGTGCACGTCGCGATTTCCCGAGGCGAAAGGTCTCGCGTTAAAAACACCCACACTGATCGGTCTATCCTAGCATCAACTCTTCAGCATCAAAGCGACGACACACCATTTATTGGGAAGGTAGGAGAGACAGGTAAGTCCCAACCCAGAAAATTTAGAGTGGCCGCGTTCTCTGGAATACCGCCTGATGTTTCGCGCTCTGGCGCGTATCAGAGTATACACCAAAGATCACTCTTGTCCGCGTGCGTGCGTACGTACGTACGTACGTACGTACGCATATGTAATCGATATAACGTGTATGTCCTTAGCGACACTTGCGTTTGCGCGCGACTCTCGTGTATACGTTCGCTCGTCGCGTGTACTTCTCGCGAATGCGTGTTGCGCGATGGTGTGCGTGATGGTGTCGTCCCTCCGTCGCGCGCTCGCAGCGCCGGGCAGCAGCAGCAACAGCAGCGGCGGCGGCGACAGCGGCGGCGGCGGCAGCAGCAACGGCAGCAGCAACGGCAGCAGGAGCAGCAGAGCGGCGGCCCGTGCTGTAGTAGTAGTAGTAGGAGGAGAAGGAGAAGAAGAAGAAGAGAGGTGATACTCGACTACCGCCTCGATACGACTATTCTTGGGGCCGACCAGAGACCGACTGCCGACTAAGGCGACCCCTGACACCGACCTGGCTCTCCCACCATCGCAAACCCGCGAGGGTTTCTCGCGGGTTCCGCCAGTTTCCATGGCTACCGAAGGTGGGGTCGAGTCCCGGGCGCGCCCCGGTCGTCCTCTTATTGGCTACGGGCCTGCCCTACCCCGGTTGAACAGCACGCGTTGCCCGACCGAGTAGTTTCGTACCTACTTTGACTCCTCGATCTAGTCGCCGCTTCTCCCTACTTCTCTCCATCCCGTGCTCGCGAAATGAGCGGAGTCTCCCACCTTCGCTTGAGGTCGTCTCGCTCGCCGCACCGATGCCTCGCATCGCTCTCCATCTATCTATCCGTCTACCATCAGTCTATTCGTCCTCTACTCTCCTTCTCTTTCGCCCTTCCTTCCTCACCCCTTTCTCCATCTCTTTTTTCTTCCTATACGCCAACTCGACGAACAAGCGGTCCGCAGTTCTCCTTATCGCGTTCTCTCCTTCACCCTCGTATCCCACCACTCTACTCGTGATCTCTTCTCTCGTGGACCGAGCTCTACAGATTCTTCAACCTGCTGATCATATTACTACGCTTTTTATCAAACCGACCGCGAGCGCTACCACAAATCGTCATCGCCGTCTCTAAGCGCCTGTCGAGCAACTTGGTCTTCTCGGGAAGGGGCGTATTCGATTCACTAAACTCAACCTTGAACTCATTTAATCTCGCGATTTCTATCACTTTTTGTTTCAATTTAATTTATCTGCGTTTTATTTCCGTTTATTGTTGATCCAATTGTTATTCTTATTAGTATCGCTGCAGTGCAAATGACAATCTTAATATAATTACTAGCAACTTTTCCATTTTATTATATTTCATATCATTTTCTTGTATATCTTTCTTCGTTTCCTTAAAAAAAAAAAAAAAGTATTTTTTCCACACTATCATAAAATTACTTCGTGAAAATCCGTTATTAGCTGGCTGATAGACGACGAGTGACGATCTATAGACAAGCGATTAACATTTCATCCGGATCTTCGGGCGTCTTTTCCGTTTTTCTTTACAGGAAAAAGGAGCCAGGTGGAAGGAACACGGCTGTCCACCCTGTCGGTGTCAGAAGCAGCCAAGGGAAGAGAGGTCAGAGCGAGAGGGCGGCAGCCAATGAGGACGTGGAGTCAAGTGGGGCGCGAAAAATGGGCCGGCCCGCCTTCCATCCACCCCCGGAGGCTAAGGGTGAGGGTAAGGGTGCGCGGAGTAGGGCTAGAGAGGGCTTCGAAGGCGGCCGGGGCATCGAGGTAGGGTCAGTCGGGTCGCAGCCCTGCGCCCCTACAGTCTCGCTCTTGTCATGCTCTTTGCTCTCTTCTCGGATCTCGCTCACACTTCCACGCTCTATCTCGCTCCCTCCCGTTCTATCATCTTCCTCTTGCGTCGTCCGTACATAGTTTCTTCGAGCCGCCCGGATCCGATATACTCCATGTTCAAATCTTTTCAACTTTATCTTTTTTTATGTTTCATGTAGGAAACATCGATTTGATGATATATATAGTTTTGTGATCGTTAAATTCGCGATTATTCTCTCTCTCTCTCTCTTTACCTAATAAATTAGCATTCAACTACATTTTTTTTCTTCTTTTCCTCATATCAGTATAAACTTATTTCATTTTAAACGCGTGTGAAAACATGCTGAAGCTAAAAAAGCAACAAATTTCACATTTCATCATCAATCATCTTATCCCGCATTTCCTTGCCAATAAACTCCGTCGTCAACATTCTTATCGCGCAGCCGCTCCATGCCGTTTTCTGCGCCGTAATCAAACCAAAGCGGGCGCGTAAGACGATCTTCTCGCCAAGAAACGAAATCGAAAGAGAAGACACGTTCTTCGACGCGTGATTCGGGAGCGAGGAATTTGCCCTTTCAATCCACCGCCGCAAAGCAACGATTCTTTTTCTCTACCGGCTACGTGCACGCAAATAGCGGACGATGAATATTCGATTGGCCAGACGAACAAAAAACGAGAGACTCAAAGATCGGAGCGAGTCGTTGGCACTTGCGCGCTCTTGAACCGAACTCAGTAAATGCGACCTCCGACTGTCGTCGACGTTGTCGAGGGTCAAATTTAGACTGCGACCGCATCGAATTTCGCGCACGAACGTTCCACCTGACAACGTTATCGCCTCTTTCATTTTCTTCGATCTTTTAGGATTTCATTTCATCGATGAAAAAACAATGTCGCGCGTTTTGTGTATTTGTGCTACTAGAAATTTTAAACATTAAAATACGGAAAGCATGCAAAATCTTTTCCTCCTTTCTTATTTATCCTACTGTTATTGTATTTTTCTTACATTCTTCATATTTATTTGCAAACAATATTATATATAACATTTAAAAAAAAAAGTTTCATCTCTGTCATCTTGCTAAAAAATTATGATGAGATTTATGAAATTTATAATTGAGCTGCGCTTGTTTATAATACAAGTGGCATGTTACCCTTCCCCATTCATAGAATTGTTTATTTTAAAATTATTATTATCTGCTATATCGTTTCATTTCAAGTTTTCGATTAGTATTTATTTATTACAGCATATATCAAGCAAATAAATTGTTAACATAATTTAACAAATTGTACAGATTGCAATACCGAGATGTGTGTATGATGAGTTTGAAATTTTAAAGTTTATTATTTAGTTTTTAATAAATCATTTCTTTCTTTTAATAATGTAGTAATTTTTCACATATTCGCGAGACTCGTCCATATCATATGTACCCGTCTTTAAAAAATCTCGGATCCGGTAACGAGGCGGAGAGCATTCAAAAATCTCAAATCGCTCGAGGCATTAACCACCGTCAGTGACGGAAGTGTTCCGTGGTGAACCCAGGAACGACCTGCGGTGTAACCGCAGCCCCCGCAACCGCCGCCGGGGGTGAGCGAGCGTGCGTAATAGTTATAGGAAGGGGTACGTACGCGGTGTGGTCGTCGTGAGTATACGTCGATAGGGTAGAAGTCCTGATGATGAGTCGAGGGCGAAGGGGAGAGGCAGGGGGGCGCCGCGTACAAGTGCATATCGGTGAAGGGGTGCCCGAACAATGCGCTCATTCAATGCGCTCTAGATATGATTACCGGAAACCATCCCGTAATTACTTTTTGTACATCGAAAACGCACGAGGCCCTTCGTCTCCCTTCCTTCAAAAGTCATCCCCTCTGCCGTTTCTATCGTCTGCCCCCCCCCCCACCCCACCCCTTCTGCCTTTTTCCGTTTCCATCGCTGTCGCGGCGCTCCTTGAATCACGCAACGACCTTTTTCCACCCTCTCCGTCGTGCTTTTAACCGGGCCTCAGCTCGTCCGTTGACTCGCCGTTCTCAAGACGATTTATCGAAATTGTCACACCTCGCGGTGCACACTTTGCGCCACGTGACGTTTTTGCGAAGTATTTGTGGTATTCGTCCACAATCGGAAAAATCCGAAGAGAAATTGAGTTTTATAATACTACGCGTTTTTTTCTTTCTTTTATTATTGCAGTATTGTTTGATTAAAAAAGTTGATATTGTATTATTAGTTAATCTAAGAAATAACTTAAAGTAAGAAAAATCTAAAATAATCGTTTCTATTTTTTATGTATTTTGAAAATAAATTTGATATAAAAAATTATATCTAAATAAAATTATATATAATTATTTCTAAGCACTCTCTTTAACATTCGAGTTTTTAAATTACACGATTTCTACAATAAAGATCGATCAACACCTTATAAACTCGAGAAAAGTGCGTCTTATGATTTTTTTCTCATTCTTTAAAAATAATATATGAAATATTAATTTCACATTAATATGTATATATATACTTCTTAACGCGATAACACTGTATTCATAATGATACTGACTCTCTTCGACTAAATATACGGCCTCAGCGATGACAGCTGACCATGACCAACGTAAGCACAGTGAAAGAATTAATCGATATGAAAGAATAAGGCAATGACATTTCATATATTATATATTCGGATATCGATTTAACATGCTTCTCTTAAGAGTAAAAAGACGCAATTAATCTCGAGAGTAATAAATAATAAATTAAATTAGTTATAAATTGCATACCTGAAGGTTGCTCTTTAGTCGCTCGATATCTCTTTAGATCTTCTTTTCCACTTCATGTTTCATCTTTTTCTTTGCATTATAACACTCATCACTCGCGTAATTACGATCATTTCGACACACTTATGAATTAATAGTTAATTATAAACGTAGAATTTCTCGAGATATAATCCGACGATATACGGAACCTCAACCTTCCCATTCGAGTTTCGTCGCACGACTGAAGGCAGGTTGAGCGAAAATATCAACATTGTATTGTACGCAGGGAAAGGCCAAATGCCTTCGAATGACAACAATTCGTATGTAAACATTAGTACCCTATACGCCGCAAACACCAAGGTTGCATACCAACCGATTTGTTATTGTCTCAAAAAATATATTTAATATATTCTAATATAAATTCCGCGCTGAATATTTATGTATGTGTGTATATGCTGTATTTTGTCCAAATTTTACGCTCAATAAATGATCGATTATCATCGCATAAAATCTAATAACGTTTATATAAAAAAAATTTATTTGTTTTCATTAAGAAAGTATTTACGTAAATTAATTTAATATTTTATATCAAATTTAAATTTTTTAGAGAAATAAATCGCACGATTTTAATAAATCAAATATTTTTTTTTGTTTTAATAGAACAATATAATAAAATTTACTTGCGAAAAATGTGACAATTTTTTTTCTTTAATTTATTAAAGCACGTAAATTCCTTTCGGGAATACAAAAGTTTAAAAGAGAAAAATAATAATAATAAAATTATGAAATTTTCATTTTACAAATATAAAATAAAGATAAATTTTATTGTTCGATTTTAAATTAACATTAAATTCAATAATTGTATAATCTTTTTTATTTTTATTATTTATTATATCTTTACAGCAGAAAGATTCTTTTTCTTGATAAAAAAAACAATTTTCCGTGAAAATATGGCAGCCTTTTCCGTACCAAATCTTTGTGTTTAAAAATAAAAATCCAACCAAAATTCTAACATCTTTTTTGCATATATGTATATATAATTCTATGTATATTATAATTAGCTATTAACTCATAAGTATGTCGAAATTTGTAATTACGCGAGCGATGAGTGTCATAATCATGTACAAAAAAGAAGCAGTAAAGCATGAAACATGAAATGAAAAAGAAAAGAGACATCGAGCGACTGCCGAGCTTGAGGTGATCAATCGATAATTAAAAAATATAATGCATACTAAAGTATGCATTAATCATATTTTTTGTTTCGTCATGATTTTGACATAAGACATAAGGAAGCTATAATTAAATTGTTATAAAAATTGATATATAAATTCTACAATTTACTTATTATTAACTATGAAAAATCGTTGCATTATTAAGATTATTAAAGAAATAAATTAAAAATAATGATAAATATTTTTTTATATTTTACAACACCTGATGATGTTACATATTAAACGTTATTGATTCGAAAATCTTCACACAAATACATACATGCATATAAATATATTCTATGTCATGGACCAATCGTGAAAAAAAAATGCGGCACGTTTCGTTGAGCAAATATTTATCTCGTGTTATTAATTAAGTACTGAGAAAGTTGGTTGCTCGTTTGAATTGCGAGCGGGTTCGCGAAATGCAAACGGTGATCCGGATATTTTTCCAATCTTTCAACTTCCCGCAAAGAGCGTAGAGATATTACCCGCCCCTGCATCCGATGGCCGTGTAATCTTGCCGTACGTCTTTGATAGGTTTATTACCGAACTCGCAGGCTTGTTTGCTTCGTGTACATAAAGTAGCGCTGACTTTTTTTCCGAACGTGGTTCTCATCCTCGCGATAATCGCGATTAAGACTGCAAATTTATCGACTGCATGTGCTGCTCTTCTATTTCGCTCAAACTTATTATCGTTATTGATTTATTTAATTTGTTCAACGATTATAATGCTATGTTTGCACATTATAGGTAATAAACTGTAAATTAATTTAAAAAAAGCATGCATAAGTGAAATGTTTCTTAAACTTTTCTTGTACATATATCTACACTGACACATAATGTTTTTTACTTTGTATATTACAAATTTCGTGAGCAAATATAAATTGATACTGCGAAATGAGAGATCACTTTGTTACAAACAATGATATTTACATTTCCATCTTATTGGGATAAATAATTTTCTGTTACTTGAACAAATTCGTCTCAATAACGAAATATCTTAAAGGGTTAAAACTAGAGCATTTCTACATGCCTTTCAAACTCTCGCATCGATTAGGAGGCATCGTTAATCCTTTATCACCGACGTCAATGACTTTCGTAGAGTCGAGAAATCAAGAGAAAAGGAGAGAGAAAGAGAACACCGGAAAGCGTCCAAAAAAATATTTATGCGACTGTAAGTTTCAGATCCGAGGGAGAGAATCACTGCTCTCGCGGTCGTCGCGACGACGACAACGACGACGACGACGACGACGACGACGACGACGACGACGACGGTGGAGGCGCCGCCTGCATTATGAGTGTGTTCATATTTCCTGCGTTTGCCTCCTTCCATCCCTTATCTGTCTTCTCTACCCTCGGAGCCCTTTTGTTCGCACTCTTTCGACTGTTAATGCCGCGAAATTAACTCCGGGAGGAGCGAGTTTAAGAACTGTGCGAGAGACTGGATATATATATATATATATATATATATATATATATATATGTATGTATGTATGTATGTATGTATATACGTATGTATGTATTTCCAGTCGTCCATTCCAACTGTTCTCCCACTACTACCCCATTGTATCTCGCAAGCGGTATTATTTTAACATTATCAGTTGCCGCGCTTAATTAATTTATTTATGAACTGTACGGAAGCGAGACGGGGAGAAAGAGAGGAAGAAAAGAAAAAGACGAGAGAGCTCGGAACTTGAGTTTCATCGTCGGATTTGTCTCCGGAGGTTCACAGCGGTTCAACCCCTTGTCGTCGATGGTTGTCGGAGCCGGTCGGAGACTCTCTCGGGCTTAGGGTTCGCAAAAGGACGTAGTCCTAATAACGCTTCCTCCTTTATTGCGTCCCGTTTTATCGCCGGCCAAAGAAACTGCTCTGCGGAGAATGTCCGAGCGAGAAAGACAAAGGGATGAACGGAGGTAGACAGAGAGATAGGAGGGCAGAGGAGGACTACTACGACGATTTAAGGACTGAAATCGCAATGAGAGCGGTAACTGTTGTAATGAAAAAGGCGCTTGATTACTCGCCGCCCGACGGCGTTAAAAGCTGCTGCGATCGCTGATCTTTCAGTAGTAATTATTCTTATTCTTGAAAAGTGATGAAGCTAATGGCGTAACAGGATAAGCAATTTAAATGAAATAAGAACTTGTGTTTTTGTTTTCTTTTGTGAAATAAAAACCAATTTTCTTATTTTACGTTTAATCATAATTTTTTAAAATATAATTATCGCTCCTATACGTGTGATTATCTTTATAATTTTATAATATCAGACACGCTGCAATATATTTTGTATCAAGTACAAATTGAAATTCACGTTCAGTTATATTCAACATTAAATAAAAGGCTAGATGTTCTCAGCATCGCGATGAAATTTTCGGCACTTTGCGTGAAATTCGAATCACAATCGGAAAAGACGGAGATCGGCCGGACCTTTCTCTTTCGAATTGAGCGATAAATCAAGCGATATCCCGTAAGGGAGGAACCCTCTGGGCATTTGCATAGGGGAGATTTTGACCCTTCGTCTTGGTGGACGAAGTTACCGGTCAGTCTTCCAGTTTTGGGATCACCTGTCCCGTGATTATCCGGGGTCAAGATTGCGAGAGGGATTTTGTCGGGAACGGGACCTTTGCACCTCGACAACCCCCTCCTCCTCCTTGCGCCCTCCCCCCTCCCTCCTTTTTTTCATTGGTCAGTAGTCCTCCTTCCTGTCGGATTTACCGGTCGGTCTTCGTTCGACGCGTTTACGATAAATTAATGGTTTTTCGAGGCTCCTCGCTCTGGCCGGTCTCACGAAAATTCAAATCGGCAACTGTCTCATTATTTACGGTCGGCCGTTTCGAGTCATCGACCGTACAAGACGCAAACTTACATTCTTCGTTTAAAAATAAAATTTTTTGAAAATTGAAAGACTTATAAATTTGTCTGAAGCATTCAGATTAAATTCGGCATCGATGTTGATTAAATGCATGAGCCATAAAAAATCAAATAATTCATATTTTTTTCAAAGAAAAAAAACTCGCGCCACATTTCTCTATTGTTGCAAAAAATAAATTTTGGAGCTTACGCAAACTATCAATATATCATTATGAGAAAAACATATTAATATATACTGTTGTATTATAACAATAAATTATAGATTTTTTAAAATATATATTGTATTCAAGAGAAAAAAAAAATAAAATAAAAAATAAATTATAGATAGAAATAATATTTGATCTTGCACATTTTTTGAAAAAAGCATTTATATTTATCGGAACTTTACAAAATGTATTGCGACGCGCGGTTCTATTTACCTTCGATGACCTGAAAATGGACAATGGTCATCCCGTGCACGATCATTAACGACATTCAACACAAACCGGAGAGAAAATTTCACGATTATTCCGAGGAATGAAGGAGAATCGGATACCAGTTCTGGAGGGAACGCTAATGGTTCTATATCAAACACCGGCCGGCCATTTAACCGCGCGCAGAAACTTTCATACGAGTTTCATCATTAATCTCCCGTGAAGTCCTCTCGTGTGTAAACAGCTTTATTGGCAGCTTCGTGGAAACAGATTTCGTGACGGTGCGAACTAAACGAATTGCAAAATTTCACGGAAAATGTTGCGTCGACGCGAGTCCATCGACTGCAGATGCCAGATGCAGGTGAGATCCTGCATCAGTCATCCGTCGGTCGAACGTTTAACCTTTCTTACGCGCTCTCGACAATGTTAAATGGAAAAAGCTCCGAGAACGAAGAAGGGGGCAGCTGGTTAAAGAAACTTTCACGAATATCGGAAGAGATCGTTAACACATTTTCAAACTGATTTCATTGGCTCCTTGTGCTTAAGCGCAAGTGTAAATTAATAATTTTAGTTAATATTATTATTCAAAATGTAATTATTAATTTCTCTAATTTAATTAACAATTATACTAAAAAACAAGAAGTGTGCATTTTATGCTTAAATAGCATAAAACATGTCCATTAAATTTTTCAAAAAGTTACATTTTTATATATAATTCTTTTATATATTAAAAATGCTTGCAGATTCAAATCTTTTTTTATATAATTTTAAAACTAAATGCGACGAACAGCGAGCGTTAAATCTAATGCACCCGTAATGACGTAGATTCGCGGGACACAAGTCGATGTGAATGAGAGGAATACAGAAGACACGGGGGAGGTTTTTTGAGTGGTAGAGTGGCATCGAGGGAGACACGCCGGAAGGGATCGAATCGCGTTTCCCCTCGATTGACGACGCGCGTAACGTCGCCCGAGCGACATATGGCCGTCGCTGATTGCACCGCGCGGTTTCACTTTCAACCACGCTCGTACCGCGAGAGCGCGGTTTCGTATCCGTGATAATGACCCGTTCTGACCCTTCTGTAACCACCCCGGCTCGAATTAATACACCGGCTACATGTTTCTTGAGCAAGTATTTGAGGTGGGGAAGATTTGTTCAAATTTTCCGAGATTTTAAAGTCGATTGATATAATTCTGAATATCATATCTTTCAGATATCAATTGAAACCACTCCTTTTGTGTTGTTATCATTATATAAAAAAATGTCCTATCTAAAATTAACATGAGGAAAAATTTTAAATTTAGTAAAATTAAATGAATTTTTCAATAAACAATCATATTAATTTTTAATAAATACAATCAAGATATTGTACTCTAAACTTAATACATTATTCTTGAAAAATTATTTTGTCGTAATTAATTATTTTAATATCATTTAATATATTCATACAAAAAATAAACACACAGATTCAATTATTTATTTATTTGCGCAATTATTATATTTTTTATCTATTGTTATTTACTTGTATCTTACTTGATTTAAAAAAAAAAATTTATTTAGCAAATTCTTTTCGTAGCCAGTGTCTCAATAATTAAAAAAATTTATGATCTTTATTATAATAAATATAAAAATAATATTAAGCAAAAAAAATATTGTTGGAAAATATGAATAGAATCCCTTTCTTCATTGTTTTTAAAAAGAATTCTGTAATTATAATTGAAAGAATAATCAAGTATTTTCGTGCGAAAGAACATTATCTTTTCTTTGCGCTTCTACATTGATTGTAACGCAATAAATTGCGCGAAAGAAAAATTACTACACTATCAACGATATAGGCCGTGCGCAATAATGAGAAACTCCTCACGCACGATGGGGTGTTTCGAGGCACCTCCGTATACGAAGGGCGAAGAAAGGTACTACAAGGGTGGCTGCTGCCCCCTGGGGAGCCCATTGTCCGGAACACCCTGATTAAAAACCCATTCCCCGATTCTACTCTTTAACCGGATGTTCAAAACCGAAATCCCGAGACCGTTGTTCGATTTTCAGCATGCACGCGCAAAAAAGGAGCTTCGTAAAGACGGGATTATTATTCAAGAAGCCCGTCATTATTTAATTGCCGAGATATGAATACGTTAAGCAAATTTTCAGCTTTTTCACACACATTGTATGATTATGTATATATGTTAGAAAAAAATATACGTACAAAAAAGAACGTTTTAAATGTTATAATATATATATAGAATAATTCTTTAAAAATTATTCTAAAGCAAAAGTAAAAAGTAAAAAACAAAAGCCCTATAAAATATCTAGCTATTTATCTTCTGCGGTTTAGCGTGATTTTTCTCGTTTAATTAAATCAAAAATAAAGATAAATAAAATACGAACAAACAAACATGCTTTACAATGCGCAGCATATACACCATAGTCGATGTATAATAGTAATGCAAGGCAAAAGGAATACGAGCTCTAATACAGTACGGCTGCGAGGCATGCCATACGTTAATTCCGGCGATAAAGCGCAATCTGTCTGATCGACGCGACGATCGTGCGTGATTATGATTGAGGATGATTAGTCGAAGAGAGAAGAGCGAGGCGAAAGAGAGAACGACGCGGAATCGTTGTTGCGTCAACGTCGAAAGCGCTCGCCATCTACGGACGTCATTAGTCTCGTTGACACCCCTCGGCAAATAATTACCGGCGCCTCTCACGGTAGCCTACCTCCTTTGACTCTCACATTATGTGCGTCGAGCTATTATTTTATATCGGAAAATGACGCTAAACTACTGCGACGTTTTTTTTATGAAATAATTGCACAAGAATACTCACAGAATTTCCATCGGCTGATAGTTATCAGCTGGCAACTACTACTTGATACTTGACTGCTGTAATGAGCCTATAATAGAAACAGAAGAAACAATTCATATTAGTTTATAAAAAATAAAGGTGTTAATATAAACTGTTTTCATTCTTAATTTTAGCAGCAAAGTTCTTTATTTTACCTGGATAATTTATGAATATAATTTTCTCCACGGATTAATCTTTCATAACACTGTAAAGACTCTTTTGAACTAAAAATAAAAGCTGTCTAAGGAAATTATTAGTAATTTTAATAATCTCTTCCCATGAAGTATATCAAGATGAAGAAATCTTCTCGTGAAAGTTTATTGGTAGATCATATGTACGACGGCAAATTACATGTAGATAACATGGCATGGGTTGTCCGTACGCATACTACTATATAGAAAGTGTTCGCGTTACATGGAACATGTTCCATAGTAATAAACTCATGATCTCGTTAACCAGATTAATGAGCAACAGTCCGCGATTACGTTCTCGCCTGTACGCGCGATCCTCAGAGGAGTACTACTACCGGCACTAAAGTTCACAAAGACTTTCGAGTAAAGTCTGGCGAAGAGCTCGCACGATAAATTCCATTACTCATTGTGGCCGATCGTTAGTAGATACATCGCATGGCCGCTCGCGCGAGCACGGTATTAAGAACGGCGGCCCTATTTGTGGGGAGGCGCGGAGAGAGCGGGTCCGGGCCGCTGTAATTTGCATCTCGATTCAATTCCGGCTGGCATACCTCAAGGAGAAAACTTGTCCATCATTAGGTGTCCGAACGTTACTCGTTAACGTCGGACGCTGATGAGCGTACCGGTATCGATTGGGCCCCGCGAGAGTGAGAAGGCGCGCGCGAGAAAGAGAGAGAGAGAGAGAGAGAGAGAGAGAGAGAGAGAGAGAGAGAGAGAGAAGGACCCGCGATAAAAGGTACGGCGCGCCACGTAAGATTGCGGCAGAGAAATATTAACCAAGAGAGGCTGACAGTAATGCTCCTTTAGGATCGCGCAGAGGCCACGCATTAACGACAGGTGTTGCGATACGACCTGACCCCATCCACGGAAATTTGGTTGTCGATTGATCGCGATCGCGCATGAGTTTGTTGCAAGTATAATCATAGTTTGCAAGTAAAAGGGAATTTTCAAGTCGGTGTCAAAGAGAAATATTGTCTAATAATTTAAATTCCCACTTATTTAACATTGTGATCAAACTTTAATCTTTAATTTTTAATTTTTGTTATTTTTTCCTCCTTTCTGAATTATATTAACATATAAATAATTTCAAAAGTGATATTTGTAATATTTGTAATTTTTCGTAAAATTGATAATATCTTTATTTATAATTAAACATAATTATATACGAAAATATATACATATAATTTTCTATTTTGTATAAAAGTATAATAAAAAAATTAAATTTAAAATATAAAATAAAATTTACAAAACATAAAATTTATTCATTCTCTCTTCTCTATAAAAACATTGAGGCGCATACAGCGATAGCTGCGCTAACGGTGAATTTATTGGACGTCGTTAGAAAATATCTATGATTTCGCGATTATTATGCGTTTACGCGTATGATTTATTATAGGTGAGAAATCATGGATAAGAGACCCATCGCCGTGTAAAGGATATCGATGTGGCGTGCAATAAATAATTATCGTGGCGCAGCCGGTATCGTAAAATAGTTCGACGCGGTTAATTAGGCAGCCGTGTAATTGATGAGGGGCGATCGTTCGAGCGCGAAAGCTTCTTGGCGTTTCGCTCTTCGATTTGTTGCTTGCTTCCACTGACGCGCCTGTCTGCTCGATTTTAACGGCTATTGAGGACGACATTCTTGATTGACTTGGTTTTCCTAGCGTTATTTTGTATAAAAATATGCGAAGCAGCTTTAATAAATTGAATGTTTTCAAATGTAAAATCACAGTATATTTTTCAGGCATTTTAATAAAAATATAATGTACTTTTTTTTCTAAATATAATTCATTATATATAAGTCAATTTGAAATTTAAAATTATTCTATATTTTAAGCTAAAATTACATTTATGTTAAAACGACCATGAAAAAAAGAAAGATTATTCTAAGATGAAGAGAAGATTCAGCAGCATTTAATCTTAAAATTCCATATTGAATCTTTTTGATCATATCTTTTTTATTCATTAAATATCCCTAAATGTATTTAAAAGATCAAATTATAATATAAAACATTTTAGAAAAATGTTGATCTGAAATCTTGAGATAACTAATCAATCTAACGACAAACGTATCGTAGGTTTAAACAGAAATGTCAAAAAATCTTGTTTCTAATATATTATAACTTTATGCATGTGATTATCGTAACCGAATTATGTTATATTTGTTGCAGAGATATATGACATAGCCAGTACAAAGCAGATAAAGCTCGTCGAAGCCTAAGAGACATTGCGTCGGTCAACCCTTCGTCGTCCGTCACAATCGCCTCGTCCGAGCGTCTTCGGCAGTATTTCATAATTAGCTAGACAATGGCGACAAAGAGACTCGTGACTACGTAATAAAATCCCTTCTTATTATCCTTCCATCGCGCGGGAATGCAATGCGCGCTAGTGTTTTTCTGCTCCATGAATCTTTTAGTCGAGCGCGCTCGACGACGACTCACCAACTCGACGGGGACACGCTCCCCTCGAAAAATGGTAAGCTGATTCAGTTGTTTACCGTCTACCTGTTCACCTGTGCGACTCTAGAGAAGAGATCTTACAAAAGCTAAATTAGATGCAAAGAGAAGTGAAAAGCGTTAGCGCGTTGCACAAGGGGATGCGCATCTAAAAACAAGCGTAAGCACTTGTACCTTTTCTCGAGCACGTAATTCTCGTCATCTGACGCAAGTCAAGATGATCTTATATAAAAGAAACTATAATTTATAATTAAGACAATGAAATCGTAAACTAATACTTCAGAAATTTTCTGAATAAAATTAAGCGCTTTGAAATAAATTGCTTATTGTAATAAATATCTACAAAATAGTTAGCTTCCGAAATTTTATTTATGGACTATAACGCTATTTAAGATGATATTTACGTTTAGAAAAGAATTCGTGAAAAAGATAAATATTTATATCTGTATTCTTTTTCATATCTAATCTCAAACATGGTTACCCCCAAATATATTATCTACCGTACTAGATAAAAGTAAAAAAATATATATATATTTAACATTAAAGGTAATACACCTGCTTTAATGCTTTAATCTCGGCATGTTGAAGCGTTTAGGATAACGTAACCAGCGCTTCCCGACAACTCAACGAGAGCGAGTGCGTACACAGGGAAGCTGGTAGCTGGTTTTCGGCGCAAGAGGTCATCGCGTGGTCGGCTCTTCCTTTGAGAGTGGCGAACGTTAATCAGTCGGCAGGACCGGGAGGAGAGAAGGAGCACGGCAGGACCGGGAGATTAATTAAGCTGTAATTACTGGACAGCCTCTCTAGTTGCTAATGGGCAACCCGATATCCGTGAAAGGCCGCGTAACACCGCGTGAATAGACGGCCCGGCCGCTGACCGTCAGCCTCGCCAATGATTATTGAGCTTCGATATATTAGCGAATATTCTGACAAGCGCTCCTCTTCGCCCCCCCCCCCACCTTCTCCCCTCAAGATTCCTCTCGATCGATCGCGCGAAGAGTTCTTAAAAAATTCTTCTCTCAGAGTTGAGGATTTAAGTCGATAATAATTTCAAAGAATATAAATTGCGATGCTACAGAAGCAGATATAATTTAAACAAAAAGCGATATTTCCAATACTGTGTTAAAGTGTTAGTTATAGGTCGAGCTTAAAAAATATTACTTGGTTTGAGTCTAAAACTCTAAGATTATACATACATGTCTTCTTGTATGCATAACGCAAAATAAAAATTTTGGAAAAGATCGCAATATATTGTAAGAAAGTACAAAATAGTAAACTAATATTTTGATTTTTATAAAAATATTAGGCAATTGTATTATTGTCATAAATAAAAATGCGATTATTATTATGAGAATATTATAATATTATATATATATATATATATATATATATATATATATATATATATATATATTGATTTTACACAATCTTCACTGATAATCGAATCAACGTATTAAAGTCAGAATTTAACCAGAATGAAATCGAGAGATTCTTGCCGGATAGCCTCGTGGTCGAGGGCAAAAACATGAGGGAGATCGATTATCCTTAAAGAAAGGGAAGAAGAACGAGGGCCCGTAGGCCAAGAGAAGGGACCGTGGGTCCCTGTAGCGGACAACGACAGCGGCGACGACGAGATTCCGAAAGGTAATTACTCCGTGCTATGTATAAACAATGGCGCCCGTGCCCCTTGTTGCTCGTGAGAAACAAAACCACGGTCAGTCCGGCGCGCCAGGTGGGGCCCCAATGGGTTGCTCCGTGCATATACCTGTCCGCGGTAACTGATATGCCCGAAGGAAGGGGAAAGAGGTGGAAAGCGAGACGAGGGGGGAGGAGGGGGCCGCCAGTTAGGCCGCGGAGATTATGCCTTTAACGTCTCGTGCAATGAATTACATAAGCATTAATCAGCAGGGTGGCCCGGGACCCGGCCAAAATCGCCCATAACCGAAACAATATGCCGGAGAAAAGAAGAACGGCTGGCCGGTCGGCTCGCAGTTTCCGCTTCAACGATCTCGTGGCTACTTTCCAGTGTGTGACTTCGTACTTTCTTGATTTATGAAAATTGCGTTGCTAAGGATTATGCCTTGTTTGTTATATTATTTATAAAAGAGATAATAATAGTAATAAATATTAGCGAGATAATTTTATTTCGCAATTTCTGTGCGGTTTTATTATTTACAAAAGTGAAAAATCGAATTAATTAAAAATTAATATAGTAATCTTGTTTTGATTAATATAAATTGTCAATAAAAAATTATTAATTTAGTTACTAAACAAAAAGCATGACACCAACAATATTTTTATAAGATTTATCCATAAATAAAATTTATTTACATGTAAGAAGAAAAAAAAATTTCTTTTCTATCCAGAAGTAGTCAGGCGAAATCAACGAGGATCCAATCCCGGATCAGGTGACGAAGCGGTACGCGATAATACCCTGGTATGGGCCCGTCTTTGCTTTCCCTTATCACGCTCCCGTTTCTTTCCCGTTCGGCTGCATCTCCCGACTGTTAAATATTCAAGGGAACCATTCCGCTGCTCTCTCGCTGTATCGCGACAGAGGCCTACGCCCCGGCTGGCAACAATGAAAACGGTTGCATACTAACCACCCACACGTTAATCGTCAATCCTGTTAACGTCGCCGACAGGGCGGGCGCGCCTCTCCCGTGCCGAGGGATCATCCCTTAATCCGTTCATTCGCATCTCTGCAGCCCCTGAGAGCCACCTACACCCACATGTACTACGAGCGAGTAGCTTCGAAACTTGCACCCCAACAGTCGCATCCCTCTTTATGTTCATCTCTCTCTATCTCGGTTCCAATCTGCAGTTTTCTCCTTCCATCTCTGGCTTTGTGACCCCTCGTCTCTGTTCTTCGGCGTGCAAGCGCGTACGCGCAAACGCGTACCATGACATCGACAATTCGTATTATTCACGCAATCTCGCGTGTATACAGAAGTGCTCTCTCTAAAACACTTGCCGAATCCTCTGCTTCGATTTAAATTGAATTTTTCCAAAATGACAATATCAATAGTCATCAAGTTCTAAGCGATTAAACATATATGTGAACAGTTTTCGATAAAGTAAATTTTCGTAAACATTTAATAAATTTATAATGAGTTAAGCTTTCTTTTAATTTTTATTTGCAATTTATTTGCAAGATATTTAATTTAGAAATTATATTGTATAAACTTCTATAATAATATGACATTTGATCAAATTTTGATTATATTAAAAAAAAAATTTTATAAGAAACTTATTCTGATTAATAAATGAAAATTGTTTGCAATGTTAAAAAAAAATTTAAATCTTTATTATCTATATCATCCAAAAAGGACTATATCTAATCTAAAAATAAATTAAATAATAATTTTTTCATCAAAAACTTGTTCATCGCGGTTTATTCCCATGCGCATGATATCTGATTACAATCAGTCGCTACCGAAATCTGAGTGTAACATCCGAAGGTCTGGCTAAACATCTCGGAACGGGACTTATAGGATTACCAGAGATCGGGATGTATGACGATTAAAATCAACGATGTCGCATCGTGCTATCGATTTCCTACGCTAAGCGCATCATGTCGCCGCGAAGAATCGATTCCGGGTGCCGGTGATGCTCGCAGGTGAAGCGAGACACCGGCTTGGAAAAAAAAGAGGATCTCTTCACGCGCTGCAAACGGCCCGCGACGGGTCAGCTCGTGATGAAATGCGCACGCAAGTCATCCGGACCCTATGGACCGCGCGCGCGCGTTTCGACCCCCGAGATCCATTCAACGCATGACCTCCGATACCGAGAAGACAAGGATCAGGAGGAAGAAAAAAAAAGAAGAGGGGAGAGAAAACGGGGACGCGCCTTAATAAACACGTCTTACAAGAACGCCGCAGTGCATAATCCGCACGAGCTAGAAACCGAGAGCAAGAATAGATAAACGCCCTTTCTCATTCTTCTCTCTATTCCGCTTCTCCCTCTCTTTCTTTCTCTTTTCGACTCTCCTTTCACCGGGTAACGCGGAACACAATGGATAAATGAGATTTTTTGCGAGCGATTGAGATCCGAGAGCGGGAAGAGGAGAGTGGCGGTCGGGATATAGGAGAGAGGGAGGATGAAGATCGGGGGGAGGGCATCATTGTCTCCCCGGGGAGAGACCGAGAGTGTACCGATGATAGGGTGCATCCCTCGGGAGCGAGGGCTCGAAGAAAGGGTTGACAGGGGAGGCGAAGCTTTTAATACTTGCGGTACCGTCCTGCCATTGTCGATAAAACGCATCGGCTGGATTACCATAAGTACGCCATGCCGAGAGTAAGAGAGAATGAGAAAAACAAGAGATCGCCTTTACGCTTATTAAAGAAATATCTATTGGCTGATCCAGCGTGATATCCAAATACACGATCCCTTCGCTTGTTCATAATTTTCAAAGTGAAGTTATTTGTTTTCGTTACAATTCTCGTTACAGAGATGAAGAATTTTGGATGTAAATAAAGATAAGAATAAAGAAAAAACTTGTCTTTATAATTAATATCTAATCATATCAAAGGGAAATTAATATTTTATTATATTAAGAAAAATATATTTTGTTACCTTAATTTAATCTAACACAAATAAATATTTCACGCAATATAAAAATATATATTTTTTAATTGAAAAATAATTTTTAAAATATGATAGTCTGTTTTTTTGTTGCAGCCTCTTATATCAAATTTTCATATACATTTAAGTTTTCGATCTATATATATATACTTATTCTTTTTTTAATTTTAATTATTAACTCTTTACTTGAAAGAAGAAGAAAGCTGAAGACAATCCCAAAATTTTTTTCCTCTAAAACAATTTTAATTGACATATAGTACATTATCATAAAAAATTTTATCTGTTCTATTATGTGATGCTATTATTCATTCAAACGCGCAACAAACGAGTAAATAATTTATAATAAACTCCTCCCAAATGCTACTTTTCCATTTTTAATAACATAACGTTATATATTTCGTGCGGACAATAATAATTTTGTTAGTATTAGATAAGCGTCTAACGTTACGAAGTGGATATCCCGACCCAGCTCGAGGAACAGATTTAAAAGGACCACGATCCTCGCGCAAGGAGACGAGAGTCGAGCGCGGCCGGTTCTTCTCCTCTTCTTTCTCTTTCCATCTCTCTTTCTCTTTCAGGATCACCAAGGATCGAATTCATTCGCTTGGGTCCGTGTGCACGGCTCGTACATCAACCTGTCATAATTAATAGGGCCTTTTTGTGCGCCCCGAGTCTACCCCTGCATCTTAACACTTTGTCTTATACGTGCGATGCAACGTACCGTGCGGACGGGCTATTTATGCTATTATACTATCGTCCGTACAAAAGTCGCGGACGGACGGTGGGAATGGGGGAATTTATGACTGCTCGACGTTCATTTCCGTATTGCAGCCACGCCGAAGTGCATCGTGCGTACATTAGGCGACGATGATTCTTGAACGGAACGAAAGATCCTCGCGGGCGAAATCGGAGCGGTCTTCCTTAATGGCGAAAAACGGACAGGGTTCTTTTATTATATGTACCAAAAACTACATCGCATTTTATATGCCTTTTTCGTAAGTTGACATAAGATTAATTATACTAAAATTATTTAATATATTTATAAAACAATTTATATACACGCGTGTGTGTATGATTCTCGGAAATATATTACATATATATATATTATTCATGTTACTCGTGCGTTAAGTAATATTTTTAATTTTAATTTCACTAGAAGAAATAAAAACAAAGATAATTTTTCAAAAGAGAAATATTCGCACAAAGCAATAATATAAATTATATAAATATAAATTATATAAATACAAATATAAATTACTCAGAACGCTCAAAAGATTAACCAACAAAAAATATCGCATACAAGAACTTTCTTGCTCAAAATATATCGTAAGTGCGCGATTATGAATATTGCAATTAATCCTATATGGAATTAAACATATAGCAATAATCGATCTTTCTCCCCTTCTGCGATAAAATTCGCGAAGTTGATACCGCAACGGCGAATTTAAATCTTAATTCTCGGACCCGTGTGTTAAAGCAAACCGTGAAACCGTACTATTATAAATGAAGGTTCTGTGCGTTCCCAGTTTCGTGTTTACAAATTGGCGAACTGCCGACACAACGACAATAACGACGAAGTCGACGACGACAACAACGACGACGACGACGACGATGATGACGACGACGATAGTGTAAGAGCCCACGGTGCAAGATTTCGACACCGGCGAGAGTCGGGCACGGCTAATTAGGGGAGCCCTCCGTGTCATAGCGAGTAAATTAATTAGAACGCTGATTAATGTCGGGATATTAATCCGGGCCCCGGAATCATACAACTTTGCGATTTACGAGAGGGGGAAGATCATTTTTATTTCCGAAGAGTGTTACGGACATTTGTAATTATCAATGTCAGACATATTCAATTATTTAAAGATGCAACTCGTGCGCTAAAGTGCGTCAGTTCTTTTAGCTTAGCATTAGTCTCAATTCAAATAAATAAATCGACATTATATATGAAGATTTTGTAATGTTTTCTATTTACAAAGATGTTTAATTTTGCAGCAGCTAAATAATTGAACTTGGATTCAGATCCCTCGTATTCTCACGAATATTTCCTCTTCTTGCTTATCTACGCAAGAATCCAAACTACGAAAGAAAATTGCAAACGGACACTCGGTATACCGTCTACGCGCGTATACAATACACACATCCGCATCCTCGGCTTTATCTTTCAAAAGTAACATGGAAGGTGAGACCGAGCGTTTCTCGCGCGCTTTTCCCTCACGCCAGCCGCCTCTTTCCTTTTCTTCTTCCTCATCTTTCTTCTCTCGGCAATCGCCGTTGCTCGATGCAACGCTCGATGCTACGCAGCGCGACCACTGACGGACGTACGGACGTACCGCAATACGAGGTACGCCATGGCATAGTATGTACGGTGTTACAGCATGCCATATGCCATATGGCTAATGGCTTCCGCGTTGCTAAGCGTCATTGATAGCACCAGCCGAACCTATATAGCGGTGGATCCATGCCTGCCCATCTTCGTAGAACCGCGATAGCGTCTCTTGTTAAATCCCGACGTACGTTCCTCGACGAATAGGACCGAGTCTTATTTTGCGCGAAGATACCAACGATCAGATATTATCGCGGATACGTTTGTGTGCCACGTACGAGTCATCTCGGAAAGCGTAATAATAGACGCGATACGTAATATAAGAGGTAATGCGAAATAATATATACGTTATAATAATCATAATATGATGCCATATAAGACGATTAATAATTATATGTAATGTGGTGAAAGATGTATGTGTGAGATAAATTTTCTAATATTATTAATCATATATATATATATATATGTACTTAATATACTATATCAGCTCAAAAGGGAAAGAAATATTCATTTATTACGTGTATCTGTAATTTATGACATTTTTGACATTAATATTATCTCATTAAATTTAAATAAATTATTAAAGAAAATTATTGTTATTACAAAAATATCATCGCATAAATGTTAGAAATATTTTTTCACACATTTAATATCATATTAAATACAGATGAAAAAAACGATAAAATAATAAATTTCTTACAAAGTGACTAAATATTAATCTTTCTGAATAGTTTTTTAAAGTTTTTTACAGACTATCAGTACTCTTCCAATAGTGCCATATATAAAATAATCTAGTATGCTGTTTCATGCATGCCAGGTCAGTTTTGATCATTAATTTACATCCGTAATGATTCTAAACATAAAACCAGCAATCTCATCGAGGCTTGACGTCACAAATATTTTCGCAAATCATCAGATATACAATCGTTTCTGTATATCTAATAGTTACGACTCTTTCAGCCCTCCATCGTAAGCTTATTATATACAAATCGCCAAAGCGTCGATCGCAAAGTACTTTCGCGATGAGCAACGATCCGTGGGAAAGATCGTAGAAACTGTCGTCCACTTTAATCCCTATCGTTTGTTGCTATCTACGGGGCCGGCTCGAGCGCTATGCACTTCTATTGACTCGCGCCACGGTTAAACGTCGAGCTGGACGATACTATTCGCGTCGACTTCTCACGAACGAAACCGCGATGTCATCTTCCTCTTCGGATTCCTCGACGGCGTGCAACAATGAGCATCGACGCGACGCGACGCGACGCGACGCGAGGGGCGAGGGGGAGGGGGTTCGATACAACCAGCTACAATACAACTTCCGCCGTTTGATCGGATATATTGAATACATTATTATGTATTGTGTTTTAATTAAGAAAATATATGTTAAAGAATGAGGTTCTTCAATTATGTGTATGTATACTTGAAATATTGAAATTCCTAAAGATATATACATGTGTACATGTTTTTGGGATGATTCAAGTTAAAAGATTCAATAAATTTATGTGATAATTAAAGGATTGTACGCGTATAATCTGACTTTTTATGAATAATGTGATTAAATATTAAGGATTTTTCTATGCCATATGTATATCCATCTAATAATCTGTGATTTATTCACCTATCTCTCATCTTGAAAAATTTTATCCCGAAAATAAAATTCATTTCGAGAAAGTCACATTCATGATTCTGGATCTTCGCAGACTTATATATCCACGGAAAAAATGAATTTTCGGACATATACTTTTCTACTTGTCAGATCTATCGGCACGAAGAGTATAACCGTCGCACGCGCAGTGACAGCCGATCGTTTCCTGATATAAATATGCAACGTGTCACCCGGGAGGTCAACAGCTCGGATTCCTCGATGGTCGGGTGCACATGCACATGCGTGCATATTCCACGGGCGGGCCAAGAAAGAAAGAGAGAGAGAGAGAGAGAGAGAGAGAGAGAGAGAGCGCGCACGCGTTCACACAGTCGCGCCGGCTAAACACATGTGCATATGTGTATTGTATACGTGTGTGCATACGTTAATCCTCCACAATGGGATCCTCCACAATGGCCTTTGTCCGTCGCGCTCGTGAAAAGAAATGAAAAACGAGAGGCTCCTCTCAGCGGTTCCTTCTCGCTGGAATACGTGCGTACGCGAGTATGTCCTTCCACCGTGTTTTCCTATACGCACCTTTTTGTATTTTCTCCACTTCGGCCATTTTTCATATTTGTCGGTATTTCGTTGTGATGTTAGTGCGAAATATGTTAAAATCTTTATCTCTACTGTAATTGACACATTTTTATGTACCTATCAAATATTATTTCCTACGCATTTGCCCTTCTTCTTATAAGAGATATTGATTTAACTCTTCTCTCTCTCTCTTTCTCTTTCTTTCTCCATTAAAAGAATCTAATTTCCTTTATCTGATTTTATTTTCGCGACTATTTTCTTCTTTATACTAATACATATCTTCATTACTTTAATGATACTTTTTATTCATTGATAGTTTATTTTATATTGTAATTAAATAAGAAAGATTGTTTTTTTTTCTAAAGCTTCTCATTTGCTCGAATGTGCTGTTAGTAGTAGCGAATACAATAAATTGTGACTATACTTATTCATTCAACTAGAATTTAATTGCTGCAAAACGTCATTATACATTGAACCATTGACTCTTCTGAGCGCAACCAAACAAATTAAAATATCGCAATTTCAGTCTAGCAATATTTCATTCGCTAAAATAAAAAGCGATAATATTGTCTCTTTCTTGTGATACAGGATCTAAATAAACTTCGCTCGCTCATTCATTCAATCTGCTTCTCCTCTGTGCCCCTCCTTCCCTCCTTGGCCCTTCAATCGCACGGACGAGGTTGAGGGCGAAAAAAGCGAACCGTATGTGCACCAACGGTTTTTAGAGCACACGACGGTAATAGAGTCGCTCGCCGGCGGCGAATCATCGACTGGAAAATCGGTCCCGGGCCGGCTCCAACTCGAACTCGCGACAAAAACGGCCGCTGGAGCTTGTTCCGAGTTCCGCAATGTCACGCAGCTTGAAGAGAGAGCGTCGAAGGACGAAAAAATTTCTCGCGGATCGTCGTGAAATAGTCGACCGGCCACGATAATTTGGGAAGGGACCCTCGTTCATCTTGGACGAGAATCGGTCTCGCTCTAATTGCGCTCGACCCTCCGACGATCCTCGGATCAATGGACAATTCGTGACAGTACTCTTTCGTCGCGAATCGATATTCGAGAATGCGTTAAACTTCTGATGTACACACTCATGTCTCATATAGTGAGCATATTTATTTTAATGACTACGTAAATTACATTTCATGTTTAATTTCATTTTCTCTCGCTGTAATTAAATTTTTCAAAACAGTTTCAGAAAAATATTTTTCAAAAAGTTTTATCACTGAATCTTTATTCTTAATTAAGCAAAAATTATTTTTTCGTTTTATTTATCAACTAATATTTTAGACTTGCATTTAGACTAGCAATTTAATAAGATAAAGTAGATTTTAAATAGATAAAATAAAATGTAATACATAAAATTATTTTATACGATCATTTTTAATGTAAGATTAAATTCTTGATAAAAATATTTTAATAACCAAACTCATCACTTGATATAAAACCTGTCAGATGTTTGACATTTTCAATTTTATCCCTTGAATATTTATTTCTTTAAAAATTGAATAATTCTTTTTTACAATGTTACGCGATATATCCAGAAAGGATACTAAAGATAGTTGCTTAATAGATTATATTATATCATACTCTGTAAATAGTTCCCCACGAAAAAAAAGAAAATTTTTGCTTCGACTAATAAGTTCGATTCGTCAAAGCGAGACCGCGCCATGCAATCGAGTAGAAGCATAATGACGAGAAATACGTAATATCTGGCTAATTGGGTTCGATAATAGGGCGGCGATTGACGATACGGATAATAGGCAGAAATGGATTTCTAGCCGTTAATTCGAAGATCTCACGGAGAGGAGGAGAAGAAATCTCTCTCCGACTTTCATTAGCCCGTCAAGAGATCGTGTACCGGCAAAGGCGTTAATCTGGCAGAATTAATCCGACTCCGGTCGGATGCTTTCCCTCGATATGCCACGAACAACGAGAACGCGAATCCGACCCTCGATTCCGCGAGCTGCCTTCGACCCTCTCTCAGCTTGATATCGGTTCAAAGTGAACGCGCACGAAGGGAGACTCTTCCATCTTTTGTCGCGAAACGTCCCGCCTCGTTTGTAAACGCTCTGTCGTGATACTTTAATTAACCGCGGAACAAACCCCCGGATTTCGAACAGGAATTCTGCTCGTGGTCTTCGATAACATGTACCTAGCGCGTTAAAAGTTTTCGCGAATCATATGTAATTATCTGTCATTTTTATGAATACAACATTATGTCAAACTGATTAAAATTTAGCTAATTAAAGATCAAACTTATGTTAGAATCAAATAACAGCAATTTTAGATAAAACTTCGACTCTTTTTCCAACATTTTATTATGTCTCGATAAAATAAAATAAAATATAATTTTTCAGCAAAGTTAAAATTATTCTTGTTGCAATAATTATATTGTATAAATCTAATTACGGTGATCAGTTAATTGAAATTCGTAGAAAGTTACGGAACATGTCAGTAATAGATAATTTTTTTTTCCACGTTGATATTATAATTTCATAAAATCGTTCAAAGAAATGAACTCTCGAAATTTGACGCAAACTTTACGGGACACCCTATAGACTTCAAGTAGCTTTCCCCGATAATACGATCAGAATAAAATTTCCGACAAGACGCTGATCGCTACAGTGCTCCGCTATAGCCGGCGGCGAAGGCAAGTTTCCCAGGCAGCGAACGCATCGGGGAGCGGCAACGGGCGCGTCTCGATGATTTTATTAGCCGGTAACGGTGCCTAATTCGACGCAAAGCCGCTAATCCGGCAGAATTAATCCGTCCTCGGTCGGTCGCTTGCCATCAATGTGGCGCGACGATAGGGGGTGGCGTACATCCCCGTGCCGGAGCAGACCTCGATTATCCGCAGCCTCTCGACGGAACCCTCCCCCCTCTTCTCCCACCGTTCGTGATCCTACCCTGGCGGCGCGTTACGTACGCACTCACGCACGCGGGCACGCGTGCAAACTCGTCTCCGTCAAGTTTCGAGTGAGTTTGTCGAAGCCTCGCTCGATCGCCTCTCGACAACAGAGATAGATAGAGAGAGAGAGAGAGAGAGAGAGAGAGAGAGAGAACAGAAGAGAGAAAGAGAGAACCACTTCAGAGATCTCTCCTGCGTGTCCCCGCGGATCCCGCAGGATGTGGCGCGCGGTGCGGCGGGAATCCCGGGGTGAAACCTGCCACAATGCCCGAACCCCGAGAACGATATCGCGTTGCTACGGTGACGGGCGCGGCGAGCGGGAGGAGAGCCGCAACGCGACTCGACGCGCGATCGAGGTGCATTATTAAAAGCCGAACGAGTACTTTGTAACGAGTTAAATGTGGCCGACGTCCACGTTCGCACCCTCGGCACCCGTGCCCCGGCGTTACTTCGCGTTCCCGATTATGCGTGCGCGACATCCCTTTCGACGTTAGCGAGATATACGTGAAATCATCCCCGTTCACGTATGTGCGTAAGAGTTTTCATCATCTTCACGAGATCGAAGAAATTATGCGATATTTACTTGAAGATAAAATACGAGTTATAATTTTTTTATTCTGTATTGATAATCTTTTTTGAAATAAAAAGTTGTAAGTTATAAAACTCTATTAATATCTTAAAATTTTTATTTATGATACTATACTCTATCTGTCCCTCTTTTTCTCATAGTTGTGTTCTAAGGTATAGTAAAACTTTTTTAGTCACAATTATTTATTATTATTTTTAATAATATTAATAATTATTATCATCATCAGTTTAAAAGAATAAATCGAATAAGAATGCGGGTTAATTTTTCTAAAAATATTTTTCAAGTAAATTATTATTTTTTTTTTAATTTTGCGAAACTTTGATGATTATAACATAACAGATTTGATGAATATTGCATAAAATCCATGCTCACACTTAATAGTAAAAGGATCTATCTTACATGTCAAGATACCGCGAAAATAACATTAGCCATCTACTCCCGTAATCGATTCATTGCTTCTGGGCGCGCGTTCGTTCTTATATGGTCGTCCCAATTACAGGCTCCATTGACTAGAACGTTAATGATTTCATTTCATAAAATAATAGGGGTACCTTTCTCTCCTTTTGCAATGTCATTTGCTTTACGACCGAGCGGATCAATTCGCCGACATATGCGCGCGATAAAACACCCATTGGAATCCGAGAACGGGTTACCACAGGCGTCGAGACGAACGCATGGCCACCCGGTATATCCGTATCGTTTGACATTTTCGTGAGCTTGTTTGTTTTTACAATTGCACATGTATGATATGAAAACACGATAGGCTAAAGCAAAGCGTATTAATTTTTAATTTATTAATGCGCTATTTTATTTCTTTAATTATTCATTATCAAAATTATAGAACAACGCTTTGAGTAATAAAATTATTTCGTTTAAAAAGACAATTTAAACACAATTGTTTTTTTTTATTTTAATATTATAAATTGTGTTTTTTTCCAATATTTTTTATTATTTACTGAAATAAAATAAAAAAACGAAGATTGATAGTATCGAGATCTAGATCGACTTTCTCTTCGTACTTTAATCATTGTGTCCCATGACACGTTACAATGATACGTCATATTAATGTCGCGTGCTTACATCTACGATGACGAGCGAGTACGGTGCACCCGCGAAATTACTGCCGCACAATTTTATCGTTGCCGTATAATTTACAGGGACTCGCCGAGCCTTTCGCGCGGCAACGAACAAGGGAAACGTCGCATATCGCATATTTTACTCGACTCCTCTTGCGTTGTAAATTCACGAGAGGCAGCCATGCGACCGGCTCGACAATGCGCTCGAGTCTCCGTTTGCTCTCCGGCGCGGAAAACGCACAAATACGCTGCCATACTTGAGGCTTATTGCGATGTAAAGCTAGTATCGCCACATTTCCTACAGTCGAGAGAAAATTTTGTCTAAAACGATTAACTCTGGACGATAATATCTGTCTCACATGTACCTTGATGACCTGAATCAATGATAGAAATTAAGGGAAGAGAGATCCTGTACTTGAATCTTTTTTACTATAAAAAGTAGAATAGCTGCGAAATAAAATCTCTCTCAATGTATTATATCGCTCTCAATATATTATTTAAAGAAAAATAATACCAGAGTAAAATTGTATATAGCCATTTATAAATCGCCCAATTATGTATATTAGTTGAGACATGATAACGGTAATATTTTCGCTAATATAGTCATTACTGATTCATCATTATTTTCACGGTTGCTACATCGGAAAGAGAAACATTGCGATCGCAAATAAAGCTCATGATCGCGAATGCAAAAAGCGGTCCAAGTAATAGCTATCTATAAATTCATACGGCGCAAAGGATGGTAATACGTTATCGGCAGACATTAGCAAATGAGCAAAGTAAATAACGACGTCAATCCGCGCAGCGCTCGTATTAAGGTACTGCTCGGTAACGAGATCTCGATGGTGCGCAAGAACGACCAAACGAACGAAGCTGGAGGGTGGGGGGTGGGGGGGACTCCAGCTTATGTATAAATCGGCGTAAGAAGTCTAAGCAGCGCAATGTAAACGATTTTACGACGACGTGTTGGCCGGATGTAAACCACTTAACCGAAGGCAAATTGACTATACCGGAGCGCAGTTCGATTGGCGAGAAATCGATTATGGTTTCATTTTATTGGTCATTATAACGCGAGGACCAGAGACCTGACGCATTTCCAGAGAGCACGTCGGAGAAATTTCTTCTTTCTCTCGCTGTTTACCCGCTTGTTACCGCAAAAGAGATCCAAGAAATTTCTAAAACACCATTTACGAAAATTTCTCGACGCTTTAATTGGCACCACATATACTTCCGCATCGTATATAGCAAATAAAAATAAAAAATTTTTATATTTTTGTCATATATCCTAGCACTTATATTTTTTATTAATTTTGATAATCTTCGTATGTGTAATCTTATTTTTACTTCAATCAAAATAAATAATCTCCTATATATCTCTAACTTTTCTTTCGTATTTTGTTACGAGAAACAACATTCTTAATTATCTTATAAATTAAATTAATTTAAACAGTGATATTATTTTTAAATTATAAAATAATATTTTTATTTTTCATCTTAAAGTAGATAAAGCTAACGAAGCGATAATTCGTAATGAGTTAATTATAAAAAATAAAATAATTTCTCCTCAATTCTCTCTTTCAAACATTTATTTTAATTAAATGTAAAATATAAAAAAAAAAAATAGATAATTTTATTCACAAGTGCGATATCAAGTACTGAGTGTGTTTCATAATATGCGATTTAAGCGGATTCCAAAAATGGTACGTCTTCTCTTTCTCTTTCTCTCTCTAGATAAAATTAATAAAACAATACTCCATTATTGGACGGTGTTTCAGATAGGAGCGCTGAGAATATCAATCTAAGGAATCACTAGGAATCTCACGCGGACGCGATGCCCCGCGAATAAATTATTTTGCACTCCACGATGGCAATCACTGTGGTATTCATGCGACGCCAACGACAGAATTACTGTCGCCGTTTGCGATCTGTTTTCTCATCGCTGCTTTTCTTCTGCGTCTTTTTATTTCTATCCATAGTCAACTCTCTTCCTTCCCCCTCCCTCCCTCCCCATATCTATTTTATATATTTACCTATGATTATTATATGCGATTTATATATGTATCATATAAATATAATATGTAATGATACATCAATATAAGTAATGTAAGAGAAAAGATTTTATCTTTTTCTAACTTATGTCTTTGAGTCTAAAGATCTATAAATAGAAAATTAAAATGCCTCAAATAATATAATAAATTAAAGAAAAGTTAACTATTATTGTAAAATAGACAAGTGTTTATACGACCAAACTGGCAATTTATTGTTTGATTGTTCTATCTTCACAACGTTTCGACCATATGGTTTTGCTCCTTATCAAGTGAACTAACAATAACAATATTATAAATAATGATAGTCACGTTACAAATGAAATAAACGGAATTATGTGCCTACGTATAGTTAAAAAGTAGAAAGAGAAAAATCGAAATGTCAAACTGACATTGTGTCAACCACTATGTTTGGGATACTGAGAACGACTAAACGACCTTTATTAATCTATCGTATATGTTGTTTAAATTCTCTGTGTCTTTTTGAGAGTTAATAGTGTTGTCAAATTTTTTTAATAAAAAACATTTTAGCTATTTCTTTCTTTCTTACATGTTTTTCAGTATGCAGAATATCAAGCAAAGTCATGATCAAATTCTAATTTGTGTTTGCTGATTACGGAAAGATTACTTGCGTTCACTTGATAAGGACCAAAACCATATGGTCGAAACGTTGTGATAGAACAATCAAACAATAAATTGCCAGTTTGGTCGTATAAACACTTTGTTTATTAATTTATCTACTGGCGACATTTTAAAATTAAACATAAGAATTTATTGTAAAATATTTGTATTAATAGTCTAGTGACACGTAATAAACTTTTTTTAAAAAATATGCTAACAGATTATTTATTAAAAAATATGTATTTCGACATAAATATGGGAATACGAATTTGGTGCAAAATGCCATGATTCAGAACAGAATTTTAGTGTTAAGCTTTAAGCTATTGATCCAAAGTTCGGGGCAAAAGCCGAGACCCGGACCCTCCATTGAGCAAACTGAAATACTTGTCACGTGTGGACATAAATAACTCGGATGTCGATAAATGTATTAAAAACTCGCGAACTATAGCTTTATTTCATTCGTGGTATCGAAAAATAAAAAATTGAAAAACGGAGGGAGTGAGTAAGATTGACAATGTAAAAATATTGTTTGCACTCAAATATTATTTTAAACTTCGAGAGAGAGTACTTTCAATATATATAGACATTGCAAAAAAAAACTAGATGTATAATCGTGAAATTAAAATAGTCTTTTAATAAAAAATGTTGTCTAGCTTTTATAAAAAAAAAGAAAAAATATTAAAATAAATTAAATACGTACATTTATGAATTCGTTATTAAATAATATGTATATTAAATATGTTATACATATTATAATTAAATTTAATATTAAAATTAAATATATTAAATTTCTATAATATACAACTTTTAATAAAATTTAATATTAAAATGTTAATAATCAAAAATACACAATAACATTAAAAAAAAAAAATATCTTACTTTTTCAAATGTAATATAAAATCGTATACATCTTGAATATTTTTATTTTCTTTACTTTCTTCAGACGTCTTCCGCATATCTGATATGCAATATAACAGAGACATGCCAATTATAGAAAGGATAAGTAAAATCAATGTTGCACGTGTCGCACGTAATCTATATGGAAATTCGACACAGAATAACTTTCGCCGCAACGATCACCGAATTCCATTTGGAATTCGGCCGCAAAGATTTTCCATATGCACAAATGTCTACATAAAGCGGAAACATAAAGCGGAAGCGGAAATGAATGCCGCAAAGTTGTCGACCGCACGTTGGCCTTGAGAAGTCCGAGGTTTGGAGCGCTCGTGTGTGTGTGTGTGTGTGCGCATGCATGTCCTACTCTCTTCTGTACAACTATATGTAATACATGCTTACCTATGAAAGTGCATGGACATCGTCTCGTGATATAAATCGGACCTCGCGTCTCCCTTTTTTCCTCTCCTCTCGACGATTCCTTTCCGACCCTTCTCGCAAGACGAATTCAGATTTTCCCAAATTTTGTTTAAAATGTTTATGAACCGTGTCCGGCGAGAGGGGTCGGACACCACATACGGGAGTCCGCAAGCATGAGTTAGGTGGCAGGGAAAACGGAGCGAGGGGTTGAGGGGATCGGAGAAGCTCTCGAGAGGAACTCTCGTTCGTTCCAAAAGTTTACGCAGCCGGACCCTGAGATCGGAGAGCCGAAGGTTCCCATATCCTGTGTCGCACGGGGGCAGTAAATCTCGCTCTTGGACGCAAATAAAATTCCACTCGCGCGGCGAGCCGCCGCAACGGAAGGAGTGTGTGATCGGCCTGTAACTTTACGAACGGCGACGCGGTCAACGGCCCGGAAACCCCGAATCGCCGATTCGATTAATAGAGCGACAAGATCGCAACGTATATCTCTTCAAATAGCTAGCATAATGGAAGCAAATGCATAAGTTTAGCGAGACAAAGCAAAAAGATACAAGTGGCAATGCTTTCGCATCAAATATTCAAAAATAAAAAAAAAGATGAATAAATATTATAATTTTTATCTCACTTCTGATAATTTAAAAAAGAAATTTCTAAAAATAGACATTTGTCATTTTTCATATATATCTATATCATTTTAGTAAATTAAATTTAATATAAAATACATGTATTTACTCAATAAAAAACCATTATTTGTTCGGGATACAAGTTATCTTGGAATACAAGCATTTAAAAAATTTTTAATAGTTAATAATGTCAACAATTATACTCTCTATCTCTTGATAAGATTGCTCGCCCCTTGTATCCTAGACAAGTACGTAACGCTAGTTAGCACCCCGCTGCGATCTGTAGTGGGTGTGTTGTGACACCCAAAGCGGAACAAACAAACACCGTGTCCGTTCGGTCGAAGGGTACCAGGATTGACCATCGGCGAGACCTCGAGACCGCAACTTTGCCGAGCACGAGAGAAAAGACTCCTTCCCTCCTTGTCACACCACGTTGTTTCCTCTTCCTTCAGTTTCCGACATATAAAGAAAGAAAGGGAGAGAAAGAGCCGCCCCTTAAAAGTTTCGACCGCGACGCTAAATAGGAAACGATACACTCCCATGATCCGACTCGATTCCCGTTTTCCTCTCCTTTTCAACCGCACTCTCTGTCCCTTCTCTCTCCCCCATTCTCTTCCGCGACATTAGGTCCGAGACAACGGTCGTTTCTACATTCCGGGACTCTCGAATTCGAAGTCGTTCGTTCCGGAGGAACGATATTGCGCGCGATGAATGACAATGCACGGCCCTTAAGATTAAAATCGCGGCGACGAGAAACGGCGACCAGAGACCTTCGCGAATACAAGATCGGATCGTTTCGCAAACTTGGCTTGTCGCTTAGCTGAATTGCGTCACGTTTACTGTCGACTGGCAAGAAATTGATAACCATATTGATATCAGCGGGGATATAATTAGATCGCCATCCACATTTTCATAATAATATTTCAGTTACATATGAACTGCGTCATTAACTTTAATGACGCAGCCCATATGTAATTGAAATATCATTATTAAATTTGGATTTATTCCAAGTCCCATTTCTTTTCCACAGATGTCAAACTCAGAGATAGTTAAAGATTAAAATTGAGTGTTAATCAAACTGATTATATATATTGCTTTTATGTTTAAATAAAAAACATCGAAAAAGTGAAACCTTAAATGTTTTTATTGAATTGTTCTTGGTTTGAGGTTTAATTCCGACTGTGTAAAGATAATAATTAATATCGTTATAATTTATTAATTATTATAAATATATATATATATATATATATATATATATATATATATTATTTAATTTTATTCAATTCTTATTTATTCAGAATTAATAATAGAACTAAAATTATTTAAAATTAATAATGATTAAAATTCTGTTAAAATATATCTTAATAAAACTAAGATTATGGAGCAATATATTATTTAATCAAATTGTAACCGTTCAAATATATAAAAATAATTGTTGGAAAATATAACAGCTTATAATTTATATTAATTTATATAAAGTTATTCATGCATACACTACAGAGTTTTTAAATTTACCTTTAGAATTAACTGTATTTACATTCACGCTGCGAAACATCTGCATATATATGCATTAACTTCAGTTATAAATATTAATATTCTTATAAATATTCTGACACTAATCTAGAATGAAGCAAACGCGGCCGATTGGTTTTCATATACACTCAAAACACACTCGCTTACGAAAGCAACAGCGATAATCGAAGACGCGATAGAAAGAACGCTTCAGCATGTCAACAAGCATTCAACGCGACGGCATGTTGCCATATTTATAATTAATGCGATAAGGAGCGAGCGAGCATGAGCGCAGAAAATTCTGCTTGTATTTTTTAGGCGACCAATCTCTTTACGTAAGCACCGCGCGAGCTTGGAAACGTCAAGCAATGCGAGAGAACCATTTAAATTTAATCGAACAAAACTACAAGAATTCTTGTGTTTCGTTAACGATAACCGACATAAAATCGTCGTATAAATAAGTGACTATCGCCGATAATCCTTGTTATAAACTTGTTGAAGAAAACGATGTCGCTATTAGCTCATGAATAATGTGCTTTCACGTGATATGAAAATTGACTTAATCGGAGCGAATAATTCAAAAACATCGTTATTGGGTTTATATAACAAAGAATAAAACTTATAAAACTTCAAATAAAATTTCAAGAATAAAACAATAAAGAATTAAATAAAACACTATCTTTTTTTAACATTCGAAAAAGATTATAGCTTGTATTTATATTTTAATACATATGTATTTTGTTGATTCTAAAATATATTTGTCATATCTCATTTTTAAATAAAAAAATAATTCGTTAATTCTCGATTAATTTCAAAGTTTCCAGAAAATTAAACTTAGAAAATTAATCTCGAATTTATTTTTCTTAATTTTAAAATTAATCTTCTAGATTCTTAAAAAAATCATTATCATTAAATGACTATAACACTGCAAATTTTTTTAATTTCACTATCTTTGTGGCTTGGAAATTTATTTACCGTCGAGACAATCGTCTTCGTCGAGAGCGAAGAAAGTCGTTCGACCAAGAACGTCAAACTGGCAGAAACAGCCGTTTGTGACCTCAGACGAACCCTGTGACCTTAACAGGGCTTTCCATGACTCTCGGCCGGCCCGTGGATGCGCGCGACACGTTACACACGTTTCTCTCCGCGGGAATCCCAGGGATCCGGGGACCGGGACCGGGGGATCGGTGAATCGAGTTTTCTTGATAATCAAAATCCAAAAGCGAGTTTCGCCGAACCGAACACAAGGTACAGGCCGAAACGTCGCTTCCGGGACGTTTCTCCTAGAAGAGAAAACTAGTTCTCTCGTCGCGGGACTTTTGCCCGCTTCTCCCGTAATTGCCACAGTCCTTATGTGCTGGACACTGTCCACCTTTTAGGGTGGGAACTCCGCGAGGAAAGACTGGTCCGTGCTGTTCTCCAACAAAACGCCGCGCGTTGCTTCTCTATGAATACCTGTTCGAACTTACGACGCGGAAGTTGATACCTGAATCGAATTGCCTAATCGACTATTGCGTTCAACGTACGAGTTAAAATATGGTTAACGTTTGAAATTTTTTGGATATTTAAAAATAAGGGGGAGCAAAACAGAAGGGAAAGGAAGAAAGAGAGAGAGAGAGAGAGAGAGAGAGAGAAGAAAAAAAACAAGACAGTATTAAATCTTAAAATGCATTATCATTTAATTTAATAACATCTATAAGTAAACGTATTAAGTAAAAAATAATGTAAGAAAAATTAAGATATTTATAGAAACCTTCTATATATTTTATGTTTCATGTTTTATTTTCTACTATCATGAAAATAATGAATCACGCATATAGATTTGATATCGTCAAGAAGAAGGAAATTTCCATCAACATCACAAAAACGATAGATATTGATATAGAAATGATGTAACGTTAAGCTGCTGTCAACGTCAATGTGCAAATTAAAATTATCATTTATCAATATAATTAAATCAGTATCATTATCATACAAGGAAACTATTATTTTTTAGAATTATTTAACGCGATAAATATGTTTTATATTAAACATCTTCAAATTTCAAAAATTAATTTTTGAGTATAATTAAGTATTAATTTAAATTATATTAATAAAATTTCTAGTAATTATAATTCAAAGTATGAAGCAGATGATAATTGCTTACTCATAACTTATAAAAATAAGACTTTAAAAATATGTCACTTTTTCTCATTTACAATTATAAGACGGTGAAATTTTTGGAATTATAACGAAAAACGGCGATAAATTTCTCACGTGCTGATCGATAGCGGACGATCATTGCCGAGATCGTTTCCGTCATCGACAGGTAGCCGGGGAACCGATAGAAAGAGAGAACGAAAGAGGCACCTTGCGTCCTTTATGCGCGGGTGGACAAGTGGCGAGAGCAGAGGGGCAAGAAAGCGCAGCCTCACATTAGAGCGAGAGTATGGGTGGGTGGCACTCGATGGGGTCCGGAAAGCCTGGGGCGAAGTGCCACTTTACTCGGGGATCACGTGTTAGTTCGTGTCAGATTTCGTATTCTCCCGTTCTTTTTTCGAAAACATTCTCCTCGTCTCAAAAGTCTTACGATTCTTACTATGCCAACGGTGGAGATACACTTTGCGTGCGCTCTGAACCGCCAATCGCGTGCTTCACATCGAAAAGAAACATGTTACTCAATGTCTTTATTAAAAAAAAAAGAAAAAAAAAAACAGAAATATGAATATGAAAAAGTTTTGTAGCATTTAAAAAAAAATATATATTTAGAAATTTGAAAAAATTTTACATTAATATAAAGTTTCTCAATTTATCGTATTCTAAAAGAATCTTTAAAGCAAATTTTTAAAAATATATTGTATGTATAAGTAACACTTGCATAAGAACAATTCACACAAATCAGATCAAATTGGAATAAGAAAAGATTAAAGACATAAATAAAATACTAGCAGACAAGAAAAAATAAAATATAAATATGCAAATACGAAAAGGGTATCCTAAAATTCTTCTGTGTGTGAATTTTATAAATTATTAAAGTTTCAAAAATCGGGAACGGCCACAGAATTATTAATAATCCCCTAAATTCAACGTGAATGCGGATCAGAGGGAACGCAAAGGGCAACATGCATCGCGGACAAAGATCGCATCTCACCGAATGCATATCAATACCTGTGCTCACGGGATAGTCAATAAAGCCCCTTCCCCTTTCTTCCTTTCTCTTCCTTCCCGATTTTGGGTCACACGGATATTTGGTCGATCCTCTCGCGTGTGTACCCTCAAAATGGGAAAGAGACACGGGGCGCTTCCGCGGCGCGACAATAAGGGGAGGAAAGTCCCGTCCACGTCGCGCTTGACAATTTCGGGGATCCACAAACGCGATTCCGCATTTCGGCGATTTGCTCGAAGGCCTTACGTGCCCACACGGTGTGCAACCTCTTATGGGTATATAGGCGCGCGCGCGCTCTCTACGGGGTGGTGTGTATCGCGCACGATTTTCACCCCCGTGAAACCCTGCCTTCCGCGACACGACCCTGTTGTGGTCGGCGCAGCTGTCCTGCGTCCAGATGTCCGGTTTTCGGGTACGGGACGGACTGCTCGTACATACTGTGAGAAAACCAATCCGACGTTGGGCGCCCCTTCTCTCTTTCCTTTACGTTGCGCCTTTTTCCTTCGTCCGTGACTGCCCCCTCCGCGCGCCCCTTCTCCCTTTTCCTTGACCGGATCCCTGGAGGCACATTAATTACCCCGCGAACGGACGCTCCTTTGGTATTATCCGAAATTTAATACGTGGCTACACGCCCCGTCGAGCGCACGAACGCATTTATGCAGTTATGTACAGGTCTCGATCCGCAAAAAAAAAATATCAATGTAAAATGTCATGAGAACAAATTCTTCATATTAAACGTTCTTAATTCAATTACAATAGATTTTTACGTGAATGTAAACAAAGAATAAAATTTGCCTATTTATTTGCATCCTTAAAGTTTAATTCGTAAAGTTCTTTATCTTTCTGTACACGTTTAAATAAATAATATTTCGAGATTACTCCACTAATTGGATCTACAAAATATTTCATTATAATATCAAGAGAGAAAAATACATTCTGACAATCGTGATAATAATCCATTTAAACGTGGATTAATCGTATATATATTTGTTAAGTATAGTATGTGTTCAAATCTGGATAGGGGGAGGGAGGGAGGGGGAGGGGGAATATATATGGTACAGCATGCTCTTGAGAAATGAAAATTTTAGTCAGGCAGTCGCGTTTCGGTCGCCAAAATCATTAATGGATCGCAGCGGGGCTGTGTGTGATCAGCCGCAAAGAGAATAATCACGCGAAATACGTGGCGACGGGAAATCAAAGGGAATTCGTAGCAGGAAATGCGGCCATTATCTTCCGCGTGTTCTTTTCGATCCTCTGAATTGCGGATCGATTTCGCGTTTATCCTCAACTACCGGCGAGAGATGCAAGTCTACATCTACACAGACATAGCCGAACCGATATCGTACGCGTATCGACGATTTTTAGTCGATAGCCCGAATGATGTGATGTGCATACATGAAGTACGATCGCTTTAAGTGCTTCCGGATATTTGCGTCGCATTGCACGTCGAAAAGGCATCCACGCGCGTCATTATATCTCCCGTTACCGCCGTAGAGTTATCTCTCGTCCGCGAAAACCGCAGAAGCAAAGTTATAAATATATTGTAAAATGCGGCAAATATTGTTTGTATCTCAAATGATATTAAATCTTTAACGAACCGCCAAGAAAAATGATTAGGCTTTCGATGCTACGGACTATTTCAGTCTGCCCCTGTCTCCCCTCAGAAATTTTATGGAAAATTTTATGTCGAAGATATCATGTATCAACTGTTCCTATTCGATATGAATTATTAATATTCGTAAAATGCTATTTTAATAAGTTAATTTTTGTTGTCATAATTGTTTTTTTCTTACATTTGTCAATTTTTTTGTCTATAAAAGCATGAATAGCAGTTTTTTTTGTCATTAATAACTTCTAAAATAAATTCAGCGATCATTCAATGATCATAATATTAATCCTCTTCATCTAACATATCATCAGTAATATCGCAAACGTTGAAATATTTCCTTGAGTAACAAAGGAGTAACTTTTGGACAGTTTTCCTCGAGAGGCTCGACATAATAGTTAATGCGTTAACGAAGAAAAATTCGGAGCCATCTCGCCGGAACCAGCGGAGAATTTTGACGACGGGCAATAATCGAGAAGTTAGATCTGAAAAATAGTTTATCCCGGACTACTAAAATACCCGAAGCGTCTGCTTTTATCGGCGCCATAACTCAACGCTCTATCGCGCCTCGACCGCCCCATAATGAGCGACGCCAAATGCGCCGGCGATAACATAACGCGGGGAGAAAAGATAGGAAGTAATTGGAAGCTTATATGGCACTTATTGTAAGCGCGTAATCTTAAGAGAGGAAAAAAAAAGAGAGAAGGAGAGAGATACGGGGAGAGAGTCTCTCAGCTTCACCGGCGCTAAATAGAACACGACATAATCGCGCGCATGATTTATCCGGACTTTAATAAATTAAACCATCAATCGATAGTATATCCCGTCACCTCCTATCGTCTAACTTTCCTATGTTAATCGCTAAGAAGCCAAATCGGAGATATACATATCAAGATATCTATTTTGAGAGCGGCCTTATCTCTCGACGACACGAGAACGAGAGCGTTATTTCTCTTCTTTAAATTTAAGAAATTCTCGCTCTTGTGTGATTACACAACTCGCTTCTTTATTAGCTATTCTTCAAGTTTCTTCGTTCATTTCTTTCAATATGGTTGAAAATGGTAGAAAATACCATAAATTTTGATATAAATATAAATAAAAAAATTATAAATGCTCAATAAATAATGTAAAATTAAAAACTTAATGTTAACACATTTAAAAAAATTTATATATATAATATTACTATCACATTATTGAAAAACAAGAGTTTAATTTAAATAGATTTCGACGCGATGAATAGATCCATTATCTGTTAAAATATTAAAAAAAAAAAAATATATATATATAAGAAGATTAGAATCACACAGAAATATGATTACTATTTTAGCATCCATTTACTATAGTAATCACGGTGGTCTTTGCGGAACAAAGCAACGACGAAAATCCAAACGAGTAGATACATCTTGCCTCTCGAACAGGTCAAGAAGGACCTTTTAAAACTTGTCTCCCTCTCTTGTCTCCCTTTCCTCATATATCCCTCATATATCTACCCTATATGCTTAACCCGATGCATTTTGGACATCTCGCTTTTTTTCTAGGCCGTTCTAAATATGCATTATCCAATTTAGTCCGATTACACGGACCGACCATGACGCACGGACTCTGCTACCCAATCGGATCCTCCCCGTCCTGATTTTCTTTCTTTCATTCTCTCTCTCTCTCTTTCTTCAGTCTATTCCTTCTGTTCTCCTCTGCAGTCCCTTCTCTTTCGACGCGCACCTACACGTCCGTCCGGACGTAAAAAGCTAATTTAAAAAAGCTTAACGGCCGGGACACCCGAAACGAGCGGCGTGCTGCCAGCGTTGATTCACTGCGAACCGCAAATGCCACCGTGGTAACGATTAGGTGACAATCAGTTAACTCGATCTGTTATATGTATATCCCAGAATATGACAATCATATTTTTCAGCATAAACGTGAGTCTTAAAGATGTACAGTTTTCTTTTATAACTAGGTAAAAAAAAATATATATATATATATATACATAATTCAAAAATATTAAAATCGCATCTATAAAACTGTGAAAAGCAAAACGCAATTATAATTTATATAAAATATGTTCTAACTGTCATTTTGCATGACTGCATTGTCTTTGTTGACATATTGTCAGACACATTGACAGTTAATATTGCCGATGATTATGACAAATGAGATTGTATATATATGGAGAGAAAGTGCCACTTCTTCCGCCTATAGAAATCCAATAAAATAAATATAGACGAAGCAATCTTGGATCGTGGCATCGTTATGCGCTATGGAAAATAAATCCTTGCGTAATAAATAATGTTATAAATAATGATTTTAATAGCAATATAACATCTGTGTTGATTTCTACATTCATCAATCTTTGAATCCATGTTTAATCGACAAAAGGAAACGCGTGACATATTTGCTGTATACAATCGTTAATTAGCTAAGAAATTACTTATACTTACAAATTTGAATGCAAACTCTATAGTAAAATTTTTCTAAAAATAATTATCTATAACAATTCATTTGTGTGAAACCGTTAGAAAAAAAAAAAAAAGTTTCAAACTTTTGAAGCGATTCTTATAGAAAATTAAAAAAAAAAAGAAATAAATGTCTAATAAATCATAAATAATCCAATAAAAATTAACAAAGTCCGATATAATTTGTGAATCTAAAATTAAATAGGAAATAATAATCATCGGTGCATCATCAATGATATAAATGAGGTATAAAAATGATCATCAGAACAAAAATCGCGTTCGTCTGCTGGATGAGAACGGCGGGTTACGCAATGCATGACACGAGATCGAATTTGCATCCTGACCAAGCAAAAATGGCTTAGCCGCGCGAGATGGCTAAGAAAAATGCGCATTAAGGAGAGACAAACGAAAGCGCAGCAAGCAGCGTACGTTGCACGAGCGGAAAAAGGAAAAAGACGAAGAAACTTGGCAAAGGAGCCATACATTTGCCACGCCATTAGTGCCAGGCCAGGCGCTAGCCATCGCCATTAAGTAGAGAGAAATTGATCGATATTGCAGCAACCGGCCGTAATAACGCAGCATCTAGTAGGTAATAATTAATCGCAGCCGTGCTGGCATAAAGACTGTTTCCATATCAATCTTTCGCGTTGACGTGTTGCCGGAAACAGGAGCCCGGCGAAAAAAAGGGAGACAGCGATAAAACGGCCGACGCCGATTATAGAGACGATGAAGAAACGACGTGGAAAAACCCGCGCGGTCCAGCTGAGATATTCATATATCGTAAATTCTTAGTTGATCTACGTATTTTACGAGAAATATTGTGAGAAAAATCGATTTCATTTGCCGCGAAAATAAAAATGCAGCTTATATACTTAATTTTATATCAAATTAATTATTTATATTATTTAAGTATATTATTTAATTAATTTATCTAAACATTTTACAAAAAATGAATAATTTATTACAAAAAATTAATAATTTATCTAAACATTTTACAAAAAAACTTCAGAAAATGAAATTTTCGAAATATTGAATGAAACATTCGAAATAAAAACGCTAGTTATTAAAAAGAAAATTAATTTTCATAATTTTATTTAAAATTATTGGCTTGGGGAATAAAAATTTCTCGCAGTCACAATAAATATTTTACAAAAAAAAAAAAAACAATTCGAGTTATTAAAAAATTCTATGTTAATACAAAAATACTTGTTCCTGAATACATGATGAAAAAAAGCTGAAATCAGAATTCTTTTCTACATTTAGAAATAACAAAGAACACCGATTACCGGAAAAAGAAACAGATATGACGGAACTATCGATTAACCCTTTTCGAAGCGACGTCGGCCACCGTTTCACCTTCTAGGAGTAATGGTGACCGTTCATGATTACGCGAACGCGCACAAGCGGAACCTTCTCGGCAAATAAATGACTCGCCATAAATACGTTAGCACCCAAGGTGCTAGGTAGGAGTGTCCGATATTAATAAGCGGTCATTAGGAGATATGGTCTCGGGGCTATGGACAATGGGGCGAGGGACGGGCACGAGAGCGTCCGCGAGGAGAATAGACGCGGTAAATCTCGAAACCCAAAGCCCTCGGCTTTTGAAAAAATCACTTCTCACATGACATTGCGAGTCGCATTTTCCACGTTTCGATTTTCTACCTTTTTCCATCATTCGCCGGAATTCAGATCGCGCGTTAGCGAAAATCGGCTTTCTTGTTGCGCTTTGAAATTCAACTGAAACCAACCGACGTGATTTTCTTCAGAACATCATCGTGATGAGCGCGCGCTCGCTCGATGACCTTTTCGAGATGGGATGGCAAAAACGATAGCAAACTAGGCTACGCTGCTATTAGATCGGAATCAATGACGCGGGTTAGTCGTTAAGATAATTGAGCTGTTGACTTGACATCAAGACTGTCGCGCAAAAAAACATTCGATAATTTTTCAAACAACGACATGCAATTCAACTCGCCAATAAACAATTAGCTCTAATGTCATAAATCGAATACGGCCTCGCAATAACAATAAGATGCAACAATGCAAAGGAGAGTCTAAAGTCATGAATTATATCAATATAATATAAATTCAGAGTAAAAAAAGTCAAATGTATGTGTGTAATCTTTTTTAAAAAATTTACACAAGCTTTTTATTTCTTGTAGATAAATAAATGTAATATATTTACATTCTTTTTTTATTACGAAAATAGTAAAAACAATAATTAATATTATTAAAACATACACTGTATCTAATCTGTCGGCGAAAAATGAATCGACAAATCGTATATATATATTGAATTTTAAATGGGAAAATATATTCGAAAAAACGAATATTTATTTCCTTTCTCAAATTTTCACCTTGCAAGTTCAGAGTTAAATTTCAGCGTTAAATTTATATTGCGAAATGTCGCGAGCATCTTAACTCACTGTTCTCAAGCGTCGATTAATATACCAGCAGCCATCCCGTTGAGTTTCCCGACTGCGTCTCGAGAATAGTTTGTCGGCAGGACATCGATCCGATGGCGGCGAGGACGTTTCGCGACTTGTAGCACGCAACTTTCTTAAACTCCGCAAGGTACAACTCGATCCATCCAGTTATCGGATGGAACAGAGCACTGATGACGGGGACGAGCTCGAGGAGAGGAAGAGAGGAAAGAGGAAGGATTGACTTTGCGGAGATACTCGGAAACTCAAAGGACGAGAGCCACGACCGAATCCCGAACTCGGCTATTAATTAGCGGCGCAATGCGTTATAATTAGTCGACGTGTAATCAGATTGTTGAACGGCGTGGATATATCCGTCTGGTAGTTATAGCTAACGATCCCCTAGGTGACAATTCATTAAATTTGCATTACGCCGCCACGCCCTGATTGCGCGTAATTATCGTACGACCTAATCGCCGATCATGATATTGCACTTCAAAGAAAAGTCACGATATCGTTTTCCAGAAATTAACAGAAAAAAAAAAACATATAATCACTTTTAACTATACGTACGTATAAACTGTTCTACGCAATTTTTTTATCGAATAAGATAATTATTTCATGACACATAAATATCTAAATCACGTAGTATAATTTTAATAAAATTTCATATCGCAATGTAAATATTTGTCTGCTATTTTACTTAATATAATATAAAACAGTAAATATAAATTCATATTCTTCTAAAATTAGATTTTTATTTATTTTTTATCAGTCATTTAAACTGTTAAAGATTGAACATATTCGCTAATAACGGCATCAAATATTTGCGCAAAATTTTGGAGATTATCGGGAATCTAAACGACGTCTCGCGCGACACTTTGCATTGTTTTCGGTGCTCGTTGTTTCCTACGCAGCTCTCCACGTGCCATCGTGAATTGGTAATTCTGGGAGCACTTAGCGACCGAGCCAATCCTCGCGCTGATTAGTAATATTGTGGCCTGATGAACCGAGGGCCCAAGTTCGTCGGGCGAGTAGGAGATGAGTCTGTAACCTCGTTATCAACCCGCGGGCGATACGACTACCCCAACTATAACGCGAGGATACGATCTCGCTTAGGAAGCGACAGGAGCACAGAATGGAAAGAGAAGGAAGAAGGTAGAGCGACGAAGAAGAGAGGAAAGGGCGACGTAGATGGATGGATAGATGGATACCGAAGGGAAGAACGGAGAGATAAATAGATAGAGAGAAAGAGAGAGTCTCCATCGGCCCCCGGTGACGAGGGATCGGAATATATCATTGAATTAATAACCAGTTGCACCGTCCCGGACTTTGCGGCTCTGGCTGGTTGAAAGTCCTAATAGCCAGTCGAGAGGAGAGAGAGAGAAAGAGCGAGTCATCGCTCCGACAACGAAAGAAACTTTTATGACTTGTGGATGATTGAAATAAATTAATCGCCGCCGGTGGCCGTCGTTGCGCTAACTATTTGTGCCGATCGAGCGTGTCTTGTTACGCGAGTTGATGCGACGCAATATTTTTTTTTTTTCATTTTGTTATCTTTAGGAATCTGGCGGTAGCTACTCTCATTATTCCAACAAAATAATTGCCTCCTTTTATGTATTCAAGAACAGAGATATTAATGCAAACACGCGAATTAGTATAGCTCGTTACTGTAATAGTACAATTAATTAATTTGATTTTACATAGAAATTTTATACTTTTCGGAGTGAAAAATTTAATTTTATTTAATTTTATAACAAGATGTATTTCCGGATATGCATATAAAAAGACTTGACTAACATAAATTATTATTACGAAATTAGACATTAATGATAAATTAAAAACATGTAATTTATCGTCTATTGAGCGTTGCAAATAAATCTACTCAATTTTGAATTTTACATAAAATTATATTAACATTTTTCGCATAATTTTTAATAAGGAGGAATTTTAAAAAACCCGACTTGATAAATTATTCTTAATCTCACCGATCAATTTCGTGGATTTATCTATGCATCTCACATGATCGAACTCGTTGTCTCGGATCTTTCAGCCGAGAATTGTTAGGTCGATACTTACGGGCACCCGGTGCACTGTACAACTTCGACCCCTTTGTTAGGAGGAACTTTCGAAAGCCGGGACGCGCGAGTTTGCGGTCGACGGCGAAAATCGATCCGATGATCGGAAAATAATGACGGGTGACGCGATTTAATGATCGCGCGCGACTGAATACAACAAGACCCAGCAGAGGGCCGGCGAACGAAAAGATGTCGCGTTACAAGGGTTGCGATTTGCGGCGCACCACGATTACGGAGTCGTAGAGAACGGCGGGTGAACGAGTACGGTCGGCGTGGGGTGAGCCGCGACAATGCTCTAATCAAATGTCATGAATCGGCGCCATTATGCGCATCTGCGGCGTGAATTTATAAATATGCCTGGAGGCGGCCGTCTTTCGCCTCCCCCATCAATATACTCGGCTTCCAATGGCAACCTTTAATTCGACGGTCTGTCGAGGATTCAACGATATGCCGCGACTTTATACGCGTCGAAACACCTTTCAATCGCTTGACTCTCAAGCCATTTCGATTCATATATATATGTTTGTAAGAATTTTAATGAAGTTGTAAAATTATGTACGAATAAACAGATATTACATATTTTTACAAAATACAATAATTGTGTAGAGAGAAAGAGAGAAATCTGTTTAATCTGTTTAAAATTTTTCCTATAGAAATATATCTAAAACTTTATATGATAAAATTATTGCTTGTGTGCTTTATAAAGACATGTAAATAGATATTTACACTAAAAACTATGGTTTAACGATTCTTTAGAGGATTTTCGTACTAACTGTTTTACGATGCGAAACCGTAGTGCGTGAATGCACGTCGAAAATATAGGACTCGAACTCTTTCTCGCGACGAATAACAGGCACGCGTGCACGTGATGCCTGGCGTTGACAACTCCGACGAAAGCGTAATCCACAAAAAGTTAAAAACACTCGTTGCGACAGAAAGCGGAGATAGAGAAAGTGTGCAGAATTTAAAAAATTCAAAAATATCGCACACACACACACACACACACACATACACACTTCGCGACTTTTCGCTTTTACGGCAGCGCATGGTGAAAATAATTTCTCGTTTAATCCGAGAAGTGCGAATCCCGTTGAAGGATATGTACGTCCAGCATGGAACACAGAATATGTCGGTTACCCGGAGCTTGATATGCACAGACTTTTACCCGTAAAAAAAAGGAGAAAAAAAGAAAAAAAAAGGGATAAATATATCCATTTCGAGCTTAGAAAGAAAAGTGTTAAGCCTAATATGAAAATCCTGTCATCGTATTTTTTTATCGAATGTGCCCAAAAAAAATGTGCATTGGTGATAAAGGCGACAACAAAGAGGAACGCGATGTGCAATTAACATCTTGACATTTAATGTCCGTGTAAACGCGGGTCATCGGGGATTACTACAACTCGCGAAGTTCATAAATCCGCGCATAATGCCTATGCAGAAGAAGAACTTTCTCGCGATTTTACGTTCCACTCTGCGAACATATCGACGGGACCTCGCGACCCCAGCGATAACCGAAAGTCAAGGCCACTCAATCGGCTCCGGAGACTTTTTGATAATCATCCGAAGCGCAAAAAAGAAAAAGAAGAGAAGATTTCGTCATCAATCACGCAAATCGAAGCAATCGAATTTCTTGAGACGCAATCATGTAAATAATTAATTATAAACACATAAATATAGAGTTTCTGTTTAGAGTAAATATCCCCACACATCATTTCTCTCCTTTTCCGCATGACTCAAAAGATATGCTGTGTATGTATATAATATTTTTAAAAGTATATTATTTTTAAAAGTATGTTATTTTTAAAAGTTTGTTTTTTAGATAAAAGTGGAAATTCTTATAATTAAGATAAAAAATTCAGTCTTGAGAAAATCTCTATCTAAATATCTCTCTATTAAATCTCTAAATATCTGCTTTGATTTTCATAAAAAAAAAAAAAACAATATTAGCGTCACAATAAGAGAGTGAAAAGCTGTGTTTCGTTAAAAATATTATCTAAGAGCAGAAATATATATTTATAAATTTATATATACCACACATACATACACACATACACATAATGCCGTTATCTGTAACTATTATTATTCTATACGAAATATATACTATATATACGAAAAAAATGTTTATCTGCTTTATATTTCCAAAATAACGCAAGTTATTTTTCATGTAATTAAAATTCTTATACTTATCATTCTTCCAAACCAATCGTATCTACCCTAAATGTTCGCAATTAGCTAGAAAAAATCTACAAATTACACTTTATGTCAACGATTTCGGTAATCGCCGTTAAAACGAAAGATTAAAGTATCTTGTCTCGACCAGGCTCGCAGCCTGAATCTTGCACAACAAGAAGCACGAGAATGAGAGATAAAGAGACAGAGAAGAAAGAAAAAAGAGTTCTCGTCGGTGGAACGCGCGCGCACGACGAGATACATATTATTTCGCTTTCACGAAGGCCTCGGCTGAGTCCAAACACGAGGCGCGCTTTTTGAATACGGACCACCCGTTGCATTACCGGCTTTGTGGTCGCATGCTCTTTTGATCTACCCCCATAATTAATCCACAGAGGTAACCGGAGACGCGTATGGGCGCACGGGGACCTACGGGGGCGGCTCATTCACCGACGAAGACTCCGGACCGAGTTATTGAAAGGATATCGAATGAGAGGGAGAAAGAGAGAGAGGGAGAAGGGTAGAGGAAAAAAAAAGGAGAGTGAACCGCTGATTAACATTTTAATCAGCGCAAGTCACGTGCCGTTCGTTTTGTATCTTTAACAGTAATGATCTGCCGTGACAATGCGTGTGCGGTAGCGAGTACAAAGTTTCAAATGTCAAATAATACGCCTTCGTAAAGAGATGACGTCTACGAGGGAACGGATTACACTCGCGAGAAATTGCGCGATCATAGCATCATCGTTGTTATCGGCTCTTGATTAATATTTATTCGAAATATATTGATTAATAATTATTCGAAATATATTATAAAATAAATCATAATTTAAATATATCAAAATAAATTAAAATATATTATGTACCAAAAAATTAAAAGCGCTGTTGACCTAAGATATGAAAAAGAAATTTTTCGAGAAAAGATTGGGGAAAAAAATTATCGCCGTTAAAACAAATAAATTTCTCTAATACATTAGATAGTATTATCTTATGACATTAAATTATACTATCATTCTGTTCATTTCGAAAATTCCATGATATGCGCACCTTAATAAACAAGCTATTTTTGTCTGTTTACAACTTTCAAGCTGCACACTCTTCTGATTTATAAATACAATGTTTTTCCTGACTAAACACGATGGTCAATTATCGATGCACGCGTCGCTTTAGATTAGATCGCGATCACCTGTCGTTGGGCTAAAAGAGATTCGCGTTTGACCCGATGGTCCAACGAACGTGCGGAGGTCGATCTATTAATTACCGGCGAGAAATCAAAAAACACGCAGCGGTCAGGCTCGGACGATTGGCATGGCGAATAATCGGTGCCGTTGTGTCCGTAAAGACGACGATGACGGCGTCGACATTTGCATTCGTAGCAGCTGCAGCGGAACGGTAACTCGGCGATTTTTACGACTGGGGCCAAAGTGCACGCGTCACCTCTGCTGCAATCCAATCGGCGACGACGACGACGGACGATTGCTACGCGCATTGTCATCGACACGAGTATTCGCCGAATTAGCATAGGCAGTGCACATGCGTATTTATTCGCTCATTAACGCCGGCTGACCTCATCCTCAGCCGTGCGGAGAAAAGGAAGCTGAGACGCATAGGAGATAGAGAGAGAAAGAGAGTGAAAATGCGCGGCGAAAGAAAAAAACATGACAACTTGAGAAACAACGTTGTGTAGACGAATGGACATTGCAATAGATATGGAAAGATATTTTCCGTACATTCAAATCGTTTCGTCAATTCTTATCATAGAAAAGTCATAAGATAATTCTTACTCTAATAAAAAGAAAATTCTATTACGATTATAGAAAAAAATAATAATTGTATATTGTTTATATTAAATTTTATTACAATTAAATGCCTTATTATTTCACGTCTATATTTTTCATTTGTCCCGTGCATTTTATTTTCTATATTTTCTCACTCTTTTTATCTTCTGCAATCTCTTATTTTTTTCTCTCTTTTAATCTTTCTACATCCATCCTATATTATACGCAATCGTATTCATGATTAAACTTTATCCGCACATTATCGTTGAAATAATTAATGCGATTGCGTCACACTTGTACGAGCCACGCGAAATCATCATAATAAACGCGCGCTCATGCTAAAAGAAAAGAAAAAAAAAAAAAAAAGGAGATACGAACGCATGCGGACCCCGATGATCTCTCGACGCGATCGCGGAGGCCAGACGTACAAATAACGCTCGTAATGAGCCCGACCGAGAGAATAAGCGACGTATTGCGAGTGTCGCCGAGAGAATTTATAAATCGTTATTCAAGCGAGCGAAGCACCACGCTAAATGCGCTCTCGTCCGCATCTCCGCATCGCGCGCAGGCATCGCGAGGATACGGCTCTATTATCGAGAGTGCTGTCCGTTGTGCAACGGAGAGGAAAGGTCGCGTATTCATTCGTCGCGACAAGATGCATAGCGAGTTCGCGCGCGAGGGGAAAAATCGCGGCGGTCGCGCGCTCAATGGCCGTCTCAATGGTCTCGCCAGGTGGTTTATGGAGCCGGAACGGAAAATAAGGTGTCGCGTCTATCAACCGACGAGGAAAAATCCGCCGGTGCCCGCCGGTTGACCTCTTTCGATGTACGCGGTATACCACCAATTTACGGACATTTAAATATGAGTTAAGCGCGAGTAGGATGAGCGAGTAGAATTTCCTTCCGCTTCCCGATCCAATTATAAGATTGATAAAAATTCCATTGTAAGCCTGGTTAATTTCAACTTTGTAGAATAGTCAAAAATATATAATAACTGATTATATCTTTGTTAATTATATCATTATATTTTGTTTTCTACATTTGAATGGATCGCTATAAGTGACAGAAACTGATATTATACCATTAGAAAATAATGACAAATAATGATAAATTAATGTTTAGTAAAAAATAATGATAAATTAATGTTTAGTAATCGTTCTAGCTGATCTATAATCTTAAATTTTAAATTTATTAATTTAAAATTACATGTAAATATGTCACATGATTAAAAGTTAAAATTAATTAAAACATTATCAATTTAGATATATTCCCCCGCTTATCGCGCTCGGATGATTTTGGTAATTAATTCCTTTCACGTGCAAGCCATTTATCGAAGACCCGTCCACTACATTCTCTCAGAATCTTGCCGGAATGTTCTGTGATACGAAACGGGATCTTACAAGGAGTGAAGGAACATATGACAGCAAAGACTCCGATTTCGGACCCGGAGTGCCCTCCGACGCACGTGTTTCTGTCGTTATCGACCAATAAATCGAATCAAGACAGTTCAAAATCCCACTTAACTTGCACTCGAAAAAAAAACATCTGCCCAATGCTGTCTTGAAAATCAATATTATTTAAATTCATAACACCAATTCGTGTTATCGCAAAAAAGATAGATTAATTAATTTTGTATTGTAAATATAAAAAAATAATAATAATTAAACAAGTCAATCACATCTTACTGCACTTATTTTTTAATAAAAATTAATATTCGATTTACAAGTTATTAATCTCGGCAAATTGTACACGTTGCTTTTATTCAATTGACTGATGCTCAATTGGCAAGAAAAATTAAAAAGAAACAAGGAGTTGGAGTGTAACAGAAGATGATGGAAATATTCCTATTTTTATCCTTCGTCACTTCGCTTAATATGAAGATTTGGGTCTCATTGGGTGACTCGAGCCAAATTAGAGAGAAGGCTACTAACGCGGGACAAAACAGTAGTCGCAGAGGACAAGAAGAAGAGAATTGGGAGGGTGGAGAGAGTAAGAGAGAGCGCAAGAGGGTGAGAGAGAGAGAGAGAAAGAAAGAGAGAGAGAGAGAGATTCCGCTTAAAATAGGGAGCAATAAATTGTCCACTATCTTCGCCGGGTTAAACACATTAAAGCGTCTTGAGATAAGGCCGCCTGGCGGCCCGTTTGTTCGCAGGGTCGCCGGCGACCAGCATGAAGGACTGCGGCGTGTTATCCGCGCCGCGGAAAGAGAAGCACCCGGTATACGTACAAGCGAGATGAAGAGAGCAACCCGTAGAGAGAACCCCTCGCTATTATTCTTGCCACCGGTGGTCGGTGTACACTCTCGCGCGAACTCTAAGCACGCCATCGCCCCCGTAACATGGCCATCGAGCGCGGCTTCTCTAACTCGCACCGGCCGACCCGACGCCGACGGCCGTATCAGCCATGATTCCAAGGCATGCGCCGTATGAGACGCTAGGCCAGACGATCAGGAAATATCCCTTTGTGAAAACATCCCTGGTGACGAGAGCGACGCAGTCGCGATAAGCAAGGCCGTTTCGCACGAGATCTGCTCCGGCAGATTTTCTAATCGAAATGATTCCAAATAGGACTGAATGAGACACGAAATAATTTGCACGGAAGATACCTTGTAATTTTGACTCGATCTTAGAATAGAATATATTCTACAATATACTATTCAATAATCTTTCAAATTTCATCCTCATTTTCATCATCAATAAATTATTTTTCTATTTAAGTCTATAAAAAAAATTCAAGTTGAAACTACAATATTTTAGGAAAACTATGTATAGTTCAAATATAATCGCACACACCTCGGTAAAATGTAAAAAAAAAAAAATGTTGCAAATATAGCAATTATGGACGATTAGTAATTATCAATATCTGAAATATAATTTGGTAATTAATGCAATCTTAATAAACATCACTCTATTTTTAATCTTTGCAATATTAATAAATACTAATTCGTGCTCGTTATTAAAATGGTTTATGGCTTTCTCTTCCCTTATATACATATATACCCATCGTTCTAAAACATTTAAAAAATCGTTCTTATTCTAAGCGCGCAACATCTGCTTTCTCGAATTGCATCTCGACGAACTTGGAACAAAATACGAGGAAAAATCGCTCCACCAGTCGCGCAGGCTGCGACCGACGACATTTTTCTATGCGCCCCGAAGGGTTAAGTTTAAGTTCGCGCGGATAATGCGGTCGACAGACGGCGCCGTTTTGAGCGGGGGGGGGGGAGGCGGGGGACGCAATTACTCCGCAATTAAGAAGAGATTATTTTGCATAGACGAAGACGACGCACCGACGTCGAATCGAGTCGCGCCGCGTGTCACCAAGAACTTACGCCCGAATAATATTTTAACGAGCCTCGTAATCCGATTCCCGCGCGCCAGAGGATCCTTCCGCCCGAAAGCCCGATCTCGAGTAGCGAGGGTTAGAGGAAAAAGATACTTTGCATATTCGCCACCCCTTCTTCTAATATCATCCTCGAGACGATTAGTCGAGCGGGATCCGTCGAAGGAAAGTCGGATATTATCCAGTTCCATATATAATCATGATTGATATAAAAGATATCAATCAAAAAATTCTTTGTAAATTGAACAAAACGATCGCGATAAATAAAGCTACGGTACATTAACAGTTTTTTTAGTCCTTAATGATTGAATAATAAAGCATGAAGTAGCTACTATGAAAAATAGTGATAATGACTCCATAATCTAATTTCAGCAAAGAAGGCTACTTATTTATTTTTTTTTTTTTTTTGTACTGTCTGTTTTAACACTCTTGACGCTATTATCGCGAAAGCTTGCAGACTTCAAAGCTACAAGCAACATTGCTTCTCGGTATTTCAGTTGCCGCGCTCGTCGTAATGAAAACGTTCCCTTTTCTCTCGTGCAGAGTCTTTAAATCGGTTCTCAGTAGTCGTATCGAGGTTGAACTATTCTTTTCCCGATCTTCACTACTCTACCAGTGACACGATAGCCTTAATGCAATCGTAAATTTATCATGACATTTGTAAAGATATTTATATTATTAAAAACGCGATATTGTCAAAAAGGTATAAAAATTTTCTTATATTAAAAAAAAAGTTTCAAAGAGAAAAGCCAACAAAAAATTTTGATAAAATTTTTTATTCTAATTTATTTATTCAAATGTTACACATATTCAATATATGTATTACAACATATAAATAAGAATTATTCCCCGTATATAATTATTATAAATATTAATAAAAAAAAATAAATATTAATAAATATCTACAGAATAAATTAAGAAAAACATTTTCATACGTAAATATTATTCTGTAAACTAATAAAAAATTTAATGGCTGCTTACAATAATTAATAATAAAATCGCAAAACCTTGTATTAAATTACAGTTATTACATATATTACATTACAGTTCTAAGATTCAAGCAAACTTATTAAAGAAACTTTAACAGAGAATACAGAGCACACACACACACACATACAAGCAATCATATTTAATTTCCCGCGAAATTCGATATGTAAGAGAATCGAGAGGAAGACGAATTAATTTCACGTGTAACATGTACGACGGTTAGGAGAAGTTACAAACGTAACTCGTCATGACAGATTTGGAGCAACTGTGTTATATCACAAGTGCGCACACATATACACAACGAATGCACCCGAGTCCATTAATTAATGTGGTGATGAAACGCGTAAACTGCGCGAATAATACCTCTGTTTTCCCTATTTTTTCCTCGCATCCTAATTGCCTTTTGGCGGTTTAAATGTCTTCATTTTTTATCGCGATTAAAAGAGCAAAATCTCGAAGTGAATCTTGTGCGTTTTTCTCGTTCATTTAAAGGACTCATTTGGAGCAATTAAGTTAAATTTTTGGTCATATTCTGCGCAAATATATCGTATAAATAAATGTTCTTTGAATAAAAAATAGCAATTTCTTCATCATACTTATGGAACGTATCTTTCTCACTTGTTTATTATTTGTAATGTAATATATTAATTGTAATTTCGTTATTACAAATAATTGCGATTATTATTATGTATGAATTTCGTAATACGTTCGATGCAGTTCTATTTTCTATAAAACCACATATATTGCATTCTACTCCAGAAAAGTTTCCAACAGCGACTCGGTGAGGTGATGCTGATTAAGTCATCAACATCTGCCTTTCTATCTGTTCTAAAGATAGAACAGCTACAAATTTACTTACTCGCTATTTGAGTTCTTAAGAACTGAATTTATGACCAGCGCGCACGCGCGTCTTATCCTTTCAGATTTATTAGATAGAAGATCTGAGATTTATGTCAACTTTAAAGTAATCTTGAAACCGAATTTTAGATTAAAATTCTCGATAATAATAATAATAAAAATTCCAGCAACTCTTCCATAAAACATCTTTTTCGTGAGCTCCGTTCCGATTTATTCTTATTTGTCAGAAGATTTAAATTTATAATTGTTCTGTTTTAAAAATATAGCGCTTATTAATGGATTAATTAACCGTTTACGTGATTTATACAAAAGTCCGCGACGAAGCGAATTTTTATATTGCCAGATACAATAGTCTACTCACGTTGCACGTAATACCGCGGGCAGTTATATCCTTACAGATGAACAAAGTGAGTCTCTCGCCATCCATTCAGCCCCTCTCACTAGTCTTCCCTCGCAAAGGACGCGCGTTATCCACCAACGAGTAACTTTACAAAGGGAGACGGAAAGAAACGGTCGGAGAGGGCGAGGTGGATGAGCCACGAAGTTATCTCGGCGATTCGGTAATATCGCGACGGTCGACAAATTAGCGTTAATCCCGGGTCGTTAGCAAGATCGATGCCGGGATTTCACTTAAGGGCGGCCGGGAACCTATGAAGGGGGAGAGTTGTCATTGCCGTCGTCGTCTCACTTGTAATGAAGTGAGTGGACGAATGACCGGGCCGATATAGGTCTCGAAGGCCAGAACGAAATACATATATATTTCAGGAGACACACTCGCGAGAAGGAAAAGGAAAGGAGTTAAGAGAGAAAGAGAGAAGAAGAGATGCTTGACAGCGAGCAAGTTGGAGCATCCTATACGATGGCCGCGGATCAATCTACTCTTAGTCGTCCACCCTTAGCCCGAACTCTTGGTCTCTCCTCTCCTGCCTCTTTCTCACCCCCATCCCCGTCTTTACGGTCCAAGGCTACAACCCCAAAGTCCAGCCTCGCCGGATTATCGACAGGGTCGCCGGATATATTCCGACGAGGACTTTTCCGGTCGGATTTCGCGAATTTCAATGCGTCTCCTTCCCCTTGATTCTTCCTTCCTCAAACATACTGTTTCGCGCTCGGATCCCGAAAATCTTTACGTTGCGACTCCGATTTTTACTAAATTGAGATTTGCATATTATACGAAGAGTTTAAAGCAATTATATGATAAATTATATGAGAATTATGTTTATACATATAGAAAACGATAATAAAATTTTTATTTTATCAATTTAAGAAAGTGCTAAAAGAAAAATAAATTTTATTAATTAATTTTATTAATTATTTAAAGATCATTACTTGCAAATATTTTTCCAAAAATCATATATTGACGAAATATTAATATATCCATGAAAATAAAATTTGTATTCGTCGTTAAAATCATATGTTATTAATTAAACAGTCTAAAGTATTTTTGTATTTGACATTCTTAATATATATTGACTAGTAATGTGAAAAAAAAAAAATTATATACAAAAATATGATGTATATATTATTCATAAATTATATTAAAATATATATATAATATAATTTATATACACACACTCGATCTTATATACACTCGATCTAATTAAACAAATTTAGATTATTCTTAGTACAAATTGGGATTCGATGTGTAACATATTAATAGTGCGCACTTTTAGTAACAAAAGGACCGAGAAAGAAAAGATCGCTTAGACAGTAATAAAAAACTTACGATCTGAAAAAGAAATTCATCGATAACGACTCGCATATACTATTCGAGGAATGTCCGCTCGCTTCGCGGTTGCCGGTTCTGTTCTCGAGAGGATCGTATCTCGCGGTCGTATTCCGTCGGGCCCCTCTAGCCAGGCTCTATCTTGATCTCGTCGAAGAGAGCACGAGCGCGTCAGTCTCGCATCTGCGGATTCGGCACGGTTCGGCCTAAAAGGAGAAGAGCGAACCGATGACACGCCGCCCCGGGACGAAATCTTTCTAAGAGACTCGATCGGCTATTCCCCTCCCGCGCCCTTCTTCGTCTTCGTCCTTTTCTTCCTCCTATTTTCCTACCTTCCTTCTTCTCCGCGCCAGCCTCGTCGCTGCGAGAAGAGATCTTCTTATTCGTTCGTTCGCCCTAACTTTTACGAGCGTCTTCCAGCGAGAGAGTCCCGTAATTGCCTCTTTAGCGGTACCCCCGGTACTTCTTGGTCCCAACCGAGAAGGCATCGGGAGATAGAGTCGAGTAGCCTCTCTCTCTCTCTTTTTCTTCTATCCTCCTCTCTTCGTCTTCTGCCTTTCTATGTGTTGCTCTTTTCCCCGGCCATCCCTCGGCCAATCTTCTCGCGTCTCGTTTTACCTTCGTTTTACCATGGTATACGCCGCAAAACATGAAAAGCGACGCTATTGCGAGAGAACTTTGTATCTCGCTTTGACATTGGTGGAACTATACTACGATGATGCACACGACAATTCACTCGCGACGACGATACTGATAAAATCGAGAATGAAAGACGTTGGCCTCACGGAAACTTTCGACGTTCGACCTTCGAGACGAGCGCGTCATGACAGATTTCGCGAGTATAGTAAACTTATTGCAAAATTAATTAAAATTTAACTCATATATAATATAAATAATTGAAAATAGGTTGTAATCATTTTTCTCTAAATATCTGCGACATCTGTGAATTATTTCAGCGGCCATAAAGGTTATTAAAAATATATAACGACAAATAAAAAATATATATGTATATTAAACGTTGATATATAGAAGCTTGTCGCGTATTCTAGAAAAAAAAAAAATATGACTTGTCTATTTATCGCGGATTTAAGCCCATTAGCGGTTATGAACGCAGAAAGAATCAACCACATCGTTAGAGATGGAGAAGCCGTATATAAAATATATCAATCGAAGGAGTGACTAGAGCGATCGATTTCCCAGCGAGAGAGACGTTGATACGGCGCGAGCTCTTCGACTTTGGCATCTTGCGGTCTGTAATCGAGTAACACTCCACGCGTCAGCGATACGACGCAGCGCACCGGAGGCGCCATTGCCAATATAGGGGCTGGAGTGTCGGCGAACGGGCAAAGAGGAGAGCAGGGCCCGAAGGGGGAGGGTGGCGGGTGCAAAGAGCGAGGAGTGTATGCACTTTCTCGGAGCACCCACTCGTCTCTTCACGTCGACGCGACTCCGCCCGTCCTGCACGTTCCATATACCCGCGCGATGTGCTTTTAACGCTCGAGTGTCTGTGAGTGTCTCCCTCTCCTTTCTCCCCTCTTCCTCCATCCCTCTTCCCGATTTCATGCCACCACGAATCATGGTATCCAATCATTTCATCCCTTTACATCGATCACCATCTTACAGACGCAATTATTATTCGAATTTTATTCGAAACGGCGCTTCCATAATCGTTTAATCTGCTCGAAAGTTTCGAGCAATTGTGATAAGATTGTAGAAAATAATAATAGGTTAATGAACAAAGTGTTATATTATTGAATATTAAAATATGAGTAAATTAAAACAGATGTCAAAATAATTCATTCATGCCTTTAATTGAATACATATTTAAATTATTCTGAGATTGTTTTTAAAGAGTATTTAAAATGTTATTATATTGTATACACATATATTGTATACTGATTCCAAAGAAGAAAAAAAGAAGAAAGAGAAAAGAGAATATCTGCTATAGAATATTCTTGAAACAAGAATATTTCGCTCAGTATTTATTTACTTTCTGAAAGATGAAAATATATTTTCACACTTTGAGTATTAGAAAAAAGACTTCCATGGCTTGAAGGACAAATAATTAATGTATGTAGTTAAAAAACTTGTGTGATTTAGCAAATATATAAAATTCATAAATTCATAAGAAAAACTGCATCAATTTTGTAGATTTCTATTATTTTTTTAAATAATAAATAAGATTCGTTATAAAACAAAAACGATTGTTTTATTATTCAAAATTTTATTTATTCTAATGTTTGTGTCTTTGTTCTTCTCCCAATAAGTAAATTATATTTTAATAAAATTTTAAACTCCTAGTATTATATAATAAGATTTTTAATTTAATTAATAATTTAAATACTAACTTTAATAATTTCAAAAACGAAAGAGCCATTAAATGATTGATTTAAAGACATTTGTATTATGCACATTGTAGAACACATCCACTAATAACTAAAATCCGGAATGTTTCTAATGGAAATTCAAACGGCGTGAGTAGTCATTCGATAATGATGTATATGACAAGTAACGTCGCGCGAAGTATACCTTGGACTGTCCGAGAAGATACGAGCGAAATAATATCATGCCATTTCCTTATACGCGTCTCCGAGTGGGACGATAATATAGTGCAACGGCGGGCCTCGAAGAAGTTATCCTCATTGGCATAACAAATTTCAGGTTGCAGGAGGTGAAAATTGTCGATTGTCGTGAATGTGAGACCGGTATACTGCACTGCGTTTACAACCAGTTGGCTCGCATACTGATAAAAAATCTCGGCAAAGCCTTTCATTTAAATAACAAATTATGTTTACGGCAAAGTTAGCATGTCGTCGCGATTATTGTAATTTCAATGCAACTTTTGCGTGACTTTTATAAAATCTCTCTCATTGTGCACATTATTAAAAAAATTCATGATTTTATATATCTTATAATATTCTAGTCAGAGAAAGAGAGAGAGAGCGTGAGTGAATTTCGTATTTACACTTTCGTCGAAAGCAGTCAGACAAGAATAGTGCATTATCAGTTACACTTTGAGCTCTTATCGGCAATCGTGAGAATGTTCCATCTCTTCGATTAACCAATCGCAGAATGGTGAAACATGCACAAGAAAAGATAATATATTCACTGAACAAATTCTGATTATTTCACTCTCTATATAATTTTAAATTATTTGACAATCACGCGCACTGAAAAGAAATAAAAATAAAACTTGTAAGAATACAAGCCGTTATATTTGTAGCTCTCCGAGTTTCTTTATCTCCAATTTTCGTTTCAAAAATCGCGTTATTTTCTAAAAATCTCTGGGGCATCGCATATTATCTCGCGTCAAAGATTCGCCATCGTAAATCATGGATAACGGAAAGCTCGATTGCGAAAATTGCTCGATGCGATAAAATAAGTGCAAAAGTATTCGATACGAAGCCGCATCCTTCCGCCGGTTTTCTGATGGCGAAAGAAAAAAGAGAAAGAGGGAGGGAGGGAGGGAGGGAGGGAGGACGAGCAGGATCGTGGAAAATATTCTTCTTGCGATACGGGAACTCGAATTTATCACACGCACCGCGTTTTAACGGTTAACGCCTTTAAAAGGAAATTACATCCAAAGTAATATCCGCCGCGGCGCGTATTGAATTCGGCGCGTTTCATTACCATTACGTGATTTAAATTTATTATCGGCCGCGATCATCGTCGGACTTTAAAATCGTCGCGTCAACCTGGCGACGCGCATCCGACGCGACGCACCGACGGTGCTTATCTGCTCTTCTCTGTAAATCGCGTTTTGATAATTATGATACGTATAATAATAATATATTATGTATATATGTATCTCGTCAGTGATAATTTGGTAATGTAAAATTAAAGATTCAAAAGTTCAAATAAAAAAAAAAAACTAATCGCGAGTTAATTATGAATCTTTTATCACGGAATATTTTAATATATAAAATGGACATTGTTCTCCAATAAAAAGCTATATTCATATATAATTATACGCGCGCGTGCGTGTGAGAGATGTAACAAAAGTAGATAGATAAAAATACAAAAAGGATTACGTAATGCATATGTAAATAATATATGTGAAGAATTTTTTAACAAATATAGTAATTGAAACGTAAATAAAAGAAATTTTTCTTTTTATCATCACGTGAAAATTCTTTAAAGTATATGCATCTTTTTTCGGCACAATCGAGACGTGCCGGTTCGAATAGTTGGTTGCGATGATCGATACATAAGAGAGGAAATTCGATATCGTTCAATCTACTCCAGTGACATATAGTACGCGGAAAAGACACCGCAGAAACCTGCTGATGTTGCATGCTATGACAATGAACCAGCGATGCTCACCTGGCTTTTTCGACGAGATCGTTGAATGATACTCGTATCAGGTACTCTTACAACACCTTATACCCGGTTACCGATTTTAAGCCACTCGAAATAGTTAAATGTAATCTATATAGAAAACTTTTCATCAAAAAATATACGTCAGCTACAGAGCGTTATAATCCACTTTCGCTTGTTTTTTTACAAATAATCTTGTGTGTGTGTGAGATTCAAATATTTTATAAACTATAATAAATAACACAAATTGATGAAAATTAACTAAAATAATGAAAAATAGAATAAAACGACATTCTTTAAATATAAATAAAAGGGTAACTAAATAAATAAGTAATAATAATTTTCGATTAATTTAGCTTTCTGATAGATCGTTTACTTAGAATAAGTTTGACTTAATATTCACTTATAGAGTCATGTAACTTTATATTAAAAAAAATTAGAGCATCCTTGATTCACGCATTTGTGAAGTAAAATCCAAGACCGATTTCTCTCTCTTTCTCTCTCTTTACATCTATTAATCTCAAGTGTCACACGCGTCGTATGTAGTTGAAAGATAAATGAAGTACATGCAATCGCGTTTCTCCCCGCCTTTCCCCTAAGCCGCGCTACAATATTTAGATAACCGTTCGCTTTGATGCATCACGATTTACGAGCCGCCAGGAAGGCACCACTGTTCGAGACAACGTTTCTTCAAGATGATCCCGCAAAGATGAAGAGAAGTAACAGATCGTGCGTCTCTATGTCGCGTTGCTGTCTCGGCTCTTTCATCGAGGCACTCGCGCGACAAACTCACGCGATTGTCTCGTGGTTGTTTTCTGCCGACGTTTCCGGCAATGTGCAAGCAACAACGCACGCGTTCTGGACGCGATAAATAAGCGCTGAATAGTCTCCGCTTCGACCACTGAAGGATAGGCGCCTTTCTCCCGCGAGATATGATTGATCACACATCGGTGCGAGCGCTCTCTCTCTCTCTCTCTCTTTTAGATAACGCGCGCCCGGTAATATTATTATATTTCGATATGTATATGTGTGGATGTGTATATATATATATATATATATAGATATTTATATACACACGACGCGGCGATTCCGTGATGACGACTATCGACAGATGCTTTGAATCGGCCGCTGCTTGGTTGGAAAGCGCCGCGACATAATAAGCCTATTGTAAGGAGTTCGATCCACGCGCCGCGCGGACAATCCTTCTTTTCCTCCTCGTCTGCTTGGCGCCGTGTCGTGCGGGAAATCGATCGTGTTCGAGAGACAAGCGGCCACGACCGCGAGAAGAATTCTCGAGCATAGTTTAAATCGATTTACGCGATAAGAAAAGGATCATCGTGTGTTGTTGACGAGCAGGGATTCAAAGAAAAAAAGCGTGAAAGAAACTCGCGAGATTCTCTGTCGTCTGGATCGTATTGTGTAAATACGTTATAATATTGGCCGAACAGTATTCGTCGAATCGGTCGAGGAAAGAACCAGAGGAGGATAAAGAAAAGACAATGAAGAGAGGATCGAGAGCAGGTATGCGCCAACGAGGCGGAATAAAGCGAGGAGGAGAGAACTCGGAGACGGGGAGCCCCCGTGCCGCGGCTATTTCTGAATCTTTAGTCGGTTTACAAGTAGCGGGGTCACGGGCCGCCCCATAAAGAAGCATGACTTACATTGCTGCTACGTGGGCGCGCACCACGAAAGTCTGCCATCTATCTCCGAAGCTTGCCCAACCTCCCGCCTCTGGATACCCACATCCGTTGTTCCGCGGAAGAAAAGAGAATGAACGAAGAGAGGAGCACGAGGAGTCTGGGCTTTATGCCGGACGGAAGAATAGAGAGAGAGGGAGAGAGAGAGAGGAACGATCTCTGTCTCAACTCTGACGTAGGACATCGTCGTTACGACGCATGGATAGTAAACGATTCTCCGTCGATCCTTTACGTAAAATCCTTGTCGATTTACGCCGATTTACGCTATCTCTTGGCGAACGCAATCGCGCCTCTTTTTGTAATATAAATGTTTTTGTGCGAAATGAAACGATCAAAGTCACATGGAAAATATATGTGAATCTTTATCGATTTTTAAATATTTAATAATGATACTTTTTTTATATTTACATGATAAATCGAGTAATGCAAAAAACTCTATGAGAATTAAATAAAAATATATTCTGCGAGAATACATCTGAAAAATAAATTCTATTAAACATAAACCACCAGTGAGATGATGAGAGTAAATTAGATCTTTCTTTTCATAAAGCGTGCATCGTTCCAAGATATCTAAAGATACACAATTTTATTTAGCGTTAAATATAATACAAGAATCAGCGATACGCAAAGATTCCTTTTCTAATCCATCGTAACGTTTGGAGATATTTAAAAATATAAGATTTGTAATTTTATATTATGCTAAATATGACTGTTTATTTTTCAATTTACGAAATCATAAGATGATGATATGATATCTTTACCTCAGATAAGTAAAACTCAATTTAAAGTCATACAAATACGATAAGTGAACAGAATAATAAATTCTTCTAATATTATATTGCTAATGTCATAATTTATAAATCACTAATCAAATGTGTAATAATAATTTCCATTTGGCAATAAAAAAGTTAAAAAATAATTATTTTATAAAGAAGCAGAACCACGTTTCTTTGCGATATCTTCCAAGTTCACAAAGACTTGCAATTCGAAATTATTCTCGAAAAAAGCAGAGAGAGAGAGAAACGTACGCAAAGAACAAAAGGCAAATATACGGAAATAATTCTACACTTAATAAAGCTACGAGCGAGGGAAGAAACGTCTATCTCGAGTCTCGCAGCCACGCCGTCTGGATGACGAGAGAGAGAGAAGAGATGCGAAGCGAGAGAAGAGAAGAGGCGCGTGGAGACAAAACGGGGAGACGAGATCCTCTCTCGTGTGGCGCGCGACTATAAGAAGGAACCTCTTAATCGGAGACCCGGACCTCTGCACAGGGCACCGAGGTCTTACCCTCGTGGCTCACCCAGAGGCCCGCGGTGTATCTCGACGGGGCTGACCTCCAACCTCGACTACCCATGGGCCATCATCGTCGATCACTAGCGGAAGAGGAACGGCGCGTCTCCGGCCGCTTCGCGGTTCACTTCCCATCGGCTTTGCCCCGCATTCGTGTAATCAGCCCGACGATGACCCTTTAGCGCCCAGAGCGCTAAACGTACCCATCAAGGCAAGCGGACTCTTGTGTCTCTGTCTCTCTCTCGATTGAAATGCTAAATATTACTCGCGTAATTGAATCGAGATGCAAGTCGTATTCATTTGAGAGATGTGCTAGGAACAGTTTCCATCGCCTTATTTACAAATTTTTCGAACTGGCAAAAAGACAGGATATTACATGAAATTTCGTAATCTTATATATAAAAAGTCTGATTAAAAGAGAATCAGAGCTAAGGATCTTTCTCGTATTTATTAAATAAAATAATTAGAATAATTTTTTTTCTGGATATAAAAGTTTGTTGTAGAAATTGAAATAATTGATATAATTGATGTTTAACAGAATTTTATTTTCAATTTAAATCAAAGTATATTGTGACTGTCGTGTGATCGTTTCATCTCGCACAAAAATGTACCGATAAAATTCGCAACATCTCGCAGTGACTCCCAGAGGCTTCGTCATGAGGAAAAGTTTACATTCCTTTTTTCGCAGGAACCGTTACAGACGAGCAACGTCAGTTTCGCAAATCAAAACTCGCGTCGTTAATTTGGCGGGCTTACTCCTTTTCTCGAATCCCTTCTGCCGATTTTTTTTTTTTTTTTTCGAGTCGGCTACGAGGATGGAATTCTACCTACTTTTGTCGCAGCTTATCTAGACGAGAGATTCACTTTTTTAATCCTATTCTGACGCATGGTCAACTTTTTTTTGTCTAACTCTATACCGAAATCGCTCACCGTCTCATTTCACTTTTAATTCTTTTCTTCCGGTTCGGTCATATAAATATGTCGTGAAGGATGGCCTGTCCCGTGCTAATAAAATATGCCGATCGTAAATTCCGGTCTAACATAGATATTTGCAAGCTAGTAAGTTAAGTGCAGCACTATTTCATCGAAATGACATTGCAACGTGATCGATATCGATAAAAGGTCAAGATAAACAACATTGATTCTCGCTCGTATATATAATTACATGGCTATTCATTGTATAATTATTTCATCTAAAATACGGATTAAAATTCATAGTTTTTGTAATATGAAATATACTAATATCTTTTTTTATTATTATGTACTTCTGTTTATTTAATATACTAAATTAAAAAAATTTAAATATATAATAAAAAATTAATGCATTAATTTATTAAAAATATTTAAATTTTTAATAAATTAATGCATTAATTTAATAAAGAATAATAGATAGCTGTTTCTTTTGATAGATAGCTAAAAAGTTGGTCATAATTCAGTATTAAAAATTTAATAATCAATATCATATTGTAACGATAAAGAAAAAATACTTTTTCTTATTATATTTGCAATTCACACATTATTTTTGTAATTACTTATATGAATCTTGATAACTATACTTTTTGAACTATATGATATTGCGTCGAAACTAATAAAAAAAAAAAAAGAAGACAAGTTGTTAAAAGCTACTCTGTGTGGTAACTGATGATGATACTATCCGCTAATTTTCATCATCCCCATTCTCTTCTCATTGCTCTACGCTCATCGCTATTTACGCGCGCGTCCGTTTTCCCCCAATAACAGTTCTCTATAACGCAGGAATTATACGAAAGTGCCACGAGGAAAGAGAGAGAGAGAGAGAGAGAGAGAAAAGGGGGAGGACAAGAGGAGATGACGGGAAGTAACCGCACAGTGTGGCACGGTCCGGTAGATGTACAATGTGCCAGAGAGACCACGAAGACAACAAATCCATCATCTCCGGTGGGAGAGAGGCTGAAAGGGCTCCGCGGCAGCGCACTCTGTGTAATTGTTGCCCCGGCCCTCAGTGGCCCGGTCTCTACCCCCTCACCATCCCCGGTGGGCTATCACTATCTCTTTCTCTCTATTTCTCATCGTCGTCGTTATCGTCCTCATGGCCTCGTTCGTCGTCGCAAATGGCGGTCGTGTTTCAACCCACCACGTTTATTACCAAGTTTTACAAACGTTTAAAATATAAGCCGCGAGAGACACGCGGATAGGCTACCAAGAAGGAAACAGGAGGACGAGGCAGAACATTCGGGACGAGAGCGAAGGGGGTATCGGAGATATAGTGACGTTGCGGCGTTTCATTGTTCATCCACCGCAACCTCTCTCAAATCTCCCTTTCCCCCGCGTAACCCTTCTTCTCTTTCTCTTACTCGCGGCCGCTCTTTCTTTCTCTCTTCGTCGCATTTAAATCGAGCATTACGTACGTGTCCTCGCGCGATGACACCGGGCCATTGAATACCCGACTTTCGTCTCCTCTCTCCTCTCCATTCCAACCTCAGACCGACTCTCCAAACCGTCCCTACTCGAACAATCCTTTTCCTCTCTCCCCCCCACCTGCCGTTTGCGAACAAACGTGGACGCGAAAAAAAAAAAAGTATCTCTGAATGAGCACTACCTACGGACACTATGGAGTTTCCCTGTTATTAGCATCCACTCTGTCTCTCGGTGCACGGTGCGCGAAGCGAGCGGTCATTACGGAGATTGAAACACCGTTCGAACGACATGTTCGTTCGTTCTATCCCTTTTCCCTCTTTCCTTTCGTCTACCTTGTGTTTCCATTCTCGCTTGCTCATTTGAGGTCACGTAATGATGTGAAAAATCATATAACAACAAAAGATACTTTTCAGCGATGACATACTTTTACGGATAAACGCTCTGGGTAATCTTTTACAGTCATCGAAAAGTTCTACATTATTTTATGAATTTATAATTATCCGTATTCTAAAAGTTTATAATTATTAAGTAAAACTAGTTAGTAATAAATTAAACCAGCATCAAATTTAACATTATAAATATTAAATTAATAAAAAATAACTTTGTATCAAAAACTATTTCCTTTGTTTCTTTGTAAATCAAAAATTTAATATTTCTAAATAAAACACAATTAAAAATTTAATTTGTTAAACTCTGCGCGGTCTATTTAAAAAAAAAAAAAAGTTCAACTTTTCTATAGTTATTTTGAAACAAGGTATATTTATTATTAGTTTCTTGACAGCATAAATGTGATGATTTACGCCATGTCCAATGGTTATCCGATAATTCATCCTATGCGAATGTGTGCGGAACACGTGGGGTCTCATAATCCGTCAGCGACGATTGCGGCAATACGACGAGAATCGTCATTAGTCAAGAATGCATTGACTGCAGTGCTTATTCGAGTATTGCGTATCATAATAGCTATATATTATTAGCATTCATATTTTCATCATTTGCATAAAAGTAAAATAACTCTACTAATAAAATTAAAATCATTTTAATATTACAATTATATGTATAATAAAATTATATATATGATATAATAATTTAATACTCGATCAGACAAAAATCATGTTAAAAACAATACGTCTTTAATAAAAATATAAAAATATTATCGAGTGTTATAACCATTAAAAACGAATTAATTGCAATTTATTTCAAGACTCGTAGTTTCAGAAATAATACGCTTAGGAATTAAAGTCCCAAAAGACTATCTTGAAACAGTCGCAATTTTACAAGTTATCGGTCTCCGTACCTTTAGAAATCTTAAACAGAGTCTCAAAAATTTCTCAAAGGGAGGAATCGCGAATTTCAAGGCTCTCCGATACTCTGCGTAAATACGTGCGAGTCACGCACTTACCGAACTCTTAATCTGAATAATTTCGCCGTCGTCACGAGACTTGCAGTTTTCAGAAGTCCACGATTTCACGAACGAGCACACGTTCCGTATTTGGGTTTTGCGAGAGCGAGAAGCGGACCCCGTCCAGAGCCCGTGACAGCCTAAGGATCCTTCCCCGAGCTTGGACACGCAATTAACCGACGGCTACACTTCACCGGCGGGAACGGGGGAAACAGCGATTCTCAACCGACTAATCCGCGGCGCAATATTGGATATCCGACCCGAGTATACTCGAGTTCTTTTCGCCGCCCGAGAGAGAGAGACACGGCCGGTGCTCCGAGCCGCGCGCCGAGATACGCATCCCCATAAAAGCTTCCATGCATGTCAAGCATTATACGACCACGTTACTATTAAATACGTCAAAGCCCCGTATGTTTATTGCATATTGGATGCCATGCACTTCGGCTCGCCCTGCCGGTCCCCGTAACCCGAACCGATCGCCATTGTCGGTAAGGGACTCGTTTCTCTCTCTCTCTCTCTCTCTCTGTCATCGTCCTTTGCCTTATACCATCGACCCTTCGTTCGCCGCCTCGACGGAAATGACCTCGGTGCTGTCTCTGCGCGTCCAGCCGTCCACGATCTCGCACGTCGATGACATCGATAGGAGCCGCAGAATGCGTTGTAAATTATTTCGCAGTGCCCGGCCAGCATTAATCGCGCGCCAAAACATTTATGCGCTTTGAGCTCTCGGTCATTTCGCGATATGAACGAGATACTCTTCTTTTCGAAAAAAGCGCAGAAAGTAATTATAAAAATTATAAAATAGTATAATTATAAAAATTTTTGTATTTTTCTCGAACGCGATTTTAGCGAAATATTTTCCAAATAAAAAAAAATGTCAAGATAATTAATTTTTTTAAGAAAATAGTTATATTTTTCTGTGAGGACTATAATTCTCTGAAGATATCTCTTAATTTCACATAATACTAGTTCTGCGCAGGGAAAAAAAATTATAATTTTCAGAATCTGTTTCAGAAAGTAAACCCAAAAAAATGTGAAAAATATTTTACGAATACATTTCACGAATACATAGTAATATCAGCGGACAACATTCTCACTCTCTTTCTCTTCGTCAGTTCAGAGAGATCTCGACGAAATGCAGGATGCGCGGACATCCCACCATGGATGATGCCACAATGTTTGACCGAAAAAATGCTCGAGTCCACTCTTATTATTCAGGATTTCGAACCGTTCGTCGGAGATACGGTGAATTATGCATGGTCAGTCCCGCGACGTCGCGCCACGCCGGCTCTTTCCCATGCATGCCATGCATATGCCGAGTGATAGATGGATGTGTCAATTTCATCGGGGCTCGGTATCGATGCGAACCAGGGTTATCTTCATCGACTCGAAGATTACGATACGCTCGCTCGCGTCTAGATGCGAGAGAGTGAGCGAGTCATTTTCCTCGGGGCGATAAATCTGCCGCCAATACTGATACAGGACTCTGAATTCGCAACCGTGAACGGACCAACCATTCCAATGTCGTTATCCTACTCGGACATTTTTTTGTCGGCCACGTAACGCATCGTCGAACCCGCGAGCGAGTATTACCATCATCCGTTACGAGACCCGTGTCATAAAAGAAGAGGACTCAGCATGGTTGTTGCATTTTATTAATTTATTCAATATCATGAGACTTCTCTAAACTTCTTTTCGCTATATATTTTATATCTCAATAAATTTAATAAATTTGACAAAAACAACTAGATATTATAAATCATTGTTTTTAATTAAAATAGATAAACCACAAGATTCAAATATTTTTAATACAATGACTTACAATCTCGTTACGTCTCAGCTATTATTATAATCATTCAAAATTCCATAACAATAAATCTTTTCATATAATCTTTTTATATAAATTTTTGGCACACGAACATGTGCAACTTCAGTCTCTGGACGCGTCAAACTTTTAAGCATAAATCGCGCGCGCGCGATACTCGGGACGAGTAGAACGATCTGTATAGAACGCGAGCGAGAGGGCCTTCTCCCTAACCCTCCCTCTTATCCTTCTCGTCTTCGAGACCACTATCGTAAAGTCGAAGCTTTATCACCTGCCGTCATCCGCCCGCGACGTAGATGAAAATCTCCCCTACCTCGCGCGGCAGGTTTTTTTTTTTTTTCAAAGGTCGTGACTACTTGTTAAACGTCGTCCGCCGGCTCATCCACTTACGCGCCGACATTTACGATAGCATCAACGCCGCCGATCCCGGTTTTATTTAATTTTTCTATTAGAATACGTTTACATTATAATGCTGCCGATTTCCGGTGATTTCCAATCGATCGCTTCTGTAGATTCAATCGAATTGAAATTATTAAAGTATTTATTGTTTTCATATATGCGCAAAATTAGAATATTTTAAACATTTCTCAAATAAAAGAATAAGAATGCTTTTATCATAATTCGAAACAATACCTACTCATTTAATCTCATCGATATATCTCCAATCGCACATAATATATTTTTTATCATTAAAGTCTCTCCTTTAATTTTATTTAAAAAATTAAAAACATTCTAAGTAAATGACAAGATTCATTTATATGCATTAATTTGCCCTAATGGATAAATAATAATATAAGCAATAACCTGACACATGGAAATTTCATTTACTCTGACAAACTATTCTCCAACTTAGCATATTTCGTTATGTAAGCGTTTTCGACTTATGAATGCTTGCAACGGCCGTGCGAAACTTGCCCCGATTCTCTCTCTTTTGCTCTCTTTTTCTCTCCTTTCTTTCGCGGTTCGATAAACGCTCGGTTGAACGCGTCAACGCGGATTACAGCACGCCCAAAACACAATGACAAGCTCCTCGGGACTCTGCGACAAGGTCAGGTCACTCGTCGGATGGGCCCTACGAAGGGCGCGCGGTATCCTCGGTACAAAGTGCTCCTCGTGTAGAATATTCAATGGAGCAAAAGAAATTAGAGCAGGGCAAAACCGACCGTGGCCATTAATCGATCGTCTTTTCGTAACGCTCTGAGCTCATATCAACTTTTGCAATTAATTAAATAAATTTATCATTCAATTTTTACTAGTAAATAGAGGTAATTTTAATGTAAAAAACCTATAATAATTTTATTTCTCGAAATATTTGTTATATTTAAAAGGAAGTTGAGTACGGAAAATTCTTGTAATTCCATCTGTATATAATTTCAAAGAAAATAAAAAAATTATTTTAAGAAATTCCAACACAGAGCTGCATTTTAATATGCAACTTTAATTGTAATGTAGCTGCAATTGTAATGCATTTGTAATTAATATGTTTATCGATATTATAAAATTACACAAATGTATAATATAAAAGCAAATTTGTTCACGGGATCAAAGAATTCTGGAAAATTTCTGATGGAAATTGAAGCATTATTAAAAATGCAATTACAAGAAAATCTCATTAAAATAATATTTTATATACCACATTAACATTTTTTTTCATAAAATTTACTTCATATATTTCGTCATCATATATATCATATTTGCGTATTATGCGAAAAAAAAGATTCTTTCATATAATATTTTAAATTATCGGTTTGCATCATGCTTTGTCACGCGACAGTGCATCAGGTGAAATATACCTGACGCCCAGGAAGCAAGTTCCTTTTTCACATTACTTATATAAAAAAAAAAATACTAATCCTCTATATATCTAATAATGTTTATCGACCACCGGTTTGTCTTCGCACAGCGGTCAACTGTGACTCGGAAAATATTCGGCACAACGGAACACACCGTACCGTTTCATTCTCTATTGGGGTAGAACTCTCCAGTCACACTTGCATACGTAATAATGGTATAAAGCCGAGGGGTGCCACGCAGCCTTTATGCGGGAAAATTTACTATAAAGCTGGCAAAATCACCGACGACGAGTCGCCCCTCAGCCCGGCCGGCATATGAAATCCAAATGGTCATCGTAAATAAAAAATCCGTTTTTTTTTCTCCCTTCCCCGACCGCGCGTATGCGAAAAGCGCCGGAGTTTATTCATATTATGTCGTAGCCTCGTCGCAGCAACAACGTGTCAGCCGAGCTTTTCGTTAAAGGGACTTCCCTCCCCAATCGTATTTTTCACCCGCATAAAGCATCTACTACCGCGTGAAATCGTCATCGTTTACATACCGCGAGAAAAGTTTATCCTCGACTAAACATCCCTTTTTAGCATCAAAATTCGATATTATCACCATTTGATTGAATAATTATACGGATAATTGTTTTTTACTTTAAGAATGTTTTCGGATATTTATCCATTAAATGTAATAAATTATTTGAATATATTACGCGGATAAATTAATTTCAATATTTATTTGAATAATTATCATTCGGTTATACTTGATCAATTTTCTTGTATATATCGTATTTTGCGATAATATTCTTCAAAGCTAAAATGAAAAATTTTTCTATATGTATTCATCCTACATTTAAAATAATAATCGTATTTTTACTTTAATCCAAAACTGCTTTCCATCCTATTTATCCGCCGCTTTTGTACATGTAAACATGTACAGACTCTTTAATTTCCGCGATTTCCCATCTCCCTATTAATCTGACAGCTGTCACATAAATTTCCATTTCACAAGTAGCCGCTGGACATTCAATTTTATTTTGATTTTTGGGTCATCGACTTGAAATAAAAATTTATTTTTTTAATGTTACAATTTTTACTTTTAGAAATATGTTTTCGAAAGCATTTTTATAAAATATGATTTATAAAAAAAACTATTAACAATATTTCTAATTAAAAGAAAAATACAACTTTTTTTGCTTTATCGTGTATCCACAAAGTTTCATAAAAAATCGTACGATATTTAAATGTTTCTTATAAATGGCCGATCTATTTACATTGTTCCTGAAACGATCATAAACGATACGGCGACGAGAGTGGCACGGCAAGAGTGGCACGTCGAGGGCGGTGCAACAAGGGACGAAAAGAGAAGGACAGAGAAACGGAGAATAAGCAGCGTGTATAAACGTGGAATTAATTTCCATAGTCGGGATCCCAATGAATAACAATAAAGCGCGAGGGCAATACGACGTCACACGGCGTACCCACAATCCGGGACAGATCGTTACGCGCGACATTAACTTTCGGCTTTAGCCTCGTTTATGCTAATCCCGTCCAGGGCATCTGTTTTCGCCTGCAGTTCGCGAAACGCGGCCCGGAATGCGTTTTTCGTTTCTCGTAACCCGCTCCGCCACACTTCTCCATGTGGCTCCGTTCGTCTTATTGTGATTCTCCTTTTTCATTCGGCCAAGAGACCGTCCGTTCAGTGCGACCACCGGTCAGTCCTGACGTCATCGTCCCTCTTACCCGCGCGAAGGCCCCGCCGCGTGCGCAGGGGCCCCGTGCATTCTCCGTCGCCCGTCGTCGTCCGTCGTCCTGGGTTCACGGGTTCAGACAGATGCGAGCTGAGCGCTAACGAGAACAATTAGAAGTTCCACTTTGCGCTCTCTAAGGCTCTCTCGGTTCCCTCTAAAAATAAACACGGCCACTTAATGGCTCGCTCCGTCATAACTCGCGCAGATGCGAGCCCGTCTTATATTATTCCCACGAATGACCCCGCGTTTCTCCGAATACACCACCAAAGTGCCACCAAGCTATCTCTTTTTTTTCTCTTTCCTTCTCTGTTACTCTCGCCGGCGACGGCTTCCACGCGCGACGTCTTTATCGGGGATCATGAAATCGCCACGAGCCGGCTAAAAATATTTTATGAGCAAAAATTGGTAAGTCCGCAGTCCGCACGCGCGAAATGTACGCAAAAAAAACGTTATTAAGAATACGATCTGTTAACTTTAAACTTTTCGCAATCATCCTGCTTCAAATGGTCATTAACGAATATTAAAATGACAATTAATTTTTAGAGATTCGTAGAAACTAAAAATGATGTAGCATTAAAAAAACACAAAGAAAATATTTTAAAAATGTACTTTATCATAAAAAAGAAATTTGTGGTTTTCTAAAATAGCATTAAAAATTTTAATATGTTTTAATTATTAATTAGTATTTTTTCAATCTAAAATATCCAAATATCTATTTCTTGAAGATTTTTCTTCAAAATCTTCGATCAATCTTCGCAACTGTTCGAATCACCCAAAGAACGAGAATCGCGTTATTCGAAAAACGATAAGTAATAATAACGGTTATCAGCCCATTCTCGGCTCGATGGTGCGTTTAGCGGCTCAGTTTCCTTCCCCGTTGCAAGCCTTATCCGACCACTGATATACTTATCTACAGTAATAATTCACCGGGACAGCGAGCTTTCGGGCCTCGAAGGAATCGTACGGTAGACTTAACGATCCTTCTATGAATCGATTTTCGTGGTTGCTTCAACTCTTTTTAAGTCAAGAGATTTAATTCTTTTTCAGTAAAATAAATAAAAACATATTTAAAAAAATATATATTCTTAAAAAAAAAAAATATGTGTACTAATATATTTAGCTTTGCAAGCATTGAGAAATCTAGCTTGTTAATTTTAAATAATTTTTTAACTGTGCATTAATACATGGGTATTCATTATCAATTTAATATACCAGAATGCAGAAAAATATCTAGGAATTTAATGCTATGCGATGAGTTGGTTTTAATATGTTTAGATTACCAATATCTTCTGGTAACTGTATCCAAATGGCAACAGCTCGTATCATCGAACATAAGCGCGTGCTACTATGCTCGGAATGTGTATTTAACTGTCTGTTTAATTGGGCCTAATGGAGCGATATTAGCTATCCGTGTATTACGCGTTAAGCGTCAACTATCGCGGTGCATCTTGCGTATCATCAGAAGTTCCTCTTTAATGCTTCTCTCTCTCTCTCTCTCTCTCTCTTGTAATCTCTTTTATTCGCTCTAAAAATAAATTCTGTAAGATCTTGATTTTTAAGATTATATCGCAAAAATGTTTCAGTTTGCGGAATATTAATGGTTAATGAAATCCAATAGATACAAATAAGTATATCTCCAAAAAAAATATCAAAATAATTAAAATTAATAAAAAATTAAATAAAAAAAAAAATTAAAAAAGATAAACTACTTAATAAAATAAATAAGTATAACATTTTTCAAAATTTGCTTTTTAAAATACCTTTCTTTAAATTGTCATTAAATAATCCCAACGCATTGAAAACAATATATATATATATATATATATAATTTATACGTAAAAGGAAAATTAATAATTAATAAATCTTATGAAACCGAGTTTATATAGTTTGAAAAGTCTGGATAAAATGTTCTCAGCCGCGCGTCATTGCAGCCGCAAAACGCAAAGTGTGACAAATGACAAGCATTAAAGGCGATTATCTCGACAGGGAGCCGCGGCCATCGTCCGCGTATCGTATCGCCTTTAGCGCGCGGAATGAAACAGCCGGAGAAAAGGGGCCCGTCATACAAAAAGAACGGTACTTATAGTCATCGTTATATACGATGGCCAAAATATCTGAGAAGCAATGTAAAGACGAAAAAATCATACAAAAAATATATTCTGGAGAAATAGAATGAAGGATTGCGACGAAAAGAAATCGACAAACGAGTCAAATCGGTAAGAGATAAAAAAAGGAGGAATACACACACACACACACACACAATATATGTATATGAATGGTTTGATAAGTAATCGCTAGTTGTTGTGGCTCATTGTTTCAATGTCATAATCATCAATTTTATTTTATAAATTCCAACATGCATTTCTCTTTCAAGAATAAAAAAAAGTGCAAAGAGAGCAAAAGAACAGACGGAAAGAAAATACGACGAACCGAGAAATAGATGCCGACAGAGTGCCGGACAACAAGGAGAAAGGGATGAAAAAAAGAAAGAGAGAAAAAAAGAGAAGAAATTTCGGTAAAATACGGAGTAAAGTAACGGAAGGCACGCAAAATTCTCCGCTGCAACCGCAACAAGAGCAAGAAAGGTCGAAAACAATTGCGGAATAGCCGTGGCGACAGAACAATCGAAGGACGAAAGGGGAAAGAGACGGCAAAAAGGCAAAGAGAAAAGACGAAGAAAGTGAGATAGAAAATACGGCGAGGACGAGAAGGGCGAAACAGAAGGAACAACGCAAAGAGAGCAGAGAATAAAAGGAAGAGAGAGGGAAAACACGATGGCGCGGGTGTATAGTGAGTTATGGTTATACTCGCCAGCGAGTATACCACGATTCCTCCGAAGAAGCCCCCACGTGTCCGCAGTAGAGAGGAAGCTCCCGTGGCGCGAAAGGGATGCGCGGGAAGGGTTTCGAGAGAAAAGACGGGATGGGAAAGAGAGGAAGTGGCGGAACCGCAAAGGAGAGAGAGAGAGAGAGAGAGAGAGAGAGAGAACAGGAACTTACTTGGAAGCGAATGTAACTTTATTGTGAACTTATCGCTGTCAGAAGGCAAACAATGGTCCGATCTTCGCACCATTCGTCCGAGATCTGCCCCTGCCATCTTCACCACCAACCTCGCGTAGTTCTTTACTCCCCTCCTCCCGCCCTCTCCCCTCATCGTATTCTACTCTCGCCCCCGCCACCGAGGAAGTTAGGAGGGAATATACCCTGGCTCCGGCGCCGCGGTATCGCCGCATCGCATCTATCGTTTTACGGATCCGAAAGCTCGCGGAGCTTACCAATATGTAAACGAGTCGCCGATGGGCACGACCATCGCCCCCTCCCTCCCTCCCCCACCCCTCTTTCTTCCCGTCCCTCGGTATATAGCGACGTATTATATCAGGGGAGATGCACACAAATATCTCGCATGCCGACCACATTTTTTTCGGTCCCTTACTTTGCTCAAGGATTCCCCCCCTTGAGTTTGATGTCTCTCCGGTTGCAACCCCCTCCCCCCGGGGTGAACCACGCGCTCCCTCGCGACATTCCAATTACGAATTCGACACTCTGACGCCGCTCCGCCGTGTCTCCCGATTTTCGGCAACGCACGTATTATCCCCCTCGTGAATGTATCTGTTGACTGATGTCATCCCACTATGTGTTCTAACTGCGGGTACTTGCAAAGGTCGGTTCAAATTTTAAGACAATAAATATGTTTGATTGTAGTTAAGCATCTGTCTTATGTTTTTGGATTTATTACATAAATCTAAATGGTATTTGATTTAAAATTTTCAAAAATCTTTTTTTATTATTGGAATTTTTGTGAACTTTATTAGGCCATACATTCCAGAATTAATATATTCTTTTTAATAATTTTAAGGAAATTATTAAATATTATTAATTTTAAAAAAATTTTAAGAAAAAAATGCAATCATGATCGTTTAAAACCGTAAGAAAATGCATAGAAGTTTAAAAAATTCCCTGAAAAACCAATCCCAAGTCCCAACGAAAATTGCACAATCGATGAGCATTTCTCGTTAGTAAACGGACAGCCGATCGTTCACACGCTAATCAGTCTCAGGGGCTCGATTTCCGACACAACCTTCCGCTTTCCTTCGGAAGCTCAAGACGTGACGAATCGCCAGGACGTGTCCCAAACAACTGTTTACGAGCTCAACACGCCGAAGGATTCGTCGAACCATGTTTTCTCACGAGTGGACGTTCCCGGTTCCCGAGAGATACGATATCCTCCTCTTGTTTAACAGATGATTTTTCAGGAATTGATATTACGTTGCGATCGCGAGGCACGTGGTCTTCACGCGATATTCAGTTTCTTTATTTGTTCTCGTAATTAATCCCGCAAATTGCGTAATATTATAGCCGATAAAATAAAAATCACTACCGATATTTCGATATTGAGCTGTGCTAATATAAAAATATCTTTTTATCGAAAATCAATTTGAAAGTTCAAAGATCGATTAAAAAAATTGATTAGAAAAATCTATATTACAAAATGCAAATTAATTCAATTGAAAGCAAACAGCTGATCTATGATCTACTCGCGGATTAACGACGTATCGCAATTCACGAGGGAACTGATTTTGCATGCTCGTAAACGCGCCGCATAGGATATCAGATCCCAAGAACGTTTTATTGAATGCCGACGATTTCAAACGAACGCTCGCTAAGGCTAAAACACCTGTTGACCGGTATCCGTCGGCTTTAAACGCCGCGGATTCTTAATTGGCCTGCCTACCAGGCATTCGACAAGAACTCGAGCGTCAAACGTCATCGATTTACCAAGACGACTCGTAAATGATATTGTTTACGTTTTAACGCTCGCAGCCATAAAACGAAAAATTATCGTTTCCGAGCTGCGTGCTGCATGTCTCGAAGTCGTACTTATTATTTCATGGCATTTTAACTCGCACTAAGCTATCTCCGATGATAACAAGATGCTTGTCCGTTTAATATATAGCTCCGATAAATATAAAATTTATAAATATTCACTATAATGTATTGTAAATCATTAGTTATATATATATATATATATAAATATTATGTCTTATAAATATCTTTGTAATTTTATATATTTGAAGTACTGTGTTGTATAATATCTAACTGTAATAATTATTGATACTTCAAGATAGATTAGAAAAAAAAATGCATTAATAACGTACAAATAAATTATGTAAAAGGAAGAATAGAATAATTATTACAATTACATAACAAATAATATAATAATATAATAATAATATAATAATATAATAATATAATATAAAAAATAAAAAGTCTAAAGAAGAGTATACAGTTACTAACGTAAACTAATATTAAATTAAGATATGAACTAAGGTCAAACTTATAAATTTTCTAATTTTAATTAGGTTCTCTTTCCCATTCTAAGTGTTATATTTTGAACGATTCTGCTGGCGATTTTTCCAAGAGATCACGGTCATTCAAAATAATAAAGTTACACGAACGAATTAGAGACGATTCCAGCACCGAGACGCGTATCGTCGTTTCATCGTCTAATTAAGGCCCGGGCCTTATGTACGCGCGTTCCGCTCGCTCGCAGTCGCGTTGTCGCGCGTATGATTTACACGGGGCAGTTTCGAGAGCGGAGAAGGAGACACGTGCGATGAAGTAAGCGAGATACGTGATGTTGTTTAATGTATAATGCTTCTAGCGAGCAGCCGCGGGATCGTGAGAGAATTCGTGTAAAAAAAAAAGGAGCAGACCGGTGTTATTTATCGGCCGCATCCGCAGCCACGGATAAGAGGAGGATAACAACGGGTCGCTGCTCGCGTCGAGAGCGTTATAGTTGAGAGATATTTGTCATAAGACTAAAGCATAATGAGAGATGTAAGAATACCAAGAGAAAAATAAAAGAATAACATTTAATGCTACATAAATAAGATAAAAAGTGCGAGAAGAGCAATCAATCTGAAGAAACAGATTATGAATAATCGATATATAATAATAATGCGTGTGTATAATTATTTTTTAATTTTTAAACGCTTTAATTAATTCGCGGATGTTGCTCGATAATAATTAATGAGACTGGGTATTTCTTGATAATAATTTTTTTTTATACAAAATATCTCCCATATTGAAACGTTTTAATTAATTCGTATCTTATTGTGCAGAATTTCTCGCGTAGATAAGCTGGCAATTTTCGACGACGTTATCAGGCAGAAATTGTCGAGCACGTTCGAATTAGCGATATTTAATGAATAATACGTATAGAAAAACGGTTAATTGCACTGCGGTAAAGAGTGACCACTTACAAAGGCGACGACAGTTTAATTGGCAGGAAAGAATGAGAGCGCGCGGAATTACAGCGAGCAGAATTTCGATCGACGACGACGAGGACGAGGACGACGACGACGACGACGGCACAAAGAAGAGCTCACCAATTCGCGCGTTTCGAATGAACGGCACGATCGTACGAATTAATTTAATTCGATCCAACAATTCGCGCACGCGGTGACGTCGTCATATAACTTCGGCCGTTAAACGCGCACTTAAAACGCGAGTTTATCGCACGGGAATCGCGACTACGTCTCTCCGCCGATACGCGGAAACAATCCCGCATTAATTCCCGCATTACACGCGTTAAAATTTATTACCTACCGCGCCGACGTTTCCGTGGAATCGACGAGCCGTTAAACATCATTGTCTTCGACGAGTTGATCGATAATATTCATACCCGTTCTCTCACATTTTCCCGAAGATATTAGCGCGGAAAAATACGCTCTTTCGAATGCAACGTTGCTTTTCGCGCGAATATCTTATCATCACGTGTTGCGAGAGTGGAACGTAAATGGACTATCGAAACACTATCTTGTACGATTGACGACGAGTTAAATGATTTGACAATTAATCATTACGTTTCCGTTTTCGAAACCCCGACTTTTCAATTGAATACCATTTTTCTCGATACTTAACGGCAATTTATCATCGCTGATTTTAAGTATCTTCATGATAGATCTATGATGCAGTCAGGGAATCGCTGTTGCGCCAATGTCATGAGTTATGTTCTTCAATTCTTTATATCGCTATGTTCGCTTATCCTCATATTTATCACGAATATCCAATATTAAACATCATTCACACACCTCTCTCTTCTCCCCTCTTCCTAAAAATACTAAATATATATTTCATCGTTATATTATAAGATGAAAAGAAACCTTCTTCTACGTATTATCGAAGATACATACAAAAATTTCTATTTCCAAAATGAGAAACTGTATGAACATAAATTAAGTACGCTCTCTTAAAGATTCATTAATTTATATTTAAGGAGAGAACTTAAGGAATATCTTAAGCGCGTTATTGACAAGAAAGAACGATTAGATGAGTTTCGAAAAAAAAAAAAACCCAGATAAAACTACACATATACGGGATTGTTGAAAGACGACGACCTCGGCGTTTAGGGTTTGCGACTTATCGATGAAACAGCAATCTTGAAGTATTAGGCGCGATTCTTTCGCGCGCTATCGACGTTGCGATATCGCGGCGGCAGTCAGGCCTCACGATACACACCACTATTAATATCTCGCCATTACCTTGTTCCATTCTCGGCTGCTACGAACGAGCCCCGACGAAGCAAAACGGGCACGACCCCCTCCCGCCACTCGCCCCCTCCACCCCTCCTCGTCTCGTCCACGTATAGCGCAACGTGCCCATTACGATCATTAGCGGCGCCGGCCGGCTCTCTTCGTATACGCGTCGCGGACGATCGTAGCGTAAGATCGCGCGATCTACAAGGGACCGCACGCTGCGCGGCAAAATGAGAAATAATCACTGCACGGCACGCCGCGATACCGTTCGTCTCCCACCTCTCTGTCATGTCACCGGTGACATACAGTCGTCACCAGGTACATGATCCCCCTCGGAGCGCGCGACCACGTCAAGCTCATTCTGGTTCACCGACCGTGCGGGCAATTTAACGTCGCGTCCATGACCATTTCCATCCAACCTTTACCCCTTTGAGACAAGGTATATGAAATTGTATTCTCTCGAAAATCTCGTTGAAATTTCGTCGTCAGACGAATTTTCGAATTCTGTGTAGCGTCTTATTTTAATTAAATATAAAAATTCTTTCTTCATTTAAAAGATTTTTAATTTTTAATATATTTTTAAATATATTTTAACTTGTTTGTATTAATTTTTTATTTTTATAGTGTATGCAATATTATTAATGCAAGTTAATACATTCGAATTGATGAGAGAGTTAGAAGAACCCTAAGCAGATAAGATAATTTTAGATAAATGTATATATTATAACAAGTTTTCCTATATAATGTATCTAAATTATTACATAACTAGCTAGAATCAAGGATCGCGCAAGTTCATCGATATTTCCGTTTAAACTACAAGGTATAAACGAGTTTAAATCGGTCACGCCATCGACGAATTAATAGCGTACGGAAAACATAGGCAACGGGATACGATCCTAAACGTGAAAAAAAGAAGCGGCCGCGGATTCTGCTGCCCGAAGGTCATCGATTACCTTCGCCTCCATGACGGCTCGTGGCCAATCGATTATCGCTACGGCTGCATAAGAATGCGCCAAGAAACCGAGCGAGCCAGGAATCCCTTTCTAATCACGCACGCGGACAAGGGCTCTATCTATCTCCGGGCTGCTCGTTTTTGCTAGCCTTTCCGCCAGCTCTCCAAGATTATCCCGTAACGCACCTTAGTTTCGACGTTACTCACGCTATTATACGCTCCAAACTATCTCAGACTCTACATACGTGCACAGGATCAGGTTGCACGATATTTCAACCACGAGATTTAGTTTCTAGATCGCATTAATGCCTCAACAAATTTAATATTCATAAATGCACTTATTTTAAAACAATTTAATTATTATCGTGATATACATAATCATCTAAATTATTTTTTTTAATTATTATCGTATCATGAAAATCCGATTAGAGACAATATTTCATAAAGCATCGGAGAAAAAATAAAAATCTGGTCTATAAACTTCAACACTTAATAAAGATATTTTTTGTGCCCTAAAGAAGCAATAAATAAAAATTTTTAATAATTTAATTATTATATGACACTTCAAATTAATTATAAAAGTAAAAAAATCTTCAAATTTTATTTATTTTATTAAATCCAAAATTTTGAGAATATAATTCAATTATTAAATTAATTTATATGCTTTAATATATTTTAAATTTTAAATTAAGTTTAGAATTTTCAAAAATAAAACTATAAATAACAGATATATTAATATATGAGAAGATTATAAAACATTTATATTACTATTATAATACATCACGGGTCACAAATGGACCACCGATCCTCATATCTAACCAGCTATAACATTATGGCCGAGATCAATCAGAGAATCAACTGTTTCATACACGAAGGAAGAAGCACCGACCATAACAAATTAATCTTCACACCCCTCTAAACTACAGACCGGCGCGTCATTAATTAGCCGTTCCACGAATAGCTCGTAAGATCGAAGCGGGAAGAAGGAACATGATGATCCACCTCGGAGATTCCACTTCTCTACACGTCTCTTTCGTCTCGATCTCGCCATAATCCTCACCCTCTCGTCAGTCCTCGGAACTTCTCTACTTCCGTTCCCCTTACCCTTTGTTTCTCCCTCACTATTCGCGCGAGACATCCGTATGCCAGCGTTATCGTATTTTAAGGAGGACACGAAGTCGTGCGGAATGTGTGCGCTCTCGCATGATTATTACATATGTATTACAATCATTTTGAAAAAGAAACGCGATAACAGTGACTGTGTTCTCTTTCCCGTTTGCGATATCGAATAAATCAATACGTGTTTGTAAAGGAACAGATATATAAGTTTCTAAAAATTAATAATTTTTTAATGATTTTCAGATGACAAGTTTCTCAAAAATTGGTTCCTCATAAAAAAGATTTTTTTTTTTTCATAGTTTTTGATTAATTAATTTTATTTTTGATTAGAAATTTCTAAAAATTATTTTTATCTAAACTATTTCTCTAACGCTCTATTTTTGGACGAAGTATCGACTGATAGAAGCACACTCTTCGACGTGAATAAAAATAGAAACTCGATACTTTGCAAGATCCCTACCGGTGATAGGATACACCGCAAACATCGGTCGCACTCTACGTTCTTCGTGCGGTCGTTTACGCATCGCGAGAATGAAGTCAGCTGTAATCGCGTAACCGCAAAGCAGACAGCGCTCTACCGTGCAGTAGCCCCCTTAAATCGTCACCGACGGCGGAAACCGCGAACGAAACGCACCGCGAGAATCGTGATCGCACGGAAGCGTGGCACGCGCGTAGCCATCATAAAAGTCTTGTAAAACGATCAGCTGATGCGGTTGGTTACGAATGATCTGCCCGCTTATTCTTGATATTTAAAGAAACGCCAATCGGCAAATAGGCAATCGGCGAAATTATAAGGCTTTTCATCAAGCAATGAATTTAAAGAGAAGAGATAATTAAAATTTACTATAATTGATAATTTTGATATAATTTTTCCAAATTTATAAATAATTATATATATATAAAAATATCAATTATTATAAATATTTTGTTATAAAAATATTTTCGAAGAGAATTTCAAAATAAAGTTTCTAAAATATTTTATATGCATAATAAAAAATATACAATCTGGTGAATAATCTGATGGTTCACAAACCTTATAAGGCTTTTTATTAAGTAAAATTCATAGATAAATAAAATTTAGGATAATTTGATGTAATTTTTCCAAATCTAAATATTTATCTATATAAAAATTTCTATTATCTATATAAAAATTATCAATTATAAAAATTTTGAAGAATTTTGAGAAAATTTTAAAATAAAATTTTTTAAATATTTTATGCTAAAATATTTTAATAAAATAACGTAAAATAAATTTCGCGAAGATAAGCGAGTAATTTTATAAGAAAAACTAATTAAATAAGTTATATAAATTGTATTTACATACCTCATGGTTGTTCCGCTGTCGCCCGATGCTTCCCCGAGCCTGCCTGCCCCTCCTCTCTCATATCTGTCACTGTTCCTTTGTAGCACTCCCGACACTCGCGGAAATACTTACGCGGAAACACATTAATTACGATCGCGCGACACTTTACACGGCACTCCCAACGCGTATTTTATATACATCGCACGACGCGAAAACTATAATCGCACGAGACAAAGATCCGTTTGACACTCGCCGATCGAGTACAGCCAAACTCGTAGGCAGCTCATCATAACAATGCTACTTGTCATAATAGAAATATACATACATATTTTAGAGCGATCTTATTATCCCGCATTATAGTATAAATAATATAAATATGCAAATTAAAACTAGAGCTGGGATATCCGCGAGTTGCAACATTCGAAAATCGACGAGATTAAAATAGCTTACGTTATACTGCTCGTATAGATTTCAAAGTCTCGTGAAATATGTATTTCAATTTCAGGTATGTACGAACGTTGAATTTATGATATGCGATTGATAAATATTAAAACAAATAATTATTATTATATATTATTATATATGTAATTAATCGAAATTTAGTATTCTCCACGGATGCGATATATACATAACAATCTCGCGAAATCACTGTATTATTTCTACTTTAGATGAACATAAACCGCGCGAAATACTTGCTTCGGATAGCGAGTGTTAAAGCGAGTGTTAAAACGTAGCTCCGATACAAGTTGTTAATTACTAGTTATCGTAGAAATCATAGTGATCGCGTTTAACATATTTCGATACGTTATTGCCAGGATCGCGTTTGCAGGAGAAGAGCTACGACACTGCCTACGACCTATACGACGTTCGCGGTGCGAATGATAACAAGGTTACCTCAAGTACACAGTCGAGCGCCGACCGCTGTGTTGACACATTCCATTCGCAATCGTGAAATATATGTATACACTAGCTGTATTTACAATAATACGTTGAGTATTCTGTTTCTTTTTTCTTGTCTATAAATTTCAATACATACGTTATATTATCGCGCATCACGAATCTAATATTTATTTAAAGAAAATAATACTTATTATTAACTGTCGTTTGGTTAAAAAAGATATCATGTAACAATTGTAATAATCGTGTGGCATGATCGCGTTTGATATCTCTTAACATTTGTCGCTACCGTGTTTTGTGCGATAATAAAAATGATAGACGGAATGCCTCGTGCTTTTATTCGAGATGACAATAAAATAAGTGCGCTATACATCGCAAAATTCCACGCGTTTGTTTTCTATTACTTCTACGTTTGATTTTTTATAGAGAAGTTATGTAATGTCTGAATATTAAAAAGGAATTAATATTAATGTTAAAAAATATTAATAAGATTATAAATCTTATTTTCTATTTCTTAAGTCTTTAAGAATTTCGTAAAGGGATATATTAGATAATAATAGTAATTTGAAAGTTCTATAAATGTATGCATGCTTTCTTCATTCTTTTGCGTCGATTATCACATACATTTAATCTAAATAATTAATTGTCAAAAATATAATTATACTTATACATATTTTATTTTACCCCAAAGCAATGTAACTGGTTATTTTTTAGAAAATTATGAATTATAATATCCATCTAAATTTTATCATTATTTTACAATATTATAAATAATATTTTAATTTTACAATATTATTATATTAATTTTTATCAATGAGAAAATGTTGATCAATTTGTTGTTTTTATGAGGCAAAATGTGCAACTCATTAAACGTGAAAGGGTCAAAAAGCGCGGCCACGGATCGTTCAGGCGTGTTCGCGGCGATAAACTCATTGTAACGCGGTAGAAAAACTGTTCGAGATTTCCAGAGCGGATAGGCATGACGTTGAGTCTTGGCTCTCGTGGAAGAGCGTGATATTACATTTGGTCACACTGTGCCGCGCAATATGATAGCGACGTCGCCTTGAAAAGGGCCACGCTTTAACCGCTTCCGTAATTTGCCAGCCTCAAAGTATTCGCTCGTCATAGTAAAACATTTTTTATTCCACTTTATTCGCTGCATCAAATCATCTCAATGGCGGACAGAACAATTTCCAGGATGTTTTGCAAATGTGCGGAGAGTCCGACTATATTCAAAAAATTGTAAAACTACGTGTTCAATGTCAAAGTGACGAAATAAGTAGAAAAAATTGAAATAATCTCGTTTAGTTATTAATGAGTCATCAAAATATTATACTACATTTTTTAAACTATATTTAGTATAACTATATCTCTTTTATAAAATTTAAATAGTCTCTCTCTCTCTCGAGGAAGTGTCTCGCTATAAATTTAAATAGTAATTAAATATATGCCTATATAAAAAAAATATTTTTTTTTATAATTAATCGCTGTTAAAAAAAAGATTAGTGTGTTAAAAATAAATTTTGTATGAATGTTAATGTATAATATTTATATTATATTATAATTTTACGACTCGCGCTCTTTTAAGGCCAATGAATTGATAGATCGTAGTCGTAAAGTGTAACGCGAGATCGAATCGAGAGATTCGAGTTTTCGTGTAATATGGGATTGGAATTACCATATCACACACGGAAGTTTCGCATTCCCCTTCCCACCTCACAATGCAATCCGAGAAGTAATACAATCCAGCATCTAACCGAGTTTTAGTTCATATTCAGCACAATCCAAAATTAGATCAATAGAATCAGTCTTTTTCTATATGACTTTATTTCCCTCTTGTTTATTTCTATTAGTTAGTTTCTTTTATCTCCGTTTTTCAGGAATATTAGAACTATTCAAGTCGTATAAAATAAAAGAGGAAGTTAAATAAATTTTATAGAAACGTTTGTCATAAACTCTATTTGTGTGTAAATTAGTCATAATATAATTAATAACTAATTAATAATAAATTTTGTAATTTTTATTTAGATCGTTTTAAAAAATATGAAGAAAAAATATATATTTTATATTATACATAACAGCAAAAATATATATGTAATTATATTTTTTAAATATTTATTTCAAAAATATATACTCCTTACAAAGATATAGAGAAGCGTGAGATATAGAGAATTGGAAATATGGATAGTAACCTCGTATTGATGAATATGTGAGGTACACAGCTACTGTGAAATTTCATCCTACTTTTGATACCAATGGCAAGATACTTGAAGTACCTAAGGACTTGGCAAGATAAATGCATCCCTAGAGTGTGTCGTCTAACAACGCCCGGCATCCCCGTGAAAAGTAATATCGCGCGACGTTCAGCGCAAGAAAGTGCTTTTATCGTGGAAAGTTCGTCTCGTTATCTAGCAAAAAGTGGCAAAGGAATTTACACGCGAACTCGCTGTTAGCAAGACGATACCGAATGCGATCCTTGACTGAGGGAAGCATGATAAAACAAAGACGCGTTATAAATGTTAATTAGTTAATTCTTTCAAGATCAAATTTATGTTTTATCATAAACTATATTTGTTTATAAAATAAATAATTCTTGATTAAAAAGCATCTATTTTTAAAGCAATTAAGGACAAAGAAAATTAAAATATTTTTCATTAATTCATTATTTTATTCTTTTATATTAATAAAATTTCATTATTATTTTATCGTATAATTATTTTACTGCTTAAAAATATATTTACTACGTTTCGTATATATTTCACTATCCTTATCTCTTATTTTTTATATATTTTCTGCTTTATGTGCATTATATCAATAAATAAGAATTTATTATATATTAAAATATGAATAAGTATTGTTACGTAAGATAATTATAAATTTTTATCGTCTCTACATTTTGTTGATTAGGCGAGTAATCCACATAACGAGTTCCACATGACATGTCTTACGTCAAACAGGTGAATCTCCGTCATCAAATTAGGCGCGGAGATCCATCCTCCTGCCAGCAATAATTATTTAGCCATGATCTTAAGAGTAACTTAACGCAACGTCACCTGCGCTCCGCCATCTGCTAAATCGCTCTTGTAGTTATCTTCCTAACGCATCGCTTAAAGCTCAGGAAAATGTCATGGTGTAATATAGTTTGATTATCTCATTTTAGATGAAAAATTATAAAGCAACATACAATTTTTTCAAAATTTATTTAATTCGATATCTCTTTAAAAGTCTTTAGTAATGTCATTATTAAAAGAGATCAAGTCATATCCCTAATATTTTTTTATTATCTTTTTTATAATAAATAATTATTGATCGCTATATTATTCATATTTCATGTACAATAATGAAATAAAGATTTAAAAGAAAATTGTAAGGAAAATCATAAATCCAACTCATTTAACTTTTTTAAGCTGTTATCAATCGACATGTAAGATGAACGTCTCAAAATGATAAAAAAATATCTGACAACCTTATTATTCAGCTCGTAAAAATAAAGCAGTTTCTAATCAATTAAATCATTGATTTTATCGCAGACGAGTTTATCTTTTATACTTGTGACAATTGTGGAACAATCGCATGCGCGGACATAATACCAGGAAAAAGAATATATAAAGCTCAACCGCTCTACCTAACGACCTTCAGATTTTTTATTGCGTCATTAAACTTCGCCTCGAAAGATGGCCCGGTCTCGCCGGGCGTTCCTCAGGAACGACTCGTCTCATCTTAAGCGCCCGCGAGCGCTACTCTCCTCACATGTTAGAATAAACTGGATTAAAAATAATTTCATTCCCGGCGACAACAAGTTTACGCCCTTTTATCGCGCTCTTTATGTTCCCGGATCTCAGGCGGAGTCATTGACACGTTTTTCCAGCCGAGGAATTCCGAATAGCCGAGGAATTATCGCGTGCTTTGGCTTCGTGGGACTCGCGTAATATTCTCTTTACCACGAGCTGTAACTCGCCAACCTCGAAATGTATCAATTATCATTTCGCAAAATTATGTAATATCAAATAATCAACGAACGTATGTATATCTATTTTTAATAAGAAGTATCACAGTTCTAAAAATAGAATGTTGTTTATTAATATTTATTAGCGACTCCTGTCGCGTTTCAATACTTTACGATTCTATAATAAAATGAATTAAACTTATAATTCTACGGATGTATATTTCAGACTTCAAGTAACATATATTTTGATTCACTTTAAAAACGAAACAATTGCGTTATAAAAAATTTATAAGCTCAAATGCAAAAACTCATTTAAGCTTATTCTGTTACAATTATTCCAATATTAATTTCATAAAAAACATAAGATAAGTCTACCTATTATATGCAAATTAATTAGAAAATTTTCTCTATTCACAGAAATAATATTCCTAGATAATTCATATTATACGAGAATATTTCCATGCTATACAAATTTTTCCGAAGTAGCGGCGAGTTTTCAAGTTTATCTTGTCGCGTTCGGCTTCGATACAGGGCTGATCGCGAGTTCAAGTACAAGTTCGGAGCGGGACTCGGTAGATCGGGCGTCTCGTTGGTACCGGCAGGGCCAGGCCGAAGCACAGGCCGGACAAAGGTCAGACGGGTCGTTGCACCCGCAGGCAGGCAGGCAGACAGGGCATATCTCCGCGATGCTCTGCCACGGCTTATATCGTCTTGCCGTTGCATCGCCTTGTCTTGCCGTTCGCGAGCCTGCCAGTTAGCAGCCCCCCTCGGCGGTTTGCCGTTTGCTAGCGAAATGGGCAACGATGTGACGAGAACATCTCGCGATTTGAATCTCCAAACGCAAAACTTCAATTTTGAATTTATCAATTTTTATTATAAGATAAGCGTTTTTCGACAAATTTCTCGACCTTTACTTTTCCAATAAAATATTTGACCAATAAATATTTTAGATGAAATCTCAAAAAAAAACATAATAAATATAAAATCTAAAAGGAAAATATAAAATGTCAGCGCTTATATTTAAATTACTAAAATCTAAAATTAAAAATTAAAAAACTTTGTGAGAAGTGCTTCTTTAAATATTTTTCCAAATAGATTGTTGACTCTAAAAATAACATATTGTACTTCAAAATATTCACCAAGAATATAAACTCTCTTCGATAATAAAAAATATCATTTACACTTAAAAAGTCATCTCGATATCGAACAATGAAGCTGGATTGAACTTTATTACCGAGCGTCATTAGGCGATCATTAGGCCGGCCATTCGAGGAGCCCGTTCAAAATCAAAGAGGATGAACACGTGGGAATGCAACGTACCGACGAGGAAGTTTATTCGGCAAATTGATCAGGCGCATTTCCATGTTAATTGGGGCACTTTAATGGTACTCTCGAACCGGCAAAAAGGGGCCGCGGGGTCACGCTCATTGGCCGCGGGCCCAGCGTGCGTATAAGGCCCCGTGGAGCACGCGCGCGCTCGACAGGCACGCGCGTAAGATACGCATGGCTCTTTCCCTTCGGGGACAGCTGATGGTACTTTATATCGTCGTCATGGCGTACGACGACGCGACGCCGCGCCGCTAATCACTGCAATGAGAGGCAACGTCGAACATCCAGCAGAGGAACGGTCGCCCGGCTGTCCGGCAAAAACACGTTTCCATTAGACGGCCTATTACTTGACTCCGGCTGCTGCTTTTCCCGTGCCGGCCTCATGACGATAAAACGAAGCGTACAAGCCGGATGACGATGCGCGTCGTAAATTGTAAATCGAAAAAATTGCGCCGTTAAGATTAGACCATGAAGACAAATGGAATATAAAGGTTTTGGTACAATTGCGTTAATTCTTTTGTAGCTTTATACGAAAAGTTATTTATCTGGAAAATTGAATAATATATCGAGCAAACATTCTGGTGTCAACGAAACATGTGTGCTTCATTATAAAAGTTTGATTTATTCCTTATGTAAGATAAACCAAAGTAATTAAAAATATCTTTTAATAAAAAATCCAATTTTTAAATCTAAGAAGTCTAAAAATTATAACACTTTATTTAATAGATTATCAGAAAATAACTATCAAAATTATATCACGAAAAAATATTTAAATTATCCGTCTATAATTTATAACGCAAAGCAAAGAAAATTATATATAAAATCATTCTATTTTTTATGTGAAAACAAAATTGCAAGAATTAAATTTTTTTGATATTAAATCATATAATGTAAAAGAATAAAATTATATGTGTTAAACAAGCATTATGATGAGGATTTGTCCTGCGATTAATCGATAAATCACCTTAGTAGTTAATACGCAATAGGACATATGGTCCATTTAATATACGCCGATAACACTGACATAAATCCACCGTCGACCAAAAGTAGTCGATATTCTCTCCACGAGTTAGTTAGCCACGAACAAGTGTTCTACCGCGACAGGAATCTATTCGTCCTTTTCCGGAAAGAAGGGTGAGGACAGAGAGATAAAACTTCTCAATTCTGGAAATGTTCCAAGTATATAAAGCGGTGTACTGAGTTAATAGTATCAAATTAAATAACGGAATAATTAATTATGACGGAAATGTTCAAAGTCAAGCGAGAGACTGACTGCTCAATTAACGTAAATAAAATTTCTGGATATTTTAATATAAAAAGTAGATCTCTAGAAATTTAAATATATATATATATATATATGTATATTATAATATGATTATAGTAATAAAATATATTATACAATATATGTAAATATATATAATTATATAATTATTATTAATTTTGAAAACTTTAAATTCAATGATGCAAATTAAATAAGTTTCATAAAATAAAAAAAAAATTATTAATTCAAAAATGATAGTCTTAAGAAGAAATAAGTTTTTTATCTCATCAAAAAATCAATAATGATAAATCGATCGTTATTATCGATTATTTTCACAAGTCCTCGAGCTTTCACACAAAACGTACTACCATTCTATCGCAAGAGGATCCGCGAATAAGGTCGAGGGAGAGCAAAACGGAGGGAAGGACGTAGGTAAAAGCGCACCGGTACGGTGGTGATTCTCTTTCTTTCTCTCTCTTTCTCTCTCGAGTCTCGAAGGCACGAGCCTCGGTAACAAAGGGCGATCTTATCTGGCGCACGGATCAAAACCAGAACATGGTCCCGGCATAGCGAGCATATCCGACATACCGCGATGCTATATCGCCCGTCCATCGTCCTGTCGCTGCGCGCGTGCACGCTACGTGTATGCACACACACACACACACACACACGCGCGCGTGTGTCGCCGAGGCCACCCCATATAACACCGCGGCAACCGCCCCCCGATACGATAGAGAGCATAATTCCATTGTGCTCTCGAATCCCAGAGGCGAACATACGACCGTACTTTTCTCTCCTTCCGCTGCTGATTAGAGCGCACGATTCGCGCTCGAGCGAACGAATAGCTCGGATATCGATCACGAATATGTCTACTGATATGTATATTCTGATAGTAGGAAGTCAAGATTTTCTTATTTCGATACTTTCATCTAGACACGAGACATTCAACTAGGATTGATCATCGATGCTGTTTGATTCATTGATATTTTACGACTAGGAATATTCGCGATTAACAATATTTTGCTGCCGAAGCGTACGATATTTCTTTCATGTCCAATTACACGTTTATTAGAATAATATAAATTATAATTATTTTTTTTATTTCAAATTTGTTTTAGTTTCCAATTTTTAAATTTATATCATGTAATTTTATCACGTGCAAATTTTTTGACATTTCTCCTCAGCATCACTACTGCGCTGCTTTAATATAAATAAAGTAGTCGTTTAATCGAAAATGTCAAAATAAAAATTAAGAGAGAATATATCCCCAATTCACGTGGAATAATTATTCGGATGATACGAGAAGATGGATATGGCGACCTCGTCGGCTTTTCGATCGGCAACGTGATCATAATTACCGTCTCGCGTACGGGCGTCCCCATTAGTAAAGCGTGGGAAGACGGGCGCCTCTTGATAAGCACGCCTTCGCTAATAACAGACGGAAACATAGTTGGCAAAAAGCAGAAACGCGGTTAGCAACCAGGCAATCGCTCCCGGTACGCCCGCCCTCTCGCTCTATCATCGCCGCGGCCTGACGAGGACGGGGAACACGCTCGCACAGGCTCGGGGAACAGCAAATTAGCGGAAAGCACTGGGTCACATCTGGACGGGACGAGCCCCAATCCATGTCCCGTGATTTACTACCGCGCGCGCGCGCGCTTGAACGAGGTATGGACTTCATTACTAAATTACACGTCGTGCCAGCCACTGACGGATCAATTTTTATCCCACGGTTTTTTCTCTCTTTCTCTTTCGAGCAATATCCACCGTTGCTGGCATGTGCCTACCTCGATTACCACATTCGTACACTTCGTTATGCGAAGTCGACGTGAATCGAAAGAGTTATTTAAGCTCCGTTGTAAACGGTTGTAATGAACATTGCTGATACTGTGAAAGTGGCGTGGCGTATTTGCGCTGCGTTTACAACACGGGGTTACGTGCCTGAACTTGTACTTTGTAATACGGCGGGTTGTCTGAGAAACTTCTAGAATATTTTACATAATTTCCCTTTAAACGAGTTATAAAGTGTTCGGAAATAATGAAATTGTTAGTTTGTAAGTGTTTGTATAATATTACCCGATGTCACTCAAGCCGAGAGATATAATTGCGTGGAGTTATTTAATATTAAAGAGTTTTAAAATAAACAAATAGCTAATAAAGTTTAATTAATTTTAATTTCAGGTTTACATTCGGATTAATTAATCTTAATTTCACATTTACATTGCCAAGGTATTAAATGTATTAAAAGTTCATAAAACATGGATTAAAAAGATCAAATTTTATTTAAAAATTCAAAAAGTATTTTTTTAAGTATGTAAATATTTTATTTATTTTTCATAATATTTTAATATTATTATTAAATACAAGTAGAATGTAATTAGCTTGAAATAAATCTGAAAAATCAATTTACTCGATAACTGTGAAAAGATCTTTCATCTAAGATTTAAATAATGTCAAACTACAGATTTAATGGCAAGTTTAAGGAAATTGATCGATCTATCAATCTTCCGCGAAACTAAGGTTTGGACATTGGACGAACGGAACGCGGTAAACTTGTAAAAGATCGCTCCCGGATGTAGTGCCAGGACAACGAACGAGGCTCCGATACGAGGCTCGCGTCGAGGTAAGGTCGAGGGCTCGGGAGCTCGATCTTTCGAACCCGAGCTCTCGAGGGTGTACAGTGTCGAGGCCGAGGGGACCACGCGGGGTATTAGCATATTAATTTCGCTGAGACTGCGACGCGCAGATAAAGCATCTTAGGAAGGCGAACTTCGGTGATGAATCAAGCTCATAGCCGCGGTAATTATTCAGAAAGTTCAGAGCCGCTACCGCCGCCGGGCGAATCGGCCGCGCATTTGCCGCATGAAACGAAACAAAAATATTTTTCTTTCTAGGACTTTAACGGCACCATCGCGGTGCATCATCGGTTATCTCCGGCTTCTTCGCCGGCCCGGCTGCTGCTCCTCCTCTTTTCGATGACGCTCACAGAATTTGCATAACGCCACAAACTCCTTCGTCGAATTTGCCTTTTCGTATACCATCAAAAATAGTGCTAGTTGATTCATCACTTAATTTGGCTCTTTCTCTATTTTTTAATAAAGAAAACTATAATTCAAATATAAATTATAAATAATATTATGACAATGCAAAAAAAAAATGTACATTTCTCTTACTTCAATGCGTGCTGAATAAATGATATCTAATATAGCTATTTCTTCAAAGATATGATTCTTCGTAATATTAAATTTTTGCATTAATAATTTGGGAATGAATCAGAGTCTGACTCTGAATAAGATAATTTGTTAAAAAAATATAGTTTTTCTTTTATTTTGGTAAAATATGCTTTCGTAAGCTTGGAATTAATTTTTTCTTTTGAAACTTGATATAAAATAATATAAAAATTTGTTTAATTTTGTTTCATTCTAGTATAAAAGAATAATAATTTCACGACATCATAGATAACGGCACGTATTATAATTTTTACACGTTAAAGAAACACAAATTTACCACAAAATGTTGAAAAGCTAAATAAATACAGTAATTCGAAAATTTTCTTTATAAAACAGTAGTCCGTCAAACGAGAACAATGTTAATCTATTTACTTGCGAGAGGGAGAGATCTCCCTTTCTTCCTGCACCAAAAACTCCAGTTTCCCCGCGAGTACTTGCCTTTATCAAGCTCGTATTTCATCACCGGTGTCCGTTTATGAGCGCGCAAGAAATTAACTTTTTCGCTAATTAACTCCCTGGAGCCGCTAACGAACTGTAGCGAACGCGTATCGCTTTTTCTTACTTCCCCCTCCGTAGAAAGCAGCGAAGGAAGCGCCCTTTTGGTCACGCGAAGATTTAATGAATGCCTAGCAATCAGTTTCTTAAGAATTACTGCAAGACAGCAGACTCCCATATAATTTTATTTAATAAGAGTAAAATAAATAAATATGTAAATAATGTAAAATAAAATCGGATAAGGAAATCAAATGTAGATCAGACATTAGTTCTGGATCATTTATCATATGACAATTCTCGTTTTTTTTTTAGCAAAAAAAATGGCATTATTACAAGATTTTTCATTTTATGTTTAAACGTTAATATTATTAATTTTTTTAAAAACAATGCTATACATTCTATTAATATCATTAAATAGTAATATGTCAATTAAAGTATGTCTCAAGTATTATATAATGTACAGTTTCTTTAATATTACAGAATTTCATATACGGGGAATTCTACTTCATTACTTTGCTTTCGATTTGAAATTTATTTTAAAGTCACTTTTTATAAGCTTTCCCCGATATAATATAACTTTTAACTCTATACTTTTTGTAGCTTTGATCCCTTCGATTTGTAACTTTCAGGCAGCCGGATTTTTTGTCTATCGCGGACCGTTATTTGCCGCTTTTAAGAAAGAAACGAACGAGTTTCTCCTCTCGTACAGCAAAGTACCCTTCGTCAATTTGTCATCGTATAAAACCCGAACATATCATCGATGCTTCCGTCGCCTGCTTCGCATCCATCGATGCGTATTACGTGAGAATAATTATTGTCCAATGTGTGAATCACAAGTGACTTTCGACAATATAAAAATGCCCAGTCCCGTCATCCTTAATAGACCGCTGCTATGCTTCAACAGCTAAAAACTTGCCGTCGTTTCACCGACCTAAAGTTTTCCCCGCGGCGATTTCTCTTTCTTTTTCTTGAGCACGGCCATCGCAAACTCATAAATATAAATCGGCTATTTTTATAATTAGATCGTTAACGCGCGCGACGAGACGGATTGGAAGATTTCCCCGGAAAAATAACTGAGAACTCGTGGCATTTGATTAATTCCAAAACAAAGCGTCGACGTCAAGAAGAATTTTATTTTTCAAAGTAGTGCGATAATTTAATGTACCGAACAGAAGAATTCAAATAGAAGCAATAGCAAATGCATGTTGCACTTATCTTACTTTTAATTTATTCTTTATAGAAAGACTACTTCTCATTATATTATATCTACATCTAGATTAGTTTCACAAACAGAAAAAGCAATTGATTTATTTTAAAAATATATACTAAAGTATCAAAAAAGAAAAAAGTTTTTCCTTCTTTCTTCTTTTCTCTTTCTGGAAATAAGCATGCTGAAAATATTAATTAAAAATAAAAACAGACAAATATACTGTCATTAAAAAAAAAATAAAAATAAAAAATATATGTCATAAATCACATGGGGAGATTTTATCAATAAAATATATAGAAAATATACAAAAAAAATTAATAAGATACATATCAAAAATTAGTTTTCATTTATGTAAATGTTCAATTCTAAATATTAAAAGATTTTTTGGCTCATCAAAGTATTAAAAGTTGGTATTTTTTTTTCCAACACTGTAGTATTGATGGTCATCCCTAACGCATACACGACCGCAGCTGATACTTCTGCGCGGGCACGGCTGTCTATTCTTCCGTTTTTTTTTTTTTTCGCTCTCTCGCCCTTCGCCCTCATCCCTTCGACGAGCGATCGCCACCACTGGCTAGCAGCACGAGAGTCAAAAGGCAATCGATAGTGGGCGGCCGACATTGACAGCGGCTGCCCTTCTTTCATGCATATGCTGATGTCACCCATACATTTCGCGGGGACGTCAGCGGCGATGGCTATCGTGGTCCACGTCGGCACACGTCGTGAGATTAAATTTGTTATGTTGATTCGAAAGGAGATCTCTTCGCTTTCTTTCTTCGCCTGCTAGCCCGAGAATCGATCGCTCGACCGGCGCTTCGGAAAGTCTCCCTTTCTCGAGAGAAGTACTCGGGAAGCGAGTACATATCTTGGAACAATACTATAAGATGGAGGTTGGACAGCAATGGAGATTGTAAAAGCAAAGAAATAACAAAGAAAGTGCAATTAAGTGCACTTAACATCGAACCAATAATTATAATGAGTATCTCTAAATTATATAGTAAAATTAAAAGCAATAAATCATATATTAGATAAATAATAGAAAAAAATAGCAAAGAAAAAAATTTTTTTAAAAAACGGAATCTGTTTTTTTTTTTTAGAATCACAGTTATCACAAAATACATCTTAAGAACATTAATCAACAGTTTTCCAAATAATGATAAATAATGGTACATAGTAATATATAAATATTAATTATCGTTCACTCTTAAAGTAAGAAATATTGTAATACTTGTAAGAAAGTAATTATGAAATAACAACGCACACGCGAATGAACGCTAACGAGCGCGACGGAAGTCGTGCAACGCGTTCGTTTCGACGACGAATCGAACGACGATGTAAAAAGCCGACGGTCGTCCACAATGGGCTGACGAAGAAGCATTGTCATTCTTGACTTTCGCGGACTCCGCGATCCTGTCCTCTCGGCGAGGACTCTCTCCGGCCGGACTGTCGCGAAGAACGGGTCCGCGCGGCGCGCGATGCGAATGGACTCCGTCATATAGAATGTGGCTTTTAATTATGTTGTGAATAGGAGCGCGTCTGCCATACAAGTCATACCGCGCGAGCCAGAGTTTAATATAACGCTCGTAATAATAGCTTTGTAAACGAATGGAAAAAAAGGATAGAAACGCGTCTGGAAAATGACGGGAACGTCTGCCAATGCGGCTGCCTACTGCCGCCGCCGTGTTGTGTCTCTCTCTCTCTCTCTCTCTTTTTATATGTGTGTATATGTACTGCGAAAATGCATAATATAACCTCTCCGCTTTCGATGAAAAGCGTCGCTGTTATTTCTGTACTTCCATCCGCGTCAAAGGGCCGATTGCACGAATGGTTGCAAAGCGCGCTCGATCCGACATGCGGCGTAGTCTCCTTTTTCAAGCCGGTTAATTATATTTTCTTTCTCTATGTTATAACTAGAATTGTGCAGAGTGTTTCTCTGGAAGAAAAGTTTAATTCCCGTTAAATCGTTTTCTTTTTCGGGCTCTCAATCAGTTGTATCTTTAACCATATTGATGGCAAATATTACATTTTAAAAGTCCGATTCTTAAAATTTATGAAATAAAAATATATAATTACTTTGATACATTTAAATAAGATTCACAGAATAATTTTAATATTAGCTATCTTTTTACAATTTAGATCATTCGTTTAAAGAACTCTTCTTTAAGATTTAAAAAAAAAAAAAATTTAGTAGTTAGATTTCAGATTGATAGTCGAAAATGCACAAATGAATTAAGTGCGAATTGTAGCGAACGATCGAATTGAGAACGGACGGTTTCTATTTATTTGCCGCGATAGCTTCGAGGTTTTTGTCGTCCAATCGATAATCATCCGCATCGAACGCTCAAAAAAGCGACATTCGAGCAAGTGGGGTGCGTGATTGGTCTCGAAAGCAAAAACTCTGGCTCTCGATTAGTGAAGATCAGAGGGCAGGCTATGAGGAATGAATGTAATTCAACATGATATAGATCCATATGATGAAGACAAATGATTAAAGTATTCCATACGATTCATACAATCGAATAATATTTAGCACAATGTATATTTTGTAATTTTTTTTATTAGAAATTATTTGCTTAATAATTATAACTTTTTAGACGATCTATAAGTTTACATTATTTTAAGAAATCTCCATATTTTACTGACCCTGAGAGAATTAATGAATGTGCAACGATGATTCGTGGTGCATCGCAAATGAGCATCGACTGAAATTGTCCACAAAGATCAATTAATCCATACATTCTCGCTTCCATATATAACATCATAGATTTTAAAGCTGCGTGACATCTCGCAAGATTAAATCTAAAAAGTTTAAAAATAAGGCGCGTTTCCGCGAGAATAAGAGGCACAATGAGTCCACCGAGGGGAGAACAAGAGGACGAAGGGGAATGACAAGGAGTATCGCAGGAATCATCAGGGCGTATTATCAGGCAAACGAGCATACTCGAGGACGCAGCACCGCGTCGAACTAATGTTTCATTAAGAGGAACAGCTGCGCCGTTGTCACTTAATTTATTAAGCAACGCGTTAGCCACTTGTTACGCCGCGAAACGGCCGCACTCGCGGGGTTCCTCGCTTCGATGCCAAAACACATTTAACATTGTCACAAGTAAAGTTACTTTGTGAATACAGTAATATCAGTGATGAAAGAGTAATAGAGACGGGGAGCAGCAGTTCTGAACTCTTTGATTTCAGCTCCACTGATTCAAAAATTATAAATCAGTTAAAAAACTCTTCTTATTCTTTCATGCACAATTTTTAATTTTTTAATTAAAATTTAAGAAAATTTTTGGTGTCTTTATATTGATCATATTTTTTTCTTTTTTTTTTTTTTTGAAATAACTATTTAAATTTTTTTTCACTATTTTTTTAAAATTAACTTCGAGCTTGTTAAAAAAGCGTTCGTAATATCCATAAAATATATTGACGACATAAGCACCTCGATCAAAAAAATGCAACTCTCGTTAAAAAAATGTTTTCAACTTTTACTTGTAGGTTTAAGAAATGAACGGTACTAGTGTCAAAAGTTTCAATCATGGAAAATTAATTATCCGAGGAACGGAATGCTTTGCGATTAGATTAATACCAATTTCGGCAGTGGATTTTATACGCGTCTATTACGTTTTCCGGCCTTCCATCCTGTTACTTCGCAGCGATCCTTGGTACGGGCGGCTATATGACGACATAAAGTCACCCAAGAGCCGCGACAGTCAGAACGTGGGGGAGGGAGAAGGAGGAGGAGAGGAAGCTTTCCTGGAAACCTTTTGGTACACGACGAAGCGCGGGTTTTACAGCCTCGTCGCGCGGTCACAGATGGGAAGGCGCGATATAAAAACTGGGTGCGCGCGCGTATTCGTCCCGCAGGAATGCGGTTTACATACGTTCCCCTTATTCACGTTATATTCACGTCTTTTCCTACTCGGCAAACTTTTACTCCCTGCCCCTCATCCTCCGCCATCGCCACCCTTCGTCGCCCCGCGTGTATTCGCACGTATGCGTTCCGTTTCCCGAGATCCTATTTTACAAAACTTACATATCTGTCAGATCTGTCAATCTAATTCGTTACCACGATCGTTCTCTCGCACATAATAATTCAGTCATCGGATTGTGTATAGGTCCTCTATATATACAAGTTACTATAAAAAAAAATGTATATATCATCAAATTACTTTTTAAATTACGGATTCAATTTATTTGCGGATGTAATATTAATTTTTCATGTCAGCTTTCACGTCGTGTTGACTCTCGCTTTCGCGAAAATTCTTACGCGCTAAGCGTGAAACAAGCGTCAAGGCTTTTCAGTCATGCTCGCGCATGAAGATATAGCTCGGAATTGGTAAAATGGTAACCCGGTAAAATGTAGTAACGCAGAGAGAGAGATCCAGCTGACTTACGTAAGCGGATCACGCGCACTGCTGAGTGCTTTACGGCATCACTTTTTTCCCGCGCGCCTACTTCTTCATCTCTTTCGCCGCCACCGCCCTTTTCCCCTCCTCCCCCCTCACCCCAGTCACCGACTTCTCGTCGGCGATCATTTCTACTTGTTCGGTTTGTATTGTACCTTATCTCGAGCACTCTTTAATTCGAAGATTGGAGATTCTGATCGGATTCTCACGTTATCCAAAATTATTATTTACTCTATAATATATATTATAAATAGCGCATAATTTTCTACAGCGTGAAAGAATATTATTCATATAACTGAAAATGTGTCATTCTTAATTTATTATCACATAAGAAAATTTTTTAAATTATTTAAACAGACAATATGTACATGTATCTTATTATAAAGTTCTGAGATCGAGATACGGTTTAAAAAAAAAAAAGTTCAAATATAAAATCTGATTGGTCCTCGTCTAATTTGGGTTTACTTGAACAATGTTGATGCAATTTAATAAAAATCTTTTTCTATATATTTTTTTATAATCATTTAATGGGAGAATATTAATAATAAACAGTAATAATTAACAAATATAATCTAAACTATTATCGGACGAACGATCATGAAAAACCATACGGCGAGCAGAGAAGATAAGGGAACATCGGGAACGAGACGGGAAGAGAAAGAAGCTCACGATTATGTAGACACGCGCACACGCGGTCGAAATGGGTAGGGGAACGAGCCACGCCATAAAACACGGAGAATCCGGGGCTTTATTTTATTTCATTCAATTCTTCACGGGCGACAACCGCCCCGGGAATATGGAATCAAGTTGTTACGTCGCCTTACGGAGGATGACGAGATCGAGGCGGAGGAGGGGAGGAGAAGAGGAAGAAGAATAAGAAAAAGAAGGAGAAAGGAAGACCGGCACAGTAGTAGATATCGGTAGTTTCGCCGCCCGAGGGGGAAAGAGAGACCGGCATCACGGAGACACATTCGGCATAACCAAGTGGCGGGCACGCGCTACGATAAAGTATCGCTCGCTCCCGATACCTACGTACATGCGTGCGTCCGCGTATTCTGTATGTGTCTCGGGGGTCCGCCGAACAGAGTTCGACATTATTGCGTTACGTATGCGACGACTCCTTTCGTTAAAGCTATTTCATTCCAACTACGCATGCGTGTATGCACGTTTCACTGATTTTTTCTTCAGCAGAAAATTTCAGATCTTCAAAATAAAGATATCCTAGAGATATTTATATGATTGTTAGTGGTATATTAAAAAAGCAAAAGCGATATATTGGATCTTTAATAATTTTAGTCTCGCTTCTCTAAATTTAATGCAGCACTCTTAAGACGTTTCTTATATATTCAATTTGATATTTAAACTATGTTGCAAAAAAATAATTTTTTTATTACATATTATTCCGTCGCAAAAAACTTCTTATAGCTACACGCGTTCTATTTTCATTATAATACATCGTTCGACGAATTTTACGGACGAAGGGGAGAAGGTGAATGAGAGATACCAATCGTTCGGACAAGACGTCTCGTTTAGAGCGACGCACGTCAAAGAATCGAACCGTATTTGCATCAAATGACTCATCCGCGCGCGAACATAAACGTCCGTAAAGGCAGACGGGATGGAGCTCGAGTGAGTTACGTTCACCGTTAATTGTGAATCCATTCTACGATTTTTAGGAAGGGTACGCGTTTGCGCGCTTCCCACCGAGAAGGGGTCACGACTGTCCATCAACGGCAAGTGCGTGCAGTCAACGAGAAATTTACGACTTTGCCATCTACGGGCCACGGAGTACCACATTTTTCTTCATTGGCGGATGACGATAGCGACGATGGCCGCTAAAATGTATGAATCGATAGCAGAAATAAATACTCAAACAAACTTGATTTTTTTCTGATAAATAATAGATATATGATAATTTATATATGATAAAAATATATTTTTGAATACAAATTTTATTCAAACATATATATTTTCAGCGAGAACTTAATAAGAATACTTGAAAAATTTGTTGTCGAGTTTCTACTGCAAATTTAAATGTTTTCATATTACCTGTATAATATTAAATCGTTTTATAATTAATATTAATAAATTTGTAACTAAGTTTTAAATTAAATTGGATGAATCTAAGTACATATACTTGGATTTGAAAAACAAGATTCCTAAAGATAAGATTTTATTACTTTATCTTTCAAGCTTGATGAATATCAATTGATAAAAATATTGAAAAGAACAATCAGATTAATAAATTTTGCATTTTGTATAGACTAATATTTTAGAAAGAGGATGCGATCTCTCTCATCACAAAATAATATTATTATATTATTCGTTAATATATGTATATCAGTTCTTGTACGTGATATATTTGACGTAATATTTGCATATATTAATGTAACGCTATATTTCATTCTTGTAACAAAAACTCAACTTGTTCCTGCCGAAAAAAAATTTCTTCTGTCGTGACATGCGCGCATACAATATTCGACCGCCTTTGGAGTCGCTGCTTGACAAATTGCGTCGTTTGGCTTTTAACCGAGCTTCCCACGCCCCGCATTGTTGTCGAACCGCCGTAAAATCGCCTCAAAATCCGCCTCGAAGCAAAGATCGATGGCGCAAAGAAAGTTTAGAAAAAGTTTTATATAAATTTGCGCCGGTGGATCTTTTATTTTAGTTAAACAGATTTTTTTGCTCTTTATATTTCTTTTTTAATTTAGTAAAAAGAAAATTTAATTTAATTTTTGCAATATTTTTATGCTTCAATAATATATTCGTATGCTATAATAATATCAGATGATATCTCTTTATCAAATAAAGCCATATGTATATCTTTAGACATACTAAATGTCTTTATTGTATAACAAAATTAATAAAAAATATTTAAATGTGTGTATATGAGAGAGAGAAAGAGAGAGAATTTTTATTAATATGCAAAATAAAATAAAAAGCATTAATTATTGTAAAAAACATAAATTGTGTAAGATAATGATTTTTTTGATAAATTATTAAAAATAAAAAATATTACGATTACATATAAATTATTAGAAAAAAAATATATCTAGTTAGCCCAAGTGCTATAAAATTTTCATAGTTAATGTTAATTCTTGCTCTATCATAAAATACTATATAGGCGAGTGACCGCAAAATAACGAGGTCTGATGTAGCCGGCGGACTTTGTAATTTCATGGAAGATGGACGATTAGAATGTCTTTGCCGAGTATAGATAGAAATCTTGTGATCGCATCCAGACCAAACCATCTGGTCCGGATCGTCACGCCCAGAATGCGTGACGTCGGAGAGCAATTTTAAGATACATTAAACGGGGAATCGTCACACCCGCCGGCAAACAATAAATTATTCACACCGGGCCATGTGACACGATGCTTCGACGATCTTACGTCAATGCGACAGGGAATTTTCAGCTTCTCCTATGCAATTCTGTGATTATCGATGCCTAAAGCGAAATCTGTGGAACCCTCTTCTTTTCGTTGAGAAATCGACAAGATCGTAATAGGATAATAATAGATTCGATATGAATTCACGATTGCAATGATGATAACGCTTGCGAATTCTATTGCGATTTTTTTTTTACAAATTGCTATGACATTAGAAATGCTATTATTAAAATACTGCTATTAATTATAATTTTTAATTTTAAGAAATATATTTAATTTTGATTTTCAAGACATATTTTATAATTGGATTGGAAAAATTAATAGAAGAGAAGATAACAAGAAGATCCATACTTTTTTATAAGAATCTTTTATATTATATATTTTTCTCTTTCTTTGATTAAATTAAGAGAGAATATAAGACAGAAAAAAGAAGATTTCCTTTCTAAATTTTAAATATTCCAAAGAAATATATATTTTCTCCTAATTTAAGCCGTAATTTTCCAAAATTATTTCTATCTCTATCACTCGCGGTATAGGCGAAGTTCGAGCATGATGAAAACGAGGTAATAAATAAATGATATAACGGCGTGCCGCCGTTTGTCAAACGGTTCGTAAGGCGCTCTGTATTCGAACAGACAATTACGCGGACCGAGATCACAGGGCGTGACCTGACGGGAGTTTTTCTTAAATGAGACGTTTAGTTTTCCCCCCGGATCGGCACATAAAACGCGGACGTAACCTAGTACGCCTACAAGCAGTCGCGTGGAGTTTTTCCATAGAGGACCCTTGCACGCCCATCAACGCCGGTCGCATACCGGCATTGTAGTCAGTACACAAGCGCGACCGCTGTCCGGCATTGTTCGAATTCATATATACGGCAGCCGTTCGAGTCTCGTTACGTGTATCGCACATCTATTTTAACCGACAGCGAACGCGTGTCGCGAACAAAACGCTGGACAGAGGCGGAAATTTTAGCACAGCTGTTATTCGATTCTTCTCGCACGTCTTGGAAATCTTGCGTTTACTTGGGCAATAAAATTATTATATCCATGTCTTGGCTGGCAATTTCAAATTTTCGCGACATAATTATGGCAAGAAATATTAAGATATTATTTTTTTTTTTAGAACTAGAAATAATTGATTAAAGTATTTACGAGTAAAGAAATTTACAGATTTATACATTAATATCAATTCGAACATTTTGAGGTAGGTAGGTAGACAGGTATGTAGGTAGGGCCATCGACCTCGTCTTCAGTCGGATTGCGTGCTCGAAACACATCATCCGCGGTAGCTATCTGCATCGTCATTGAACCCTCTGATCAATCTGGTGAAACCAGGAGTCGTGGTCGATTGCCCGCTACTGAAGCCGAGATAAATCAGACGGGCTATTAGACGTTGCGATCCTGACAATCAGCGATTGCTCGAGGCGCACTAAGGGATGCATTGCATCCTCATAATTTATGTATTCCGTCCCACTTCGATCCATACATAATTCCTTATTAAAGAACTGAATATCTTAAAAAAATTATAGGATATTTTTATTTTTATTAATAATTAAATTTGACAAAAAAAAAAGAATAAACCAAAGCTGTGATAATTAATTTATGATTGAAATAGACATTCAAGTGATAAAACTTTGTCATTTAATTGCTCCAATTGCGCTGTATTATCCCTACTTTTTTGGTTTTTTATCTACTTGTCTCATTAATGTCAATTATATCATAGTTATATCCCAAAATTTGACATATGTTACTTTCAATACAAATGGATCGTATAGAGAACTTCCGGAAAAGGCGGTGTTACGAGATCATTTTTCGTATGTTTCCTTGGTTTGTTGGACCGAAACCTTGTGGTTAGAAGCTGGCGCGATCCGAGAGAGCATATGATAATGTTTCTTGGACGTGCATGAGAGGAGGGGATATTTCTTGAACCCTGTGGGAATTTCACGTAGGAACGAGGAAATAGAGAAAGAGAAAGAGAGAGAGAGGGAGACGAGAAACGCATTCGTAGGCGTCAGGAAGTGTCGGAGATCAGGAAACACCAGCTTCCACAAGAGCAATATCGCATCTGTCCAGTGACATCTAGCAACATGTGCGTTCAGCCGTTACAGTTAATGTAAGTCTGTGTTGTCACGCCCGTCACGCTTTCATATTATAATTAAACCACCTCATTTATATATATATATATATATATGTCATAAAAGATCAATTTAATAATAAGATAAAAAATTGAAACATTTTCAGACATTGAAATTGATATAATTTGACAGTTGAACAAACCTCTCGCTTTACGCAAACATGTTAATTTCTCGAGGTGTAACGCGTAATTTTTAATGTTTTAAAAATATTTCAATTTTTTTATCTTATTATTAGATTATCTTTATTATTAGATTTACCTTATTGCTAGATTCATCTCAGATTATGGTTTTTCAACTCTTTATAAGTTTACGACAAATAAATAAATAAAAATTTTGCGATGATTACTCGACATCAAGTTTAAAAATCATTTTAACGAAACAAACTTTTCTATAAAATACATACTTCAATAAAAACCTGATTAATTAATAGTGTTAATAATTTAATTTTTTTGTTCGATAAAAATATGCTTTTATTTCTTCTTTATATTTTTTTACCAATATTAATGTTTAAATTTTTTTAAAACGCTATTAGCTTTGCATCAAAAATAAATAATTTAAAGTTGCTAATAAAAAATATTAATATAATAATTAAAAATTTGTTAAAAGAATTGCTCTTATTTCTTACAATTATATATAGTTACAACAAAATAAACAAATAAATGGATCATGCTATGCAATGTGATAATGTCATTAAAAAATTTTTAAATTAATAAAAAAAATTCCTAAAAATATATGATTTATTCAGGAATAATGTCTATAATATGCACAAAAATTAATAGTTTCAAAATTTGAAAAACGAATTGCTGCAATTTGTGCGTAGAACGAAAATACCTCACGCATCGTTGGTGCGAGAAACAGCCGGAGTCGCGGAACCAAATCTATTTAAAATTTCACAAAAGCGACAGTCCTCGTCCTAAAGTGAACACGCCGGCATACCGGCGACACGGTGTTCGAGATCAATAGGCCACTTATTTCTGTGCTCTCTTTTTTTCGGCCGCCTTTTCTTCGCCTCGTGCGCGATGCGGCGAGGCCTGTGCACTCACTTGGCTAAGCCTAAAAAAGCATCCGACCGTTTTCTCGACCGCGTCGCGAAGATGTATTTATTTTGGAGCACGAGGGATACGCATTCTCTGTCATGTATGTCGCTCGTGCCTCGAATTATCAGCCACATTATAATGAGCGAGAGTGATAAACTCTTGCACAGGATATGTACTTGTAAAATAATATTGTGTCAATTTTTCTAAATCCATATCAATTATATGTAATAAGTAGAAGCCATTGTGTAATTATTCATATTTTCATGATAGTAAAATAATTCTGCTTATAAAAATAAATATATCATAAAAGAAATAATTAATAGCATAAATCGTGAAATACAAAACATCTTAATTTAAAAAAAAAAAAAAAAAAAAATTAAACCATATTATATTTATTATTAAAAAAAAACTAAAAGTTTATCTCACCAAATATTTTTTGTACTTTCTCATAATTTTTTGTAATTTTCTCATAAAAAAATTAATAATGGCACAATTGACAAAAATTATAAAATCCTTCTTTTCGTAGCGATGAGTTGCTATAATAAAACATCGTTTATTTGCTCCCTCTTTTAGAGACATAACGGTAATTGTTACCCGAAATTTCAAAACGACAAACTGTTCTAGGAAGATGGCGATACGTACGGTAGAGTCTCAAATACGAGATTGTCTTTTATGGTGTCGTTTCAGACCCTCGAAAAAGTCCTGCGAGGCATAAAGATGAGATCTCCAGGAAGCCCTCTGCTTAACCTGGAGTTAGGTATCCCAGCCATTAAGAGTTACGGAACGAGAATTACGATGCGTGGAATCGGTAAGTCGCGGCTTCGTCTTTTAAACACAATAAAGCCTTTTGCGAGTATGATTTTATCGGAAGATTATCGCGAACAGTATTTACATGAATTTTGTGATCGCTCGAACCAAATTATAGAGTATCGATGCAACGGATATCGCGCAGGTGCTACATTCTACGTTGATCGTCCGTCATTATGGCTAGATGCTTACTGAGGTGATGAAGTCGCTTATTATCATCATTAGGCACCGTAAACCGATTAGAAAAACCATTAAAAGGAGAAAGGGTCCGTATCGACCGTATAAAGAACTGCTCAAACAAGAAATATGTTTAATACGAGAATTAAACTCTTCTATAAACTGCGTTAAAATCAGTATATAAATTGTCTCTTTAATAAACATCTAATTTGATTAAAATAAAAAAAATTGGTGAAAATTAATAAAAATAATAAAAATTTTGCACACGATATTTGATATTAAAAAATTAAATCTATACAATAGCATTTTTTTCGCAAAACAATCATATATATATATATAATTTTAGACACAAAAAACATAATCATAAAAAAATATGTGAAACAAATTAATTTATACATCATATTTATAGGATTTGCATAATATTAATTATATAAATTATATTATATAATAAAAAATTTAAAGAATTATATCTTATTCGTTATCAATTATGCATATCAATATCAATATCTAATTTAAATCTCTATAGTTAAATTTAGTAAACGATGACAAGAACAAAAGAGTATTTTCGAAAAGAGCTCGGGAAGTAAAAGCTCGCGCATCAGGATTAGGAGCGTTCTCGTGTATCCTTCAATTCGAATCACACAGGCGACTCCATTAGATCCCAAGGGCTCGCTCTTCTTTTACTTCTCCCAAATAAAGCGACAGTTAATCGATACCAAGTTGATACCTTACCGCTTCTCGTGCGTCAAATATAAAATTCGCCGAGGACACTTATGGTTCTCTCGCAAACTTTGCCGATTCAAATCCTTACATTGAACAATAACAGTTAAAAAAAAATCAAGAAAACATCAAGATTTTTAATTATTATTTGATGTAGTTTTTCGCGTATTTATGATTAGAGAAATTGTATAAATGTTGACAAATGTCAATTAACAGTTAATAACCGTAATACACGAACAATTACATTTCTTATCTTGAACTGCGATTCGGAGGAGATCTAGTCGCCAATCAGAGATACCCGACACCTAATTGAGAAACGCGATACGGTCGTGCGAAGGTATGCTGGTAGGAAAGTGTGTGGTGGAAACAATTTCTGATGACACACACGGCGGCGGCGGCGGCGACGCAGTCATACGGGTACCTAAGCTTTCGTTTAACTGGAACAAAACTATTCTCACGAGGTCGACAAACCTTTGCCATGATGCGATGACGCCTCGGGACCAATTCTCGAGCGCCGCGCGCGCATGCGGGATTGTCGTCGAAAGTATCGGATTTTTACGGGTCAAAGGGTGCCGTAACGCCTAACCGCGCTGCCGACAGAGCGTCTTCGTTCCAATTGAATGCTCATCGTCTCCGAAGTGCGATAAACGCGATGGACGGGGAGATACGCTGTTTTATAAGCCAGATAGCCTCAGCCCCGGCGTTAGGCGCATAAAGGCGCTCATATGTAAATAATAATAGTCTGTATGCCCACGTACAGATTTTCCATACGTAATGCATGTAAATGTTGTCTAATCAATATGGACGATCTTTTATAATTGTTCGTTACATTTTCTTTTTCATTCTATCGTTCCTAACATACATATACTTTTGAATAATTTCGAACGAATCGTTGCTTATAAAATGCCATTATTTATATCAGCCAAAATCCGAAATAATTTTTGAGAAGACAAAATATATATATATATATATATATATATATATATATATATATATATATGCGTATAATTATATATACAATTGGGAAATATCAATGATTTTTTTCTTATTTTTACAAGAAAAAACTATTTTCATATAATTTCATTTTAATCAAATCAATCAAAAAATATAATATTTAATATGTTATAATTTAAAAATTTAAAAATTCTTAATATGTCATTAATTGCTTTCATATTACAACTTTATTTTATTATTTATTAAAATCATTTTTATATCATAAAAGTTTTTTTTTTATTTTAAAATAATATCAGAATTTTTTAATTATTAATATATTACATATAGAGACTCTATCAAATTTGCGCTATATTTATAATACTCGTAACAAAATCGACGTGTGTTTGAAAAGCTTATTTTGAAATATATTATTGAATTATCGTTGAAAAATTTTCAATAAAGGCGGACAACTCGTATGTAAACAATAGAACAAGATATAGCGACAGAAAATACGGACTTATCAACGCAAAACCTTCTCGAAGAATGACAGTTTGGGTGGTCTGTAATTGGTTAGGTCCGTTCGCATGTTAGTAAGCAGTCGACTTAAGGTCTTTGTCTGCCAATTTAATCCTAAATTGAGTCAACCGTTTAATCGCGCAATGTCCGTTAGCAACCCATTACTCTCATATGATAATGAGCGATATGCGAAATGAAGTCTAAGAGATCGATTCGTCGGTTCGTCAAAGCGGAAAGAAACTCATCAACTGTTCAATTTATTTCCAACGCCGGAATATTGAATATCTCTCGAGTCTTTGCTTTAATGAAATTACATGATGCTATAAATATTTTCACAAACTTTTTATCAATGTTTCTTAACATCATATATTGTAATATGATTGATTGTACAATAAATTTATATTATAACAAAATGTGCCACAAATACCCCAAAAAAATAAATTCTCTTATTTATTTTATACATTATTAATTATTAATTATTCTCATGAAAAATATTTTAAATATCCATTCATAAATGCATTACTAATTTAAGTCATGATTAAATTGTCACAAGATTAAACACAGTTTATCGAATGATGTAAGCCGTGCTCCTAATAATACATGTATTTTAAACATTTTTGATAAGCATTACGTGGTTGACAATATCTTCCACCAATTTTCAATTTAACAAGCTACAAATGATACCTTTGTCACTTCGTAATACACATTTCTGTGATAATTACGATGTGAGATCGAAAAATGCGTGACGATTCTTCCAAGCGTAAGAAGTCAGCCGAGAAGCAGAGAACGATGACGACTGCGTGGTTAAGCACGCTTAAAGTAGCGGCGCAGCGGGTCCACTAACAAGATAATTAAGCCTACCGAGAACGTTCTCGTTCCCAGTTTTTTGCTAGTCGCGTGCTAATATCAACCAGTAAGCAAGACACGTTCGTTTTCTTCACGTTTCGTTGCATTCCGTCCACTCGTTTCTACGATAATGCTATGATAATTCTATGATAAGTTACGATACGTAATTAACTGCATACCCGCACGAGGCGGGTATAAGAATAATTGTCGTTTATCACTAAACCGTACTTAATTTAGCTTGCAAAAAAAATCGCCAAGTGGTAATTGCTCTAATGTGATAATACCGGTTCGCACATTAATAACAGAGATATGTCAGAATAAAAAAAAATTAAGATGCATAATAAATTTTATAAATTTACCTCATGAAATTTAATTATATCTTTTGCAGCAGTCTTTTTTTTTATAATATTATAAACAGAAAAATCTAAAATATACTTTATCATTTAATATGATTATCGAAATGATTATATCGGAAGGAGAAGCGTCCTGTGTCCGCGAGAGACAATCGTAACAGTTTACAACCGAAGAGCGCCTATGAAGCGCGGTCTTTGCTCAAAGAAGACGACCACAGCGTGTCTGCCATCGTCATCGTCGTTGTCGTCTAACTTTGCGTAACTTAGACTCGACGCGAGAGTATAACTTTAATTACAAAAGTTGGCCGCATTGTCTAAGAACACGGCCTCGAGACGCACGGCAAGAAAGCTCGCGCGAGCTCGCTCTTTCGCGCCGGCTAAAGTTTTCCGCACCGAGATGCGGAACTCGGCTGTTTGGTCGCTAGGCTCGGAAGACTATGCTCGGAAAACACACAAGGGCGACGTCTCCCGGAACACGATACTAATGATACAATGCAGAGGGAGAGAGATTGAGAGAGAGAGAGAAGTAAACCGCGCTTTCTCCAAAAGTTAGAATCGCGCGAAACGTAGATGCCCTCATATGAAAACTTGACGCGAGATTATACAGTCGTAGTAATGTTAATAAAACTTAAAAATACGATGTTAGGAAAGATAATCTTTTTATCTTCAATGTGTTTTGATTGGCGCCTAAGACGTATTATTAATTTGTATAAAATATATTGAGTATAAAATATATTTACAAAAATTTTAAATTTTTCAAAGAAATGAAAAAAAAAGATATGATACTATAATTTACGTTATCCATTTTTAAGACATGACATACATTTTATAATAATTTTTAAATCATATTCTTAGGAGAAGTATAACAACATTATAAAAGAAATTATTATTTTGGTAATCTTTGATTTTTTCCAGGTACTGAAATAAATTTTTTCATTCAATATTATTTTTCATTATTGCTGAGACAATTATTTTCCTAATTTGATAATTCTTAATTTATAGAATAAATAATATTTGCAGAATAATTATTTGATATACAAAATCTGAAAAATAAATCTATCAATCTATCAGCTCTTTTTCGTCTATACCTATCTAATTTTATTTTGCAAAGACACTTGACAGGAAGATATTTCAAGCTATCGAAATAAATGTGTCAAATCTTATATTTTTTATATTATCGCGTGATTCTAAATCTTTCCGATAGACGTCAGAGCTGTACCTATTAACGCTCGAGATTTCACTAAGGAATCACCCTATATATCCAGAGCTATCTCTCGTTTTTATGTTGATCAGTAATCCGAAGCGAATCTCGACGCACCAGAGAAGACTGATGCTCAAAACGGGAGAGAAAACTAAAGGGAAAACGAGAAGCGGCGAGAAACAAGCGAAGAAGGAAGAGAGACGGCCGTGGGATATTTTCAAGATAGCGAGGTAAGGAGATAAGAAGAAGGGCCCGCGCGTTGGAAACCCTCCGGGGAAAACTCGTCTTTTTCCCTTTTGGCAAGTAAGAGCATACACACACCGCGGGGATTCACCAACTATATTTAGACTAGCAAAAAGTGTGTTACTTCTGTGCCATGTATTAACTGATAATATTTCACGTTGCTCACTCCTTGCTCCGCCATGGCGCCTTTAAAGTACCGGATTGCGCTCTCGCCTGCATCTTCATCTCTGCAACCTGCAGCGCACGCGTATGTACGTTCTCTCGTAAAAATATTTATTAAAATTATTATATCGATAGCGGCTGTCAATATATAACTAGCAGCCTTATATTTCTTATCGATTTGAAGGTAAAATATTAAATGGCAAAATAATAAATAAAAATTTCTATTTTGAATAAAATATAATAGGTAAAGAAAATGACAGGTTTTAAAAAAATAGCTTTTTCTAAAAAAACGTTAAAGCTAAAAAAATGCTATTCAACCGGAATTTACTTGCAATTTTGAAATAAAAAAGATACATTATAATAAAATTAAAATATCAATTTGTAATATCATAATCTTATAAACATATTAAATTAGTATAATACTTATGTCACAATAAGATATAATATTAAAGTATAAAAAATTAAAATAAACTGTTAAAAATCAATTCATATTTGATAAAGTTTTGTTTTAGAGGATTTTATATCGAGGATATTATATCGAGAGAGATCGATCTTTTTAAAATATATAAAATTATAAAACTCAATTAACACACTCCTCCCAAATAAATCAACAACACAAGTCATCTCATTTTCACTATTTCACGATCGATTTAGATATACTAGAAGTCATTTTTCTTCTATAGCGCTATACTGACGCTGAGTGTACCGAGATGTATCACAGTATCGTAGCATTTTGCGGGAAAATACCGTAGTTCCTGGCACAAGAGAACATGGTAGGAAAGAGGACCTTTCGGGAGGACAGGAAAAGAGACAAGATCCGTAACAATCGGAGGGACAGAGAGAGAAGGTAAAGTCTTAACGGCGTTGCAAGGCGGAGCATGGAGGTGGCAAGGGCGGAGCTGAGTGAGGTTCCAGAGGCGTGATGTATCGACGGAATTTCAAAGTAAGAAGTTATACGGACTTGGAATCCGAGAGGAAACTCGCGAGTCTTTCTAGACTTTTTCCTTTCTTCCGCTTCCAACCTCGCTTCTCCGTAGACGGTCTTCTATTCGGATTTACGTCGCCTTGTTAACGCTATCATTTACGTCAATATTTTAACTGCTTTGTATGTATGTGTAGATTAATTAAAATAAATAATAATAATTTTGAATTATTATTTAAATATTTTGATATAAAAAGAAAAAGAAATCCAACCCTTCTTATAACATTTTAAAAACATAAAACCCAAATATATCCAAAAAGATAAATATAATGTACGAGTTTCAAAATACTCTAAATTTTTCAAATATTTCTAAATAAATTACTCAGTTTTTAAGAATGTTAAAATCTAGAGGTTTTATTCTTCTCATACGCGAACGTGATTGTATGAGAAAAAGCGCGAAGTCACCCACCCATTCCATCGCTGACGTTGAAGTAAACGCTTTCGATCGAATGCGCTCTTTCGGGTTCGGACTCGAGTAATTCGGCGGCCGAGCCGGACGGCGTCGCTTTAGGTCGGCAATGTTTAAGGGCGGTTTTATAGTGTCCGGCGCAGAGGTCAACCTGGCCTCGGATACATCACCCCAGACCCCTTACGTCCCCTTGATGGATCGCGGCTCCCTCGGTCCCGTCCTATGCAGTATTCGACTTCGATTTCTCATCCCTGGCAACGGATTACGCACCAAATGGATCCATATCCATCGCGAGAGCGAGAGCGCGGCATCCATCATTTTTCCAGAGTGTGATATATTCAACATTAACCCTCGGGCTATTATAATATCCTGATAATGCTATAACTGGATCAAACGTGGACCCAGATCAGTAAAAGACACATTTCTTTTTCAAAGATTTTTATAATAATCATATGTGTATAATATAAGACTATAAGAAAATATATTAAAACTAAAATTATATAATTTAAAACATTTTAGTATTTAAAAATTATAAGAGTTATTTATTACACTACTTTCTCTAAAACGCATATATCTCTTTCTCTTTGATAATATATGGAAAATCGTTTATAATATATTCTATCGATATATCTTAAAATATCTATATCAGAAATTCAACGAATCAATGATAGTAATTTAATTTCGCCGCTCAATATATCATGTCATATCATATAAAAATTCAGTTTAACTTTCTAATATTTTAATAAACTTCACTGTCTAGCACTCACCCTTTGCGCCATCCAGAGTTCGTCGACTGCATTCACGTCCGTTACTGCACTCAGTGTATGTACGATGTTTCTATAGTACATACAAAAAATATGTTAGTCAAAATAATGAGAATCGTAAAAATATTTTTTAACATATGTTTGATTATTAACTACATTAATGTAATATTTTTTTATCGTTTTGGTATTATCACTTTCAAACGATCAGCATCAAATAAAAAACGACGAAAATTGAAGGGACGCGATACGCGTTTCAATAACGAGACATATCCCGTTTGTGACGTTAGCGAAGCTCCCTGTACTCCGGTGCATCGAATCGAAACGAGAGATTCCTCGACTTTGATGTGGCGTATCCTCGCACGCAGTCGTGCTTCTTTCTCTCGTATCGTCGCAGACGTTTAATCATCGAAGATGCGAAAGGCGCCGTCGTATTTACACGGACGTATTCATTTCAATCGCGTTTCGTTGTCACCGCACTTTCCGTTTGCTCTCGAGCCACCATAATGACATCTCCGCGAATTACTTTTCAAATTGGTAGATCCGGATCTAGTCATGTTAATAGATCACAGATTTCCGTGGAATTTTCACAGATCTATGCGTTACAGAGGAGACTAGAACCAACAAGAAGAAGATTTGTAGAAGCGACTATCGTGTCGATAGTAAAGTTGATCGATATCATGAGCTACCATGTAAATTTGAATTGAAGTTACACGATCAAAGATTTACAATAAACTTTGTATAAAAAGCAGCCTCCTTATTTACATTCGCGTTAATTTTAAGCAGAGAAAAAATATATTTATAACACTCTTCTACAATTCCTTAATCAATTCAATTCAACAACACCATTGTCGTCATCGTCGTCTTTTGCGTCTTACGCAGATCCATTTAAAAATTATCACATTACGCACCCTCGCATGCACGCACATAGGAACACATCGGAATATATCAGATGGCATTTCGCTGTACGTTCCGCGACGCGCCCTATTCAGAGCCGCCCTAATAGAAAAATGTCACGGAATGTCGGAAATTGGAAAGCTTATTCATATTTTTTTTTTTTTCGATACACGCGTAATGCGCGATATCGCGGATCGCGGTCGTACTTTCATTTCGCATGCCTAACGCGAGGAGAGCGCAACCCTCTGCCTCACCGCACCGCGGGACGGGGAAAGGTGGCGAATGCCGCAAGGGTTCATTCAGAGACGGTTGGGGGAAAGGGGGAGAGTGGAGGAACCGCGCGGCGGCGGATTGCGCTGGTAAATGCAAGCGAGGGATGATGCCAGTGAGAGAGCAACCCGCCATTCATGCGTTTCATTTCTGGAAAGCAGCCGTCGCGCGTATATATTATTATATATATATATATATATATATATATATATATATATATACACGCTAGTATACACATATTTTTCTCACAACGAGCTCTTTCAATTTCTTGATCCCCCCCTCTCCTCCTTTCCCGGCACCCTCCCCCTTCCCTCTGATATGCGATCGAAATGTCGAACACGCGCAGTTACTTATCCCACGATTGCAATTTTTCAAGTTAGATTTATCTCGATATTTCTTAATTATTAAAAGATGGAAATAATAGATCAAAATAATAATGCGATTTTATATCTTAGAATTATTGAAAATATATATTGTAGAAATAGATTTTGTTTTGATCGATAAAATCAATAAAATATATGCAATAAAAAATAAAGAAAAAGAAAATTCAGAATAGAGAGTCGTGTAGAATAAAAATATACATACATTAAGTATAAAAACAGCAAATTTTATAATTAATATTACATTGATTTTTTCAAACTGTTATATCTATAAATATTTAATACGCTCGTCATAATTATACAAGAAAAAATTAATACAGAGCTACAGAAAAATCAAATTCACCAAACGCAAAACAGAGAGTAAAGTAAAAAAAAAAAAAGTCTTTTTATTTAGAGTTAATTATGTCGAACGATGACAAACGCAATCTGTTAGCAAGAGGCGAAAAACGTTAGAACGGGAAGATCGAATCGCGGGAGTTGGCGTTTTTCTCTGGATGCGCGACCTAAAAATAAAAATCGTTCTTTCGGCAATGCCCATGTCACTTCTGGCAGGACGAAGAACGCGAGGGAACGCGAAGGGACGGACGCGAGAAGCGGTACCAACGGGCGTTGGAAATTAGACACACGTTTCATTTCCTGGAGCGACTGCGATTTCCGTCGTGGCTTCAAATATTGGAAATATCGCGCGGTAGCGTTCAATTTACCGCGCGATCCGATCGAGTTTTATAAGCGCGGAAAAAGCGCGAATATTACACGCTGACGTCCGCCACGAGGACTATACAACTTACGACGATGATGTCGCCGAGCGCTTATCCTCAAAATCTCTCTCTGCTGAAAGAGTTATTCTCTACCTCTTCTGGACGGCGATAAGCCGAAGAATTCGTTTCCTCAGCGAATGCAACTAAATAAAAGTAACCGAACCTATAGTTATTTCCGTATCGTCATTTTTAGAAAGTTTATCATCGAGATAAAAAGTGTTACTTAGTCGTATCTCTTATACTTTAAAACTTGATTAAATTGAACATGAATTTAAACTCATGGTATCAGCTCTCGTAGTCATAAATAGCTGTAATCTTTTATTTTATCCATTCTGCTCATTTTTACTTTTTTTCCCCGACGAATCTATAATTGAATAACTCGAGGAATATATATCGAAAACAGGCAGAGTAAGAGAATCCGGAAGCGATCGAGGGTGCCGAACGTCAAATCCAGACATTATAACGCGCGATGAAGATGGGAAACGACCGGCGCGAAGTGGAAGAGCGTGCGAGAAAAGGAGAGAGGTCGACGGTGCACTTTTATCGGCGCCATAAACACTAATATAATCTCGAGGTCGGAGAGAAAGAGAACGCGAAACGCAATAGACTGAGTGGTGGATGTCGACGCTCACACACATAAACGCGCCCACGGACATGGGTCGGGGTGTTTTTTAGACGAAGTGGCTTTTTGCGGGCGACAGGGCATTTAAGGGAATTGCTCCCTAGCGCCTTAACTCGGGCTCTCGCTGCCCTTTGCGTCGAGGGCGGACACCGGACATCTCTACGTCGTTTTAGCGCCGAATGCGTAAAATTGCATGTATCGATTTTACGCGCCATTAAACTGCCGACATATTCTTGACGCATACAAACTCTCCTGATTTTATAAAAATTTTGAAAACAATTACTTATAAAAGGAAAAACAGAATGAAAGAAAAATTTCCGAAAAATAAAGAAAGCTGGCTCTTTACGATGCATGTTGTATTTGATGATTACTCACAAATATTTAAAATTTTAAGAAAATATAAAAGTATTAAAATAAATAAATGTTGTACGTAAGAGTTATACATAATATAAATGCATTTAAATGCATAACATAATGCAATTAATTAGATAAAACTTAATCTTATTCCTGTGAAAAGATGTTTTCACTGTCTTCAAGAATATTCTTTTGCATATCTAAAGTTGATGGAAATAGAGCAAATTGTTTTCTCGACTATATGTTTATAAAATTCACGGTAATTGCGTAATTTTCCGCGACTCGACAAATCACTATCTAAAATCATATCTTTTAACCTTGAGTAAAGGTATACGCCCTCTAATACGGCCCTTTCGCTCTTTCTGGATCGCTCTCTGCTACTACCTCGTTTCCCTTATCCTTAGTCTCTCCTTCGACACGGCAGGTTTATCCCCGTTGAGTTATTTATGCGATTTTAGAGCCCATGTGCGCCGCCACAACCCCAACACTAACTGGATAATAATCCCGCCGGGGTCGCCGATCCACTTTAAAGTCCTATCCGTAAAAACCATCGCTCTTAAACATTTAAAATTTTTGCCGATAATGTTCCGCTTATTATACTATAACTTGGAATACATAAAAAGTTATCCATCTTGTCCCCCGTGAAATTACTGTCTATAGTATATTAGTTTATATATAATAAATTATCGTTTAAACTTTAAAATTATACTCTTGTGTGTATATAACAAAAAAATACTATTATATTTTTTAGCTTTACAATGTTTTGTTATTAAGTTTCTCATTTTTTAAGTTTGACATTTTCAATAAAATAATAAATTAATAATATTAACAGAATTTATTGGGTATATAAATTTTTGTTCTTTTTCAGTCTCTTAATCTTGGTTATAAATAGTTAATAAATGTAATGTACGGCGTGATTTAAAAATCGCTATTACTTTAACTTTGAAAAAAGAAAAATAAATTTTAATAAAATATTAATATAAACCTAATATATATCGATCTTAAAAATAGTGTAAGCGATTAAAACTTCAGACAACCCAATAATACGCAAGTTTATTTCTCAAATGCCTCTGGAAAGATTCTATATCCGGTCAAAGCGGTGCAAACTGCTTGTAAGACGACGCAAGAGTTTCCTCGAACGTCTGGCTCGCTTTAAAACATGTTACTTTGATTGTAATGTCGCTTATGCTCTCCTCTACCGCTATCGTAAGATTAGACTACCCTGCCTTTCCTCCTTTTCTCACACTCTCAAACCGCCTTTTCCAGGCTTCTCCAACCCCTTCTCTCTTTATTTCTGTTCGTCGCCCTCTAACGATCACGGTCGCTATTCCCGATCTCCCGCGAGGTTCACCCTCGCGTTCTTTCACTCTGAAATTTCTCCCTCTCGAATACGGCGCTGCCGAAGACGCTGCCGAACAAGCCCTTATCGCAAATGACTGTTTCCGTCGAGCACAAAGCCATTTAGAAACTCTAACGGCGTTACGTTTTGCCACGATACTATAGGACAAGTGTCTAACGCGGAGGATAATAAAACGAGAAGTAGGAAGAGCATCCAGACGGCGGAAGCCGTATTCTCCGACGCTCGTTTCTTCTCACGAAGGGGTCATCGCATCGTGCCTCGTTCGTATCGCCCGGGTCTCTCTTCCCTTACGTTAACGATTATTACGATAGTCGTTCGATTAAACATCATGACGCGTTGCAATTCCCATAGCTTGCATCCGCGTTGACTGATCCGCGATGCTCGTGCCTAACAATTTATCACGACTCGGAATACGCATGATGACGCAGATTTATCTATCATAGAGTTTGTTATAATGACAGTAGGCGTCGAGCCTTTCCTTGATTAGAAATATCTTATTATTCAGCTATTCGCGATAGAGGATTTTGGCGATGACGATGCTTTCTTCATTTGCTGGAATGTTCTTACACGTTTATGCCATCTATTATAATAACGTAAGAATATAGTCAAGTTGTTAAAAATAGAAAAATTTTTCATTCAAAAATAGAATCCTCTTATTGCTAAATTATAAAAGTGAAATAGAAAAACTGTAAAAATTATAAGAAGTATTTATATATTAAGACTTTAAACATATTTCTGTACTCTCTTTATATCTATATAAACTAAATTAAAGATTAAATAAAAAATGATAAAAAATAATGTATTCAAATCAAAAGTAAAATCTATATTTCTATCATGTGTTATATTTTTCGTCACTCAAATAACATAGTAAAAAATAGAAGAAAATATTTAAAAATCTTATAAATACTTATTACTGAAAAATCTTAGACTCATAAAACGTTAATCAATTTTCCCTCAAAAATAAAAAGAATTAATAATCATATTTGCTATAATTAATATCTATCAATAATTTTTTCTACATTGTTTCTTGTTGATGCACCGGGCCAACGTAATTTATCACATGCAGTGTGAGTATGCCGCATCCAATGGCTGATATCAACAGACTGGCGTGCGTCCGCTACAACGGTATCGCTTACAAGGCTTACAGAGGAGTTCGCGCGTACGAGTTTGCTAGAGTGTATCCAGCGGGCACAACTGTCTACCCGTTACATCGACTACACGCTGGTACGTGCTAGGGCTGGCTGTCCTCTCTCTGTCTCTCTCTCTCTCTCTCTCTCTTTTTGCTAACCCCCGTAGCCGCCAACGCAGCCGCTCGCCCAACCCTAACCAGCAGCGTATAACGCGACTCGATACCCGTAACTTCTGGTTTCAGATTCTGCGCCGATAATACAAAACAACTGGTTCCTATGACATCGAACTCACGGACTACCGATTCACCGATACTCTTGTTAACAATATTCTCCCCGATACGCTCGTGCCGATCGGACTCTGTCGATCGCTACCATCATTAGAACTTAGCGTAACCATGCATGGATATATCCACGATAGATTGACGTACTACCGCAACTAGACCACTATCGCGGATTACAAACGAAACGTCACGAGAACGCGGGATTAATGAACTGGCATCAAAAGCCTTTGCATAACTATGCTGTAGTGGAAAGATGGGTATTACGTTAAAGCCGGGTTACATTGGCGAGATATTTAAATTCTGGCATAAGTACCTATATCTTCCCGTACCGTATATTTTGTTTCGTTTACAGTTAATTATTGTATTTCATTAGCTCAATATAAATATGTCTTTTTAATCTGACAAATATAACATACATGGCATTTTTTATATGCAATTTTTTAATTTTAATTTATTAAATTAAATTATTATCTAAGTAAAATTAATTTTCTTTTACTCAAATAAATCATATTCTAAGATTCCACGTCGATCTCTTGTCTCTCGCGATTCAACTGGTCGTCGACCGACATTGCTCGCGTTTCGCGCGACTTCGAAGGGGTCGATCGTCTTTTACCCCCTTAAAGCCACGGGCTGACTCTGCCCACCAATTAGTCTAACCGCGGCGTGCAGCGAGTGGATCATCTCCGACACAGAGTTTCGTGTAGGTTCAAGCGACAGTCCCGCGGCAGTCCTCTCTCTCTCTGTGATTTATGTTTGCCATACATTACCCGGTCGAATAATCCCACGAAAGGGTGTACCAGGCAACCCCACGCGCTCTACCCTCTATCGCCACTCTCGCTCCGTTCGCGATGGCCTACAACCCCTCTCCGTCCTGTCGTACTACCACTCGCTGATCACTCTATTTGTTTCAATTAAAAGCGTACGGGTTATACGCCGATGCTCGTCGAATCGCCAATTCTCGCTCGGTAAATCAAATACTTTTTATAACTGCAAATATTTTTTACATTTTAGCCTGTCAAAAAAACATATATCAAAGATCGTTGTATTAGAAACTATTTGAAGCGTGATAATAGCGTTGTTTAACAGAAATTTTATAACACCTATAGTATATTATATTAAACGAATATTAATTCTATATTATTGAATTTTTACACATCAAATTTAGATATACAGGATAATCGAAAAACATGAGCTTTAAAAATATATTTTATCAAAATTTATTATATATAAAATTTTATTACATAAAAATATGCATTTGGAAATATTATTTTCTTGACAGATTGCTTTTATTATCGATAAGAGAAAATATATTTTTATCGACGAGTTTTCTATAAATTTAAAGATAAAATAGTATATTATATTTTTCTGAAATATGTCTGGTATTGCCGATAAAAGAGAATTCTCAATCCTTAAAAATATATTCATACATTAAAATGATTAAATGATTTCCATTGATCAAATTGGATTCAAAACAACGTTTCTTCTCACAAATGGCATAATATCTCTCATGTTTTAGAGAGATATAATCCAAAAAAGATAGCTCTGACTTTCTTCTCGCGAATAGTAATTAATTAACGCGATTAATACGCGATATGTTGCGAAAAACGCGAATGGTCACACTTCCGTTTAGAGTCTCGTAAAGTGGAAAATGCACGTGGATGATCTATGGCGACGTGACGGTAGCTCGATGAAGCAGAAAGGCTAATTCTAATTATGTGAAGTATCCTATTGCAGATTTATGAGGCCGTTCGTGCAAGTGTACGAACGACTCCCTCTTCCCTCTATCTCTCTTTCTCTCTCCCGCGTGTACTCTCTTCGCATGTATGTCCTGCCACCTTGCCTACCGCGGGGTTCACAGCATAGCATTTACATATGAATTAAACTATTACATGCAAGTCCCGATGGACTGCGTGGCAGCCGTGAATCTCGCGAGATGCCCATTGAATAACGAGAGAATGATCCGCGATAAATTGTCTAACGGGGAAAACGATTTAAATCATGCAGAACACCCTCCTTCTTCTCCTCCCCCTTTTCCTCCTGCTCCTCCTCCTCCTCCTTCTCGGGTTATGGATAGGTCAATTTTTGACGTACCATATTATTGATGTCTTACGTCGAATCGCTTTGAAAGTTAAATCAACTCGCGTGAGGTGAGCATTTGCTTAACGGCTAGCCAGCCGCGAGTCTTTCCGCTTGTACACCATAAAATTATGGCATTCGTTCAAATGTACACGATTATTCCAAGCGCGAATAACGGCTACTGCGAAGACTTCGTGACTTTCTGATACAAATAGCTGACATGTGTGGTGTTGGCGCGATTAGATGTAATTACTGGTAATATATAGCCGTATATTCTGTAATAATAAAAGCAAAGAAAACTTTACGTTTACAAAAAATTTGAGAAAATAATTTTTTCTTACTTTTATCACGCATAACGAAATCATTCTTACAAGCCGCAAATTCGAGATTATTTACACTTAATTATTATTAATTATTTTAACATCATAAAATTTTTAGAAAAATAATTTTAAAAATCTCTTTGTTCTAAGAAACTTAATTTCTCTCTTTCATCGCGTACAAATATAATTCTTTTCACTTGCCAACCTATCGTTCCGTCCATCTGCCTGATAATAAACTGATTCGCGATATCCAAAATTCTATTTATCTTTCATTTAATTTCACCTTTTTATCTTTTTCGAAATGTTATGTGAATTTAGACTTGAAAACAAGCTAAACACATTTCAGTTACCTTACGTTTACATAATCGGTGCATCAAACGAAAAACTCGAAGCGTAGCGCGAAAAGGCAGTTACCCTTTATTCCCTGTTCGAGACGTGACTTTGCGCAAGACCCCTTTGACTTTATCCCTGATAAGTATGAACCGGTACGCTAATGGAAAGTGTTTAAATATTTAATCCAGCAACCCGCGGGGACCTGACCGAACGCGTTCTATGTTCGACACGGAGAAAATTTCATACTTCTGACCAGAGAAAATTTTGACATTCAACGCAATGTACAATATATAATTTATTTTATTTTATTTTGATTATATTTTATTTGTTTCATTAAAATTAACATCCATAAAGTAATTTTCTGCATAAAATTAGAAAAAAGATTAATATTATTAATCTTTCCTGAGATTTTTAAAATTTTTATTATTTTGATTATATTAGATGACTCTCACTATTCGAGAAGAAAGAAAAACAAATTTGTAATATCAAATGTCACTTAAACATTTTAAACTTAAAACAACAAAAATGACAAAAGAATTGTCTTAATTTTTATTCTGTTTTTGCAAGATTATAATTTATAAAAAAAAATTCCTACATCTCTTTTGGCTGAAAATATCACAATATAGTTTTTAAACCGAAAGACGATATTATATTTCGATCCGGCTGAAGATATTTCTCGCGTTCGCGCGCGCGAAAGGGGATAATTTCGCGTCGAGTGTTTGCGCACGAACATATCGGCGACTGCGTGTCGACTTGGCGAGAGTTAATGCGTACTCGCGTAGAAAGTAAACGAGCAACCAAAGCAAACGAGACAGCCGGCCACGTCCGTGTGCCCGTAACTAGGGTGCAATCAATAACCAAGATGGCTGTGCGCGCGCCCGCTGTAAAACGCTCGCGCCGTATTTAATGTTGCACGAGACGAACTAATGCACGCTCTCTCCCGATCGCGAAGCCCGATGTTAAAGTAACAACATCGCGTCGCTCGTTAATCGAACCGGATTAATATTCGGCATTAACGACGAAGCGAAATTCACGTGAAATAAAAATTTTCCACCCACTATCCTCTCGAAATAAATTCAAGTAAATCCTTTTCGAAACAACGTTAAGGAAACTAAGCAAGAGAGGACGAAAATGTCGCAAGAGGCTTAAATTTGAGAAAACTAAGTTAATAGAAATTAAAAGCATACTAGCATAATGTAAAAATGCTTTTAGTTATTTTTTCAATAATATAATAATGCGTAGGTACAATGTATGATGTCGCAGTAAAGAAATCAGTGCGTTATTCAATTACTTATTGACTCTAAAATAAATTTTCTTCTACCATTATCTAAAATTTATAATCATCAAAAATTACTATAATCGCGCGTGTGTTATTTTAACCTAAAGGCTATTTTTGTCAAGTAAATTTTTTTTGAAAATTTGCAATAAAAAAATGCATGAAACTTACATAATAAAAAATTTTAATACAATATTTTTGTCCGGTAAATGCATTCTTTACGATTTTTTCGACGACACTCGTCGACACGGTGGGGCCAAAATGACGAGATCACGGTATTACTCGGAATTGGCGTTACACAAGCAAATTGCTGAGAGAGGATTCCTCGCGAGGAAAGCGCATTATAGCCCCGGCATTATCAATAGTCGCCGATCGATATTAGCATAGATTAGCGCAATTTTGCTAGTGGCGTACGCGTCGCTCGGGCGCCACTTAAGGACGGTTAACCGTTCGTTAGCCGCGACGATCAAAACGGGGTTTGGCCGGGGACCCTCCGTAACCACTCCATGCAGTATCGTACTAATTGCGGCCGCGGATGGCGGTTACTGCTCCTCGGGGTTAATTCCCAGTGGCGTAGCCGCGGGAATAGCGCGACGCGACGAGCTGTCCGCGAATCCGTTTTCCGTTATCCCTGCGTCCCTGGGCGTCAAAGGGTTACGCCGAAATCGCACGAGGAAACACTCACCGTCCGACCACTAGAGCACCGTTACAAGATGCTCAGTAATTACGTGTGATTAATGCTAGCAATTAAAGAAACGCTGCGCGACGATATGAGCGTCGCTATGCTCGCGCGTAATCGTGAAACTACCGTTTCAAAAGTCCCTCTTGCCCCATTTCTCTTTTCTATATCTTATTTTAGAAAAGAGCAGACAATCTTAACTGGGTATATTTTTGTATACCCAAAAAACTTTGTCGCAATTTCTGGACTGCGTAACATCAACAGAATTATATCAGTATATATTATATGAAAAATTTATCAATAAAATATCTACACTTTTTCCAAAAAATAATTTAAAAAATTTTTTTAATTTAAAATTAAATTAAAGATTTTAAATACTAGTTTCGCCTGTTGCCTGCTAAAGATAACTTTTAACGATCGCTGTTCGATGTCTTGTCGCTCACATGACACGCTAAATACGCGTAAGTATAATCCAATATTTTTTAAAGAAGTTCTCGCATCCTTCTCCGGCACTCTTCGCGGGATGCGAACCCACGTGTACTACGACGATTTATGTATGCTCAAGGGAGACGAAGAAAGAGAGAGAGAAAGAAAGAGGGTGGGAGTGAAGCGAAAAGGGCGAAACGCCCCACGCGTGTCTGCGTATCGTTTACCCGTTATTTATTTCCTAAAATTTGAAAATTATACCGCATTTAATACGCCGCTCGCCGCTGCTCCTCCTCCGTGTTTTATTCATGTCGCAATAAATAAGGAACAAAAGACTGTTTTCTGCAAAGTGACGCATCCGATGCCTACAAGAGGGAGGAATGCCTATACATTCCTCCTCCTTCGTGCCCTTCCACCCACAAATCAAATTGCGCCATCAAGTTGACACGGTCGCGTTGATAATTATCGCAAATGTTTCTCTTCTACATAAATATTTTTCATTTTTTCATTTGCGATGAATAATATTTAGATTACGCAATTCAATATTATTTTATATTTGTTTTAAGAACTTATTAAAAATGCAAAGCATAGGTCTTTATTGAATATAAAAAGATTAATTTAATTCTTATATTTTGCAATATCGTATTTGAGGAAAAAAAAAATATATTAAATATATAAAATCTCTTGTCTCATTTCTGTAGAACTTAAAAGCTTTCTATTAGTGTCTTATTAATATATTTTATTCAATGATAATAATATTTTTTATCACATAATACATAAATTTTTCGCTATAAATTTACACTTTTCAATAGGATTATTTTTTGATGAGTAAAATATACAGATGTATATATATATATATGTATAATAGAAAAAAATGCAATATATATGTATATGTGTATGTTTATATCTGACAATGCGATATGTGTATTACATATCTTGCGGAACAAAAGAGATTAATGCGATTTCTAAAGTTTACGACCGGGAAACATCGTCAACGTGACCACGTTGCCGTTACTATTCCATAAGAACAATGGAAAGTTGTCCAAATTTCCAGCAGTCTGTTCGCCCTCGCTCTCTTTTTCTCTTCCTTTATACCACGCACATCGGCGCACATTGTAAATGTGGACGCCGCGTATACACTGAGAGATACTTCGTCCGTAGTCTACCGCTTTTAGATGCAATCTTCTTGGCCCCGGCTCGGTAGCCGCTTAAATAATAGATTTTACGACGTCGTGACCAAAATGGCCACGTAATATAACTTGGAGGGTTGCTGTAAATTGTGCGCGAGTACGCGTCGCTGAAGTTCACGTAATTTCGGCCCGTGCTTCACATTCTCCCGCAATAGCGTATCGTGTGTAAGTCATTACACGGGAGCGCGTAATTGGAATAACGTAAGTGACGTTATCAGCGCCGATCAAGGCCTACAAGTGCCGGGATACTATATTATATGCTATTATCACTTCCGTTATTAAAGTGAATTAAGATACTTTTAAAGCAAATGAACTTTTTATCTGTTTCCTGGCGTGTAACAAAGGCGCGCGATCCACTATCTCTTTAAAATTTAATAAGACTCTATCTATTTTTTACTTAATAATTTAAAACCCTATATTAAATGATTTCTATTTCTCTTCTCGGCATGATAATCCACTTGCACTATAAAATTCTCTACTTAGCTTACATTGGATTATATCCATACGTATTCCAATAAAATCCCATTATGTAACTAACACTAATAAAGTGGAATTTATGTCATAATAAACCTAAAAAAAAATATAAAACAAAAATTAAAATATTAAAATTTCGATATTAATGATTCACAAAATGTTAAAACCTCTTTCGTCTTCCGAATTGATTCAAATAAAATAATTAAAGAATTATAAACAACAATAACATATTATGTAAATTTCAATTTTTTTTTTAATTTTGAGCGATAATAATATTAAAATATTAATTTAAATATGATGAAATATGATGATATTATTTTTTCGCGATTAATTCATCAAGATTAAGGCTGCTGTGTGATCATACGATCATCAAACGCGACCAGAGCTGAAAGTTAAGCGCGCCTTAATGATGCAGCCATGAGAGACCGTGGATTATTAATTTTTCGAGAGAGGACCACAGCACAATCCACGGCCTCTCCCATCGGAGCGAGCGACACTATGGAGATAGAAGGAACGGCTCTTGGCAGATGGTACCCGAGGGGATATCCTTGTCCGGGATATCAAGGGTTACCCGCTGCTACCACGGGGACAGTGGGAACGCGCGCGCGCACAAGTAAAGGGTAACTGATTCTAATCACACGCCCCCTCGGTGTGCCGTAACCTACTACGGCGTTATGATGAATGGCCGGAGTGCAGCATGACTACCGAATGCGCGGCCAATGTGGACCCGCGATATTAATATCTGTATGATTGATCTGCATCGTACAACTTCAGAAGCGCCAAACAGGCCTGGGCGTAATCACGATGCGAGAAACTTGGCATAAGTCTATCCTATTTTTCTTATCGCTCTGCGAAGAGTGTCTTAATTATTAGAAAATTGTATTCTCGTTTAAAAAATCGTAGAATAAGTAATCGTAATTAAACAAGTAATAGATGAAAAGAAATGTCCAGTATATATTGATTAAAAAACCATAAAATAATCGTAAAAATAAATAATAGATAAAAAGAATAAAAAGAAAAATAGTTTGAAGAGAGGATAAACGTAATCGAAAATTTTTAATTATTATTTCCATTCAATAGCTTGGCGAAAAAAGTTAATTTAAAAAAATATGATTTAATAATCTATTAGATAGAAAACTTGATAAAAAAATTTTGATAAGCTTGCGGTCGACTATGTCTATTATTTACGCTAGCAGTTTCGATCATTATATCGCGAGTTTTCAGCGATTTTCATAGAAAGCAGCTTAAAAAATCGCGGTATGTCTGGTTTACGCCTGTGTTTATAGAAGCGGCACGCCAGAACTCCGGTATCCGATTCAATTTAGATAACAATCTCGATCGCCGCACGCGCAATAAAAATACGCGGTTCGACCGTGAATTATGGAGGCGCCGTGTATTAAAATCGTTTGCAATTTTGTATCTGATTGCGCGGCGCGCGACACGCTGTATAAGCCATTCGCATTTCGTTCTGTACTCATAATAAATTTTTTTACAGGAAGATTATCATACGATCCGAAAACGGTCATTGGTGAAACATAATAATTGGCCGAAAAAAGAAAGAATGGAAATTTCGTCGACGAGCCGTACAAAATTTCACATATCGATAACATATCTATATTGCTATAATCGTCCCATTGTAACAACTAAAAGCAATAAAAATCTGTATTTAATAAAAAAAAATGCAAAGAATATTTTCAAAATAAATGAATGTTATAATGCATGATAATAAAATAAAATATCTCACTTATTATTATTCGACTAACACGATATTTATATAAAAACCAACAAATTTCTCGCGCTTTCGCATTTCTTATTTTAAGCAACTCAAAATTTTTAATATTTTCAAAAAAAAAAAAAAATTTCTTAAATGTTGCAAATAAGCAATTCCTTCAGAATAAATGTTCCACTATATAAAACATATGTCATTTTCGAGAAGAGCAAAATTTGGCGGAGATGTTCAGATCGCCAGATGCCAACAGGGAATCGCTAACCGTCAAGAAATCGCTATCGACTCAGAGATCGTACACGCGGTGAAAGGTTAACGCAATTTCGCTTTTTAGAGAGGGAGGATAACAAGAGAATGTCTATTTCTCTTTTCAACGCGCGAGACAATTTTGCTCTAGATAAGATCGGGGCGAAATCCTCCCAGGACCACGCCGCCGACGTGATCGAGAGGGAGAAGGGAAGATGATTCCGAGATATCGCCGACATAAAACCTTTAAGGTTCAAATTTGCATGTTACAACCCACCTTTCCTGATGCTGTCTCCTCGACGTAGAGTCCCGCGACCCGCCGCTCGTACACCCTCGCCACGGTGACTGCCAAATCCGAAAGCTCAGCCTTATCCCTGCTATTTTGAATGTAAGATTCTTTCTCTCGCGCGCTCTTTCCCTCCTTCTCGCCCGTCTCTCGCACACACGCGTAATTTTACCCCATCCGAAGGCCAACCAAGGATTCTACCAACCAACCCCGCGATCTCGCAAGTCTCTCGAGCACTGACTGCTTCCCTTTGTGAGAACAGCCTTTGGTCATTTCGAGGATTCCGCGCTTAAGCCTTCTTGTTTATGGGCAAGATTTCCCCGGTATTGATATCGGGCGACATCGCCTCGGTGGTTTTTTAAACGATTGCCAACTCGGAGTGATCTTAATCCGCGAAGAAGCAGTAGACGTCAAGTAGAGGAAAATATTTCACGATTGTCGCAATGTAATGTAAATGTTTCGATTATTAAAGTACAATGACAAATTTTTTTAATCCTACATATATCTTAACGAGAGGAAATTAATATTATATATAAATATATCTAATTTAATAGAAACAAAAATTTTGCTGAATTAAATTCTTTCAATATGCAATGTTATTAATTTCTACATACATATGCATACATACATACATACATATATAAAAAATTTAGTTATTAGTCCTTTTTTAATACAATTCTCTAATAAAATAATCTCTTTATAAATGAAGAGACTCAGATATAAGGTGATACAAAATCCACTTGTATTCTTTAGTGTTAAGAGCTTGTCAGCCTTTTCCGAAAAGTCGAAGGAAAACGCTAGGAAACGCCGGCGAGAGAGAAGGAAAGAGAGAGAAATCTTTCTGAGGCACGGGAGAACGAGTGTTCAATTAATTGAATGCCGGATGTCGGAGTCGCATCGACGACGGCTGATCGCGTTAAGTGAGTGTCGTACTAATTGAGATCTGTGCGTCGATACTGGTTCACAGGCGTGCATAAGCGCCTGTGCCAAACAATAACTGTTTGCACGAGGCCACCCCATCTGTTTGCGCAGGCTGCGTGCAAGCACGGCGAGGTGGTTGAAAATGAAGCACGCCCCGACGGTGATACCGACGGGGTAGGTAGGTAGATAGATAGGTAGCTCACATCGCCCGATATCGAAGGAGGACTTTAAATTAAAGGACGTCGCGTCGTTGGCTCTACTCCGTGCAAACTCAGAGAGAACGTTATTTGCTTACAGCTCGACAAATTGAACCCCTACAGTCACGCACATCCACACTTGCACGCGCATATACGTTCGTTCTCGTTCACGACGAACGCCTACTACTCACTCCCGTCTTTGGCTTTTTCGCCCGTGTCTGTCGTCTTGAAAACGACAATCAACGTTAGTTCTGAGAAATCGAAGAAACCGGCTTCTAAGTGATTGACAAGAGCAAACAGCGCAAACAAAAATATTCCTTATTGCAAAAACTAAAGTGATTAGTTATTTATTCAGCGGCCCTAATGTCTAATCTATAAATTAAGATATTGTATGTCCCGAATAATAATTTTCATATAAAGTTTTCAGAAACATTTACTTCTATCAAAGAGAAAGAAAAACAGTATAATAATAGAATAAAAATTATATATGTGTGTTTGCTAATATTGTATCATATTTCTATTTCTTGTTACTTCAAGGATGCAATCCATGATTTAAAAGTTGCATTGGATAAACATATTTTGTTCAATTAATTTATAATCATAGTCACATCGCATTCTAAATTTTCTATTCGGTAAATATTTATTGATAAAATTACACACACTTTCAACTCGATGTTGTAGTGTTAAGAAAATTTACCTCGTCATGATTGACTTAAGAGAAAATCGAAAGATCAGTATTTTTAATCGTGCATTTAATATTCATATAATATATTCTTATATAAGATTTTTCACCTCAATCAATTCCACTCCGGGAATTCCAAGAGCTACCCGTACTTTTCCTTGGCCAAGTGACTGTTTGACTTGCTTTAAAAAAAAAAATAACCGCGCATATGCTATATATCAGAAAGTTCTAAAAGACTTTTAGTGACATTTACAACTGACAATGAATAGCAAACTGACAGCATTTATTTGATCGTTCGCCGCTTTCGCAAATTATCATTATGTGTCGCATAACATTAACCTGTACTATCAAACATATTATGCATTACGTGGAAAACAAATTACGCAAAGAAACGACATACTTATTATTGTAAAATATATGTAATTGCGAATGAAATGAATTGTATGGCGTGTCAAGTATAACAGAAAGTATAACGCGTCTTATTCTATCATTAATATTATAGTAAAAAAGCTCCTTTTCCGTTATAGTCTGTTTTTTATTATTTACATAATGACAACACTATTCCGAAACCATTAGAAAGAGACAGAAAAAGAAAACAATATTTTAGAAAAATTAAAACATACACGCACAACTATACATATGTGTAAATATAATGATGTAATAAATTTTTCTGTCACTTAAAAAGAATTAGATCGATAATTTGCACACTAAGCATGTTGTGAATCCGATATTTGTGCATTGAGTAAAAGCCAAGGGGAGAAAGCTTTACAGTGCGTTCTCAGCGATAAATATCCTTTAGTGGCTTTATCGATTTCACGAGAGCCGGGAATGACGGATGACCTGGCGCAACTCCCGGGGACAAATATTTTATATTTTCTGCGCGCACGATATCTGTCGCACGTTATTTATCTCGAGTGTGTATTATTGTTGTTTATTATCTACCGCTCGGTACATTTAACCTGCATCATTTCCTACCGCGACACACAATGCCGTAACGGCAGCGAGATCTCGGAGACGAATAATGCCGCGGAATTTCCGGCCGCTGAAATTTCAACTTACGATGGACTAAAGTTGCCCTCTGTGTCTCCCAGTCCCCGCGGTCCCCGCATCGTATGTCATTGAGATCGTAGAAAAAAGTTCCACCGCGGGAAGGAAATAAAAAAAAATATCTCGACAGATAACACCGACGCGCGCACGAAGGAGCTGTCATCTCGATCGTGTAAAAAAAAAGATGTGAAATTCGATATAAATGTAATATTTCAATAAATAAATAAAAATTTGCAATAAATGCACAAAAATATTAAGTTTGTTCATCTATTCTTTTTGCAAATTAAAATTATTATAAAATGTTTCGATGCTCGCAATATCGGCTGATAATAAATCAGGATATTGCGCAATTTTTAATAATTTTTATATACACTAATAAAACTCGATATAAATTAAATTTTCAATGTATGTGATTTTTGAATTTATTTCCGTGAATTTTCGCTGTGTCCATAGAATGCTACATTTCATAATGCACGCGATTAAACAATAATTTTTTTCATGCTATTGTACGTTGCTGATCGTAGTACAATGCCATACCAGTAATCCGAACGTACATTAATTCATATAGGGCGACCGCGTACGCATTGTGAGGTGATAGCGCTATGTAGGGACGGAAGGGAGAGAGGCAATGGTCTCCCTAATTTCGAGCATGACGCATTTCGTACGATAACTTCTTCATTAGTGTTCCCACGCGATCGACATCGCGAAGCGGGTGTATCGGAAAACAAAAGAGCCAACGAGAACATATATAATTCTTTGCCCGATATTTCCGGAAACATCAACGATTGTCTCGCGACAACAGATTGAACGAGCGATTTCGAAACGAGCGACAAGCAGGTGTAAAATCACGATGCAACTCGTCCGGCAGATGGTCAAAAATCACGATGCGTGATTATGCCGATTACCTGACGTTTCGCCAGTCTGATCGTCAGGGGGTGGACTGGCATTCATCTAATATGAGGGGAACGAGATTCGACTAACATATGTAAGGCATATGCAAGGAGTTCACGCATGAGAAACGATACGGTTGCTCCGCAAAGTTTCTGCTAATGAGCAATTTCCATCAAATTCAGACTGTCAGATTTCTTCCGTTATGCTTACCGTTGTTTGATTAAATCTAGAGAATTTTTTTTCTATCAATACAACACATGTTATATTAAAAATGTTATATTAAATATGTAAGAAAAATCTCTTCAAAAAATTAATAAATCTCGAAAATCTTTTCTGCTACATATAAATATTTTTACTTTACAATACTTTACAATTTCTCCAGAAAAATTAGTAAAATAATACAATTATGAATAAAAACTTTGAACAATAAAATTCTATTAAAATCTTTCATGAAGAATTTCTTCTTGTATTCGCGTTATTAATTATAGTAATATGTATCAATCTAACATATAACTTTTCCTTATCGTTTTTCACGGAACGTAATTTTTTCGGAAATCGCGTAATTTCGTTCGTGATACGATTTATTTCGACGACGTAGAATATTATCGGACGAATAATCAAGCGGTCGCTCGTCGAGGTGAACGTCGCGAAAGAGGCATGGCAGGTGTCTACAGTTGCCCATCCAATCGGACGAATCTCGAATGGCATCTGCGGGGACCACAAATTCCCAACGTGACAATCGTCGCGTCCGTCAACGAGTGGGGAATAAAAAGAATCGCACAGAGAGCACACAGGAGGGTCTGGAACGCGGGCGGAGGTGGGCGACCACCAACCACCTAGCGCACTACCAGTGGGACGAGCGGCAAATCGACACTGGGTGTTTTAAAACGAGTGCTATCGATAATCGAAATCGCTCGGGGGTTGCGGTTGCCCGGGGCTTTAGGGTAAATCTCGCGCCACATTCGCTTCCCCCGACCCTCTTTCTCCCTCTCCTCTCTCCTTCTCTCTTTTTTCCATCCTGCTACTCTTCACCCTTCCCCCCCCCTCCCTCCTCCCCCGTCGTCATTCTTTCTCTCGCTTCCTCTCCTCTCACAACCCCGTCTCGCTCGCCCATCTCGCGCACGAATCGTATCATACACACCCACACACACATATGCAAGACACTCTCGCCATCCCCGCTTGCTCCAGATCACTCTCTCAGTCTCTGATTCCAGTCTCGAGGGTGACCAACCGCGAACATTCTGATACCTAAGCCACCGCGATCCTTGTGCGGTCTACCCCTAACTCGAATCCGAAACTCGCTCTGTATCTCTCTCTCTCTCTCTCTCTCTCTCTCTCTCTCTTTCTCTTGATACTCTTCGCGGAAAACGAGATTAACGACCGCGGTGGCTGGCTCCGCAAGCACCGTTTAGAACGGATCTATCGACGCGTTACGTGCGTCCAAATCCCTTTGACTTTCATTTCCTTCTTTTTCTTCTCAAACATGCGACACGATCGTGAATATAAAAGAATCGTTCGAATGAAGAACGACAACGTATTTAGCTCATGAAATCAGATCTCATTTATCGTTAATCTATTATTAACATAGTAGAAAGCTAACAATAAATTATAGCAAAAATAAATTATATATAAATAATGATATAAATTCCGATAAATTTTTTTTCATTACAATAAACATCTTTTCTTACATTTGATGGATATAAAGAAACTATTTAATAACTGTGCATGTTATGCAATAATAAAGATTCATTTTTTTTTTTTTATAGAATTAATACTACAAAAATATTATTTGTAATTAGAATATAATTTATCCTCCGTTCCTCTTTATAGAGATAGAATCTAGAAAAGCACAGATAATTTTAGAGTTAAAAGTACCTTTATTAGATTAATCTTGAGGAAAAAAAATAGCATTATAATAACAATTATTAGCACTTTATGGATCTCTTCATAAATTAACTTTTTTTCCCAGGACCTTGAAAAAGAAAATGAGAACGTGTTATTTATCCGACCAGAAACGATCAATTATATTCTTCGACGTGTTGCTTAATCAACTTTCGACGCGCGTTTTTACGAGCTCGCACGCGCGATCGTTGGACGGAACGCGTGTTGTAGGAATGCGACGACGCATAAATAATTTCACGAGGCTCCCCTTTAAGCGGCGAACCGCCGCGACAGCCGCGACGATAATAACAACACGACCGTGACAGCGCCGGTGGTTATTTCATAATTCCGGTTTACGCACGGTCGCGCGGTTTAATAAAGTTAGCTCCAAAGACCGGAGCCGGAGAGACATACACGCCAGTGATTCTTTTGAGATTGTCACAGAGAGCGAGCGCGCGAAAGACACACTACGTCGAGCAACATTTTCATGGAATCCCGACGAGCCTCTCAACGTAATCGACGCTATTCCCTTTGGCGCGAGAGGTGAATTCACCAACGACGACGCGATTTTTCGACGATGAAACCCCTCGAACATATCCGCATACTTATATATCTGTACGTACGTGATCATCGCAGATGACAGAATGTGTTGAAAACTTTGTCAAACTCCCTTCTATTATGCAAGAAAATAATGTGATCTCAATATTCTATATATATATATATGAAATATATATTAACTTTATGATAAGATTATTTTATTTTATTTTACTTTGTACGAAACATGAAAACAAAGTTGATTTTCCTTCAAAGAAAATAAAAAGGTCATTATTTCTTTCACGAAAATTTTATAATGTACTGTTTTTTCGATGCATTTATCGAGAATATAATTGAGTGCTGAAATCTTTAGGATACTTTAACTAATTTTTAATATTTTGAATTATATATATTTGTGTGTGCTCTTTAACAAATTTTAAAGATGACAAGTATATATTCTTTGTTTGTATATTATATAGTGTATATTATATTATATTATAGTTGTATATTATAAAGTATATATTCTTATTTTTTTAAATATTTAATTATCTTGTTAATTAATATTTTTATCGAATAAATTAGAAATTACAGAAAAAATAAAAATTATAAATATAAAATAAGACCTTTACGTCTATATAATTACTAAAAGTTTGATTTATAAAAAATACTGACTTTAATTGTTTACTTCAAAGATTATTGCAACTTCTAATTTAAAAAAAAAAATAATCAAAAATAGATTTCCTCATTTAAATCATCCATAATTGAATGAAATTAGAGCAAACTAAAATCATGGTTGCTACATGGTAGCTATGCACATGTAGCAATGCAATGACGCGATCGACATCACGCCAAAACCATGTAATCGCGAGGCAATCGAAACTTGGACGTCGACGCGGTCACTCTTCGAGCATGTCATCCCACAACAGCTTAACGTAAGGACTCGACGTTCCGTTATACCGGGCGACAGGCCCGTCGAGAGATAAGGCGAGTGACGAGTCTCCGGTATATGGGGTGGCGCGACGACGAGATCAGACTCGGTGTCTCCGGGGGTCGATCGCTCATCTCGGAATAGCGGTTGTTCGCCGCGCGGCCCAACCCCCTTATAATCTTCGCTATTCTCCACCGACTATCTTACATCGATCATCCGGCGGGTTCTATTAAATTTTTCATTGGCCTCGCAATATACCGCGCGACCTCGTGGAGGCGGGCTTCCACGGCCACGATGTCGTCCCCTATGTGTCATCCTGAACGATCGGGCGCGACGCAAATAGATCCGAATGAGAGAATACGCAGAGAGATATATACGGTATGTTCGACAAAAAAATCTGGTATCGATGATGAAAGCGAACTGTCAGAAGAATTTAAAATATCGTATATTTTATAGCAAGAATTTAACCTGAAATTTTTCTCTTTCTAGTTGTAATTTAAAAAAAAAAGAAACATAAATAAAACTTGTAAAATAAAAACAAACCTGAGATACACAATAAAAAATTAGGGAAATAATATTTGTTTACATTTACAGTCTTGGGTTTATATAATCTCTCTGTGAATAGATATCAATATTCCCTTTATTATTTAATCGTTTAAACTAGAAACGAGTGATTCTCATTGGTTCATTAGATTGTTACGATATTAGTGACATTAGACAAGTTAATTTTGAAACTTTGTACTCTCGTACCGTTCGATCTCATGACCTTACACATGCATATACATATAACTAACTATTATACATGCACATATTATGGAAGCTAGTTCAGAGTTATTACGCAAATCTACTAACTTTTGAGTACGTGGTCTTACAACTTTCAGAAATTGAAACATAGCACCTGATGAGCTATAACTTCAGATTATCTAATTAGCAGTGCTAGCTAATTAAGATATAGTTTACAATGAGCATCATAATTAGTTCGATTCTGAGCATTAATTGTATTCCGCATTTAGATATTCATTAATTCATGGTTAAAAACTTATATTTTTCATTTTAAATAATTTTTATTTTATAGATAAAACATTTTCATTATTATTTCAAAGAAAAAAAATTTATTATTATTACTCAGAATTCAATGATTTTTTCTTTAAGATTGGCAATGCGTGCACTTCCGATATTACCATGTAAAAAAGAATTCATATATTCACAGAAAAAAATATAGAAAATAAAAGAAAATCAAAAACTAAAAGGTAAAAGTAATGAAATTATCAAGTAGAATGAAAACTTAAGGAGAGCTGTCGGGGAAAAGAGAGTTTAAGAGGGCGGCGAAAGAGGAGTTCGAGCAAGTAAGAAGCATTTTATGAAAATTACCTTCAAATAAAAAAGTAAAACAGATAAAAACTAATGTATGCGGGTGGCAGTGGCAGGGATGCTTCTCTCGTGCGCGATTTACATAGCGGAGCGTCGGCGATGTATAACGGAGAGAGACAAAGAGAGAGAGCAAGAGCCACTTCTTAGAATATATCGACACGCCTTTATGTAGAGTACATAAAATTGCTTTTACCTTCTATTAACAATTCATATTTCTTGCGCAAGAGTCTCTCGCTCAATAAAAAGTTATTGGCGTGGAGATTTCTGTGGCTCTCTCTCTCTCTCTCTCTCTTTGTGTTAAGCTGCCACACCGATGCGACGCTGTATGAGAGACATCAGCACGACTACGGCCATTAAACCACAACCAGTTCGAGAGTTCCTCGAGGCGCGCGTAGCTGCCATGGTCGCGATAATGTCGGGAATCTTCTTAATTGAAGAGTTCTTTGCGAAAACCGTTAAGCCCATTCCTCTGCGTATTCTTACCGATATTCGTTGTCGTGCGCATTATATCTCCAAATTTGACTTTGAGAATAAAGTTAAAAATCAGAAAAATTTTCTGATTCACACACACACACACACACACACACACAAATAAATCTATTATATAAAACAATGATATAAATTATTTTTATTTTTGTGATATGACTCAATCTTTGTCTTAAATTACATTCGAAGAAAAATAAAAATTAAATTCTAGCCGTTTCCTAGTATCATCAATGTAAAATATATAGAATTCTGTATGTATGTATAATAAATAAATTGAAATAACGATCATCTGATCGAAAAATGCGAGAAACGAGCGTCAGACAAACGTCACGGTCAATTGCGATGCGAGTTTTCACGCACGATGATTTAACCGAATCACAGCACGAAATCAGGAAGCGTCTCGTGCTTCCTCCCTTATTTTTCCTTGTCGCCCGACGCTTCCGGGGTGAGTTTTAAAAGCGGTAATTACTTCCGTCCGCTTTGTTCAGCGCGCTTAATATCCGGGGGCGTCGCGCAATTTAGGTCCAGGTGGTCGCCACGAAAGTCGTCGCAAACTATTGTTTCCACCCTTTGAATTTATCGTATCATTTCGATTCCGCGCATCGCCAGGTGTGGCGCCGACAATAAGTATCAGAGAACATGTACATATGTATGTTCACGATGGGACTTTGACAGATTTCGCGATGAAGATTTTATCAATTCTATCGCACGATTATAAAAAAAACAAGCGACTTAAATAATTTGAAATTTGTGCTCTCTCTCTCCTTATATGTGAATAAAAATAAATTTATCTTGAAGATACACAAATTTAATTAATACGTACTTTTAGAAATTTTTAAATCACTATCAAAAACGGATAAGAATTAAAAAGAGAGAGAGAGAGAGAAAGAGAAAGAGAATGAGTGGCTCGACCGTCATATACGATCGATACTAACGCGAGAGTATCGGTCAAAGGGCACACCGGGTATCGATTGCAACCCCCGCCTTGAAGATGGAGGACGAGGGATTCTGACCGAAGTTACCTCCGTAGACTTCAGGAGCGAGTTTGATATCGCGTGCACGAAATCGTAGGTCGCGCAAACCGTGCACTCTTTTAACCGCACGAACCAGACGATTGATCGACCCTTCGCAATTATTTATTCAAGATTATTTAATCAATGGCGCGAATATGATCGAATGAGTGCAGGAAAATTTGATACAAGTTCAAACTACAAAATTCCTCAAAAAATTGTCTCGTTTTTAAAAAAAAAATAATTGCTTTAATTTGCGCTGCAATAAAAAATTATAAAGATTTTAATGTAACAATTTTAAAGATGAGATCTGACATATATTATATATGGGGCAAAGAAAATTTTTTCATTTGAAATCTATTATTACAAAATATTTTCCAGACACAATAAATCGAACACAATAAAAAAAGAAAATATATAATTATAAATTTGTCATAATATGAAAGATAGATTTCACATAGAATCCAAATCGCAGAGGATTTTTAATTATGATAATCACAAAAAATTTACTTTCATATATAATTAATATTAGTTGCAAGTGTTATTATCTTGATCTCGTAAAATAATAATATTTAAAGTATTAAAATAAATCATTGTGTAATAAAGATTTTATATTTCATCTCTTTTAGAAACTTGTATAATAATTCTATAAAAGCCATTTATGAAGCTCTTGCTAACGATAAGTATATAGTTTTAAGATTCCTACAGTTATATACGATCGCATATTTATGCTATTAGTTAAAAGAATTAACTTGCTCGCAGAATCTGGTAGCTAGCAACTAGCAGCGGTTGGACTGCGCTCGTAATCCGTCGGGCATCGATAAATATTGCTCTTGGGAAAAATAGTGGCATTTGTGTGTACACCGGTAGATATGTACACGGTGAATGCCCGCGATGAATATTCGCGCGACGCGACCGCGCATGATGGTAACGGTAGCTGTAACTTATCCGCTGAATAGAAGATGCAGTAAACGTTACGCACGTCTGTAAAGTACGTGACGTTATTGCGCGAATAAATCGTCAGCCGCGAGCGAGCGAGCGAGCGAGCGAACCTTGCAGACGATATTTCCAGATCATAGCTCTCGCGTCGCTGCGAAATCTAATTATATTTTACATTTACGCGTGAGGTTAACGTTAACAGACATTTCTGCCTGCCGGACCATTCCGGTAGCGAATAAAACGCTCTGCGTGAAGTTGAAGTTTTGTATTACGTTGTATGGCGAAGAGAGAGAGAGAAAATAATCTCTCGCAAATCTCCGCGCTTCGCATTTTGCATATAAAATGTAGAGAGTTTTGCAAAAACATATCTAACAAGAACGTAATTATTAATTGATAGAATAAGATGACAAAATCTATGTATAATTTTGTTTTCTTCATCTCAAGTACTATAAAATGTTAACGGTATAATAATAATGTAAATTACGGAATGATATAAAAATGTTAAGATAAATATAGCAGCGCGTGCGAAATAGTATGTAAGCTGCGATTTTTCAATCTTATTCCAGCGACATCGTCGTCATTGCAAACTCAGTGAAATGAAATCGCTGTCGAGTACGTACCATCGTATACAAGAGATAGATGGGATGGGAGTGGGTGAAGGGTAGAACGGTGGTTAGGGATGCTTTGAGCTTGCCGCGGCTTTGTGGATGCCCTTTGTGGGTTCCGCGCGACTGCGTTTAATATTGCCAAAGTGCTCAGGCAAAAACCGACTGAATTATGAATTATCCCAGAAATGAATCTCAAGGTGTCGTATACGCGGTGTTGTCTAGTTAATCACGAATTTCTATCAGCCATTCTGTAAGAAATTATGCAATATATAATAATATTTTTTCCTTCGTGTAAACGATATTATTTGGAATGATGACAAATAGTCAGAATATTTATTAAAATTGCGTTGTAAAATTATATTACCAATATATTGTTAAAAAGAATTTTTGATTTGCAGAGAAACAAAATTTTCTATCACTTTGGTTCTAAATTTTATCAATTAATTACAAGGTATTGATACTTTTGTTACGTATTGTCTTTTGCAGAATATCAACTTCGAATTTTGTCATTTTTAATTTCATACTATTTTAAAATAATTGCAATCAAAATTATCTGCAATTTTTTATAGAATCCTGACATTTAAAGTTATATCAAATTTATTTATCATATTATATTATAACTGCAAGGCGATAAAATACAGTTTTATATGGTGTAAAAATCGATTTCGCATTACTCATCGCATAATTTCATCGAAATGCTCTTTGAACTTCTTCGCGTCGTATTCTTGACCCGTAAAAATAATAGTATCGATATAACTCGTTTTGTTCACGTAATATCTCGTTAAAGAGAATAAAAGATAACATTTTAACGGATAACAAAGTCAACTGATAAGAATATCTTGGAAAAAATACGCGGGGATAACGATGTTATATATTTTATATATATATATATATATATAAATTATCTGAAATAATTTTTTTATATAATATACATATACATATCTATTTTTCATATCCTCTAAAATCTTTAAAACCTATTTAAAAAATTTGAGTTGCAATACCCTTTTTCTCAAAGTGCGACATGTAATCTAAAACATTTTGATCTAGATAGTCTGGCCCGACACACGTCGCGTCATTCAAAAAAAAAAAAGAAAAAAAAGACCGTTCTTCATTTCCTAAGTGAATGGTATAGACATCACTCTCTCGTCAAAAACACCAATAGCATTACGTTCCTCTGTCGCATACTTATCTCTGTGCGCATTTTATCTCTATTCCGAAGAAACGCCATTCGTAAATTATCACCGAGAATGAAAAGGGAAATCCACGCGCTACTTGTTCGCCATATGTTATTACTTTATAAATGTCGATGAAATCTAAAAGAATCCATCTAATGTCAGGAAGGGTTCGGTTTAGTTCTGTCGAGGCGCGGAGGAAATGTCAAGACCTTTTCTTCTCTTCGATCGCTGACATAACTCGCTCCGCGGCCCACGTAGTCTTCAACGCGCGCCCAGTCATCGATCGACGTGCGCGTTCTCTTAGCTTCAAGTTGACAGAACAGCATTTAATATCCGGTGATGATAAATAAGCGTAGCGAACCGAGCCTTAAGCGAAATGTCCAAGAGACCATGCGCGTCATATCCGAGTGTAAAAGATAATAATATGAATAATTTCCAGAAATCTTTTCCGTGCACATATAACTGCATGTTTTAAAATAAGTTTATTAAGTTTATTTTTTAAAATAAGTTAATAGCTTATTAAGACATGTAAACGTAAATTTATAAATGTATTTAAACATTTACGAAAATTGCTTCTTTTTTCTTATATCGCATGAATTTCTTATTAAATAATTTAAATAATCACAGCATAGAAATTATAATTTAAAAAAAAATCTACAAGTCCTCGCATATACATATAACGCATACATCAAAAATTTGAATCTCTTCTATTGATCTTTTTAAATAATGCACTGCTTCGACTACACATTATATTTCTGCGAGTCTCGTAATAATTTTTTATACATACATTTTTTTTATACAAATTTTAAATATTCTAAAAAATTAAATTTTAATTATTTTAATGATAAACGTTATCTCATTTATCATAACATAAGCAAAGTCAGCATTGCCAATAATAGCACTTCGCCTCGTTTAACAGCAACGTTATCCATCCTTCACATTTTTATATGCGATCGCGAAACGACAGGCTGATGGGGCAATCCGGTCGAACGCTATCTCTTTCATTCGCGTTCTCGTATCTATGCGTATGCATCTATCTGTCCACACAATCGAGTGCTTGCACGTTCTGTTCATCGTATATAAAGAGAGGAATGAACGAGAGGGACGAACGAGAGCGAAAGGAAGCGAACGGGCCATACGTCCATTTTTCACGGGCATATAAATGCGAGTTATTAATACGCCAGTATTGTGCCGTACAGAGAAGGTAATTAGTGGCCAGTTCATCAGTCACTCGGCCAGATCCCCCGACGGTCGAGGGAAAGAAGATCTTCTTCGGACCTAAGCGAGAGAGATCTAAGTTCCCATCCTTTCTTCCCAAGGTTACAAGAAAGATTAGACAGCTAATGAAACCACGATTGGTACGGCAAGGACGGAGCGAATCGTGCACGATGGACGAGAAAGAGAGGAGATAATGTGAGAACGATGGGGAAGCGGAAGAGAAGGACAAGGACGGAGATAGCGCTCTCTTGGTCCCGATTAACGCAAGTTATATTTTGTGCCTTGATCGTTCAAAATTTTTAATTAGGCGTATCAGCGATTGATCTCTCAGATCAGAGGGAAGATGAAGTATGAACAAGCTAGAGAAGTAATATACGTGAAGCGATTGGAAAAGGATAGTAATAATTTAAATTAAGCTAATAAAAATGGAGAGAAAAAAAGGTGGAAATAAATTTGCTTTCAAAAAAAAAAAATTGATTCCATCGATCTGTAAAGACACAATACGCCTTGTATATTTATTTATTTATCTATTTTTCAATTGTCACGATTACGTCTCAATAACATAATTATTATAAATAAAATAAATTTTAACAAAATCTTAATTGATATCTTTATAGATACTAAACTTTAATAAAAATTGAAACCAAAAATTAATCATTTCAGATTAAAAGCTAAAATATTGCAAATAATAATCTCCAAATTTAAAAAGAAATCGTCTTTGGATTCCTCGGAGACTATAAGATTAATTAACATCGTGATAGATCTGGACACTCTGGATAAGCAACGCTTCATGATAAGGAACGTCTCCTCATCTTGATAAGCGACACATATCTACCTTGCAAGGGAGATATTAATGGCAGTCGCGCCGGGAGCAGTTCTCATCAGTAACTACCACGGGAAGTCCAGGTCCAGGTCGACGTATTAGCTAATGTGTCGTCGCGATTACCGCACCTGGAGTTAGTTGGCCCGCAATTGGCGGCACACGTCGCATCCGCACGCGTGTCGTCCGCGCGCACGCGTTGATACCCGCATGCACGTATCGCCCCCGAAGACAGGAAGCGTAGAGCGTTGATTGGCTGTCCGGAGGCGGTTGCAGGCCGACTGCGTGACCTCTGACCCCACCCCCGTGGGGCGCGCGCACGTCTCCAACCCCAAGGAAGTAATTACCTTGCCACCCGCGCTCGATAACCGACGCTATCGGACGCCCCGTCCTGACGCGACTGCCGGGTCGCGCGCGTGATCACGAGCACACGCCCTCGTCGATACGTGTATCGAAACCGAAGGTGTCTTATTGTTACAACAATTGATAATTATTCTCTATTATAATATATAATTATATTATTCAAATTTTTTTAATTGTCATTGTTGAAAATTATACATGTATAAATGAATGAATATAAAAAAAAAAAAATAAAATAAAATAAAATACAAAGAAAGAAAAGCGAGAGAGATCAATCGCTCATCCCTCTTTTTACACACTCTTCAATACAATGTTTTTAAAAGCAATATCTTTTTCAACTTTTTCTTAACTTAAATTATTGCTATCTCCTTCTCCCAATCTTTTGTATTAATCTAAAAATAAAATAATGTAAAATAAAACTACAAAATATCATCATTTACAAAAAAGAAAATTAAGATCAATTGTCATAAATTAAATTGTTAATATGCCCTAGCAGAAATATAAGTTGAAATGTTCTAGAAGTATGAAATGTACGAAAAAATTTTTATAGCTAGAAATTATTTTCCTGCATTTTAAATTAAACCACACGCTTCATATGACGCAAAGTTACTTTTACTAATGCAATATAACCTTCTTACAGTCTGTAATAGACAAATTTAAATTAACGATGCTTCTACTTTGACCGAGATGGGATAATGGAACGGTGGCAGAACATCCTTTGATGTGTGTAAATAAATACGCGATCGTTAATACGTAAACAATCACGAGTCTCGTGTAATCGATCCTTTCATCTTTGCGTTAATATTATTACAACCTGTCAACGTTCATCTAGGATAAATTATTTAACATTGATTAGAATTTTATTTTGAAAGTACATGTCAAAAATGCAAACTTAAAGAGAATATTAAAAAGAAAACTATTATTAGCATTGACATTAATTTGTTAACATTAATTGATTAATTTATCGTGCTACTAATATATAAATATTTTTTTATAATTTATTAAGATGATTGCTAGCTACATTAAGCCATTACAATACTATCGTAAATAATATTATCAATTGAATCACCCGTTCTATAAGCAATCAATTAAACATGATAATATAAATAGCATTATGTCGAATATGTACAGAGATGCTATTTGCGATTCATCCAAGATCACGCTGTATATATTTCTGATTGTTTGACGAAACAATGAGTCTACATACGAACGATGGGGAACGGTTTTGGCCGACGCAAGTGATTTCGACAGGAGGGTGACTTCGGGGGTAACTTTCGCGGCGCAAAGTGCAAGATGAGAATCGCGCATAAGGTCACGCCGTGGGGTTACGCTAGGCAGATTCCTATTGGCAGGCCAATGCCAAGCAAGGATCGCGATTGGTCGAAGGTCGTAGGGTCGCTTCACCTATCCCCAATCCAACCTGACCTCCCACGCGAACTCGCGAGCTAGTAACCGCCACCCTTCTCCGGATTTGGTGTTTGGGGGGTTGCGCTGTCTCGCGCATTCCAACACACCGAATGCAAAAATCCGGGAGCACTTGTTCTGCTCAGTACATCTGATAGCAAAGAGATTAACTGCGATGCTTTATTTAAAAACAAATAAAACGCGCTATGCATTTCGGTGTGAAATTAAACTTTTCGAAAAAACGTAATTATTTTTTTATTTCTTATGTAAACAATTCTTTCTGCGATTGATTGATTGAGTGATAATCTTAAAAAAATATAATTTTAAATATATATAAATTTATATCCCATGTTTCAATGTGCAAGCGCAAACTTTAAATTTTCAATTTTTTCGACTGACACTTCTTAACTCTCAACTATTACGTCGCAAATCTCAATTAAAACTTACAAACCTTAAATAATTGATTATATTAAAAGGAAATAATGACAATTATTTATTACATATATTCTCTTGTTGACTTTAATAGACTACACGAGGATTAAATGATATATCTTTGTTTCGCGATATAGTTGCAAGACAGTAAAAAGAAAAAAGAAAGATAAACTAAAACAAGCGTAAAGTCATAACGCCATTCATCAGGCGGAGGACAACCGGCAAACCGTGGCAATTAACTTCCACCGAGGGCTTTTTTATCATACCGCGATATTATTAGACAAGCGGTCAACCCTCGGTGAACACGCGAGGGGTGAAAATGTCGCCGCGCACAGATGCGGTAATCCAAATTTAGTGCGATATAAATACGGCAGATTAGAGCGACTGCTCTATTTTTTTATTGTCCTCATGATCCATGACACGATTTACGAAGTGAAAAAAGTTACGGCTAAAACGAGTGGATATAATCGTGTGTTGTATCTCGAATTCCATCTCGAATTATGAGATCAATTATCAAAAGTCAAATTTCAATATAAAATTTTTTTAAAAATTTCTTTAAAAACTTGATTTGATTATATAATTTGTTTTATGCTAATATCTTTTATCAAGATGCGACACGCACAAAAAAATTCAAAGTATCTTTTTCAATATTATACAATACAAATATACACGCACAAATGTAATTTAACTTGTCGTAAAAATTTATATGATATAACAAGATATAATTAAAAAAGGACGGACAGGAATATATATATAGAATAAATAAAATTTATAGATGTGAGGTAACACACATAAAATCTGTAAATAAATGTTAACAAATATTATTATTATTGAGTATTGTGTGTTGAATTAATATTGTATTGCATATAATTATCATGGTCATAACGTCAAATAAATTTTTCATTAGCTTGTATAACAATTGACATCCTTCGTAGCGTACGATATTCAAAGCGCGTAATTAAATCTGATGCGCGGAGGCTAATTACAACAATGGCCCTTCGTAGATACGTCGCTCATTACGATTTAGTAATTGTTCCGGCGCGTAATAACTGCCGGTATCTGTACAGTATTATTGTTTGGTAGGGCGTTATTGCCTGAAACACGTATAACGTAATTACTCTAACGCAATTAGGAGCGTCGCGCATTGGTCTGCTTCTTGTCTCTAGAAACGGGCCACTCTCTCGACACAGATTGGATTAACGAATATTATGAGATAGGCGTCAAACTAAAAATCGATGCTACTGTCAACCGCGATTATTGAATATCGTGCGCAATGATCGTTACTGATGAAAAAGCAGATTGAAATATAGATGGCTGAAATACAGATAGCTTAATAAAAAAAGTGTACAATAACCTCAGATCTAATATAAAATTTTCTCGATATGTGTAAAACAAAATAAGCTTCCTCGTACTGGATTTTATGCCTGTAAATTATTTTCTTTCTTAAGAAAATATTAATATAATGATATATTAACATATAATAAGATTTAAAAAGAAAATACAATTTTCAAAATACAAGTACATTTATTCTCCTTCTAAAAAATGCATGCACATGTACTGCTTTTCTCGCTCCTCGCATAAACAAATCATACAAATGTGTATCACAGTCTCTGCATCTCCCTGGAATCTCCCTCGAAATAAAATAAATTAATTATACCAAAGAGCTAATACATATCCGAAAAGTGAAGAGACGGATTTAAAGTCAAAATAGGCCCAGTTTTGGAGATCTGCAAATAAAAGTTATAATAGTTGTTTGTATAAATGACATCTTTTCTGCTAAAATAAGTTAGTCACACTAAAATATATTAGTCACACTAAAAATATATATATATATATATATATATATATATATATATATATATATATCATACACCATATTACAAAAAAAAAAAAAATAAATAAATAAATAAAAAAGAAAAAAATAATCTTGATAATTTTTAGTAACTGCCAAGAAAAATGGAAATTTAAATAAGTATTAATTCAAAATCCGAGATCAAAACACATTATCATAAAGATAGAAAAAGATATAAAATTTAATTCATATATTCTTTCTAAATTTAATATAAGTTTTAATATTAACATAAGAAATATAACGTAATAAATAAACAACTCTATGTAAAAAAAAAATAAAACTAATTCAATCTTTAAAAAATGTTCCCAAAATTATATTTTTATTTATATAATTTTTTTACATGCTATGCAATATATTTTAAGATGCTTGATATCGCAATTTGAAATGCACAAATAATAGAACAGTCATATTAATAAAAGATTATACATCGACACACCATAAGTGTACATAATTTTATATATATTTTATATGCACATGTGCATATTGTCTTTCCATTGCAGCAGATATATTTCAAGCACAGGATATTCTACATGCATGCGTCTCGCAAAGCTACGGTTATAGTATTAGATGACGATTATCCGAGTATTCCTTTCGGTTTTAAGGTTTCTGGCTAGGATCTCTTCGTGCTCAGGCGACTTGCAGCTGCCAGACCGCAAGACTGATACCGCTATTTCCGCTATTGCCAAAGCGCAGCCCTTCGTAAAATGTCGAAAGGCGCACGTGCACGCGAAAAGAAACCGCAAAGTAAAGGTATAAAACTACATGCATTAACTTCTGTGAGGGAGAAACATTGATCGAGTTTATATAAGATGTTCTGGAAATCACGCATTCTATCCAAGTTGTAAAAACCATATAATAAGAAGAATAATTCTTTTATACAATATTAAGATGCTAATTATTTTGGGGTAAACAATTAAAATTTCTAAGATTCTAGCCAAAATAAAGATATTTAATCTGAAAAAAAAAAAAAAAATGTAAGAAAAGATGGTATATCAATTCCGAACTTGATTAAAGAATGTGTTGAAAACAAAGATATATCATTTGTTTTGTAATTGAAAAGTCATCAAAATTACACGATGATACTAAATAAAAAGTTTAAACACACAGCTGTAATAAATAAAGGGTCACGAAAGAGAAATCCTACACATTGTATATAGCGAGTTATAAAATTTCAACTTATATTTTATCAAATGTTTTGCGATTTTTTTTTTATTACATTCTCGAGGCAAATAAAAACAGTACATCGACAACAATTCGACAGAACAGGTGAAACGCCGCGGGCGTTTTTGGCGATCGGTTTGTATAGAAACTCCTTACTAATAGATTGCAAACAACGGAGCTATTCTCGCAAGTCAATCCAATTGAACAGACTCAAAAGCGAACAGCGATGGACAAACACGGGCGATCGGTTATCGAAGCGATTCAACTAAACACGTATATCGCCGTGTCTGTCCGTCTATATCCCGGCTGCGTGCAAATATGCGCCGGTAAACTCGGAAGCCGCGCTTCCAACAAGGAAACACCAACCACGTCGACGTGGCGAGCGTCCGTATGCACAACCGGCGCTGTCGTGCTCTCGTGGGAAATGTCGTCAATTATATTTGCGGCATGACGAGAGAGCGGCCACAGACAAGCGTGCAAGGTACGCCCGGAGTTCTCGAGCAGGGGGGAAAGAGGGGAGAGGACTGGCGGGTCTCCCCGCTGTCGTCCTTCTCTTGCCGAATCTCTCTCTGTGTTTGCGCCGGCACTCTAATTAATTATCCGCCGCGTCTCCGATAATGTAACACCGCGCGAGGCGTGTTCCCGCTCTACGAATATCCGAGATTATACGACCGTTCCGACTCTAACGACAGCAGAAAATTTTACACGCGTGATTGTAACTTTCGTAAACGAACGGTTGTTTTAAAGGGAGATTTTTTGCGATCCTGTATTTCGCGATTGACGAAAACTTTGCGTGTTAGGAAACAATATTAACATTAAATACATTAGCATGCCGGAATTAAAATATTTAAAAAACTTATCGAAAAATATGACTAATTAATTTAATTCGAGATAAATTTGTTTATTATTATCAAGTAAAAGTTTCACATGTTAGATTTTTTTATTAGAATCTGTGTAAAGTCAATATTTGTTCGAGCAAAAGATAAGTAATAAAAATTTTTTTTCAGACTAATAAAAACTTATTTACCACGTACGAGAAGCAAATAATAATTTCGATCTCAAAATAATAATCTTTCAATAAGATAAATTTATTTGATTGATAGCATAATAAAATCATGTATGTATTGAAATAATACGAGACGCAATCTTGAAGTAAGATATAAATATCTTACGAAATAACAAAATCTAAAAGGAAGAAAATTTATTCGATACTTCTCGCCAACTTTCCAACGACACATGGCACGTGCAAACGCAACGCATGAAAGTTATATGTTGACGCTCATCCACCGGATGGACAAATACTCGTCGAGCACCACTCGGTAACGCGGAGAGCCAATAAAAGGAGTCGCGCTGTTCCATTATCAAAGCTTTCCTAAGGGTACGCAGCTAACCGCTTGTCTGTAAATGGGCCCCGCCAGGCTCTTTTATTACACCGATATCCACAGATGATCAAAGATGAACAATTCGACTTCATGCATGTAATAAAGCTTATAGCATATAAAGAAATAATATATTTTTTCGAGAATCAGACAATATTATTTAACTTTTAAATTGCTTACTATATATAATTTATTTATGTAATTGACCAGTTTATTGTTAACTAAATTGGCTTCAAGACTACGAGGACTATTAACGATACTTGACAGTTTACTCGAGTAGAGCTAAAGAAGTATATGGGGCATAGATCTGAAGTACGCACTCGGTAATGTAGAAGGCTAATAGAAGAAGTCACGCAGTGCTATTGTTAGTGGACAATGCTGCAGATGGTTAAAATGATATTCATCTCTCTATATGCTCGCTATTGAATGAGTGCGCGAAGCCACTTAATGCGTTTTTGTACGCGTTATATTTCAGTGTGAATTATCAATTGATAGCAAACCAAAATGTTTTATCGCAAAAAACGTAGACCACATATAATATTTAATTACGTACTCAACAACGATCCATCAGAAATATCAGAAAAGGAATATCCTGAGAAATTAAGTATTCCATATGTCTATTATCAGTAAAATCTAATTGAAATAATACATAATATTTTCAAGTACTCTACAAAATGCGCGACAGTAAAATAAAAAAATTTTAATTAATTTTAATTGCCTATATTTTCTTAGATAAATAACTTTCTTAGCAACAGCATTATTCAAATATAAGCGTTATTTTAATTCTTATTATATTAATTTTATTATATAGAACAAATATTTAGTCTCGTCATACATAATTATATATAATTAAAACATTCCAATTTTGAGAAACAGCACAAAAGCATAGACGTGCAGAAAAACTCTATTAACCCTAACATAGCAAGACATTGATTTCATATATTAAATACAATCAAAATTAATGACAACACTTTGTATTTAATAAAATATATAATTAAAATTATAAATTAAATTATAAAATTATATATTGTTCAATTTGATGAAAGATTTAATTAAAAAGATTTTTTAACTTCTAACATTTTATATTTTTTTATAAAAAAAAAGGCAATTAAAATTTGTTAATATTAATAATGGTCATTTCGCCTATGCTCCCTTAACACGAAAATTTTTTGTAAATAAAATATATCATTAAACAAACCTTTGTCAAACTGAAGTTCTTTATTCTTAATTAGGCTGACATAAATCTTGCGTCACATACGGACCATAAATTGTACATTTATAAAAAATTCTATTCGTTAGTATTACGATTCACAGCCTCTAACGCACGTAATTAGCATAGCTCAAATTAATAGATGTAATTTACAATTATTTGAAATAATTCGCGTTACTTAAATATTTAAATGTCCCAGGTAAATTATTCCAAACGATATGAAAAAACGCGCTAAGATCATGTGGCACAGATCGCTAGCTATCCAAGATGGAACATCGCGACGTCATGATTACGTCATGGTACGTCACGATCACGTGACTGTTCAAAAATAGATAGCGATATGTTTCGCGCTTATTTTCAATTTCACAATTTCATGATAGAAAGAGAGAGAGAGAGAGGAAGAAAGAGATAGAGAGAGAGAACATCAATGCAATAATACTAAATAAAGATATCCGCGGCTCTGAATATAATGATCGGCATAACTAATTTAGAACAATATATACGTACGTTGATGATAATTATGCTCCAATCGCCTTTTTGCTTGCAGCTCGACGAAAGAATAACGAAGAAATATGTAAGATGATCCTCTCCTCCCCTCCATTCCAGGCACTCGGAAACGGCTCGACGATACCGAAATCGCGATATTAGCGTATAATAGCGTCTGATATTTCACGAGAGTATATTCGCGACACTTTCTGGCACACGAGATTTATTTCTATGCAGTAACAAATAGAGAAATACGGAGGAATTTGTAGGCGATTCCGCGATTCCCCCTCCCCCCCCGCCCAACATCCCGGGTACTCAGAAACGGCTCGTCGAAATCGCGATATTTAGCGTATAATAACGATTATATGCGATGTTTGTATGACAACAAACGTCTAACACTTTACGAGAGTATATTTGAGATACTTTTTGACGCGCGAGATTCATTTTTATGCAGCAAAAAACCCGAAAAATACGGAGCGATTCGTAGAAGACTCCGCACATATCGCGACACGATTGTAACTGAAGCGTAACGGTTAAAGAGATAACGCCGCGAATTTTGAAAATCGGAACAATGAACCAATCACAGCACAGCAATTAATTCGCTTTATAGTTGCATTTTCTATACTTATTATAAAATGAGTATGCGTTTAATCTTTAGAGAAGATATAAAGAATAAAATAATATAATTATAAAAAATAAATAAATCAACAAAAATAAATAAATCTATTATTTGACACAAATGTAAATCAAAATCGAAATGTTTTAGCAATTTAAATATTAAATTTTTAAATATTAAATATTAAATAATTTTAGCGAATTAAATATTAAATAATAATTCGTAAACTATAATCGGCACATAATTACTGTATTTTATCATGAAGCTATTGAAATGAGAGAAATTAGATTTAAATTATAAATTTTAGAAATATGATTTAAAAAATATTAGAATATAACTTTCGTAGAAAGAAATAAATTCTGATGTGTATTTCGAGGATATAAAATAAAAAAGGCATATATTTTTCGTGCAAGAAAATGTAATTAGAGAACTCTCTTTATTGCTTATATAAAATATATTATCATTTTAAAAAATATAAACAAACGCGAATATTGTTGTCACTGAAATTCATCAGTCGTGTCATCTTATATATCTTCATTCTTTTGAGTCATTGTACACACAATAAGACACATTATACATATGCAATTTCTGTACAATATTGAAGAAGCTTTTAACATCAGACTGATAATCAAATAAGATGCATGTCGTATAAATTAGCATTTTACAGAGCACAGTATTATACAGATAATACAATAAAAAATTCATATCGAAAAAGAGATTTCTTTAAGATCTCAATTCATGTTGACATATGCATGTATGAATACATTTATTTAATTTTTAATATTATATTTGCATATTAAGCTAATATATAGCAATTGTGTCATACAAAATGATAAAATTCAGTTTAACATGTCACTAAAATTTCTTTACATACATTTTTTACAAGAGACCATAATCATATTTAAAATTCTGATCTCCAAAATCTTGCTACAATTCAATTACTTACAGTGAATCATAACTTTAATAGCACCGCCAGCTCCAGTTCTACTAGTCTCGAATGCTTGCTTGGTGTCCTCTATTTTGTAATTGTGAGTGATCAATGGCTTTACATTTACCTTGCCAGATGCAACAAGTTCCAATGCATCATTATAGCTACAAACAAGAAAAAATCACCATGAAAAGTTTTATCGCATATAATATTAAACTAATTTATCTGAATGTGTCTCTACAAAGTAAATTCATTATAATTAAAAAATAGAATATATATATATATATATATATATATATATATATATATATATTTTCATTTTAATTATTCATTTTTAATTATTATTTTCTCAAAAAGCTATTTCTTGTAATAATTAATTTTATCTGAGGTAATTTTATCAATTTAGTTGGATGCAAAATGTTTAAATGTCATTATATTTAATATGCAATCCCATTGTCATTAAGTAAATAGAACTTACTCATTTGCATATCGAAAAACACCTCTAATGTCAACTTCTCTGACCAAAGCATTTATTAGTGGAATTTGTACCTCTGGAGCAGTATTTCCCACTAATACTACAACTCCACCAGATTTCGTTGCCTAATAATACAATATAAATACGATTTATAATATTAAATATATATATATTAAGTATGTAAGAAAGTATAGAAGCATATTACACAAAAAGAAATATATTTATATATATATATTTTTTTTTATATATAAATATATCTCTAAATATACATATATATTTTAAAACTTACAAGAATCGCCAAGCGAATCGAAGCTTCCGCACCAGATGCATCTATTGTTCTGTTAGGTTCATCACCAAAAATTGCATGAATGTCAGCCACTACATCCTTTTCTGATTTATCTTTTTGTAACAGATATGTGTAATCGGCGCCGAGTTTCTTCGCCATCGTCAGTCTACTTTCTATAATATCTATAAATATAAATCACGCCTATATTTACATCTCATTTACAACTTCTACATTCTAGATTTACATTTAGAATTCATTAAAAGACTTGTAGAATGTATTGTATTATTTACAATAGATGGATTTACAAAAGATGGAAATATATGTATTAGAAAAAAAAGATATTATTTTGAAAAGAGGCCGCTCTACACTTTTTAATGTATAATTCAAATAGAAAAATAGCTACTACATGTTAAACGATACATTGTGAATGTGTGAGCTCAACAATGCATGTCCTTGTTCTACAGGATAATATTTGTCACCTTAAGTGCAACCTCAGCGACTTATCTCGCGATCGATTGCAACACAGTTGCACAATCTTCATATTTCAATGTGAATGTCTCTTTCTCTCTCTCTTTCCATTTCTCCCTCTCTTTCACTTGATATTATTACATAACTTGATAAAGCATTTATCACTTGTAAATGGATTGCGTCATATGTACATTACATCAAAAATTTCATTATCACTACCAATGTAATCACTACAAGATTTTTCTCCAGTTATAATAATATTATAGTTTCTTTTATTTTGTAAAAAGAAAATTGATATAAAAATATTAATATGGTATAAAAAATTATTTAATGAAAAGAGAAAGCTTTTTAAGAATATGGTGTGATTTATTTCACTATTATGATTATTTTCACAATAAAAAATTAATAATAAGGCATTTATATATTTGTAAATCCATTATCTCACGCAACTCTAAATTGTTTGCAAGGACTATTTAAATAAAAGTAGTATGTACATATTAAATAAAGAATAAGATAAAGAATTATTTAAACATATTAGCTTAAGTATTTCTCTCTTTTGTCTAAAATTCTATCTTGTAAGCACATACCTGTGATAACTACTTTAGATGCGCCCATAGCTTTGGCTACCAATAATGTCACCAAGCCAATCGGACCAGCTCCAAGGATTAATACTTTAGATTCGATGCTGATTCCGCCACGTTTGCAAGCATGCACTCCCACTGACAACGGCTCTAAAAGTGCTCCTTCCTCTAAACTCACGTGATCGGGTAATCTGTTACGTAATTAAATTGTGTTAATTTGTAAAATTAGTTTTTTTATTAAATAGTAAATATTATATATTATATATTATATTTTTATTAAATATTATACATATATACTTTTATACTTTGAATAAAATTATCTAAGTACTGTTCACGTGTTTGTATACTATTAGTTTTATAACATAAACTTATGTGAACGAAATATATAATTAGCTAAGCTCACTTAAAGCAGAAATCAGCCGCATGTTTATAAAAACGTCTCAAGCTGCCATGCACGGGCGGAGTCGCGCAAAACACTACATCCTTGCATAGATTATAACGTCCTTCCTTGCAAAACTTGCACATCCTACAGGGTACACCGGGTTCAATGGCAACGCGATCGCCAATCTGTACAAGAAATGAAGAATGTGCATAAGTATATTTTATGAGAACAACTCAAATACACAATTTCTTCGATAATAATGTGATCAATATCTAATAAAAACAAATATGTGCAAATATGTATAACATAAATGATATATGTACCTTCAAATTCTTGACATTTTTTCCAAGTTTGGCAACAATACCGGAAGATTCATGACCAATAATCATGGGTTTCTTCACGATGAAGTCGCCGATCCTTCCATTAACGAGATAATGAACATCCGATCCACAAATTCCTACACATGCCATTTCCAAAAGCACCTCTGCAAAAAAAATAATACATTTCTTACTTTCCAAGTGATCCATTTTTTATTATCTCTGTCCATTTAATATTTTAGTCATATTTCCGATTGTTATATTAGATCGCTTTTTTTTATCAATTCTCTAGTATCACACGATGCAATTAATTCTAGATCGATGTTTTATATAGTTCTTTTCTCATTTTTTAATGACATTTTTCAATAAATTAATTTTACAATAACTTTTTATATTTATCTAAAAAGTATTTGAAAATTAAAATAAAATATATGTTTTTAATTAATTAAGCTCCACATATAGTGAAAAAATCGAACAATAGAAACTTTAAGTAGCAATTAATTCTCTTATCATATCTAGAACAGTGTTGCATATTACTTGGAGCGTCATCATGCATGTTAATAGCACTCAATGTAAATTGATTTATACCAAGATGTTATGCAACGCTCAAATAAAGTGCTCTTCTTTCTTATATTAAACGAATAAAAATAGACTTTCACGTGCGCACAAAATTTCCTTAAATAAATAATTTTGCTAGCAAAAGAATACCGTTTAATTTATTATTACCATTTGTAAAAAAATATCATTAATGTTAATTACATTCTATAGCTATACGTTTTCTTATCATTCATATTGTATACTAATAGAATTTTTTGGCAATATATTTATTCTATCGTGATATGCTGAAAAAAAAGATACCGGGCAGTAAATAAAAAAATATTTGTTACCATTGTCTTCTGGTTCTTCAATACTCGTATTCTCCTGCAAAAAAAAAATTAATCTTTAAGATTTATCTTTAATAAGATTAAATATTTAACTCATTAAAAATCTAATCGCAAGAAACATATTTATATAATGATATAGAAAGATTATATTTATAGTGAAAAAATATGTATCATCAATTCTAATCTTCAAGAATTAATTTAAAGTTTCTGTAATCTTTTCTTTTTTAAAAGCTGGTAAAAATTGTCTTAATATATAATAAAAAGATTAGTGTTTAATGCAAATGCTCGAATTATGCAAATTTAAAGGTCAATCTTTTAAACAGAAAGTGCAATCAAGTGGCTGCAGCCGTTTTGTAACAGTACTTTGATCTCTTTATTTAAAAGTCAATATGTAATCGCAATAATGATAACTTAAACATTAAAAAATCCAGATGCTCTCGCGATAATATTTATAAAACCATCCATTGCCTTATTCATCCATTATCTTATTTTCGTATATATCGTGTTACGAAGATATAAATAAAATTATCTGTAGCTTCTGTTTCTTGAGAAAAACAAATATAATTATCTACATAACGTTACGTTATTTTTATCTAGAAAATTAGTGAATTCAAAAAAAATGATAGAATTTTATTTTGTAAAATTATCCTATATTTTTTATATTCGAAGATTTCCTCGCCCTCTCTCTCTCGTCACTCCAAAAAATGTAACTAATTATCTTCTAACATATATATTAATTATTCTGCATAATATATGTATATTAATATATAAAAAAGTTTTACAATAATCTTGAACAATATTAACACACATAAACAACAACAATTTATAAACTAAAATTGACATAGAGAGATAGAGCAAGAATCAAATAAACAATTGTGTAATCGGAATAATTTAAACTTATGGTTCAAAGGACAAATATACAAAATCGGGCTACATATCAAGTTTAATATTAACTTTAACGTATTTTGATAATTATTATTATAACACTTAGTTGATGCTGTGATGTATAATCAAAACACGTTACACTATTTTCATTTTTTACAGAAAGTTTAAAGGTCAAATCTTTTTAGCGATATTATTTTATACTTTCTGTCTTCAAAATAAAATAAACATATATTCGAGCATTGTAAAAAAAAAAGAAAAGATCATAAGAAAATATAAGATATAAAAGCAGAATTTTATAAATCTTTTTAGATTGCATAAACGCGAATAAATACTACAAAAATTGCAAATTTAATAGAATAATTCAATATAAAAGAATATAGAATATATAGAATATTTCAATATAAAAATCGTATATTATAACATTGTATCTACAACATTACAAAAATTATAATACATCGACTAATTATAAAGTAAAAGTAGAATTATCATTTTTCAAATTATGGATAAAACATAATTTATCAATAACGTTTTGGAACAGCATTTTGCGCTATTTCTTCATCGTCCTTGAATAGTTATAATAAAACATTAGGTCAATGAAAGTTTAAAGCTTGATTGAAATGATCATATAAGAACGATGCTGAGCAGGCGCAGTTGTGCAAGTTCATCATCTACTTCTGCATCAAGTACTAACCAGCCGTAAATCGTTGATGCCATATAATATAGCGGTGAGATTGTCCTGAGTCATGGTTTGAGGATTTGATTAAAAAAAAAGCACTGTAACGAGACGTGATTCGCCTTTCGTTGGAGATTCACGCTTCAGAATATTTCGATACGCACAGAACGAACGGAACGAAGAGACTCTGTGTTCAGGAGAAAACTCGCTGCTATATATACACGCGTCGCAGTTGTATGTATATGTGCTTTATGCTATCACCGCAGCTTTATTATCGCTCACTAGGCCGTTTTCTCCATCATTACCGCCTCCTCGGGAGTGAATTTTTATCGAATCTTCAGTTTTGTTCATATTTTGCAATTATACCATCGGCCGTTGCGTCGCGGAGACGTGCTGTTTTGTCGGAACTAGTAAATCGATCCGCGCACTGTATATTGTAATCTTGCTTTTCCTTCTTGCTATCAATGAGCGCTATGTCCCTGATGTGCGACGTTATGTTTGCAAAGTAATATAATATATACCATGAGATATAACAAATTCTAAATTATACTTTCACTTATACACTTGAAATTGAATTGTCGCTTCTTGGAGCATGAACAAATAATATTTAAAATTTTTCCAAAAACTTTAGAAATCTTGTAAATATACATATTTTATCTTTATCTAGCGCATATAACTCATATATATCTAGAAAGGACACATTTCTTAAAACTATGCCATTTGGTTCAATGTTTTAAAAGTAGGGATTTCATTAGATTCTGATTGGAAGAGAGTAGAAAAAGAATAAAAAAAATTTAACTAAGTATGACATGTGTCCTATAAATGTCATACATTAAAGAAATAGTGTAATGTAACATCATGTTTGCTTAGAATCTTGAGAATTTTATTTTTGGATTCGAGAATGAGTTTTTATTTAATAAATGAAAAAAATGTACTTTTAAAATTTTTATATTTAATTTAGCTCAATCTACTCTTAGCATATATTCAAAGACGCAAAAAGTCTCTCATTTATATTCATATTGACAATATTGAACTCCAAGGTGGAACTGTTCATTAATAATGTATAGATCTTATGTACATTTACTTTCCAAGTCAAATTTATATGTAGCATTTAATAGTAGGCAAATCATAATAGTATTTTGTATGTGTTGTTTTGATAGTATTACATATTCTGTAATTACATATGCCAGTCATGTCATAAAAATATTATTAAATTGTGTACAATTGAAGCAAGTAACGAATTAGATATTCTTGAAAAAACTACTTTTCATACAGAATTATTGTTTTTCCTATAAGGTGAAATATATGAGAAGAAATATTCGACACTAACATAAATGCTTCTTTGAATTCTCTCAAATACATCTTATTATCTTATTTGCACAACTAAATTTTTATAAGACTCGCGAAAAACAAGTACGATAACGTCAGAAACTGTGCTTCTGTTGATATTACGCAATTTATAATCGCAACGTGTAGCACATATAAAGATAACAGCAATGGGTATTAATAATGAAAATATAACATGCGAAGAAATCATTTATATTCGCGAACATGTATTTATATCAAATTATTAACAAAATGGTATCTTTTTAATTAGAATTGTTTTTATGTTATATGCATAGTAAGCAACTTACAATGACTACTGCTTCATTCCATACCCCAAATTCCTGTTAAACTGTCTTTAATTGTAGCCCTATTTTCCCTTCGTGTCCTCGTCACTGCGCTCGCTTCTCCTTTAACAAGTATCCTTTTTGATTGATTCTTTTTCTCGCGATTGTCAAGCGCTAGTTTTACCCTTTTTTTTATTACTTCTGGTGCGATTGTAGCAGCTGTCGAGACACTCCGTATACTTTGTGTATCATCATAATTATTAATATAACTAACAGACGCATCATCAAATGCATCTTCCGTATTTGATGATAAATCATATAATGCATGTTTACTATGTTCTTCATCAACTACTATATTATCTGTAGCTTCATTATTCTGTTTGCATTTATTTTCTGAATTATTTTGTTTTTCAGTAGACATTTTTGTAGATAATTCCTCAAAACGTTCATTACTTATTGCTACATTATGTGTGAGAACAGCAGATTCTTCTTTTTTAGAAATTTCAGATTCAAGTTGTAAATTATTTATTTGATCTTCTAAATCTTTGGCATTATTAATGCAATCCTCGTATGTTTCTGTCTCACTGTCTTCTTCATTTTCATCATCTATTGTTATATTTAGTTCTTTTAAGAGATCCTTTTGCATCTGTTTCATTAAACCACTAGCATTCACTTCAGCATCTATACAATCTTCACGTCTGAAAGAAACCAAATGTTATTTATTAAATTAAAAGATGTAATAACTAAGAATAATAAAAATAAAGACTATATATTCTCTTTTGCTACTTACGATATATCTTGGAAAGTTGGATAAAGTTCACTCTCATACCCAAAACGTCTTTTAAAAAAGTCACGAATACAATTTACATCTCTTTGAAAATATTCTTCTGCATTCTCATGTTCTGTAGAAACCATCTGTGGAAAATCAATAATAACTGGCTTACCATCATCTTTGATCATTATGTTAAATTCATTAAAGTCTCCATGTATAACACCATGATTCGCTAGTCTAACAATCAAATCCATGAGCTCATCGTACAATGCTTCCACATTGTTTACTTCATGTACATTACATCTGTAAACAAAATAAGCTATAATTAAAGCAGTACATAAAATTACACAGTATCTATAAAGTATTGTTGACAAACATACAGAGGTCCACCTTCAACCAGCTCCATTATAACGCAATGTCTGTTAAAATCAATTGGTTTTGGCACAGGAAAACCTCTATCCAGGAGCACTTTCATATAAGCAAATTCTCTAGTTGCTGAAAGTCTTGATAGATACAACCAAGACACAGACTGCCTGTGTTGATGATAGTCCCTCTTTCCTTTAATATTTCGGAAGCATGTTCTACCTAGCCTGTGTAACTTTAGACAAAGAGAGGTCCCTTCATCATCGGCAACAATATAGATATTAGACTCCTTGCCCACACCAATCTGATTACCAAAAGAAGAAATTGTTCCTCTTTGTGTTAAGACTTTCAAAGCCAAGTAATCATAACCAGCATTTGTCAAACGAAAACCATCATCTAAAAATTTATTATAAAATATTTTTTAAATGTGTTCTTAATAAAATTTACATTCAAAAATTTATATGCAATTGATTTTCAATGCCTTACATCGCATCCCTCGTTCGTAGCTAAGCAACTTATGCTTGCATAAATCTTTCAACAATTTCTGAACTCCACCATAACGCAGATTTGCTATTTTCGCTGCAAGTAATCCAGGTACAAGTTCGTGATTTTTCGAACATATTTCGATCTAGAAAAAAAAGAAAAATTGGATTAATATTAGGTTAAAACTTAGTTTATTTTATATTAAGAATACTCTATAAAAAAAAGAACAGAATTTAAAAAATTATCATTGTTTGATGCATAAAATGATGATACAATAAAATGTGTACAAATTTCATTGCAAGAAAAAATGATGCATATTCATCAAGAGAAAAGTAATACACAAATAAATTTTTTAAAAAGTTTGTAAAATTTTATAAATAAAAAATAAGTTAATAAAAAAAAGTTCAGAAATTCTATTATAGGTTAAGAAATCCATACCGCTGTTAAAACACGAAAATCTTCTGCTGTCAAATATCGCAATAATTTAACATCCAATTTTCCCATGTTTGATAAATAGCTTATTGACAATTCGACAATAAAGTTCGACAAATAATTTATTTAATGTATGCTGTATGCACGTTACTACTTTGCAGGATTGATATTGATATTGTCATTGATGTGAAAGATCATAAAGGCTATCCAGAAAGATAAAACAGAATAGTCCACCAATGGCGTATCAACGTTACAAAGGCTGTTATTTGCTGCGTCCTATTCAAAACTGTGATTAGAGTTGACTTTCTGTGTATAATATGTGTTACATGGTTGTTTATATATATATGTATATATGCCCAAGCTATATCGTAGGTTCGTAATAATACCTCCTGATATTCCCCATCTTTTCTTTTCTTTCCAATACTTCAATATATATCTATTTCATTTTGACCGCAGAAAGAGTAACGTAATACAGCTATATATATAAAGAATAGATCTTGTACATAATTCAATTTGAGCACGACTACGCGTAGTAGCAAGCATCACAAAGCATCCGCTAAGAAGTTCTCTCTTCGAGAGAAGGCGTGGATCGCTCGTCTCTCTCCGAGATTGCTCGGACGGCAACGATAAAAAACGCGAACCGGTATATCAAATACTCGAATCGTTGATCGTGTATATATTAGATACATATATATATATTACGTGTGTGTATGCATGCGCGCGCAACAACGAGCGCGAGACGCTACTGAAATTACATTGAAATTATGAAAACGCATTAATGCAGCGATAATGATTCGATAACGCATTAAATCGACCGTTGCAATTGCGGACAATGGGCAGTGTCGGCGCATCCACGATCATCACGCACATCTGAGAATTCATCATCAACCGCAGGTATGTAATTGCGTCCGCGGTGTGCTAAAGAACATCGGGCTCTATTGACGTTTACACGTAGTTGACGAAATTGACAGGAGGTTCGCGTGTACCTCCACGCAATACCTACCCTCTCGAGGCCACGCGCGACATTTACGCGACGCTCGTTTACGATATCGGCTGGTATGTCAGACATCCCGTTCCCACAACAGTCTACAAATCATGTCGCGGCCACGTATAAAGAAACGAAGTGCGATATCGATAAGCACAAAAGAGTGGCACGCTATCGCCGATAGCGAGTGAAACGCTTTCGCGCGCATCGAGATCCATCAAATTTCACGGGGATATTTGCGAGAATAGTGTTTCCTTTAATTGCGGTAATGCTCCAGCTACAATATTCAAATTTGACGACCGGTATCTTAAGTCATGAATATCTGTGAAAAAATCATGTAGTAATTCGCGATAAACTAACAATAAGACGCATCATACTCACGCTTTAGTTATCAATTTGCTTGTTATCTCGCAAGAGAATTCTGAGTCACTTCTTCACATAAAAAGATTCTAGTTTTCTAAGGTCATGAATTACGAGTTCTCCTATTGGCAACACGATTAAGTCGATCGTGATATGTAGCAATGCTACATTAGCTGTGCGTGGTATGTGTATATATGTACATATAGATAGTGTATGTATGGTATGTAATGATAGAACTGAAGGCCAAATTAATCTTTGCTACGAAGTTCAAAAATAGTTGCTCTCATCATTCACTACATAAGCACATCAACTGTTATAATTTAAGTTAAATCGTTCTTTCATATTGATTAATTACATAAATTAGGAAACAATCTCTGATATCTTGTAACATGGTATTAATAACATTAATAAACTATTGTGTTTTTAATTGTTTTTGCTTAGATTAAGTATAATTTAAATTTATAAGTGCAATATTATTCATTGGACATTTATTATAATTTGCAGGAATAATGTTGAGCAGTATAACAAAACACATTTTACACTGCTGTCTGCTGCTCATAGTCATATTGATATTTGAATTTGTATCCGGTGGACTTCGATGGAACGCAGATCAAAAAGAAGAAATTGACCCATGGACACGATATGGCATTATTGGTGCAATTACTTTGTACCTGTTGCGTACAGTGACTTTTCTTTCTTTGCCTCAAGTATTATTCAATTTTATAGGATTAACAATATACAATGCATTCCCTGATAAAGTAATCTTGAAAGGTTCACCTCTGCTTGCACCTTTTATTTGTATAAGAATAGTGACTCGCGGGGATTATCCACAATTAGTAAAAACAAATGTGAAGAGAAACTTAGATAAATGTATAGAAGCTGGTCTCGAGAATTTTCAAATAGAGGTAGTGAGTGATAAACCAGTAGGCTTAACACCGCATCGTAGGGTACGAGAAGTTGTTGTTCCTCCAAATTATCGCACAAGTAGTGGTGCCTTATTCAAGGCTCGTGCTTTGCAATACTGCCTCGAGAATTCAGTAAATGAATTAGCTGATCATGACTGGATTGTCCATCTTGATGAAGAAACTTTGATGACTGAAAATTCCGTTCGTGGTATATTGAACTTTGTATTGGATGGCAAACATCAGTTTGGCCAAGGATTAATCACATATGCAAATGAAGATGTTGTTAACTGGATTACGACATTAGCTGATAGTTTCAGAGTAGCAGATGATATGGGAAAATTAAGATTACAATTTACTCTGTTCCACAAGCCATTTTTTAGTATGAAAGGATCCTATGTTGTCACACAGGTAATTTTTAATCACATTTTATTAATCTAATTTCTACTAATCAATCTTGTTATAGAAAAAATTAAAATTTGTTATATTATAAAATTTGTTTCTCTCTATATATTAAAATAGCAGATATATTTGTTATTTAAAAAATATATTTAATATTTAATTATTTTTATACATGTTAAGTTTCTTATATTACAGATGGGAGCAGAAAAGCAGGTTTCGTTTAATAATGGATTAGATGGATCTGTTGCCGAGGATTGTTTCTTTGCGATGAAAGCATTTTCCCAAGGATATACATTCAATTTTATAGAAGGCGAAATGTGGGAGAAATCGCCATTCACTCTATGGGATTTTGTACAGCAAAGAAAAAGATGGCTGCAAGGTATATTACTTGTCGTGCATTCCAAAGCAATTCCATTGAGAAAAAAATTATTGCTGGGTATATCATGTTACTCATGGGTGACAATGCCTCTTTCTACTTCAAATATTATCTTAGCCGGATTGTGTCCCATTAACTGTCCGCCATTGATCGATTTTCTATGCGCTTTTATCGGCGCGGTAAATATTTATATGTATGTGTTCGGAGTAGTTAAATCGTTTTCCTTGTATCGTTTCGGTGTGGCCCGATTTATGCTTTGTATATGCGGCGCATTGTGCACCATTCCGTTCAATATAATCATTGAGAATCTCGCTGTCATATGGGGCTTATTCGGTAAGAAACACAAGTTCTATGTCGTTAACAAAGAATACAGACCACCAGTGACTGTATGATGTGTCATCAGTTTAGAGCTCTTATCTAACTGGTGCATATTTAGCAGCAGTATAAAGTTTCCATTGTGCATGCGCATAATTAGTACCTGTAAATTTATGTAGGAAAACACATCATTGTCATAAAATATTTATAACTAGTATTACATATAGGAATTACAAAGTTTCTAAGATAAATGGAATAAATTTTATGCAAAGTATAAAAGGTATGAAGTAATACATAGCAATAGATACATATAGGTCCAGTATTAAGAACATATTCTACGTTGGCATTAAAGTATTACAGTAAATCTCTATTAAAAAAGTATTCGTCACTTATCAAATATTTATTCCAATATCTTGTTCTCATAGTACAAGTCATATATGTCATGTGTACTTTGATCTCATGTAATATGTTTAGCATTCATTAAGTTATAAATTATTTTACATATGTTCCTCTTCATATTTACACATATGTTTACATATTTTAATGTAATTTTTAATATCATCAATTCTTGTCATGTTCAGAAATATCTCATTTTTGCCATATTTCAAATTTTTTTCCTTGATATTGCTTCATGAAGTGTTATGCATATTAATAAGAATTTCATATTGACAATTTCTGAAGATATTTAGAGATTATTTTACTTAATAGCAATAAGTCATATACATCATTATAATTCGGGAAACTGTGATAAATCTTGTTTCGCCTATAACTTTTTTATATTTCAGAAAAATATACAGAATTTTATTAAACATGCGCAAAAAAGCAAATTTAAAGAATGATGTAATAAGAGTCATAAAATATTTCATTTTCTTGATATTTTTGGGATATTTAATGGTTTTATAAAATGTTTTTGATTTTATACATTTTATAATTTTATGGATTTTAATTAATGACAAAACATAATATTAGTATACTAATTATATTGATTATAATTCTAATATGATTAGTGTGTGTGTGTATACAGTACTTAAGATTATCTTAATTGTTTATTAGAAGAGCTGAACAGAGATATAAAAATATGTATTTACGTTTTTTTTTTCCTTTTTCTGATAAAATTTTCTAACAAAATTAAAAAAATCAGATATATATCTTCTAAAATAAATTTAATTAATATTTTAAATATGATATTATTATATTTCTATATGAACAAATTATGATTATATGGGAAAAAGTTAAAGAAATTAGAAAAGAGAATAGAAAAAATATAAATATAAAAGAAGGCTAACTAAAAGAAGGAAATTTTAACTTTAAAACTGTTAAATTTCTCTTTATATATATGACTACTTAACTTAAACTGTATCTTTCATTAGTAGTTTTTGCGCGACATATCTTTGAAAAAATGAAGTTGATATTAGAAATTTTCAAATAATGTGATTTTGTTATGTAAATATTTTATTTATTAAATTACAAAAAAAATTATTCATGGAAAAACATTTTTAAATTATCATTTTAAATTATACATTTCTATAAAACATCTATATCAATATTTTTCGATTTTAACATTTACAAAAAATAGTATATATATTAAATAAATTTTAAAACGCTGTTTAATTTAATAATCAAGTTAGGGCTTCCCACATATACATAATATATAAAGCATTAAATTTTATAACATAAACTGTATAATGTTTTTATAGAAGTTTGAAAGTTTTATCTTTTATGATTTATGACAAATGATGATATGGACTTAGGAATAAAAAAGCAATATATTTATAGCAAGACTTATTATATCTAGTCAAGAAGATATAAAAATTATTAAAAAGCACGAAAATTTCCATTATAAATATGCATGCATAAATAAATAATATAAATTTACTATTACACTGTGTTAGTGCAATATGGAATATAATTACTAAATATTTTACTTCAATAAAAAATTATAATTCTAAAGAGATTTAGAATATTTTAAAAAATTACAATTTTTGGCTATTGCAAAAATCTTTTATTTTTCTATAATCTAATTTTATTAAAATTTCTTTTACATAGAGTACCGATATATAGATGAATTGTGTGGGCTCTTAAATTTCTAATTTTAGCACTAACACAGAGAGGAATTAATATTATAATAATATATTACAGATATCACAATAATTTTATAATTTCATATTATACTTTCCATATAATTATGTTTTGCTACAATTATGAATTGCTATAAGATTGTAATTATACAATCATTTCATATTGATTGTAGCGGTTATAATCTTATAATTGCATAATTTTATTGCATGATATTATTATATAATCATGAATCGAGTGTATTACATCTCTTATATACGTTGGAAAATATTTAAACTAATTACATTTTTTAAGTATTATTTTATCATGTCACATCAAAAATAAACAAGCACAATTATAACTAGTCTTATATCTTAGCCATTTTATTCATCATTCAAGCAGCAATGCTAGTATAAATCGAATATAAAGATTATAAATGCACAGAAATGTAATTTATATTATTTTGATAAATAAATGTGAAACCAGAAATTCTCAAATTTTTTATTTTAAATCTATTTTTATATTGATATTTTTTGCTTTTTCACATAATTTTCAAGAAATTATGATATAGATGAATATAAAAAAATTTACAATATAAAACTGCGTATCTTGGAGTAAGATAAAGTTTTTTTAAGAGTAAGTTTTTTATTTGCATCTTATTTGATAGAAATTTGTCTATTATATGTATGTAATAATTACACAACTTTGGGAACTTCTGGATTAATTAAATATGAATTGAATTAGATAAGATAATACAGTTTTCCTTTTATATATCACGAAAGAGATAATGGAAAATAACTTATTGTTAACATAACTATTTTTATTCAATTATCTTTTTAGTATTATATGTCATATAGTCATCAAATTGAATGTTTTATTCGAAATAATTTTATTTTCATCATTTGTCTCATGCATGTACTAATTAATTTTACGTTTTTCTTTAAACCAGTGATTAAATATATTTTATATATACACAAAACTTTTTGTCATATAGCACATTATATTAAGCGAAGAAATTGATAGTAGTAACTAAATCACAATTATTGTAAAATTCTGGATTGTTATGACAAATGCAGCTGTTGTATTAAATTTAGGAGAAACATTAAAAAAAAATAAATAAAAAGAAAATTGAAAGCAGATTACTTTGTAATAAATGTATGCATTTTTTTTATTCTCTAGATTCTAAATTATAAGATAGATTTTATTCTTCAATATTATAATATTTAATGACGCGCGATATGTCCGCAAAAAAATATGTACAGTAGCGTTAAAAAATTTATATTTATAATATTCTCACTGAGAATTTATTTACATCTGTTTATAATTATGCTTTGAACTATTATATTATTACAAAAATATATTAAAAATGTGAATTCTATATTATCGATTTGTGCTCCGCGTCACTGTTATTTGTATTATTTGTAAATTTAAAATATGACAAGTCTTCACAAATTAAATAAACAAGATCATTTAATTCTAAGTTAATTTATATATTCATTTTGTGACTTTTTAACGCGATAATATCGCTATCGTATCGCATAACGACATTGTAATTTCAAAATAAGTACGTAAATGACTTATTATTAGAGCAAGAAATCTTGTCTATCTAAATTTGTGAAATTGTAATCACACATTTCAGAGTTACAAACAATGCATTCTTAGTCATATCTGGCTTGCTATGTTATTAGTTAATTATGATAGGAATATTATAAAAACAAATATATATATATATGTGTATATACATTTAAATTTTATATATATATATATATGTGATGATTGCACGATTGCTGTGTGCATCTGTATATACAAACACACACCTCTACATAGAGATCGAGAATTTATTTCTCAACGTTGATTCGATAAGCCTAAAGTCGGAACTTCGTATCGTCACCGCACGAGGTCTCCAAACTCCAAGATCAAATTAGAGTTTGTCTATCATCATAGATGTAAGTATGCTATGTCTATGCCCGTCACTCGTCACTCCTGCTCCCTGCTTCCTGCTCCTACTGAATAAAAGGCGCAATTTTGGTTTTGCGTTGATATATTAAATGGAATATGTATCGCTAAAAACATGAGCGTAGGATTAGATTCACGAGCGAATGTGTGTCTTCTCACAAAATTATGTCACTTTATTCAAAAAGAGAAAAGCCGAAAACTAAGGTGCGCCAGTTTGTGATGTTTTAGTTCAATAGATGATAAATTTCATAATTTGGAGCAAGCTTTTAGAGAATTTTGTTTATCATAATTGTGCAATTTATTATATTTTAAATTATTCCATACACTTTGAATAAAATTTCCGTTTAAAAGTAAATTTGATTTATAAATTAATAAAAACGTGTAAAATCTTTTTATTATATATGGCACTTATATTTACTTTCATGTTCAATCTATTCATTAGAAGTATATCTGTTCATTAGAATTGTAACAATATTTGCTTTTTTAAAGTTTTTATATTCAAATATTTGATAAATGCTGTTTTAAAGGTGAACAACATGGATATCACATCGGACTTTGAGAGCCTCAAGGTATCTACCTTGAAGAAAGCATCACGTATATCAGCCATGATGGATCATGTCACAATTGGTCTTCAATCAATGGCAAATAAAGATGAATCCAACAAACTGGAAAATATTGAAAATGAGCAAAATTCCTGTAATATTAAAACCCCACAGAAAACTAATAGCAGTTTTACGCATAACACAATATCTACTTCGAATGGCATTCACTTTTCATTGAAGAAAATTCTTTTAGAAAGTGAAAAGCAAAGAGAGGAGGAAGTCAGGGTAATTGTTCTATATAGTTGATTATATTTATAACAAAATTTAATAATAACAGCAATAAGTTTAGAATACGATACTATGTGAGAAAACTTGCAGAAAAAGATCGCATGTCATATTAATCACATGAAGGAGAATGGTCGTGTCATCCAGGAGCAAATGGCGAATTCGCGTTCATTGATGGCACGCGAACGCGAACGTCGGAATGAAGAGAAGTTGGCAGATATCCTGGCCGAGATTGAGCGAATCGCAGAGCAAGAGGAAATTAAGAGGCGACATGAACAACAACTACAAGCACAACGCGCTCAGGAACAGAAAGAAAAACTTGAACGAGAAGTAGAAGAGTATCGGAAACGGATGAAGGAAAAGGAGGAGCTGACAAAGATTGTGATGGTTCATCGAGGCCAGTTTACGGCTAAATACTGTGATATCGTAATGCTATCTAAGAATTGTAAAGACCCGCATGCGGTTGATGTGATCCTTACGGCAAATTCTGCAAGGATAAAGGATCTGATTCAACAGATCGAATCCTTAGATGAAAAAATTAAAGTAATTATAAAAAAAAATTAATTATTATCCTAAAATGTTTACAAATTAAAAGTTTGTAAACATTTTTATTGAATATTGGATTACAATAATTTATTAAAAGAGTTGATTCGAAATTTTTAGAAAACGCAACCTTTTTTTTAAAATTATTCTGTATAAGTTATATTATTTATAATAATTATGAATTTTTATAGAGCGGAGAATTAATATCTACAGATGTGAATGTTATCGAGAACTTGGTTCATCACATTGACAATATATTGACTACATTTCGGACGGAAATAGGTTTGTGAACTTTTTGCAAACAATCAAATATTTTCTTTTCTTAAAAACTTCAATTAAATATATTTTGTTACAAACTTTAGAAAAAATAGATGCTCAATACGAAGCGGAATTGGCTCGTAAAGCACAAGCTGCAAATGAAATTCAACCGGTTGTGGAATCTGAAAATATTCCTAGTGATGCGGTGTCTTCTCAGTATCCAGGTGAAAGCAATGCTATAGAGAATAATGATAGTAAAATCCAAAATTCTAGCATAATAATGAATCAGGAAGCAGCAGCTGCATCAGTTAATACACCAGTTACACCATCTGTACCTAAACCGGCAGAAACAGACTCTGCAGATTCTGAATGCAAAGAAGGCATGTTAAAATCTATACAATTTAGTATATGAAATGCATTTTAAATATTACATATGTTTACAATATTTTATTTTTTTTTTATAAATTTATATTTCACATATCTTTGGTTAAAAAGTTTATTCACTAATATTAATCTAATCTAATCTAATTTTCTATCTACTTAAATTCAAATTTTTGTTTAAATAGGAAAATTAATTAATGTGTTTCTTATATCATAAATTTACAGGAGATCTTTTCAAATACGTTGATAAAGAGTCATTGCAAATTTACATAAAAAACCAACAATTTTTAAATCTTTATAAAAAAACCTGCAAGGATTTCTTACAATCGACTGCTACGAAAAAGTTTCGTTTTGAGTGTCAGAAGGCAATCAATATTCCGGTAAACGCGATCTCTGGCGTTAGTGAGCAACATTTAAGAGACAAATACGACAGATTGCATAATCTTCTAATTGGAAAATCATCTCCTAACGTGATGCAACATCCGCAAGGAGTGATCTTCTGCAAGGATCATCTGGCAAAAAAGATAGTTGTATGTATCTCGTCAGAATTTCTTTAAAATCAAGAAAAAATCACATGACTTAAAATTAAATCATATTAAATAGAAAAGTTAATTTCAATTTTATAAGTAAATTATTTTGTTATTAGCTTGAAAGCATTTTATTATCTTAAAGAATGAATTTTTATTTGATATGGGTTTCTAGAGTCAAGGCGAGACGTTAGTATCGAGCAAGCCGGAAATGGCATTTCCCGTGGCGATGATCGTCGTAGCACTTTGGAATGAGCACGCGGACTTTGGTGAACTTTTTCTGGCGCGTCTTCATGAGGCGTGTCCGTTCACTATACCAATCTTCCTGCCGCAACAAGAAGGTCAATCCAATGAGGATTACTATAAGTCTCTCGGCTGCAAATACTCCGAGGATGGCACTGTCGAAAAACAGGACAAGTTTTTAAAGAGGATGTCAGGCTTGATGAGATTGTACGCATCGATTACCGTTACAAGGCAGCGAAAGGGTGTCACCAAAGTTCATCCATATGGTCTTCAGCATGCTTGGAGATGGTTGGCAGCCGTTTTCAATATCGGTAAGAAAGTTATATTTTGTGATATACTTGTTTAAATTTAAATATTAATTTTCTGAATTCGAAGCGCATATTTGTTAAAACTATAAAAAGAAAAACTTATTGAAAATAAAATCTATAAAGATTGCCTATACAAAATGTTCTGTGTCAAAAATACAAAAATATAAAAAATATTGTTAAGCATAGAATGAAAAAAAAATTTTGATAATATACAAAGAAAAAGTTTGTTATCGATATACTGCGAAAAATAATGCATAATAAAAATGACGCTTCACATGTGATAGTAAACATTTATTTCTTCATTTTTCAGAACCAAGAGCTGATATTTGTGACTTGTGCGCGACCTTAATATTAGATATGCTCGAAGTTGCTGGTAATGTGTTATGGACTGCTTATCCGACGCAATTTCATAAATTACTGATGCTGTTGTGGGAGCAATACTATCCGCGTATGCGAAACATTGCGGACGGCGGTGGGCCTCTGATGCGGCTAGAAGAATTCCTGCACAACGCTTTGGCGACTGGCGCTATACGTCCAGCTGACGGAATGCTTCCGCCTAACTTTTTGTGATCTTCTGTTAGATCCTCTCGACGACGTAATGACTTAAATGTAGGCTGAAGCTATTACGAGTTTAGAAAATTAGGTTAGATATATTTTTTAATTGTTTTGAACATAAAAGTTTCAGATCGCTTTGAGAATTATTTGAAGCAAAGTCTTAATCATTTTGAAAAATTTAATAGCGTTCAAGACTTCTATTTTCTCACTGCAGCCATATAGAATTACAGAAGCGAAAAATCATGTGAACATTTTTCTTGTGAAATATGTTGAAATATATTAGTTTTGTCATATGTCATCACACATTTAATAGATTGATAAAATATATTACAAAATATAAATGTATTACAAAATATTTGATGGTTCGCGAATAATATAATAAATAGTTATATGATGTATATAATTCAGTTATAATAGCTGCAATGAGAGACAAGAAGTCTTACAAAAATTTATTTAATTCAAAAAACAAAATAGATACAATTTACAAAATGAATTTTGATAATACTTTATTCTACGTGTCGATCGCGGATCTAAAGTTGACCGCAACGTGTACTATCGCGAGAAAAGAAGCGAGATTAGGCAAGAGAAAAAGAATGAGAGAGAATAAGTGAACGAGCGAGAGACAGAGGAAGAGAGAGAGAAAATCTTTTTTTAACGAATTGTGTATATAATTGCCGAGGATAAAATTTGTGAATTATATTTATTTAGATTTAATAAGAGATTATATTATATTATATTATTGAAGAAAAACCCAAATAAAAAAAGTATATATAAAAATTAAAAGAGAGATAAATAATAAATATGTTTTATAAAACAAACTTAGTAATAAGGTACGCTAGTAGCTACGGATTTTATGTCATCCAGATTGTAAAAGTCTGGTGAATTTTCGGCAAAACCGACGATGCCGAAGGAAGACAGCCTGTCCATCCATTCCTTGTGCTGATTAATATTTAGCAGGTAAGTTGTGAGCTCTTCAACAAATGCATCCGCTAATAAACAGTGGGAAAAGTTAATTACGGAATGAAATTAAAAGTAAAATTAAAATCATAAACAAACATGTGCTTTCTTTTTTCTTTTTGCTGCGATGAAACGTTAGATAGATCCGTTATTTTTATTGCATAGTATTTATCTTCACTTCATATTTACAGATTCTTTTAAATTTTGATTTCAATTTTTGAGGTTTCATTTCTTCGTCATGTATTACATTACAGGCATTATATTAATCTTATTTATTATTTATATTAATCTCTCTTATTTCAGTCGCGTAAAAATGATTGAACGATTCTACAGAATTTTTCTAACACCAATACTGGTATTTCAAGAGTCTGTAACGTGAATAAATAAAGGAATATTATACCTAGCATTTTGTTGATCATGATACGATAAGGTGGCAGAGGTCCCAGACTGGCGAGGATTTGAAGAAACTCTGCGCCGATTATGTTCATTTTGTGACATCTGATTACCGGTGCATCCAAGACACCTGCTTCCGCCTGCTTCCCGACAACCATTCGCAATACATCAAGTTGCGAATTACCATCTGCAAGATACAAAATTGAAATACTCCATGAAATCTCGATAATTGTAGATCGATATCATCTACAGTTATTTCGTCATTTTTTCATTTGAAAATATAACAGGTATGATGTATTAATATTTAATATTTTCTAGCTCAAAATACATTTTTTTAGTATCTATTATTCTGTATATATTTTTCTATAATTCGTCATTTATATATTTATTTCCGATAAAACATACATCATAAATATTCGTTTTTAATTTGAGTTTTATTTATTGTTGATATCTATAGTTTTTTTAAGAAGAATCTTAACTAAAATGAATAATAAATGAATATACAAAATGAAAATATATACGACAGATAAATAAAGAAGTATGTAATAATAAATATATGTTGTTTTTGTTAAACTGACCGAGTATATTTCCGAAAAACGCCGGGTTCTCGCCTCTTGTTCGCAGATAATTGAAGAGCAATGAAGTGGCGCAGTTTTTATCGCATCTGTTTGGAATTGCGCATCTGTGTCCTCGCAGGTCCATAATATTCTACAATTTTAAAGAAGATATTTGTCAATGTCACAAAATTAAGCTCTGGCGAGAGAATTTTTCTACATTTTACTTTTCATCTTTATTTTTAAATTAATATATGAAGTTCAATGTATTTGATATTAATTTAATATCAATTAAACAGAACAATTAGAAAAAAATTAAAAATTTTATATTTTAATTAGCCAAAATATTTATGAGAATTGCGAAGAAAATAATATATAATACAAAAATTAATTAAGATTGTGAAAATTGATAGTAGAATTAAACTAAAATCTGAATAATAATGATTCTCTACTGTAGACAAAAAATATTTCTAATAAAACATTTGTTGACCTATAATTTTTATTAATTCGAAAATAAATAGCACAAGCTTTTCCAAAATTTTAGGTTGTTAATATATATTTTTATTCTAATAAATTTAATTAACCAAATTTATCAAATTAATTTTTATATTTCATTTTTCCGATAACGAAAAATTTAGTTACTTCAACGTGCGAAGCGCGATCATCGGCGAGGATTACATCGATGTAAACGTGGGGCGAGTTGTTCTTGTTCAAATAATGCTCGAAAACGAAGCTGACGGGTAAGAGGATACCATCGTTCCAATCATCGGCCGCTGGCAGGATAGCTATAAAAATAAATAAATGTGATAAAACTTCTATCTTCTATTATTATTATTTTTTAACAGGGTACTAATACATATCAACTTGCGCGCTTTCCTTGTTATTCCCGGACTGTAAAACATCCTGTAAATGTTCTCTGGACATTTTTTGAACATGTGTGTTGTTAGGTCAAACAGTCTCTACATTATTATACGTCTCGAAGTGAGAGAATCGCGATGATGTCATGGTGAATCATCGCAATCAAACATCACGAAAATCATAGAGACATTTAATGATATTTAAAGAAAAGATCTCGAACAAAAATAATGTTCGAGCGAGCAAATTTTGGATGTCTTTATAAAAATTTTCTAGACGTCTTTATCTTCTAAGCGAAACATTGTTTCTTACTTTAAATTAGATTTGTAGAATCTCTTCTTACCTAAATCGACAACGTCCTTGGCAACCGGTCGTCCAAATCTGGTCTCGTACAACAAAACGACCGGTTTTTTTGTGATGACTTCGATAATTTCCGCAAACACTTCGAAGAGCTCGATTGGCAATGATGGCACTAGATGTATCGCCAGAATCAAAGGAGTCTCGTTCAAATTCGGTGCCGATATGGGCCGCCAAATTTTACGCGCACCAAGATCCCAAGGATTGAGCAAATCCTACGTTAGTCATTTAATCAATTTTCATACTTTAATTACATTCTAGAACTTTTAAATAAAAAATTTATTATTTGTTCTACATACACACACATACATATACATTCTTGCTAGAGAATAAAAATAAAAATATAAAAAAGGCAAAATATTTTTTTAGCTAGTAACAACTTTACATGATTTATATATACATAGAAAATTTTTTTACACGAGTTATAATTGTTAAATATATATAAGTAAAATAATCTTAAACCTAATAGATTCTTTTAACTTATTTTGATTTTTAAATTATTTTTTATAATTTATATTTTTTTTATATTTAACATCTTTACATACGTAACATACAAAAACATATTTTTTTAAGTAGTATTTTAGACACGTTCAAATAAATATTTAAAAATTATATTTTTATAAATATATATAAATCATTAAAGAAATGTCTTCAAAAATTTTTATTTAAATCTTTAAATCTTTATTTAAATATTTTGTTTTTAATTCACACACTAAGTCGTTATTTATTCAAATTCTTTTTTCATTACAATATAATTCCAAACAAAGCTTGTCCAACCTTTCTAAGAACAGGAATCTTTTTCGTTTTGTTTTCATCTTCAGCTAGTTTTATATCCTTGACATTACTTTTTTCAGGATCCTGAGGTAAAATTTCTGAACTATTATCTTTAACAGTCTCAGTAGACTCTGTCTTCTGCGTTTCTGTAGAGAGTGAGAGGGACTCAAGAGACGTAGTAGTGTGGGATGTCAGTTCAATGAGGGTTTTTAATTTATCATCTTCGATATCCTTTGAAGACTCTTTCTTTATATCTTGTACTTTTATAAGTTCCTCAAACTGGTCCTCAATTGGTTTTGTATTTTTAACGTAACTTTCTTCAGAATCCTTCGTAGGAATGGCCAGTTTATCATCTTTAACATTCTTCGTAGACTCTGTCTTCGGAATTTCGAGTATTTTTGTAACATGAGGAATCTCAGCGCTGGTTTCTAACTTAATAACTTTCGGAGATTCATTCTTCAATGCTTCACATACTTTTGTAGCTTCAGGAGTCACCTCAATTAGTTTTATATTCTTAACAGGACTCTCTTCAGGAACTTTTGCATGAATCGCTTTGTCATCTTTATCATCCTTCGTAGACTTTGCCTTCTGCGCTTCGTGTATTTTCTCCTTTGTTTTCTCCATCTGTATTTCTACCTTCTTTTTCGAACACTCTTTTATTTCGCACACGATTTCATTCTTCGATCTCTTGTAAGATTTGGTGACTAAAAATTCCAGCTTTGCTGGAATTGGCTTTTGACTCATTTTCGCGTTATTGACCGAAACTCCGCACTGATACCTGAACCGCGAAGAAAAATGTACTCCAAGAGGCTCTTCGGAGAGACTCGTTTCGTATCGATCGCAATGACTGCGAACTGTCGAACGACGACAGACAGAGGCTTCGATCGCGAATCTTCTTATTTGCGTGTGTATGTTTATCGTCAGTCGTCGGCCGCGTGACAATCGCGTGCACCATAAGAACGACGAAGCCGTTCCATCATGACAGCGATACCGGTCTCGAAAAAGGTCGCGATAAGTCGTTAATAATCGTTTTTCTTTTTCTCCCTTGATCTTTCTCTTCCTCTTCCTTCTCACAAAGGCGGCTTATTAAACACAGCGTGACGCCCTCGAAGTCGAACGTTGATTTTTAACGGATACTAAGGTCAAAGTAAAAAGACAAAAATCAAATTCTAAAATTATTTGCAAGATTTGTTATTTATATACTGTCTCGATAGATAATGCGTATTTATGCAGAATTTATGAATTATGCATGCATACATATTAATGTATTGTATAATCAAATAGATAAGAAAATTCGAAATTTTTAATAAACGATACATTATTACTTATCATTCAAGTTTTTAAAATTTGTTGTTTGTATTTGAATATATAATATATATCTACAGTATATCTCAAAATTTGCTTCATTTTTACTTTTTTTAAAATTTTTATTTTTTGCAACATTCCATTAATTTTTTATTTACTGAAAACTGCAGACGCTAATCGTGTTAAACATTATGTAGATTATTGATCGTTGTTTGGCGAGTTTTGCAAACGGACGAAAGTCCCACCGACCCAATGCAACGCGATTCACGGCCGATGAAGACTTCATCCGGATGCATCGCTCGCTCTCAAGAAGATCCACGTGACGTGGCGATTCGACAATATTTGAATCATCAGATTTCATCCCGGAACTTTTCACGGTTGTCCTTGACTAACCGAAATCAAAGCTTTGTATTAGAATATACAATCTAGAAATGATCTTGAATTGTGAATCCGAGACAGTTTAGATTGAAAGGCCCCCGAGAATATTGCAAGTGTAAATTACAAGGTGTCGATTCTCGTTCTGCGAAAAAATAAAAGATAAAAAGTACATCTCTAAAAAATTGTTGTAAATTCGAGAAAATAATAAGTACTAATTTGCTTATTAAAAAAGAAAAGATTGAGAAAATGTCAAATTAAATCAATTAAGATTGAAATAAATTCCAATCAAAATATAATCTTTTAAAACTAAAAATTAAAAATTTAATAAATTAAATTAATTTATATAAAAATAAATATAAATTAAAATAATAATTCAAAGGAATTAATTTCCATGAAATTAAAGAATCGTTTTTCAAATTACTTTACTTATCCTTCGCAGTGCTTTTATAATGTAATAAATTTAGACTCTCTCTACTAAAATTATGCGGTAATAACATTATGTATCTCAAGAGAAATGCAAACATAACAAAGAGATTACTATGCATTTTGTAAATAAAGATGTAAAAACTTGTCACCGCGTTCGACTTCTCTTTTCCCCGTTAAGAAGCTACATTCTTGGAGGCCTTTCAATTGGAAATGTGCGGACTATCGCGCATTCCACGATCCCGTGGAATGCACGGTGGCCACTTCACACAGGTGTAACCTATTCAGGTGATGTCACCACGCACACTCGAACATTTTGCGATCGAGCAGTCACTTACGATCTAACGTGATTGAGTGCATCGCGAGCCTTTCATTCTATCTGTAAAAAAAAAGATCAATACAATGGTTAATATGTCCTCCTTAACTACGCTCGTATCTTTTGCACTCAATAGTATGCAAATATAAAATATTTTTATCGGATAAAAATAAAAAAAATACAGACTAAATATCAATATATAATAATAAAATTATTGTGGAGACAAAAAGTATTAATTAATGTAGAGCTTATATCAATATAAAAAAGAAATTTTTTTAGACAAGTTTAAATAACAAACAGATTTCCATGTGAGAAATCATCAAAAATGATGAAAGGACTTTGATGATAAAAACTAAAGTTGCAAAATAAATTCCAATTTTTTAATTTCTATTAATTTACTTATACTTTGTGCAAAGAAATTGTATGCTCAGCAAATCGATATTCTTTTCTTAATAAGATTTTGATCTGGATGAATTATGCCGAGTTCTGCGCCAGTGTGCAATAAAGATGCTTATCAGCAAGCATGCGCCGCAGAAAAGTCTGAAAATTTGCCGAGATTCATAAAAAAGTACACGTATTTGGCGATTTCTTCTCATATATAGCGCTCAAAAAAGCGAAAATAATAAAGTAATAAGAGAGCACATTAATATTTCGAACTTAAAAACTCGTAGTGCGAGAGATCGAGATCTCTTGGAATTTAGACTTTCACAAATGGAAAAATTCTTGATGATCATGCAGTTAATGCGTAAATAAAATAAAAATAATTACAAAATTAAAATTTGCAACATGGATAACATCAATAAAAAATTTTTAATAAAAAAAGAACTTAAATATACGCGAATATTGAATATCTTCACCGAAAGGGAGAGATCCTCAAAGTGCATCCCTCAGAATCCGCAAAAAGTTTTTTGATAAAATTTCAACGCAGTCTTCGGACTATCGCACACACTGTACTAGCGATAATCGTGCCAATATAAGCGTTTCGGACGAATGTACTTACTCAGAAGAAAATGATTTAACGCAATGTCGTTTATTCGACGAGAGAAAAAAAGGACAGAAAGGGAAAGAAAAAATTTTGTCGCATTTCTGACGTCTGACGAAACAAATTGTCAAGATCAGCTGTTGGCGACGGAGCCGGCACGGCGCGATCGTGTCGTATACACTATACATACATCCGCGTTATCACGCACCGTGAGAGTCTCTCTCTCACGAATTCAAGAGTTACGTAAATCCGTGCACGATTCCGCGTGTATGTACATGCGGACCAATTAATGGCCGACGTTTTTATCGCATCGTCACGGTTCAAGGCAACAGACAACTGGCCGTTGCGACAATCTCCAGTATGCGTCTTAACGATACTCCGAAACTACGAGGCTGGACCAGCGGTTTACAAGAGATTCGTCGATTTCTGAGGAAACGACGAAGCCCAGTAATATATCACAAAAATTGTCAATATCAGGAAGAATTCAAGAATGTATCATAATTTGATTAAATCAAAATAAAAAAATAAGATTAAAAAAATAAAATTATAAGAGATTTAAGTGTAAAAAGTTATAATTTTATTAAAATAAATTAGCATTATCTGTATGCTTCTGTTTTAGAATGTAGGAAGATGAATTAGTTATCTATACAATCTCCTATTGTCAAAGATACACAAAGAGATGTGTATATAGACAAAATATGTTACTTAAGCGAACGTAGAAAAGGCATTCTGACTCGAGCGATGTATTTCCGTCGATGAACTCGGGTGCGCGAGTCATTCTCCAGAGAGAAAGAGAGAGAGAGAGAGAGAGAAAGGAAAAGAGAGAAAAAGAGACAGAGAAATACAGGTGGACTTTGTCCTGATCCTTCGTTAGGATATGACAACGATGTTCTATCGCATAATTTAAGGAGCACAAAAAAATATCTTTAGAATATATCAAGAAAGAAATCGTACATTTCTCCACAAATATTGATCAGTCAAACTAATAAGTCTCATTGAATTAAAGAGACAATAATGTTTTTTTTTTTTTTTTAATTGGTAATAATAGATTTGATCTAAATTAATGCAAGAATTTTCGTATGTTAATACACCGATCGCGTCAATCGAATCGGCTGATATTAATTTAATTAAGTGATTATCGATAATAAATTCTATTTGAATTATGCATAGTAAATGTGATTCCTCTTCGTAACGAGAGAGGAATCGCCTTCTAACGGGCGACATCGAAAAATAAACAGACCCGAAAGATTAACACTATTTACGTGATCGTTCGTCAGAAATTTGCATATTTGCCTCGGCTCGACAAACAAAAAAAAAAAAAAAAGAATAAAATAAAATAAAAGAGGCGTGAGGAGAACTATAGAGTATAGAGGATCTCGCGTGTTGGAACAAGTGTTCCCCTCGCCAAATCTGGCACGCGGCGACATAATGCGCGTGTGGAGGCTAAATTGCCGCCTTCCTGAATTCTACAAAGTTCCTTCGCCCGCGGCGAATCTTTATGCGCGCTTGCAAATCTTTCTCATTATCGAACACATGTGGTTTTGACGGTACATATGTATATGTTTTCTAATATAACATGTATATATAATAAAAAATATAAATAGTATAAAAGATTATAATTATAATATATATAATTATAATAACAATATAATAAAAAAATAAACAAGCTTCTATTATACTGCTTGTACATATGTATTATATTATTACTACATATATATTATATTATTACATATTATATTATCTTCTAATTTCTCTTTCTGTTCTCTTTATCCAAAAATATTTTTTATGTTATATTGCATATAAATCATATACTCTTACATTAGTGTTTTTATTTTTGCAGATACTCATGCTCGCGATATTTCATTCAAGTTTAGAAAAATTTGAAATCCACAATCGAATGATCAGTTATAGGATCGAGATTGAGGAAAAGCTACACATTCCTCCATTATCACTGATCGAGGCGTTAATCGATTTCACGAATGTCACGGTAAAAACTATTTTACTTTGCATTAGGAGTGTGTTTACGTCAACGTGTCGTATTTAACATCCATTTAACACTCGTATCTATACTCATATGATATTATTGTATAATTTTTTAATCTCGACTCGATCGAATAATTTGCCGTCTGACCGATTGTAATATATTGAATTCAATTATAATCTGGAGTTGAATCATCTGATTGAATCATCGTTTGACAGTCGCACGATCGCGTTTAACGCTAAACGCGATCATTTAACTCTCGGCGCCGACGATAACATCGTGATGATAATTGTCATGTGCTGTGATTTGCGCTAACAATAAACGGATACAGCTGAAAGTAGGCACCTTTAATGAATAATCATACTAAATGCGATATCCCATTTCTTCACCGTGTTGAATATAATTCCAACATTAAAAATAATCACAAAACACATTAAATATATAATTTGTTTAACATTTGTTTGAAATTGTAAGCCTGAGTGACAAATTGTGCCTTGACCATATTTGGCAGTTAAAGTAGCTGTCTGTACAATTTATAATTTATTCAACATAATTAAAACGATGCTTTAATAATCAGTCGTATTTTTAAGCGTTAAACATGGCCGTTGAATTACAACTTTTCTTCAATTTAGAGTCGCGCTCATGACTAATGCAAATGCATTGGGAATTATCACGTTTAAACGTGACCATCCAATATCGAGTTCGATTTATTCTACGTTACCTACTTTACTTCCTCACTTTATTCGAAAGAGATTTATTTCCATTATTCCTTTTATTAAACAATTCAACTTTACAGCACTCGATCGGGTGAACGATCGGTTGAGAATTCACCGTTAACGAGCAGTATCACGAATATACGGTATCGAGTACGGTATCAAGGATAAAAAATCGATCGGCTGCTCAGCGTTAAGCCGTCGTCCGATTACAATTGATTGATATGCGATATTATTATTTCGTCGAATTATTTTACTCGATCCATTTTAGATCGGATCGAGCTGTACGACGAACCGCGTAATCGCGCGATTGATGAGATGTAAGACCGGAACCGTTAAGTAGGTCACTGTCATGCGTCCGGCCGGCGTCGCGGATCGACGACCTACGTTCCTCGTTCGTCGTAAACGGTCGAAATCGCGAATCGAGAATGCGAAAGAAGTCGACGACACGGCGAACTGGAAGAAACTGGCCCGGCAACGAAACAGCGCGACGTCGATTCCTGCCTGCCGGGCTCCTTCCTCCACCTCCTCCTCCTCCTCCTGTTGCTGATCCGCGATCATTGTCGACGTCATCGTACGCGATCATCGCAATCGTATGACGTCATCCGCGAGCGCCGGATGCTGTCATCATATGCGCGATCGCTCTGAGATGATATCTCCTAGATGTATATGGGAAGTTTGGTCCGGCTTCTGTCATAAACATGTGTGTGAAGAATGATTTTTTTCTCCTCGCAACATTTATAATGTATATATTTTTTCTTATTAACAATTTTTCTCAAGTTGACTTATATTAAGTACATGTAAAAGAAACTTTTCTTTTAAAAATCTTTAATAATATTCAAATAATATTTAAACAATGAGAAGCGTATAATTATTATTAATGTGATTAAATCTAGAAAATTTGATTAAATTGGATATTAATGCAAAAAATAATTTTTCAAAGTCTAATAGTTTGTTATACTCTTCTACTTAGCTATATGTAATTTAATTTAATTTCATTTATCGTTAGTGCAGTGATTAAAAAAATCTAATAATAGTTTAAAACAACACGCGATCAATAGAAAATTGTTATTTGCTAAATATAAAATTGAAATAATTATTCTACAAAGATAAAAATAATCATTCTCAATTTCTAATTATATGATAATATATTTGATTATTAATTGTACGCGCGATATTATAAATAATTATTAGATCCTAAACGTCATACAAAACCGAGGACAGCTGCAAACATGCAATCGCGATACATATTCGACGATTATTTGGAAGAGGATTTCCTGTTGCTGGATCATCTTTCAAATACAAGAAGAAGAAGGAAGAGGATGAAGATGCACCGCGACCTCCTCAAGGTAAACCTATGTGCCATCTTCGGGCATGAGCTCGCGCATGCCGTTTTAATTCGCATCGTGTTTTATGCAGTCAATTAAACGGCCGCTGCTGCGGTCAATTACCTTTATCGTAAAAATCTAGCTCAATTAATAATTAATTCTCAATAATCTTTGAATAACAAAATTGTCAAGAGAAAGAAGCTTCTCTTATATGTGTTAAAATTAATTATGCAGGGTGATTTAATTAAATGTCGAGGAAACTTATTCAGTTTTTTTCTTCATTATACAGTAAAAGATAAATTAAATTTCTCCTTATCTATTAAACGTAATAAAATTGGTATCTATGTTTTGGTTACGCTTTGAATTAGATTTTAAATTTTTCTAGGTCAAAAGGGGTTAAAATCACGGTGTGGAACACGTGCGTCAATGCCCCGCTACTAACAAGCGGTGACTTAGACGTGAATGAACGGCCAGCTCGTATTCTACGCGACGGAATATCCGTGAGTGAAGCTCTGATAGTGTCTCAGCAGGGCTGTAATTTACACCTTAGCTGAACGAACTATAAGTATTAAGGCGAAAAAGGCCTCGAAAAAGACCTCATGTGTCATTAAAAAATTATATGTACAAGTCATCCTCAATATCTCAAACTCAATTAGTAATTAATAATTAGTAATTAAAAATATTTAATTCATTTACTTAATTATACGTCTCAATCTTCCATCAAAATTCTCTATTTGAAAAGAAATTCATATTTGTGTAGATCCTATCAATAAATCAATCTGTCATAAAAACAGACTATTTTATAAATAAATTTTATTATTTGCTAATATATTAATTAACAAAAAAAAAGAAATTTTGCTTGCATATGCCCACTGGTTCAAATAAATTTACATCCGTCGCTGGATGGCGGCTCGTTACCAGCCTACCGTATCAGGCCGAGCCGACGTCACGGTGAGCGAAGGTATTCCGGACGTCGCCGTCGCGGACACGTCGGTTAACCTGGCCCAGAAACCGAGCCGGAACTGCCGATGGAATCAATGACCTTGGCGCGAGCTCCGCTTATGGCCACCGACCTCGGGAAGAAAGTTTCAGCATCGAGAGCTTTTAGCAACGACGAAGGCGACGATGACAATGATGGCGATGACGATTGGATCTTAATTTAACGCAATGCAAATTTTATAAATTTTATTTTAAATAAACATAAAAAAGAAACATAAAAAAAACATAAAAAAGAAATTTTATTTTAATATTTTTATTCGTAATTAGATATGGATTTCAGATACTCGATATTTCAAAGAGATAAACTTTTATTTGTCCTTCGATTTTATGATATAGTATATGTTTTATTTCCTGTCTTCCTGATATACGCAGTTTAATTTCTTATTGTATTAAAATTAAAGACTGCGTGAAGTCATAAAATCATCATACATATAGTCATACTTTAATTTGGCTTAAGTTAAAAGAAAAATTTAAAATAAAACCTGATTACTGTGATCATAAAACAAAAAATATTTAATTCGCATTGAACTTGAATTAAAAAATTCTATTGTAACTAATAAAAATAAAATAAAAAAAAGTTGTTTTGCCAAAATTTACTTTTGAAAATAAAATAATTTGCGTCGCGGGTTAAAAAAAAAAAAGAAGAAAATCGATGCGTATAGCGTTAAAAGCGGAAATTCACGAACGAAATAAAATAGTTAAAGCGAGATTCGGTTCTCGCGTGACGTGAAATAAAATCACGTTGAAATTGCGCACTTGGGTTGACGCACCGTGTCCGGCACGCGTGACGTATGTACTCTCTTGCCGCAGGAATGCGAATTTCCATTCGACAGCGCTATCACGCGCCGTGAGATCGCATTTAGAGATCCAGGCCAGTTCCGCCTCCTCCTCGAAATCCGTAATTTCTCTCTTTGACAGCGTATTTGCGCAAACACAAATTCCAAACGCTACTTTCATCACACTACACCGGTGTTATACGCGCGGACGTTATAATCACAAAAGTCATCTTAGATTTTCATGAATTGTTAATAGACATAAAAAATGCACCTTCGATTAAAGTGTTTTGTTATTACAAGTTTTAAGTCAAGTTAGATTTGATTTTGCAGAATAGATTAAAAAAAAATTATTGTATATACAAAATAGAAAATAAATTAAGTTAAGAAAGATTTTTTTCTTCAAAGTTGGCTCATTAAAAAATAATATTTTTCACACATCTTGTAAAAATTAAAACTTTTCTAAAATAAATTTATTTTCATATTTAATAATCAACAAAGTTAATGAAAAACATTTGTTAAAATTATTTTTAATATTATACGAGACAATTTGTGAAGATTGTTGAAAACAGGGAAAATACATATAAGGAAAATTCTAATCTCGATAGTATAAATTGATCTTGTGAAAAAAGATACATAAACACGATTCTCTCTCCAGCAATAAATCTATTTTAATAATGATATAAATAAACTCACTGAAATTCCGGTCCTATTTAATCTTGTTGGTAAACACTGTAATTAACAAAACTTAACCGAAATGAGATAACTTTTATACGTGTTACATATCTTCTTGTCTCTTCAAAACTACAAAAACTCGAGAAATTTGAATTTATTTCTTTCATCAAACTGTAGATGGCATCATATAGAGTGCGTTCAGAAATCCTGTCTGTAGGTTAAAATAGTGTTTAGTTGACCAATCAGAATAAAAAGAGCAAAGATTTCTTTCTCCTGATTAGTCAATTAAATGAACCTACTCTATCTATAGGATTTGAGAACGCACTCATATTTATATGGAGCGATTGTGAGTCACGTGCTCATGTGACAAGTCTATGACAACACGTGTTTGTGTTTTTTCCGACTTTCATAAATTGAACAGTCTATTTATTACAATCAGATTAAGTTATGATAGATAAAAAATGTTGTATCTGCGAAAAGGAAGATGCACCTTACAAATGTCCGATATGCAAAAAACCTTAGTGAGTGTAACTATAGAGATATCTTAGGAGGTTATATCCTCTTGAGGTTTTCTATGTTGCGTTATATTTATTAAAAGTTAGCATACTTTTGAATGCAAGCATCGAAAAATTATAGTAATAATATATATGCTAGCTTTATGTTAATTTATTATAACATAAAAAGTGGTTAAAAAATTTCTTTTATTTTCTTTTTATTGTATATAAATGTTTATTAAATTTATTATTAACTACTATATTACATTATTACAACTATTATTACTACAATTTATACTTTTTTCTATTTCAGCTGCTCTGTAACATGTTGCAAGGAGCATAAGAATCAAATCTGTGAGCCTCCCAAATTACCTGAGGAACCCAAGGAACATGAGATTAAACGGAACTACCAGTTTCCAACAGAAGATACTGTGCCTATGGAGAAATTGCAACAATTGCAATATAGCAAGGAATTGAAAGAATGCCTCAAGCGTTCCGACTTGCGCAATATAATGAAGGCAGTTCTTAATAGTGAAAATCCTACCGAGGCAATAGCATCAGCCATGAAGATGCCTTTATTTGTGGAGATGGCTGATGTCTGTTTAAAAATTGTGGAACCACCAGATGATGTTAAGCCATGTTGATTTCTGGTGCGTATTACTATAAGTAAGGCTGTAAGGCTATATTAAAGAATGTATTATTTGTATCTGTAAATATATTTTCATAATGTGAGTTATATAAAATCATGGTTCTGTTTTTTATTTAAAATATGTATATAATAAAAGTACACAGTTATATATATATATATATATATATATATATATATATATGTATATATATATATATATATATATATATATTTATAGTTATATATATATTTATAGTTATATATATATTTATAGTTATATATTTATAGTTATATATATATATTTATAGTTATATATATATATATATATATATATATATATATATATATATATATATAAAGATTTATGCATTCTAGATTTATTTTAATAAGTATCATCTCAGAAGATGGTATCCATTTCTTTATATATCTTTTTTATATAAAAGAGTCATAAACAAATAGATAAAGTATTTATATTTTTATTATGAAATGAGAAATTTTATGATAGATTATATTAGATGAATAATTCTATATGTTAAGTTATCGGTGCAACGCTTATCTATCAACATACAAAATAAACAAAAAAAAACGATTTTATTTCATCAAGAGTCAATTAAGACTTTTTGCAAAGCTATACTCCAAAATCTTGTGCTTTTATTTTTTTTTTCTAATTAGTCAAAATTCTGAGTGTGAAGAATAATAGGACGAAATATAATAATCCTCCACATCCTCCGGTATCTGCGCACTGTCCAGTTCGACTGTGAGGGCATGATATCTTTTCCTAACATGATGGGCTGCCATTTTTGGCTGCCTGTCTCTCGTAAAGATCCCCTTTTTATTGCCGCCCACTCTGGTATATGCTGTAATATGAAAATATTGACGGACATAATTAATAAAAACCGTTTCGTGAGTATATTTTTCCAAAATTTACTTTAATCTTTAATATTTCTTATAAATTAAAGATTAATATATTTAACTATTAGTTAAATATATATTTGTTTTTTTTTAACAATTGGGTCGTTCAGAAAGTAATTTCGTTTTTAAATTTTTTGTTTCGTTTTTTTTTTCTTTTAAAAAGAGAAAAAACGAAAAAATTTAAAAAATTAAAAAACAAAATTACTTTCCGAACGACCCAATATAATATTAATTATAAGATGGATTAAAGACTATAATAATAAATTATATTATTAAATTAATAAACGCTGTGTGTATACCTGTATACACAATTATTTTATTTGATACTCACTTTGTGCTGTGCGAAAATCGGCGAAGTTCCAGATGAATTCGCCGATGAAAAAGCCTTCGTGTCGCAATCGATCAAAAGCTTCAAAGTGTTTGGACAATAACTCCTTCTGATACTCCTCGCTCCATACGTATTCCGGTAGCTGCAATTAAAAGATAAGATAAAAGAAATAATTATGATGCTACAATAATAAAAGTTTTTTTCACAGATAAAATAGACAATTATTTTCTATTTTTTAATTTATTTTCTCTTATGTCATTTTGCTTTACTTTTGTTTTCTACTCTACGGTTTTTTATGTTAATAATCTTTTCTTTTTATTTTTTTCTATATTTTTACTTTTTTTGTTTTATTTAAATGAATATGATACATAAATATATAAAATATTTTCTTTTTCGTGATATATGAATTTTACCTCATGCAGACCCGGCATGGTATCAGCTCCGTATTCGGACATAAGTACCGGCTTATTATATTTCCTATGCCAAGCCTCTGCTTCCCCATGAACCCTGTCGGTGATCATGTCCATTCTACCGGCATTGCTATACCAAGCGTTGTAACGATTGAAACTAATCACATCGAGAAACTGACCAGCTTTATCTTCCTACAATTTACAATATCTATTTATTGATAATTTATAACTCATAAACAATTGTGATTAAATCTGAAAAAAAGCTTTTAAGTAATAAAATTAAATAAACTTACATATACAAAATATAAGAAATTGCACTCATATAATTTTAATTTGATGTAGGTACACGTGAAAATGCTTAATATCGAAAATTAGAAAAATATCAAGAGAATAAAAATATCAAAGAAAGATTTTCTTATATTGCAGATGTCCAAGTTAAAAAACAATTATTAACTTGTTTATTTTAATCACATTACCTGAACTCCACGAGCCAAAGCAATAGTGACCGGCCTAGTGGAATCAACTGCTTTGGCATGATGTGCGATCTGCTTGAAATATTCCTCGGCCTGAGGCAGCTGAGTCCTCGGTTCATTGGCCAGAGACCACATGATCACAGAGGGCCGATTTTTGTCTCTGCGGATGAGCTCCGAAATCGAGTCTTTGTGGCGTGAGAGCAACGACGGCGAAAAGTTTTCTGTGTCGACGGAAGGACACTCGTCGATCACGAGGAAACCCAATCTTTACAAAATACAATTTAATGAAGAAGAGTAAAACAGAAGATTAAGATATGAAAAACAACAGATTAAACATTCATCGTAAATTTCTCGGGATATCAGGTAATCCTAGACAAATTTTTGAACCTATCAGCCATGTCGAGGACCTCGTCGCTGTAAGGATAGTGGCTGGTCCTATAAGCATTGGCTCCGATCCATTTGAGCAATTCGTGATCCCTGACAGCAGTGACGAGATCAAAGCCACGTCCTCTGATGGCAGAATCCTCATGTCTGCCGAAACCACGCATGTACACCGGTCGATCGTTTAATAGGAGACTTGTGTTGGTCCACAACAGGGTCCTGATGCCGATCGGCAATCGATAGATGTCCGGCTTGGTTACATTCGCCACTGACAATCTCACCTGAAAAGAGACGCGTCGTTTTAACAAATTTTAAGATCTTGAAATAACACATTTTAAATGTATATCTTATACAAAGAGTTCTTCTTTTCATTAACGTATTTTTAACAAATTTGAAATTGATTTCGCTATAAAAAAATGAATTTATTTAATTTTGACATTTTTTAAATTTTTGTATAGTGAAATGATCAAAGATCACAATACCTCTAAAGTATATAGATATCCCGGCTTAGACTCCATGCCTCTGGGCCACCAGAGTTTGACGAACGGAACCTTTATGGTACCGGACAGGCCGTAGATAGGCTCCTTGATGGCTAGAACTTGCTCAGCGTCGTATAGGGTGACTCTGCAGATTGGTATTTCTTCCTCGCGTAATCCGGCTGGCTGTATAATATACTTGACAATTCCTACGTCGCCGATCAAGCCCGTCCTCACTGTGATGTCTTCAACGTAGACACGCGGCGCAGTGTACAGTAAAACGGATCTTTGCAAAATGTCCCAAAATATGTTTATAAACTTACACATTCCGAATCAAATTTATTTTATTTTGAATATGAATTTAATTAACGTCTGACTGATTTCGATTTAATAAATGCAGAATTTCAAACACCAATATATATATATATATATATATATATATATATATATATATATAGAGAGAGAGAGAGAGAGAGAAATTATTTTAAATTTGGATTATTTGATAAAACATGAACATTTAATAGTCTAATATTTTATTTAATTATTACAAAAAATATAAAATATATTTAATTATCAATTAACTATAAAATAAATTTGAAAATATTTTCATAGATATAAATATTATAATCATTTTATAAATAAAAATCTTTCTATACTTTATTTATAAATTTCTATATCAATTAGGACTCGAATAAATCACTGTAACTACTCTGCAATTATGTTAAATTATTGTACTGTGACTAAAATAATCACATTGTACATTTTTATTTTTCTACGTTATAGAACCGAGACCATTTTTATCGAATAACGGAAATTTGACCTTGATTATCTCGTAATGCATCGGAATGCTCTCTCTCTAGTTTTTCCACAAAGCCCTTGATAAAGATTTATTTGTGGCGAGTGAAATTCGCGTGTCGGTTCAGAGAGTTTGAAAAACTCTCTTCGTACATAATACAATAATAAGACAATGCAATTATACATGTTGGGTATTTTTATTTATCTGATATAATTGTTGATCAAATCTGATCTATTTTTTAAAATAGATTAGTTCTTTTCAAAGATTTGAGATTTAATTTGATATACGAAGTTCTTCCTCAATTTATTTTAATTTGTCTATTTCTTTTGATAAATTTAGGAAAAATAAATATATTGAAAGGAAAAGCAGAAATGTGTTCGCATGAATTTAATATTAATTAAAAACAAAAAGAAATAATAATAATTAGATTAAAAAAAAAAATTTTTACTTGTTACATCGTTTATAAATGAAGAGTTGAAGATAAATGAAATCGATTTTTGATTGTACGATCTTACCTGTGTATACCTGCGTAATTAAAGAAGTCGAAGGTATATGTTTGCATGTGCACGGTGCCGTTGTCAGTAATCATCTCTACGATTCTTCCTTGGGGTACGCTGGTTTGCAACAGGGTATTATCTACGGCGACGGTAACGCGGTTTTCGCCACCGAAGGTCAAATATGACGAGATTTCCGCTTCGAAGGGCAGGTGGCCCATTTCGTGGTTGGTCACCAAGACGCCGTTCACCCACTAATTGCAAGCGTACAAAACTATTTATGAATGGCATCAATACTTTGCAATTAACTTGAATGTACGCTTTCAAACTTCTCAATTTGTCGCATTTTGCATTGATTTAGAGATAAAAGATGCTTACCACTTGGGCGAGGTAGTTGACTGAGCCGAATCTGATGAAAACCCGCTGATCTCGCCAAGATGAGGGCACGAAAAATGTCCTCTGATACCATACGGCGCCAACGTGGTCCCTGAGATTCCGCGATGTCGTGATGTCATTATAGGATGAGGGCACCGGCATCTTCATCATTTCACCTACCTACAAAGCCGTTCAAATCTTGCACGAACAGATCTAATGATTGGAGTAATACTAGACAACGTGCAATTATGCGAGATTATAAAAGAACGTGACATGCAATGCAAATAGAAAATATAGGATACATTTCAGCATAACGTTTATTAGTGCGTCAAGAAGTCGTGCTAAATAATAAATGCATAAAATAATATAAATAATAATTTAAAATTTACGCAAGATTTTATTACAATTCCATACAATTCCAAAGAAATTATTTGAATAGCTTCCAGTTCTCCTTTTTCTAATTGTATAATTTTTTAATTTATGATTTGATCATGTTTTTCTCAATTACTTTTCAATTAATTTTTTACAAATTTGACATATAACTTATAATAAAAATTGGAGAATTTCTAACACTTATAAAAATTTATTTATTTGTATATTTTTAAATTTAAGTTAATTCTAATTTTTGTATGTGTATTATTGCTAATTATTACCTCACATTAAATTATGATACCTTTGATAGATCATCTAAGGCGTACCATCCTTCCCTGTAACCCCTTAGCGCATCTCCTTCGGGCGACACCACGAAATCCCATAATCCATCGAGCGATTTTACCTGCAAGAGAAAAGATATGAAGAAATAAATAAAATGCTCTTATATAAAAATTTTATCAAATACAGAAATTTATGATCAAAGCAATATAAAAATGCATCAACATAGATAATAATTTTGAACTTACTATATGTTTATTAATTTTTATTATATTAATATTTTTTTAATAAAAATTAAGAAATATTTAGAATCATAGATTTAATAAGCGAAATAAATTAAATTTGAGATCGTAAACATATTAAAAGCTTTCACGGTGAACATTAAATCGGTTTTTTTTGTTATTACAATTCGATTTGTAGAAATGTAAGACCATAGGTTGATTATCTCAGATTCGTAGATTCGATCGGCGTTAAAAGATCAGCGTAATGTCGTGTTATGTAACATTTACCTCGCGAGATTCACTTTCTCTAGGATACAGCAGACCAGGAAGCGGAGTCGGAAATGCCTCTTCGTAAGGCAACGGCGCTTCGATCTTGATCGTTGTGTCGAAAAAATCCGTTGGCGATTCCGGTCCTGACTCGCCGGCCATCGCAGATCCGATTAATAGTAAGATCAAATGCCACATACTTCTGCGGCCCTCCTGAATAAACGAATCAGCACCCGCATTCGTATAATTAAAAGTTTTTAAGATTTACACTCAAGATTATAAATAAATCGATATATATATATATATATATATATATATATATATATATATATATCTGTAATTTAAAATGCACCTTTCTCTAAAAGACACAATTAATTTACAATAATTGAAACCTCTTGAAAATCTTTTGTTATACAAGTTATGCAATATATATATATATATATATATATATATATATATATATATATATATATATATAATACAATATTAATAAATAATAAATAAAAATGTATTAATATTCTTGCGATTAATCAGTTGTTTTCAGGATTGCATCATTTTCTATAATAAATAAAAATGAGAATTGTCAGTAATTGCGAAAGTATATACACAAAGCCTGATCTGATGACAAAATAATTTCTTTTTTACATTTTTTTTTTAACAGGAAGAATAACCCTTACGCTTATCGTTTAACCTTACGCCGTGTCAAACACTATATAAGTGTCAGTTATCTCTCATTGCCTATTTCTTTATGATGATATGACGAATAGTCACGATGAATGCTTGTGACCCCCTTTCTTCACAATGAATAGTTATGATTTGCATGTAAGTATCACACGATTCTCTCCAAAAATATCTTAAAATATCGCTCTCGTAAATATTAAGATATTTACATGCATATATTATCATAACTCACAATCAGTTTGCACTTACGTTTATGCTATGACCAATTATCTGAATCGACTAAACGCGGCAGCTGACTGCAGTCGACTGATTCAATAGCATCAAATATCCGATACGGAATCAGCGAAATCGCGCATCTGATAAGAAATTCGTAATTTCTACATTTTTGCGCCGTTTTGAGATAATATTATCTTTCCATTGACACAGAAAATCAAACATTATGTTAAATAAATATGGTAATGATCTTCTTATGACGTTATCACACACATATCGCTAATCGAATACATAAGGAGAATATATGATTTTATGATTATGCAATTATATTTAATACCGATAAAAATTGAAATAATCAAAACTGTTCTATCTTTTTTATCTGCTTTATATGCTGAATAACAGTTATTTTTAAGTAAAGAATATTTTTTTGTGCAAATCAAGTTTAATTAAAAATTTGAAATTTAATTTATTAATGTATACACTTTTATATATTATTATTGACTTCTAGAATAAATTATTTATTGTTTGTGAAACATTTATCTATAATGTTAACATATAAAATAATGTGTTTTAAATTTCTTTGATCATTAACTATATTTTTTACGTCATATTTTTTTTCAAGATTATTTGAGGATTATTTAAAAACGTTAAGGCATCAAAGAACAATAAGATACGCAAATTGTTTAGCAATTTACATTTTCTGTTTAAGGTATGTTTATTGGATAAACTTGTTCGTGAGCCGTCTCCTGTGATTGCTTATATTTTTTTTTTTTTAATTTTATTCCACACCCACGAAGAGAGGAAGACCGGTCTTCTGGCATTTATTCTTTCATCTGAAGAGATTCTAAGAAGTGCTCTTCGATAGCGAATCGTAAGTTTCATAGTTTATCCCAATAATAAATTATGCTTAGGAAATCGTATTGCATTTCTTGTTACTATAATTTTTTTTTTTTAAACTAGAACTTATAAAAATTTTGTAGTTATTAACAGTTGCATATCTCTCGTAAATATAAAAAAATAAATTAAAATTACTCATTTAGTTATTAAAGAATCAAAAAGAAAGAGATTTGAGATTTAAAATATATAATTGAAGAGTTTAGATTTAGAGTTTATATCTATGCAAATTTCTAGAATTCTTTAAATTTTTAAAACTTTAGTATCTGGAATATGCAACTGTAAGATTATTTTTAAATATATTAAAATAAATTTCTATATTTAGAATAATATATCTTATATAAATAACTTATATTAATATTAAAATATTTGCACATAAAATGTTTTATCCAGATGTTAGATCCAGAAATATGGAAAAAAATAAAGGTTAAGAAAATTTTAATTTATTTTTTGCTTTAACGACAAATTGATTGAAATTTTTTCAAAGATTTCATATGTGTGTATGTATGTATATGTGTATGTGAGAATATTTCACCGTATAATTCAAAAACTCTTTGTAAATACCGCAATATTGGAGACAAACAAGCGTAATAATATTTATTTTTCATAACTAAAATTAATGGTTGTCAAAAAGAGAGGACTTTAAATTGTCCTTATTCAGATTAGTTTGTCTTTTTTTCAATGAAAGAATCTGTCTGATCAGGTGATTGGTTTCGCATGACCTTTCGACGAAAGCTAACTATCGGGCAATGAGCCTGTCGCACCCTACATACACACACATTCCGCGGGGTCTCGTTCGCAGCAATATCGGCTTCCTGGCACCGTGCCCTCCTACGAGAGCAGACTTCCCTTCCCAAAGCATCAAATTGTTTCCTCGTGTCGCATGTACAGATCTACGGCACTGGTGTCCCTAATTCCTTGAATAGACACCATTGTTCAGACCTGAACTTTAACACCCGATAATAATATACAGCCACCGAGAACCACAATTTCGACACCTTCGTTGCTTCAAAATTTTGTCACATGAGAGATTTTCTTCGAAGAAATTTACGTCAATCATTTTATTTATGATTAATTACTTTAATCAAACAAAAGACGCGCTATGCGAAACATTCATTATTTCTGATGAAAAAGGAAAGCTAAAATTAATGATTTTTAATTTTTGTCGTGTAATTAGTAATAGTGATTAATAGAATATAAAAATGCATATAGGTACAATATAATTATAAAATAATTAAAATATTTCGATTGTAATAATTTAAATTTTATACAAAACACATTAAATATAAATAATTTCTAATGTATAAATTCTAAATATAAAATTGATTCCAATTCTCTCTCATAGAATTTAATTATCTATTACATTAGCTGTCAATAAAATTTCTAAACGCGGCCTCGTTTTTCCTGCGATTTCTCTCGATTTGTGCTAGCATAAATAATTCGTAAACTCAACTTCATATGCAAGATTATTGATCCGCGAAAGCTATATAAGACTTCAAAATAAATGATCCTACGGGTGCTCTCATATGCGCATTTTCGTAACACCCGCCGCGTGGTTGAATTTATTAAGACCGATATATTCATACCTCGAGCGCGGTGAAGTGTAAGAGACACAATTACGAGAGATGAAAATGGAGCAGTAATGATATAACGATGCTAATATTCTATCACTGTAGGGTAGGTCAGATTACCTTATGGCGCAATTCTCTTAAAATTACTTAATTATTGCGTATATATAAAATAAATTGAAAAAGTAAAGCAAAATGTAGATCATGCGAGATATTTTTTATTGTTTTTATCTATTAATTTTTACGAAGATAAATTGCTCATAGGACATTTGAAATAAATATGCCGTTATAATTGATAGACGAGTTGATCGATTTTCCGCGCTTAAGGCATGCAGGAAATTACATTGGACGGCGTCTGGAAAATGAAGTATCGTCCGGTCACGGGAATTACGGCCAAAATTTCAGAACGAATTGCCGACAAATCGTTGGGAATTTATTGTTCACTGACATCAGGGAGACATCTTTAAATTACTAAAACGAGACGCGATGCAAAATATAAACCGATCTGCAATTAATAGTCATAATGACCAAGCTCTTTCAAGAGCAGATAATTTAAACAAATGCACATCGTTATTTTGATATAAAAATAATATTGTTTGAGAAAGAAATACAAAACTAATGGGCCAATACAAACATAAAAATATACTTACAAAAAATTTTTTTAAAGAACGTAGATAGATACGTATAATTAATCGTTGAAATATCTTTAAGATATAAGGGAGACGTTTCAACAATTATTTGTAACTGAAGAGACAATAAGTGTCAAAACATTCTACTTATATCTATTAGAAAAATAGATAAAGATAACAATTATCATTCAACAATTATCTACTCTTCTTATCTTTTAAAAAAAAATTGTTATCAATCTTTTTATGCTCATATCAGTTCATTATTTTTGTACTTTTTTTCAATATAACCAACTCCCCTAAATTTATTAATACTTTTTAATATTGTAATTTAAGATCAGTCAAATTTATCGTCAAGTACTTTTTGTCCTTACACTGAAAAGATACGAAATCGATATGATTATGGTGAAAAGATCCATCATTATTTATTGATATAGCGTTAATCACATGAAAAAATTAATGGATTACATTAATTGGATCACATTTTGTCAAAGATAATTGTTGCAAAAATAAATAAAACGCAAATGTGCAAATGTTTTCTATGCATATAGATATCAAGAATGTATTGTAATTAATTATCAGACTGAATGTATTGTAAATATATACATCTGTCGATCAAACTATGAATTTTTATTAATAATCTAAATTTTTAATTAAGCACATTATATATTTCGCAATTAATAAATTGTAATATTATTGAAAGAGGAGCAACAAACCTTGCAGCGGTCGCCGCGCTCCATCGTGAGTCTGGTCACAGTATCTGATGAAAAATTGCCGAAAAGTGAAGCGGCTCCAGCCATCTCTCAATGTATCTGAGCAATTTTAATTATATATTTAAAATAAAACCATGTAAAAAGAATTCTTTTTTCTCGTGAACGATCCACCTTTCGTATTCAATTCTTTTTTCTTTTTCTCTTTCCTTATATCACTGTCTCTTATCGCTGCCTTCTTCTTTGGAATTCCACTTGACTTTTGTTTTATAAATACGTTTTTATTTTTTTCTTCCTTCTTTTTTTATACTATATTTCATATTTATTTACTTGATTCTAATATTAATACTTTGCTAATCTCTCTTCCATTAACTCGCACTAATGTCCTTCAATCTTAGTTTAATACAATTCTTTCCTTTCGTCTACAGTTAGAATTGCATTATTTTATTAATAGATGGATAATAAATCTATGTAATATTAATGTAATTAATACAACAGTTAATGTTATAAAGACTGAGGAAAACAAAAAGTTATTTCGCCAATTAGAAATTAATCGTCGTAGTCGTACTCACGTCAGTCGTCATTAATTTCGATTGCACATAAAATTTTTTCTCTTTCGCTTAAGTCATAACGAGAAGCACCAAGTGTTCAAATCCGCGCGTTAACCCGGAGACTGGGAACTGTCGGCGTGCAACACTCGAGCCTGAGCCTCGGGCTCGCCGAGCGTGACTACTCCGCTCTATTGTTCGAGCGGAGCGGAGACCCGCAGGAAGCCGACCCGAAAATCTCGCTCTTCTCTCCTCGCTTCCTCGTATTCTCGCTCTCCCCATCGACGTCGTCTTTTTTAAGAGGTCTGAGTACAGATAAACAAGATTATTTAAGTAATTAAAGATTCGGAACGCTATCATCATAGAAGTATTTGCAAAGGAAAAAGAATTGAAATTATAACAGTTGTTGCGCCCTTCCAATTATAAATCTTCCAAATATTTTATATGTTCCAAATATTTACTATACATATAAAAGAATAAAGTTAATGAAAAATAAATTATTAAAATAAATTTATATACTTATGTTTAAATTAGAAATGTTAAAGTTCTGCAAATATTATGTATCATTAGATATTAATTGCCTACACATTTAATATTTAAAATAATATAAATATTTCTGAAGAATGCATTTGTTGTGTTAAGATAATAATGCGTTAATAAAAAAAATCTAGTAATTTAGATTAATAAAAATAAGTCTTTAAGAATACAAAATCTTATTAATATGAAATATAAAACAGAAGTATTATTTTGTATATAAATCAGGTTATCATTATTATTATTTTCTTCTTATCAATATTAAATAATTATTAAAAAATAATTTTATCGCTATATTTAAGATCAGAAATTGAACATCCTGAAAGTCATCAAATAAATTTTAATATGTTTTTATGTGCATTTTTATGATATGTTCTGAGTACACAGTTGCAATTAAATTTTTGGAGAGAAATGCTAATTTACTAGAAAGCGAACATAAATTGCAAATCATACATTTTAAATAAACTCTCTACTAGAATTTACTTTCTTTGAATTTAGTTTCCCTTTAAATTTGAAAATTGTTAAGCGTGTCTACTTGCACATCTGTCGCATATCTTCACCTCATTTTAGGTGAAACGTTGTTTGTCACGCATTACACGTGCGATTAATGCTATCACATGTTCCTATATGTGCTTTGCCTTTTTTTTTTAAATTATATCATCGTATATAAATGACATTGTTATCGTTCGCAAGTTTTCTATCTATTATGGTAAAAGATTTGATCTTATCTTTATTGCTAGAAAGAAAAAGACAAATAAAATAATATAATATAAAATACAATACTTTAAGATAAATAAAATAATAAAATATAAATTGCAATAATATGATTTCCAATGTATATAGGAATAATAGCCTTTATCACTTTTATCGTATTATTTAATTATTTCTTCATCCATTTCACATACATTGACGAAAGAAAAAGTTTGATTACTGACTGTTATGAAACAGAATCTCATAATTATAATTTTAATAACTCATAAGTTTAAATATTTTAATCAAAGAATTCAAAAAACATATACACATCTATAATTAAGACAAAATTCCTACATACATGTGTGTCATGCGATAAAAAAATGAAACATATGTTACTTTCTCGCGACTACGATGATTCTCATAATGTAACTTATCATTCTCAATTTGTCATCATCATCGAAGGAGTAATACCTGCCTTGAGGGACTATCAATGGACGATCTCGACGATTGCGGAAAGGAAGAAGAAAAGTGGAAAGAAGGAAACGGCGAGTGCACTCGGGTTAACGACCATCCGATAAGATGCCAGGAGTTTGACGGTCGACGGCATTTTGCAACAAATGTTTTATCCACCTTTTTTCTCTTGAATATTCTTTTCCTTTTTGTTTATACTATAAATTAAAATAAAATAAACAATTAAAATATAAGCAAACGTAATTGTTATTCGTCGAGTTGATCGTCTTTTAGATTTCTCTTTATTTAAATTAAACACGATGAGACATTGAGAGAGAAAGAGAGCGAAAGAGAGAGAGAGAGAGAGAGAGAGAGAGAGAGAGGAGAAAGAAAGAGAAAAAAACAGAAAAAATATAATTCCCAATTCGTGAGATCTTTAATCAAACATGAATACGCACACACATACACACACACACACACACAAGTATAAAAATTAATTAATCAATTAACTAATTAACTAATTAACTAACTATAATTAATTAATTATTTTTAAATAATTTTTTGTCGAAAAATTAAATATAAATATTCTTTTAGCCAACATTTGTTATTAATTTTTAAATTTCTGTATCTTATAAATATATCTTTGCACGTGCGTGACAAAATAAAAAGTATCTGGTACTATATATAATTATATGTATCTACCTAATTAGATGATATATATATATATATATATATATATATATATATATATATATATATATCATCTAATTATTTTGATATTATTATAACGTATCGATGTATTAGTCCGCGTGTACGTCGTATTTATTTTACGCTTACGAACCGAACGTAAACAAAGTCGACTTTTTGCTCAAAAATGTCAACAATGTACGCATACCAAGCCAGTTCGATTCCGATGCTTCTCTCGGTCAACATCTTCTCGCTCTCCGGAGATTCTTATCGTAAGTATAATAAATGTGGACTGCGTTTTATCTTGATTAAAAATAAGTGTCGCTCTCTTAGAAAGAAAAAGGGTGCTTCGAGCAATAATGTTAGTTTCTTTTTTCTCTCTAGCGTAAGAGAGGTAAAGATAAAGCGCCCTCTTTTCATTATCTGCACAGAGCTTACAATACGAGTGTTAAAATAACGAGTGTGCCATCTCTATATTTATTATGTCTATGCTCCTCACAAAGGATAAACATCGAATATATAGCTGTTTTTATTCATCATTTGTCTTACGACGCGGATATATTTCCCTACGTTTCATTCAATGATTTTTATTTAAGTAAAGAGGAATGTCTTGATATAGAAATCTTGGCGATTCAAATTCTTAAAGTTCGACTCAGTCTTCATATTCACATCGCGCGTTTCCATAACTAGTCGATAAATGAAAAATCTGCTTTATCGACTATACGGCTCCTTGTTCAAATTTTCAGTTAATGTCCGGCGACCGACCTGCGAGCATTTCAACGGATCTTAATGCCGTTTAATGTAAGCAGTTTTTTAATTAATATTCGCTTAAGCGTCTTATATGTTATATGTATATCAACTTGGTACACTAGATGTTTTTATTGTATCGCCTGTTGTCTTCATTTAATTATTAAGATCACAAAGTCAATATTTCTAAAATCGCAAGTTTCTCGCGTATCGCAAAATCATAATGGCATCGTTATGGTTGCTATAACGAGAATAATTTTGCATATACATTAATAAATACACAATAAAAGTTATTAAGTAGAAGTACGAAAAAAAGTATTCATTAAAAAAATCGTTGTTTTTCAAATAAAGTTGTCTTTAAGTGTAGATTCTTAATTGCTATCCGGAAGATTTATTTAAATATGTATTTAATGATTTATTTGGATAAATATATATTTGGATATATATATATATAGTTATTTATTTATTAATGAACGCTAGAAGAAGCTCTCTATTTTCAGCAATTATATATTGTGTTTTATATCTTTGATATATTTCTCTTAAATTTTTGTACTACATTTTATTTAAATATTATGTTCTTTATTTTTTTCAGAATTCCAGACGGTATGTGTATGTGTGTATGTGTGTCTGTGAACCCGGATTCGCGCGTCGCGTCGTAAAAAGCGATCATAGATCACGGAATACGCGAGTCGCCGTCGGCGTGATGATCGCGGCAACTCTATGCGCATGCGTCTTGCGCACGAGTTGTAGCCGGCGCGCGGCGCGCTACGCCGCACATTTGGATTCGGAGTCGCGCGGCGTGTGAAGTTCATAGTTTTTCGCGTCGCATTTTCGTCGCGCGCGGAAATACGTGTGGTCGTCGAACGATTTTGCGAGTGCCGAAAGTAAGTATCGATCGTGTTCGATCGCGATCGCCAAGTGTCCGATGGCGCGACAAAAGTTTCACGCCGCTCGAGATCGATCGCCGATTGCCGATCATTTGCCGCCTATCAGCCTCGCGTTCGTTTCGTCAAGTTCATTGTGTCTCGCGAATATGCGCTTAAGAATCGTGTCGAATTGACAATGTACATATAATAACGATGTTGATAAAAGCGTCATGGTGATTGTTAGGAATGCGATAGACGAAGACTGCCATGTTAGTTTCGCGTCGCCGCGAAATTCAGATCGCGAGCGGAAATAGTCATCGCCTCAGTTCCCGCGCTTTCTGCCAACGATGAATCGCACGTTATGTCGGAAACGCTTGCGAATGTCATATGAAGTGTCGTGCGTTTCGTGAAATAATTGTTCTCGTGAGATCGGAGAAGATAATCAACTGCGTCGCCCGATAAAGAGGACGATACCTTCGAGGTTCTTTGATGGGACGATCGACGGTGTATTGGCAGCAGTGCAACCGACTTCAATAATAGGTGAGTAAATTTATTGAATGGAAATGAGACTTTTTTTTCATTAATTTAGAGAGAATATTATCTTAAAAGAAATGTTATTGGAAATTATTCATTTGTGTGTATAATTACGTTTGAAAATATTGACGAATAATTTTAATATTAAGTTTTAATATTTAATAAAATTTTCTGATTAATTTAACATAGGAAAAGTTTTCTTAAAACAATATAATAAAATTAATTATTTGGAATTACATTTAAATAGGTCGATTTTCCGCGATTTTACGATTGATCAAGGAAAAGAAAATTTTTCCGCTTTATTTCAAGCTGATTGCTTAAGTAGGGTTTCAGCCTAAGTAAAGCTTATTTGAGAAATGAAGAAAAAATTAAAATTATTTGATAAAGTTTTATTAAAAATAACAACAAGAAATGCAATAATTTTCAATAAAATTTCTTCAGAAATAAAATCAAGAGAGACCGATATTTCTCTTGCTTTTTTGCTGAGAAATATAATTTTCTACATAATACATATATGTTTTATTAAATTAAATAAAATTATGAAAAACTTACAAAGTAAACAAGATACTTAATATTGAAAAAAATGAAAAAATTATTTTGATTAAATATAATTAAATATAATTAAAATTCTATTTAATATAAAAGGATCGTGAGCAATTGTATTTATTTTAAAGAAAAATGAAATTTTAAAATAATTAAAATAAATCTCGCATTACATGGCTTACGGATATGAATTATGAAACGTGCATATTTTTGTTTGAGAACTTTCTTTAATTTCAAATTAATGTATGTAGCTTGAGCGAAATTGCCATTGAATAAAATATTTGCTAAATTATAATCCATTTTTCTCTTCCGTTTCATGAACTGAAATTTATAACTAGAATCTATCGTTTGCGACATTTATGACCTCGTAATTCTCGATTTATCACTAAATTACCTTTTTCACGAGCGGCGTCATATTTTCCGGGAAACAGATTGCGTTTCGATAATTTCGCTCATTAAATCAAATTGATGTCTTCATGTACTATACAGCATGTAGCATATATTAATGTATATATTCGTAATTAAAGATAGCATTATCTGCTGCATAGAATATTAATGTTCGGCAAGTATTACATCGCGCGTTCGTATGTGCGGATTAAAGGATATCAATCTCATTTTAAAGCTATCAGGATGAAATTATCATTTATGATTTGCTTCACGATCTATCGAATAAAATACCATTTAATTATCAATTTATTTATTTAGTTTTATTGTATCTTGATGTTTGCAAATGGATAAGTCAAGATTTGATAATCGCGAATTGTCATTTTTGTTTAGAGAAAAGATTTCGGAAGCGCTTTTGTTTATTGCCATTACATAATATTTAATATATTAAGTGCATATATTTAATAAAAATTATAAAATAATTATTGATTATTTATTAGAGTTATTGTAATTAATAATTAAATACTAATTAATTTAATATTATCAAGTGAAAGAAACAAAACATTAAATTATCTAACAATATTTCTTAATCATTCTATTAGCAATTTATTTAATATGTATAACTCAATTAGCTCGAGTAATATGAAATTTATATCCGCAAAATTTTTGCCATTGAAATTAGTCCGGGGTCGGCTACATTTAATTGGCAAAAAGGCGATTGACCCTTAACAGAAGTTCACCACCCTTCAGAACAATCAGTGACTTCCGGTGTGTCGCGCCTGCCTGCTTCTGAATCACTTTGATATTTCAGTGTGTATCAATGTTTTTATCCGCATGTTTTATTTAATACACTCATAAGGCGATGCTTTTTTCTACCGCGCTATTCGTCATTGTTCGCGAAGGCGGTTGCTGTTCGCCTGACCTATTCATTATCTCCTTCTCTTTTCTCTTTATCGCCGAACGGCATTTTAATGCTCTGTCGTTTGACATTTTACGATTTAGCTATCTCGTATCGCCGCATGGAATTATACTCCGCAAATAGAAAAACATTCATCATATTATACATGAATTACAAATACATAATGCAATTATATACATTTATTTGAAAATTGCACCTAAATATAATCTCTTCCGTTACGTTAACATTAAAAAAATTATTAATTCTTAATAAATCTTCTTAATAATCTTCTTAATAATCTTCTTAATAAATCTTTCTTAATAAATTTAAAATTTTTATATAATTTTTTAATATAAAATAGGTTTAAAATACACGATTATTAAGGGATGATAAAAGGGATGAAAAATTTATATTATCTTTTTAAATATGGATATTATGTATATTTTATTTTTTCTACATATAAAATAATCTAAAATAGATTTCAACAAATAAAAAATGTAAGATAAAACAGATTAATCTCTAAATAAATTAAAAAAAAAAAAATACAAACATCGTGGGAAATTAACTTTGCAAGAAGCGCTTTTCTATTCCGTTTTAAAAAAAGATGGACAGAAGGGTTAAATTTAGATTTTGCTATTTCGCGAGAGTCAGTGCCGTGCCGATTGTCGCGGGAACTTTACTGGAGGGGGGCAAGGAGGGCATATCCACTTCCGGCGCAGCACCCACACGTCTTGGGCAGGATGAATCCGACGCGGGGCTTATCTTGCAACGTGTACTTTTATCTCGCGGGAAGCGGCTGGTCGTTGGCCCACACGGTGCTCGTTGATTTAACCGTTCCATTCATCGCACGCTGTTATACATGCGTTGTCGATGATGGCTTTTTTTAAAGCGTTTGGGGCTCGACGCGCTTTGTATACATACATTAATTAATCGATCGATATCACTGGCGGTTATCGAGCGACCGAAACTTCACGTAACTCTTTTCGAACAGTCTATTCCAGTTTGTTCCCGCAGGATCATTTCTCTAGATTTCCCGATAAGTGTCGTGAATTTTTAGAATCTCATTTTCACCTTTATTGAAAAAATTAATCTAAGTGTCATTTGTTATTGTCAGAGTCTAATATCATGGCGATTTGATTTTATTACAGCTTTTACGATTAATAAATTTAGCCGTAATTTGATTAAATAATTAATTACATGACACGATTAGTAAATACGACTAGTAAATATGTTTGATATTTGATAATATTAAAAATATATTGAAGAAAGATTTTTTTTCTTTCTTAAGAGAACTTTTTAATATTTTAAATAATTATATATTTCCAATCAATATATTTTCTACAATATAAAAGACATAAATTACTTCTAGCGATTGCATGCTTTAATTAATATATCATGATAAGTTAATAACTTTGTCTCGTAATTACCCAACTATTATATCGATCGAGAAGGGGAAGAGAAAGAGGGCAGAATAAGATGTCCTATGAGTATCGTTAATGGGGTCAGGTGCATTCGGTGCTCGTTCGTCATTGAATTCGCGCAACCCATCCCCTGAAAGATCCATACACATATAGGAACATACATATATACACACATATACATGTAGATTACATGCATATATATGACAGGATTACGTAAATGTCGTGTGACGTACAGTATTAAATTTAATCTCGTGGTCTTTGTATATAGGTACTGTGTGCGCTCTCGCGCATTTCCATTTATTTACATCGCAATTACTTTTGTCGCATTCAACCGCTGCAACTATGTGCGCAACAGATTTTTTATTCTTGGCTTTCTTCGAAATGTCTTTCATGTATCTTTCAGTGTATCTTTTGAGTTATTCATTTTTATTATTCTTTTTTTTATCTTGGTTGAAAAGTTTATCTCGTCAAGAAATAACATGAAATTTTTTACTATAAAAACTGCTCGCTAAAACTTGAAATTAAGTCAAATCATAATAAAAAATATAAATGCATTATTATATATATATATATATATATATATATATATATATATATATATAATGAATGAAAATTTAAAGATTATGAAATAAAAGAATTAAAGAAATGAGTGGATAGTAAAATGTAAAGAAAATAAAAATAATCAATAAACGAGAGGTTTACTTATCGATAACTTTAACATTGATTCAACATTGATATAACGACTCTATTTTTTTATGCATTTTTGTATTTAAAATAAGATAGATATATATTCAGGCTATCGTAAAAAAAAGAATATAAATAGGAAGTTTAGGAAGTTTAGGAAGATACGAGTCGCATTTGAAAGGTACAAACGCAATAATGGAACGAAAAGATAGACTTAATAGAAAGAAAGAGAGAAAGAGAGAGCTGCATCTTGAGTTCCATCTGCATTTTCATCCACATCAAACCTATCTTTTTTTTTTACACGGACCTTATGAATTTTCTCAACGACATCACGCTGTGAGACCCTTTGTTCAGCTTCATCAGGCAACACGACGAATAATCGCTCGATCTCACAAGGAGGACACGTAATTCTCTATTTGCATTTCCACGATCGTCCGTTTTAGTAGAATCGATTCTCACGTGTTACGGCAGAGAACATCGTTTATCTTGTCAATTTAACAAATCGCTCTTACCATTTTCGAGTGCACCGCGCGATTCCGGGCGGTACGTGTGTGTCACCCGCATACCCGGTTCGCCAACGCGCGACGACGGGCCCTCTGTTTGAGTGGGTGTGCGAAAGACAGAGAAGACAAGGAATGTTAGTATGCCTGGGGTTTTTAAGGATTTTTTTATAACTATTTTATAATCCCTTTATAACATTATATGTATGTATACATGACATATTTTAAAATAAAAATAATTTACAACATTTATATTGATATGCAATAACAATATTGATAATAATCTGTTTTTTTTTTGAAAAAGAAACATTTGTGAGAATTTACTATCTTTTGAAAAATGAATTATTATTGCAATGTAATTCGAAAATAAAAATACAGAATAGGAAGTGAGAAAGGAAAGATTGTATAATTAATATTAATGTATTAATATGCTTAAAATGATAGAAAAAGTAAGGCTGAGAAAAGAGTCAAAGAATCTTTGACGGTGTGATCAGTGTTGAAACGTAATTCTGCGAAAGATTTTTCGGGAGACAAGAGTGACAAATAAGTCCGCTCCATTACTCTGCTCTCTGGATTCCGATATTCTTCCGTCTCTCTCTTTGTCTCTTTTTATTATACAGGGTGATCTTGAAGTTTTCGCGTTGGCCGAAGTTATTTTCGCAATTATTTGAAACTTTGTATCAAATATCTTCTTGTGTCTAGAAAATATTTTTTTCATCGCAGGTTTGCTATAATTTCTTCGATAAATTATATTTAACGTTGCTTTTTTTCGATTATTTGATTTTTGACCTAATTTTTGGATAATATCGAAGTTTATTATTAGATGTATTTGAATTTCAATGATAAAAAAATTTATTTATTTATACTTATAATTTTTAAATTTTTATAACTTTAATTTGTTCGTTATTTATGCTTCAACATTGGAACAAACGTCACTCTTCATAGCTTTAACCGAACTTAGATTAAACGCAAGTAGATGAGTTTGGGACATCATGCATACAAATTAGCTGCATAACTTTGGTCTCTTGAGATTATCAGATATACTTGTGAAAGAGCACTAAATAGAAATGTCGTTTTTAAAATTTTATGTCTTTATTATTTTTATCAAATATTGTTTTATTGCTAATGTAATCAAAATATTTTTATTCAAATCGCATAATTATCACATAATTTATATATACAATATACTCGCTAAAAATTCTCATGATAAACAGAGATGATTAATTTAATAAATTAATTCAACAATACTCATTTACTCATACAAAAATCATTAATACAATAAAATTTAAAAAGTATAGACTTTGAAATTACAGTTTAATAAATATATAGAAGTATTTTCTTTTAATTATCACGCAATAATAAATACGATAACAAAATGTAATAATATTAAATTTAATAATATTTAATTTAATTTAACAATACAATAAATATAAATTGATAATAACAATGTCAGAATACATATAAATAAATAAATAACAATTATATTATTATTTTGAATATTACATACATATCAGATGTATTATAAATATTATAATTTATAATGTATTAAATGAAGTGAACAAGTAAAAATTGTTCAAAAATTGTTATCAATTTTCTTTAATAATTTTCATTTTAGCTTTTTCATGTTTCAAATAATTATGTTATGTGCTAAACAGATTATTCACGTAAATGTAAAATAAATAATCCAATTCTTCGGAAGAAGAAGCAATATATTTTGCTCAAAATAAGTTCATTACTTGCGATGATCGAGAATTGAAGCTCACATTTCTATTGTTTGGTCCAGCAGCTTCTATAAAGCAATATCGAAATAGAAGAGAAAAAAGAAATGGATTTTTAAATTCATCTTCTTTGAAAGAAAAAGACTCTTTCTTCTTCTCTCTTGCTTTCATTTTCTTCTCTCTCTCTTTTTCTTTTTCTCGTTTGGGTCGACCGGTAGCGAGACGAGGATAGATACTGGGAGTGGGAGGGCAATGGAGGGAAGGACCACAGAGTGGGCCCTCGAAGGAGTCGGGCGTCAGTCGCGCGGCACGCGGCGCACTGTTCGCACGTGGGTGTCGCTCTTTTTTCTCTCTCTCTCTCGTCGAAAAGGGTGCGCAAGTGTGTATTTGCGACCCTTTTGGGATTAACGCGATTGACCTCGCCGCCGAGAACAGGAAATGACGTCGTCGTCGCGGAGATGATAACGCGAATCGCACCGTTTGCAGCATTGTACGTCTTCGAGCTTTGTCCGAAACAGTTTCTCCGATGCAATTGCAACGTTGTCGAATGTGCAGAGTGTGCAGCACGGTCATTCTAGTAGCGACATACAGAGATCAGTATGACGATTAAATCCAGTGGCAGAGATTCCTTAACACAATATATAGTTTTGAAAAATTACTTTTTTTTAGTATAGTGTAAATTTAATATAAATTAATTTTTTAATTTGTTTACATAATCGTAAGATACGTAAAAATATCACGAGAACAACAATTAATATATAATATTTGTATAGTAATTAAAACAATAATTTTATAGAGAATTGATAAACAAAACTTTTAAATTTTATAAGTAAATAAATCTTTTGTTAAAGAAAAAACCTGGATAATCTTTGACAGAAATGAACGTTGCCTTTGCATCGAGATTACGAATGACTATTATCAGAAATAAATAAATTGTGTGCTTGTGTACATGTATATATGTACATGCATGCCTATATAAATGTACGGCAGAGAAGAGAAGGGCGGAAATGAGAGGGGAGAAATGTGCTGAATTTTTTGTGTCCTGCGTTGATATGTGTGTGTGTGTGTGTGTGTGTGTGTGTGTGTGTGAGTGAATGGGAGCATATGGCATTCAAATTTGACATCGATCTTTTTTCAGAATGGACGAATGGATATGTTGCATATCCTGCTGTCATATTTTCAAATCGCTAAATAAAAACCGAATTTAACTTTCAAAGAGAAAATAATTTGTTGGTGAAAAGAGTTTAGCTTTTATCAATTAAAAAAAATATAATAACGTATTTTTTGAACGCGGAATATTGTTTAGAAACTCCGCGAACACAGTAAATGGAAATTTGTTTCGCAGATTGAAAATAATGCAAAAAAAAAAATAGACAAAGTATGTATATAAATTTATTAGTAAGTACGTATCTATTAGTAAGTATGTATGTAAATCTATTTTTATAAATTTATATGTTTCTTTCATGATAAATTATATTGATGCCAAAGGTAATGAAAAATACATGTATTCCTCTGTATATGTATATGTAAAGAAATCAATAATTATCGTAAATTAAAAGCGTAAACTTGCTGAATTAAATTTTACAAACTCAAGCAAACTGTAAAATTTCGTTTAATGAGGTTAATTTTTAATCTGTTACCCTCCGCTTTATATAATATAATTTCGATTTTAAACATTATTTCAAATATATATCGTGATTAATTAAAAATTTGCACGGAACAATTGGGAATTTTATTGTCAAATTATTATTTAGTAAAAACAGTTTTATCGAATCAAGTAATAAATAACATTTAATCGTGCCAAGTCGTGAATTTAAACTATAAATAATCGAATAATTAATTTTAATGCGTGATGTGTCGCGAAAAATTGATTGAGACATTTTTTCTAAGCACAGTTTGAATGAAAAATCTTTCCTTTTTTCACTTAAGATCAAGTTATGTTGTAACGGTATCTTCGTTATGGCGCCTACGGACGAATCATCGGTGTACATCGATTCGCGCGAGACGCGATTAGCATATCGGGTGAATTATTTATATTAGTGTGCGCTGCGGAAAATCTCCAGTACTAGCCAGGTTGATTCATGCTGTCAGGTGCGCGCAATATATTACATTTCACGGTCTATATCAAGAAATGCATCTTTAATGCAGACAAATAGATAGCTCAATAGGAGCGCTGACGACCTATATCACGATATTGTATTGCTGTTTTTCAGTTTTGTTTATCGATTTTTAAGTGCTTGCTATAAGAAAATTAATATGGTTATAAGAAGAAAAGGTGATTCAACATCCTTGAAATATAATGGCTAAACGATTTGCTTGAAATTATAATAATTTTTAAATACTTCTTTTTTTCTTTATTTATTTTACGCGTTTTTTTTAAGCACTTTGTACTTCATTTCGCCCCATGCTGTTTTTTTATCGCGTTCACTCTTGTATTGTGGTTGCACGTAGTTAAATAATTGACCATTATCTTTTACGCAGAAAACGATATGGAAGGCCATTTTATGTTAAACATCGTCATTTCCTCTGGAATTATTTCTTTGCAATAAACTATTTTTTTTTCCGTAAATTGCATCTTGTCAATTGCATCTCTTGAATGTAATTACGTGTATAATTATAATATTATATTTGTTATTTATAGAGCATAATAGCCAAATTTTATAATAAAATATAATTAAATTGTAATAACGTGTCATACATAATATTATATTTAATTTAAATTATTAAAGATATTAGAGAAAAGTAATCTGTTTAATATATATTATATATTTTTTTTATTATTATTTTTAATTTTACACATTAAATTTTTATTTTATTTATCTTTATATAATATTATATGTTAATGTAATTTTTTTGCTACTTAAAATATCTTTAAAAAATATAGCTCTTTCTTTCTTTATGTAAAGTCGAAGTCCAACATTATAAGAATCGTCTTATGACGATTTGTGAGACTTTGCATGACATCACAGGATTAAAGCGCGAATATAGATTTAAGGCGATTGAAAAGCTACACAAACAAAAGTATTGCTATCTCTTTAGGGTCTTCGACCGATTCTTTCTCCTTGAATCCGCGCGGCCTTTTATCTGTTGTGTTTACTGCGGAAAGAAAGAAAGAAAGATTCACGTGTCAATGCCCTGATAGTGAGATTGCGCAGTCCATTCGATTGCTTCACCTGCACTTTTTTCGTCTACTGCCTTTGGAAAATTTATTCAACTAGAATTGTCGTCATTTTTCTAATTAAAGGGAAATATTACATTTTTATAAACTAGTTTCTCGATTTTTTTCATTTTTTATCTATAAAATTTTTGGCCAAGTTTGAATCAATTTTTTCCTAACGGAAAGAATAGAAATTTTTGAATTTTATTTTTGTAATATTTTTAAAATAGAGACAAAAGAAAGATCGAAAGATATATCTATAGTGTTTCGAAAATGTTCATTTTTCAAAGAGATTCTTAAAAAAATCTCCGTGATCGCGATTATATCCAAAATTGAAATTCAGTCAGAATTTGTTTGTCCTGTCGAGAGATCGATTCACGAAGACGGGAAAAATCGTAGTTAAGGACACGAGATGAAAACGCCGAGTATGTCGCAGGCGGACAGGCAACCATGCGGCAAAGAATGCCGGTGATTATCGAGACACGAGACGATGAAACGAGGTCAGCCCGTTCGCGTTGGCACGTTCCCCGGCGATAACGATTCTCTCGTTCTTTCGGTCCCGTATGTTGATCTCCTTCCGGTTTCCGGTCGGCTTCCCATTATCTCATGTCCTCGTTCCCGTCATTTTTCCAACTATCGGATAATGACAATCGTTACGCTCGATTTCGATCAATCGATGGATCAGCAGTGGCCTTCTCATTTTCACGTCTTTTGTAAAATTGTGAACCTTCGAGGTTTAATATGTTAACGATCTATTTATTACAAGATTCATTAAACGAATAAGAAACATAAAATATTATACAATCCAACACAATCGAAATAATTTTACATTTATTTTAATATAATTAATATTAATGTATTTAAAATAATTTAATGTTTGATATATTAAATTAAAAAATTATATACATTATTATCAAATTAAATAAATTGTACATATCAAAATTAAATAATCGATAAAAATTGTGAGATACCCAATATATGCAATGTTTTTCTAAAAAATTCTTAGAAAAATTTAGTACTATACATAATTTTACATATTTTTCCATATATATATATATATATATATATATTGAGATTTTATTAATTTTTTAAAATTAAGAAATATAAGAACTAATCAAATTTGATGAAATTTTTATCTTATTTAATCACTAAAATTTTTATTCCTGTTTTAGACCTTAAATGCGAGTAAGACAAAATAGATGGAATGAAATTCTCATCAGACGCGCGATTTTATCCGGTGTGAGACAAGATTTAATTATGTTTTCCTGAATTCTATTATCTACTTCCGACCGTCTGTTTAATATTCTCTGAAGGACTCAGTTTATCTTTGAATACGGTATAAGGGTTTTGAAGTTCTACGTCAATTTCGAAAACACATGCGTGCATGTTTCCTCAATAATAGAATAGAAGCAAACCTTTCTCCCTCTCCTTTTACTGATACATATCACATACTGTGCATGTTTACTTACTTTTTTGGATTATATCATAAATTCAAAATTATTAAATAGGTCTAATATAGTTGATTAAATTTTAGCAGATTTTCTGATTTTAAATACTAATCGTCTTAAAATAACACTATCGCAAGTATAAAAAATTGGTATAGATGTACATATTTTTAATTTAAAAAATATTTGTGATATATTGTACTTATTCTTTTATCGTTAGTTTAACAAAAATGTTTTATTTTTTATTTATGATTTAAACAAGCTTTTTGGAACACTTTGAACATGCTGTTTTGTACTTTACGTATCGATTACTTTTCGTACATATATCACATACATTCGATATATAGTGATCCATAAAAATTCATGAAATTCTTTCTCAAACGATTCCCTCTCCCGACCACGGTTGAAATTCAACTTAGTTCCCTCTCCTCCGCTGCCTCCCATATTTCTCAAAGGTGACGAGAAATCTGAGGTCTTCGGAGCCATTAAGCCCGGCAGTCGTTTATCGTGCGGAATACAAAAGAGCACTGTTTCGCGCGAGTCGTCGAATGGTTCTTCTGAAACCGTACTTGGAATTAAAGGGCCTGATGAAGTTTGCATACTTTTTGTCCCCTCCACTCAGACAGTTTCTGTCGAGGATAAATCTCGATTTATCCATGGTCTTCCGACTCTGGCGATATTAAACCAATATTTCTTTTTCTCTCTCTCTCTCTCTTCTTTGTCTCACAATAATGAATCTATAAGTATTTGATGTTCTACACGTTTTATGATTTTACCACCGGTTTTTTAATTAAACCAGATTTTAATTACGGATATAAAACTTTAATTTCAAATATAATCACCAAGTGTAGTTTAATATAATAAACTAACGTACATAAAAACTAACCTTTGCAAAGCTTTTGTAAAGTCTTATCTGAAAAATACAGTTTACATTAAAAACACCAGACCACATCCTTCTGTGTAAAAATTTAAACTATTAAAACATATATATATATTACGAATATTTGGTAAAAGAATTAAAAAATAAATCTCTTATATATCGTATTGATTTTTACAATAATATAATAAGTTTCGATGTGTGTGTGTGGTTTTTTTTTTTAACGAGCAAATATCACATAGGTCGGCGGATGGACGTGCCAACCGCTGGAAAGCCCGAATCCGGAGGAAAGTACGAAGAAGCCGGTAATCATCGCCGTCGTCATCATCGCCGCGGGCGGCGCAGGACAACTGAGTTGTCAAAAGTCGGCCGATTCGCGAAAAGGAAAAGGGAAAGGAAGAAGCGCGGTGCAAGTAAGTGAGCAACGACACGGAGCATCAGTTAATCACCGTCGTTGCGGTCGATCGAGGCGAAGGAAGAAGAAGTGGGAAAAAAGGAAGCAGGAGAAGCACACCCATCGGTGGGAGAAACGATCGGTGAAGGAGAAAAATCTCAGTTTGTCTCTGGAGATGTAGACGACGTAGACAACGTCCGATCACGTGAATGTGGCACAGAGAGTGATCGCCAATTCATTAATTCATTAATGGCATGCGGTAGACGCTAATCTCGATCGAGAAACGCCGATTACAGTGACATTTTCTTATTGGCGAATTACTTTTGCGAATATTGAAAGATTACTTGATGGCTCTTCTTCTTTTTTATATTTTATATCATTTGAGAGAATCTTGAGGTTCGACGCGGCATTTATATTTTGGATACTTCGCATTTTGCGAATAATTTGAGATTATCAGAGGATTATCTTACAATTGGAGGAATTATTCAGTGGAATTTCTGTTTTGGCTATTCTATGCTTTGATCATTCTGAACGGATTCTCCGAATCGTCCGGGTGGAATCTTCATTCCCACTGCGTCGTGTTTCGTGGGTAGAAGATCCTGAAGAGACTCGAGAGACCAGCCGGTGGAATCTTGATCTGTTCTACTTCGCGCGCACTTTGATTATTCCGAAGAGATTCCAAATTATTGATAAAATCTTCATCTTCGTTACTTGAATATTCCAAAGGGAGTCGAAGTGTCATTACTCACGGTGTGATCTCGTCGTACATTCAACTTTGACAGTGACAGTGCCTTAGTTTTTTTTTCTTTTTTTTCTTTTTTTTTTTTTAATCGTTGTTGAGTTTGTGATTTCGTGTTTGGGATTCTCGGTCGTGAAGAATATCGGAACGATATTTCGCGAGTGTTTCATCGGTATTGCATCTTCATCTTGGGGAAGCTGAACAGATGCATTCTGTTGCGAAGATGATGCGTCACGTCCTCATCGCTGCCCTTCTTGCTGTGCTCGTCAACGGAGCACCGAGATCATCGATCATCTACGCGGACGACAAAGTGGTGAGTGATATTATCCAGTTATCTACATTGATTGATTCTCGACAAAGCGGGAGCTAAAACATCTTTTGGCGTGACTATGTCACTCGATGAAATATGCTAACTGTTTTTACGGGAATAGTAATTGATTAATTATTATTCACGAAAAATCAGATAAGCCATTCATCAGCTAGAAAAATATTAAGAATTTTAGAAAATAAAATTAGTATAAATAAATTTTTTATCGATTTGCATTTCTCGTGTTTTTTAATGACAAAAAATATTTTTTATTATATTATTTTTTTAAAATATCTTTTCTTCATTAATTAATTTGTGAAAAGATAATAATTTTAAAATAAATTAAATAAATTTTTATAAATTATATTTTTATTATTAAATAATTAAATATCATTTTGTAGAGAAAAGGAGAATTTATTATAAATTATTTTTTTTGAATTTTTGTATTTTTAATTTAATGAACGTGTAATATTCGTATTTATCTCGCTGTTGAAAGCGATTTTTTATTTGGTAATATGATTAAGCATCTCGCTATGTTGACTAACAAAGTTTCATTTTGCACTGTTGGATATTTCACAATCGCGAACACCGAGCTATTCCGAAGTCAATTATAGTTGTGTCATACACGTAGCAATTATGATGGACTTGTTCTGGAATAATTTAAACGAAATTCGCGTGAGTAATTAATCAATTATTACTCACGAAAAGTCAAGTGAGTCATATTTTGTCAAAGGTTTGTTCGTACGTGAATGTATATTAATTTTATTAACGTTATTATAAAAAATTCATATCTGAAAAAGTCATATTTTTATATATTAATATGACATATGCATTTAGCAGAGATTCATGAGGTTTATTAGATTATATTTTTTTTATAACGCAACATATATGTTTCATGAGGTTTATTAGATTATATTTTTTTTATAACGCAACATATATATTTCAACTATAGAATATTTTATAGAATAGTATTGCGAGTATATATTACTTTTATTAAAATAATATTTGTGAATTAAATTATTCTGTTACATTTTATTTAACATCCTAAATATATATGTTTGAAGAAAATATAATATAACATTTTTTTTTTATTTTTAATTTGTTTTCGAATTCTTAGAAATTTATTCGAAAGCTTCAATTATTTTACTTTACCTAGCTTTTTGTGAATTGTAAGCGATTATTTTACGCACATACATTTTACACTGGCTTACATTTTGCGACCATGATGCCGGATTAGCTTTTCCTATAGAACGTCATTCGGGGAGCAATTTTAGTTCGTGTTTCAACAGTGAAGAATAATGGAGCCGCGGATATTGAAATCCACGGGGATTCAGATATAACGGCGAGTTTCGGAAGCGAGTTTCGACAATATTGCGCGGGTCAAATTTGGTGCGCAGAAATCATGCTCTGGACAGGATATTAGAGATATTCAATCGCGCGATATCGAATAGACAAGTTTTTAGAAAGCAGTATCGGAATAGTATCGGAATAACTGTGTTGACTTCAAGTTTATTCAGTATCAGAGTGAATCGAATATTTTTGTGACTCTAATAATATTTTTTGCATACATATGAAAAAATAATTATTATTACTTTAATTAATATGCATCACGTAATATAAATATTTCTATAAAATGGTAATTTTTTTTTTTTTTTAAATATGAGATATCATTATTTCAAGCGGTATTAAATATTTTGACGCTATTAATATTGATTCCCCTTAAAAATCTCTTTTTTTTTAATTAAAATTTTTATTAAATAAAATCTATTTGTGTGTATGTGTGTATGTCGAAGAGAAAGAATGCAATATTTTAAAGTAAAAAAATGTTCCTGTTTTTTAATTGTTCACGTGGAATAACAATTTAAATTTATAGATTTTTATGAAAAATATATATTTTATTTTTTAATTATAAATTGTTTATAAAAGAAAAAACCAAACATTTAAATTAGCCTTTTTAATATTAAATATAATTCTAAACACACATATATTAAGAGTTTATATTAATATATAAATATATTAAACAATAATATTTTATTGAATTTATGTTTTTTTAATGAATGAAAAGGTTATCTAGATTTATTTTTTTGAAATTAAAGATATCGATAAATATCTAAACGAGCTGCATGTATTTCTCTTGTATGTTTTTTTATTTTAGGCGTCAAGAGTAGATTATTCTGAGTGTTTTTAGTCTTTAGTAGAAAAAGACGGTCATATCCCCTTTAACCTCGCTTATCTGCGAGCATCGATCATATTAATTCGTAAAGCTACACGCACGCAGACGATGCTTTGTAATATGCTCGTATTCATAAGGCACTTAATATCAAGCAGAAGCTCGTAAAGTTGACTGTGGCGTTATACCATTACGTGTATGAGTGTATGGGATACCCCCGCGATAGCGTCTGGGACGCCCTGTGGGATTTGCGGTTCTACCAGAGACAGTTCCATAGTTTTCGTCGCGCTGTAACGTTCCATTACCTTAATACATTATGAGAATTGCCGTTGAAATGACTCACAAACATATCTACGTGTGAATAAAATTTTGATTATACTTACAAAATTTTTATGAATAAGAATTACATGCGAATATAACGCGAATGTGTAATATTTCTATTTATTTATATACAAAATTGGAGGCACTGTTTTAATTTTTAATTTCTCATACAAAGCTCTCATATATATGATAATCATAAATATATGTTATTATGATGATTTATGAAGAAATGGAAAATTATAAAAAATATGTAAATGAGGAATTATTTTCTCTTTATATTTCTAACATAGGGAGTAAAAACTGTTTTTGTGTGTGGGTAGGATCAGATCATAATGTAGGATCGATCATAAGGATATCTTTGTATTTAATCATTCTTTAATAACTTTGTTCAATAGAGAATGGTTTTTAATCGAATATAATTATATTTCGCGAAACGAAGGGCAGAAGGAGGGATACATTGACAATGCAGAAGTAGGATACCTCTGTCGCTAAGTCGGTCGCTTGGGAATTAATGGTACGCTGCGTTCCGCGGTATTAACTTTTTCCGTGTGGTTTCATGCACAGCTTTATTGTACTAATGACTGCCAGGGGACAACGAGCTTAGTGCCCGTTACGTATAACAAGTATATTTCCTTTTTCTGCGCACAGAAAAATATTTTTTCCATTTTGTCTCGTGCATTTTTCGCCGTAGACTCATTAATCCAATTGGCGTCTCGTCGGAGGTACATAGTGGCTTATACATTTGCGTCCATGGAATAATTATTCGCGTGAATTATCAAATTTCATTTCACCAAATTGCAGATGAAACGCTCGATTTTTCAATTGTATCGGGCGGATGATAAAGAAAAATGTAGAAATACATCGAGCAGTTTTTTTTATTCAAAGCTCAGGTCTAACTAGGAGAATGTAATATGTCGCGACGAGTTAACATAGGTCGGCAAAAGAATTAATTATACTGTGTGACGCCTTAGGGTCTTAATACACTTTCGTGTTTTTTTTTCACGAAAGAGACATATACATAATTATATTTTTTAAATTTATTTTAAACTGTCTAATGTAATTTACCTACGTATCTCTCAAGCATAATTATAATACATTTTAATTTTAATATTAATTTAATGTCATTTTATATATATAAAAAAAAATCTCCATAAAAAAACACACACGCACACATATATATTGCACGCATTTTTTTAATAATCTACTTTTCTCGCTATAGTTGAAAAAATTCTTTATCATTAGTTTTTACTACATTGCTATGTTCATTATATGCTCACGAAGGCAGATGCATGATTCAATTCATTTCGCGAAATGAGAAACATCGTATTAATAATAGCTAGTGAATGTTGTAATAAGCTTAACAGTAAATTACGCGGGTTATGTTGTCGAAATCATGATAATCATGATATCAAAATTCAAAATCATGTATAATCTTCTGATTATATCAGTTGGAGCAAAATATAATAACGTATAATAACTCTGCAATAGTAGAGGATTATATTATGTTAATAACTTAGTTTTAGAAATTGCGAGAAAAAACGCAAATTTAACTTTATATTTGATCAACATAATAATTTAATAATTAATTTACGTATATTTTATTAAATTATATTCAGATTGTTAAAGAGAAAGAAAAAGAGAGAGAGATTTTTTATTTAGATTAATATTTATTAAATTATTATAAGAAGATTTCAGCACGATATTTAAAAACATAATTTAAAAAGAGAAAATCAAATATATATTTAATTGAATTAACTCGACTTTAATTTATATTTATATTTATTTTATTTGCGCAGACTTTGATACTTTTTGAAGATTTAATAATTAAAATTTTTGTCAGAAATAAAAAATAAAGTAAACTAGTATTTATATAAAATGTTTTACATGCGCTTTATTACAATGCACTTTCCATAATGGTTTCGGAACGCGAGGAAATTACGGAAAATACATTCCAACCATCGTCGGATACGTGATCCGTGCGGTTTATTTCCGGCGAACATAGTGCGCGACACACGTTATACCTTCGTTTCTCTTCATGTAACTGGTGCGAATATTTCACATGGAATATTTCGTTAAAACCCCACGTAATGGCTGCTGTGCTAAAAGTTTCGGATTTTTCTTTTTTTTTTTTTGTCAGATTCTGCAAGAAATTAACATAATATTTACACTGTGATGACATTTTGCGCCATTGATCCACCTGGTTTTGTATGAACTTAATACAAAAAAGAAATGCAAAATTAGATTAATTCATAATTTTGTTCTCTCTATCGAAATTTGCTTTAATACATTTCAATTACATTGTGAAATAATATTGATATATATCAAGATTTTTTCTCAAATATAAAAAGCATTGAAAAAACCGAAACAAAAATATTTGTTTGAAGAATGTTTTATATATATATATATATATATATATATATATATATATATAATTTTAAAGAATTTATTTTAAAAGTAGATAAGTTAATTAAACAAATGAACTTTAGTTTTACGGACAGAAAAGAAAATTATTTAAGTAATAATATGTAATAAAAGAAATAAGATAAAATAGCTAATAATTAATATTTTAAAATTAATTTTGTAGTAAAACGAATATCACATACATTCCTAAATTTCATACATGATGTTAATATAATTTAACATCAAATTGATTTTCTTAGATTTTCAATATTTTATCAATTTGAATTGATATGTGATATTTTGAATGTAACAATAATTCTTGAATGCATCTCGTATAACTTATGCGCATATCAGAGAATACTAAAGAATTGCCCGTCTCGCTGCATTGATCGATATCGCGAATCTAATTATTTTGAAAGGTCCAGTCTCGCAATACTTGGTGCAGTCGCAGCATCGTGTGTCGGAAGAAAACGGACGCGAAGTCGTATTGGGAATATCGCGTTATTCTGACCCTCTCCGACCGAGAAGAGAGAGCGCGTTATCTCGCTGCTACGAATGGAAAATTGGAAAAAGAGACAGAGGGTGTTTCTATTCGGTCGATTCGCCCAACAAGCCCCAACAGATCGTGTTATTTCTGTGTTCGCTTGCTGCATTTGTTTGCATTCTTCGGCGGGACGGCAAAATGAAATGCATCCCTGTCGGTACGCGCCGTACATTCTTTCTCTCTTTCTCTCTCCGACCGAGTTTCCCCCGAGTGAGTCAATACTATCCAGATAGTTGGAACGAGCTCTACATTTGTCTCCGGCTATTGTGAAATTCTCACGGCGGAATCTTCGCAGATCGGGGCAAATCGCATCAGCGAGAAATGCAATTTACAAAGAGTGACGCAAACAAAGGGATTCGCTTTTGTTCTTTAAATGGTTGAGCGATTTATTACGAGAGAGCTAAATTAAGTACGAAATTGTATTGAAATGAATATTCGAGTAGTAAATATTTATTTAAATTTTTAAACGAATTGTGATTGGTCTGTAATTATCTGTGTTGCGTGTATCTTTAAATAATCTCTCAAAATAATTATAAAAATATAATGTTTAAATTATGATTTATGCGAGTTATTTTTGATATCAGAATTAATATTACGGGGGCAAGTTGTAATTTTTTGAATCCTTCGCGTTGTGACTTTCCATTTGTTTGCGGCTGATTAAGTGCAACACTCGTCGCAATCCGGATGCGCGGGACGTTTCATTTTCCATCGCGTTTCCGCATCCGCTCGACGGCGCGCATTATTAACTTTCCTATTACCTTCAAAATTTCTACGCACTCTTGGCTGTACGCATATATTAACTTCCGCTACCGTGTCCGTTTATTATGTGTTTTGTGGCGCGTCGAGAGACCCTTTTCTCTTTATCCTCTCTTTCGCGCTACAGTCAGAGTGCAGTCATTGCCGTTTTGTTTTTCCGATATTCTGCCGCGATTAGAAAAGATTCTCCATTCAATAAATAATCGAGTTGAAAAATTATTCAATAGTCGAAATTACGTTCAATGTTTTTCCTGTTGCGAAATTTCACAATTTTCTCAATATATTTACACATTTTTGCATTTAATAAATATATATTGTATGTATAATCTTTTTATCTTTCTATTTAATTATATTACGCATCTTGAATGTATAAACACAAAGAAATTTAATATTTGATCATCTCTTGGTCTTTCTTTTTTCTATGAAATCTTAAGTAACAAGATGAAAAATTCTCTTCTCAACACATTTTCCTAAATTCAATTTTTTGATTTAAATCCAATTCTTTTGACAGCACTCGAAAAACGCAAAAGACAAGAAAATATTTTTCTTTTAACAGCGGATTAATGAGTTTGCGTTTCTCGACTCGCCCGCGATATACTTCCGTTCAGAAGCGTCGCAACATCACGAGATGCATCCGCATCCGTTACCAGTTCTCTCGGAAGCTCCTTCGCGAACTTCTTTGGGCTGTGTATATGGATGTAGATGGAAGTCGGAATTAACTGTCGGGCATAACTTTGCGCGCGCGAATAATTTGCAGAAAGTTGGGATGTGCACGCGATCTGCTTTAAGAGAACGCTATGATCGCAAGCGTTTTCGCTGACGAACGCAACGGCAAATATAAATACGCAAACGAGCAAACGATGGGTAAATCTCGAGCCGGGATTTACAGAGAATTTTCTTGTATGCATGTTTAATGTTTGATATATGGAAATTTCGTTCAACTTGTTTGAAATTAAGAAGCAATAACTGCTTTAATCTTAAATAATCATAGAGTCTCTTAAAACTATTATAGCAATTATAATCGAATATAATTTTATAATATAATTTTAATCATTAGAATGAATGCTTAATTCCTTAAAGATGACAGACTAGTATCACCCTCTTGTCTCGTGTTTAATTATTATCATAATCGGAATTATCTTAAATTAAAAATATTACTGATAATTTTATCGTTTCATAATGTTTTATTAATTTTGGATAATTATAATTATAATTTTTATAATTATAATTTTTACGCAAATCGTATGTCTATCTTGAGTAAAATGATAGCAATTAAAAATTGGGAAATTTAAATTTTTCCACTACGCCTAAAACTTATGATTCCGTCTTATCATGTGGCTTACGCTTTAGGACGTGTCTCAAATTAACAGCGACTCGTATCTCGCCTGACTTTTTGCGTGCGTACGTCGCGGGTTACTATCGCGCGTGTCTCGCTCCATTCGTGCTATATCGCTCGTCTAATACATACCTCGGTATGTCGTGCAGACACGGGGTGGATGACTAAGAGCCGCACGGTCGATCCCAAAAGTCGCTTCAGCTTATCGACTACACACGCGCGTGCTGCACGCGTATTTGGAGCGTCGCGGCGCCTGCGCCCATCTCTCCCCTTCCCTCGCCTACACAAAAACCCGTCGAGTTCGTGTTCCCACCTCTTTATGAAAATCCACCCTCGTCCTCGAGGAATGTTCTACGAAACATCAATGATAATACTAAATAAAAAAAAATCACGCAACGTGTTTCCTCGTACAAACTTATTATATGTATATTACATGAATGGAAGCGAAATTATTGTATACTTGTAAGAGAGAAAAGGAGAGAGAAAAATATCATGTTTATTAAATAATTATGACAGAGATATGAACGTATCGAAAAATAAGGCGCTAGATTTTTTTTATTTAATATTTCTTTTATTGTATTAGATTTCCATTTGAATAGATAGTATTTTTATGTGCAGGAGAATTAAAATAATTATGAAGAGGGATAAAATTTATAAATAAAACTATTATACACAAAGTCAAAATTAAAGATTATATAAATATGAAATATTCAAATGGTTTCATGAAGGTGTTTAAGGATTAAAGGTGAAGGTTCTTTGCAAGTCAAATTAACCAGAGAATTCCGATATTGCAAGAATATACGGGCAAATATTATTTGCGATATACATAGATATTTTTACATTGTCGTGTAGAGAGAAACTCGTTTAGCGATCAACAAAGAGGAATAACGAGGGAAACGTCTCTGACATTTTTGAGTCACTTCGAAAGCTCGCTTTTGCGAGACGTAATGCATGTGATTCCAATTGAAGCCATTAAGTCGAAAAGGGTTGAAAGCACGTTGGATCTCGGGGAGAGCGAAAGAGGAAAAGAGAGAGAAAGAGAGAGAGAAAAAGAGCTTCCGATCGCGCCAAATGACACGTCGTCTGTTGAAAGTCTGTTTGACAGATATACGCGATCGCAAGCAATGCCATCCTCTTAGTCACTTTAAGCGAACATATCACAACACGACTTTCGACATTCTCGACGAACATTTCATCCTAAACGCGGCTACATTTCTAGTTTCTAATTTATTATACGTAACGCATGATTTTATCGAGCCGTTAAATCAACTTTCTAAGAGTCAAACCCTCATTTTGTACTTAGTATTAAAGTAATACGTAATACAAATGGTTTCTAATACGTAATATAAACGGTTTCTCGAGCTTATAGCTCTTAATTTAGCTCTTAGTCATAAGCTCTGTTCATTTAATGCTGAAAGCATTTGTATGTAGGATCTTGCATGGAATATAATTGTTTGGATAATTAGTTTTGGAACGAGCAATTTGTTAACGCGCACAATTAAATATGCGATATAATAAACGCATTTACATTTTTTGAAATTTGTAGAATTCCATGTCATTATAAAATCATAATTAAATTTTGTTGTAATTAAAATTATGATCGGTATAAAGAGATATAATTATTTTTTTTTAATTGTATTATTTATAAATTTATTGTTTAGTTGAATATGTTCTAAAATATATAAGAATAATAAAACTATCTTTTTTCACATAATAAAACGAGAATATATTTTTATCAGACTGGTCAATTATAGTTAAGAGAAATTAAAATATAATTGACTATTGAAGTTAATGGATTATTATTGGCAATTCAGCTTAATCTTTTGAGATCGAATTGGAGCGATGGTTAAGTGTACACAAGTGATTTCTGAGACGTGATATCGAGGGGTTAATCGATAACTTTGTCGGAGGTCACCATTAATCACGTTAAAGACGTTCTCGTGGCGCGGCGGGGGCTGACACCCTTCGCTTTTGCTTTCAAATTATTAAAGAGCAAACCCTCTATCGTGATATTGTGTACTTGGGTGACGCAATTATAGGTTTACTGTTTTTCGGATATTCAACTATCATAAACCGATGTCAAATTTAGCGTACAGTACAACACTAATAATCGTCAACTTTACGAACAAAACTAACATATTTAGAGACTCTTATTTTCTGAATAAATTTTCAAATATGATTAACAAATCATAATTAAGGGAAATTTAGTAAAATATTATATTTTTTTTTTTTAAGTGCATTTTACACAAATTTTCTTGTAAAGTAAAATAAGAGACTGCAATCTTACATATTTACTTTACATGTAATTGTTGATCTAAGTTATTTTTTTTGTTACATTTATTTTATAATAACGGCAAGCAATTGCGGATTTGTAAATTAATTTTTAACCTTCTTGAAATATTGCATAGTATATACATTACTCTTAATATATAATATATATAAGGAATATATCTAAATATATTCATAATATATATTTGTTGTATTAACTATATGATTTATGCTATACGCTTATTGTATATCTTATTACTTGTTTTTCTTTTCTTTTCAAACAGAATATGAAATTGATTCTTTCGTACTGGAATAATCAAGTATATGCTTGAGAAAATGAAGGAGAAGGTTATTCAAATATTTGTTTAATCTTTATGCTTCTGAATAATAGCAGTTAAGGCAGAAAAAATATACGCATATATACGCATCTTAAATATTTTTTCTTGATTTATAAATTAATATTTTTAAAGCATATGTAGCCAATAATTTATAATATCTGTATCTTTATAAACATACGCATATATAAAAACAAATATGATATATTATATTGGCATATTACCAATCTGAAGCATAGGTTTATTGGCGTCAATATTTACTTTTCGTCAGCAGCATCAGAAGCTTAAAAAAAAAAAAAAAATATATACACATACTCGTAATGATATATGACATTTCTCTGCTTTCAAGCCTAGATATCGACTGCTCTAATTTCGTGATATTGACATATTACTACTCCGAAGCGTATTTTTTTTTTCTGAGTCTCGAACGACGTCGGCCTCGTCGCTCGAAAGCGAGTACTTTATCAAACGCCGGGGACCTTACTTCGAAACCATTAAGCCGGGCATTTATACGCGATTGAGGTCGTTAACTGCAGGAAGCGTCGGCTGGCGCGCTTAAACACAAGACCGCGAGTATGTGTCACGATGTACGTACGTTGCGTGCGTGCGTGCGTATGAACGTGCGTGCGGGCGTTGTCTTGGTCGTCGATGATATCCAATCATGATCGAAGGGACTTGGCTTCGCGGAAAAAGGGAAAAAGTCGCGCCATTAACGCCCACGCGGTTATCGGGTTCGCGCATGTCTAGACGCCAATCAAGGGAATATGTGCGTATATTTTGTTCTTGAATCTTGTTTTTTAAGCGAGGGAGAAACGCCACGGAGTGACGCCACACATTACGAGCGATAATTTATCGCGCGCGGATGCAACGATGCGTTCGTCGCATCTCGGCAGATGCTGCCGGCGCCGATCGATCAAGTAATTACCACAGTATTTAATTAAATGTCCGTGATGTGTGGATTTATGTCTCCCGAATCCTATTATCTACTCGCGAACTCATGTTTTCGGGTTCGAGTTATTTGAAAGTTGCATTGACTGTGAAACGTCATTTGTTTTGTTATATTTTGTTATATGTTTGGTCAAAAAGATTTTTCAAAATAATAAATACAATCATAAATAAAAACCAGTGAACGAAAACAATTGATTAAATTTAAATTTAATTTAAAATTTAATATTTTTCTGTTTTTTAAAATTCTATATTTACCTTTTATATATTAAATAAAATTTAAAATATAATAATAATTAAACAACGTAAATTATTAATTAGAAATATATAGGATCTTTAAAAGATTCTCTCTAATGTATAAATAAATTAATTAATAGCTTATAAAATTAAACATAAACATATCTATTTATATAATTGATTTTTAAATTATAGTTGAGGTCTCGAAATTTATATTTATAAAAATTAAATATGCGACTATTATTTTTGAAATTTTTGAAAGACGCGTTTTTGAAATGAATTAAAGAAAGAAAAGCTTCAATGGAGAAAAGGCTTTTTGTAATTACTCGATGCCTGATTCTGATTGGTTGATATAATTTCTTGTCGTTGCGCGAATTGGCTTGCGAGAATATGCATTGTCGGCGCCATGCAATTACAAGTGTCATCATACTTTTGATTATTAATTTCTTAGATTTTTCGGACCTTATAAGCGATATTTTTTTTCACACTCATTTTTAGTATTGCTTTTACGCAATTTTTCGAATTTTTTAAATTTCCATAAATGGAGGAGTTTTTTCACATGTACATTTCTAATAATGTATATGATACGTTCAACTGAAACGTGGATTGAAGGTCGTTTTTCCATAAGAATCAGTTTCAGTTAAACGTACCTAATACTTCTTTGCAATTTCGCGCTCATTCTCGCAGAATTCTCGCCGCGTTTTCGCCGTTTCAGCTTTTCTCCTCGGTCGTGAACCAATCGTGCGTAAGATCGCGATGCGTGCACAGGCGTGACTGGCATCGCGCACGAAGCCACCGTTGATTCCTCGGGATGACCGGTCGGCATGCCGTAATTAGTAACACATGTGGCGAACGCCGTGAGCAACCCCACCCATCGATAGATCGTGCCAACGCTCTCTCCGATCGTGCCACATTGTAGATTCAGAGACTGTACTCAGACCACATCGGGTGATTGCTCGATGAACTGCGCGAGTTTGTAAAAATTTACAATAAAAGACATTAGAGATATATGACATTAGATTAATGTAACAGCAGAAGTTATTAATCTTCATGGAAAACGCGGAAGCGTATGTCTTATCGCACATGATAATATTTAAACTTGAAGCGTGTAAGACTGATAACGATTATAATTCGTAGAAAAAATATCTTTTTATCTTACTTAGACAGTTTGCTGTATTTTTTATGCTCGTAAATATATTTTCATTACGTTTCTCAGCATATCATTCGAGCAAAAATTGCAAAAGTAATTACATTTCAATTAGATGGGCTAATTATCCGCGCACGGTACACTACATCCGGATAATTCTGGCGAATGATCGGCTCGAAAAACGGCATTTTAAGTCTTCCTGACGATTATCCTTGCAACCGTGATGCCAGTCTATAAAAACGACGGTCGCCTCTCTCCTAGCCGTGCAGCTGTTCTCGTCGTCGTGTATCTCAATTAACGACGAGTGTCCCGTTCATTAGTCATCCTCGGTTAGGTAGACAGACAAGGCGGATGCACAAAGAACATCCGTTATGGAAGTCGTTTCGATGAAAGTCATCGAAAAATATCGTGACTCGTTCATTCGTGTTCTCCGTGTCGTACGTGACATTTTCCTATCCCCAAAATCGCGCGACCGTGCTTCTCTTTCGCCGAGATTCTCGAGCGGAGAGCTTCTTATCGGCAACGAGACCGGATTGTTTAATTTTACATACGGTCTATGATAATTTGATCGCCGACTCTTCGTATGAATCATTCATCAGCACAGACTATTTGCAATTAGAATGAAATATATAGTACAGTTTTAATATAGGAACACACTGGAAGGCATTAAAAAACGTAATAAACATTCTAATGAGAAAAATATCGCAAAAAGTGCGCTAAAAATTAGATTATTTAATGAATTTAATGATTTAATACTATAAAAAAGATTTTTGAAAAAATTATATTGTTATGTAATTGATATTTGATATAAATAAAAATGTATTAATAAATAAATTGATATTTATTATACATTTTATAATTTTCAATTATACATTTCTCTTAGAAATAATATCATTTTTAAATAAATATCTCAATGTCGCTATGATTGAAATAAATTAAACGATGAAATAAATTAAACGAGATGAAAATTTGTACAATCTTGGATAACATTAAGGAAATACGTTTGCCGTGGTTTTCGGCTATCCGATGACGTCACCATCGCGCGACGCCCTCCTTGGCGCCGTTACACATATATAAATACACGTATACACGCAGATACATGCATCCACACATGGGTGCGCATATGTACGTGCACGTGTGGTGTATGTGGGGCAAACAAAACGCTCCAAGGGAAGCGAGCTGACGCCATCAATTTCAGCCGAGCAATTGAGGGTGTAGCCGCCATCGTCGTCACCACCCCGTTGCTGCGCCCTCCGTCGTCGTCGTCGTCGTCGTCGTATCTCTTTGCACCCTCTCTTCGCCTCTTCTCCTGTATATTCGCGTTTCCGGCAAACAAATATTTACAAGCGTCGAAAACGAGCCGCGATAAGCACGCTCGATGCATTCGAGCCGCAAGGCTAATTAAACGTAGAAACGTGATACAATATATTGTATATTTGGATATTAATTCATATACATAATTAATATTGAAATTTTATTTCTTCTCGATATTTTTCTCAGCGATATTTGGCGCGGTGAAAATAATTACTTTTTATTATTTTTCGATATATTATTTGTCTATTGTTTTTTTTTTTCAGTTTGACCGTGTATTAAAAGTTATGAGTGAAGAAAGAGAGGAAGTGAGGGAGAGAGAGGGGCGTCATTGAAAATAACGATTGTCATAAATTCATTAATACGCCTGCGGTTTCCTGTTAGCAGCGTGCTGTTTTATAGACCGCGTTGTTCTGCGTACTGTTGCATCCGCGTAATTCTTATTTATTATAATAGTTCTACACGACGATTGACGTCAGGGAATCTTTTGCCGGCCGCACTTGACGCACATGCCGAATGATTTTGAGCGCGGTTTTAGATTTCCCTTCCGTTTTCTTCGGAAAAACCAACGATCGAGATTACGAGAAACGTCAAAGAAGGAAAGAGCATGAAGTGAACGTTAAAAGTTTGATTCTTTTCTATAAAATAATACGCCGCGCGCCGTCTTATCGCTTATCTTTTATCACGTAGCTATTGTCTTCTGGAAGATCATTTTAATGCATCCAAAATTATTTAGATAAGGAACATGTAATGATAGGATCGTCAAAACTTTTCGCGAATTGTATTATCGAGTCTTTTATTTATATAGATATATTAATATAAAATATATAATATATTCTTGAGTCTCATATTAATTTAAAATGCACTAATATAGAACAATATATATAACATGTAATCAATACATGCAAATTTAATAAAGTCTCGTTGCCTGGATTAGTTTCAAACAGACTTGCAGATATCTTGTATCGGACAAGTTTTATGAAAGAAAGTCGAATAGTTGCAACTAGGAAGGTCGAAACTTCGCCAACGTAGTATCTCACGCTAGAGTTCAATCAACGAGTTTGCCGAGATCTCATCTCGTCGTCTCGTTTCTCACTGGCGCGAATCGATCCAAAATGTGTTAGAACGACGTGCTTCGCCGGATTCTCGTGGCAAACTTTCTATTCGCACAACTTCTCTCTGTCTCTCTCTCTCTCTCTCTCTCTCTCTCTCTCTCTCTCGTTTAATAATCTGCGACAGGATGCTAGTTTCGCCTCCGGGTCATTTTGATTATCCGAGATTAGACTTACATGGCGACTTAGTTGATAGTAGAGTCGATAATATTATCATAACAAGAAAAGTTTAGATCTCTACTGTATATTTGAAACACGAAAGATTGTATCACATATATGATCTTTACTTAGTGATGATAATACGGTCTTTTGTAAGCTCAGAATTAAAGATTAAAGGAATTTTTAGCTTTTCCCTCACAAGCATTTCGTTTTTATTTAAATTATTAAAATCTTTTTTCACTTCTCACACATTTAATATTATTTATATATATTTTAATATAAGCAATAATACATATATATATTAATAATATTACACATATAAATTATATTTTATAATGCATGTTATCAAAAATGCAGGTTATAATAAAGATTTGATTTTTGGTATTATAAAAAAATCACATGAAACCAAAAAATAATTATTTGATCGCGTTGTTATCTGATTTATCTAATATGATTTATTATGATATATTTTCTTCGTTTGTCAGATTTGTTCGACATGACTTGGTGGGATCATTATCTATAATCTCTTGTATAATAATAATCTGGTTAATAATACCGTCGTTCTCTTTTGTATCGCATGATATATTCCGCGGAAATTTCCACTTTTTTTTTTTCATCGGTGACAGCCTTGCAAGGATTCTCGGTATGCCTTTCGCGCACACTCAATTTTTAATCGTCATGTAGTTTCGCAACGCTAAGTGGAGGCTGAGGACGAGTGAAGGCAAGTTGATTTGATCGCCTCGCTGCCATAAAGCACGTCTCGTCTTTTCTCGACCTTCTCCTCCGAGATTGTATTTTCTACTTTACTAGAGTAATCTCGATTTAGTCGTAAATCTCTTTCTATAAATTGTCTAGAAACATTTCTAAATAAATTTCTATCTAAATATAAATGAAACAAATTTAACTAATCTGCAATTTTATAGATTTTTATATAAATCTAAGTAATTTGTATAAAGATTATAAATGGATTGTTATAAATATGTAGATACGTGTAATATTTTAAATAATGTGTAAATATTAAATCTTTTTATACATCCATATAAATTTATATATAATACTTATAAACTTGTATTTATAAATGGAGATTGCAGTATTTATTTCTTTTTTAATAAAGTATGAGTGTCTACTCATCGCGCTCTTTGTTTATTGCATTGTTACTTTTTGTGATTGTTTTGTCGTGAAAAATTGAGCTTTGTTTTGTAATGCTATATATAACAATGATTTTCTTCTTTTTCTCGTATCTGGTCGATGTTGTCGCAGCAGTTTTGCAGTCGCTTTTCGAATATTTTCCAATAACTTGCCCTTTGTTATTGCAAAACTTTCTTAGGATATTCGGATACTCGCTCGCTGCAAAACGCTGCCAAGTTTCTATGGCTGTCCAACCAAAACTTTGTAATTTCTTAACGGTAGAAAAAGCTTGTTTGCCGCTTTTTCATTCTTCGCTCAAAGGTTTTTATCGACGAAATTTTACTGCAAAGTAATCGAACTGCAAATTAATTAATTCTTAATGATCATTCACTGCAAACAGTTTGCTGCCAGAAGTAAACAGAAACTAATTTCAGAAATGTATGCATTTATTTGAACTTCTTTAAAATATTTTTATTTTAAATATTAACTTTATCTTTTAGTACTTTACGTAATAAGGCTTTATTTTGATATTTAATTTAATATCAAATAAATAATGATATAAATTTATTAAAAATGCTATTAAAATCATGAAAAAAATAATACAATGATAATAAAATTAATTAAATAAAATAATAATAAAAATTAAAAAAGAACCAAACGAGAAATTAGTGAAAAACGAGAGATGTATAATAAATAGTTACTTCAATTTATCGCACAGCTGTAATCAAAATCTGCTCGTAAACTTTTCTCGTTCTATATTTTGATATGATTTCGTAGCGTCGAAGAGGAAAACTTGTTTGGAGAAGTAATTCTTGAGGAGGCCGCATGGCGAAGACTTGAAATCAGTTTTATGCGCTCGTGATGTAGTTTATCGTCGAATAATTCTGTCTTTTGCACGCGTATCCGCATCCGAAAGTGCACGCACTCGCAAACTCTGATAATGGCATTGCGAACTTGGGCATGATCGATTTTAAATTAAGTTCTCACAGGATTTTCATGATCAACGATTAAGAAAATGCCACGATGTAAAAAAATGGGATTAGTCCTTTTATACTCCTATCGTATCGAATAATATGCACTCGCTGCGCGACATTTTTAAAAAAATCTAAATTTTACGTGTATATTTATGCGTATATTTTTCATATTTTTTATGTAATTATATATTTAAAAGGAAAAGATATTGGGAAATCATATATTTTTTATTAAGTATTGATTATTCCAATGAATTTTGTAATCTTCTTTGTTAGAGACTCGTGAGAGTTAAATGACTGTCTCGATGCCACTTCGATCTCTTTCACGGACTGTAATCTCGACAATCTCCGCGACAGGAGCATTCGATTATCCTCTTTTGCCTCTTCTGTACGGTGACTGAGGCCTCCTTCGGCGACGGCAATCTTTTCGAGATGCATAATCGCGGCTTAATGATGCTCGAATAAGGCGCGAACATGTTTAAGGTATGCGGGTCAGTCAAGAGAGCAGTCGCGAAAACTACTTCAAAACCTGTTTCTTTGTTCTAAGATACTCTTTAACACATATTCAAATTAAGTTTTATTAAAAGCTAAATGTAAAAACATGAAAATTTTGGATTTGTGTAAATTAAACTTATAATATATTCGTTTTATTATTTTTTTTTTTTAATTCTAAATTAATTATGATGAAAGATCTCACTTTTATTATATCGCTGTAAACGCATGATTATATGTGTATAAACTAATTAAATCAATGACAACAAATAACATTTGACATTTTTCTTTACATAACATTGTACATTGAAATCAGTCAAGTCATTTTCGCCGAAGCATGTGATTTCGTTACTACTGGAGATACAATTGGCATTAATAATACACTTTTAGAAAGATAGAATTCATATCTCTTTTATACAATCAAAAATTGTATTAATTTTAGCTATACGAATGTGATTAATATTATGTTAGAAATAGTTATGTGATTACATTCACATCTTGTATGTATAGATATAATTGGCACATGTGCAGTTGCATTGCAGGCGTATTTAATGTACGCATGATGCAACACCTAACTTTAACAGGAGGCATAGTTAAGCATTCCGTTTCCGGCCGTTGTTGCGTAAACTCATCTCACGTTTCGTTTTTCCACCAACTGCGCGTTGCTGAAAAATAATTAAATTATGCAAGTTAACGAGTAGGTGAATCTCTCTCTCTCTCTCTCTCTCTCTCTCTTTCTCTTTCTCTTACTTTCTCTTTCTAACCGAAGTCTGTGCTTTCATTATTCACATACGTTTATATTTTCGTAACACAAAAGGAAAAACAATCTTATTACGCTTTAAACGCGCTAATCTTCTATGCAGTAATATTTCTTCATTTTTATTCTGCAGAGAATGAAACAAAAAGACAAGAATTCGTGTAAATACAAATCCGAAGCATCACTATAAAAAATAATAAAAATGTGCTAATATAAAAAAAGAAATTCTGCGTGAATGTGTGAAGCGAAAATCTTGCGCCAGCATAAAGATTAAAGGCTGTAGTGTAAAAATAAAAGTTCTCTGTGAACGAGAGTATAGTATAGAAATAAAAGGCAATTGCAAATACAAAATTTCACGTAAATATAAAAGTAAAAGTCGTGCGCTAGCATAATAATAAAAAATTTCCCTCGAGCATAAAAAGAAGAATATAATTATATAAACATAAAATTATATATAAACAATTTTTCCTCTGCGCTTCGTGTAAAATATATATTATTTAATAATTTTGTTTTCTTCCGAAATATAATCGTGAGCAGCTTTTAGTTACTTAACGAATTAATAATTATATTTATACGTGAGCGCTTTCGTTATCAATTAATTTTTGCATGATTGGAAAATGTGCGTGAATTAATCAGTTTGGAGGATATGAAATAATTGAAATAATATTACCAATTTATCTTTATTCGTTTATTGAACGATAACAAAATCAGTGTGAGATACGATGCGTATGATATAATTTTTATTTAAAGAAAAGCGATTTCCATTTTCACGCGGCGACAAGATTGATGGATTGTCTCGATTTCACGAATTTATTTAATTGTCAAGCGGCAGCCGTATGAATCTCGGCAATTATTGAAAATAATATATTCGTAATAATATGTTCGAAAAATAGAGCGCTGTTTACAAAATGACAACAAAAAGCTTTTTGACGAAGAACGAAAATTGAGTTCTCGAACAGACGATAGTTCGCTATTATTCTCAAGCACCGATAAAACGTTGTGCTCATTATCTTGTTCTAATGAATGTCCTTCGATTCGTAAAATGTTGCGGTTGCGGAAAAGTAACGAGACTAAAAATGGAGAAAAACAGAATGAGACGACCAAGAAAAAGAAGCTATTCCAACTTTCGTATCGTGGATAGGGAAAGAGAAACAAAAATAAAGAAGCTCGCGCGTACACGATACATCTGGAAAGTGTCCGATTGAGGGACCGAACAGGCGGAAGGTTCAATTTACCTTTTAAGAGAGAAACTGAGAAAAGATGAGACTTAAAGTTGACAAATTCAATTTGAAGAATTTTAATTTACAAGATGTACGCTTGAAAGAATTAAATTTATATATAAAATAAAAATGTAAATTTTCTTCAATCTCTAGAAAATCCAAGAGTTCTCAAATGCTATAAAAAGTAGTTGCGATTTGTATATAGATATATATCAGTAAATTTCTTTAAATAAATTTCACAATAAATTTCTTTAAGAATTTACGCTCTTGCTTTCGCGATTGCATCAAATTCCTCAATCGCATCGTGAACTCGAAGAAATTTCTAACCGGTTTTCACAGTCCATCGAAACTAGTATCGGAATCTCTATACGTCATTGGAATCTGGCGCCGTGTCGTCGCTCTGTCCAATTACTCGCTCTCTTGTTTCTTTCCGCACTCCGGAAACCGCCACTCAACCCGATCCCGCCGCTCATCCCTTTAATCCTTTCGCGCGAGAAACAACGAGATGAAGAGAGAGAGAGAGAAGAGAAAATGTATTCAGCGATTCATTTATTCAATAAAAACTCTACGAGAGAAGAGCAATCAATATAATATATCGGACACAATCAACGGATATAAAAGTGTTCGTGCGTGTTTTGCGATGACTCAGCGACGCGATCGATGCTTCCGCAATCGTTTAGCTTCCTTCCTTCATATTTCACTCGCAATTCCCCCAGAGACTTTTCCATCGACCACGATGACTGGCGAATTCAAGTTCGCTGACGAGTCGCGGCCTGAAAGCCACCTCCACCTCGGATGCCCTGAAATCGCGCTGTATAAATTCTCACTCTGACTCACGACAAAACCGCAAACGATCTTCATCCGGATAGGTAGATGATGCGGTTATTAAAAATCTTGCGGCGCGAATAGTTTCATCACTGTTTCCGCTTACATTTTCATCAACGTTTACATTTCGATCAACGAATCAAGCGGATAAAGGACTTACATCATGTTCGTACAAAGGTCGAGAATTGACATGTCATTTGTTTTTTTCAAGTTTTATAAAAATTTATTTGTGATGAAATACAAAGAATTTTAATATAATTTAATCAAATTCCAAATATCTAAAAATAATTATTAGACTGACAACACATTTTTAATATGTGTTTTGAATATTAATATTATTATACATAATTGATATCTGATATTAAAGAAACTTAATACATTAATTATATATAATATTAAATGCCTGATTAAATTAATTATGTGATTAACTTTGTATTAAATATTTTTTAAATATCATATTTCATGTAATTTAATATTGGGGAAGATATATTTCGCTGTTGCGCAAGTGAATTTTTGATGATTTCATTTTTTCTTACAAGTCTTTAATATTCGCGTCTAAATCGACGATTCTCATAACACCAGCGCTGGAAAGGATAATTAATGTTGCAATGATGAACTTTGAAACTCGTCGAAGTGACCGTTTCTTTTCTCGGAGAAGCAACGAGAGCGATTTGAAACTTTAAACGAGATTTCTCGCCGACGAGATTTTCTCAACTAGTTAGAAACGTCGCGCGGTAGTCAAGTGGCTCCTTCAAATCATCAAATTCGCTTTCAGACTTCGAGTCGTTCAACCGAGAACTGATCGTCAAATTTAGTCACGTTCTATCCATCGCTCTTAATTGTATATGTATACTCCTATGTGTTTCGTTACTCCTAAAAAGGTCTTCGGGGCCCACTTAGCGATCATCGAACTCTCGGTGTGTTAGAGTCTCCTTTTCTCCTCGTCTTTCCACGTAAAACAACCCGATCGTGAACGAGGCGCGATTTTTACGAGCGTTGCTTAAAAGTACGGAGAGCACTTTTTTTTTTTGCCGACACAAGGAGCTGCGTTGTTCGCCTGAACGAAGGAGCTTTCTTACGCGAGTAAAGAGAGCGAGAGTCGCTCTCAGTCTCTGTCATGGAGTGCATGTTTCAGGGAGATGGAAAGTTTTTCATGAGTTTTCTCAAGCACCGACAATGACGGGTTAATTAATGGACTCGCGACATTGCGTTGCCGCGTCTCGTTCCGTGCTTTTCCCTCTTCGAAAATGATGGATATACCGTGGAAAATAGGAGTATATATCATATTTCACACGCGACTATGAAAGACTCGATGGCTGCTCGTCGCGATTCTTCTTTTTGAAAAACGGGCATCCATCAGCGCGATAAATAGCCCCGTAATTACGCGAAATTAACGCATTCGATTTTTGTGTTTTTGGAAAAACACGAGCGATGCGCAAAATATATATCGAATATTTCTTTGATATTAATCGTATCGAATAATTTCACGAATTGCGTTGAGCGAGATAAAATAACATTTTCGTACAATATCGAATTGCGAGTCTATGCGCAATACAAAATGTAATTAATAAATAATTAATGTGCGACTCGCATCGCAACATACGATTTGCCATGTGATCGGTGCTTTTGTCAGAATTATATCTCTTCCAGAAATTATTATCACAATTGCTTTTAATATATACGCACATATAAATTTAAATATTTATAATAAATAACGAATTTAATGATAACCTAAAATTAAATTCTTTTTATATTTAATAATAATAATTAATTTATCTTGTTGTATCGTATTTTTAATAATTTTTTTTTTAATTTATAAATAAACTATAAACATTTAGATAAAGAAAGCATAATTGCTAAAATTTGTTATTCTAAATTTTGCATGATATGAATCACTTCAGGGATCCAATTACGAATTTAAATGATTCCCCATACATTTTGATTATTGAGGATCACTGTGCCTTTGCAGAATATACTGCGATTCTGTTGCGCGGACAATAATGACGAAGATGACAACCCTTGACCCTTAAAAGACGACGAGTCCCCTCGGGAACTATAGACTCTAATGATTAGTCACCGCCGGTCGGCTCTCGAGAGGTCCTGGTCTCATTGACGAGCATTAACCATGCTCAGTAGGAATGCATTTGACCCAAGAAGGCACGTTAGTTAATTTCGTTGTCTGTTGATAGTTAAGAACGAGAGGCAACTCAGCGTGGCAAAAAACTTGTACATGTGTGGAATAAATTTTTGTCGTCTATTTACAATTTTATGAATTAATCAAGCGAGATTAATCAAGATTATCGAATAATTAAAACTAAGTTGCATGTTTTTTTTTTTTTTTTGTTTTTTTCTAACGTTTGATGATAAAGCCAGTAAATTAATTCAGTGTCGTCCGATGAAGGATGTTTGGAGCGAGGGGAAAGAGAAAAAATGTTAAGGAAGAAAAGCACACGTGCACGCGCGAGATAAGATATTAAAGTTGCGGATAATCTTTTTCGAAGAACGATGATTTATGGCAGTTTGACTTGGGGTAGAGTTTGATCGAGGTGGAGTTTCAAATTTGTTTTGCGCGGCACACATTGAATGCTTTAGATTTAGATGGCGAAAACTTTTGTCGAATATACGCGCGAGTCGCATTATACAACTCATATCTTTTACAAATACGAGATGTAACTTGAAACTACTGTGACAGCCGGTATATGCATTACATCGCTGCACAAAGTGACGTTTCCATTTCCAACCACGTGTGTGTATTACGATAACCAAAGTCGCATCTCGTAAAATTTTTAGGATATGCATAGGAGGATACGCTTTTGTAGGAAAATATTCCACTGACGGATTCCATCTCCTTCTGACAAATTTGCGATGCAATTTTTTCTCTAAAAATTTAATGCGCATTTTTTGTCGCTTTTCAAACTTTATAATTCTGGATACCTCGATTATTAAAGAGAAATTATATTTTCATTGAAATCGACACATTCTACCCGTGAATACATTTTTCTCTTTCGTTTTTAATCTCCTCGTTTTCACTCATCGCGTCTTTCGAAATGTTTCCTTCGTTAAATGGAAACGAATTCGTCGCTATTTACGCCAGCGACTCGTGTTACTCCAAATAAATACGCATTATGGCTTGAGAATTCGCGGGACGCACGTCGGGATTAGGGGGTCGAGGGGGGAGGAAGGATGGATGGTGGATACACCCTGTGGTCTGTGGATGCATCGGGCGGCCGCAACGGCGGGCTCTCCTTTTTCTGGACACGACTCGTTTGCCGGCGAGATCGCATTTATATACGCGCACAAAACTGGAAGCATCCTGTGGCCCGCGCGCGGGATTTCGTCCGGTGAGCCGATGCAGCGGAGGCTTGCTCTTGGAATAAGTTCGGCTAAATATAGGCCTTTACAAAAATAGTCTCGCCGTAGCGACGGGGACGGGGTTGATGACTAGCACAGTGTACACGGGAGTTCAGGACTGTCGGCAAAAGAAGGATGAAGGGAGGGAGTAGAGACGAAAGAGATTAGGTAAAACTCTCTGAACGAATCAGTCAATGGAGAGAGAAAAATCGTTCCTCTCACGCAGCCAATTATATCTGCAGGTACGAGAGCTCTACATCGATAAATATTCATTAATCGACTGGATTTAAATTTGACTTTTAACAATTTTAATACTCGCGTTTTTTAAATTTTCTCAATAAGATTATGTTTACCGCGCGATATATTTGAAATAAGAATGTTACATGGCTATATTATTCATTTTATTCTTGGCAAGGGGAGAGATGACTAGCTTTTCAATTGCAGCCGCCGTATTGCAGCTTGCAACTTCATCGCGGAACGCTGATGTCTTTATCGCGATTGAGTTTATTTCGCGTTACTTTGGACTTTGCATAATCGTTCTAGACGAACGCGCCGCAATCTGGTTATAGGCTCGTAAATATTTCATACGCGGTGATATTATCTCGGAATCGATTCTGATTGAGTTCATTTAAATTTCATCTCGCATAAATCGCAAATAGGAATTGATGATGTGCACCATAGTGTTGTTATCACAATATTAATCGGATTTTATTATGTATTAGTAACTCATCTCTATTTAATAATTTATTAGTAGCATAATTTATTATAATAATAAAAGAGCAACCAGAGAGTGAATTTGCAAGCTTGCCATTAATTACTCTTTCATAAAATGAATTATGTTTAACCGTTTTATAATTATGTTTAATCCATTTTATACATATTTAATACATTAGTGGATAATGGATGGTACTTAATGAAATGCTTTTAACATAATTTAATTCTGATTATTATTAACACTCCAAAATGCAAAAATGATTGTTTTTCTTCCTTTCTATTCAAAATTAATAACGGATATTTCGAGAATGACTTGCATTCGAGCACGTGATCAAAATTTTATATCATTTTTTATCTCTTATATTTTAATATATAATTAAGCGTATTGTTTTATTATTAAAAATAGTCGTTATTTTTATATTTTAACCTTTTGAAAATTTTTGAGAACGTGTTTTTCCGTCGCTTCATTTGAATGCAAACGCACTATGTAATAAATGTTCGTGTATCTTCTCTCTTTGTTATTTTTCTCCCCAGAAAGTTAGATTTTACGCGCAGTTAGGATGCGCATATGTCACGCGTACGTGCGTTTCGCCGACGTTGATGGAATAGAGATGACGGAACTTCCGGTGATCAGATGATGCGTCCGATACGGCACGATACGCCGTCGAGTTTTGAATGGACACCGCAAACACACGCGGTACATAGGGCCATTCGCGGAATCTAATCGGGTCGTCATGATAACTCGGTTTACATAGAGCCTCTCATTTATTCTCGGTCCAATTAAACCGACGGAGGAAACGTCTGCCACGTATACGTGGCTCTTATATTTCTGACGGTGAATCGCCGTTGAAATGACAATCTCTCACGCGCGATTAAATAAATAAGGTTGATATAATTTTTAATATACATTATATTTTTAAAGGAGATTTTCTCATCTTTCGATTATTTTTTTTTTTTGTTACAATAATATTATTATAATAAAGTTTAATATAATTTCTGGATAATTGATTAATAAATAAATACTCGCGCGAATCGAACACAGACGTGGAAAGTTTGATCGAATTAATCTGGCTAACGTAATCTGATGAAATCTCTCGTATTGACTAGAATTAAAACTAAAAGATTCTTGCAAGAAATTCACGTAGTTTAATTTAACCGGAAGAGGTTTTAATTAGACTAAGTTGCGCTCTCCAACTTCGGATACACATGCGCCAATGGGGATTTAATTACAAACTGATATAATTTAATTGAACTATTTAATTAAATTTTATCGAAAACTTATTTCCATTGCTTTAAATTGAAATGCAATTCGTATGAAAGATAAATCGCGCGTGATGCAAGCGTGTATATGTAATAAATAAATATATTTATATTTTTCATACAAATTTAAATTAATTAATTTTTTGATATTTGAATTTTAAGAGAGTATTAAAGAGAACATGAAATCTAGACTATCAGTTATAAAAATAATTTTTTTTTTTATTTTCGTCAAAATCGTTTAGAGTTTACTAAACCATTTTTTGCTATCTTTCTCTGGTCACTGTATTTGTCTTTATTATATATTATTAAGTAAAAAATGCTTTAATTTTGGACTTAATGCCCTTCCCGTCCTTTTGCGCATGTTTATATTAAGTTAATAACGTCCGACAATAAGAGTCAGACAACAATGCCAGTCTGTCTGCCTTTTTTTCTTCTCGTTTTAGCAGGATGAATTTCAATATGTCCATTATGAAATGAAGACAGTAATATATAATTAAATACTATACTGTTATATAAATTCGAGATTTGACGTCACTAAGAAAATCAAACATAATAAAATTATTATTACATATTAATAACATTAATTAATTAATAATATTATAAAAGATAATAGATGCATTTAATAATTTTGCTATATTATAGTTATAAAAAATATTGTCAAGAAATGAATTAAAAAGAATATAATTTGATTTTCAATCCAAAATACCAATAACAATCGTTTCTTTTGATTAAATATTATATTTCAAGACTATAAATCGAAAACACACGATTTTGTCTCATTAACTATATTGCCTTGTTATCCGCTTTCTGTCATTATCTTCTCGATTGATATGACGATCGTAGCATTTTCATCGGAGAAAAATTTTATCTCCAGTCGCGGAAAAGAATTGGTCTTGCGATTTTCAATTAATGGCAATGCCATCAGTATTCGATTAAATCGCTGCTACACGTGAAATAAATTTCCGATAGAATTGGATACGTCATCAAAATTAGTATAACTTAATTTAATGGCGGCGCCATTTCTTTGTGTGTGATTTGCGACGTTTACAATTTAAAAATTCCCGCATCCATATCATTTTATATATTTGCGTACTTTTTTGTAAACAAAAGTGAGGTGGATTACAACTAAGTTAAATCGTAATTTTTCGATTTTGTGATATTATTATATGCTTTTTTATAAAGTATAATTTATGTCGTATTTTAAGATTTATTTATTTAAATTTTATTTTAATTAATTTTATATTTTATTATAGATTCAATTAATTTTATTTAGATAGATATATATTCTATCTTGTTTTAATTAGTCTTTGCTAATTATAGTACATTGACCTTATTTACTTAAGCTTAATTTATTTCTCACAAATTTAGGACAGCGAAAATAGACATAGTCTATTTTTGCCTAAGAATAACTGGTCTATTATCGCGATACAGCAAAGACAAGCATCAGAATGAAAAATGTGATACATTTTTCTCCGGGAGAATTTCGATACATACATCGGTTTCGCTCATTTATAAAAGCTGCACATTTATTTCGTATGAAGTAAATTAATTTTCTTTCTCTCGTAACAACCGTGGGTCGTGCAAATGCTCTGTTGTCAAAATGGCGCTATTAATCCTGAGGTACGCCGAGAATAAAATTTAATTACCGAACGCTTAAAGTTTGCCATTGTTACCGCCAAACGCGAGAGCCCGAGTCCGAAACCGGAAATACAGGTACGCGAGGTGAATTTAAGCGGAATTTCCGGCCGAGACACGCGGAAATGAGTCATTTTCTTACGAAAGCGCATAACATCCGTTTTCGTTGAATTAGCCAGTCACCGTTTCGCACGGAAATTATTTCTTTATTTATAGGAAACCTTTGTTCTGTAAAACTTTTAAATAAGATTAAACTGAATTATTAAAATCAGCAAAGGGGTCACTGTGGAGATTAAATTTGCAAAAATCTTTAAAAATGTATATCTTTTTCTCTCTCGTTTTTTTTTTCCTTATAAAAATTTTTATTTCATACATGAGATAATATAAAAAAATATTGTCTTTAATTATATTTATAAAATTTTTTCAATATAAGAATTTTTTGAATTAATAATAGATTCTCGATAAATAAAAAAGTATTTTATATACACATTATAACTTTATAACAATTAAAAAGATAATTAATATTTTGTACATAATATTATTTGATTATTTTGATAAGTTACGTCTATTAATTAGAAAGACTAAACGGTTTTTAAGAATTATGGGAAAGATTGGTTTTAGTAAAAATCAAATATTCAAACATTCTCTTTTTCTCTCTTTTTAATTATAATTAAATATAATAGTCATGATATTTTATAATAAGACGGAAATAATTATAATCTTATATTTTATAATAGTTTTAACATTTTGTATAAAAGAACCTCTAGTGAGTATGTCCGACTTGTTAAGTTTCACCTCTTTCGCTCGTCCCCTTTGCCCACTAAGCAAGGTAAAACTGATTTTGGGATTAACCCAGATACACGCAATGTAACGAGATTCTGGCATGGATTTGCACGCACAAACGCCCACCCACGCCGTCGCTGCGATTGTTCATTCGCTGCATCTTGTGATAAGTTTGTTAAAGCATTGTCGTGAAGAATTTGCGTTAACGAACCAATTGGCAACGCCAGGTAGACAGCTTTGCTATTTAAACTCAAACGCCTTTCGCGAAAAATCGGACGAGTCACGTGGAAACGGCAATCCGAAATAAACTTTTCATTTGATGAAGTATATATAGATGGGAAAGGAAAGAAACCTAAAATTCACTTAACAGTTGAAATAATTATTACGATGATATTATCATTTATTTATCTTTATATTAATTCTATATATTTTGTATTTTAGTTTAATTAAAATATTATCGATTTAATATATTAATGCAAAGTATGGGATGTTTGATTGCACTTTTAATTTAATTTTTGCACGATGATGAATAAACGAGCGAAGAGTACAAAGATAAAGCGGCCAATTTTATTCAATCATGAATAGAACTGAATCAGCGGCGCCTATTTTTAAAGCCGCGATGTTTTGTAAGCGAGTATATCGCGTTTAATTGAAATCGCAGACAATCTCTCAGCAAAATATTCTTCTCAAATTATGGAGATTTAAAACGGACGAATAAAAACTATGATTTTAAAACGCTAGATCAATCAGATTTTATGTTAATTATCATATTAATTTTATATATTAATTTATTTTTTATATATCTATTTAAAAAGAAAAAATGACTTTGTCTCTGAATCTCAATCAATTCAACTGTCTTTCACAAGTCATTTTATGCAAACATAGTAGCAAACCAAGGACCTTTGACTATGCTTTTCACTGCTCTATAACTGTTCCTTCGTTGCATAATTATAATAAAATGTCGCGTGCCGCGGGTGAGTGCGCTTTCGTGCACCAAGATCGCGGGCAAAGCACCGTGAACGATTAATCTTCGTTCCTCGTAATTTTTGCTACGGTCGCTAAAAGCGGTCTGTAAATGAGAAAGATCTCTCGCGAAAAATCAGTTAATTCAACGGCAGATTTTCGGAATCAGAATTTAAATTTATATGATTCTCCCTTGATGCTCTCTTAAGAGCACAATCGAGCAAGTGCTCAGAATTAAAAAATATAAACGAGAATTAAAAATAACTTATTAAGATTATTTAAAGATATATAAAAGTAACGATATCATTCCGTTTAATCGGATAGCTCGATACTATTTTTTTTTTAAGAAACGCGCTTTTTTCTTAAAGTTAAAGTAATTTAAACAAATGCTTTTTTCGTTGATACGAATAAGTAACTAGGTTTATATCGATTTAAACAGGCAATAGTCCTGGATACGCGTCATCATACGCGTTTACGTTCTGAAAGAGGTTTATTGCCTCTATGAGAGACGCGCGTTATATTTCCTCTCAGCGTCGTCAGTTGGGCCGCAAAGAAAAGATTGCTGGTTTTTATGAGGTAATCGCAGAACTGTTAGCTTATTTTCCACGACATACAGCGTGCACGAAAGCGTATACATAGCATGACGATAAAGTTACGATAATAATATGACATGTTATATACCGGATCTCTGTTTCAGCAAGAAGTACACAGCGTGTATTTTAGAAAATCTCATTTTCAACATTATTTATTATTTCATCAGTATTCTAATGTATTTTATATTTATTATTATTTTCCAATATTTAACAGAGACATGAAATTATGATTAATTAATAGCAGAACTCGTTAATATAAATTTATAATTTAAAAAAAATGTCTGTATATGTATACGTATTTGTATATCTTTTATGAGCTATAATAAGGAATACTTTGTTCATCTGTCTAGCTATATTTCTACAAGATTAAAGCGTAAATTAATCAATTTCGACAGGGAATGCGCGACTGTTAGGCTGCGGCTTTAACGCTATGACGCCGTCTGAATCACGCGTGTGACACGGTTGTCAGAAACTAGCATTAAACTAATTTCACATGTACGCTGTGTGAGCACGTGTAATCGATTAAATTATCCAATCTGCAGAAAGCCGAGCTACCATTTTGCCAAAGCTTCCCACCCCGTTCTGTTTTACATACGTGTCAGAATACTAAATGTGCAACTCAAGATTTATCACTATTATTTATGCTAGAACGTGTGTAGTAAATTCCTTCCCATTTTGGGGTTTCATAAAACGTAATAAAATTTAATTTAATTAATTACATAAGCATATTATCAAATTGAGAAGTTTCTTTAAATATTTTAGGATTTTTTAGGTGTGGTAAATGCATTTATTTAGTCTGTACTTTGGAATAAATATTCTGCTCCATAAGATGCATGCTCATTTTAAGTTATCTTGTTCCGTATAAATAAAAATTGTTATTATATATATATATATATTTTTTTTTAGAAAGAATTTTTTTTAATAATTACAATTAAATTTTATCAAATTTTACAATACATTAATAATAGCATTAGATAAGTTGCGTTTTTTTTTATTTATTTTTTTTTTTAATTTAATTCGATTTTGTTCGAGTATTTACTCGAGCATCTAATTGTAAAACATTGCATTAAACTGCGTCAACGAGAGAAAGCGGAAGGAGATTTAGACTTGCCGAGGAAGAATAATTGATTATTGCGAAAAGTTTTCTTCGTTTTTTAGAATGCGATCTAAAATTAGAAGAATTTTCCCTTTCTCTGTCATTACATCTTTCTTCGTTTCTCGGCGCGCAAGGAATAGAATTTAATTTCTTCCCCGACACTGCATGAGAGAGAATGTAACTGAATTTGCCGACTCGCGCGTGTTCCGGCTGCTTGCTCGCTCGCGGTTCTTTTAGAAACATCAGACATTCTTGTACTTGATGCAAATTTATGCAGAGAGTAGAGACGTCTTTTGATCGCTTCCATTTATCCCTCTTGAATTTTTTTTTCGTCACTGGTACACATATCTCGATGTTGATTCTTATATAAATGCATGTTATTATGAATACTTTTTAAACTTTATAAAATTATTAACACAAATAAATATAAAATATGTAACATGTAATATAATAAAAAAATAATAACATTATATAATCTATTAATTAAATCAAACACTTTTTAATATTTTTTACAAAAGAATATTTCTCTTATTTTGATGGTTTACTATTTTTTTTTTTTATTTTGGATATATTTTTTTATTTTATATTATCTCGGATTTTACGCTTATGACTGTCGTTGGAAGTTACGAGACGGCATCTTCAGTTGAAAGTCACCATGAAAATTACGCTCGTTCACCGAGAGAGAAAAAGATAGAACGAGAGTATTTATGTGAGTCGGACGCGTACATAGGGTGTGGTCGAACACTCTCGCGCTCCTGAATTTTCTCCCTCCGCCCTGCCTGCCATTGCTCTTGTCCTTTTGACCTTCCCTTTTTATCCGTTGGATCTTTTATCTCCTCGTGTTCATCATCGATCTCTCCATCCGCGCCCACTAGATACACGGAGGGATTTAAAGTTGCAACCTACGCTGATATGAAGAGAATAATAAATATATAAATAATTTTAAACAGAATATATATATATATATATATATATATATATATATATATATTATAAATATTAATATGCATATATTATGTATTTTTTCAAATGACTTGTAATGTCAAGCCGTAATATAACCCGTTTAGCAAATCCGAACCTAAATGCATGATGCATAAGCGCATACGGTGCACTGCGCGCGAACTTCCTCGTCTCTGCGGTTTATCATCGACTGTTGCGGTTGCATGTGAATATTAACGGATAAATATCGACCGATAAAGGAATGAAGATTCGAATGGAGAGAGATGGAAACGCGGCTTACTTGCGCATGACTTGCGAATAAATCTCTTCGACCGTGCCATAAAAAAAATATTCTTGCTGTTCATTTAGAGAATGGAGAGGTATTTCTGAGAAAAAAAGATTATAGTCGACAGTTTTATCGCGCGTTATTTTCGAGAATAATCAAGGAGAGATTCCTTGCGTTTACTTTTCTTATTTTCTGCATATAGTCGCATCGATGTAATTTATTCCTCTCTCTCTCTCTCTTTTTGTTTTTCTCTTATCTTTCCTTTTGAATTTGCATGAAAATTTCGATCGTCGTCGAGCGCGTTCATTTATCAAGAATGAAATTTTAATCCCGCACGGCATTCCCTCCCGACGCGGCAAAATAAAAATAAAAAAGTAAAAATAAAACTTATAGTGTTCGCCGCTGTACATTCGCTAGTAATTTCTCGTTACTTCATCGTCAACGACTGCTAAACTCATTTACCCTACAATATTTTACCAGACACGAAAATACATACGTACAGAAAAAAATATACAATTAAATTATTACGAATAACAAATGTGATCAAGTAAGATGAAAGAGAATTGTTGAAAATATATAGTTTAAATGAAATTAAATAAAAATGGAATATTTTTTTCAAAATACACAACATAACACAAATTTCTAAAACTCGACGAATCCAACGAATAAATAGAGCGAGATGATAAACGAGAGAGAAATTTAAGGATCATTGCTTTCGCTCTTGGCGAAATTTACGTTTTGATCGAGAGACTTATGGCGAGATATAAAATCATGGGATGCGAGAGAATCGAGGATATATTTTATTGCGGGCGTTAGTGTCAGGCGTTTCTAGCACGGCAGCCAGAATGTTTCGCGGCTTTCGAGCGTGTTTGGCTATATTTGCTCCATAAATTAACGTCGGCCGAGATGCGCAGATATTAATCGACATTTGCCTGCGAGGAAATTTCTCATTTCGCGAATCGAATAGCTGCGCTATTGTTTTCGCGATGATGCATTCAATGGATTTCGTGCTCGAATCCGGCAGTATCTGGAATTGGCCGTCGACGGAGCAGTAGTTATCTTATATAAAGGTGCTCGATTTCACCGTCGTCGAAAATCGTCGACCGTAATTTTCGCCATTCACAGAGACCTCGATGTGTGGACGCTCTCTTGGCGTCAAGTCGCCAGTGTAATTTACTCAAATTTACCGGGAATTTATGTGGTTTGTTACGGTTACATGAAATATATAGCACAGCTTTGGAAGGAACGAGTTTTCTTCGCCGGAAGGAATTAACGGGATAACATAAATTGCAATGTTGCTGCAAATTTGAATGGAATAAATCGATTCAAGGGGTAATGTCGAATGAAACAGATAATTGTTTTTTTTTTTTTTACGGGAAACTTGATAAATAATTTTTCAGTTATTACAAAATCATAAAAAGTAGGATAAATGTGGCTTGAATTATATTATTGGTTCGACGGTATTGCTTAAAAAATATATGTAAATATTTTTGCAAAAATTTTAATAAAATCTTTATGTTTTAAGCATATATTTTTATTATTTATAGATATTATTTTAATTTAAAATAAATATTTCTAAGAGATATTTAAAAAGAAATTAAGGTCTGCAAAATTAAACTAAATTTTAGTAAACTTTTACAAAAATGAAAAAAACTAATTTTATGTTCCTAGAACGTATATGAAGTATGTATTTCCGTGGATTCTTATTTTATATTGTATTCTCGCACATCTGTTAGTCGAATTCTATCCAAGTATTGCGAGGAGGAGAGAGGAAAGAGAAAGAGAGAACTTCGATCTCTCGTGCCATTACTATATCGAATAAAGACAATGTCGTGCCTTGAATTTATTTCCACTTTCTGCAGTGATATGAAATATTTAAAAAACTTGTGACGACATGAGAAGAATTTTTCGAAATTGTTAAGAATTCGCGAATACGGATTAGTGTTTAAGGATTGAAGCGCTTCCTTGAAAACTTTCTTACTTTATGTGAGGAAAATCCGATCTATTGCATATAAAACATTGCTAATTATTTTGTTGATGCACTTAAATTATCTCGAGATATACACACATCTACAGATGAAACCGAGAATCCTCTTTAAATATTATTTATAAGATTGTAATTTTAATGTTAGAAATTATTGAATATTTTATTACTAAAGTAGGTCAGAGTCTGATAGTATAGTTTTGAATAATGAAAAAAGTAATATGTAAACATAATACAAACGATACGCAAACACAATCATAATTGTGTCCTCCCTCGTGCAACAGATCGTCGATTCGGAAGACTAGGTATTGTTACAGAAATTCTAGTTATTGTTTCGACCGATGTAGATATGTATGTGTGTGTGTGTGTGTGTCTCGATTTCTTGAATCAGCAGAGCGACAGCCGGTGGTCCGAATCAGCATCGTCGAAATGTCAACGGCTGCATCTTCGACGATGTAATTATCCGCGGGCCTCCGGCAAATTGCAAGCTCTCTCTTCCTCTGGCAGTTTAGTCGATTAATTATCGCCGTCCGCCTACAACAGTCATCTTCGCGTCAATTAACTTCCTCTCCCTCTCGCTCTTTCTCTCTATCTATCTATATACATCTATCTCTTTCTCTCCTTGGATTATATGCGCTTGCGATGCACAACGGGTGCAACGGTCTCCAGGTCAGCGTGCGTGACGAGGTGACGCAGTGATGCATTTAGCATCTTGCGTTTATTGTCTGGAACGTCGCAAGTAGTCATTTGAAAATAATATATTTTTTCTTATGAGAATGTAAAAAATATATTATTAAGTATATGTACAAATATTCATTTATATTTTGGATAAAGATATATTTTTCACGAGAATTTGTTTTATAAATAAATTTATATATAAATTAAAAAAAAAAAAAATGAATTTGCACAAGAATTTATAAAACTTAAAGGCACGCTTAAAAAATTTATAATATTTTCTCAAGAAAATGAAAGGCAATTTTTCGGAAAATGCTTGATTTTCTGAATCAAAAAATGTTTTTTTCTTTGTTATGAATTATAGAAATTGCACATACTTCAAAACAAACATTTGCAATAGTGATAATAAAAAATTAGTTTAAGAGAGAGCCGTGATTGTGGGGTGCTTTTCGACGCTGCGGAATCGTACAACCTCGAATTGCGAATGATTAACGAATAATAATGACGGATAGAGTGTATCTGGAGTACTACATTAGAGAGAATGCCTTACAGTGCATTACACTGCCTCATAATATAATGCCATTATCTTTAACAAGTCATGAACTCGGCAAACATTTTGGAAGCACTCCCGCTCGTGCGAGCATCTGTTCGACATACGGTGGCCGCATTATTACGAGAGATCCATTTTAATCTATTCCATCGAACTGATGATGCGACTGAGCGCGATCTGTTTCTTTGACTATTATTTTTCTTTTTTTTTTTTTTCCTGGGCACTTTATCCGAGTTTGTCGTGCGTACAAATCATGAAACGTTTACGTAACGTAAAACAGACCGTTGACTGATAATTCCATAATGCATATTTACGACCGCGACAGTTTGTCGCGTCGCAAAAACAATAAGCCATGGGAATCTGCCAAGTAGGAAATGTAGGAGCAACGATGACGCACGCGCCTGCGTTATTATTGATTATTGACCAAGCTCCGATAATGTAATTATCGTAATTGTCACATTACATAATTATAAAGTAAAATTATTGTTTTTATATATTCGAAAAGTAGAAAGAAATGTCTTACACATAAAAATGATAATTATAGAATTTCCGAAAACGGGAATCATATTATTTTGCACGACAATTTAACAAAACATTTTAAATGTGTATTTTTATTTCAAACAAATGATAAATATCCCTCTTCCCGCAAAGAATCACAAATGCAAATGTTTCGAAAATGACTTTGTACAATATTACGAGCGCGAACGCGGCGAAAGACGGTCTCGCGCGATTAGGTTTGTTGCTTTAGGGTCGCGCTGCTGAGGGAACAACGCCGCAGTTAGTCGGAACGTTTCAATCGCGGCAGATGTTGCAGCCTAAACAACGACGAATGTTCTTCAACCGCGCGCTGCGTCTTGTCCTGCTGTCTTTCAAACATCGCCCTAACCGTTATTCCAACACATTTTTTAACTCTAATCGCCGGATCTGTGATAACAATTGTTCGCTAACTGGATGAAGGATATATATCTGCTTTTTAACACCTCGTATGAGATTTAACATTTGTAAAGGATCTTTATGTGATTCGCGAGCTATCGCCCCGTCGAACGATAAGGAAATGCGATCGTTATACGAATTACGCGAGGTAATTATCATCAGGGAAAGAAGAAAAGGGGGAAGACGAAAGGATCGATTCGATTCGCACGAAACAGTCGGCACGATTAATGCGCTTTTTTCGGCTATTTGTTTTTTCCTCGGGCAATTATTCTACCCACGTTTTGTTTACCGTTGAGAGCATTTCGGACCACCCGAATGCTCACGTAACCGGAAACGGACCGCACTGGTTGTGCGATCGACAGCGGATGTGAAAAGAGAGAAGGAGGGAGGCCATGACCAAAATGCAAATTCTCATGCACTTGTGCGAACGATGTTAAATTGTAGCTGTCGATTTTTATCCGATGACTTCGACATCTCGCTGTAAAAATCGCCAGCTATATATATATATATATATGTATATATAAAATATACACATACAAATAATAATAATATCTTTATATGTCTATATAAAAATATATTAAAAGGATTAATATAATAAAATATGAAAAAAATAATATAATAAAATATAAAAATATCTATAAATATTTAATAACATTTTTATGAGTAAAAGCAAATTTCTATATATTATAATATTTTATATCATTTTTTTTCTTGGTCGACGAAAGAGCTTTTAGTTTAGCCGCTATAGAAACTTGTCAAATAAAATCGGAGATCCTTCTTCCGTATTTGATCTTTCGTATTTGAGCTTCCGATAAGAGTGGAACTGGCGGAGCGACGACGACGACGACGACGATGACGAGGAGAGAACATCGAGGACATTGAGAGCGAACCGGAAATCAGGTCAACGAGGTCAAGTAGCCGACCGGCTGATCGAATTGGCCTTCGTTAAAAGACTTTAATACGCGAAACTGCAGTGACACGAAGATGACGAAGGAACACGTTTGACAGACGGCACTCGTCATTGAAAGCTCTCGTCTATCTCGCATTCTCTTCTATTTATTCTCTCTTTCTCCCTGCAGTTTCCGTGCATTTCCCTCTCTCGTTCTGTGTACATAGGTGCTGTTCTGTATAGACGAGCTTTGCATTCGCTTGCTCGCGAAAGCATGAATGCGGTGCTCGTTAACTAAAAGCATCCGACCACGATGATATTGCGGCAAATCGCAACAACCTTATACCTCTTGCAATTGCAGCTTGTTACGACAACACATCGCGTTTATTCATGATATCATACTAGCTGCTAAATACATATATGTGGCAATTTGAAAAATTTTTAACGCCGGGGAGAATTTGACTCTCGGAAATTTATAAGTAAACCAATATTATATGCGTAAATTGGAACAGAAAATTTGATAAATAAATATGTACATGTATATCCGATTGTAATATGTAGCATATACTTTTCAACAAATTGAAAGAAATTAGAAATTTTAATTGTGGTATATTAAATATATAAACAGAGAAACTAATTAAATTATTAATATAAATTAATAGGCCATAAAACGCATCTGTAATAATTAATTATAACTATAAATTAACCGTGGTTGCTATAACCAATAAAACTAATATAAATTAATCGCAGAACTTTACATTTGAGAATACTTTAGCAATAATCGTATATCAACGTTCATAGTAATTTACTATCATTATTTCATTTTCCTTTTAGTTCTCTCTTTCTATTTTTCTCATCGATTCTTCGTAATTTCCCGCGAATTGGCTTATAATTAAATTTAGCGATCGTGCCTCGGAGTTCAATCGACATTAACCGAGCTTGTTATTTATGATTGAATTGACGTTTCTCTGCGGTTTTTAGACAAATTTGCGTAATAAAACGTAGAGCACTCTTCATCCAACATCTTTATTACATTCTATACCTCTTGAGTATATATATAGTAATCGTAAATATTCGCAAACGTTGTTCGTAACGCTATTACGTATCACATTTGTTTCAAATTACGTTTTAACGATACAAATGGTGTTAATATAATACAGCTTTTAGTTTTTTTGGGAGAATTACAACGTGATGCGAATATTAATTGACAATAATTCAATAAATTTAGATTAAGATTTGATAGAAATTACAGCAAATATATCGAAATGGAAAAAGAAAACATCATGCAATATTGATAATTTATGAAAGATATCAACATTCATCAAATTAATATTGAATATTAATTATTACTGTTTTTTTTTTTTTACATCTTTCACTACAGCTCTTTCACTTTAAAAAGATTACAATTTAACTTTAACTTTTCATTGTGTATAGATGCGGTGAAAAATCAATTGGTGATGTAGCGTGTAGAGCGTCTGAAGGGGGGTGGGGAGGGGGGAAGGGTTGTATTGGGGATGCAATACATCGGCACGATTAGCTCGGTGCGATCGACTTCACAGGCATTTCCGCCTCAGTAGCTTTTTACCGCCTCATTTTTCCGCCAGTGTACCATTCCGTCGTTTACGGAAACGCATGGATGTCGAAAGTCACGTCTCGCACACGGTGCGGTGAAAGGGTTAAAGAAACATCGTCGTCACGATTCAACAACGGGATGCGCAAGAACGTGCATTCTTGCGTTTTTCTTAGAAAAGGACGGAAGGCAAATCAAATGTATCAACTTCTTTATTAATTTGTGAAAACAAGGACTAAGCTCGCGTTGTGTCTTTATGCTTTTGCATTTCCATGAGAATTATTATATTTTTATTTGAAAGGATATTATTTATGAATGATAATTTTTAAACAATTAATTAATTTAATTATATTAAAACTTGACTCGTCAAATTTTAATACAAAAGTATTTAATATAACAACAAACGCGTATAATCTATTATACATATAAAAATGCGGAATTATGAAAATAAATTATTAATTATATAATATTCATTATTCTCTCAGTACAAGTATAATGTAATCATATATATATATATATATATATGTATATATATATATATAATATATTTATATAATCATATATTTATTATTAGTTATTTAAATTTAAATAAATAGCAGCCATTGTGTGCGCACGGTTTATTAAATTTCAAGATTAACAAATTTAATTAAATTTAAATTACAATATTTAATGTACACATACGATATAGTTTATTTATTACAATTAATAAAATTTATTGTATAAATTCGTGATTCGCTCTTCCATGAAATGTAATATGACGTGTTCGCTCCGTTAAATGCGGAAAGCCAAACGAAATGTGGTCGCCCGACATCAAAGGCAAAGAATGCTTTCCTGCACGTCTACACGCATGCACCCTGTCTTATACAGGGACAAAGGCGAGAGAAACTTTTCCAAGAGACGACATACCATCCGACCGCGACTCTGCATCTGGACGCGAATATTGTGTTCCACCGTCGCAACCAATGTAACTAGTACGTTCTTTATATGCTTACGAGAAAACCGAGATTTAAAAGAGAGAGGAAGAGAGAGAAAATTACGTTTTCTCGTCTGTGTCGATTATAGTCGAAATATTGATCTTATTTTCAACTTTTATTTTATTATTTTTATGGATTTTAGAAGATTTTGATAAATTGACTTTATATAAGAATTGAGCTGTTACTTTATACACGGTAAACGAAGTTTCCCACTTAGAGGTTTCAAAAAGAGGATCTTTCAACGATACTGTAGATTAAATAATTTTAAAAGAGGATTATATGATTAAAGTATCAAAGCAAATGTTAGATTGAAAATTGAGATTGAAAGTACGGAGAAAAATGTCGACTCGAGAAAAGGATCAAAGATGATCCAAACATGTCTGTTTGAGAAACGCATATCTTCCCCTTTCTCTCATCGCTCTTGGAGAGAAAAATTCTTCTCTTTTTCTTATAATGCTATCGGCCGGGGGAGGGGAGCCATGACCGAGTTTCTTAACTGTGCGAGTTTTCTTCTTGCCGTGATTCGATAAGCGCGATCGCTATGCCAGGAGCAACAAACGGTGCGACCTTGCTCTTTTGCACGGCGGCTTTAGGGTTCAGTGATATCGTTGATAACGTTCGTAATGAGACGCGTGAAGCGAGCTTTACGATGTCTTTAATTCACATCCTGACGCTTTTTCCCAGCTATTTTATTACTTGCCGCTCATGCTGCTATGATCGCATCACGACAATGATGAATCGCTATCACTGTTTTTTTTTTGTCTTTTTCTTGTACGATCATTCACGTTTAAAAAATGACAAGAGGATAAAAAGAATTTCAACATATAACTATATTTATTGCACCTTGTAAATATTTTATTTTTAATTTTTATTATTATTCATTTATATTTATATATCTTTTTCTTTCTTCATATGCTTTATATTTTTAATTGACATAATTACGCGAGAGAGAGAGAGAGAGAGAGAGAGAGAGGGGGAGAGACAGCTCTAAAAACTTGAGTTTGAAAATTACAAAAAAAAGAATGCAGGAATTTTTTCATGTCGAGAAGGCGATACATGGCATCGGCGGCGCGTTTAAGCGAGAATTAAGAGAGGGCTAAAGAGAACAAAAATATCTCTTTGTTCGAGACACACATTCCTCGATATATATATTATCCGCCTTAAATGGCGGCGCAAGCAAACAGTGACGTGGTACGCGATGCACACACAACCGGTTCTCCAAAGTAAAGGGGATCCGCGAACACAATGCGGGAGAAATCTTGCGTGCCCGATGACCAAACACGGTCTAAGTCCAACGGTCACCCTCCTCGGCGGGATCCTTGCGTGTCTCCCTTCGTGGACGACACACGTGTTCGCGCGATTACCAAGTCGCTCATATATGGCTCATACACGGCGAAACATAGTTGCCGAGAAACGTGTACATTAACGCGCCGTAAAAGATATTTTACGACCGCGGTAGTTAGGATGATCCAGTTCGAAAAATAGACGCGAAGTATTATGGAATGCGATAAGAAACACGCTTAATCATTGTGCCACTAATTTTCTAGAGATTCGATAATATTGTTCATAGTCATGACTGTCTTATAACTAATCTAATCACAATTAATCTTACAGAAATACTCGTAGAAATTTTAAAAGAAATCACATTTCTCCACTTGTTCCGACAGATGCTTTTATCAAATATCTTATCAAATAAATAGCGGTAGTTTTAGCGTTAATGTTTTCTTCCGGTTACATTATTTCATCTGGCCCTTTTGGTTATCGTCAGCTCTGTAATCATCTTTCGATAACAAGATAACATATAGAAGGATCCAGAAGAAGAAGACTGCGATAAGCGGAGAAGAGAGTGGAGAGATAAAGATTCTTGCGAAATACTTTTTCAACTGACAATGAGATACATTCCTATCATAAGGTATCGACCGATAGAACAATACGATAACGAGAGTTGTTAACATCGAGAATATTACGTTGGAAAAATAACGCGTATAATGTATTAACATATAAATTAACTAATATATTTTAATTTCAGTATGTAAATTTATATATACACAAAATAATATATGCTTGCCGATGTTATATTCTATTAATTTCAATACATTATGCATAGATTTTTTATGCTTAAAAAGTTGTATTTATAAAAATAGAGTTTTTCTCTAGGGTGTTTTTTTATATGGGATTTTCAGTATCACGGATATTTTATGAGAAAATTTCACGATGCGAATTTTCTTGCATATATTTTCTTGTAATAATCTGCCTTTTACAGTCAAAGGGAATAAATATTGTCACTTATACGTATTTTGAGAAATAAAATTGAAATGATTGAAAGCGTAGTCAGATTGAATGGATAAGGAGGATCGAACTTCATTAGTCATAATGATGTCCCATGATCTGAAAGGCCTTTTTGTTGAAAACATTGCGGAGGCATATCTCGAATCACTTATAATACTAAAGGTCCTAAAGATGCGCGCGAAGAGATGAGCAATATTATTGGCGTTGTTTGTATCCGGCAATTTCTCGCATATTAAAGATGCCCCATAATTTTAATTGTGACGATTCTTTATAGCGACGAGAACGCAAAATAATTCTTGCTTATTATTATCATGTTTCATGCATCAATCGAGTGTTCGTTGCGGTGTGTTAAAAAGATAAAATTTAGATCTTATTGAATAACGCTAATTAAAAATTATTACGCTCGAGCGGTGGGTCATAAATCATTTCGCGCTTTTTTTTTTGCATTTCCGCGTTTTGCCGAACGTCCATTCGTCGGAAGGATAAGCATCCATATTTTCTCTTCCTTCTCCTTTACTTCTTCTCTTCGCCGAAAGTCGGGAACGACGCGCTTTTTTATTTCCTGGCGCGAATCGGAATTCGTTCCCGACGGCGGCGGTCGGGAACAAGACGCGTTTCCTCCGCGTCTCGAGCGACATAGTCGAGGAACCCCTAAAGATAGCGACACTTCGCCACGTGTCGACTAGCAGACAGACTTGCAACCGTTTCGTCATCTCGACCGATGCTTTCCGCGAAATACGCAGCGGTTTTAATACACCGACGATCAACAAAATTATATTTATTCTTGATTTATTCTTCATGCAAGTGAAATGTTTATTAAATCAGGAAAAGGAAATATTGACGATTAATGATTTTGTGTCTGCGAAGAATTTAATTCGATAGCGAATTTGGTTGAATGCACTGGTGCACATTAAAGACTGTCGTATACAAATTTACATTGGCATAAGTAATTAAAATAAGTTAATTGATAATATATACAATTTATTGTTGTTGTTATTTGATACGAATAACGTTAATAATTACTATAACTCGTTGTATTAATTATCTTACTTTTAATTACGTATGTTATTATAAATGTGATGACAGCCTTTAATGTGCATCAATGCATCTAATTCGATGTTGCATCCAATTCACGACTTCGTGATTTAGGGCCGAAAAATTGGCCTTATTCTCCATAAAATTTTCATTTGCAAATAAGTCAGGTATCAAAAAGATATATAAGTTGTTTAAGGATATATTTTCTTTTAATTTTTTCAGTCAATGAAATTATTATATCATTCGGATAAAATTAAAATTCTTTAATAATTTTTTATTTATGTCAAAATAAATTTTTATATCTCAGTAAGAAAAATCATGCGGAATAAAAGTGTATATATAATAGAATACAAATAAAAGATTAATGGAATACAATTAATCGGTTAAACATTTTTCTTCGTAATATCGGGCATGCTGAATTTTTTCAACTCAGCTGATTGTCACAGCCAGCGAGCTGCTTTTTATTTCGATGCGACACGCGGATAAATCAATACAATTAAGTGCACATAAATAAACGTATCTCCATGTGAACATCATGATACGTATATTCCAAGATTACATTGCGCACGCTTTATCCTCGTTACGGTAACGATCTCGTGAAATAATTTTCACTCCTAACGATTCGCTTTTCGTGTTTGTGCAGAGATCGTGAGAAAATGAAGAGAAAAAAGGATTTTGTCGCGATTTTCATCATCGCACATACATGCAATTCGATAAATCGTCATAGTTAGTAATTAATCGAGAGTTATCGTTCCGCAACGATCGGTGCCGCATGAACAATCTGATAGGACATTATGCTGAACTATTTCTTATCACGGCAGCCAATTAATGTGCATAAATTAACAGTTTGCCGTACGTTATTTACCGGCACGAGATCACAAGGACTGTAAATCTGCACGAACACACCTTACGTAGAGTAAATTATTATCTTTGCGTTAAGTATATATATATATATATATATATATATATTTCTTTGTAATAGACTTTAAATTATAAACGATATGAAAAAAATTTATATTATTAACACTATTGCATTTAATTATCGTAAGATTTAACCCATTTCCTTTTTTTTTTTGTGTTACAGCAAGATTATCTCATGAGATTCGGTTACTTACCTCAGACTGATTTCGAGACAGGAAATCTACGGACGGAGGACCAGTTAAGGGATGCTATAAAAACTTTGCAGGTAAGCGAAATTACGATATGATTGTTTTGTGCAGCAAAAAAAAACTGTTTAATAATTTAATATTTTCAGTTTTACAATTTTAAATGTAAAATATATGATAAATGTTTTTCGTTTTATATACGATAATATCATTATCATTTGCTTATCTTATGGATGTAAAAAATAGTTTTTTTTTTGTTTATTAAAAATGTTCTCATCTTAGAACTTTAATTGAAACAATTTATCAAAGCTTCGACTTAATAATTAATAATAAAAATTAATTTGCACATCAATTATCGCACAAATCGATTTAAATCAATGATTCTCGTTGTAAATTATGCAATAAATAAATTTTGAGATAACATGAAAAATGTAAAGTGAACCAAATGGAGTCGCGAATGAATTTCCTTATTCCATAAAAGTACGTATATATCTATCTCAAAAATGCGATCGATTGAATACGGATTCTCTGAAAGCATGGCAGTCGTGAGCGAATCGATGAAAATCCTATCGAAGGAAAATGGGGCAAAGTATCCTTAGGGATTCCTTCGAGTGTCGGATATGTGCCTCTTCTCCTCGATTCTCATGCAAATCTTTATTGAATAAGCTGGAGTAGCATTCCTACTATTATATTTTCCTCTCGCAAACGGTTACATTCCGCTAACCATTGTCCGAGATGGGCGGAGGGGAGGGCATAGCTTGATCGAAAACTTGATCAGACATAAATGCGAAATGGAAGGAATGCTTCGGACATGCTTCTATAATCTTGGCTCCAGAGGGAGGCCGCAAGTTTTATCCATCGACGTTTCTCGATGATTTTATCGATAATCGCGTTTGTCAGATTCCGGACGCATTTCTGGTTGAAATGCTCGAAAGCGTTTATCTCTCTTCAAAAAGATAAAAATGGATCTTTGTTGACTGAAAGAAGCGATTGTGTTTCCGGGAAAAAAAGAAACTAGTCAAACAATAAAATGGATTTCTCGAAATATCGATGATATAAAACAATAAAATATTCTAAAGATCCATCGCTTTTTACCTATATATATCTTGAAATATTGTTTTCTGTCTGTGTGTGTTTGTGTGTAAGAAAGGACGCCAATATTTTAGTATATTTTATACTAAAATATACTAAAATATTGGAGAGTTTATATAGACATAAAAAATGAATAAAATGCTCCGATGTAGAAATTTTTATATACGATAATATTATCGGTTGGTGATTTTGTGTGGATGTAAAAAATATTTAAATTTTATTAAAAAAAAAAGAATTATATATATATATATATATTGTCACATGTAAAACTTTTAGCATCTTTTTAAACATTGGCTACAATAAGAAAGGAAATACAATTTCTCTCTGTATAATTTTTGATATTTCTGTGAACGTTTTCTTTAAAACAATATTTTGTTTTCGAGAGATTATATTGCAGTAAATCATGCATATTTACATTCTTGTCAGAAATTCGGTGGTATTCCCGTAACGGGGGAGATCGACGAGGCAACGAAGGGATTAATGAAAGCTAAGAGATGCGGACTGCCGGATCAGCCGGATCCTAGATTCAGGACGAGGCATAAACGTTTCACCATCCACGGACAACAATGGCAGTACCGAAACCTCACCTGGAGGTAAGTCCACTTCAAAAATATTAGTCGAATATTCTTATAAAAATACGACGCACAATAATTCAAAAACAATGAGTGTCAAGTGTGAAACATATTCGGCTAAAGATTAAAAAACATAAGATAAATCTTGTAAAAATGTTGAAATAATATTCTTATATTGAATATTTCTGTAACGCAGTTTACTCGGCGTTTGCAGAATCATTTTATAAATTTTTTATATTGGGGGGGGGGTTAAAAGTTTCTTATTGCTCCTAAAAGCATACGAATAAATATGATTCTGCGATTGACTTGAAAAGTTCTCAAGATTCTGTTTGTTTATCGTTAAAAATTGTTATCTCATATTTTGCCGGCGAAATTGAAAACAAAGCCGCGTACGAGAAAAATATACTCTGCAATGTTGACTTATTTTTGCACGAGACGTCATGCGTCTTGGAACGTTGTTACTGACGCACTTGGTATATTTATCGTTTGTTAAATTATTCAAGAATTCGCATTATATTTCGACGACGGGGGACGCATTCGGAACGAATTCGCAAGTCACGCGCCGTCAAGATGCGGCGACGCGATGCGTTTTCCGCGAGAGTTCGCGGACGGAATTATCGCGACGCGGTGCAAGAAACGATAATAATATCCCCGTCGAAATGTTCCTCGACGCGACGATAACTCATCTCTATAAGGTACCTGTTGGTTAGAGACGGTTCAAACAGGATGTCTGGCTCCTTAATTGCGGGCTTCCTCGTGTCGGGGGGGCCTCGCCCTGCGTGAACGTATACTAACTCGGCTCGGAAATGCCATTGACATTGTTGGTCCCCGGCCAACTGACGACTCCTTGTGAATTGCAGAACGATGCAAACATCGCGCGAGCGTCTTGCCGAGAAATTAAGGAAAACTTTAGCTTGCTTTAAACGGTATTTACACGATATTTTTCTTGGCACGTGACTCTCTTTATGGAAACCCGCTCTTAACTTCAACCTCTAACAATAAGTCTCGCACTTTATAACTTTATCTCAATATATATAATATTTTCTTGTCTTTTATTTTATTTATGTAAATTTAAGAACAAATATATTCTCTTCGGAAATATCGTACGAAATATGAAATTTGATTTCGCAAACGTAAGATCCATATCGTGATATAATATTGAAAAATAATATTCTCACGAGAATGTAATTTATGCGGTATAATTTTAACTTTTTATTTAAATATATTTGGGATGGATATTGAAAAAAATATAAGGACAATACATTCTAATATTTTAATGACGCAGTTTGCGCGATGATTTATCATTCTAGTAAATACATATGTGAATTGTCTTATTGTTGACTCGAAAAATTAATTAATTTTAACGTTTGTGAATACGTATTGAAAGTTAGCGATAAAATAGGTTTCTGTGTTGATGAATCGTGCCGGTACCATAGGAAACTTCTAAAGACTGAATGTTGATACGGAGACCAGCTGCAATATCGGCTCTATTTTAGTGTATCATGTGGCACCCTCTAACAATTAATCGATAGGCGCGGTTTTATTAATTTATAATTGAATCATGTGAAATTAAAGCAATTTAAACTATGAACTAATTTGCGTTTATCTGCTTTTGTCGGGATAATTAATATTGTATTTATTGCGCTAATTTTATAATTGTAATAGCTTTATTTTATTCTTATATTATAGAGTTTGCCTTTTACGAACAAAATTATTTTATTTTTATAAATGATTTTATTTTTATGGAAATATTTTATTTTTGTTCATTGATAAACATACACATACGTATTATATACCTTTTTTAATTAACTTTAAAATATAAATAATTGTTAATGTTATTTGTTAAAATTATACATTTTAAAGAAAATATTCCGAAATAGTATACGAAATAAAAAATTTCTTTTTAATGATTCAATTTCAATTTATGACGTATTGATTATCCGAATTTCCAATATATAACTTTATTTTACTATTTTGACTGTTTTATTTTAAATTAAATTGCAAATTTGTATGTTTTAAATGAACATTTTAAACATCATTAAAATATAACTCAAAAAGAAAAAGATGACATATTTATATCAATTAATAAATATAATAAGATAAATTTTATCTTAATTTAAGAAATTGATCCGTTATTAGATTATCATTGTTAGTTATCTGTGCATTGTTCAAAGTGCATTTGAGCAGCTTTATTAAATACATCCGATGATAATATTCGGTATCTATCATCTATCATGACTGATAATATTCAGATATGCTAATTAACGCGAATTCTACTCGGAGTCCGTTATTAATTAGTCCTTTTAACGAGTCACCGAATTCTTCGGTGGAAACCAACAGAGAGGATCTCGCGGCGAAAAATGTCCGGCGTAATTTTCACTCTCCGGAAAAATCCATGGTGCGCTTTACGTCGTGCAATCGGGACAATCAGAATCAAAGTGCATTGCCTACAGATAGGGTAGGTCGAGTAATTAACTTCGTTATCCGGTTGTCGCGCTATGGCTTGTCCGCGAATTTTTGCGAATTCTGCAAAAGGACGGGTGAATATCCAGGCCTTTGTGTACGGATTTTGATAGGGCAAATTTGGCAGATTTTTATTCGCATCAACGAGAGTTTATTTGCCCTTTTAACTTGACTCTATTTGTTCTCATCGGTGCGCGTGGAGTCAAAGGAAAATGCGAAATTTTGATTGGGGAAGAAAAGCTTGCAAGTATCATCATATTTATTGAATTTGCAATTTCACGTAAACAATCTGTATCTTTATATTTTCTCATCGCAGATAGAGTTAAAGGATTGTATTTTCTCGAATTAGTTTTAATTCGACGCGATTAGTAATTTGTATATCGATTTTTGTCTCAAAACTTTAATTTTATTTTCAAAGGCATGTATATATAATATTCTTTATGCAGCAAACTTTTCTTAGAAGAATATATATTTAATTATAAGAATATATGTAAAAGAACGTATCTTCATATCTCGTTGCTTTCTAGATATATTAAAGAAATTTTAATTTTTCTTTTTTAAATTTGTAACGTTAAATGTGCGGTGCAATTTTAAATTGAAATAAAGACAAGTGCCGCGCGACTTAATGGCAATTACAAGGTGAGAATTCAACGACGATGGCACATTGCCTAATTTTCTCCACGTTGTTTGAACGAGCAATTCAGAAATTAGCGTCTCCACGTCCGAAGCTTCGTACGTCTGGATTATATCTGGAAATTTTGTATTTTCTTTTTCAATTTTATATTAAATCAAATCCAAATTCAGTGAAAGTAATTTAATTTAAATCAGGAAATTAATTTCAAACAAACTTTTATTATTTATGGGAGAGCTCTCGCGAATTTAAAATTTGCAGGATAATATTTAATCTTTTTAGGGAAACTATCAAATTTTATTGAAATATTTTTTAATTATAAATAAATAAAACACAGGAAGAAATTATGTATAATATTATGTTAATATTAAATATTAAAATTATATTTTTAAATTGCATACTGTACATACAATATTGAAAAGTTTGCAATGAAAGTAGTAATTTTCTAAAACGATTTAAAGCTTATTAGAGCGATTTATATATCCAATTCGCGATATCGATATCATTGCGACACGAAAATTTATATTTAATTCACAGGAGAAATTGCGAATCTATAGGTTTATGGGCCACATTGTTTACGAGGCATCTTGAACGTTTCTACGATCGACTGCATGATTCGCAGAGACATGGTAGGATTTGTCTTACACATCGAAGTAATCAGGCTTTGAACAGGTAAAGACGAATCCGCAAAGCTGCATGTCCGGAGTTGATCCATTGTATTTGTCTCCGTGGATACTCCGGAGAAATGTTTTTTTGTAAAAACGCGGAAAGATTCGCGCGTATTCGCGTTGTAATATCAAAACATTTCATTTGATAGTGTTGGAATAAAAATCTTTGTAAAGGAAGAAATACGGATACTGTTAATTTCATCCGATAAAATTGGTTATCCGCGATTAAAAAAATTAAAAATTTATATCTCTTTTTTATATAAATTATTTTGTTAATTGTATTAAATCAATTCTTTTCTTTTAGGGTTTTCTCTCTCTCTTTTTTTGTTTTTTTTTTATGAAAAATAATTTTTTTCTATTTTTTAAGTAAAATATATAGAATGAATTTTTGAAGTACAAAGTAGATGCTCAAAATTTTTATATAAATTAAATATATTGAAATTCTTTAGAATTCAACATGAAGTAATTGAGATAAAAAGTAGAAGCAAAATTTTAACTCGGGTTAAGGATGTTTTTTATTTCAATTTTTTTTTATAAATGCAGATTTTTCTGACTGTCTTTTATATAACCACAGCCAAAATAATTAAAGCGACATCATTACCGCTGCGGCGCCATAAAAACACTCACGATCTCTAAATAGACTCTAATGGCGGCTTTAAATGAAATTTGCGAATTATTTAGTTGGATTTGTTTGCGAATTTTTTAAAAGCGATATTGAAATATCAATGCAAACAAATTAGCATTGACGTTATATCATGTATGATATATCAAATATTTTTCGAATTATTTAGCAGAAAGTTATTTTCTCGCGAAAAGGTCAAAGATTGCTCCTGTTTTCCCAATCTCTCTGTCTTTCTATTTCACATCTCTCTTTTTCTCATCCTCTTTTCCCATTTATACCTTCTCTTGATATCGAGCGCCAAACTTTGAAGTCGGCTGCATGAGATGACGAATGGAAATATTCGAGAATCTGGAAATTTCACTCGCTAAACGGACAAAATTAGAGAAGTTAAATTTTCAACATTTCCTGGCGATTTTTTTCCAAATTTTTGTAATGTATAATTTTAGGTAATAGAATATTTTACGTTACACCTGTTGAAAAACTTAGAAATTCTCTCTTGATCAATTATAAAAATAAATTGAAATTATATATTTTTATTGTTAAAGATAGATAGATAGATAGATAGATAGAGAGAGAGAGAGAGAGAGAGAGAGAGAGAGAGAGAGAGAAGGAAGATTTTTATGTTATATAAATTTTATATATGGAGATTGTTTATCTAATTGTAGCATCTGAAACGTTTTTATAACCGAGATATTTTCGCCCATTTTTTTTTATCGAAGTACATTACAATATTCTTTGACAGAATCACTTATGTTTACTTTTTGAGGAGCTCAATGTGATTCCTCACGCTTGAAATATTACGGGTATTACGCTGAAACAGCAGCTCATTCCGTTTGCGAACGAAACATTTTCGCGCGTTTTACATGGACGTGACGACATTCACCAGCTAGAAACTGGAGCTACGCCACGATACGGCGTTTTCCTCGCGTGCTTCCGCCAAGAGAAAGAGAGAAACAGAATTGAGAGTGCAAATTGAATTGGGAATACGTATACGAGGGAATTTTCACGAGAATATTTTCGAGATTGAGGCGAAGCACTCTGGCCTCAGTCTCAGTTGATATATAAAAATGCGAGATAAAAAACGCTTAAGGATATATCCGTGAATTTCTGCAAACTCGGATAAACTACACGTCCTGATTTGCGATCGAAAATACGCTCGCAAAAAAACGCTCGTCGATTTACAAAGTGATGATTTGCAATTTTATAGAATTTTTGACATATCGCGCTTATCACGTCATACATATTTGAAAGACACTAATATTTCCGTAGTTGCAGTGCGTTTAATGTAATGCTGTATACATTTTTTATCGAAGCTTATTATTTAAATGTGAGTAACGCTGTATAAAATTTAACAAGAATTTATATTACAATGAAAATGAGATAAATGACGCGAAAAATTCATACTTGTGGATTTTACGAAAAATTCTTATAAAATTAACTTGACATCATATATTAATATACGGATTTGTATTTTTATTTATAAATATATTATGTATCGATATGAATATTTCTATTAAAATATTGAAAAATTAAAAGATTTCTTATCACTCGCAACTAGATTTATGTCTTAAATCTGAATCTCGTTAGAATTCCTAAAATCGAAAGGCTACCTACACCGTGTTCACGGGATTGATAATTTAGACATATTGATAGATTATCGAATAACAGGCTAGTTTATAACAAAATAGTATGTATGATGCCGTTTTTTCTCTTGCAATCGTGTCTTCGCGTTCCTTGCGAATTCTATTCTTTGCAACGTCATTCAGTTGGCAGTCGTCCAGCTAACGGCCATCCAATTTGTTCGTAAAAAAGAGAGAAGTAATCGCTACATAAATCTTTACGTTAGTCATTCCCATTATTTTTGCCTTAACGATATTTTCCCTATATTGTAATAGAAGAATATACTCGTGCGTGCATGATTTATAAATTTTGAAAATGATATGATCGCGGATAACCGATAATTTGATTTGGGGCATTAATTAAAAAATTATCACGGACATTTTTTTTTAAAGATTTTAGCGGGTTTTTTTAAAAAGGAAAGATCTTTCTTTCAGTATTGAAATTTTTCGCATTTATAGTTGGAAAAATTAAGATCACATGTGCCGTAGTTTTAAAGAGTAACTTGGCGATCCACATACTTACAAAAAGTGGCATTCTATATACACAATTTTATTTCAAATTGATGATTCGGATCGATCGCGCGTTCTTTCACTAGTAAAAATATTTTTCTTGATATTCGGGAAAGCGTATCGATGTGCTCAATAAAATGCGATATTCGTGAAATATACTGGTCACCGCACGTGTAGTCTAAATTATTCGAATACTCGACATATGAATATGATTCTATTTATTCATATGGAAAAATTCATAGATATTATTCGTGGACTTTCGAATTATTTATGACACGAAAAATCAAGAAAACAAGAGAACAACGTTGAAACAATACCGAAATTCTACGAATTATTCCAACCTGGATATTAGTAAGAAGAAATCAAATTTTGAATTAAAATACGATATTATAAATGTATTTATACAAGTACATTAAAATATTATTTTGATCTTGTACTTATATAAATATATTTAATATATGTAATACATATATATTTTTGTTTCAAGAGAATGCAACGCGACGAATTAACTTTTTCTTATATCTAGTCAAAGATCAAATTACAATTTTGTTTAGATAAATAAAGATGATAAATTACATAGATTCTTTTATCGCTCTCTGAAAATAAAATTTTTTTTTATAGATTTATAGATATAAAAAAATTTATTAATTTTTACTTATTCGTTTAAAATAAAGTAGATTTATGTAACAGAATTATTAAGGAATCTATTATCCAAGAATACTTTGACTTTTATTTTATCACGAAAAAAGCAGCTATATATCTTTTAAAACAGACGCATAAAAATGGATCATAGTCCCTGAAGAATTTAAGACCAGATGGACATGAGCATTTTTGATTTACTGGCAGGAAAGAAAGATAATGTCCTTTCATAATAGATATGTTCCTGTTTCTGGGACATATGTGTCATAAATATGCGAGATGATCCTGACAATGGCGTAGCAAAAATTTTTAGACCTTTATACAAATATTTCACGCATTCTCTTATATATATATATATATTATTTTTATTAGATTCTCATCATCTTGTAAGTTTTTTACAATATGAGATAAAAAATTAATTTTTCTCTTAAATTATGTTTTATTAATTAAATAATTAATAAAATGAGATATTTCGAAATTTTTGTTATTCATATTTTTATTTGCTAATATATTATCAAAAGGAAAATTACTGACTACGGCGCTGGATCGGAGTTTCTAGAAACAAAAACGAAATAACATAATTTCTCAGTGTGTTTCTCTCGTGGGAGTTTCATTATTTATCTATGATTCGGTCCAATGTGAATAAGGCATCAAACACGAAATGCTGATTTTGGCGGTGCTTGAACAATGTGATTGCTTTGTCAGATGAAATTCTCGATTCAATGAAAGACTCGTTTCCGCTATCTGCGAAATAAAGCGCTGTTGCTTAACACGCGCAAAGTTATGTGAATGAAGTTTATCTTGTTTATCGCGCGAATTTACAATCGGTCAATTATATATATTTTTGGATTGAAAGAGCGAATTAGCTTACGTATTTAAGAATGTATCAATTTATATCATTTTATACTTTATAAAATTGAGAAGCTTATATAGATAAAATTCTAGAATGCCTTATTTAATTTTAATAGCAGTTTCTTTCGCCAGTTTGAATATGATTTTTTTCTAAGCTAAAATGAGACAACCAACTAGGAGCTGGATGCTCTTTGTTAAATGAAGGAGAAGTACTTTAAGCAATTTCGCTTGTGCACTATTTTAAACTCTCTCTCATTCTCCAATGTGTCTGCGGACTATTTCGAGAAACTTTGGTTTCGCTGTAATTAAAAACTTGCAGAAAATAAAGGTCGAGAGTCGAGTAAATGTGCTAATTGATCCGACTTTGTGACGAACATCGCGTTTTACTCGCCGGCACAAAGTTCTCGATTTTTGCCTATTCGCCTCGGGCTAAATTTTCGCGTTTCGGAAGAATAGAAATTTATCGAATCTAAATGATTTAAAAGAACTTTGATTCTCAATTAGATGTGTTGAGATGTTCTCGATTTATTTCGCAAATTCTTATAATTCTTTGTTTTCTAAAATTTGTGTGCATACACGATATTATTAATAATTCTTTACAAATAAGAAATAATAATTTATATAGATTTAATTTTCTTGTGCTTCACTATCCATTTTATATATTATTTATATTTCAAATATTTATTTTTTATTCTTTTTGTTTGCCATTTATTTTGTTCATTTTTTCGCTATTTATATTTATCTGATTTACCATTTTTGCATTTAATTTCTTTTGCTCATCCTATTTATTTTATTTCACTTCAGAGATTATATTAGCAAGGAAAATTCTTTGAAATTTTATTCGATTTTGGAACTTTGAGATTCTAAATCCACCACGAGGCAAATTCGGAGATTTAATTTATTTGCGATTGCACCAGGATAATCATCATCGATAGTCGCGCATGTCGAAAAATAGATTATAGCATGGTCGAAACGGTCGTAATCACAGTCGCCCAATAATTTTAATTCCAGCAATTGGAGCTCAGAGCTCGTGGATCGATCCTCGTTAATCATTTGTTTATCAAGGGTTTCTCTTTCTTCTAAAAACTTTGGTTGTCCCGTTTTTTTTTTGTTTTTTTTTTTTTTCAACATAGTAATGCGACTTATCATAAAAAAAATAATATCAAAATTATTTGTTAAATTTTATTATAATAGAGAAGAGAAAATATATTCTAGAGAAAAATTATAATTTTGAACAAGGCAAATCTAGGGATGACGAGAAAATTTCCCTCGAGGCAACATATTTTCGCGCGAGAAATTTGTTCATTATAATAATAAATTTTCTGTCTCGCATATACACATTTAATTTTTATTCTTTATTTTTAAATATCTCTCAACTCGAATTAGATTGCGCGAAATGCGGCCTCCGATGAGAAATGTTCGAAATTATAGTTAAGTGCGAGATAGGAGTGGGATACTTTATGAATTATAGTAAAAGTGTATAGCGAGGCCAAGAGTCGATTTCCTGCGAACAATGGGATCGTCGTCAGTGCTTCGCTGAGAAGTGAGAAATACGCGAGAAGATGGCAGTTACGTGCCTTGTTAAATTCGCTAGAAAACCAGGCACGAAATCGCCGTTCCAAGTGGAATGAGACCCGCGTGTAGAAAATTGAAGTAACAACGGTGATAATTTAACATCTTATTGCGGCGCAATATGAATTTTCTATGAATCTGCTATTTCACGGCGCACTAACAATTTTCTCATATAAGAGTTCCATGCATCTTAGCATTATATATATATATATATATATATATATATATATATATATATATATTTCTTTTTTTCTTTGTACCTTAATTGTTTTTACCATTATTTCCTTGTACCATATCATTGCATAATGCTACTGATACAAAATTTAAAAAAAAAAATTGCTTTTTCGGATTTTATAAAATAAATAATTAATTAAAAATTAGATTATGTAATGTAAAAAATAGAAAACGTGTGGAATTTAATAGAGGAATTTTTGCTACGAGGGCACGTACAGTTTATTTTTTCGTCTTTTTTTTCGAGTTAGATATATGCACACCGTGTGTCTTAGATAACGAGCTCTGCCGTGAATTAATATCTCTCTATTCTCCGCGAAATTGCAAAAAGTATGAGAAGAGTTTGTGGAATACAAGAGAGGAAGGGACATGAAACATGAGTGAGAGATGATAGGACCGAAAAGAAGAAAGGTGAGCAGCGTGCGCATAAAGGCGATAAAAAGGAAACGGGAAAGTGGCAGCCATACTGATGAGACGAGCATCGTCGCCTGGAGGCTGATAAACCCTTCAAAACCTGACAATTTCTGACGGCTGTGCATCATGCGAATTGGGATAATGGAATCGGTGAAATTTTGAAGTAATGAAAAATGTAAAAACGACGATGCACACGTATATCACATATTATAAAATTTTTAACATTTCCCTTTCTCTTTCTTAATTGCGTTGCTAATTAAAAATTAGATCAAATGAAAAATATAATTAACTAAAAATAACAATAAAGAAGAAGAAGGAGAAAATATTTTGTTATTAAAAAAATTAATATATATACATACATATATATATATATATATATATATATATATATATATATTATATTGCATATATAATATTAATGTGTGGTCAATGTCCATTTGTCACATCATTTTGTCTCGTGTATTTAATAATGTATCTAAAAAAAATATTCCTCTCTTTAGATTAAAATTTTAGATTTCTTCTCTTTTGCTTCTATTTTATTTAAAAATATTAATACAATAAATATATAATAATTCCTGTATCTCTCTTAGTCTGACTTTTCCCCTTCGACCTGTCCGGCATGGGTGACCCTACCGATAACTATTAACATTTTCGAGTAAAGCAAGTTTGATCGCTTTGAGAGCGATTAAATCCAATTTGCTATAAATATATGTTTGACCAAATATAGGTATTTTAAGAGAATCTGATTAATATATATATAATTAATAATATAAAGTATATCCCGCTTATATTCAAAACACAAGATTTTTTTACGCTGATTAATCAATCAGGCAAAAAAAGACTTAAAAAATAAAATGTTTTTCATATTTCTATTTAATCTAATAACCTAAGAATCTCTAGAATCCAAGAGTTTATGAATTTTATTTATTAATCGGTCTCAGAGTGATCAAACTTACTTCACTCGAAAACGCTATATGTTACCGCCGGCATAGCTCTCAGGTTCATTAAAGTACGCAAACCTCCTCACCCGGCAAATGCCTTCGTTAAGGTGGAGATACGATAGAGGAGGAAAAATATGTGAAGATAGGCTTTTGCCTCTTCTTCAGAATGAGCTATTTATTTTGTTTTTCTTTTTATTCTAATATAAACAAAATAATAAGTATGATATACAAAAATAAATTTAATAAAATATAATACAAAATATAATCTACTCTGGTTTCCCTTCAAATCACATAAATCTTTCGCCTTTTATAAAATTGAAATTTAATAATTAAAATAATTTATTACAGGGAATTACACGAAAATGTCCAAAATATGCGTATAATAAAAAACATACTAGAAATTTTTAGATTAGACAAGGCTTTTTAGCAACGATTAATTACACGATATTTATTATTAATAATTGATATACAATTATAAAGCTTAATAAATTTATATAATGTAAAGCGATCAAAAGAGTCATTAATAAAATTATCAATCATCTTTAATTGTAGAAGAAAGTACTTGTGCACTATTTTGCGCAAACCTTCAAAGAAAAAATTTAAAACGTAAAAAGATAGACAAAGATTCGATGTGCGTCAACGATTAAATTATAAAATAAATCGCGATTTAAAATTTCCGAACAAACGCGACAAATAAATGAACCGATGATATTTGTAATATTCATATAGTGACGCGCGTAATTTTTATAATAATTAAAGCTTACAATACACGCACGCGCGCGATATAATTGCTATCATTTTATGCAAAAATATTTCGGCAGTCATTCGAGATATAGCATCCACCGCCCGATTTATTTTCCAATACGCGATTTTATACGAATGTCGCGATCAACAATAAGATATAGATTCTATCTCGCGGATGATTATTTTAACAAAATAAAATGGCTCTTTAAAGCCTTTAAATATTGTTATAAAAAATTGCCACGTTTTATAGAGAATAATAGATTCAACGATTTTAACAAGACCTTCCCTCCGCCGAGTGACACGCTGGTTAATATTCGACAAAGAGAAGAACGATCCTAAAAGTGGAGAACGACCAACTTGTCTTGTTTCTTTATCAGTTTTTGCAAAATCAATTCGCAAAGAAAAGTTAAGTGATCCATTGAACGTTAGAACCGCTGCAGGAAGGAGCAAAATTCCGGATCTTCCGGACTGCTCCCGATAACAATAATTTCGGTAATGAATCAACGACAGTTACCATTTATCTTCAATTCACGCGATTGAAAATTGCGCGAGAGAACATGTTCTTCTATTATTTAGAATTATATTTCTTTATTGGAAAATAGATGGATATAACAATTTTTTTATGAAAATGTGGTTACGAACGACTATATTTATGGATAATAAAATACATGCATCTTTATTGTAGCTGATGTTAAATATGCGAGTATAAATAATTCTCGGGTACCAACTGTTCGAGACGAATCGAACCCGATAACAGCAAAATTTAAAATATTTCAATTCAAATACTTTGCAAGATAAATCGATATAATTTCAAGTAATTAATTCTAAGCTATTTTCCTGTTAAAATAAATTAATTTGTCGATTTTTACTGATATCAGGGTACCCATTCGATTTGTCTCGAAGTTTTTAAATATCCGCACATTTTACATTATATTCATATACATATATATATTCATATATAATTTTGTATATAATATAATATTCAAAAAATATAAAATTCTTTAGGATATGTTGTTTTGCGCATGTATTTTATTATATACATAAAATAATACATATATACTAATCCAGGACTGATGTCCTAGAGAATGAAAGCAGAATGTCCAATATCTGTAAATAGTTTCTTAAAAGAAACCAAAAAAACTGATGTTAATATCCCAAGTGCCTAGAAATAGTTTCTTAAAAGAAACCAAAAATTATATTAATTAATAATTATTAAAATATATTTGTTCGTAACCATAATTTTTTTCAATAAAGTCAACAAAAACGATAGCAATTTGAAAATATTAAAACATATAAATTTATACAATAGCTACATCCATGTTTAATCTACTGTTAAGTCTTTCTTTTTAATATAAAAATAACAAAAATAATAATAAATTATTAATAATATTAATAATGATAGAAAAACAGTTTTTAATAAAGAAAAAAATATATATTTTTCCTCTAAAAAAATGTATACCGTTTAAATTAATTTTTTAATTCGATTTTAAAAAGGCGTGTGTGGCATTCATCGTTGTATTACTACCGAAATCATTATTTTCAGAAATCGTCAGGAAAACCGAGAATTAATTCCATTCCTGCAGTGAAAATCCATAATTTTTAATAGACCACCAAACTAGACGTCGCGGATGAATCTTGCAAAAACTAATGAGAAATAATTCTCTACAATAAAGATCGTTTCGACTACTTGCCGCTACGAACCAGACAATTTTAATAACGTTCACCTGACGAGAGGGACAGCAATCGCGTTTAAGAACAGAAAGAATGGAAAGAACGCGGAAAAATATGTTCTCGTATTGTAATTTATTAATTTATTTTATAAATATTTAATTGCGATACGGAATTCATAAATACATCAATCTCTAATTAAAAGTAAATCATATGTAACAAATATATACTAAATTACTCGCGATTCTGCAATCGTTAAATTTCGTGAATGACAAGCTGATATTTAACCGTTAATTTAACATCGAATCATGTTCTTATTTGATATTTTTTAAATTTTATATTAAAGAATTATGTATTTGTAAAATTTATAAAATATATATATTGAACTATATATATATAAAATTTCCCGATTTTTTATTAATGACTCTTTAGTATAAAAATACACGCGTTAAATTTATGTGTATGAGAATATTTTTGTAATACATACTTTTGAAACAAATATATTGTATATGTTAATTGAATTTTTTACATATTGTCATTATACATATCCTTTTGGGAATTTTTCGTGTAATTTACAAAAAATGCATATTTCATATAATTTACACATAATTATAATATAATATAATTATACATATTTTATACATATTTTTTTCAATTATATAGATTTTTACAATTATACATATATTAGACATATTTATATTATTAGTTACACAATAATTTTATAACATTTTTGACATAAAATATATATTACAACATATTAAAATATTTTATTATTATATTTTATTATAACATTTAATGTTATTGTAATTTATTTTTTAAAATTTTTCTGAGAATAAATTTAAGTTGAATATTATTATTATGTATTGTAATTTTATTTTTAGTTTTCTCTTTAATGTCCTAACAATCCCTATAGCCTAACAATTCTTATTTGCTGGCTGAACCAGCAGAAATTTGAGATTTAAAGAATGTCCCTAACCGCGTGCCCTAACCGCGTGCCCTAACCGCGTGCCCTAACCGCGTGCCCTAAACGCGTGCCCTAAACGCGTGCCCTAACCGCGTTCCCTAACCACGCGCCCTATTCGCGTGTCCTAATCGCGTACCTATTTTGGTCAGTATATTGACCGTCTATTTTGTGTAGTCTTCATTCTTCAGGCCAGTTGGACCTACCTTTCGTTGCTCCTGGCCATTTTCTGGATCGATCTCTAATCGGAGATCAGAAAAGGAAATACACATTCCTTTTATCGCCGGCTATTTATTGTTGCCGGCAAATAAGTGCAAGATTTTTCTTGCTTATTAGAAGATAAACACCTTCTTTTGCCGAGTAATTGTCATCGGCAGATAAGCGTGAATATTTCACGCTCGATGGATCGTGCGATTTTACGATCGTTCATTGGATGTTTATTTTAATATAACTTTATTTTAACTGAGACAAAGCCAAGTTATCAATCAAAATTTTGGTTTAAAAAATTATGATAATTTATGATAAATATATAAATTTGATCAAAATTTGTATATTAATATATAATTTATTTAATAACATAATAATGCATATATATAATAATATATAATATTAATTTATATAATAAGATATAATAATATATAATTTATAATAAAATTAATTTACATATAATAAAAAGATTAATTTACACAATATTTGTTACCATTATAGCTCATTTAATTGATTGATCATTTGGTCTCTGTTATATCAGTTAAAACAAAGTTTAAGAACAAAGTCTACAAACAAATTCTACAAGATGAATGAGCTGTAAAAAATTAGAATAAAATCGACACGCGTTATAAAAATAAATTACCATAACACGTATAATTGAAAATTACTATCGTTCTTTATTCAGTAAATCAGATAAAATCTACGAATTGAAAAAAAAACATTTTTCATAATCTTCCTTTTTTAATTTAAACTTTAAGTTATCTTTGCAATAAATGCAATGCATAATAAAAAAATTTATTAAAAATTATTCAACTTAATATGTTTAAGCTCATTCATTTAAAAGTAACGGATTTTTATAATCTATAATCTATAATCTACATCTACAATCTCTATAAATCCGTTACTTTAAAATTAAATAAAAGTTCGTTACTCACCGGCACTGATGCGCAACAGCGGAGATTTGGTCTTGAGGCTACGTTGTCTGCAACACACAAATATAAAATCCAAATTATAGCAACGCTTAAAATAATTAATATTTCAAGAAATTATTATTGTACCGAATTTTATATCCGATGCGTTTAATAATAAGAAGATATATAAATATGGAATAATTTTATAAATTCTAAAAAAGAAAACTATTTTTTTAAATAAAAACTTTTATAGTCTGAATCTCTCTTTTTTAAACTATTTAAATAATGATCGAATCAAATTAATAAATGTACGGGATTTATAATAATAATTAATATACAAATAATAATATTCACCCTTGGGTTGCTCCGCCGATGCAGGATGCCTCTCCTAGGCCTCCTCCTCCTCTCAGGATGTTAAGGTCGCTACGTTGATCTGTAACATAAAAAGGAGGTGCAAATTGTAGTAATGCTCAAAATAATTAATATTTCCAAAAATTTATTATACGCATTGAATTTTATATTCGATGCATATAATAATAAGCAGATTAATAAAATGATTTTATAAATTTTGAAAAAACTACTAATAACTGTAATAATTTCATATAAAAACTATAATCTAAAAGTAGAAACTTTTATAAGATTATAGATTTTATATAAAAATTTTTTCTAATTGTCTTTTGTTTAAAATATATAAATAAAAAGTCAAATTACGTGATTAATTGCTTGATTTAAATTGTACACAATTAATAAATAATGAATATATAAATAAGAAGTTACTTACCACAGGGCTGTTTCAGCGATGCCCGATGCCTCTCCTAGGCCTCCTCCTCCTCTCAGGTAGATTCACACGCGCGATACTTTAAACGGCACTCCCGCACTTTTATTAAAAATACTCCCGCACTTTTACGCGCGATACTTTAAACGAAACTCCCGCACTTTCGAATTTCGGCACGATCGAACCCCGTTTCACTCGAGAATCATACTGCGAGTCGACAAGTCGGGAATTCACGATTACTCCGAGCTAGGGTTAAGCGAGCAAAGGAAGAAGACGAAATCGATTGATGGAATCGACGCTCAATTCTTGTCCGCGCTTGTTCTCACCGAGGGCCGACTCGAACTTTATTAGGAGCGATCACAGAGAACCACCAAGTTTCTATCATACAGACTGAAACTTACGCTTATCATAAGGCTGAGAGACGTGTCGAGAATGAAGATACCCAAGTCCTAAGTGTTCACAATTTAGATCACTTAGAAGATGAGAAATCAGCTTCTCTAGCGAGCGAAGATCGAACCTAATAAAACACAGCCAACTGTCCTCAATGCGATACAGTATAGCTGATAGACGGTACAAGATGAGGGAACGACGATTCAAAAATCGATCGAATTCTTACCGATTCAGGCCGAACCGTTCGTCGAAGCAGAGCGTGCCCCAACAGCCAATTCTCGAACCGAAGTTCTTGATTAACCGCGCGATCATCGCATCTATACTATGCATGATCATACGTTGCTACGCGGCCGGCATTCACCTCAGCCGCGATACTGAGGCGTTTTAACGTTGCGTCTCCATTAATATATTAAATTTATTAATACATAAATATTTATATAATATATATAACATTAATATTGTATTAACGTTACCTAATATTATATAAAATTAATTATATTAATAGGGTATTAATATATTACCGATAGCAACGCTGAGAGATATCCCAGTTAGTCGGCAACGAAGTACGATCCTCGCATTGTGAAAACGGGATAGAAGTCCGACGCGAAGACGCGACGACGCGAAAACGCGGTTATGCGGTTACGCGACTCTCTCGTTGCTCGTACGCTCCGATGACGAACAACAAGGCAACGCACTAAAGTCTTCCACAGATGTGCGTGCCACATATGAGTCATTGTACGACTCGTGGCAATGCAGTATGGACACGCGACGACGCGAAAACCGTCCGCGGCACGATGACGGGACACGGGAGCGGCGTCGCGACGCGAAACCGTCCGCGGCACGTTGACGGAACCGACGCCGCGATAAGCCGTCCGCGGCACGATGACAGCACTAACGATACGACGAGCCGTCCGCGGCACGATGACAGCGACGACGGCGTTGGGTGCTTGGTTTCCCCTTCTCAATACCTCAGGAGGTCTTTAAGACCCTTAAGGTACCATCCGGGTACTATGCCCTCCCACCACGCCAAGGTTACACCCTGGGAGGGTATTATACGGATATAATTTTGTAATATGATATATATATATATATATATATATATATATATATATACACATCATATTACAAAATTATATCCGTATAACGTGAGATTATATTTGAGCATAAATTATCTATATCGCATCCCTCTTTTCTCTCGATTAAAAGAGATGCGGTGTAGATATGTTTTGATAAAACAAGTGATATATGTTATATTATACGATAATTTAGATTGAATCTCATACATCATTAAAGAAAAAACTGTGCAATGTATATTTTGAAATTAATATAGATAGTAAATAGAAATAAATTATTTACCACACATACTTTTGCTCCATCCATCGTCGGATGCTTTCTAATATCTCCTTTTCTTATCTTGTTCATCTCTTGTTGTTTTGATTCACTCGCGAAAACACAGTTAATTACGATTAGTCGAATATGCGACAATCGCATACTTTACACAGGCACTCGCGATCGCGGAACAATTACACGAAACATACGCATTATTATATCGTAAAAGAGAAAAAACAAAGAACAAGATTTTTGTTGTTTACTATGTTAAAATCATGCGTCATTTGTAAGAATCTCTAGTATTGAATTATTATTTTTATTTCTTATTTTTAAAGTTAATTAATCGTTAATTGTAATAATCATAGCGAATTATATTTTAATTTCTATCGCGATCGCGTTTATAATATCTATTTGACGGAATGTATCGCGCTTTACTACCTTACTGTTCGACTGTTGCCGTGCGAATGATAACGAAGCTGTAATACGTAAAACGTAAACAATAGCGCGCTAATGTTTACGTCGCCAAGGCCGAATTCCATGTTAGATATTGTTAATTTATTGTCGAAATATTTTATGTGTATTATAAAATATATATGCGAAATATTAAGTCGTATAAATATTTTAAATTATAGATCAATTATATAATTATTTGACTCTGTGTATTGTTAAATAATTATTATCCGTAAAGATTGCAAAACAATAATTTTGGTCCTTATTACTTTAATTCTTTTATTCTTATTTGATTAAATAAATAAATTTTAGAAAATATGTGATTCGAGATCTATCGTCGCGATATGTATGCAATTATATATTATTTATAAATGGGAATTAATTATATTATAACAAATAATTTTTTGATACTTGATCGCGATCGCGTTTAGAAATAAATTCGGAGCGTCTCGCACGACTACTTTCCTGCTCGAGTGTCGTCGCGCGAATGATACCAGAGTCGAGGTACGTAAATAATAGCGTGCCAATGTTTACGTCGCCAAGGCCGAATTCCATGTTAGATATTGTTAATTTATTGTCGAAAAATTTTATGTGTATTATATAAAATATATATGCGAAATATTAGGTTAGATAAATATTTTAAATTATAGATAAATTATACGTATTTGACTCTATGTATTGTTAAAGAAATAATTATTATTTGTAAAGATTGTAACAAAACAATAATTTTCGTCCTTATTACTTTAATTCTTTTATTCTTATTTGATTAAATAAATAAATTTTAGAAAATATGTGATTCGAGATCTTTCGTCGCGATATATATACTATATATATATATATATATATATATATATATATATATATATATATATATATAATTAATAAATTTATATTGAATTAATTTTTTTAATTTATCGATAATTTCAGCCATTATATTAACATATTATCGGATATTGTCGTTAATAGTGTCGTACGTCATTGTACACTGTAAACTTGCAAATCCAAATTATTATCAGCAATCATATTTCATTGTATTCTCCGACTTAAAATAATATCTCAAGTATCTTGATGCTTCTCTCAAGGAGCTCTCGGTGCTCACATACTTCCATTATATGACAGGATAATTAATTAAATCATTATGCAATGGCCGTTGCAACATACCGGCTGCGAGAAACAGTCTCAGCTAGGGTGAAGGGATCCACTCGAGAAGGGAAGGGAGGAGAACCTCCGCGTCTCGCAGGTCCGGCCACAATAATCTCCATTGTTTCTGGCAATTAAGTCTCGCGCCTATCGTCCTGGTAGGAAGTCCTATGACGCGAGAAGTGGAATTTCTCTCTCTCTCTTTCTCTTCTTGTGTGGACGGATTACGTCTCTCGATCGCGCGCGACACGTGATTGGCCGCCATTGTCCGCGAGATCCACAGCGATCTCGAACAAAGGACTCGTCTGTCATGGTGCCCCATTGTCTCTCGGCTTGTTTGCGTTATCCACGAGAGGCCGGTTTGCGTTGCGCAAACTTCGACCCTTGACACGAGCTCTACCTCTCCCTTTCTTTCTCTCTCACCCTTCACCCTCGTCTATCTCGTTTGCTCCATCCTGCTTGCATTCCTCTCGTTTACTTCTCGCTCCGACTCGGCATTTCGCTCGCGCTGATATCCTTTACGCGCGTTCTCCGAACGACGACTCAATTAAGTCGAGCCGGCTTAACGCGATTATCGCAAATTCTCTCCGAGGATCGGTACTGGACACGAATGCGCGACTCGCTCGTCAGATGATCGAGAAGAACGAATAATTTGCTCATATAACTGTATGATTCTAAAACTTGTCTGAGAGTTACATTAGAGAAATTTAATCTGAATCTATTTCTTTGCCTTCTTCTATTCCTTTGCCTTCATTCAACTCTATGTACCTTTACACAAATTTCTAAAATCCTTCTCTTTGACAAAAATTTAAATTAAAGAAAAAAATTAAGAATTTAGGAAAAGTAGAAATTAAAAGTTGGAACTTTAAGAGATGCTAAAAATTTTGTATTTGAGTTTGCAATTTTCTCATAAAAATTATGCTGCATTACATCGAATTTTTTTATGTTTCTCTGCTTAGAAACAATAAAAATTACAGCATTTTTTATAGAATGATTTTTTCCGACATGGTATATCGCTTTCCTCATTTAAAAAGGAACGATTTCAGCCGGAGACAGCCGTCAGGTGGAAACGCGTGCACGCATCGTCTTATTCTCGCGGTAACGCGGACGACAGTAGGATGCAATAAATTTCCTTCCTCCTAGCTTTCCTCTTCCGTCGCTCTCTATATCCTCTATGTCGTCACGCGCCACGCTTAGTTGTCTACGTACGCTACTTCGGAGGATGATTTATTAACCCTGTCACACGTGACCTCGTGCAGGATGTCAGAAAGTGGAAACGTTCTTCCTGCGTTTCTCGGCATATCGGACCTTATCTGCATGCTCCGCTTGTCGCATTGTGCATAATCTCGTGTGGCTTGCAAGTTCCATCCTTCCGTTAAGCGTTTTTTGTCACTATTTTCATTGTCACGTTTGATTATTTAGCAAATGAAATTACTTTATCCGTCGGCATTAATTTTTCTTTTTTTTTTTTAATTTCATCCACAGTAACGATTTCATCCTTTTCGCTTGTATTAATTTTAGTTATGAATTAATATAGAAATTTTTTTCTTCGAACTAGGAAAAACGGAGCTTGTGCATTGTATGAAGAAAAATTAATTGGACGAAAAATTTTATTCTTATAGAAGCGAGTGTGTGAGTTGGAATTGAATTATTAAAAATTTCTCCAAACGAAAGAGAGAGATAGACATGATGCGTAAGATGACAGAGTTACAGTGTAATAAAGCTTAATGACTTATCATGTGTAAAATTATTGCGAAAGCAGGAAAATAAAATAATAAATTTAATAATTTAAAGTTTGAATAATTTACAAAAAATTGTAGTTGGACGATATAAAAAGGGGATATTAAAAGAATTTGATATCTACTACAAACGGAAACAATTTGTTTTTCACTTTGAAATGCTGACGCTTATGAAAATTTAAGAACTATACTAACAGAAATAAATTCGATACAGTAACTTGTAATAATTGATCAAGCTTTTGATAGCATAATCGCAGCGCGCGGTATCCATACAATCTCATATTCAGAATCGTAAATTATTAGCTCAGAGCATTCCGAATTATCGAGATGCATAATTCTTTCGATAATCAATTTCTCCTAGCGAAATAAATATCGCGCAGTATCAACAATTCATATTAGGTCACAATAAAAAATGAGATGTCTTTTTTTTTTAATCACAAAACTGCAAATTAGTAACACAGTTTTATGTAACTAAGTCATCATTAATTTCACAACATTTCTTCAAAATTTCAACGACAAATATTGCGATTTACTAAATTCTTCGTCCAATTCCACGAACGATCGGTCACGTCTTTATTGACGTGAAAATTCGCACGGCTCACCACCAATTTCGAAGGGGTTAATAGCGTCGCTGTAACAATGCACACAAGGGTTAACAATCGCAATGGGTGATGAGAAGGGACGTGCAAATAGCAAAAGTGCATCTCGAAGAATTATCGTTGCGGGGAAAGAGAACGACGAGCTCGAAGGGGCGTATGCTAACGGGAGTGCTTCACCACACACGTGTTTCGTATCAGTTGAGCTCGCAGCGCGACAGATGAGAACCGGCAGTCTGTCAGCGCAGTACACAAAGAGCGCAGTGGTTCATAAATGCTGGTGCGATATTGTTTAGAAAAAGAAGCCGGCGAGAAAACTCTTAGACCTTTTTATTTGAATTTTAGTGAAAAACTCGATTATTGTTATCTCAATCCTACAAAGATGAACGATGGTGATCCGAAAGTTTTTTCTTCTTGAGATAAAAATAAAAATTCCTTGAAAAATCTAGTTTGTATTCGAAGAAATATTTATAAATTTTTATATTTTTCTTGCCATTTTAACAAAATATTGTACATATACGTAATAATCTTGAATAGCTCGCACTTATCGTTGTCATGTGTGGCCGATATCTCGCGGACCGTATGGAACTAGAAACGTTTAGCGACGATACCGTTTTATCATCTTGCTTTCGGGTCTGTTATTTATCACTAGTGATATCGTCGACGCCCTTCGCAACGCAGCATCCGCTTTTGGAATGCTGTATCTAGGCTGCATCGTAAAACCGCGAGCAGAAAGAATTTTTTGTTCAAAAATGTTTTTCAGAGACAAGTTTTTTTTTTTTTAATCACGCGCAAAACTTGCAAATATGTAAAACCGCATGCAAGCATATTGAATGTTATTGAATTTTAAACCTGTCATTTTCCGCTTCTGAAAATAGAAAATGTACGATACGCCAATTTTATTCGTTTTCGACAAGGTAATTGGGTGAATAATTGAGGAAGAGAGAGAAAGTTCACTTTAGAGAAACTGTCAAAGGTTAAGTTATTTTCGATTTGTGAATAGTTATCTATAGACTGCTATCTGGAGAAATGCCACCTAACATTTTAAGAGCAGATCAATAAACTACGATTTAAAACGGATTGCTAGAATTTAATTTAAGACGTATAAATATATACATATATAACTTTTTTATTTTATTTTAATATATCTTATTTATAATAAAAAAATTTCTATTTTTTATTAAATTTCATTTAATTCTCACTTTATTTTTGGTGTTAGCAAAAATTTTATTGTGAAGAATTTTCATTCAACGACAATATGAGATCAGTAATATCAGTGATTTTGCGACATTCGATAAAAGGATAACAAGGAATTTGGAAAGGTTTTAGGGAGAACGATGCGGTATCAAGATACCGAACAATGGCTGTCTGTTGCGCGCAGTGAACCGTCTGACACCGCGATCTAAGTCGCCGGAGTAAAGGAAGTTCTACTTCGAGATAATGTCGAGATGCATCGCTTCGGGCTTTGATCTATCGTCGCGCAATTAGCGCGAACGACGACGAAGTTCGACGGTGCGGAAATTACCGCATCCCTGACAGATTACGTCGAGGATAATTAGTTATGAAAAAATATTCCAGTAAATGCTAATCAATTTTAAATACTTTCTGTAATTAATTTCATATTTATTTCACATTTATAAAATGAAGGATGCTAATTAACATCGTATGCTGTGAATGGAGAAGATAAGCGAGGGATAATTTTTTATCTAAAAATAAAAAATATTTAATCGTTAAATAAATCGTCGAAAATAAATACTCGATCAGCGATATCTACAAATAACTCGATCTATTTAAAAAAAAAAATTATATTCATAAAATGTCAAAAAATATGATATTAATTTTATATGTAAACTTTAATTTCGTTTTATTTCGACATGTTTATGAGACGAACATTTGTTATTGAAATACTGATTTTTGTCGATGCGTGACACAATGACGATCCTTACACGCGTATGTGCGATGTATCGATGGGTACGAATATATGCGGCGGTAATTTCGGGCCTCGCAAGTTTCCTCGGGTTTTGTTATCCATTAGGAACACCTGTACGTCGTGTAATTACAATGCAACACTGCCGTAAATGAGACCAGATGCAGCGAGTATGTATTACGGATGCGACGTCGCAACAAGAGGCATGAGTACTTAGTTCGAGCGATACTTCGGCGCTCATTGTCAATGCTTTTAAACTGGTAATGAGCATTTTGAATTTTCCGACGACATTATTGGACTACTTACACTGCTATCTTTAAAAAAAACAGCTGTCTTACAATGCTGACACCATCTGCTAAATACGTAATTAAAAATTGAATAAAATATGTTTTATTGATTATATATCTTCACTTGTATTTCATTTTCGATAAACTATTAATAACTTACAGTCTTACAATTTTATTATTTCGTATAAATATTTTATATAATTTAATAACAGCAACGCCTCTTGATCTATTGATAAATTTTTCAGCAACAGAAACCGTAACGAATCCGAAATACATATTTCTCAGGCAAAGTTATTTGCGTCCTGAAATCCCGAGTTTTGCGAAATCTCCGCGAAAGAAATGCCTCAATTAAACTCGCACGTGCAATCGGCGAGAAATTTCGCGCTGGTCCATTAACGGTAGCGCGCTGGTCTACGCGGGGTACGCAGACGGAAGGAAGGGGAAAGGAGGACGTTGAATCTACGAACACCGGGGGTGTTAGCGTGTTGTTGTGCTGACTTTTAATTGCACACATGGTCGACGCCTCGCATTCTCGATAAGGGACAATTATCGCCGATAGTCTCGGAACAACGCCCCCTCGCTCTCTCGACTGTATGTACGTACACCGGGTGTCGCGGGCGAGCGAAACAATGGGCCCTCTTATATTCCGCCGCCTGTCCCACCTTAGGGGCCTTTGTGCCGAAAAAAAATGCACCTCATTTGGCCCCGACTCGATGCACAATGCGAAACGCGGGATACCGCTATTCTACGTAGCTAAACCGGTGTCTCTCATTCTGATTTATTTTTCGTATGGAATTAATTGAACCCTTCTTTTCGAATCTCTTTCGAAAAATTCTCGAGTTTTACTGTTATCAATTCTATATAAAACGTCGTATTTGTATCAATTTTATTTTGAAGAGAAAAATAAAAAATATTACGTAAGATAGAACCGTAAAATTAATATATCTTTTTATACATAAATATAAATTTATTATTCCGGTTAAATTAAATGTCTCTTTTTGTAAAAAGGAATTTAAAATATTTAATATTTATATTTAATATATATTTAATATATTAAATACATAATATTTAATTTTTTTTTTTTTTAATAAGATTGTCGATCTCTTTCTCTCTTTCTCTCTTTTTCTTGTATATAAAGATATGTAATACGTTTTTCTTTCCAATCTCTCTGGATGAAAACTGCGATCGTACAAAAATACTTTGTCAAAATTAAATCATCGATGAACGTTGAATCATGAAATGGTGATCTCGTGAATTTTATCAAGGAACTGTAACGGACGAAAGAGATTGCTCTCGGCTGGACGAGGACGAGCTTCAAATCGCATTAGAAGATTTCTGAGACGCGACGGATGCAATTACACGAAAGTTCATTTTATTCTTTCGTCTCCGCTGAGGGAGAGAATTGGCTTCCTGAGATAATCGGGGGAGAAAGAGGGAAGCTGCGAGATTGCTCGCGAAGAGACACGGGCTCGTCGATGAGAGCGAATCGCTTACGCAATCGGGGATTTAACTGTGAGAAGGACGAGGGAAGAGATGAAGATGGGAGAGACTATGAAAACTTATCACTTTTATTATTCTAATAATCGACGTTCGCGACTTATCTCCAGTGCCAATGATATAAAAGATCTCTTAATGCTCAACTATAATGCTATATTCAATTTGAATAAGAAGCACAAATAGTTTTCTTTGCGAAATATATTTTAATAATTAGTTTCTTAAAATTTTCGTGTGTGCATCGAAATGCATAAAGGAAAAAAAAATGATAAAAAATATGCCATTTGAACATCAATTCGGAAGAACCGAAGAGACGCGCGAAAATTCAGTGTTCCTACATCGGGGACAAGAGAGCGCGTGTAGGATCTTCTCTCGTGAACTATCCAATCATTTAATTCCGTGATGCAATCGCGACGCATGCGCACCTCTTGTGTGTTTCTCCCTACTCTCCTCTCTTCCTTCCTCCCTCTTCTCTGGAAGAGCGCTTTGGAGTGACCAGACCTCGTTCCGGTTTCGGCTCAGTGTCTCGGCGCGTTTCGTATCGTGTACATTGCGTTCACCGCATCCTAGGAAGACGCAGGAAGAGCAGGAAACATCGAGGATGGTCCCGGAGATGATCATCGTATATCGAGAGTATGCGAAATTTTTTTCGCGTTGGAGCGCGATCTATTTCCTCGTCTTTCGCAAAGTGAACTGTCTTCTTTTTTTTTTTTTGAAAATCAATCGAGATGACAACGGCAGATGTCAAGTTTTTTTAATTATTGAACAAGTAAGTTATTTCGAATTATTATCAATAAATATATTTGTCGAAAGTTGCCATAAATAAATTACATTTTTATATAAAATAAGATGCAAATATAATTATAAAATATAAAAATAAAATGTAAAATAAAAAATATTAATAAAATTTTATTATAAAATAAAGAAAAAGCGATTTGATTACGAAAGGATTATCAATATATATAATATATCGCAAAGAAAGTATCGATCTTTATCGAACAACGTATATTGATTATTTATAATCATATGTTTAAGTACTATCTGTGATATTTTATAACTTATTCGAAAAAATTTGTAAAATATTCCAAATTTTTTTTTTTTTTACTTTCTAAAAATTAATTACTCGTTCGCGTAAGGAAATCAGTCGCGCGTATTGTAATAAATTACTTATTGTAATATATTATACATGCGCGTTGTGTATGCGTTTATTGGTTCATGTAATACTAGCTATAAATTCAATTTGAGAGATTTACAATGCGGGATCGGCGAGAACGTCGTTTCTGGGCGATAACTTATCTATTCTAATGAGAATAATTCCGCGGTGTGATATGAGGTTTCTCGAAAGACGTATCTCACGATTCGCTTCTCTTTTAACGTTCGCAAATTATTGTTATTTATTGCACACTTTTTGCAACACGCTCATGCGTGACGTCGCCGCTTTTGCACACAAGTAGCAACTCAGGATCACATTCACGGCTACCCTCGCTTAAATTCGATCATGGTGGGCTTTTTAACGGTCTCCAACAGGCTCAAGCATAAGGCCAATAATGCTCTTGTAAATACGAAACTCGGATATATTGGGTGACGAAAATATTTTTGACGATAAGCAAAAAATTTTCAGCGCCAGAGTTGCAATTTTTGATGAAATTATTCAAGAACACGATTTTGATTCTTCAAAACTGAGAAAAAAATTATGTTTTGAAAGCGACAATTTATTTATTTAAAAGATATTAAATTTATACATTGATGAATGAAATTGCGAATTTATGCAATTCGAGATCTAAATTAAGATATTTAATATCACGCGCATTAGAAAATTGTAGCAATTAATTTGGGAAATCTTTTGTAATAGCAAAAAAAAACCGATTTTTTTAAGTTTCTGAAAACATTTTCCATTAAAACTTAAATTGATATTAAAATCTCGATATTAATTTATTATTAAAAGTTTGCTGATCAGACAAGAATTGAAATTTTATTTTATAAAGAATGAGGAAAAAATTAAAATAAAAATTTCACAGAAATCGATAGAGATGATTGTTTTTATAAATTAAAATTAAGATTCGAAATTATATGCAGCCTACGTAGCTGCAACATATCGCTCAAATGTGTTGCAATCAAGAATGCATCACCTTCAACCTTTCGGTTGATCGATTCTAAGCCGCTTCACGAGCAATCGCAAGTCTCTACTTGATCTAGAATCGAGAGCTCTCGTGGGAAACGAGAAAAAGAGAGAAAAAGAGTAATGTCCGGTAGTTCCGGAAACGTTTCGCGAAACATATTTTCCCGATTCTCTCAATTCTTTTTTCTCGGCTCTTTTTGTCGAAGTCAATGGTTCCCACTTGACGGTGATTCTTTGTCGACGTCCCTTTGGACCCACAGGATTACTTTCAGGAAAAAAGAAAAAGAACGAAATGAGCGAATCGTGTTAATAGGAAGTCACGTGAATTCTCGGCGAAAATTTCGGCTTAAAATCAAATTCTTGCGATGGACTTCGCGAAAATAGTTCAAGAAAATGAGAAAAGACAAACGATGACGCGATCTTGTCGCACTAGTTTTATTGAAATTTTTGTCATAGCAATCATATAATGCGTAAAAGAAATCTTTTTATGTGTTTTTTTTTATGTTTGAATTTTTATTCTAGAAAATTATATATACGCATATAAACAAAAAAAACAGGTCTTTACTAAAAAGGATTTCTTATTCAAGTAATGTCACGGGTCGGTTAAGGGCACGATTATTTTCATGAAAGCAGCGTCTGCATTATCGCCAGACTTGCATTTCCGTTTTCACGTCGGCGGGTGTTTCTTATCGCACGAATTTTCCGCCTTGTTTTCCTTCTGCGCCGGTTGGTGAATATAATCGCGTAATAAAGTAATTCTTTTTATAAATGGGTTTGTGCAGGAATATTGTTCTTCATCGCAGCAGACTCCGCCGGAATTGTCTTTGCTGTTGCAGAGAGGCAATATTTGTACAAAAAGATTTATAGCATATTATTTTGCATAAAAATCTTATTTTGCAAAAAATTGCATTTGTATATTTTATAATTATATATATATATATATATATATATATATATATATATATATATATATGTAATTATTGTGTTATTAGAGTAAAAATTACTATATAAAAATTATTTTTTTTATGATTACTGTCATATTATAGTAATATTAGCTGAAAATGATAGAAGAAAATGAGAATTTCTCGTTGACTTCATTCGGTAGCGAGTTTTCCGCCTTATTTTCTCGAGTCAACGCGCGACTTTGCGCAAAATATAACGGCGCCATATTGTTAAACGCACAATCACAAACTACGCAGATATGTATCGTGTTACAGCGCATAGAGATTACGTTGGCGCATTTGCAGTCGCCATTAAGATTCGCTTTGTTTCCTTTTAGTTCTGTTGTTTCTAGCATAGAAGTGAGAACAAACCGCGTTTCTCCTTTGAAAAATATCCCGAAGAAATCTTTTGAGAGTAATCCTCACATTTGGCGCGATTAGATATCACGAAAGAAAGTTGACGTAGAGAGTAATTTTACATGAAAAAAGTAAACCCTTTTTTTCTAAAGAAAGTTGTAATAATGCAGCATATGAAAATGCATTATTTCTAAATTATAAGATTTTTCTAATTTTTCTCACAATTTATTTTTTACTATTTAGAGTCTCAGGATCTTCTCAATTACTTTGATACAGATAAACCCGGCAGTTATCTTGATCGAGATGCGAAAGGCATATACATACGGCGAATATTAATGCAATTAATGTGCCGTTATTGCCGCGGATTTATAATCGTTTATCCACGTATCGCTTTATCCGTTTGTTCGGTTTGCCGGCTACTTATAGTCATGCGGCATATATTGTCCTATCACGAACGCATAAATTTTAATATACGGCGGTTACGTCTGTCGACGACATATTTCACAACAGGGAGAGAAATTAATCTTGAAGCTGCGAGCTTTGGGAATAAAAGAAAAAAAAAAAAACTATGCAGTGATTCATGATTTATTTATATATTTATATATATATATATTTATTTATTTATTTATTTATTTATTTATTTATTTATTTATTTATTTATTTATTTATTTATTTATTTATTTATTTATTTATTTATTTATTTATTTATTTATTTATTTATTTATTTATTTATTTATTTATTTATTTATTTATTTATTTATTTATTTATTTATTTATTTATTTATTTATTTTTTTATTTATTTATTTATAGTGTCCGTCATTCGCAAAAATATATAATATGCATTAATTATTCGTACTTATTATTCATACTTATTACTAAACAGATGAAAGGTAAATTTATTCTATCATATATATGTATCTCTTTTCGCTCTTTTTCTCATCAATTTTTATCTTTGTTAAGATATAAAAAAATTTGTATATTTTTGATGCGCCATGGCTGAGATTGTTTAATAATGGAATGAGGCAATCTTAATAAAGCGAATATAAGGAGTAGCTTTGCGGCGCACAAACATCGCGGCGGTTGGTTTGTGCGCACAGGCATATTTGCAGAGATAGCGGTTATCTACGTCCAAATACGACTCCGTAATATCTTGCTCCTCCAGAGCGAGGAGTAATTACGATCGATGCGCGAATTAATGGTGTTTGCGAATTTCGCGATCATTAAATCTAAAGAAACTCACGAGGAAGTGGGACAAGTTTAAATTTCTCTATACGAAGTAACGTAAATTTAATAAAAATATATGCCTGAAAATTTAGCTTAGAATTTGTATATTATAAATATTAATATTTTATTTTTTATCGCGATGGCTGATTTTTGCAGATTTGTTTAAATTTGATTAATATACATTACATGGTATTTTTTAAGCAAAAGTTTTTATTAATCTATCAAAAAAATCCATATAAAATTATATTCCAGCAAAAATTAATTCTTTTATATGTACTTATACGCCAATCGTGCAGTACGTGCAATATATTAATATCTTACATTCTTTTGATTACGCGAAATTCAACAAACGGAGAGTGAGAATTTATATCGACGAGCCGAAAATCAAATTCGCAAATAAAAATTCCATTAAAATTCGTATTTGTTTTCGGATATCGCTGACAAGCGGATACTTTGATTCTTTTAAGCTTAGCACATAATTCTACAAAGAGAAAGCAGACAGACAACGAAAACGAAAAGAGTTTTCTCGAGGATTATTTGAGAGAAAGAAAATGAGAGGATACTCCGTGTTGCTCGCTATTTACCATTTCAAGTGCAGTAAGTACAAGGAGTAGATTTCCGGGATGTTATTTTAGGACGAATATCAGTAAATTTATGAAATTAAACATGAGATGTATGTTTGACGTAAAAATGTTAATGTTTCAACTAGTTTTCGAGAAAATTAAATGTGTTTAAATTTCAGATGAATTTAATTAGAACAGTTATTAATTCTTTCGAATTTGTTTGACAATAATCTAGTTGAAGAAGTCTAAAAATATCGGAATATCTCTTAGAATGCTTTAATCAAAAATGTCTGTTTTTAAAAATATTGTATAAAATAAAAAAGATGTATATTATATACATACAAAGCTTTATATACTTATATATTATTATATATTATTATTATTATGTAAAATTATATAATAATGAAAGAAAGAATAATTTGATAAATTTGTTACTATGATGTTGATGTGTGATACTGTTTTAAGAATTTATTTATTCGTCCCTCATTCTTCAAATATCGCATCATCCTGGCATTTGTTCAGATCTGTTCGATATCTATCTGTTCTATAATTTCATTCTCGACATTGACATCTTTTTATCGCTTTGCTGGAAAAAAGAATTCATTTCGCGATCTTTCAAAGGAACGTGCAGCTTAAGGGTCTCGCTGCGGTTCTTTATCATTGAGAACGAAATACTTGAAGTATCCACAAAGCATTCTTATTGATATCACAATTATAGGAATTTAATGACAGTTTTTTGTAAATACATTTTTTTAAGGAAAATTTCTCTAATTGTTGAAATTAAATCTTATACACACACATGTATGTGTGTGTTTGATAAAATTAAGATTTAAATAAATTTCTCATAAGATATAATCTACTTGAAAGTAATTAAAAGATCAAATTTAATCATTGAATTATTATTTATATTTTTATTTATATTTTTTGTCTGTTATTTATATCTGATGCTATTTTTCAAGACAAATAAATAGCTTAAGGGTTATTGATACTTTGTATTGATAGATAACAGTTATTATTTTTTCTTTATAGTTTGTTAATATATTTTTCATCGAGTTTACTTGCCTCGAGATTCCAAAATTCCGATTTTTTAAATCGAGTTATTGCGCAAAAGAAAAGGCCTTTAATAATGCTATTGTTAAAATAAATTGCAAATGAGAGACAGAATTGCAATAGCTATCTGATGGCATAAACAAATTAGAAATTGATTGCTCTGAGAGAAATCTACATGGGCGAGGCAGACAAAATGACGACAAGCAAGTGAATCGCTTTTCATCATTCACGGGCTTTTATAATTATTCTATAAAGCAAAATTGCCTTCATTGAATCATATTATATTTTATAAATAGATACCACTCGCGCTTTAATTTATTGTCAATTATTAGTTGCAGTTCTTAGTATACGATATTATTACTTGTCACTGATTATTTTATGATATATTACTGATTATGAATAGTTTTATTATGTTATTTTGACTTTCTGTTTATTTTCTTAAAAGCTTTTAATTCTAATATATATCGCTTTTAAAAATAATAATTTATTTAAATATTTAAAAATTTTTAATATAATTTCGGCTTTTCGGATCATAATCGGTTTATCGAGCTATATATATATCATAGTATTGAAACCGGGGAATTGCATCGTTAATTACATGTTGTTAACATCGTTAGTATTTTCAACGCGAGTTTGTAGGTACTTTTCCGCACGAAAATGGCACGACGAGTAATTTCGGCATTGTTGGCAAGGGAGAAAGAATAGTTCAATACCTACCGCCATCAATCCTCTTTTTCTTCTCGAGATATAACTTCGCCATAATTCAATCTTTTCACGTACATTAGTCTTTCAATCCGGAATGAATTTTGAAGAATAATAAGAGAATTTAAGAAACTTTTATTTTACTATTACTTTTATTTTATTATACAACTTTAATTGGAACTAATTATATTATTATATAATAAAATTTGTTACCACGTTTTCAAAAAAAAAAATTTCCGGGAAAATTTGTTTTTAATCGCGAATTTTTAATATTTATAATTTCTTGCAATCTTTTACCTATTTATTTTTATATTTATATATATTTAATCATTGCTGGCTGCTTGGTAATTTAAGTGACGTAATATGCTTTTTAACCAGCCCGTGGCTTTTTCGAGTTTTTTCAATTTGTTTTTTTGCCCACAAGTAAAAAGTGAGTGCAAACATTAACGCGGCATTTTCTCTTGCTGCGCGGTTAATTATTTTATTAAGGTAATTGCTAGAACTATTCGGAAATAAGGCTGGTTTCCATTTCACGCCTCATTCGTTGAGTTTGTGAGAAACCGTAGCAATGTGATAATCCCTATTAATGTTCTTATTGTTAGAAAAGGAAACGCATCATGATATATTATATTATAGAGAAGAATTAAAAAAGTTATTAATTATATGAACGATTTGCTTAAACATTTAACATTTATAGCGTAAATGTAAAATTTCGAACATCCTAAAAAACAAGATTGAAGTATTTTAATAATTTTTTAGATAAAACTATTTAAATAGTGATTAATTTTAGAATTTTATATAAGATATTTGAAATAAAATCATCATATCTTTTGTAAATTTTTTTTTATAGAAAAAATTAAAAAAGTTACTATTAGATTCGAAAAATTGTTTAAAAAAATGGGAGAGTTTGCGAGAATAAAATGGCAATTATAATACAGAGAGTTATAAAACGTAAAAATATGAAATTCTACATAATTACTGCAAAGAGAATCACGAAATCTACAAATATTATGATATATCATAGAACTATACGTAATGCGTTTGAAATTTGCTGTACTTACTTCTACGGGCGCATTCCTCTGCGGATTCCTGTGCGCGGATTACTTTGCGCGAGATTAATATCAATTAACAAACAAACAGGTCATTGTTAAATATTAGTGTTAGTCTTCCACACGAGCGGAGATTGCGACGAGAATCGGCGGCGTCATTATACAGTCGTTATCTCGCCGGATGACAATTCGTGCGGGATGGCGCATGAGAAATCAGGAATACTCAGGTTAAATGGCGCTTTCGAGGCATCGTCACGCGTAAGGGATGAGGGATGAAGGATGAGGCGATGTGGTGCTTCGAGATTTACCGTTTTCATCTCTGATTCCGAGGAGTCTGTTTCGCGCGCGTCCCACATATGTTCATGATAAAAATCTTCGCGTAAAGAATATCTCGATGCACCGCCGTATTGATAATTGCAATATTAACGATTGAGCTACTAGATGAGCTTGAAAGGTTCTAAGCAAGGAGTAAGACTGTCATTTTGTAAAACTCATTTTTTAAATGTATGAAATATCGCATATTTATACAAAGAATGTTTATTTAGAATCCATGTTCGCGAAAGAATTATTCTTTTCTGCAAAGGATAAGATTTACTTCGGATCTTGCGCTTTATCTTTTGCTTCTTATTTTTCTTTCGAATGTAAAGAGCTCTTACTGTTAATATTTAATTTATTTATTAGGTGATTTATGGGAGTTAATTTTATTTCTCTTTTTGTAAACAATTACGGTGGTCCTACTAAAATTATTTCTCTTTATTAAGTATCATCTATAATTTTAGAACTTATTGCTTTTTAATTACAAATGTCGGATCTTACTAATTTTTTTTTTATTCGCAAATGAGATGTACTTTCAATTAGGATTAATTAATCCGTGGAGCTTAAGGTGCGTCCGATCTCTCGGATTTCTTCCGTGAATCCGACATCCATTTATAACTTCTAGTAAAAAATGACTCGATCTTATCGATACATCGTTATACATCGCGCGAAGTATCATGACATAATATTTCAGTGAGAGATAGAAAGGGAAAAAGGGGAGAGAGGGAGTGTCTCCTTGCGGTCGGACGACCTAATTACTTGAAAGCCTACGGGAAAGCACGCGCGAAGGATCGTCCGCCACTGGAGGCTTTCAATTTAATTTAGTCGTCGGTTATTGCGCGCCTTCGAGACACGCGGCTGCTGCGGCCACCCGACTCCTTTCCTTTTCTCTTCTCCCTCTCATCTTGCAACCTTGTTACATCCTCGTTGCACTCTTCGACCTTCTCCCGCGGACGCGTGAATCCGCTTTCGACGACGACAACGATGACGACGATGACGACGTCGTTACTCGTGTACCCATCAATTTGGGCGTCGCCCTTACACGCTTTCGAGCTTTCAGAGCTTAAAGCGAGAACCGTTCGTCCATTAGGCTTTACGCCGCTGCTCTTTGTGAGACTCTCGATTCAATTATGTATGTCGAATAGTGATACGTGTCGGTGTGTAATGGCGTTTTCACCTTGCCATAGTGAAAAAGCTCGCGAACCCATTTCCATTTGGGAACTTACCTTTGATCGAGATTTTTTAGACTTTGATTAAATTATTCGGCCATTTTGATAGAATAATGCGCGACATTAAATAAAGATAATTTTTTTGCTTAATTTCTCTCTTCTATTTTATAAAGCTTTCTTTCGTCCACATAGAAGGATGCTAAATTTCTAAAATCCGCACATTGTTTAAGAGGTAGAATTTTCATACTTGTATCAGGTTAATTTAAGATTATTATATATTCTTAAATAAATACTATTTTTTACTTTTGCAATTATTTCCAGAAGAAACGCATTTTAAGAAGATAAATATATTTATGAAAAACTTTAATCTCTTATTCTCAATGTAATTTAATTTTTTTCAATTCGGATATTCTTGTAGAATTATTTATTAATTAATTATCTGTTTTAATTTAGTTGACCTAATTTATGTATCTAATTTCAAATATGCACATATCTGGACACAAATTTAATATTAATCATTTATTGATTGAATCGTAAATATAAACTCCATCTCGATATTACAAGACTCAAAACCGAGGAGACTTTAAGAAGTAAAACTCGAAAAGTAACTTAAATTTTTAGTTACAGTAATATTTTCTTTTTTCTCTTTTCTCTTCGCGAAGCAAATAAAAATGTTAGTATTACTTCGCTGAAATAGTGCGTTTTTGCTTCGAATTCATCACTGCGAAGGAACCGAGTGAGCAACTCGAAAGTTCCTTCTGTGATAAAGAAGGCTCTTGCTGCAGAATTATTGATGGCGACTGCTCCTATAAACCGCTTTTAAACTTTCGTGCATTGAGAATAAAACTGTCCACTGGGAGAAACGTTTCATCGCTAGTGTTGACACGGATCTTTCTACGAGGCTTTTCGATTATTAACAACTCCGTTGCCCACTCGCATATTCTGGCAGTAACGCGAAATATAATGTTTTTAATAGATAATATTAATAAAATATATTTTTAGAGAGAAAAAAAGAGAGAGAGATTCACGCAAAATAGCTGAAAACTTCAGACGGTCTTTTTCAATCATTGACATCCGAATAAAAATTAATTATCAGTCAAATACAAGGGATAATAAATTAATTTTGCAAACGATATTTTTATTTTATTACGTATTTTATTACGTATTTTATCAAAAAATTGTTTGTCCAATAAAATACATATAGAACATTATTTTATATTTATACAAAATGGTACAGGCAGACGATATGACATTTTTGTTTAATCCGATGAGATATAAAGCTTTATAAGCGTCAGGGATTGTGGCTGCAAGCATGGCGCAAAGCCCCGATAAAACATTTAATATTACAACGGGAACGGGTCGATCATATTTTTCAGCGAAGAATGTATGTATACCCTGATAAAAATAAAATGGAAAAAAAGAGAAAGTTGTGTTGTTTTATTATATTGTTTTGTCGCACCGAATGCGACAAACTATGCGACTAATGTGGAATTACATCAAGTGTTATGAGATATCGTCTTCTTGTACCTTCCTGTTCTTCTTTTTTACTCTCGAAAAAATAGAGTGAGAAAAAATATCCGACATATATAAGTGACTCCTTAATTCTTGCTTGTTTATTATCATAATTATTCATACTATTTGTTGTAAATAAAATAGTTATTTTCTGGAAATAAAATTATTAATTACTTTGATAAATCATCAATTTTTATCGATTCGATTTTTAATAATTATTTTTATCATCAAAATTATTTACTTTAATTCAGAGATAATCGTGTATTTTTTTTTTTTTTAAATAACTTCGAAGCTAACACATGACATCTCTTGCGTGATATACCGTGTGATACATTTTATCTCCTCAAGTTTAGTCTATAAACTTCTTGACGTGTTATCGATTGTATCGAACACAATTTCAACGTCCATCTAAATGTTCGAAGCTCGAGAGACAGATGATTCGAGTAACTGTGAGAAACGAGGAAAATTCAACGGCGACGGAATTTGGTTGGATTTAATGAAAATGGATGGATGGCGTGATAAATTATCGCGAGGTCGGCATCGTGTCCGTTTTCACCGGAGTTATCATTTTTTTTTTCACAGCGCCTTGTACGGAGTAAATGCTGATCTTATCTCGTCGCGCTTAATTCATTTAACGGCTCGAATCTTCTGACGAAGTTTACGAAGTTTGTCCGTCCGAAGGGAAAGCGTGAAGAAAAAAAAAAAAAATTACAAACTCCCGTAAATAATTGCCTCGAGCGCGTCGCGGCGGTTTATCCGATTTATGGTCGCCGTAACGCCCATTAAAATACCGTTGATTATTCGCCCGCGCCCGCGGTTAGGTGATACTTAATGTTTTCTATTGCGAAACTTGTGTATAAGAATAAATTACTTCCAAATTTTTTTTTTTTAGAAATCAATTAGAAGCGTATATATAATAAAAGCGACGAAAAAGAATTCCACACTTTAAAACAAGAGTTAATATTGATTATAATAACGTAAAATATAATTGTAATAGATATTTATTTTATAATATAATCCATACGAATTTCTCTCTTTATTCTTAAAATATTTTAAATTTAAATAGATTGGAAGGTTAAGTGGCAAGTGTCGATAATAATGATTTTATCTTTTAATATGTATAATAAATATACGAAATATATTTTGAGAAACTCTCTCTCTCTCTCTCTCTCTCTCTCTCTCTAAATATATATTGTGCGTGTTTCTCATGAATTGCACATCACACGCATTATCGCCACTATGTAACGCGTTGTAAAACATGTAATAATTTTTTACGATGTATATTCTTCCTCATCCTTTTTTTTCTATTTTTTTTTTAACGAGGTTCATGTTCCCGAAAAGTCACTCGGGTGAGTATAATTTTAGAGGAAGACAATTTCCGGTTACAATAACGCGTCAAGTAGCCAACTACTGGTCGACACGCACGAGACGCAATACACGTTACTTGACAAAGAGCTTTCGCGAGAGCTTAGAAGCGATTCGCCCGCGCATTGTGCATAAACATTAAATTCGGATTGCGTGGGCGGTTTCTCACCACGGCGCCACGATTCCGTCTCGTATTGCAATATCCGGATAACTGTCTGTATCTGTCGCGAGATTGCAATTGCCCGTGCAAATTCGTCGTGTAATTAATTCGCAATGACCAGCACGCCCATTAATGAATACAAATTATTTGAATAAAAAAAAGCCATCGTTATTTTCGTATTATTTGCTCTTCGAGTAGTAAATGAACGAGTGATAGTTAATAAAATTCACGCATCATAATTCATTTTTTCTAAGATCTTTTTTTACTGCAAGAAGAAAGAATATTGCAATTGGAAGAAACAATGATATTGTAAAAATAAAATTTTAATGTATATATTCTAGGATAAAATAATTTATACATATAAAATAAAATATTTGTATTATATATAATAACATTCGACTATATATATAGTGAACAGTGCACTAGATGCAGAAAAGAATAGTTTTTCCAGAAAAGTTATTTTCACGCAGGAAATTCACAGTGCGCGGAATATTTTAAAGAAAGAAAATTGCTTCCCCTTTTTCGGCAGTTTTTTCCCGATTCTTTTGTTTTCTCTTGTTTTCTTTTGGGGCACATTCAGTTAAGGCGACAAGCTCTCTCTCTCTCTCTCTCTCTCTCTCTCATTTTGATTTCGTATATTCCTCGTGATAGTATTCCAAGGTTGTTGGCGCGCCCTTTAACGAGCATTAATTATGGAGCCGCTATCACGGCAGTCATTAAACTCTTCTACATCGATGCCGATCTCTTTTCATCTGACTAATGTCATTCTTTTTCTCCTCTCCGTGAGTTTTCGATCTCAGAATATTAACGATGATTATCACATCGTCCGAAATTTCATGATTTTTTTTTTTTAAGGACATACAAGCACTCATACAATGTGCATCGAGTTATCATTCTTTTTCAATAAATTAGATAAGAATAATTAAGAAACTATTGATCTGAGATATAATAGTTTATCGGCAACTTTAATCGCTACTATACGAAATTATTTGCGAAAAATTAAAGATTTACTTTTTATCGTAAAATTTCGACAAAATTGCTGTTTGATTATTTGATTGGCTCGAGAATTTGGCCCGATTTATATCGATCATTGAACAGGCAAAAATATCGTAATTCTTAACGAAGAAATATTCGATAATTCCATATATACTCAGCAAAATGCTGTTTTTCTATGCTTGGATGTGACATTCCCAGGAATAATGGCAGGCGATAATATACGCGACTTCTGTAGCCTCCGAGTCCATTTTTTTTATCACGAATGTGAATCATGTTAGAGCGATGTTTTTGCGGCGATTTATTCGACCGTCATAATTACTTTCAGAGGATTCTCTTTCGTGTGCCATAAGCGAATCAGTCTCTCGTTGTCCTTTTTCATTGGCAAAAAAATATGTATAATTCTTCATATTTTTTTTATAAATATGTTTATATTTTTGCTTTTATTTAAATATCAACTATTTTGATAAATCAGATTATTTGTGCAATTTGTTAACATGAATAATTAATAAACAGGAAAATGAAATAAACGAACACGTTACAATGGTTAGATTTACATTTATATTTATTTAAATGTCGAAGCGTTGTATGTTTTTCTCTCTCTCTCTCTCCCTCTCTCTCTTTCTCTCTTTCTTAATTTATTCCGAATAATATATGCATATACATATTTTTTATTTAAATAATAATAATTTATTTTTAATATCTTATAAAATAAATAACTTATTAATGTTGGAAAGCATGATAAAATTGTTTTTTTCTGTGATGATTTTTTATGTACATTATATTTGTATATTGCTATAAATCCGCGTTGTACGTGAACAATTTATTTGGAAAATCGCTTTTTTTCAAACTTTTATGCAGCAGATCGTAAACAAGTGTCAGAAGCGCGCAAACGCATTTAGCCGAGATGCGAGCACGGATGATAGTTCGTAAATCACAACGAGGCGAGCATAATGACGCATAAACGTGATATTGCGATGTCAAAACGCGACGTTCTAACGCAACGTTATTCAATTTTGTCACATGCATAATGCATGCAAATGTGAGCGGTGGCGCGCACGGAAATATAAATGCTCGCGAAGCATAAAGTCCCTTGGCTCCCCTTTTTTTCCGCTCGGTCGGAAGCGCGCGAAAAATCGCGGATATTTGCGCGAGAAAGAGAAAAGAACCCTTAGCCCTTTAACGTGTGCGGTTCCCCGGCGCGGTGTCACGTTTCGTCTCTTCGGCAAAAAGCATTTCGATCGAAGGGCGCGCGCTTTTCGCAATTGAAGAACACCAGAAGGGACGAAGCGAAGTAGGGTGAGAACCCGCAGTCATATCCAAAGACACGAAAGCCGACACCTCGGCGAACTTGAAGGGCTTTTGCGACCATGCGGGCTTCTCGTGGATGAGCTTCGATGTTCGTAACATTAGCCGACTACGTGGAGCTGTCAAATCCTTTAATTCTAAATTTTAGCATTTTCGTAGATAGCATTTTTATCAAATCGGCTTTTAAACTGTATGTGTGTTAAAGAAGAATTAAATACATACCCGAATAAAAAGAATAATAATATAAAGTATTTTAAAATATTTAAAATTATTAATTAAATTATGTTTAATAATTATTAAATTTGATTTTTTAAATTAATGAATTAAGGATCTAGAAAGCAATTCTTCAACTATAATCAAATATAAATGACACATTTTTAATGAATCAAAGAGATGCAATTTTCTTAAAATGGAACACATTAATTCTTGTTATTAAATATGGAAGCGTATTTTAGAAAAAATTTAATTTAACCCTTCCTGAGATAGCGAGTTTGTAATTGAAAAATTGTGACAGATGACTACTTTCCAGATTCACGACGAAATATGTGTTCATTTTCCGCGACGTTCTGTATATCTTCATCGCAAATGTCACGGATTCGCGGATGATGCTCGTGACATTTCAACCTCATCCAATTAACGATCCGCCGAGAATAATTAGGAGGCTTATATCAAGTTGGCAGCGAAATAACGTGCGAGAAAGTGCACAGTTGACGGCGACAACGAGACGAGTACCGCGAATTTGCGACAAAGGCCATGGAAATATCTTATTATTAGATATTCCTTTGTACGCATAATCTCGCCTATTTGACCCGCCCTGCCTTCTCCTTTCGCGCGAGCTCTTGTAACTCAGCGATTTAGCAAACGACGCCACTTTGTAACACGATGTCGCCTTGAACTACGAGACTGTCGTCGCGTCTAAATTAGCATGCCTAAAGGACGCGAGCAGATGAATCGACCTCTTTTACCAGATCATCAGCGCATTATTATACGCTTCTTCGCCGCTAATGTCCGCCCACCTTTTTCTAATCGACTCAGAAAACAGATACCGGATAAATTTTACGAGATAAATTTCTCTCTTCAAAGTTGAAGTAAATTTTTCACGGATTGCGAAATTTTCTTTCGCACGTCATATATATTTTCGTAAAGTTTTGATGTACTTTTTTTTTTACAGGAAAAATTAACAGCTCTTTTTTCAGACTAAGATTACGTTTTAGCGAAAAGTAATTATAATTATTTAAGAACGCTAACATTTTAATTCACACAGGACGACAGGTTTAAATAACTGATGATTCGAATCCCTTACATCCCATTTTCGTATCTTCTACTCTCCTTTAATTGATGAATGGTGAATATTATCAGCGAGCGCCAGCACGGTATTTGAGCCAATTTTCCGCAATCGTCAAAATATCTGACTTGTTCGGCGACTAATTATCGAGGAAAAGAAGCCGATCAGTCTCGTTCATCCCATAAAACTCTTCCTTTCTCTCTCTCTCTCTCTCTCTCTCTCTCTCTCTATATATATATATATATATATATATATATATATATATATATATATATATATATATGTATAATCCTCGCGTCCTCGCGTTCTCCCGTCATTGTCTTTGCAATTTCATCGAATTTATCGACTGTTGAGACGTTCAATCACTTTCGTCTCGAAGTCTTACCTTTTTATTTATTGGCCTCTTGACAATAAAATTTTTTCAACATAAAAAAAATGATAGATAATTTGAATAGGATATCCCCTTTCCCCAATATAAATTATTGAAAAATGAATGAAATAGATCGATTAAAAATTAATTTATTTCTTTTTATTTTGTAACGTTAATTAAGTCAACCATAAATTTTATATTAATCCGTCCAAAAAATTATGAAAATCTTATTCTAGAAAGCAAAGATAAATTATCTTGAAATAATGTTTTTTCAATCTTTTTGAGGATGAACTTTTACTAATTTGAAATAATTTAAAATTTTGAGAGACGAATACTTTGTCAGATTCAAAGTTTTATTTTTATCAGGAAAGTAACGGTGGATGCTATTTTCTTCAAAGTTGAATAGAGACTGTTTCTATCCCGAGCTATCCTATTATCAGGCGCGACCCAGTAGTCCGAAACTCGGCTTTCAAGTAATCCACATATAACGAGGATCGCCGATCGTAAGGCCAATTTGTGGGGATTTGCATGAAACTTTCTCGTTCCGCATCTTCCGAAAATTCCTAATTCCCGCCGCGCGAGGATTCCACATCTTAAGCTACTTAATCGGCATCTTAAACGCGCAATAATTCGCGAGAACAAAGCACAAGAGAATATATTCTCATTCTATCTCCTTTATAAATGAAAATATTTCTCTTACTTCTCTTTTTTATTATAACAGGCATTGTAAATAAATTAATAGCGTACGAGAAAAAATAATTCTAAGAAATATATCCTATAAAAATTAAAAAACATTTTACCTCAATTACCTAATAACTATTTTTTTTTTTTTAATGATTTTATTCTTTTTTAATATAATAATTATCGATTTTAGATTTCTGATTCGGAATGTTTCAAAAATATCGTGAAATCTTTAAAACGTACTGTTCGATTAGAAAAACAGCTTCGCTTTGAAAACCGCTGTTGGTAAATATAATCCCGAAGAGATAGAAGAGCATTCTCGACATGTGCGGCGGCGATGAGATGAGGAAATAAGAGTCTGCGAAAATCGAAGAGAATGCTACGTGATGAAGATGTGAAGCAGGAGCGTGAATGACGACCGCGCGGACTCACTCAACCTGGGTGTGATGCTTGCCTATTTATCAGGCCCTAGTGGTCATCACAACCTTTTTGAGTGAGCGAGCGAGATCGTCACACACCCATCGGCTATCAACGGCGAGGATGAAGAAGAAAGATAAACTCCGATTCCTATCTTCGCATTTTTCATATAATATTTAATTACAATCCAACAGCAAGGGAGCATATTATATATACAAAGTATAAATTAGTTTAGTAATATATTAGATAAATCTATCTGGAATCGCGCATGCAAATCCATTTAAAAATATTCTATTATTATTACAAAATTACATTATGTATATATTTTCCTAGAATCTTATCAAGATACACAAAGTATTCAAATTAGATGCCGACTGTCAGAGAATTAGATTCGCTTGGTCGGTAAAATATTTGTCGGTGAACTTGAGGTACTCTCGGTCATTCAAATCGTCAGAGGAGATAAAATCACGGGATTGGACGGGGGTCACGTATATAAGGTAGACGTAAAATTTTTCCAGGCGTCACGTTTTGCGTTTTGCATCATTAGAAAGTCGCTTATCTCGATCATTCCCGACTCTCGTTAGTCGAATTGATTAATTCCGGCGCTACGCAAATGGGACTTGGAGATATTGAAATATTTAAATCGCGTCCACGATTACGATCGTCGGCGAAGGACGGTCACGTTCCGTGATAAAGACGGTGTGTATAAAGGTAAAAGAAGCGGCAGTGTGTACGTACGAGTAAAAAATTTGTGAAATTGCCGCCATTCCTCGACGGTTTTTACGGAATTCGATACCGACTTCCGGCGCGTACTAAGCGTCGCCTCTTATGTCGATCATTACTCGGATCGTGTTATTCACCGACGATCACGCAAAAGCAAAAAACAAACTACGACATATATAAATCGGAGAATTTAATATGTAATATTATATAAATAATTACACGCGTGAATATTTTTTAAATTTGAAGAAAAAATAATTACCGAAAAAAAATGCAAATATTAATTTTTATACTGTAATTATTCAATGTTACAAATAAATAAGAAAAAAAAAAAAAAACACCCGTTATCAGCCTGGCATTTATATTGTGAGTGAGGCTTTATTTCTTGTCTTTACAAAGTGCGAGAGGAGAGGAATCGAATGTCTCGGTTATGACGTTTGCGAGCCAGCAAAAATATATTGCTTGACGGCCTCGCCGAAAGGTTAATTGCTATCTCCCGATGAATATTCATCTCCGTCCGTGATAAAATCATTCTCGTCTTAAACGTCGTTGGGACGCAAATATTTCGCAGCGACGATCGGAGTATTGAATATAATTTCGCTTCTGCTCTAAATTTCAACCCTGCAACCGAAAGCCTTTTTTTGTCTTTATGCTTATCTCTTTGCGCGCAGTCATATACGTTTACATTAATCATGAATGTTCGCTGCAGTTGTCTGACCGCAGAAACGCGTTCTACTTGCGCACCGTAAACGAGATGATAAACGATAGAACGCAGCAACGTCGGTTATGCGCGCGCCATGTAATTAGTCTCATTTTGCAGCTGATTAATAATCAGTTTCGGTGAATTTCTTTTGTAAGTAAAACAAATCATTATGGTAGTTTAGATATAATAACATTAATTCCAAATATATATATATATATATATATATATATATATATATATATATATATATATAATAATTATCCGAATAATAATTGCAAACTATTTATTCCGCATAGAGCGATCTCATAAATTCGCGAGAATATATTTTTGAAGAAAAAAAAAAAATTAATAAAATATATATACAGACAATCTCTTTAATATCTTTTAAACATCAAATAACGCGTCATTATCAGTCGAAAGCGAATACTGTTTGTTCATTGAATATCTATTGAATGTCGTCAGTCGCGAGGACATTTCTCGAAACGAGATATATTCGCCGATCGTTTGGTGTTTCGAAATTGATCGTATCGTGACCCGGCGAATCACATGATCGCACATAAATTGGCAGAAACGTTTGTTCATTCGGACGGCCGGTTGGCTGATCGGAGTCGAAGGTTCGAGGTCGATCGATCGCGACAACGAGCTCAATAACGATTGACTTGCGCGATCCGTCATATCAGAACTTGCCGATCGCAAGACTGCGAATCTGATCATTTTGATTATTCGGCAAAACAAATCAAAGTCCGGCGATATAAGATAATAAATATATTGTTATAATAAATTACGAGCTCTCTTTTTTACCGAGAAAAATGTGATCAATCAATAATTTATTATATTAGGGGAGTAAAAATAAATGAATATCTCTCTCTCGTTTAATTTGATTTTGGCGCAAATCTGGAGGACTGAAAAATGTGAGCGTTTCTGTAAAATTTTGTAAATAAGATGAGAAACTCTGCTGCAATACAATTCCTCGTCCTTGGAATGCACAAGAGAGTCGAGTAGCGTCAACTATACAGTGAGACAAACACGTGTTTAAGTGCAGGTGCTTAAATAGCGAAATTAGAAGAACTGAAGGAGGACAAGGATGAGGATGCAGCGACATGCATTTCAATTATTTTCAGATCTCTCGCCAATTGTCTCTTTTATTATCGGATTCATCACTCGGACAATGGTGTTGCGTTGTTTTAACGCTGCTGACACGGAAAAGCTTTGAGATAAGAACGTAAAAATGAAATATAAGAGACCTCTCTGAAAATAAAGGGAAGATAACATTATATGTGTCCAAAAGTTAATTTGAAGATAACGTCAGATGTTTGAAAGTTATTATTCCGCGATAAACTTTCTCGTACCTTTAAACTTTAACAATAATTATAATTATTATTTGAAATGAAATTTTTGTTTTTAATCGGTAAAAAAATTTACATCTATTTTTATATTCTATTATATTTACTTTCTATAAAACAGAGTTATTTTTTTTTTATTATTATCTTCCAATATTAAAAAAAAACTTGATAAAACACTATTATTTTAAAATTTTGTTAAATCCGCGCTTTGAGAAGAATCCACGAGATGCGAAAAGATGCAGCTGCGGAAGATTAACACGTAATGACAATTCGTATCTTCGAGGCAAGGATATGAAGTTTTCAAGGAGGAAAAGCGAGACACAGTGGCAGCCATTTATTCGCCGTACAAAGATACGTTTGAGAGATGCGGCGGTTTGCGCTCGATGGAATTAAAGGCGCCCGAAAGAGATGGAACGAAGAAAGATAAAGGGAAAAGGAGAGAGAAAGAAGAGAGCAGAGGAGATAGAGAGAGGGAGAGAGATATACAACAAGTGGAGTCAAGTGGCATAGGCTCCGACGAGACGCCTCGCTTCTCCTCGACTTGTGCATCTGCTCGCGATGCATCTTTTCTGTTGTTGAATCCTCTCTTTCGAGCACCGTTTGTGCATTTATTGCTTAGAAATGCAGACATTGACGAAAGAAATCACCGTTACATGAATTATAATGTAAAACTTGTAATGACGGATATTAAAAATCTGGGTTTTAAAAATATGTGTTCTTTTTGTCTTGTCAATAACTTCTAATACTGTTAATAATTTTAATTATATAATATATACGTTATAATATATACTGATAATTAATTTTAATTATATAGTAATATATAATATAGTATATAATATATATGTTTTTATATTATTTTTTTATCTACTTTTAATCCACTTCTGACATATTAAATTATATATATATAATAGAATTATAAAATATGCACGATATACATTAGTATGAAATAGTTAACGCAAATTTAAAATGTTATTTTTCATTGTCTTCCTATCTGAAATTGTGCATTTGTTTCACTTTAAATGCGGAGAACTTAGAAAAACGCCAAAGGGGACTGGATCTCCTATCTGCATCTGTCAGATCTTCTCATCCGTTTTTAATCTTTAAACTCAACGTACGCAGCTGAAAATCTGAATTATAAAACTTATTTTTTAATAATTGTAATATTATTTTCCTCTTTTTCATATTATTTCGCCAAATTTCTAAATTAATTAATATCTGCGTAAGTTTCAGATCATATTGTGATTATTTCTAATATTTATTCAAGATATAATTCATTAATATAAATATATAAAATTGTTAATATTATAATAATATAATATTTTTAACCTAGTTGTGTATGAAATCTCTGACAGCGTGTAGTGAATTTTACTATTATTTTTAACATCACTATCTCCGTTTCGCGGATCGCTGCACTTTGCGTCAAGTTTCCCGGATTTTATCTCGCGGCGCAATAAAAATAAATTCCTCCTTTTCTCTCCGTTCTCGTATGCATTTCTGACGAATCTTGTGCTTCGTTCGCGGTTTCTGCCTTTTCGTGAATTCTTACAAGCTACATCCGTGACTGCTTTTGTTTGCCGACCCGCACGTGTAATGAAATGCGTCACATCATGATGCGCTCGATGATGGGTGCGCATCTGCATCGCGTCAAATTCTCAAAGGCAGGAATGCCTTTGATATCGCACAAACATTTTCCAGCTCAACGATTCGGTTAACTACGAGAGAATAATTTCCTTAGTTAACGCCAGTCTCGCTTAGCTAAATTTTGTCGGAATCCTGCGGAATTACAGCGGTGCGAATCAAAACCAAGGCGGAATAACATTCTAATTTTCAATGGCAGCAATCGTTTCAAGCCAAACTCGAAATTTATAGACAAGAAATATACACTTCACTGTATCAATACAAATTAAATTTACTTGGATTATTACGTAGTTTTTTTTTTATAATTTTTTATAAAAATAAATTTATAAAAATAATTTATAAAAATAAATTTATAATTTTTTATCACAGTTATATATTTATATTTTTCAAGTTAAAAAAATTATATTTAAACTATAATTTATATATATATATACATATATAATATTATATGTATATATTTTGAATTCTCTTAACAAGAGATTGACGTTTGCGCGATGCTTTCTTTTAACAATAATTTGATTTGAAACGGTTGATATTTCGAGAGCGACGTCGAGATGGCGACAGAAAAACGTAATAAAGACAGATTATTTGTGCCTCGTGTCAGCTGGTTGTTGTCAGCTCGCCTGTGTTTGCATATCTTGCGCACACATCACGTTATGCAATAACGCTCTCTTATTATATGTCACATAGTCTCGGGGAAGGTTTAGCGTGCAATTTAGCTAGCTTGGAGCCAGCGTCGACGACGATTGGTATTCTGGGCGCGACGGCTGCGGGGAACAATTGCCATCAATTTGCAGGCCGTCGCGGACACACGCATTCCCCATCGTTCTACATGCGAGAGGCATCTGCCGCATTCGTGTTTCAAAGAAGAGGGAACTTTTTGAGGAAGAAACTCCGGATTCCCGAGCTCCTCGGGTATATGCAATTTAATCATCGCGATAACAATCAATAGATACTACGCGACATTAGATGAAAATTTATTTTTTCTGCCGATATTTTTATTCAGATCGAGTGAAAATATATTAATTTTATATAATAGAGAAAAGAGCGAGAGAAAAGAAAAAAGAAAGAAAAAAACAAGAGAAGCGTATATAAAAAGAAAGAAACATTTTTAGTCAGTCTATATATTTCTTATATTAAATGCAAAAGATGATATATTTTTAAAACAATTTCAATACATTTCTAAATAATTTATTGTAAAATGGTGAATCCATTTAGCGATACATTATGTAAAAAGTACAGCGGACATTTATTAAAAGAAAATTAGGATGTAACTCCTGTATACAGGCTAAATTAATTGGGAATTAATTAACTTTAAAATACGCGACTGGCGTCGCGAGCGTAACATCATCATCATCATCATCATCATCATCATCATCATCATGAAGGCGAGGCCTACTCGTTATATAATTCGTGCATGCACGTTGGGAATAGAGGCGATAATCTAGTCAGTCGTAGCCTGCCAATCGCGAAACAGAAGCCCGAACGAACCGATTAGGTTACGCAATTGAAGGCAGGCGAGCGAGCGGAATGCAATTCGCGGGGAGTGCAACGTGTCCAGAGTATATTACGTGGATAGGTAAGGCCGCGTTGCGTTACATGTACAACATATTGTGCGAACCACTCTCCGCAAATGCGCGAACCGCACACATCTAATGCAGAATCGCGAATGGAATAAGGTGGCTTTAATCGCACCCCGCATTTGGCGTGACCGCGTTGTTGAAGAGACTCGCGCGGCGCGAGATTAGATAACGAGATTGCTTATTTATTAATGTGCGGAATAAATTTTGTTAGAGAATTTAGTGTATATTTTATGTCTTATCATCGAATTATTTAAATCGCGGCTTTCGCGAATGCATTATATTTCGTTATAACAATGATTTTGTCTGATAGTAGAGTTTTTATTCGTCGACACAAACTTTCCGCGTCGCAATTTTCAATTTATATATACATACATACACACATAACGTTACTTGACAAAACAGCGATAGAAAGATACAAATTTTTTTTCCCGATCATTGAATACCTATCTCTATACACCCGCGTGTGATTACAATGGGCGCGATCTCGCGTAAATCCGGGATTTTAAAATGTGATTCGAGCGAACGCCGGGAGATAGAAAAATTTCAAACGCGATTGAAAGCCGACGTGCTTTTTTCATGTAGCATCGTATAAACAAGTAAAGAGAAAGGAAGAAGAGATATTGATAAGAATCGCGATACAAATATACGACACAGGTGTCAACGAACGCGAATAAATGTCTGATTTTTATTTCAAGATAAATATGTCCCAGAAATTATATATTTTTAAAAATATATCACACATACATTATACATGCATACATACATATACATATAATATGTGTGTACACATATTGTATAAAATATATTTTATTATGTAGAAATTATATGATTATAAATTATATATATATATATATATTTTTTAAATCACTCATCATGATGAGACGGAGAAAAATACGATCTCTTTATGATTATATTTTATTCAAAAATTGCAGTATTAAATTAGGAAAGAAATAATCGGGATGTGTCGCCATATCGAATTACTGGAGAAAATCATTCTTGGGAACTCGAGAAAGGAATGTCGCGAGAGAAAGGGTCGCGCGCGATTGCCCTCTTCTCTTTCTGAAAGGCCATCGAGGCCCCTTGGTTCTCGGCGAAATTACGCGATCGTGTCTAGCGGGGCTGGCGTTTGCTTCCGCTCGAAGTGCATCGCGAAGTGCACGCCGGCGAGGCTCGAGTGTACCCCTCAAAGTGCACTCGAAACGGCGACGCAAGATGTTGCATCTCCTTCTTCTGCGAGAAAGGCGAGTGTCCCCTCAGATGGAGAGAGGAGGAAAGAGAGAGAGAACTCTCGTGATTTCCCTTCTCTCAATGAAGGGTTGAGAGTGCGCCTGGATAAGGGCAAGGACAACCAAACAAAGAGATCGACGGCGGAAGCAAGGGAACCCCTCGCATCGATGGAACAATCTTAATCACGATCTCGCTTTAGGCATCTGCTTAAAAATCTGCTTAATCCTTTTTACATGGTTGTAACCGAGGATGGCGGTCGCATTTTAAAAAATATAAGAGAGAGAGAGAAATATTACTATCAAGTAAAATTAAAAATAGAAACATTTTTTTAAATAGTTTAATTTTGCAATAATTGCTTTGCGACTATTAATTATTTACTTTCTAATGCTAGTTCTTAATATTTGGATAATAATGTAAAATTAAATATATAAGATTCTCTTCTCTTGTAAACATCTCTCAATGAGAGATGAAAGTCTGTTTTAGCCCCTTTTCTCGCCGGAAACCGATAAACGTCTTTCCCGCTCATAATTATTTAATCTTTTCCCGCATCCTTCCCCTCGCCTGTCTTCGTCTTCTTTCTGTCCCCGCAATATCCCGAAGGGCGGGAAATGAATTTTACAGGAAGCGCCGCAGTCGTTCTAGGAGTTCTCGCCTCCCGTCTCCCGTCAATGCGTTTACATCTCCCTATTTCTGATTCTAGATCGAATCAGAAGTCATTAGAGAATCACGTGATTCTGCGTATCCGGCGAATGAATGGCCCCGACTGAGAAACGCGATTTCTCAGGAAATTCGATCGATTGATCGCGGCTTCGCTCATCGTCATCTCTCACACCTCCTCTGCCGAACGAGCGGAAAATTGCAATTCAGACGCGGCAGTTAGATATAACGTATATAGAGTCTCGTACTTTAAAAGAGGTTTATACGTTATATAAATGAAAATGTCGGGGAGATGTCGGATTATTTGCGAATTAGCGTAACTTTTAACAAGACAAATAAAATTGTTTTTTTTTCAAGTGTCAAATCTATGCGTGATATTTATTTGAAATTTCAAAGTTATTCCATATAAACCCAATTACAAATTGTCAATTATAAAGTTAAGACATAATTTTAATTAGAATATTGATTGTTTACACCGCGAGCGATTATCTAAGTTTCACCGAACTTAAAGAGGAATCATTTCTCGAGGAAAAAATTATAAAATCTCTTTTTGCGGAAAGTTCACCAGCCTCTTAACGTTAATCTCGCTTAAATACACTGCCAAGTGTATTTCATGGGACGTTATACTTACACGTAACAACCTAATAATACAGCATCTCTTTTTTGAAATTCACGCACACACAAATAAAGTCGGACTAACCGCGTTTGGACAGCGGGCAAAGCCTCGAGTCCTCGAGGATGTCCCTGCTTGTTCAGGGGCTTACACGCTCTTACGGTCGTTTACTCAGGCGACAAGTCACACGGTGGTCCACGATAGATCGCATCTTGTTAGCATCGACGATAGTAGTAGTAGTAGTATTAGTAGTACCCTTTCCTCTGCGGTATATCCGGTCGGAGAGGACCTGTATAGTTCTGCTCCTCGCTCTGACCGCCAACCCCATTAACTCTTGTACAATGGCGTGTACCGACCCCGTGACCGTATCTCGTTTCCACTAGCGGGAAACTACCGATAAGAGAGGGACACGGGTGACCTTTTAAATTGAGTTATAACGCGATTAGAATTTTTCCTTCGATTATGCCGGGCGAAAGAAAAAGAGAAGTCATAGGTCGATTATTTGCGAAAAAGATTTAATGATGGAAGGTCCGACGGTCAGATCGTTTTGTCTCCCGAAGTATCGATTCCTGTCTTGTTTTAAAATTGAAGTGTAATTTAATAACTTTAATTTAAACCGCGCACTTATAATATAATGTCGTTTGGATAATATTATTTTGTATATCTCGATTAACAATTTAATATGTAACATATATTATTAATGTGAAAATAATCATATATCGAAAATGATATTGAAAATGTTAAAATTACATTTACGGCAGTATTAAGACTTTAATATAGTCGTTCTTATCTCACAAGAAATTTAAAAAAAAAAACAATATATTACAATACATACATATATCTGATAATAATATATCTTAAACATACTTAATTTATCTTAAACATATTTAATTTATTCAACTTTAATAAAATTATAGTTTATTTTTTTTTTATTTTATATTATTATATCAATATATTATGACATATATTAATACGCATATATATATATACATATATATATATATATATATATATATATATATATATGTATATATATATATATATGTATATTAGCTTCTGTAGAAGATTGAAGATCTTCCAGAATTTCTCGAAGATAACTTTATTCTTCGTAAAACATTATTTGAGAAAAAGGAAGTTTATAGAGAGAAAGATAGGCATCGAATGACAGCGATTTATGACGGTAGGAATAGCTTTCCATGTTATACGACGATTTTAGAAGCATCGTGACGCGTTATCCTTTTACATGTTCTTTTTCGCAACGTGTCGCTGCCAATCGATAGATATTCCACGTATTTTTCCCGGAGCTTGATACGCGAATTTTTTTCCGGAAAATAGCGAATTAAAGTGTGTTCGAGCTTGAATAACATAACGGCGTCTATATCGAGGCAGAAAAAATTCTTATAACTCGCTGATATCTTTTTGGAGAATAATAAAGGACACACAGGCACAATTAAAGAAATCTAAAATAAACGAATATTCCATATTTGAATATGAGACACAATTTTCAAGACCATTTTCCGAAATAAATTCGCATATAAGACAGTGAAAATTCGTTTACGTTGTAACAACATGTAGAAAGCGTGTTTCATAATAGCGTAATTAGAGACAAAGCTGTTTGTAAATTGATTATTAAGCCAGTTCCTACATTGTGCAGACATAACGGCCGACGTGGCAATTATGTGAATTTTAATTACAATGTCCAATGTTATAGACGCGGCTAAAACAAAGATCCACCGCGCTCGCATCGTATTTATTGGCTTGGTATTTGTTCCGGCGCCGAATGTGTATGAACACGATGTAATGATTTATTGTAGTAAATAATTGACGACAATTTTCATGATGCACTTTGACTCTCGATATGATCCATACACTATAACCTATTATAGTGTACGTCAATCATTAAATATAGATAGCAATATAGATAGCTATTTTATATTTAAAAAATTTTAAGTTTATTGTTGTTTGGAGGAATGTTACTGACGGTCTAATTACGAAGTTATATTCGATATTGAAAGTTTGTATGAAATATTTCAATTGAAAGTACATTAATTTCCAGGACCATAATAACATAATTCGAAGTTGAAATTAACTTGGAGTACATTTTCGCAGAATTTTACTTTATATAATTTATTTCAAGTTTAAGAGTGACGTTATGAATTGCTTAATACTTCTAATATCTAGATGTTAAATAATATCGTAAAACCGCATTAACCTCTGCATTGTTTCTTAACACCAAAAGTTTTGAGAAAAATATATAATAAAATATTCTATTCCATTTTCTTATTATTATATTATAATATAATTTTTTCTCTATATATAAATATATATGTATAAATTTATCAGATATAAATATAAATTCTAATTATTCCTTCTTGGACGGGTATATTATGTGATAAAAATAACAATATAATTATAAAATTTAATAACTCACTTTGAAGAGAGAAAAAAAGTTTCTCTTTTTACCGCTTTTTTAATAATTCTACTACATGTGTGCTTGTTGGGATTAAAATGCAAAAAGAATATGAGGGAATCGGAAAGAAAAAAATCTGCACACATGAACGAAAGCCGAACGACATTTTCCTGATTTTCCTCTCTCTTTTCCTTTTTTTTTTTATTCTACGACCATTACGCGTGATCACACCGGCAATTAGATCGCACCGCTAACTTTTAATATCTGTCGTTAATAGCCCTTTCAGTGGGGCGCGTAATCCGATTTTGCGTTTTTACGTTCACGCGTATGGCGACCCGAGCATGAGTTAATTGCGCTAATTGAACATACAGTGATGTTTAGGATCGCGTAGAGGAAGAGCGTCTAATTTCCTTTTTTTTCGTATCTTCCTTTTCCGCCATCGCTTTTTGCTCTGCGTCGCGTTGACTCGATTAAAAGTCTCTTTGTCGAGAGCGCCAACTAAAATGGACTATCTAAAATGAGAGAGAGAGAGAGAGAGAGAGAGAGAGAAAGAGAGAGAGAAGGGAAATAGAATGCATGCATGCGACAAAATTAATTCAACACACCATATTAGCTTTTCTCGCTCCAGGAACGTTAAAATCTGACAAAGATACTGCGCTGGATCATAATTTTAAATGGCAACGTCAAATTGAAGATGAAAAAACGTACAGAGATCTGGACCATCAGTTTACTATTGGGCAGCGTATTGTAATCGCGTAGCAATCTGCCGATTTTTTTTTTTACCCTAGATTTATCTTCTCGAAATTTTATCCTGGCAGAGGCAATCTTTCTTTGCCATGTGAAGATTTATATCGGTGGCTTATACATATATTTGTATTTGTGGCAAGTTCGAGAACTTTGATACAGCGATCTGTCTTTGTACTGCTTGATTTGACAATAAACGTATAAGGTATCTCTCTATTTTTCTTGATATTTGGCTATATTTATGTTTAGAGAGTTTGTATTTTTATGTTATGATATTAGATTGATTATCTGCTTTTTAGAAAGCCTTTTAATAACTTTAAATTTTGTTAAATTGTTCGAATTTTTCATTGTATATTTAATTTGTCTTTATAGATTAACCGATTATCGTAAATTATATATTAGATATCAAAGACGGAAAGAAAATAAATAAATTTGTTGCAGCGTAGAAAAATTAATCGCGTTGTAAATTGATTGAAATTCGAAAATGAGCGCATTTAATCTTAAAATATCTTTGTCTCTATTCGTTATATTTTGAGCATGTATATACCGTGAGATATAATAATTTCGGATAGTCGTGGCACTTTGTGGTCGTTTTTACTGGAGGGTTCGCGAATGACAAGTATATACAACAGGAATTTATATAAACCCACCTCTTCGCGTTACATAATATATTATACAGGTGGGAAAAATTTCTGTCGAACGTACCTGAGCAATTTCGTCATCATCCGATAGGAGAAAAAAATGTGAAAAATCCATACTGTGAATTACATACCATATATATATTTTTCACGTATATATTTTTATTTTATATTTTGTTCTTAAATTCTTGGCATTGCTTAAAAATTCTATTTTTCTTTGGATTTGCAATTTTGAGACTGCATTTCAGTATGAATTTTCGAAAAACGTTTTAATAAATTTAAAAATGAAAAAAATTTCAGTAAAACGAATATATAAATAGTCTATAAATAAAAAAACTCGCAAAAATATTAAACATATATATTCTTGTGATAGAAAAGCAACAGAAATGCATTTTTGATATTTTATTGGAGAATTGAGATTTTTTTTTCACTTATTACGCAAATAATGATTTCAAAAGACCTTAAACGATTAACTTAATAAAGAGGATTGCAAGTGCAAAAAAAATCTCTCGGAAAACTGGGTTGCATTAAAGAAGAAAATTAGACATGAGAAAAATATGTTTTTTTATATATCATTTATGGCATTTCAAATATGACCTATGACCTTTTACGAGTATTAGCCTTATCACATAAAATCGCTTTCGAGAAAACGCAATTTTCTGATGATATAGCATTTATCGATCCTTTTTTTATGTCGTGTCCCAAAAAAGTCTCGAAAACTTCTTTACTTTTATGATATTCAAGATGCGAGGACGATCAATACGCAATGTTCTTGGCTCCGTCTCTCATCGGCGATTTATCTATTTAGGGATACATTGTTTATTTTCACAAGACAAAACATCGCGTTAGAATAAGGAAAAGCAGTGCGCGCGCACTGTTTTCCATGACATGTTTTGGGTGAGCCCTGCCGGGCTCGTTTATTTTCTCATGCGAGAGAAGAATCTCAGACTTCGAAATATGTGTGAGAAAATTCGCGAGGAAAAGACTTCCCTCTATTTACCGAGAAGGATACGCTCAGCCGAAAAATAGAGATACTTTTTCTTTAAACTTTAATTTATATATACGAATATTATAATATAACCATTATATATATGTTAATTAAATTTATTAACATATTTTATAGATCAGTTATATTATATATGTATCTATATAATTTATATTTAAAATAAAAATTATACATATAATGAGAGAGAGAGAGAGAGAGATGCGTGTAAATAGTTATTAAAAATATTATTAGTAAAATATATAACAAATTGGTTATTCAAATATAACAATTTATATGTATTATATTAATTTAATTCGTTTTAATTGAACAATACGTATAATTATATAATAATAGTGCTGCGTGTGCATTGATTTAAATAAATTTTATAACTTCCATTTATCACGTTTATTTCATTATTACTATTCGTCACGTATTCTTCCAAATTTTCTCTCTCTCTCTCTCTCTCTCTCTCTCTCTCTCTCTTTCTTTTTCTTTCAGCGAAAATCAACTTTCTCGAAAATAACTTTTTTCGCTTTCACAATAGTCAGGTCCTTGAAAAAAATCCAAACTTTTCGCGAGAATATTTTATTACTTCATTCGCGAACTACGGAATCTCATCTCTTTCAACTTATTCCGTATATCCGGGCTACTTTTTTTTCCCGTCTCGCGTTCCTTTTCTCGTTTTATGTTCATCGTTTTTTTTGTCTCACTTGAGTTAAGATCTGTCGTCTTTTACCGCGCAAGTAATACATGCAACCACATTGAAATTCTTTCAAAGGCGAGTTTTGCAGAAACATGAAAATTCTTTGCTTCGAATAAAAATCCAGTATCTTTACATCCGACGTAACGAGGTTTTTTTTTTTTTTTGGAATAAATTTTTATTTCTCTTTTAGCTGTATTATTTATATATATAAATCTGTATACCTTATATATTTAGATTATTTTTTTTTTCAGAATTTTAAAAGAAATTATCTTTTTTATTAGTAATTTAACAGTTTAATTTAACAGTTCAATTTCTTTTTCAACGCACACCTAAAAAATGATTGGGCTCTTACCGGCGATATTTTTCATCGGGCTCTTGTTATCAGAAATGCTCGTTTAAGAGATGCCGACTAATCGCGAAAGTTTGGTATTTTCCTTCCGATTATGAAGAAACTTCAATCGATCGAATCGACGACGGAAGTGGCGAGAGAAGTTTCTTAAGTTCATGCTCTTGTAATTTATGAAGTTGGCTATTTAGAATATATTTATCTCTCTCTTTTTTTCAATATTTTAATAAAACAGAAATTAAAACATGTTAAAGTCTTATTATTAGTCACTAATCTTTGATAAAATAAGATTCTTTCTTAAAAATCTAGTTTTGTTCTCAACAATTAAAATATATATATATATTTTAATTTTTCTTGTTGATATATATATATATATATATATATATATATATATTTTTAAATAGTTATTTTTCTGCGAATTTTTATTAAGAGAAATTATATTTTATTTTTATACAAATCCAAAAGAATAATAGATAAGAGATAAAATTTTTAAGAAGCTTTTTTCTTGCGGATTATTTTCTATATACTGTGAAAATACAACAAGCTGTTGTGGAATGGTCTCGACTCTTCGATTACGAGCGTTATTTTCGGTCCACAGAACGACAATAAAATCTGTCCGAGATAAGATCCCTAAAAAAGATCCGGGCGAAAGATAGTAGAACGGCCGAGTGTTACGGACATATCCGAATTTTCCGTGGAAATCCGCGGATTAATTTAAGAAGGCTGAAAAAACGTCGCCGGCAACATCGTTTCCGTCGATGGAAAAATAGGATCCCTGCTGCCAATTTATTTACCGTAGAGCAAAGATGGTTGCTGATGCCAAGTAATTCTGTTTTCGATCGCGGGCTTGGCGCCAGCAAATTTTCCCAGGGAAATGCGATTCGTTACATCCCCTTTTATTACTTTCTTGTAGATTCATTCACATATAAAAGATGGAAGTCTCTACATAAATAATTAATAACTTGTATCTTGAACTTCAGGAGATTATTCCTTTTTAATTAAAAAAAAAAAAAACTGAGTGCTTCTTTCAATAATAAAATTTTAATTGAAGGCTACTAAAAATGAGAATTTAAATCAGGATTTTCTCTCTCCTCTAATTTGAGACTTTACCTAGAAATTAAATACATCTTATTTTTATACAATATTTTGATAATCGATATGTCAATCATTTTTTCATTTGAATTTCTTAAAGATATGTGGAATCTCGAAAAAGACTTTTTCTCAAAAGTCTTCGAAATTCACCAGAAATTAATCCTTCTGTACAAAGTCTCGCAAATATTCGCAAATACAGTTCACGCAACGACAAGATCGATTGCGAGCTTTTTTCGTGCATATTAAACGTTCGTTTTGTGGGATGACAGAAGATCAACGTTAATCACGATGCACGACACGAAACTCGCAGTGCCTGCAAACTGCCACAAAATAACGGATAGGTTTTCGTTTATTCTCGAGCAATTCGAGAACCGATCCGAATACACACAACCAACGACCGATCGAAGCGATTTGAGCTGGACGCTTTTGTGTGGCGATCTGCTTTGTTCTGTCGGGATCGCCGTTAATTGATCTTTCATTGTGCAATTATTTTCATCACTCAAATAGTTGCTACAAGCCGCGTTTTATTATATCGAAATATTTGTTAAAAATTTATACATATTAATTTACGTTTTATTAAGTAAATTAAGTAAATTAAATTAATCATTTTAAACAAGTTATATTATTGGAGATATAAATAAATCAAAATATTTTAATCAAATATTATTGATATCATAAATAACTGATTTAGATTATTGATTAAAAAATAAGTCATTGATTATTAATTAAAAAATTTTTGTTTTTTTAAAAGCGAATTAAATTAGAAGATTTTAAAAATCAATTTTATATTATGAATTAGAAATTAAACTCTGCATTATTACTTTAAAATTAAATTATTATTAATAAGTAAATTATTAATTTTAAAGTAGACGAAATTTTTTGTTTGATTAAAATATTAATCTTAATCTATTGTAGTGGAGAATCGGAGGAATCGTTTCGGTGACAAATGAATTGTACGCGATGACGCGCAAAAATTCTATTTTTGCATCGAGGGCAATCCAGTAAAGCTTCGACGCGAGTTCACTAATATACGGTTGTAATCGTATCGTCGATCCGAAAGGTCGGTTGATTGTAAAAGCTCAGATAAATCTCTGCGTTGTAGATAAATGGCGGTTTGAAATCCTCACTGAGATTACGCAGCCCGGACATACGTATAAACGAACTCTCATTTTATACTCTGTACAGAGAGCGACTAACGGTGAGAGAGAGAGAGAGAGAGAGAGAGAGAGACGTCACTTGGCAAAATATTATGCATACTAATTAATCCAAGCACATAGTCGCAGAAGCTATATATGCTCGCGATTATTATCCGCACAAACGCGGCCGCGATATTACGTCGAGTAGTCCTCCTAATATTGTCTCGGGATAATTGGATCGATTCTCATTGAATCGAGAGAACGATATATGTACGAATATATGTATACGGATGGAGGAAATTCTATTGGGCCGCAACGCGGCGGAAAATTCCGCAGAAAATATGGGGAGTGCGGGGTTAAAATTACTTCCAAAAAAAATTTGCATACCGCTCACATAGTTATATGTTCCTAACATGCGAATAATGTGCGAGGCACTCGACTATCCTAAATTGTCATCCACAAATAATAATCATATTTTATATGTCAAGAATTATAAGCTACGAGAATGTCGCCGTTTTTTAATCTTCCACAAAATAGTGACCATACGCAATGTCGGCAATTTTATTTTTCCGTGAAACAATTAAACAATGACGCACCAAAATCAGGAGGATCAAATTTTCGACGCTATTCGAAGCCTTTCAAGCTCGTTATCCACAATGCTTGTTATGGAAAAGCACTGACAATGGCGCGCACGCACACACACACACACACATACACATACGGATCAAATGAACGACATTATCGATAGCGTAATCGCGGGCAGTTCAGATGAAAGAGTGTCTCTCGATCTCTTTATCTCTCCTTTTTTATCTTTTTATGTCTGTTCGATGACACGCTGAATAGAATCGCTGTCAAAGGTCCTTGAAGTCGTTTGCGCGCGCGTGGCAATTGCTTTTACCTCCGTTATATCTCTGTCTCTTTTTATTTCCCCTTATTTATCCTTCCAGATCGGTGATTCGTTTGATTTATGAATTTCTCCGAGCCGTCAACCGTCTTGATATCGGCGAGGCACTCGACCATCCTAAACTGTCGTCCACAAATCCCGCGAGAAACAGCTTTCGATAGACCGCAATCACGAGTACCCGTGGAAATAGGAGTCCGCATGGCACCAAGTGTCATCAGCATCACGACACGATCGAGTGTCGGTCGTGTCGGATATCGACGCGATCGCTTAACAATAGATGTATTCATTCGAGAACGGGTGTCAAGTGTCGTAATCTCGCCACGAATTAATCCCACTAGATTCCTCGATATCCTTCCCCAAGTATAGCGTTCTCAACGGCTTATTCTCTCATCAATTGCGCGAAATTTTCGAGAATTTCTAAAACACTCGACGATGATGGTATCTGTTTTTCGGAAAATTCTTGTCGGAAAATCGCGAAACATCTACGTCAAACGACTCTTGAATCTTCCTAAACCGCCTGTTTTTGAAGTAAATGAATTAATTTTTCTTCACGCGAAATGTCCGCTATCGGACGTCGAGTGCTGTCATCGCCAATCTCCGCGCATTGTCATCTGTTCCGGACGATTCACGGGACGTTTCGCGGTGGCAATTGCCACCGAATATCGGGCGATGGGCGCAGGAAGGGGTATATAACGCGCTTTGAAAATCGCACGATGATGCTTCACAAGCTGTCGCGCACACGAACGACAACTTAAACAATATCATTCGACATTGTCGGAAGAGACGATGAATGAGAGCCGGATTTCGCGCCGTGAAACATTTCCCGTCTACGCGAATAATGGAAATAAAAATACAAAATGCGAGAGAAAACGAGGAAAATGGAAATTATTGACGTCAAAATCTTTGAATCGGAGAATGCAGTTTATAATTTGCTCGTGCAATAATTGTAGTAATATCATATAAAAAGATTTGATAGAATATATATATATATATATATATATATATATATATATATATGTATTAATTTTAAATTTTAAAAATTAAAAACTTTAAAGATTTGTATTTTTTCATTGATTTAAATTATTTTTACGGGATTAAATTTGCTAATATGAATAAATATGTCTTCAATTTTTTTTTATCTTTATTTTATGCTATTATCAATCATTTGACATTTTATTCGAATCAGAGTCGATGCTACTAATTTTTATATAATTTTTATTTCTATCGTAATAAATACCAGCCACGATGCACATGGACGTTGTTTTGTCGCGACACAATTATTGATGCCGAATAATGCGCGTTACAGTTCGCTACTTTACTGAAAATTAATGTGGGTGTTGCGGTGCATGCACGCGCACTAATTAGCGGCGCATTGATGCGAATACGGCATTCGCGATTGATCGAACTTGCTTGCCTGAAAAGCCGCGAAGAGTGCTCGTAAAAGCGACCTAATTATTCGTGTTTTTTTTTACATCATCGTTCTTTCACATCTTGCTGGTTCTTGTTTTCAACTCTTTAGTTCGTACATAAATTTTCGGCTGCATTTCGTATCTGCCATTTCTCCCTCCCTCGTATCGTCAGTGCTTAATAGCATTGCGAAAAAGAGAAGATCTCGCATTCGTTTACGAGAGAAAAATGTTGGCATGTTAATTTCAGCCGATGTAACAGTTGCTTCTCTTAGCACTTTGTAATATTTCTTGCCTGATTTTCTCTTATTAAGTATATAAAAGGAGTACTTTATATTACTACCCTCTTTTATTATAAAAAGAATATTTCTCTCTCTCTCTCTCTCTCTCATATATATATATATATATATATATATATATATATATATATATATCGTTAATTATTTTATATAACTGTTCTCCCTAGAAGATATTTTGCGATTCCTTTTTGGAAGTATTTATACAATCAAATTTATTATACACATTTTAGGATAATAAAAAATATATATATATATATATATATATATATAATATATTTTTAAATAAATTAAAATATTTGATTTTTATTATATATATAGTACAAAATTATTAATTAGTTATAATATCATATTATATTGATTTAAATATAGAAACAATAAAAAATCTCTTAATTCAAATAATTGGTATATTTTTAAATTATATGACGTACAAGTGCATCTTTTTCGTATAAAAATAAGTATAAGAGAATCTTTAATTTTTCATGAAATGGATGTAGGATAAATTGGCGCAATCCGTGGAAAGAACGAGTGGATATGTCTTTGTTAATCTCCTCGTTAATTAATTAACTCTACGGATCATTCGGTTTTCATCTACAAAAAAAAAAAAGAAAAAGAGTTGTTTCGAATTTTCTCTCATTTTTTTTCGCTTATTCGAGTCTATGCTAATTTTAGTGTTATACTGGGCGAAAAAGCATTGCGAAAATGAAGCCGGCGAAATAGAGCTGGAAAATTAATATCCTCGGATGATCTATTGTTCCATTTTCCGGTTTATTCATTTCATCGCGACTTCTTATTGTCGCACGACTACATTCAATTCTTTCAGTTTTCCGGTTTGCAATTTAATCTGTCTGATGAAGATTATGCCGTAACTTTGATTAATATACTTTGCAGAGAGACTGCAAGTCATTTGTAACTAATAATAATTTCTTAACATTTAAATTTTTCGCATCTTGTCTTACAATCAATAATTGGAGAGAAAGGAAACGATAGCCTTATCATGTTTCTCGTGCGTTTTATATCGAGAAAAATAACATTTGCTTGTCTATAACTTTTTTAAATTTTTTGTTTTTATACTAATTTGTTTATATTTGCTTCTTAAATTCTTATCAATTTTTTATCTCTTTGCATCTCGCATACAAAATTTATTCAGGACGAAACACATGCTGTATTTTGAGGAAAATCTATCTTTTAAGTCACGTCTGCGGGCCGTATCTTTCTTTAGGAAATAAATCATATTAAAATCACGATCGTGTCTTGGTAATGGAAGAAACAACAGTACCGTGCCATCGGCAAAATTTATGAAGTCACGAATAAAAAAAATTGTGAACACAGCTGGGACGGTTATGAGCGAACTGGGCCGCGTTTTTCGCTCGAAAATTCGTGGAAAGTGCCCATTTTTACAAGACTGCCATCCGGAGTAATTGAATTTTCGCATATTTTCGTATATTTTTCAGTAACCATAAAAGAAAAAGATATATAGAGAGAGCGCGCAAACACACACTATAGTTCTCTAAGGAAATATCTCGAAATATTTTTGACATCTCACACACGCGAGGCCTTTACTTCCACCGATATAATAAATTGAGTTGCGAAAAGATAGCATACGTAGTATGAATAGCGACTTGTAAAGTTCATTCATCAAAGTTTCCGAGGCAAACGGTTCATGGAGAAGAAGAGAGAGAAGCGAGCTTATACATTGAGGATGTTACACAACCTAAGTTTACTAAATTTGCACTGCTCCCGGTAGCTTATTGTCACCGCAAAATTTGTATTGTTCTCTCGTATCTACCGCATTACTCTCACCCAATCGCTAGCTAAGTCGCTTTATATATAATTTGGATTTTTTTAAATCCTCGGGAGGTATTCTTGCGGAAATATCGAAAATTCAATAAGAACAGAGCGGAATTACAAGTGCATCGAACAAGAAAGCGCAGGAATAATGTTATACGAAAAAAAATAGCGTTACTGTTTAATGTGTTATATTTGAAAATGTATATACATATTTAAAAAAATATTTAATTAAAATTTTTTATTTATATTTCTCTTATTTGAAAATTCAGCTGCATTAATTAGGTGGTTTATTATACTCTTCTCAAAATTAATAAAACATTTTTGTACATACGAGAAATTTGTTTTAATACGAATAAAAATTGAACAACGTAATTTCATCTATGTTAATTGCGGATTATTCGACTGCATTTAACGGACTGAAATTCTGTGCGGAATTTGATCGCACTTAGTTGCGCCGATGAAATATTTGATCGATTTTTCAGGATAATCCTCACAGAGCGTGTATCATCATTTAATGCGATAATTCGCTCGAAATACGCGTTCTTCTCTCACCTGGTCTTGTGAGCCATTAATAAAGTAAACACGTTTGGAAATATTTATGAGCGTACTGTGTCCCTCGTTACTGGCTACATTTTCGATGCAAACGATATTTATTACAATACCGATCGCGCTTCTCGATGTTCATTACCGATTGGCCGCGGAATGAATACGAGATGATATTGAAGGCGCGATATTAATGGCACGTACGCGGATATAGTTATTCGCGAGATTAAACGCGTCCGGTATATGTATAGATGCAACAGCTACTCTCGAAGTAAATCGTTTCATGAAGATAAATTGTCGTTGAATCGATAAATAACTTGTTAACTGGGATGAGGGATGAAACGCGACAACTTGCGTCAAGACTTAATTGCAATATCGAGAAATCGAAAGGATGAGAGAGAAAATTTGTAACGACAATTATAGTATAATTACGATAAAAACGATTTTCACGAGATTATAAAATAAGCTTCTTTCTCTCTTCATTCTTCTATTTTTTATTTCCTCCTTTTGTTTCTTTATTATTTCTAAATTTAAATTATTTCTTTATTTTTAATATTTCTAATTATATATCTTGACGGATGTTTTATTATGTATTTCTAGCAAATTTTTTTTCTACAACACGATAAAAATTTTATCTGTCTACAATGTTTGACGCCGATAGATATACCATCGATGTCAATTTGACTGTGCGTTCATTTAAGGTTTATATCAATGTCTAAACGAACTTAAATTGAGGCGAGTAGTGTGTGAGAAAATTCACTTGGCGCTCTAGCAGAGTACACTCGTTTCGAATCGAACGAACATTGGCCCATTTTATCTTAGGCGAGCCGTAACTATCAATTTACTTATTTGTCTGAACGCCTATTCATCCATTAATCTCCGTCGGCTGTCTAACGGGCGTTAAATTGCCTGTGTATTGTACGCGCTTGATTCCTTTTTCTTCATTTATAGGTCAGATACGGGACGATTTAAAGAGCAAAGGTTTCACTTTTCGTTTTTGGTATACTATTGATTGGGCACGTAACCTTTCTTAATCAATATAAGCTACATGTGTCAAAGTGTACTCAATTAGTGGTATATACATAATTTCTATAACCATTGGTTACTTTACATAGATAAAAAAATTATTAAGAAAACTTTAATTCTACATAGAGCGCGTACTGAAAAGAGGGACACTTTTCACTTTTGTATTATATTTATTTATTTAAATTTTTATTTTAAATATTAAAAATTTTATTATTGTTTAAAAAATTTTGCATCACATTTTTTTTTCTCTTTTTTTGAGATTGCCAATTATCTCTGTTCTACTCGGTCATGTTTTTTCCTGACTCTATCATGAGCTTCTATTATTTTTGCATATTACGAAGACATGTTACGCTATATTATGAAAAGACAGCGCAGCGTGTATGTCACTCAGAAGAAGAAGAGTCTCGCTCGACAACGATGCGGAAGGGAACGGCGATCGATATCGCGAATTTATATCGGAAAATGATATCCTTTTCCTCTATGGAACCGTGCAACTATCTTGTACATCGCGTTTGCGTATCGCGTGTGACAAATTCGACATATATTTATTATTACGTGCACTACCGATCATGCGTATGAAAGTCACTGCGATAATTTTGCCGTTTCAAGCTAATGATTATTTTCGTGCACGTAAAAAGAAAGTTTTTATTTTAAACTTTCGAAGAGTCGGAGTTCTACGCTCGGAATCGTAAATTTTCGAAATGTATTCCTACATATATAAGAATTTAAACAGTGTCTATTCCATGTAAAAAATGCAAAATCTGAAATTAACAAAGATTTCTTTTGTACTTGAAAAAAATTCGCAAATTCTCGTGCAATTTTATTGAAACTTTTAGAGAATTTTTTATGAAATAAATTTTCTTTCTGATAATTTTGTTTTCATATTGTAAGCAATCTGCAATCCATCGATAAGCCAATTTGTGAATTATATTGTCTAAAAAATATTGTAAATATATCTATTTTTTTGTTTATATTATTCTGTTTATATTATATATTCAACGCTTTTTGTAAAAATATTAAATATGCAGTACATATTATTTTTATTGTAATTTCTTTGCGATGAAAAAATGTGTGAAAATGTTATGCAATGAAAAATGTTCATTTTCAGTCCATTTGCAAAGCTAGCTCTTCAAACTTTAATAATTCTATATTTTCCTCCGCACGAGTAAAGAGCATTAAAAAAAAACGCATATAATAAAAAATTTATTTTAAAAACTTGCACCAATCACACACATAAAATCTTTAAAATATTCTTTATATCTGGAATTGATTTGAACAAAAATGTCTGGAAGCTCTGAGAATTTTCAGGAAATTTTTTTCACATGATTCGAGTAGAGAGAGGAAAGGAGAGAGATATCCTGTTAAAAATTTTAGAGCGTATTCAAAACGTGCGTATATGCATACTAGGTAAGGATTTAATTTTTTTTTAATCTCCTAATATTTTTAAAAATTTAATTTTCTTTTCCAAAATTTCTAGATGCGCAAGTTAATTGAATCAGACATATTCTTAGACTGTTCGATGAGAATTGTTGCGCGTATTCTCATCAGTCGGGAAGTTGTATGAACGTTGCTCGAATCGCGCGAGATCGCATCGGAAACACGTCGATTCGCTTATCGGGAAATATGTCCAAGTGTATCGATCAATGTCGAATCGACTTGCCTAATTAAACGATACGTTGATCGTTTTAGTAAAACAGGCAACGAGACGAGCGATGATGCGCTGCGGCGATATGCAATCATCATCGCTGATATTGCTGGATCCCGCTTTCGATATCATTGGACGGCCGTTAATAATGTAAATCGTGGCGGCTTTCTGTCGACGTAAATCGCGCGTATTGAAGCGATTTGAATCGCTTCATCAGACGTTGGATGTTAATGCGCGATTATTTTATTTGATATTGACATGCGCCATGCTTTTCGTTTATATAATAAATGCGATTGAAATTAAACGAATGGCAAAGTTATATAATTAAAATGAATTGAAAAGATGACGTTTTAATAAAATGTACAATAAATAAATGCAATATTTTTAATAAAATTTATAGTTAAAGTGAAAGTTTGATCTAAATAAAAATATAGAAATAATATATTTATTAAAAATAATTTAATAGAAAAATTGCAGAATTGTAATTGAATTGATAGATTAGAAAAATTGAAATCAAAATAGATAAGCATATTTAATAATATTATTAAGAGTATTGAATTATATAAATTCTCTTGTAAAATTATTATGTATGATTAATTCATTGGTTACTTCAAAAGTTAAAATCTTGATGAAGCTGGCGATCTCAGAGAGCGATGATGCTTTTAATTAATTTATGTTGGCGTCGCCGGCTCGCGTGAACTCGCGAACACGCAAATGCTAGTTATTTGAATGCACATCTGCAACACTTCCCGAAAAAAGAAGAGATGATTCCCGTCTCTCGAGTTAGAAAACTTTTCGTATCTCCCGTAGCTTGCCGAACTCGGCGAAATACTCGCGCGTCTTCCGCGAAGAAACTTACGACTGTTTTATTTCCTACCTCTCGTGTAAATAGTAAGCTCGCCGAGAATGAGACAGCGGTTTCTTGTGCGCGAAACGCCATGTAATTGCAAAGTTTCGCGGAAGGGCGACTTAAATCGGGAAAATTGCGGCGATGAATAAGCGAGGATGAAAGATTTTGCTTTTAAACGAAATTTAATTATATATCTTTGTAAAGTTTATGTTCGTAATATGATTTATTTACTGCAGGCTACTTTAGAAATATGAAAGATTTCGTTATTTAAAGCTAACCGAGAGCAAGACTAAATTGTTTTCTCCTCGCATCGAAATTACATTCGAAATTGAAATTAGCCGTGATATAGAGGGCTTTACATTTTCTCTAATGAACAATAATTTATAAATTAAAAACAAATTTTTTATATTTAAACGAAAAATCAAAATTGCCAAAATATATCAAATTAATAAAAATACGGCGGAAATCATAACTTCACTTTTATATCAAATATCATGTTATTGCATATTAATTAAAACACGTAAGTTGCTATCATTGTACACATAATATAGCAACATAAATTCAAATTTATTAATGCGAAATAGGGCACTATTATATGATCAAACTTTAATGTTGACAATCTTAAAATATCGCGAGCACGACGCATTTCCTTCGTCTTTACGTAGCGCTCGCATGTAGGTAATTGATAAAATAAGGCAAACACTTGAGAGCCGGAGTGGGTGCAATCGATCAGCGGGGTTTGCTCAGCGTTTATCGGAAATCGTCTTAGCGAACACTGAGCAAATGCTCCCTGTTTATGTCGCCATGTGTTCCCCGTGCCGCCGATTAATCGATCAATTGATATTTCTTACAAGAGGATATCTTTTTTTTGTTGCAGTCTGAGATCCGAGCAACCTAGCGGTCTGGACACAGGCGGGGTCCGATTAGAATTGAGCAAGGCCCTCGATCTCTGGGCCAGAAATTCGAAGCTCACCTTTCAGGAGATCAACAGCGATCACGCTGACATTCTGGTCTATTTCCATCGGTGAATTTAATAAAATTGAAATTTATAATTAATTTAATTACATATTTTTTTTTTATTTACACGAAATTATTTTACATGTTAAAAATGGTTATATTAGAAGAAAAAAGAAAAAAAGTTTATGACAAATTTACTTTGCTAAATAAAAGATTATTTATATATTAAATAAAAAAGGAAAGATAATTTAAAAAAATCATGAGTTCGATTAATCATGATGGGAATCTAGAGATTTTGAAAATTCAGTTTTGATACGAAATTTGGAGCAATTTTACCAGCTATTAGTTACGTTCAATTTCCACTATATTGCGCGACACGATATCCTGTATACGGTATAATAATAATAATAATAATAACATTGTAACGTAATCCCACGCGAAAATTCCGTGACATAATTCCACACTAGCCGTATATAGATATAGAATGCAAACTCACGACGGCCAATAATTCTGTTCGGTAAAACGCCATGTAATATTCCCTGCGCATTATTCAGGGGTTATCACGGAGATGGATATCCGTTCGATGGCAGAGGTCAGATCCTGGCGCACGCGTTCTTCCCGGGCAGGGATCGCGGCGGGGACGCTCACTTCGACGAGGAGGAGATATGGTTGCTGGAGGACGATAGCAACGAGGAAGGTGAGTGGATCAGGAATTTTCCGATTCCGAGGAACAATTTGAACGGGCTTAAGTTCGCTTAGCAATATTCTCTCTCTCTCTCTCTCTCTCTCTCTCTCTTTCGGACTCTATAACTGGACCCCGAACTCGGTTGAAGTAGCAAAGCAAAGTGGAGGGCGATGAGCGAGAGGGGAGCAAGCGGAAGCTACTTAATTCTGTTTGCGATAGATACTATTCACGCTCGAATTGTTTTTGCCCAAACTGCTCGATTCGTATCGATGCTCCGGGCGAAATCGGTCGAACGGGGTTCGACCAACTGTACGAAATGTTTCCGCTCCTCTTCCCCCGCGATAGACTTTCACGCAATCATCGAGCTAACCGCATTTTGGCAGCGCGCCAAATCGACCACCCGATACAAGACGTGCGGTCACGTCTTCGGAAAGAAAGGATCCGGATGACTCGGGGAAGCAATTTTTCGATTCTATCAAAGCCGCTGTTATATCGTTAGGATCGATATAAAATGCCGGATATGGTACATAAAGGTATTTCGCATGAGGAGCGTATGAGAATATTTGAAATAGTGTTTGCGAGCCTCCTTTATCGATTTCTCTTTGTCATGCTGCCTCCTTTCACCTAAACGTCAAACGCAATAAGAATCGCTTTATTTTTGAACGACTTTTCTCAAATACATATATTCACTGATATTAATTATTAATCGCACGTGTTGTATCAAAAAGTACATATTTGAATTTTATAAATGTGTATGATTATTTAATTACTTGTACTCTTGTTTATTAATTAAAAACTTTTTACGCAAAATTATTTATAATATTTTCATTTTTTCATTATTGTTAATTTTTTTTTATCATCATACTTTCTTTGATCAAATATGTCAAATGTAATTATAATTGGCAACAATTCTTGACAAGAATGAGCAAGAGCGAGTCAGGCGCGGCAGACAACCTGTTGGAATTATTAACGGTGTTTCCTTAATGAGTCGCCTTGCGTTTAATTAGTGCATCGAGACGATGCGACGACATTGCTCGCGAAGAGATAGACGGGAGAGAGCGAATCCATTCGCTTCGTCTTTCATACTTGCTTCGAGATTGTTTAATTGCATGATTCGCGTCGCAAATCGTCGAGTGATTACGATAACAATTAACTAACCGACACGCAAGACTTCCAATTGTTTGCCCATTAAAGCGCTGCAACTCCTAGAGTTTTATTTCACGAGATAGATTTAGTTGCGTTTTTTTGTGACTTTTTGTTTAAAGCAGGATATTTTTTTAATAATTATATAATATTTAATAAATATTATACTATATAAAAAATTTATTTAAAACTATGTATTATAAGCTCTCCTCTTTCTCTCTACAATACATATTTTATTATTAATAATTATATTTTTTTTTTGTAATTATAAATTAAGATATTTTACGATTACTTTTTTTTTAAACTAAAATTTCAAAACAATTTATTTTTACAAATAATATTTTTAAACAATTTACATTAAAACAATATAACTATATTTTGTATTTTCAGTTAAATATTTATTAATTTCAATTTTGCAATTTTCTTTTTGTATTTTGTAAGCAGATAATTGTACAATATATCGGATTAACAGATATTAGCCTGATGTTTTTTTTTTTTAGATCGATTATTCTGTAACAAAATGGAACTCTTGTTCTCTATTGCAAGCGTTTAATTACTTTTAATTTTCGCCGAGTAAGTTCTATTTCATTGATTCATTAGTGGAGAAAGCGTAATTAGCAGAGAATAATTAAGGGCGATTTATACACGCGGTTGACGATTTATCGCGAGTATCGCGGGGGAAGACGACGTGAAATATTTCAGTCGATATGTTGCTCGCCCTCGAGTGCAACTCGAGGGCGAGCAACAAAATCCGTATCGCTTTTTACCGCATTACCGCAACGTCGTTGCGACGTTCTGCATAATACGTTTCCTGTACTTTCTTCGCGCTACGTCGCGTCACACTCCACGTCTTTTCTGTAGCCGGAAGTTTCAAGAGACGGCGAATGAACATCGCGAAATACAATCCGCGGTACCAGCTTTTTCCTCGGCAAGAACTAATTTGTTTTCGAGCAAAATCGCTTTGCGGAAATAAAATTGCTACATCGCGAATATCTGCAGAGAACGAGGAAACGGTGGAAAGTTTAAAAAAAAAATCTCTACGAATCCTGTAATTTACAAAACGTAATCTTTCTTTAATACCGCGAACTTTTTCTAGAAGTTACATTTTAATTTATTGCATAAAGACACATAACTAACTATTATACATAAATAAAAATTTTAAAGATAATATTGACATATGTATATAAATGATTTAAATTTATTCTTTTTTGAAGCCAGCTTTTTAGAATAAAATCTTAGAAGAACGTGGGAGAAAATTAAACGAAATTCTTGTTACTCTCATTGTCAGAAGAATTATTTTCTGCGAAACTCTGGAAAGCGAAGAAAAAGATTGCGAAAAGTAAATTGAAATATAATTGCGCCAACACACACACGCATACATATTATTACACACTCTCTTTTATTATCTATTAAAAAATGTATTTTTTTTTAATTGTGAAATTCGATAATTCGCAACTTTATTTGAATCCAAATCTTTTTCTCTATTACCTGAGAAGCTTTACTTGATTGAGCATTACTAAACTTTTACCATAACGCATTAGACGCTTAAAGTTCAATCATTACTATGTACTTTTATGGCGGCGAGTTAAAATTTTCTCAGTGAAACTTTAATCGAGACTCTTAATAATAACATCGTTCGCTTATCATCAGCAGCAACGCGCGCTCGTAAATTCTCTTTAAACGTCTTATAAACGCCATTTCGTACACTCGATAAAGACATCGGGTAATTTTCTGTCACCTCTAAAGGAGAAGGGAAAGCTAATTTAATTGCTGCCACGTTCGAACAATTAATTAGTCCTATTAATTAAATCGAATCCGATATCGGAAGTCGGATTTGCTTCGACGCGATTATATCTAATGGGATTATTATTATTATTATTATTATAAGGGTTCGATTCCTTTCCTTCGATCGAGGTATTCGAAATTTATATGACGTCGTTAATATTGCGCCGGGGCTTAGCGTCAGGCACGTTCACGTTTCCGTTAGCATAGTTATAACCATCGTACATTACCGCCTCAGGATTCTACTACCTCTATTAACAGCCATTGCATGCGCATTTAAATTGTTAATTTTGGCACTCCGTGTCAAAATTGCGGCGTCCCGATTTGTCGACTTAAATTCTTTTGTTCGACTGTGACAAGAGGATGAATAGAAATACTCAAAACATCAAAAAATATATTTTTCTTTCTAACTTTAATTATTATATTATATAAGCTGGAATAGCATCAAAGAATAATTTGAAATACGATTTGAATTATATAAATTCTCTTAAATTTTTATTTATGTTATAAGGAGGAGAGATTTAATTTGATTGTCAATTAAAGTTATTTAAAGTAAAATGTCAAAAAATTATTAATAAATGTTAAATTAGTTAGAAAACATGAAGTAAAAAATTTATATAATATAATATCATTGATATATATATATATATATATATATATATATATATATATATATATATATATTATCAAAGAAATTATTATTTGTAAGTTAATCATGGAATGAAGCTGAAAAGAGCAGTCGCAGTTTTGAAACGCCCTATATAGTTCTCAATAAACATCGAATTGGATTTCGGTAAGATAGATATCAGAGTAGGTTTTCTCGTTGATCGAATCAGAAGTCTTTTGCGATATCGATGTACTGTGGCTAAAGGAATTAAGATCTCGACAGCGTTGCGAGCGAATATTTATAAGAGAATAAAAATCTCAGAAGCTATACGCGCGCACTTTTAATTAAAAAGATTAAAATCCCCGTGTTCCTTTACACTGTTCTTTCCTTTTCTTTTTCCTCGTTTACAATTTGTCTTTAGATGATTCGAGATCTTCTAGTTTTACAAAAAAAAATCCGTGAAATCCATGTTCCTTTCTAACTCGAAAAAGAAAAAGGAGAAATATAATACTCCCTTTGATTGCTATTAGTGACTTTTGTGGAGCGAACTGAAACCTCCTGCGAGGCGTCAGTCACACAATGTAATTTGCAAATCTAACTGTATCCCAGTTTCTCGCTATTTACAAAGATAGTGCGATGGAATCTGCAGGGACGACATTAGCAATTCATAACTGACATAACTGCTAGTTGAACGGCGCTCGCGAATCAGTTACATTTGTTCTCTGTCCAAAATGGGTATCGTCCTCTCTCTCTCTCTCTCTCTCTCTTCCCCCCTCTCTTTGTCACTCTCTCTCTCTCTCATCTCTCGTTGTAACCGGGTTAATTTAAAGCGAAGGCTGCCTCACCATTAATGACGTTCGCCTAACGAGAATTATTAAGCATTCACGTGTAAGGAGATACTACCTGCGACAGTCATTTAGGCTAATAGCTTTCGAGTGACCACATGTCAGTTGAATTTGCAATTAGCTTGGCAAACCGCAATAAGCATACTTATAAAATCATTCTAAATATTTGAAGTCTTCGTGTAAAAGATAGAAATTTGAAAAAAGGATGTCTTTAGATGAATAAAAAATTTTTTAACAATAAAAATCTTATTTTACATCAAATAAGTGTAAATATATAAAGATACTTATTGTTCCTTGTTATCAAATTTATTGGCGCCATCACTCATTGACTAACTTTAACGTTATAAAGTATAAAGTATCGAATACTTGTACACGTTGAAAGTTTGCACGACTTAAGAATCTCACCGTCTCGTCTTTAGTCACGTCTCCTGTGTATTTAAGCGAGATATGAATAGAGTAACCTAAGAAGAAAGAGAAGATGTCCGCAAAATATAACGAAAGTTTCTTCGTTGCGGTATACCGTACATTCATCGCCCGCTAATATTTTGACACTAGCAGTGGAAATTCAAGAACCCGGATGAACGATAAACCGTATCGCTTACAAAGCTTATAGAGTCCACGTATTGCGTTATATAAAGGAAATAAATAAATGAATATACAACCTGAAATTTTTATTAAAACTCGATTTTTTCGGCTGGTAGATAAAATTTCTAGGTCGAGATATAAAAAAATCTCTCCTCAGATAGATTCTTTATATCTCGACGTAGAAATTTTATCTTTTTATAAACACTTTATGATTTTTTAGAAAATCTGCATAAGCTAAAAGAAATGTAAGAATTAATATAATGTAAGAATTGTATGATGATTGTATATTCTTCACGAAGACTGAATATAAATTTACGGATGAGGATTTTTCGTGAAATTTCGTCAAGGATTTTTGCCGGTGATACGAGCGACGACTCGTGATACTATCAATTTTTCTGGCAACGGCAATGCTCCCCGGCGATCGTTTTACAATTCTAACCCATATCTGGAAACGTAGTTTTTCCGACGCGGATTGGAATCGAATGGAAACGAAGCGAAACGAAACGAAGGCGGAGATTCCGCGGCGGTGGCGGTAGTTCGATGCAATTGCCCGGAAAATTCGGTCCACGGACGCGGAAAAGTTTCCGATATACAATTCTCTCTACCGTGAGACAGTATCCTTTGAAGCAATCGTAAAAAGTAAGATATTAAGATCAAAATCAATTTCTATTTTTATAAAAAGATATACACCCAAGTGTTAATTTTTGAAAAATGTAGAACGCAAAATTAATAATTTATTATATTTTATACAACATGTGTACTTGCGCTATAAATTTTATTGATTTGCATAATTTTATAAAGAAATATGTCCTCCTAAATTTGATTTTTAAAAATAAATAGAATATTATATTAAGATTAATTTATATATTTTATTTTATTAAGAAGATATTATACTTCTCCTTCATTTTGCTTCTATTAAGCTAATTACATCCTGGTTAATTAACATCCTTAGTTTTAAATAAACTTAAATTATAAGTATATATAGATAAATATATATATATATATATATATATATATATATATATATATAATTTATAATAAATATACATAATTCATAATGTGTATGATTAATATAAATTGATGTAAATACAATATAAATTTTGTAACTTAACATTTATTATTCTATTTTACTAAACAGCTATATCGCAAAATATGTTTCCGCCTTTGCGAAATATTCGTCACCGTGTAATGCATAAAAATTCCGCGACCCTGTATGTGAATCTGTAATGACGCTCTTCTTGTGTCGCATTCCGCGCACACATGCGCGGAATGCTCACACATATTGCGGTTAACATCGACACGCGTAGGTGGGAGGTTGCTAGGATATACCCTGCAGATAAGCGAGTCTTGAAGAGCTCTCCTTTATTTTTTCCTCTTTCAGGTACTAGTCTGTTCGCGGTGGCCGCTCATGAATTCGGCCATTCCCTGGGACTGGCGCACAGCTCAGTCCAGGGTGCTCTCATGTATCCCTGGTATCAGGGACTGAGCCCTAACTACGAGTTGCCGGAGGACGACCGGCACGGGATTCAGCAGATGTACGGTAAGTCCTCCCTTTCATAACATTAATATTCACCCACGATTACGTTAATTACACGGTATTTAAATAGCGTTAGCGCGCGACTTCTGTTTCTGTAATACATGCGTATTTATCCTTTAAAAAATATGACTCTGCAAGTATTATATTATTATCTTTTGTTAAAAACAAAATATATTACGTGTTTAAAAGGTAAAATTTATTTAAATAAAATACGTCGAAAGAATTAACGGAATTATAATTTCATTGAAATATTAGCCAAAATATTATTATCAAAATACAATCCAACAGATATAATATTAATACTATTATCGATTATATGAATTTAAGAGAGAAAGCAGAGACCAGAGTTATTGAAAATTAAATATGCCACAAATTATATTATAATTTTAAACATATTACTATAAACTGAAATAAAGCGGAAACGGGAACAAGAATTATCCGATCGCACAGGATTATAATGTTCATCGACTGCTTCATCCTTCGAGCTCTCTCCGTAGAAACGCGGCGAAAATCGCACGAGCGGCTTATCTCGATCGTAAAACTCTCGGCAATATAGTACTGACAGATTTATGGAGAGGGCCGTTATCAGGCAAGAGAAAAATCGCGCAGCATGAGCGAGCGTCGTTCGCGCGACGTTTAAATTTCGAAATTTCGGGCACGCTATCGTAACTGCGGGCGTTAAGGCGACGCTGTTGCATTGGCGACATAACGCTAGCGTGTCGGTCGGCAATTGAGAGTATGTTAGAAAAGTTGTTTGCTCTCTTTCCCTCTCTCTTTCTTCTCTCTTTACGGCCTGGCCTTACTCGGATCTCGGTATAAGGGCATGTACAGAATGATTCGCGAGAAAGGTATGTAGGTCAAATCTCTTCGTCAAATTTTTGCAACATTTTGTATATGAGATAAATTTTAAAGAATTATATTTATATATAGCATTAATGCTATTAATAACTTTTGGAATTAATTAGGATTAGATAAGAAAGATATATAAATTTTAGAATATACATAACATTTAATATAAAGTTTTTATTTTTACTTGTATATATTTGAAATTAAATGTATAAAGTTCGATATAAAAGAGTTAAATTTTGAAGCGAATACATATGTCAGAAACAGTCTTGGGAAATTCTATTTATGTCGAAATTACGCGAAATATTCTCGATACGTACTAAGTTGTAGCGATATATACTATTGTTGGAATTACCCGCGTCGTTTCGTCCCGCGCAGAATCATAACTTGAGCATATCAAATTGCTGACTGAATGTGTAGCCATGGGAAACAGCTTAGTTATTATATTTGCTCAGCTGAATTGCATGGAAATTAGTAGTCTATTATATGGGGTGTCCAAAATAGACGTCGAATTATAATATATATTGATTTATCAATGCATATATTTATATATATATAGATATGTACTCAGAATGTCCTTTTCATAAGTCCTTGCTAGATTCGTTTCGAGCTTGAAATATAACTCAACGTAAACTCGAATTTAAAGTAGATTCAGACACTCTATATATGACTATTTCATCGAAATTATAAGCGCTGTTATACCGAAAATTTGAGTTTTGGAGCAGGAATCTACATCCCGTTTAGTTCCGCAGTAGATAAGGTACTTTGTAGTCCGACGACGGAGTAAAGTTGGCTTTTCAGTAGCAAACCCGTTCGATAGCCAGCCGCCTGCAAACTGCGGTTGCGCTCGTCAAGAACATAAGCCAGAAGCGGCCTTATAGCGATATTTCATGCACGCACGTTAAACATGAAGGATGTGAAAAAACTCGATTAAACGAAAAATAAGCGCAAAAAAAAGCCCCATTGTTCACGCATTCTTTCTCCGCGTTATGCGAAAAATGATGACCAGAATGCTTCTTCTTTTGCACGGATTTCCCGAATATTAGTTTAAAATAGCACGTGGATTATTTTTTAAAAATTTATATTGTTATCATATTATTATAAGAGATACCGTTAAAGTTAAATATTGAATAATTAAAGTTTAATATTGAATAAAGTTTAATATTGCTTAAATGAAAATTCTCTTCTATAATTTATTGAGAATTAAAATTGACTATATAAAAATATATCAAACAGTTCTTTATTATAAATAGAACTGTTCTCTCTCATTGCGGAATATGTCTTGATTTTTCTGACAGCCAACAAGATCGATAATAAAAGTGATGCATTATATATGCTTTATATAAAACTGTTGGAAGGTTAGAAGAATGACAAGAACTAGTTTCCGACGGTTGTTGCGATGTTTGAAAATAGAGAAACTTTTGACCTACTATCTTTATGCAACTGACTTTATGGCATCGTGAAGCAAAAACGTGAGCGTATTGCACATGCGGACGCAAATATACGCGACGTTTTCCGTCTTCTCGCGCAAAAATAAATCTCGTAAGAAGTTTTGCATACGAATTTTATTTTTCTCGAGTCGCCTGAATTGTTTTGCATTATTACTGAGATATCATTTCCCGAATTCTTTCGAAAATACACAAATTTCTTAGCGTAATTATAAATCACCCAATGTGTGTCACATACCTAAAAGTTATATTTCTCCCTCTCATTTACTTAACTCATATATTATGTGTATTAAATTAAATTTTGTTTTTCACATTCATATAGTATAATTTTTTCTATAATTACGATATATAATTATATATAATTTAATATATGGTGTTTAATTATAGATTATATAAATTATTTTAATTCGCCACAACGATTCACTCAAATCAAATCTTTTCATGCTAAAATTTACTACCGTTACTATTCTCTCCAGGAAATCATCAATATTTGGATTAGTTTTTTTTTTCTTTTTCTCGAAGACAATGTCGCGATGCATCATTGCGGGTCTCTGGCTGCACGCGAGAACGCATCGCGCGATGATGCACTGCCGTTCTCGTTACGGGCCGTGTTTTACGTACGGCGGCGGGTGAAATGAAACGTGAATAAAATATAACGAATAACCAAACCCACGCGCGCTCTTTTATTCGCCCTTCGTCATCCTGCAGAGATGGTACCGCTGGGGCTGGTGATTTAGTGTATTTCGCCGGCGTTCCTCTCTCTCCTCCTCTCTCTGGGAGAGAAGGTCGCGAATCCATTTCGATTCTCCTCCCTCCTCCTCCTCCTCCTCCTCCCCTGCTTGCGCCGTTATTGCCGTGTTATTCTCGTTTTCCACGTGTCTATCAGCGTTATCCTTTCCTCCTTGATCTTGCTGCGCGCTCGCTTGTTTCATGCCATACTACATTCGCTAAATTCCGTACGAGAGGCAAGCCAACGTAGTGGAAATACGATTTTTATTCAACATGCTTTTGAGAAACGTTTACGTAGCATATAAAACGCAAAGGTTTCACATCACATTCATATTTTGACCTTTTAAAATTAATAGTCTTTTTATTACATGTGATATATAGATGATGATATAAAATATAAAAGATATAATTACTTAAAAGCACGAAGTTACAACTTAATTAAAACACGCTTAATCTTATCAAAACACGGAATGAAAATATCAAGGGTTTTAATATATTAATATAATAACAAGGGGATTTAATATATTAATATATATTTATATAAATTATTTATATATAGCCTACCTCTTTTATTTTTTCTCTTTTGTAATTTATAATTTATCGCGATTTTAATTATTACGATGTTAATATTATAATTTAATAAAATTAAGTGTACGATTTAATCTCTATTCTAAAATAATTTCAATTTATATAAATTAATTAAATTAATTAAATTAAATTAATGCTTTACAATCTACGTAAATTACGACTTAGTAATTACATCTTCTACGCATTATTATTATTTTAATAATATTAACTAAGTACATAGATCTATAAATAACGCATCATAAAAGATAGCAAAAAGTGCTCCGCTTTCATCCTTCGTACAGCGATCTCGCTCGCACATCGTTCCTCGTTTTCATCCTCCCGTTCCTAGTTTAGTTCGTCCCGTATATTTTCCTCGGTTTTGTATGGTAAACGTATTACGCGCACCGCGTACCACTGTCACGCGGAGAAGAGAGCGCAAATGCAAGCGCGAGCTCGCATTTGTCTTCCCTGAAAGGGTCCCGCCATCGACGAGCGCATTTGCTTTCGTTGCGGCGCGCCGTCTGGTTGTGCAGTCGCATTGTCGAATGCAAACAGCGACAACCAGCCAGCCTAGGCTTGTTCGCCATAATAGGGAGAAAGGGAGAACTGTGTATCTTATTCGTGCGACGCGTAATTACGCTACTTCCTCATCCGAGTGAGCCGGTTCGAATGTTTCACCTCCCTATTCTCGTACGCGATTGAATCGCAAATGAATCGATCGTTCCGAAAATAAATCTAAGAGGCGAAATGGAAAAAAACGCAATTTCATTTTAATATCTAACGGAAAATGAATATTTCTCTCTCTCTCTCTCTCTTTCTCTTTCTCATACAGAGAGATGCTGTAAATTTATAAGTTAATATAATTACTGCCAACACATTTTCAAACTTTAGAAAAATTTCATTTTAATCTTACAAAATTAAATTTTAATCAAATGAAAATTGTAAAAAAATAATGAAGGTTGTGTGGAAAATTATATTTTAATTCATAAAGAGGACTTTATATTATTAAAAATATATCTAGGTTATTCCTATTCCCGAGATTATTCTTTAATCTCAGGAATTTCAGAACTACAAAAACTAAAAAATTTACAGAATTAATCGAGTAGAAATAAAATTTAAATAAAAAAAATAAAAAAAAATTTGTATATACAAATGTACATACACATTTATTTGTAAACCTAATTTAATGAGATTTTTTGGTCTTATTTTTCTTTCGCGTTTTCAGCGCGTTCTTTAGCTTTAAAACGGTCGCGTTGAGTTGACGAGCATGCGCCTGCAAATGTTTTATCTTTTCGTTGTCTTCCTTTAACTCCTCCATCGCCACCTCCCAGACAATCTTTGCCTCCGCCGGTACCTTGGAAATCTCGTCCCAGTTGACGCTCTTGAGAAAGCGCACGTACTTGATCGGCTGCATCTCCTTCATCTCCTCATCCGACAACATGTGAATACGCCGTCCTCTTGGGAAGGAAAACAACGCGTTCGTTGAACGTATCCGAGAAACTCGAAACTCGATTAACGCGACGATGTTAGAAATCAATCATTAGATTGTTTATTTAATTCCGGCAAGAATTAAGTACATCTAATTCACGTGTAATTTGAATTACAATCTCGTATACTTTCTCGGATGAGAGACTAAGTTAATTCCGTGTATTCTCTTTCTCTATCTCTCTCAGGCAACAAAACACACAATTTTTTTATAAATTTTTTATATCTACATTAGATGAACATGCTATAATTGTAATTATACTTTCTGCATCTTAATTAAATATATATCTGAAATTTGGAAAAAGAAAGAGAGAAAGAAAAAGAGAAGACAAAAATGTAATAAATGCAGTTAAAAATAATTATATAATAGATTATATTATAAATTATACAATTTTCTTGCTTAAGCTTTTTCTACAGAAAGAGTTTAATTATAATATAAAATAGAAATATATATTCTCTCTCTCTCTCTCTCTCTCTCTCTCTCTCTCTCTCTCTCTCTCTCTCTCTCTCTCTCTCTCTGACAGTTTTTTATTTCTATTAATGCAATATATGAAAATTTATTTAATGATTCAGTCAGTTACGAAATATTATTTTACTTTTAACATGAATTATTTATATAATTAATTTTCTTACTTTGAGACAGTCGGTCTCGTGATTGGAACAGATAATTCGGTTTCCGATTCTTCCTGCGATCGACCTTCTTCCGCTGAAAAATATGCTTCCAGTTGCAAAGTCGGAACAGCATTGTCCCTTAAGCTCGAGCCTGTGAAACAACTTTGTGAGAAATGACGCGAACACAGTGACGATTCAGCGGGCACTTCCGTATTAGTTTTGCCAATCGCGTCCAGCCAACTTTTCCGACGATTCTCGTTCTCAGGGAAACTAAAAAGGAAATACGCGAGGATGCGAGGGAGACAGTACTAGTTTCTATGCATATATATGTGTATTGAATAAAATCATAAAATACAAATTAATAATTTACAATAGGAAATCTACGTCATCTCTGGTAATTTCATTCTTAATCAATCCATCACTCGTATTCATTCATCTTTAAAAAAAATTGTGTAAAGTTATCGATCCATCTAGATCCTATCATCTCCCTTTTATTATTTGCACAATACATATGCACAGATCTATTGAACTTTATACATTGGAATGCATACTAGCATTTAAGACATCAGCTGAGAGAGCTCAAGCATGGATTATTGTTTCTCTTTCGATATAATGCGATAGGAAAATTTTTCTTAGTTCTATACACAGATATTTATATTTGATTCTAATAAAAACTCTGATAAAACTTTTGACAGAGTTTGTACAAAGCTTTCAATACGCATGCGTTTAGAGGCAAGCGCTGGAACGCTTGCCCTCTTTCTTTCTCTCTCCTTCTTTTGTTGCATTTTCTCTATACGAGGACCATAGAAAAGAACGTATTCAAATATATAGAATTCTTACGCGTGGAATGATATCTCGTTCGCGTCTTCAGAGCGTTGTTCGCAAAGAAAGCAACTCATCGCCATCTCAAGATTCGCGCGACGCACCAACGTCGCTCTCACGACTGGTGTATAAGACGAGCGGGCACGAACTGACAACCCCACTAAAGCGAGAGGTTCTCGGTACGCGTTGTCCTCGTTTCACACTCACGCCATTGGTCGTCGCCGCTGCGAGATATCGAAGGGCGATATCTCGCCGATGCCTAGGAACTGGCGCGATATTACAACGGATAATTCTTGAACGATGAAAGAAGAGAGAAGTAGAGGAAAAAAAGGTTTATCAAAATTTTAATTTTTATTTCACGTTTCCTATCAACAGCGATCAAATATGCAGTGAGATATAAATAAATTAATCGATTGTAAATTAATTCTTTATCAATCTTGGATATTTAAACAAATTTTATAATTATTATAAATCTAATAACTAAATAATAAAATATCTAATTTTTTACACAACAAAATATTTTTCTATATTATGATTAATAAATTGAGAAAATTATTATACCATTATAATACGTCGCGAGAAATTTAGTTTCCCGAATTATTTTAGCCTTTGTGTATGAATAGCAAAAAAGAAAACAGACTCATTTTATTTTTGTATATTTTCGCGATTGGATCCAATCTCTCTTGTGAAATCATACTCGCCAACTAGCGAAAAAGTAGCGGACTGGTTGCCTGAGAGATCGCACATTTTTACGCGAATAAAATGATAGTCCCATGCGGGAATAAAGATTGGCCGCGTAACTTCTGCGAGGGGAATAATAAAACCGCGAAGCGCGCGCGATATACGTGCGTGGTGTGGAATATTTATGACATTTCTGCTCGCGCGAAATACAGAGTTTCCGTTCTCGGGCATGGATGAAAGCCGCGTGCGAATGGAATGAAAAAGAAGCCCGGAAAAAATAACAGAATACATGGTCGATTGTGTACGTGATCATTCCGCGCATTTTTCTTTTTTATTTCTAGCTACAACTCACGTTCACTCTGCATTCTCGAACTATTTGCAGTATCAATATTTGACTCGTGCGCACGTAATAAAAGTACGTAGAGTTTCACGCTTAGAAAAACATGATGGATAAAATAGAAAACATTGTCGCAAAAGGGACAACAGTCCTTACAAATCGTAAACCGTTTGCCTTTTAGAATTAAAAAGTGTTTCTCCAAGTCTCGGCGAACAAAAGCAGAGAGCTACGCAAACGGACCTTGTAATTCGAGTAAGTTTTTGAGGCGAGAAAGAAGGTCCTGTATAAATTATTAATAACTTTCAACCTAGTTTTTTTCCGGCTTGCTTCTTGCATCTTCATGCTACCTACTTCATATCTACAAATATGCCTATCTGCAAAACATGACATATATCTATGTACTTTTTACGGCAGAATCTCGAGATCGCATTTTTCTGCGTTGAAAAGAATTTTTGCGCCACGTATTTAATTTTAAAATAAAGATATAAGACATTTCGTGCATTTTGAAACATTTTTCTACTAGTATATTAATCAATTAATTGCGAATAAACTCGCAATCGAAGAAACTTCATTCTAACATTTGACGATATTTGAATATTTTTGCATTCTTCTTGAAAATTCTAATAATTGCATCTACGAAACAAATGCGCGATCGCAAGATCTGAAGATTCATTTTTTTCACACGTGGCTACGTCGATTTTTTGCCGAGTTATTGCCACTCGTAAAATGGCGGGCGCATGCTCAATTCGTGAATGAAGAGTCGCACATGCGGAGCGAGGGGAATGAGGTAGGTCGCGGCTACTACGCGCGTACGCATGGCCGATCCCGCTGTTAGTCACGTGAGCGGTCAGCTGTTCGCTGTCGCGCGAGTCGCGCGCCCGCGCGCCTTTGCTCGTCGTCCATCGACTATTACCGGTCACTTGAGTTGTAGCGAGTTGAGACAAATCGCGTGAAAGCCGAAAATGAAGTGCGTTAAACAGATACCGTTTATCTTCGATTGATAATTTTTCACGCGATACGATCGATTAATTTTATAAGTGTTAAACAATGCACAAGAAAATGGAGTGTCTTTTATTTCAAAGAGAAATTATTACGTGATGGAAATATATAGCGATATCTTTGCGCAGGGAAATTTTAGCGAATTGAAACAGATCGCGTATGAAAACTGATGTTATTATTAACATTGTGATATATTTTCAGCGAAAAATTCCAAAGCAATTAAAAAAAAAAAAACTATTATTAGAGAATTATAAAATTCGTATAAGAGAAGAATCTTTCTTTTCATTAAAATAATCAGATCAGCAAATATCTAAAGAAAGAAAAAAAAATAAAAGTGTTAGTTTTATATTATTAGACTGTCAAAATTATACAAGATTCTTTGTTTATTATTCAAAATTTAAATTTAAATTTAAATTACACATAGTGCAGAATCCGCTGAAAATATAACGGAAAATAGATAATAACAGAGAAGCACGTTGGTAAAATTTTTTTTGCCGCGCAAAGAGACAGTCGGTTATAATATTTCTCTAAAGAATCTTTCGACGATAAGATCGGATGGAATCTCACCGTCACTGCATTTCGCCGAGCTATCTTTCGTTTGCATTCTCCGTTCGCATTCCATTCGCGCGATGAAATCAGCACTAGAGTTCTTCTCGCTCGATTCTCCGCAATCGTAATCGCGATTTTGTTTCATTCTTTTCTCCTTCTTTGTCCCTGCTCTCCTCTCTAGACTAGCGCGCGAATTGTTTACGCTAGCCGTTTTATCCTGCCGTCATCCTCAGGAGATAAAAACGGATAGGATATTGCCCTCATTTCCTTCGTCTGTTTTCGATGGATTACAACCGCCTTTGCTTTTCCTTTCTTATATCGTCTTTCTTATATCCTCCCGCGTAAAGAAAGATACGTTCTGTCAATTGCAATTTGTAGTGACTGGAATGAGATTTCGAAGCCTGTGCTGTCATCGTTTGCTTCATCGATTGCTGTTATATCTTAATAATGAAACCATGTATACCTCTAGCGATTTTTCTGAGGAATCGCACAAAGAAAGAAGATGTATCAGAAAAGTATTGTTTGTTTTTCTTTTCCCTTGATTGCGATTTTGTCAAGTTTTATATGTAGTTGCGCTCTATATGTAATTATAGTTTTATCACAAATTGATAAAAAATTATTTTCTGTTAACAATTTAATAATACTATGTGATTTTTTTTATATACTCAAATGTTAAAGAAGAATATATATAAAACATGTAAAAACAAATTTTTTTTTCTAAATGTATGTATTAATTTTTTTATTTATTTTATATCCTCTTTATATATTTTTAAAATTATACTTGCATTAATGCATTTTGCGCAATTATACTGCTTGCAATAATAGGTAGCCATTTGAACGTTCTGAGGAACCTTGTAGAACATTTTCCTCTCATTATTATTACTCTCTATCTTCCAGTTTTTGTTTGTGCGATGTGCCGCGAGAGAAAAAGGACGTCTCCGGAACGCGCGCAATAAACCTTATCCTGTTTCATTCCACGCTCTCTCTCTCTCTCTTTCTCTCTCACCGTTTTATTACTATCGTTGGAGTGATCCACATTCTGTAGAGAGGAAGAATAGAAAAATACGTTTCCACGGCGATGTGCACCGAAGAAACGTGCTCTCGATGAAAAAGCTCCTCCCGTGAGGAAACTCGAGAGCAGGATGGTCATCAAAGTATCATTTGGAGCCTTCAATTATCATTCCCCGCGCATCGCCATCCCGACGAAACCGCCTCGTTATTCGTCCACGTGGAACTTGTCGGATATTTTCTTGCATCCTGCAATCTTGTTATATTCAAGAATTTTTGTTCGCGCGGAATATCGAGATCTAATTTTGGCGTTTTTTTAAAAAAAGAAAGAAGATTTTGAATACGCGGAATATATCTGTATATATATTTGTTTGTCGTTAAAAGTCTTTTACAAAGTCGAAAGTATATATATTTGTAATTGTATAAATAATATGGCAAGAGAAAAAAAAGAGAGAATTTAATATTTAATGAATTTAGAATTTTACATTATAAAAGAATTTATTATTAATAAAAAAAATTGAAAATTCTTCGAAAGTTAAGTATGGACCGGAAATTAATAAAGAACCTGGCCTTCTATACATTCGGAACGTCAAAAAATTATCGACGATTTAGAGCGATATTTATCATCATCCGATATGGAAACGCTAAATAGAGAGCATAAGTTAATCATATTAACACCTTATATTTCTAATACCAGAGGGAGAGAGAAACAAAAAGAGAAATAATAGAGAACAATATTTCGTTGAAACATTGCTCGTGGTTTAATTTCCTAAGTGCACGCGGTAATAAAAGCCTGATAAATAACTCAATAGCATCAAGAGCGGGGCGGAAGGAGGATGAATAATTCGTCTCTTTTCGATCGGTCAATTATACTTATCAATACCAATTATACATCTCGCGTTCTCTTCGATTCCTCCTTCCTCCTATCTTCTCTTTCTTCTCTCTCGCTGATATTTCATTCTTGTTTCAATGCAGCCGACCGCAGTAATTGATGTCCGTCGCGAACTTTCGCAAAAACATTCCCCAAGAATTTCCTAATCCCGTTCTACTGAAGTTCGGAGAGAGAAAAAAAGCGCGAAACGAGTTGCAATTGTAAACGGGAGGAAGTTATCGCAAACTTTGCCGATATCTGTTATACAAGCAAGCGCGCTTGAAAGTGGAAAACTTGAATGATTGTTGCTAAACACGACATAATTTCTTTCGCTCCAACTTCGTGACCTAGAGATATTTACAAGTGCTGTAAAATGTATTCTCAACAACACAGGAAATTTTAAAGGATTTTTCTTTTGCGTTTGAAAATTTGAGTTATCTAACATTTACATAAATTTATTTCAACTTTTTCTTTCTCGCACTAGTGTTTATTAGGTTAAAAGAATTCATGTAAATTTATTTAAATTCCTTCAACAAAGCTAACAATGAAAATTAATTTAAATTTAAATTTATCTAAAATATTTATTTATATTTATAAATTTTTTGTCTAATGAAAAAAAACATGATATTTCTGAATCGTGATAATGCTAAATTCTTGTAGTGAGATAAAGCAAGGATGAAAAGAGAAACGTTATCGTATCCTAAAGTTTATAAAGTCGAAGGAAACGGTAGTTTCAACTACGAAATATGACCAAAGTTCGCTACGCGACGAGGGTCAAAATCGAGAAACAGCGCGAACCGTTACAATGCGATATGGTCGTTTATTCTAGACACGAAGGCATTAGTTGTTGAAATGAGATCTCGCGAGCAGAATCACGATTTTCGACCCGTTCGATGGTTTATAGACAACTGGCATGAATGTTGAGAGGACATCTCCTTATCTTACATCAATAGATTCAAAGAAGTGCAAATCCGATCGTTTGTGATTCTGTCAACTTTTGCTACATTGATTTATAATTGTCGAATAGTTTCTTATCTTCCTCTCTCTTTCTCTGTCGCTCTCCTTAATAGCTCCTTTTTTATTGATAAGTTTTAGAAGATATTAGTTTTATTAATAAGTTTTAGAAGATTAGTAAAAAAGAATAAAAGGAATATATAATTCTTTTTTTCTCAAAATTTAATAGATAGAAAATTGAAGCAAACACGTAATAGACTTTGACAATATATTTTTTATTTCAATATATTATTTATATATTGATTTATTTCAAGTAATGTAATCAAAATTAGAGACATTTTTTAGTAATTGTATTTAAATTCATATTCAGAGTATATGGAAAATATGTATAAAAATATAAAATATATTATACGCACATATAAAAATTAAAAAATACAAAAATGTAAGAAATATGAAAAGTAGATATGAGAGTTTTAGTACTGGGATTGCTCGTTCATACAGGAGAAACTTAAACTTGCAAGCTCCCTCGAGTGTTTAACTCCCCATATCACCCCTAGATACTCCCTCGCGAGAATTTACGTGCCCCTTTTTGCTAGAGTTGAAGTGCTCCTTGCAGCTGTTTCACATTGCGATTTATTTCCTTCCCTTGTCATAAATTGAATCTGTTTGTTAAGCTTATTATGGGATTGTTTTGAATACGGGCGATCTTAAATCAGAATTTAGTATCGAAGATAATCTCGCATTGTGTCGCAAGTTCTCGAGAAGATACAAAGAGATCAGAAATTCATTTATAAAAATTGTGAATAAATTAATATGTCAAATTTAATGATTAAATTTTATTTAGAAAGAATTTAAAAGTTGAATATTGTTTTTATTTAATAAATATATACTTGCCAACTGTTACTAGTAGATAAAATATTATTTTTGGCGAAGTAATATTGAAAATATGAAGCGGTGACAAACTACATTGTTACACATTGAAAATTGCTAACATAAACATACTCTCCGGTTGTTTACAAAAATAAAATGTTGAAGTGCTCAAGTTTCTTTTAACTACAAAAAGCGCCAAAAAATCAATGATTTAACGATTAATAATGGATATTATAATATACGAGAGATAAGAAATACTAATAATCAATAAGAACAAAAAAAATGTTTTTTTCGAGAAGTTCTTATTCTGGAAAAAAAGGTTTTTGAAAAAAGCGTGTTTTTGCGAGTTGCATTTTTAAAGGGAATTACTAATCTTGGCAGAATCGATTTGAATGAAATATTGAATGAAATCGCGAGAATAAACATTTTTCACATGACAATCCTAAACAATTCTCCTCTCTTTTTTGACTTCTCAATTTTTTGGAAAAACTTTATGATTTATTGATTTGGATCACCCGAGTTCTTCATCTCCATTTCCATTTGTGCTTTTCGATATGCTATCGTTTGTGACTTTGATCGAACAGTATTCGACAACAATTCTGTTGATTGTGCATCCGTCAAATTACGAAAGTTGTATAATCCGTAAAATTAAATACAAATTTTATAAAGCATGTCAATATTTATCTCAATTGTGGAATATAAATTTATAATGTATAAAAAATCCGTTTGTAAAATAGATATTAAAAAATTGTTAAAAAGTCGTGTCTATGAATTAATGAATATTGAAATCCGTTTTCTTAAAAATATGATAAAACTCTATGATATATTTTAAGATATCGTTCAGATGTAATAAAATTATTGCTATGATTTATCTTAATCAATTTGTTTTAAGTTTACGACATATTTTTTACGATATAAAGAATTTCTTCTTTTATAAAATATTCTTTTTAACTGCGCGTTTCCCTTGCTTCGTTTTCAGTTATAAATATACTACATAAGGATTTCAAAAGATCGAACCATATTTTTCTCATTAATGACGTAATCATCCTGACCAACGACATTTCAAAAGCGATTTAATTTCGTAAGATCTTAAATCATCGTCCCGCGAACGTGCAGATTTTTTTTATATATTTCTCGCGAGAAAATCTAACAAAGAAACCTATGGCCTGTGCAAAATAAAATCACTTCTCGTGGAAGGTATGTGCGAAAGATCTTTTGTTGATAATTAAGGGCGGGGAGCAAAAATACATTTTCTTTCTTTACGTTCGCGTGTTTTATCGAGATGCGTTGCTTGTAAAGCTCTCTTGAACTTTTCAATCCTCAATCCCATATTTCAACGTAGTATCGAACTAGTCGACATGAATGGATCCCTCAAGAACCGATGAAAAATACATAACTCTACGCGATGAAGATTGTCTCGATTTTCCAATCAAAGTACGCATTCGCAAACATCTACCATTACTTGATATGAAAGACAGTTACAATTTTTTTGTTGCAGTGATCCGCGTCCAAGAATATAGAAAAAAACGCGATATTCGCGATGTAATTTATTATATAAGTCATTTAACAAATATTTAATTTTGATATGGAATTTGAGAATACATTTAATTAAAATCAAATATTAAATTTTGTCAGCTATACACAAAATTATGTGAAATATTGAAAAAGCAATTATTAAATTTCGCGAGTGAAAAGCTAATTTTTGATTATTGATTTAGTATCGAATTTTTATATCATTATTCAATAATTTTACATTACATTAGAAGGATTAATAAGACCGAATTAATGTGACCGAAGTTTTGGAATAAAAATTTCCAACATTTATTGATGATTCAGTATATTAAAAGAAAACTGTTAAATTTTAGATTAATAGAAATAGAAATTTTTATTAAAGAAAGAGTAAATTTTATTCATCTATGTATTAATTTAACGAATTTTATATTGTTACACGTGTCTTACAGTTTTATGTAATTTGTAATTTACAACATTACAAGTTACAATACATAAAATAATTTCATTATATAGATTACAACTAAAGTGCAATTGTGATGTTATTAGCATCAAATAATTTGACGTTGAATAATTGAATAATTCGCAAAACGATTAAAAACAACGATAATAGCAAAATTTCTATTGCTTAAATTGATTAATACAATATTTCACACAATTTATATATGTGACAAATTAAATAATCCGAGATATTTATATTTTAGTCTAGATTAGTTTTATTCATCATGTTACCGAAATTATTAGGTACTGATAGCATTTATATCTGAACTTAACATTATGTAAGATGTTTATAACAACATAATTTGCATAAAATATAATTAATAATATAATTTTTTAAATATAAAATATAATATTTATAAAACAAAATATAATATAGAATACAAAAGAGCTATAATTTATAATACAATATGAAATTAATTAAATATTTGCATTACGTGTGATTTATATTACATGCAATATGAATATTCAAAAAAAAAATTTAAGAATGATATACAACATTTTATATTAATCTTGACAGTACAAGTTTTTTGAAATTATATTAAATTTTGCGATCTTAAATTGTATTAAATTTCAATATCGTATGAAAAGCTTTACAATATTTTATAGAAGAAATCTTAATAATCCTAATTATCCCTTAACAGCCCTAGCAATCCTAATAGCTTTCGTAATCCTAATAGGCCTAGCAATCTTAATAGCCCTAGTCACCCTACTTGCTGGCTAAAGCAGCGGGAATCCGCGATTATTCGAAGTTTTTGGGAAATATACCCACGAAAATCAGGATTTAATTTACGAATGCATCGATAACGTTTTACTGCCTCTGTTCATTTTCGCGTCTCTGCTTATTTTTTTATACATTATTATTTATTTTATTCGTACTCGTTTATTTTACGCGTTTATTTTATGTAAATTATGTGTGCCATTGCATATAAAAACGCGAAAACATATGAACTTTTTCTTCATGTATATCATTTATCTCTCTTGACCAATAATAGTCATCTAACTTACGTAGATATGTAATCCATTCTTCAAGCCAATATTGGACCTACCTTTCGTTGATCTTGGCTGCATTTAATCTGGCTATTTTTAGCCAGAAATAAAACATCTTCGATCTCTAAAGGTCAATGAAGAAGAAAAACTTCTCCCATTACCGGCTAATTAATTTCACCGCTGCATGAGCGTAATTTTACGCTCGTTGATGGTCGTAATACGTTAGGACCATTTGTTGTACGTTGTCTTAATACAACTTTGCTTTGCAACTGATATACAATGTCAAATCATTAATTAAAAATTGTGATTGTTTAAAATTTTTGTAATATATAATATTACTTTTATAATACAATTTATAATAAAATAGAATTAATAAAACATTATTCATTTTTGCTTTATACTATTATTATTCACTTATTTCTTTAAACACTATACATGATTTGATCGATAACTTAAATTTATATCAGTCAAAACAAAGTTTTCTACACTACATATAGATAGATGGACTACAAGATAAAATTAGAGTGCATTTTAAGAATAAATAATTATATATATAATAATAAAATTGACAAGTTCTTTATTAAATAAAATAAATAATATAATAATTGATGTATAATTGATCATAGAGAATAATAACGATGAATTGATAAAGAATTGAAAATTTTTCTCTATTTCTTTATTTATGTTTCAGTTTGCTTTGATAATATGCTTTAATGCAAATTGCTATTAAAGGAATATATCAAATTATGATATAAATATAAATATATCTAATTTATTCTAGTCCATCCATTTTAAGATAACGGATTCATCAATAATCTACAAGCTACGAATTACATCTACAATCTCTAAAAATCCATTATCTTAAAATTAAATAAAAGTTCGTCACTCACCGGCACTGATGCGCAACAGCGGAGATTTGGTCTTGAGGCTACGTTGTCTGCAACACACAAATATAAAATCCAAATTATAGCAACGCTTAAAATAATTAATATTTCAAGAAATTATTATTGTACCGAATTTTATATCCGATGCGTTTAATAATAAGAAGATATATAAATATGGAATAATTTTATAAATTCTAAAAAAGAAAACTATTTTTTTAAATAAAAACTTTTATAGTCTGAATCTCTCTTTTTTAAACTATTTAAATAATGATCGAATCAAATTAATAAATGTACGGGATTTATAATAATAATTAATATACAAATAATAATATTCACCCTTGGGTTGCTCCGCCGATGCAGGATGCCTCTCCTAGGCCTCCTCCTCCTCTCAGGATGTTAAGGTCGCTACGTTGATCTGTAACATAAAAAGGAGGTGCAAATTGTAGTAATGCTCAAAATAATTAATATTTCCAAAAATTTATTATACGCATTGAATTTTATATTCGATGCATATAATAATAAGCAGATTAATAAAATGATTTTATAAATTTTGAAAAAACTACTAATAACTGTAATAATTTCATATAAAAACTATAATCTAAAAGTAGAAACTTTTATAAGATTATAGATTTTATATAAAAATTTTTTTTCTAATTGTCTTTTGTTTAAAATATATAAATAAAAAGTCAAATTACGTGATTAATTGCTTGATTTAAATTGTACACAATTAATAAATAATGAATATATAAATAAGAAGTTACTTACCACAGGGCTGTTTCAGCGATGCCCGATGCCTCTCCTAGGCCTCCTCCTCCTCTCAGGTAGATTCACACGCGCGATACTTTAAACGGCACTCCCGCACTTTTATTAAAAAATACTCCCGCACTTTTACGCGCGATACTTTAAACGAAACTCCCGCACTTTCGAATTTCGGCACGATCGAACCCCGTTTCACTCGAGAATCATACTGCGAGTCGACAAGTCGGGAATTCACGATTACTCCGAGCTAGGGTTAAGCGAGCAAAGGAAGAAGACGAAATCGATTGATGGAATCGACGCTCAATTCTTGTCCGCGCTTGTTCTCACCGAGGGCCGACTCGAACTTTATTAGGAACGATCACAGAGAACCACCAAGTTTCTATCATACAGACTGAAACTTACGCTTATCATAAGGCTGAGAGACGTGTCGAGAATGAAGATACCCAAGTCCTAAGTGTTCACAATTTAGATCACTTAGAAGATGAGAAATCAGCTTCTCTAGCGAGCGAAGATCGAACCTAATAAAACACAGCCAACTGTCCTCAATGCGATACAGTATAGCTGATAGACGGTACAAGATGAGGGAACGACGATTCAAAAATCGATCGAATTCTTACCGATTCAGGCCGAAACCGTTCGTCGAAGCAGAGCGTGCCCCCAACAGCCAATTCTCGAACCGAAGTTCTTGATTAACCGCGCGATCATCGCATCTATACTATGCATGATCATACGTTGCTACGCGGCCGGCATTCACCTCAGCCGCGATACTGAGGCGTTTTAACGTTGCGTCTCCATTAATATATTAAATTTATTAATACATAAATATTTATATAATATATATAACATTAATATTGTATTAACGTTACCTAATATTATATAAAATTAATTATATTAATAGGGTATTAATATATTACCGATAGCAACGCTGAGAGATATCCCAGTTAGTCGGCAACGAAGTACGATCCTCGCATTGTGAAAACGGGATAGAAGTCCGACGCGAAGACGCGACGACGCGAAAACGCGGTTATGCGGTTACGCGACTCTCTCGTTGCTCGTACGCTCCGATGACGAACAACAAGGCAACGCACTAAAGTCTTCCACAGATGTGCGTGCCACATATGAGTCATTGTACGACTCGTGGTAATGCAGTATGGACACGCGACGACGCGAAAACCGTCCGCGGCACGATGACGGGACACGGGAGCGGCGTCGCGACGCGAAAACCGTCCGCGGCACGTTGACGGAACCGACGCCGCGATAAGCCGTCCGCGGCACGTTGACAGCACTAACGATACGACGAGCCGTCCGCGGCACGATGACAGCGACGACGGCGTTGGGTGCTTGGTTTCCCCTTCTCAATACCTCAGGAGGTCTTTAAGACCCTTAAGGTACCATCCGGGTACTATGCCCTCCCACCACGCCAAGGTTACACCCTGGGAGGGTATTATACGGATATAATTTTGTAATATGATATATATATATATATATATATATATATATATACATCATATTACAAAATTATATCCGTATAACGTGAGATTATATTTGAGAATAAATGTAAATAAAAATTTACATTTAAGAAAAATATTTAAGAATATGCGCAGCGCTTCGTACCACTACGTTACTCTTTGAGTGTCGCCGTACGAATGATAAGATTATATATGTAAACGTAAACAATAGGGTCGCAAAGTCGAACACTATGTTATTGAAAAGTTGTTGCCGAAATATTTTACGTACTATCATATTATATATATATATATATATATATATATATATATATATATATATATATATATACACGCGAAGTATTAAAATATAAGATATTTTTGATATTATGATTATATATTAATTGAACGATTGATGTATCATTAAGCTTTTTGTTAATTACTCAATTTTGCGATTTGTTTAATTGCGCGATAATCTTAATCCGAACCATGCCGTCAAAGGATAAAGCATTGGACGAAATATATTTAACTTTAAATATTTTTGAAGAAATAATTATTGCTTATAATAATGATCGCAACAAAACAATAATTCATAATTTTGATTCTGGTCTTGATGTGTATATACATGACTCGAAATACGCGCTAAAAGACTTATAGTAGCGATATAATTACGTTTAGTTAATATTAAATTATAATTATTATTTAAGATAAGCAAAAGATGAGAAGAAGAACTAATTATTAATCTTATTAAATTATATCACGATACTTGTTACGATCGCGTTTAGGAAATGAATTTAACGGAGTATTTCGCACTGCTACTTTACTGTTCGAGTGTTGTCGTACAAATGATAATACGTAGGAAAGGAATTCGAGCGTCTCACCCCACTACAGTCGCCATATAAATACATGATAACAAAGCCGTGATACATAAACACTAGCGAATGTTTACGTTGCCAAGGCCGAGTATCATGTTATTGTTAATTTGCTGCCGAAATATTTTCCGTGACGTATATACAAACTTTTATATATTATAATATACTTTTATATATTATAAAGAATATTAAATTACACAGAAATTTTTAATTATAGATCAATTATTAAATTAACGTTTAATATATTACATAATGCATGAATGGAACATTGCGTTATTAATACATGAATTCCTTTCTTACAAGAGAACGCAAAGAAAATTCTGACTACCGCCGAATTCCACCGTAGTTTGCAATTAATAAATTATTAACAATAAATTAACAATAAATTATTAACGCGCCAAAAAAGTACATTTATAATTTATTTAAATTTTTTTATCTAAAAGTTGACTGACTTGATTTTTAAAAATGTTAAAAATATTTTATAATTTTTTTTTCTCACGGCAACTTTACGAGAAAATATTCAGAATGGGGCAAATATTATTTAAGAAAAGCATTTCTTATTAAATAACTATTAAATAACTTCTGAAATGTCAAACGCGTTTTATAACTTTTTAGTAATATATATTTTACATATGTATGTTAATATTGTGTGCGTGTGATTGATCCATCAGGCCCAGAACACATCTAGGAATGTACGATTGATTTCGTCTATCTCGAGTTTGCCGAACTTGATTGCCGCTATTCAGGCACGCCGTCAAAAATTAGTCACGAGCTCGAATTTGCCCCTTGCCAATTACGCCTATTACAAAAAAAAATAAAAGCGCGACGGGCGATTTGCAATCTCAATTTGCTCAACGACTTTGCAATTTACGCTTTCCAACATACATACATATTTCGTACAAGTTACATTAGTTACAGACTCTGATTGTCTCTATACATGCGTACATTTTGAGAATATAATCTTGAAAATTATTTTTTTCCTTCTTTTATCATTTAAAAGTTTTTAAATCTTTTTTTTTATAATTTTAGACAATTGTAAAAAATTTATTTGTTATTCAAAATTGAGAAGAAGATGTCTTTATTCTCCTGCATCTGGGCAAATTTTAAGCTGCATGATAAAAAAAATATAGATAATTAAATAATCACTCACAGCCAAATAGATGAGCAGCGATAACCTCTGCTGACTAATTCGTTAGAGCTCCCATGATGATTCTCGATGATCTTTGATGTTCCTCAATAATTCTCGATGTTTCTCGATATATCGATGATACGTACCGACGATAATAAAACGCGCGAAATAATACGTTGCGCATCCTAACACAATTCGACGCGATTGATATCGATCAGTAGATAATAATTTAAATTATTCAATCAATCCGATCAATAATTTAAATTATTCAATTATTACATTATCGATCGTGGATTCACTCGGCACTCCCGACATTTATCGCGCGCGACACTGCGCAAAAATTCTAAATGACGCGCCATCATGGGCACGCCGATATTTGGCGCGCAAATATTGGAGACAAGCGCGATCACTTATATCAATAAAATCCGCCGCGGCGGCGAAATCTCTCGATGTTTCTCGATAACTTGAATGCTAAACGACACTGCTTATCGGACGTACATCGCGAAATATTTGCATATTAAAAACCATTGTCGTTGCTTCGACGGAGCGTGGAATGCATCGATCACGCATACCGAGATACGCGGTTAATTGCAGTTAATTCGCGAGATTGTACAAGGCGATTAATAAACTCAGATGATTACCTGTCACTAAAATCGACATCCTCGACGTTCGTTCGGATACAAAATTCGTTCGGGACGGATTAAAAAGACGCGAAAAGACGGAGCGATCGCGATTCGACTGCACACCGGCGACGCACGGCTTCAAATAATAGTTCGATTTGAGATTCAGTCACGTGACCGCGGTTAATTTCACGCGACATAACTCCCTAGCGATTATATAACTGTATTAATATAGTATTTAAAATATTATATATAATATTTCAAATACTATATTAATGGGATGTTATATACAATCCTTATATATTATAATTTCTCTCTATAATGCATGTATGGATGTTGTTGATTTGACTAAATCCGTGCAAGTAATTACCATTTTGTTAATTCAAATATTTAAGTATTTAAGTCAAATATATATCATGTTTAATAAAATATTGTATTTGACTTAAATATTTAAATATTTGAATTAACAAAATGGTAATTACTTGGATGGATTTAGTCAAATCAAAAATATTTTTTTTTCAGCGCATGTATATGTGGAATATTAAAGTATATAATTATCTTAAATTATAAATTAATTATTTATTGAACGATTGATGTATCACGAAAACAGAAACGATCTTTGTCAGAATTATTATATCCAGCTACTGTACTATAAACAGAGCGCTTGTTTTTCCCTTTAATACGTGTGTATTTCGCAGTAATAAATCTCGATTATTTCCAAACTACCGCACGACAAAAGGGAAACATCCCCCCGGATATGTTCCGGAAGAAAGTCGTGTCGGAGGTTGATGAATATTAATTCTAACACGGCGTCGTTCAACACGTCTACGTCTCTTTCGTACGTTAAAGATCGTTATTTCTACTATTTCCCGCATCTGTTTATCTTTTCACGGCGCCGATCTAAATTCGTCGCAATCATTTCAGTTTTCATGGATCATAATTTCTCGTTACTACAGTTATTGCACTAATTAATGTACGGCCGTCGCTTTAATCGACGCAGCTGTTGTAGAAAGCAAGACGCTCTCCGAGAATAAAATCCGGACGCAGTTTCGCTCTTGCGAATAAAATTATCGAATATTTTTTTGTGCAAAGTAAAGTTGAATTTAAAATAAAAATTTTGTGTAAGCCCGTCCTCTATTATATCTTAACTGAAAAGTAAGTTATTAAAGAAAAATTAAATAAAATTTAAGACTGTAAATATTAAGCATTCGAAAATACTCGATAATAAATTTACAGCTGAATCGTCTTAAAAAATTAATATAATTACGGCTTATATAGATATTGTTTTTTCTACGTTAACGTAATAAAATCTGGAGTTAATGACAACGTGACTAACTTGGTTTATTATGATCGGAAATTAGTCGGCGTGGCGGCAAGATATTGCTTGCGACCGATAGAAGAGGATCTAGATCGAGAGAGACAGTTAGAATATTGGAGGGAAGGGAAGGAGGGATGAAGGCAATTATCGGGCGCGTCATTGTAATTGCATCGGTTGGGAATCGAGATTAGATTCGATGTTCAGGAACTAGCGGTTTCCTTCTTCTGTCTGTCTCTCTCTCTCTCTCTCTCTCTTTTCCTCTAGTCTAGATTATGCTAATTGGTAGGTCACTGACGAATATTAATTATTATTCGACTGCAGAATCATGCAGTACGCCGTGCGATTATCGCATATACATGCAATTTGATAAGACCCTGTCGCATTCGGATTTCTATGCAAATGGTGCACGAGACATGTCAAATTTTCGCAAAACCAATTCAAATTCGAGCCTCTTAAAACTTTGCGTTCTTTCAAATAGAAATAACACAGACAATTTTACATTTTAATAAAGATACATCGATTTGCGAAAAATTCTCGCATTCAAAAATATCTTTCTAAATAATTTTTATACTTTTTTAAATATTTTGAAAGAAACGTAAAACGCGCACACGCATTATATAAAATATATATATATATATATATATATATATATATATATATATATATATATCATTTCTACTTTTTTATATGTTAGATATCTATTACAGTTTTGAATTTAATAGCTTGAATGAATCGGATTTTAATCTTTCATTTAATTTATTTGTATGCGCCACATTGCGCTTTTATTGTTTTATCTGTAGTCACTGCGCTTCTTTGATAAACGAATTACGCAAGTGTACATAAATATTATTTCTCTTCGACAATCAATAATGTAAACCAATATGCACGCACAATTATACGTGTAACACATATCACATACGGGGTAAATTGAGCGGATTCGTCGTTCCGCCCGCATGTATTGCGCACATTGCGAGGAAGAAGTACATGCGATTTAACACACTCGTGAACGTACTCGTCATTTTGTTCTATTAATCCGATCTGCCCTCAACCGCGGAATTAACCGAGCGATTTTCCCGAAATAATATAATCTTCATTGACAGAGAAAAAAAGAGAGAATATAAAACGCATCATGAGTGCAATAAAACCGAATGTTATTCGTGTAAAACTCCTGCACGTATCATCGAAGATTTATCGCTCCACAACAGCGCAGTTTGAGCCTATAAAATATATTTACTGCAAGTGCGATATTTTTTCCTCGCGTATAAACGTACAATGTTGAACGTAAGAGTTATATACGCTATATATAAATATTTTTTTGTTTTCTCTTTATTATTTAAACACGTTGTACAGAAATATCAGTTGTCTGTGTCTTGTCATTTTATTATCGATAATCTGATTTCTTGTTATCATTATTTATGTATTTAAATAACGAAACTAGCCGACTCAATTTCGAATCACCATATATATGTATTTACGAGACTGATCGTTCCATATTTTTTCTAACAACACATTTTTAACACAATTAAAATGGATAAAGTTATTTTTATTAATCGCTGGAGCTATACAGGAACTTTAAAGCGATAACCAGTCACGTAGTACGATTCTCGATCGCGTTTACTTTTCATCAAATACGTATCAATCCACGTCAGATTGAATCTAAATATAACGAATTGGAAATTGTAATTATTATTGCAATTTCATAAACTTGCTGTTTAAATTTGATCACGCAGAATGACGTAGGTTTGACTTGATAAGAGATGAAAAAAAAAAAAAAAATTGAAGGAAGACTGAAAATATACAATTGTGCAATATATTTGTTCACGTAATATCGGAAAAATTCAATTTCCAGAGGGCAAATCGGAAACTGTGTGGCGGAAAATCAACTTCTACGCACTTTAAAAACGAGAGGCATTTTAAAAATTATTTGTGCCTCTTCTCCATTGCCAATCACACAAAATAAAACAATGCCGGTGTAGCGAAAATCAATATGCACTCGATTCGCAAACGCATTTTATTTAAACTGGCTCGTTGAAAAAACGCGCTTATCCTAAATTGGCAAATAGTTTCGATAGACTGATTAAAATCACTCCGGGAAAATTCTAATAGCAGTAAAAAAATTTGTTACGCAAAATCTCAATTTTTGTAATCTATTTAATTAAAATGTCTCTCTTTTTTTCGTTCTCCTTGAGTTGAAAAATTGTACTACATAAGTATTATTATTTAATATTGTTTGTTTTAAAAACCAAAATTTGACCAGAAAGAGTGAAACATCGTTTTTGCGCATATATATTAAAAATTTTTATTTATATATATATATATATATATATATATATATATATATATATATATCTGTTATAAAAATTTGTATATGTTTTTATAAATATTTCTTTCAATAACAATACGTTAATAATAACCCCATGCTGTTTGCATCTGCTGATTAAAATATTCCGCCGCGCAATATTGCGCTGTAATTAGCGAAAATATGATATTCAAATGATAAATTTATCTTCTCTTTTCATAACGGGACTATGTCTCATAGAAATGCATTTCCATATAGCTTGTACGTAATTATATTTCTATATCGACTGCGTTTCTATGACAGGATCTCTTTTCACGGATAGTCGATCTCGTCGTGAAAGACGAGAGGATGAATTCATCGCGAGCGGATGCAGGAAGCGAGAACAGAGTCAGCTCTTTTTGCTTCTCTTTGCATTAACGTGTGCGCTTATTCGCGTAGTCACCCTGGAATGAATCGATTTGGAATACGTCCATCAATGTACTCGCACTGATAAGCAACTTTGTCCATATCTGATTGAACCACGTTCATTTATCAACCTACAAATTTCTCTGAAAAAAAAAATGAAGCTTTCGCTTCACAAAAATTTGGCGAATTTTTACATCAGTGTATTATTTTAATTTTTTAAGATATATGTCACACAATTATAGCATTATTATAAAATTATTAGATCACGATATGGATTTAATACGCTAATAAATTCGCTTCTCTCTTATAAAATAATATTTATTAATTAAAATTACGGAATTTTAACACGTAATTAATTTCGTTTTTCAGGTGCTCCCGAGGGTAAGCTATGGGGCAACATACCGGGTGGACCACTGCCACCGCCATCCCCGACGACGACGACAACGACTACGACAACGACGACAACAGCCGCGACGACATACAGGCCCTGGAGGACGAGGCCTACCAGGCCGAATCATTATCCGGACGACGGCAGGCCTCGACAACCGGGTCGTTATCCACAGAAACCTGAATATCGTCCACATAAACCCCATCGTCATCATACGACATGGTCGACGACTACGTCGACATCGACGACGATGAGGCCTACGCCGAGATTCAGACATCGATGGACCCCATCACAACCGGATGACGTGCCCGACAAGTGCGACACCAGCTATGACGCCATCAGCATTATTCGCAGAGAGGTCTTTGTCTTCAAAGGACGGGTAAATATCATAATAATCAAATTGTCAAAAAGAAAACAAAATAATGAGGAAATATAAATTGAGAAAATTTTTTAATAATAAATTTAAACCAAATTATATAATCATTATTTTAATAATATATATCGAAGAAGGGGAAATTTTTTGCTATAAAATCAGGATATCACACATATTATTAATTCTAATATCTTACAAATACATTTATATTATATATCCTGAATTTTATAAATTTAAAATTAAATATTTATATATAATTTTTAATCTTTTTACTAAAGCAAAATAAAATACTCTAAAAAAGACAGCTTCTATTAGGAAATTCTTTTTGATTCACAGTACCTGTGGCGAATAGGCGATCAAGGGATCTATAAGGGATACCCGGCGGAGATCATTAGGTTATTCAACCTACCACCGAACATCGATCACGTTGATGCCGTGTATGAACGTCCGGACAAGAAGATAGTCTTCTTCGTTGGTCGTGAATATTATGTCTTCGACGCCATCAATTTGGAGCCGGGTTATCCAAAACCGTTGACGAATCTGGGATTGCCAGCCTCCTTGGAAAAGATCGACGGTGCTATGGTGTGGGGTCACAACGGCAGGACTTACTTCTTTAGTGGTTCCATGTATTGGAGGTGATTAAAGCACTATTTCTAAAGTTTCTTACATTAAATTTATTCTTTTTTATTCTCTTCTCTATATGTTATCTTCTTAAATTTTTCAATTTCTCTAACACAATCTGTTTCTGAAAAAAAGATAATCTATATCGAAAATCACATTTTACATATTTCATACATTACATTCTTTAAATATACATATTATAATTCATAACATAATATAATTCGAACGTCAATATGTGCAATCCCATTTGCATTTTTCCTTCCGCTTTTAATTCTGCAAATAAAATTCAATTCTCCAATTTAATTTTCTGTCATACAGATTCGATGAATCTGTTAATTACGTGGAGCTCGATTATCCAAGGGACATGAGTATGTTCGCCGGCGTTGGAAATGATATTGACGCTGTTTTCCAATGGAAAAATGGTAAACTTTGCAAATCAATATATTTTCTAGTTCAATATAAATTTATTATAAATTTGACTCTTTCTATCTCTGATATATTATGTAATATGAACTAATATTTAACTTTTAAAAGATATCTGAGAATTTTTAATATAATTTTTATATAAATTCTAATATCTTACAAATAATTCTGTGTGTAACATTGATCTTCAATATAAAATTTTATGATTTATTTGCTTTTTCGGCAGGCAAGACGTACTTCTTTAAGGGTAAAGGTTTTTGGGAGTTTGACGATCTCAGGATGAGAGTGGCTCACGAAAAACAGAAACTCTCAGCGCCGGTCTGGATGGGCTGTCCGCCGCCGGAAGTAGAAACCAATGACATAGAGACTAATCTGCCTAGGAAGTCGAGAATCATCTCGGCTTCCGCCGCCTCCGCGGGAAGAACCGTGCCGATAATCGCGATGATCATTACGACCTTCATCACGAGAATAATGTACGTTTAAAAATGAAATAATTAAAAAATCATTGCATTGAAATCAGTAATTTTTCGAAGCTACAGAAGGCATATTAAAAAAAAAGAATTTTTAAAGAAAATAATTATATTAGATATTATTCATATATTAGATAATATTATTCAATGTTAAATTACGCTTCGTAGGCATTGAGCTTTAGCAGCTAAAATTTAAACAAAAATATAAAAATTAAAAGGCTGCACTGTTACATTTGTTTTTGTCTTCTTGTACTTTCAGATTATCGCTGTAATACAAGTGTCCTTCTAGCCGACGAACGATATTTCGTACAGAAACTTCGCGAAATACGAATATCAGAATTCAGATTTTTCAAGAGGACTGGACGTCGATGAAAATCGGAATATGAAAAATATTTTTGACCATTTTTCTATATCTCTTTTTACACGGCCGCATTTATATATCGAGTAATTAACATAAGATGTAATTTATATTGCACGATCGACGAACAATCGATCCTCAAAAAAAAACGTGAATTTTTGAGGATATTTTACAGATAATCTTGCGCGCGATTCTAGTGATTACAAACTACCACTGCCAAAAAAATCCATCCAATATTTTTCCTTATTCTTTTTGCTACAGAGATTTTAAATCGAGATAAAGAAATCCTTGTTATTTCAAGGCTCAATATGCGCGCTTGATAAGAAACTTCGCACGACTTTCCGTAAATCGTGACGCGATTATTAATTCGGAATCTCTCTCTCTAGGCGAGATGAGATATCTGATTCTGACAAGAGCACGTATTTTATATAAATATTGTATTAATTAATAATATCGCATAATTTAACGAAAGAGGACATAGGCAAAACGCAGTGTCGCCAGTTTCGTAAACTGTGATATTTATATACCGCGCGCGATATCTCGAGTAGTTAGTGATAATGTCAAAAACGAGTAGCGTAAATGCAATCTCGCAGATTTATATATGTATATGGTGCGGTGTATTCCTGAAATGCTTGTATGAATTATGTAAGCGTAACTTCAAATTACAATTAGCCTGAAGTTGATTTTTTCTCAACCCAAGAATTCAATGATTTTTATATTAGAGACGCTTTACGAAAAAATATTTTAGTATAGAAATAAATAAACAGGATCTTATTGCATATTTTGAATCTTGATTAAACTTTATTCGAGAATTTTTTAAACCGAAACTTCAATAAACGTGATTATAATTTTCAAAATCAAAAAATAGAAAAAGAATTGTGTCTGTAATTAATTTTCTTGTAAGAAAAAGATCGACTTCAGATTAATCTCGAAATACGCTTGCAAAGTTTATATTAATATTTCCATATAAATATACACTCCCGTATATATTTATATACATGTTATATATATATATATAATAGTTATATTGTGAGTAATGCGTGTTGCAGAATGTATCGTATGTTTGTAAAGCGTGCAGCAACGAGACAGGGACAAACGATACAAACGATATTATACTTCTTTGTTATCGATTAACTCGATGATTTTGGTTGAGTATATCTTTGTTAAGATTACGACAAAAGCGAAATGCATCAAAGTGATGTGTCTCATTTGCAGTTTAACCAAAAGCATAAGACGAAAAAAATCTTCCCCTTTGTTTATTCCAAACTTAAGAAATAATTATCGTAAAATGTGTAACGTTATATGCTATATGTATTTTATATTGTAAGTTCGTGCTTTATATGTGTATATACGGAAATAAAGTGACTTTGCCGAACAAACTCAATACGCCATTCCCCTGAAAATTTTTAAATTAGATTTATATGCACATATATATTATATCATGGAAATGTTAAGATTGTAGAAACTCTGTAGAGGAGAACACCTTGTATATTTATTTGTTCATATATTATATCATTCATATATTCAACAAAAGCATATACATGTTCTGGCAAATCAACTCTTAAGATATGTCAACACAGAATCTTCTTCTTTACAGCATATCTTTATACATCGCATTTCGGCAACTAGGGACAGATAAAATTACGATTATCTTGTTTGTTCCACTTTGTAAGATTGATTTTCTTATTCCAGGTTGAGCAAAGAATACCATGATGCGCTTAAACACAGATTTCACTCTTTCAGATTCCTACATATTTCTAATTAACAATTTTACATCATAAAATATAACATAATATAGGAAATTTATCTTTCATTTTAAAAAATACAATCCTTAGAAAAAAATGACATAACTTGAGGAAAAACTTATTGACAGATATTATTATTGGTAAACGTAAATTTTTTATCACATAACTCGTATACGGCCCAAGATTTCTGCTGGTCCTTAGGCTCGCAATCCTGGTACTGTTAAATAAGCGACATTGGCGTGAATTTTTTTTAAGCGTATGTTTAAATCACGCCATAGCGCGTCTCTGGAGTTCAATGCGACATGTTTTCGACATCCTCATCGATATTCGCGTGGCCATCGAGGCGGATGGCGGTATGAGGAGGATGACGTCGGCCGCTGCTAGAGAGGCGGATCTAACGAATCCCCCCAGAGATTCAAGGCTCGCAAAGTGGACCGCACAATCGTATCCACTTCAGCCATCGCGCCCATTCCTGTGTCGCCGCACATCAACGTCTTGGATATGCAATGCACCTCCTTGTAGCCCCAAGATTTGAGCAGTGATACCTGAAAAGCAAAACTCAACTTTGACTTTCTGTGTTCATTAAAAATACGAATGAAAAAAATATAAATTGAAAAATAAGATAGAAAAAAAAAACAAAAAAATCTGTCGCTATTTATATTTTGCTTAGATAGAGAAAAAAAATAAAGTATAGAAAGCTAGAAATAGATGTAATATATTTTCTGCTATTTCTACGCTTTTTTTTATTATTGAAAACAAAAGAAAATATTTTTAGAGTAAAAAAATTGAAAAATGAATTTAAGAATTGATTTTTACTGGACTATTTAAATTTTAATATTTTAATGTGTTATGCCACATATTTCAATGGAAGATTTAATTCAATATATATATAGGCAAAATATGCAGAAGATTCTTCTTTTACTCTAACATTTGATATATTACTTCTTTCATCTCACTTGTGGCATGGTGATTGGATGTTCCCACATTTTGGTGTTCATGGCTGGACAAAAAAGGAGTGGCTTTGTATTGTCCCATGCGCGAGCAACGCATGTAAGGATGTTATCGCATATGCCACTGGCAATTTTGCCCAATGTATTTGCGTCCAATGGCGCTATCACAAATACGTCAGCCCATTTCACCAGGTCTATATGAAGCACCGGATCGCCCCGGTCCTGCCAAGCAGCCCATTCCACTGTATCGGACAGTACTTGGATTTCAGGTGGTAGCTGGGCATCTTTCAAGAAGTGCTTGGCTCTCTCCGTCACAACTACTCTCACCTCAAGATTGTTTCGCCGCAGCATCTCCACCAGCTGTGGCAGTTTGATTGTAGCCACACTACCGGTACAACCAATCAATACTTTCTTTCTGGACATACTTGCCATATTTGTTTCCTTTGTTCCCTTATACTATATACCAATCTGTGCGTAAAATGATAAATTTTTGCTTGTCAACGTGATAAATATCAATATTCTCTATTCTATTTGATATTTTAGGCCACTTGAGTTGCAACAGAATCCAACTGCATAACAAGCTATAGGGGATGCTTTACATTAAAGCTTACATTAAAGCTTGAGAATTCACTGGTGTGTCGAGCAATATAATTTAATTTTCAATCTTCCTTCTTATAAGCAGAAGATGCATACACTGATTTTTAATATCGTTCAGTTTTTCTTTCTGTATTGTTCTCTCCCTTTTCAAAAATCTCTCTTTAAATTTTGCAATAACACTAGAATGGAGAAAACGCAAAGTCCTTATCACACCTGGCTGGCAGTGCGAATATTCATGCCTGAACACACTAATTTCGATTGTAAATCACGACTAATTGGTACTCTATTTACATCGAACGTAAGTTCCAAGAACACTAATCGGCTAAGGATGTGCACCCTCGAAGTAGAATCTCCGAAAGAATTAACAGTGATAATGAGAGGATACAGATGACCCCCCCGACTCCTCTACTTGTCAAGAGAGAAAGAGACACGCAAGGATATCTTGAAGATGATCTCGGCGTTACGTTTCGCTGGACACGTCGCTGGTTTCGTTGGCGAAGCCGAGCTTGGACCAATCCTCGCGCGCCATCAGATCGTGGTCCATGCGGCAGCCGAGATACTCCTTGGCGATGTCGCGGCACATCGTGTTCTGATTGCGATTCTCGGCCAGGCAGCGCATATACTTGATCATGGTACGTTTACAACGGCCCTCATGATCCAGCGGGAAACTGCCGCGTTCCGGTGGCGTCGGCGTGAACAGCTTCTGCGAGAACGTGTACGATGACATAATACGTAGATCACTTCACGGCCGTGCGAATCATGCAAGGGCGTATATTCCGGGGGCGAATATATCCACGACGTCGCGATCGCTCGCACCTCTTCAATGACGAAGCGCAACGGCCGCCATTTTGGCCACCACACCCCCTCCCACTGATGTCACCTAACCTTATGTGCAGCGGATCACGTGACAGTTTTGACAGGTCCGTACTTAGATGCATGGTTCTTTTGGAGTGCATGTATAAACTATAATGTATTTTTTTATTACTTATATAATAAAAGAAAATATTTAAATATAGATAAATAAAATATAGAGATAAGAGAAAGAAAAGACACATCAATAAAAATTTTTACAACATATATATAAGGTGTTCATATTTTCTATTCTTTTTCAAATAATGGCCTTAACGATATCACTTCATTAGTCAAATATATTCGCAACTTAAAGTCATATGTCTTTTACGCTACTGCATATGCGCGAAAATCCCTCCATCCAACATTACTGATTTCCTTTCACATTGTAATCAATTGCTCATATTGTATTTTTTCCGCATTATGAATTAACTCTATGCTCGTAAAATAAATTAAAGACACGAAAAAAATTCTATCGTGCAACATTTTATATTCTTCACACGAATCACTCGAGAATAAAAGAGGAGACTGAAAAAAATTTCATATCACAAAGTATTTCGCAATATCAGCTGCGAAGTGCTATGCAAACTACTATGTAAATACTGATTGACAATGTTTATTTCAGATAAAAAAACTTTGTAAATATTTACTTATAAAGAAATAAAAAAATTTATAAATACATATATATTATAAAAAAATAAGAAAATATTAATTAAATCATTGACAAATAGTTTACTTAAATTTTCCACATATTTTTATTTTAAAATTAATTCAAAGTAATTGTTTTAAATTTTATATCTTTTAAAAATTTGATTTTTAATATTTTTTCGTAAATTATCTTTGTACAGATTTTCTACAAAAAATTATTGTATCTTTTCAATCGATATTGTATATTTTCTTTATCGATCGATAACATTATAATTAAAAAAAATATATAGGAAAATATTAACAATATATTTATTGTAAATGAGAAAATATTAATTTAATAATTATTTTTCTCTTATGTTAAATTGCTTTGTGTGTGTATGTATGTTACATATGTAAATATTTTCACAAATATTTTTCCTCTTTTATTTTCATTATATACGCATTGATTAGTATTTATCACTGCTGTGTTTACTAAGAGATAACGATAAGGATTCAATAAATAGCCTCTCCTAAGAGTTTATTTCTTAGGAATCAGCTGTCAATACCCGAACTAGATTTCAAAAAGTCTTGAGTCACTTCGCGACATAGAAACTGTTAAGGAACCATGCCTTTCCCCAAGGACTTAAAAATCCAACGTGTCGAAGGTGAACTAGCGATCGCGCTATCCAAATCGTATCCGCATCACACCCGTGGTTTTGTCAAAATCGGCGAAAAGGAATGGTTCCTGCCATACAAGTACGCCGAGCAAGGCGATAAGGCATATAATTTCGAAACTCGTTCCGATGATACGTGGATCATTACTTATCCTAGGTCAGGTAAGCTATTTTTTGTCCTAACGAAATGCCGTAGTATTTTTTATTGTTTGTATTAATTTCAATTATGATTATATGTCTTGTGTCGATCAGGTACGACGCTAACACAAGAACTCGTATGGTTGGTGGCAAACGATCTAAATTTCGATGTGGCGCATCGAAGGATTTTAATGGAGAGATTTCCCTTTTTAGAGTATATAATATCCATACATAAAAAGATAATAGAGATAAACTTCACATTTTCTACATTTATCTATTTTTAGATTTATATTCTTAATCTTATTTCGTCCAAGTTTTATAGTCGACAAGATTTGGATAAAATTTTTGCGTAAAAATTAAATTCTAAACATTTATTTGGGCACACATCTGAAATGCACAAATAATAATAATAAAATGCAAATAAACTGTTTTTTTAATAACATTACATTTTCGATTCAATAATACATATGGAGAGCGCGATTTTTGTAGAAACGCAAATCATGCACTTTTCTTTTATGTGAAGTGAAGAAATTACGCGAAGTAAATCGTTTATTTTTAAATTAGAAAACACTCTGTTACAAAAAAGGCTTCTCTCTTTTAGTCTTGGATTAATAGTAGAAGATGATGTATTCGCGAGCGACACTCCCGACGAGCAAAAAATATCAAAATATAGCGTCAATTTTGTGCAAAATCAACCTTCACCGCGTTTCATCAAAAGTCATTTCCCTCTCGATTTATTGCCGACAGTCATAAAAAATGATTGCAAAGTAAGCATGTGTGCATGTACATATATGTGTGTCGAAAAATGCAATTTGAAGCGAATCTTTTCAAAAATGTTATTTTCACTCCTAGATCATTTATGTGGCGAGAAATCCAAAAGATATGGTGGTCTCGTGGTATTATTTTCAGAAGGACCTCAAACAGATCCAATACCAAGGAACTTTCGAGCAGTTTTGTATTAATTTCATGAACAATGACAGTAAGTTTTGCGAAGTCTCGATCGATTTTCATAACATAATCTATTTTTAAAATCACCCATCCTTATTTATATATTTTTTTCATAATTTCAGTGATGTGGTCTCCATATTGGGAACATGTAAAATCAGCTTGGGCGATTAGACATAAACCAAATATTTTGTTTCTCTTCTATGAAGATTTAATAAAAGTAAGATAAAGTGATATTTTCTATAAAGATTTGCAAAAATCAAAAATTACAAATCTGAGAAATTAAAATCTAAAGTATTATGAAGAAAATTGATGGGTATAATTAAATTTCGATCATTTTTTACACGAAACAATATTTAAAAATTTTATTTATTTTATTTTAATATTTTTTAAAATTTTATTTTATATATCTTGAGAACATCTCTAAATATATGATTCAATCAGATTTCAATTAACTCCAGAAATCATATTTATATTAAAAATAACGCATTTCTGATAATAAAGATATTATGTTACGCGTTTGTGATTTAATGATATATTATATGATTATATTACATTATCTTATCTATTTTACATAGAATTTAGTCGAGAACATCAAGAAAGTTGCTACATTTTTCGGCAAAACCTACAACAATGAAGAAATCGCTAAGTTAACGGAACACTTAAATATTGAAAATTTCCGCAAGAATTCTATGGTAAACCAAGCGGCGCCTGGTCAAAAAATAAAACCTGAATCATTTATACGGCAAGGAAAGACGAATAATTGGAAAGAAATGTTCACGCCGGAGCTTGAGAAGAAATTTAACGAATGGATCGTCGATAATTTGAAAGATACCGATTTGGTTTTTCCCAATTAAATTTGCCGCAAGAAATATTTATCAGCGCAAATAATTCCATATATTTTATTAAACAATATATATACTGTCTGTTTTAAATAAACAGAATCGCTAATTTTTAAGTTTCTCTAAATAGAGAAACTTTTTTCTTCTAGAAAAAAATAAACTTAAATTGGAGATTTATTAATAAAAGTTTCTTCATGAACTGTGGATATGCAATTTTTTTATTTTGCAAATATCAATTGAATTATATCATGGATTTGCGTAATTATATCAATTGCTTATTTGTAACTTCGAATTTTTTCATTCTATATATTGCTTTTGCTACGTGACAGTTGATAAAAGATTTTTTCATTAAGAATCAATGAAAAGCAAATTTTGATTTTATAATTTTGATAGATTTCACTTTGCGCTACATAGAAAATACAGTTGAATATCATCAATAAGTTTATTGATAATGTGCATGTATATGTCATAACAATTAGAATAATTAGAACAAATAAAAATTATTTAAGTTAATATTATTTCTTTGGAAAAGTATTCTTTCTTAAATTTTAAAATTTATATTTATATGCATGTCTTTCTCAAATAGAAGACCTATGTGTAGAGATATATATATATATATATATATATATGTAAAAGATTTACAGGAATTCGTTTATTTTTATCTACAAAGCATTATCTCCAATGCATCACATGTTACAATAATACAATCGACTTAGAAAATATATCTTCAATCTTAATATTCATTAACAAAGAGGCAAGACAATAGCAGGCCATGATACTTCTTTAAATCAGCCTCAAAAATTATTCGAGACATGTATGTTTTCTACTTTCTTTCTATCTATTAGAAGAGATTGTTCGGAACCTCTCAATGAAGAGTATATAAGAATATATCAAAGAAAGAGGCAAAATTAATTGAAAAAGTTCTCTCATGCCCGAAAATGCGCCTTTTACCAATGAGTAATACAGGAACTGTCTTCTTAACATACGCGAAAAACGCAACAAATAAATATTAATTAAGAGGCTAACACAAGTTAATTCAATGTATCTAATATATACATAATTACACATAACTCGTCACAAAAATGTTAAAAAAATAGATATTAAAGCTGAAAAACAAATGTATGCTCCCTTCAAATACATTTGTGCATAAAACATTAAATAATTATCTTGGTTTTCTAACACAGAAAATTCCAATTGTTTCTTTTCTCCATTCCAAAGCAATGCTACATTAAATATAACTTCTAAGATAATCCAATTAATACACAATAAATATAATTTATAAAATAAATAATATAATTTATAAAATAAATTTTAGTATAGTTATCGATTTTTTAGTGTCTAGTATATATTTTTAGATTCAATAATGTAAGATTCAATAAGGATAAGTATATAGTCCAGGAAATTTTTTAAAAAGTATTTTGTTAAAATCGCGTTTTACATTTGGAGGAAGCATAAATGTTTTAGAGTGCGTTTTATATGGGAAGACTCATATATACTCAGAGATTTAGAATATAATCAAAAAATCTGCCATACAAAAATATATATATATATATATATATATATATATATATATATATATATACTCTGTAAAATTTAAAACAGATCTCTTTATAGCTATGCGTGGGATATCTTGGCAAGCGAATGAAATGGATTTAAGAACATATAATGTTAACGTTAAAATGTTTCGGCGTCGTCGCAGTCGTGTGTATCGTGACCGAACATCTCACAGTTTTCGCAATACGGTCTCTCTACGGATTGCTTCTTCGAAGATTTTGCTACTTTCTCCGAGACTCCATCCGAGAAATCCTGAGCCTGTTGGGGACAGTCTTCCGTCTCATGCAGATCAAACCGATCGCAAATATCACAGAACATACGGGGCGTCGCCGTTCGCTTATCCAATGTGCTTCGAGTATAGTCATCAGCTTCGTTAGCGGGAACTCCCATCTCGAGAACCTCGATCTTACACAGCAGGCTCTCGTTTTTACGTTGCATATCGACTATCACGGAGTTCAAAAAATCTATCTGACTCTTTGCGGTGTCATTCTCCTCCTGCAGTTTCTCAACAATATGTTGTTGTTTCATATCACCCGTTCCATCAAAAATATTCTTTAAATTTTCCTGCGATAACTTCAACTGATTCGTTGCCTCTGTCCACTTCGCAATTACCTGCTTATTCTCTTTTTCCAATCGACTCAGCTCGCCCAGAAGTCGTGTCTCCTCTGTCTTAGCGACATTCAATTTCTCCTGCAAGTTTTGGACATTTTTCTTCACTTCTTTCTCATTATTTTCCATAATTCTCGTCAAATCAGCCTGTTCCTTCAGCTGTTTCTCCAACGCGTTCATCGCGTGCTGCAGCTCATGAATCCGCTTATTCGCGCCGCTCAATTCATTCTGTTTCGACTTGGTTTCCTCATTTCGCGACTGTTGTTCTGCTTTGGTTCTTTCCACCTGCGCATCCTCCAAAGCTTTCATCTGCGCTTTCAATTTACCAATAATAGTCTCTTTATCATTTGAATCAGATTTATACCTATCTACAGCGTCCTGTAATGATCGCAATTTTCCTTCTAGCTCTTTATTTTGCCTATTTATGTCTTCAACTTCCTTTTGTTTCGTTACAATATCACATTCCAACGAATTTTGTAATTTCAGCATTTCTTCCTTCTTAGAAGTTTCTGATTCCTTTATCATAACTTCCATCTCTGCCAGGAGCTCCTCTCTTTTATCTAATTCCTCATGTAAATTCAATAATTGAGTTTCCATGGTTTTCATTGAGTTTTCCAAAGCAGTTTTGACTTTAGTCAATTCGTTTACCATGCTTTGTTTTTGCATAACTGCTTCTTGTGCGTTTTTTAGTTCATTGCTACTATGAATATGCTCGTTTTTCATGGATGAGATTGTGGCGTCCATTTCAATTATTTGTGCTTGCGACTTTTCCATCTCCGCTCTCGCTTTTGACACTTCGTCCGTCTTATCTCTAATCATTTTTTCAGCGTCCTTTAACTTGCCGTTCAATTCCTCTATCGCGTTTGTCATGGTATTTAAAGACGTGGTTAAATTCTTATCGGCTGCCGCTTTATCGTTAATCAAAGCGTCATGCGTCTTTTGCAATTCCGACAATTTATTTTCCGTGTCCTGAAGCTTCAAGCTCTTTTCCTGAATCAAATTCTCTAACTTTGATGATTTATCCGATTCAGCTTTCAATTTTTCTGTTAATTCCTCAATCGACCATAGATTCGCACTTTGATCGGCTTCCAGTTTATTTTTGAATTTTTGCAAGGTTTTTATCTCGACACACAAAGTCGTTAATTGGGCCGATAAATCCGCAATTTGTTTCTGGAATGAGGATATCTGTTCTTCGTGGGAACTTTGCAAGGTTTTGTGCTCCTCACGAAGATTAACGATCTCTTCTTCTTTCTTTGTCAATCTTTTCGTAAGATTAGCGATTTCGCCAGATTTTTCTTCTAAATTCTTCTTGATATGTTCACTTTCTTTTAACTTTGCTGATAATTCGTTTTCTTTTTGTTCATATTCTTGTATTTTCTCGGTATAGTTTGCATTTAATTTTTTAATATCGCTTATTTGCAATTCCAAATTTGATTTTTCCGAGCGCAATTGCTCGACTAACGCTGCGTTTTTATTTAATTCCGACTCGGTATTGGATAACTTTCCCTCTGTTTGTCTCAATGTAGATTCTATATGGAAGATCTTTTCACGAGCTTCGTCTAGCTCCTTCTCTTTTCTTCGTAAGTCCTCATTATATTTCGATAGCTGTTCCGATGAATCGGCGGAGCTGCTAATCGCATTTGCTACATCATGCTCCTATAAGTAAATTAAATCATGAATCTAATGGATTAATAATTAATCAACATAAACAATCATTTTTATATACTAACCAGTTTTTCCTTTTGCAACGACAGTTGCGATATTTTCTCTTCGAATCTTACAATCTGTTGATTCAAATTCTGCACGTTCGACTCGAATACGCGAAGTTCGCTCTCTAAATTCGTTTTCGTTTGTTCGGATAATGTGAGAGCATCTTGCAACTCTAAAAGATATAGAAGAAGTCTTACGATTAAAATCTAAATATAAATTAACATAATTAAATTATAAACTTTTATCTTTAATAAAAAATATCAATTATGATAATAAAATTTTTATTCTGTATTTTATATAATTATAATCTATTTTTTTTTTAAATGTTTAACTCAAATCGTATTTCGCATTTGATTTTACCTGAAGTCTTTTCGAGAAGATGTTTGATTTCTTCATCCTTGCTCGCTATAATCGCTTTCAGATCAGCAATGTCTTTCTCCAGTTTAGCGAGCATCAAGGCTTTCTGCGCGACGTCCGCACTTATCTCGTCGATATATTTAGCTTTTTCATTAATTTGGGCCTCAAAACGTTTAGTTATTTCCTCTAATTGCGCCACGCTAGCATTTCGCAATTCCGCGAGCTCTCTATCCTTCACCTTCAGCTCCTCGTTTAATTTATTTAGTTGAGCAGTGGATTTCTCTTCCGAAGCGATTAAGCTAGCTAAGTTTTGCTCCTGATTTGATAAGACAAGTATAAAATTTTGAATGGCACATTCGTGCAAAATAAAAACAAAAATGTGCTTACCAATTGTTGCTTCTCGTGAATGATTCTGATATTGTCATCACTCTTGGATTTATAATTTTGAATCTGTTTCGATAATGCATTGTTATTTTCTTCGGCCAATTTGAGTTTTGTACTTAACTCTGCAAGATATGCGCAATAAAATCGATAAAACTTTTCGTCAACAAGTTTTTGATTTATTATTTATTGTTTTATGACTATATATAAATACGAAAATTTTTATTGTAACAAACTAAACACTAGATATCAAAAATACTTAAGAATTAAATAAATATAAAATAAATAAGTTATAAAAAAAATTAAATAATAAACATAAATAAAATTATTCGCAAATGCGATAAAGGATTAATTTTCTCGATTATCAAAATTTTCTTAATTAATCAAATTTTTCGATTAAGTAATTTTTATGGCACATACCTTCTAACTTTCGTAGAGCGTCAATCAGTTCTTCATCTTTCTTCTTGCGAAGCTCTCGTTCAGCAGCCAATTCGGCCAACAGTCTCTCAGTCTCAGATACACTCTGATTGAGTTGTTGTGAGAACTCTTCAATTTTCGAGTCCTTCGCGCGCAATTGTTGTTCGAAAGACTCTGAAAGTTCATGGATACGCTTAATGTTCTCAGTCTTCAGCCCCTCCAGAGCCACATTCTGCTGCTCTAATAGCCTCCTGGACTCGTTCTCCAGTTCCTCAGTCTTTACCTTGATCAACCGATCTTTCTCCTCGATCGTCTGTCGATACTCCGACAATAACGAGTCTTTCTCACTCATGCTCTCTTTCTTCATCGTCTCAATTGTTTCCTTCGACTTTCGTAGCTCTTCGCTCAACAAATTCGTACTCTTTTCGAATTCTAATTTCATATTTTTTATTAATGTCTCTCTATTCTGCAGGTTTCGTCTAGTGGCTTCCAATTCTCTCTCCAGACGACTCTCAGACTCGCTGTGCGATGTGTTCTCTTGCTTCGTTTTGTTCAGTTCCAGCTCCAATTCCCGGATACGATCCACGCATTCATTCACCAGGACCGATTTCTCCCGCGCTTCCTTCTCCAAACTAATCTTAATCTCTTCTAAGCTCTGATTACGGCTCTCCAGATCTAAAAGCCCGATCCGATGAAGTAAAAATCGAGGAAAGAAGGCAAATAAAATCACATAAATCTTGAAGAAGAAATTTAAGATCTGATTGCGTTTAAATCTAATTGTAAAAAATTATCACAAATACCATGAAGCTGAGAATTGTGTGAGTTGGTCGCGCAGCTGATCTCATTACGTAGCCGTGCTAATTCCTCCTCAGCCTCGAAAAGTTTGATGCTGTCGCGTTCCAACTGAGCGGCACGTTCCCGTCGTTCCTCAGCGAGCTCTTCCTCGAGCTGCTTGATCCTGCTTTCATTTACAGTATTTATGACCTAGTATGATAAGGGAAGCTGTTTAGTCTTTAGAGAAGTACAAGATCATACATAGCACGTGTTTGCGTTTCAAGTATTATAGCGTGCAATTTCCTCCATTATAAAAAAAATCCAAAACAACAGTACTTGTAAAAAATAAATATTTCATAGGAAATAAATATTCTCGTAAAAAATAAAAATATATAATTTTGATAATATTTATGTTAAATAATATTTGGAATACCTATTTTTCAAATATTATTTAACATAGACATTATCAAAATTATATACTTTTCTTTTAATTTAAATGACATTTTGCAATAAATTTATCGTTTAATATTATAATAAAATTGATTTTAAAATAAACGAATAAACTTTAATTATTAAAGTTTTTATTACATAAGGATTATTATGTAAGCTCGTGTGTAAGTAACATACAAAATTTAAAACAAATATTATTTTAAGTTTTTAACAATTATGGAGATAAGTGTATCAATACTAGAAAGCGTATATGTAAAAAAATAGAAAGCACGTCGAGATGCGAAGCACAATGTGTAACCGTCAATGTGTAAGAAACAAATGTTTTATCAGGTTGAAAAACAAAAGAAATCAATAAAACTGTACGTATATATCCAAAATGCAAAACAATGTATTATTCGATTTTAACATTTGAGCGTACCATGTACCACAAACATTGAAAAAATAAAATTAAACAATATAAATTTCTTTGACATACAAAAATGAAGCCAGTACAATGTATATAATAAATAAATAAATAAATAAACAAATAAATATAATAACTATAATTAATAAATAAATATATAAAATATTATTTTGCCCAAAATATTATTTTGTAATTATACAATTAGAGTCTAAAGTGTTCTATACAATCATCGCACAATATTTATATAGTATATTTTAATTATATTAAAAATTAGAGTCTAGAAAAAATCCTAATAAATCCCTATAAAAATATCGAAATTGTACAGTAGTTCTCGAGTTAAAAGCTATCAGAATTGGATAAAGCGATATCACAGTTTGCCTGCTTAAGTTTATAACTATGCTTATAAGCATATTGATTTGTTATTGAAGCCCAAGTTTTATTAATTATTTCACTTAATAAGATTATAAAATTTATTGTGAATTTATAGAATATAATTTATTCTAGTGTTCGTTATAATCGAAAAAAGAAAGATAAAAATTTAGAAGAAAGCAATAATAAGACATACGTCTTTTATATAAATATTTTTCAAAATAAAAGTAAATTTTTATTTTTTAAATATGCATTGGATTTAATAATTCTTTTTAAGTAATAAATTGCGCCACCTAAATTTTCATTAAAAAAGGAAAGATTTAAATTATTTATATATAATAATTGATATTTAATTATTAGTAATCATAACTTATTAATATCTAATAATTAAAATTTAGCTATTAGTAATTATAATTGTAATTGTTAATGTCTGTCAATAATAGAGATAGTAATATCTAATCATAAAAAAACCTCAAAAAATGAATTCAATGAAATAGCAAAAATCAATAAATTGATATTTTCTCCCGTATAAACACAATTATAAAACTAAACAAGCAAATTCTTCGCGATAATTTTATTAGCAGCTAACTCTTATCGTTCATAAGAGAAGAACTTATTGTTATTTCGATATTTTTATATTAAAATGAGGATTTTCCCAATTCTAATTAATCTTCAAAATATGCTATTATAAAGTACAATAATTGTAGAACACATTCCAATAGCTCTGTGCATATAAAGCATGTGATTTATAAAGCTCTTTCAATTATACAACAACAAAAGCATAATTAAATTAATATTGTTAGATCAAGATTGCTGTTGTGCCACATTAAAGTCGCGACAAAAGTGCTCATTAACGATATATAATAATTTGTACAATTTATAAATAAAAAAAATTAATAAATAATGGAGATATATCGCGTATGTTTTTTTCAAGATTGACGGATCTCGGTATAGCTCTATATTTTAGTGTTGTTAGTATGACCGGTGCAAAATTAATCAGCAATAGCATTTTTTTTCTGCGTTTTTCGCGCGTTGCACACGTCAATCAGCTCTTCGAGAAATGTAAAGATGCAGATATAGACTGATGATTAGATTAACGATGCTGAAAAACTGGATCACTTCTGCCAAGGATCGTCGGATACTCACACTTTGCTCAGATCTCTCTTTCTGAAAATAAACGGTAAGTTTACCAAATTAAATGAAGAACTCAATGTATTCTTCTCTCTTCAAAAAATTAGAGATTTTCTTTTTTCGTTCGAGATCGTGTAAAGTAAAGCTTAAAACCACAAGAATTGGGAAAATAATTTTTCAAGTTAATTTCTTTTTTATTGCGTTTTATATGTACATAATGCATCAAAGCAAAAATAATTTATAATTTTTTATACAAAATAAGAGATACATTATTTTTGCACGCTGCGACAATTGTTAGGCTAATTTCTGAGCTATTTCCCAAGTTGATGCTAAGCACGCGTGTATAACTTACATCACCCGCCACCGTTATCCCGCGTGAATTCGGACGAAAGCAATGTACAATATTTGTCGCGAATAATATACAAATATCATCCAGAATCATCTAACATTATGTATGAGAGTTCTTTCAATGTGATATTGAGATTATCAGAAAATTCATGTTTATTAAACAAAACAAAGATACTTTTGAAAAAATCAAGGCAATAATAACATAGGAAAAATTAAAAAATTAAATATTATTCGTCTTATTAAATATGTAGAGTGTGTTCCATAAAACTTTTTCTCAGATTTTACATTAAAAAGAAAATTATTAATGTAATAAGATGAGTAAGAATCTCTGGTATTATTATTATCAAATATGTAAAACAAATGGACAAATGTAGCATGGTAGATACTTACCAGGTGTTCCGAGTATTTTAATGAGATACTCAGGCTTTATCATATTTGATAAATAATCATACCTTTACATATATGTGTATGCTTGATACGTCAATATCAACATACATACATACCTGTATGTCGTCTTTATTCACGGATTCCTCTTCGAAGCGGAAAAGAAGATCTTCGCACTTTCGCTTCTCCTCTTCCAGCTGCACCATCAATCCATTTCTTTCGTTGACGAGTTTGGTGACAGTGAGCTCCGCTTCGTTGACTGTTTGTTGCATCTGTTCGCGATACTACATCGTCAACGACGAAAAAAAAACGGAAGAAAAGAAAATGAAACTCAACGAACAGAAGGATTTCAAAACTGGAACAAAACTTTTTGGAACTTATCACGTCGATAATTATTTATTGCAATAGAATTTCACTAATAAAATATATAATAAATATATAATAAAATATTAAAATATATAAATATATAAATATATAATAAAATATATAAATATATAATAAAATATATAATAAATTAATCAATAATAAAAATAATAATTATCAAAAATGAAATATAGCGTGTGCTTCCAGCATAAGCAAAAGTAAAAATAGTAAGTAACGCAATATTTCTAAATTCCAGATCTTTTAAAAACTCATCATTTTTCCATATAATTTGATTTTAACGCCATAAATATCTTACCTTATCATATTCTTGTTTGATAGAGAGCGCAGATTGCTCCGCTTGATCAGCTTGACTCGCCGCTTTGGTGACCCTTTCGCGCTCCAAATCCCGTTGCTTTCGAAGAAGCTCTATCTCGTGTTGCTTCTCTTTCAGAATCTCCTAAAACCACGAGCTAAGTTCTAATTCAAAATTACAAGTGTTGTGAAGAATTTTCAGGGAAGGATTTTAGGTAAAAAAATCGTTTTATATTATTAATTAATGCGCGATAACGCACGTTATCAACTATGTAATTCTATATTATACATTATATATTAGCATTTACGATAAAACAATCTCTACATAAATTATTCGCGATGGAATTGCTAACGTAAAGAGGAAAAGCAGAGTTGAAATAATTTATTTCATGATTTTCTTTGGTATGCTTTTCAAAAGAGCTATCGAACAGACTAAAATAAAATGCAGAATGCTTCTTTTATTATGTCATTACAAGTTTTTACAAACTTGTAAAGCAAGCTTGCGATACTAAGAATATTTATTGATTCTTTCATCGATATACCTCTTTATAAAATTGTTTACAAAAACTGCGAAACGCCGGTTAAAACAAAGAAATAGATTAATAAAAAAATTACTTTTCTGCATTGTGCAAATTTTTACAATACACGCAGCAAAGTAAATCAACAATATTATTGCTAAAATATTAAATTGAGCATTAAATTGCAATAACAACCAGTCGATTGTTAACTCGCACAACGCATTCTGCATTATGCAACAGCTTCGCCGCGTTGTTATCGAGTTTTTAATAAATGCGAGATAGCCACGGACACGTAGATGATATTCTGGATCGATAACGCGCGATTAGCAATACAAATCAAGAGCATACACCTTATATCGTATTATCCAATTGGACGAATGATTAATCGACTCGATGATGTCGGTCGTCGTTTTTACGCCAACGCGGACATCGGTCGGAGTTACGTTTAACTTTGTCGTGGTAAATGTTTTTGAGATATAAATTAATCGAGCTGCCACGAGAATCTCGTACGGTATCACTAAAGAAAACTTGCAATAACGACAAACTAATTATCGCGTGAAAGAAGCGACGACATAGAAGAGATATACTCACCCATAAATCAGAGAAAAGAATTTACGAGGAAGAGAAAAAGAGGATGTAGGATTTTATTAACATTATATACACACAGATCGACTATCGCTGTATATTACAAGCTCCGACGAGAGCGATAGCAATAAATTAATAAATAAATAAAACGCAGTCACACAGAGAGAACAACCATTAATGAGTTTCGCTAATCATCTAATTCGATTCGCTAATTATCCTATTGTCTTAATATACGAAACTAATTGCGAGCGACAGGAGAGAATCGCAGGATGACTTATCAGCGATCGCTTCTAATTGGCGAAGATAATAAATTAATCAGGAGTTATTATTGGTGTTACAGTCTCACCTGCAGTGAATCTCGTGAAACAAGTGTCGACATGCGCATGCCAGGCCTCTGCAATGTCTGATGTAAACGGAAACAAAAAATAAATAAATAAAGATAAAATCGTGCATAAAAATTTTAACGGCAATCTTAAATAACAATTAATACATTAATCTCGCACGAAATCACGCACGTTAATATACATAACAGTTTTTGTTAAAAAAAAAGGAATGTATGGGCTGCCTGTAAAAAGCGAGAACGACGACTACAAGTTAGTGTAATTGGCTTTTCAAAAGCTCGGCAAAAGAATTCAAACCGAAAGACTCAAACGTCGATTACATCTAATATCATCAACGGGAACAACAACATCAACAACATATTCTACAGCTAAATTAATAGAAAAATAAGGCCAACAGCGTTGACAGCAAACTGCGAGACAGATGCACCCATTCCCTCATTTCGGCATGGTGAACCTTACCCTCGTCGTGCCGATCGGTGTACTTGTTTTCGCGTTGACGCTGATAATGCTGGACGCGAGTGAGTCGCGTGAACCGCTTCTCTTCTGAAGGCTGGGAACGTTAACGGCGGTGCCGCTGCCACTGCTTGATTTATACACCATGGATGATTTTCTGGCGGATGGCGACCTGCTGACCTTGTGCGGGACCGTGAAGAGACCGTGCTTGGGCGGGCACTCGAAGTATCTGGATCAATGGGTGGGTTAGTTCCGCGGAGTCTCTCGGAAATGCACGGATTGCAGTGAATAAGGGAAAATTATGCGAACTATGCAAACTATACTCGTGATCATTCCAAGCGTATTCGAGATCATGCGTGCTCTGAGGACCGAATCGAATGAGAGAGGAGCTACTTAAGGTTCCTAAGATTGTCGTGGAGAAATAAAAATTAAAAATTGTATCTCTAATCGCGAAGACATCTCGTGCGGTGAAAAATGTATGTGTGATGAAGAAGAGGGGGATTTTTTTTTTTTGACGAGATTCGATAAGGGAAATGCACACCTTTTCCCGCTGACGGAGCCGTCGTTCTTGCCGAGTGGCTCATCCAGCTCCACGCCGTACCATTCGCCCCCGGCGAAATCCGTGGGCCCTTGATACCTAAGCACGCCGGTTTTGCTACCTTGCATCGACGACACTATCACCCGGTCACCTATCTTCAGCTCATCCCTCTGCGACACCGATGAGGACAAGCTGGTCGTCGATACATCTGCGTTCATAGTTTTTAGCGATGCGCGATCAATATATAGCGATTCATATTTAAAAGCCATGTGAGCTAAATAATTTTTCAATAAAACTAACAATAAATCTTTTTTCTTTTTCTAGATACTAATAAAAATTAAATCATATAGCTGTCTCTCACATGTTTCTATAAATATATTTATTCAAATATGTTTAGTGTATTTTATCTTAAATATTCATTAAGAAAAAAATTTATTGTTTTTAAGATAAATTAAATTTAACTTTTTATACGAGATCAAAGAAATGAGGTAAATGAAATATTTTATTCTCTTTTGTACATTGAAAAATTAATGCTTTTCTGTATTCTAAATATATCCACGGAAACAAATCGCTTCTTATAAATATGTAAATATTAATTTGTTTGATATATATATATATATATATATATATATATATATATATATATTCCTTTTTAATAATAAATTTATTCCTTTCAAAGTTGTAAAAAATGTCTTTCTAGAAAATTAGATCTCCTAGTCGCTTCTATAAATATATATTTTTGCAAATAAAATGTTTATTCAAAGTATCCTCTATTGATATAAGTGAGTTAAATTAAATTATTATTTTAATATTAAATAATAACATCTTGCTACATGCAAAATTAAGATATTTCCATGCTAAGCGCTGACCAAAAAAAAAAAAACAACTAAATTCACTTCTTCGCCCTTTTGCACTAAATTGCGTAGCCTATTGTACGCAGTAGCGTACAATAATTTTTATTAAAGCAACATCATAATACTACAACAAAAATAATAATTGTGCTCTTCAAGCCTTTGATGTATAATATGATCGATTAACTCTTTCGCCCCGCTTTTTTTTATTGTTCCATTCTAATAATATTTTGTTATCAAATAGCAAATTAATCTCTCATAATATATAATCATGTGCTATAAATAATATTTTAAATAAAGTATTTATCTAAGGATGTTCTTTTCCAATTAATATATACTGATCATTTACACAAATTTTTTAAGTCGGCTGATATTTTTCTGGAATATATTCTAGGAGTACAATATAGTATAGGGAGGAAGAGGGGGTGAAAGAGTTAAGATCGCGAAATTAAATAAAATTCGTGGATGGTGTGTATCGTGCAACGCTAGAGATCTACGGACGTGGCGAGTATCTCTTGTAGCGATCCTTACTCAATGATGGCGACATGGATTTGCCGAGATAGCTGCCCCTGATGCTTTCGGGCGGCGATGTCGGCGTTGAGGTCATTTGATAACCGCCCAGCGGCGCCCTGGTCAACCTGGTGAGCCTCGAAAAGATTCCCTTTTTTGGCTCGCATTGGAAGTACTGGCTACCCGCCACCGAACCGTCGTTCTTCCCTGCAGTTCAAGGTCACGTCCTCTATGAGCTTCATGAATCTTTTCTCTCAATTAATTTTTTATCTTTGTCTATCTTTGTATCAATTAAAGAATATTCCGATCTTTATTCGCGATTAATTGGAGATTCTTTCGGGGTGAAAAGAAGTACGTAGTTTTGCTGGATTTTGATTAGTCAGGACGACATGGAAGAAAATTCTTAATAATTCCGGGTTTCTGATATTCGTCGGAGTTCTTCAAGATTCGCTTCTGAACTTTACGATTCAGCTAGGATCGTTAGGGTGGTCCTTACCAATGGGCTCATCCAGGACGACTCCTGCCCAGTCCCCAGGTGCGAACTTGGTCTCGCCGATGTAGGCAATTCTGCCGGGTTTTGTGCCGCCGACCCATACTCGATCACCGATCATAAAGCTTTCAGTGTCCTCAGTCAGAACGACGCTGGTATCTGCGCGGGATCGAAGATGATTCTTTTTAAAATGCTACTATCTGACGATATTATAATCCGATTAACTTAAAAATATAATCTAAAATTTGTTTCCTCGCAAAAAATTGGAAATAAATCATGATTTTAATAATAAATGCTTTGTGATATTATTATAAATTTACGTTTCCATAACTTATTTGATTTTCATTCTCTAAAAAATTTCAAATGTATATTTTCTCAAATTGATCGAGGCATTTATATTTTAAGTAAATCACGATTTAAAATATTTTAATTTAACAAAATTTTTAATGTTGTAATTACAAATAAACAATATTAAAAGATGCTATAAATAACTGCTATATAAACTTCTTTAAAATCTGTAAATTGAAAAAATTATACTTTCGAATTTTGCCAAAGATTCATAAAAAATATTTACTGATTCTAAGAGTCTGCAGATATTTTCAATGTTCTATTAAAATAATATTATTAAATTACTATAAATATTTCACGCATGTGTAATATTATATATATGTGATTATAGATATACATGATGCAAAACAAAAACACAACACAATGCAAACATCACGCACATCGCTTCTTATACATCGGTCATATTTATAAATTTATAGCTATATTCAAAGTTTCATATAATACAATATATTCAGCATTGTTGCAAAAGCGGAATGTTGAATTTCTCGCTATAAAGTCCGTTTTTGCAACATCAATTTTAACGAACGTCTTGCTAGACTAGATTGAAATTATTGTCACCTTTTTCGCGTTATGCAGGGATTTCATAAATGCAATGAAATCTTCGAGAACACATAAAAACTTGAGTGCCACTTACCTGACCCTCTTCGCAACCTGGCCTCGTCTATTTGACGGCCGCGCGATTCCCAGAGAGGCTCCATCTGTTCTGCCGTTGTCATGCAAAATAACGCAAATCATAGCAAAACAACGAAAATAAAGAGCAATGTATTCTTTCGCGCGAAAAATTTTTCACTTTGCCATATGATCGAGAGTGCATAATTAAAGTACTTAATTATAATTTCGCTTTTTGTGTTAATAATAATTCGTGAGAAAGTATGTAAAATAGAAAATCGCGCGCTATTAATTTAAAAATTAATAAATTTATTACATCAGCAAGATAATATCTATCTATGTAAAATAAGAATCAAAATATTGCAAAAATAAATATTGATTGATTACAAATTAATACAAAATAATATGAGTACATGCTTTTAGTATATTAAATATAATACACAATATAATACGCAATATTTAAATCAGTTTGTTATTTTTTCAAGGCCAATTTGCATAATATCGATAATAAATTTGGGGACATGTGATGTCTCCAGCTAGATCGCACAAAGTTGATTATAGCTAAGTTAATTGCTAATAATTATGAAGTGAAGAGATACAACGGAAGATGGCTCAGCGTGAAATAGATCAGGGCTTGGTTTGGTAATTGCCGTTGCGATAATCGCCATCGGAAGTCAATCACAATCGGCTCAAGACAGAGAGTTATGTAAACGAATTGTTAATGATGATTCAGGGTGTGTGCAAATGACGCCGATAAGATCTAGCGATTTCTAGCGCAATATGCAATCGTTCGAGATATTTTTAGATAATGTTCATCGCATCTCATTATTTCAATCAATCAACAAAAAGGAAAACGTGTTCTTGTCTCCATGATAAACTCTCGTAAGAAATTTGTTCTTTTTATTTTTTTAATTATTCATCAAAAAAGTATATTTAATTTTAAATTAATAATTTTATATCTTATACATTTTTAATATAATTTTTAATTATTCATCAGAAAAGTATATTTAATTTTAAATTAATATAATTAATTTAATATTTAGAATTTTAATTTTAAATTATTGATTTTCTAATTTTAGTGGTCATTTATTTCTATAAAAATGGATTTTCTCTCGTATTTGCATACATCCGAACACAGTCTAAGTTTCCACCGAATTTTACGATTTCTTTATAGAAATATAAGATATCGCATCCTATTTGACAATTACGCGTCGGCATCACAAAGCTCCGTCATTCACCTTGTCAATGTTTTCGCGGCGCGCGCCGCAAAAGGAGTCATCGATATATATGTCCGGGTATAATCACGATTCTCGCACGATACTTGATTAATTATTTATGGAAAAGCGGCGCACGTGGGCGCGTGCCTTGTCGTAGTAGGTCGATCGCGTGGGTCGAAATCTCTGTTCGACGAGATGAAATCGCGATTACGCGGCGAGATATCTTCGTCGCAGTGGCAGAGAGGCATTATTATGCATAAATCCCCGGCGTCTTTATCACAGTGCAGTCTACATTAAGTGCGTCTTTTTATGCGTTGTTTTTGCTTTTAATAACGCAAGCAAACGATTGACGGCGGCTTATCGATAAAAATGTGTTTAAACGAAACATTCTGAAACGTTCTATCTTAACATCGATAAATAAGAAGGAAATGATTTAAGATTATTACTAATTAGATTTAAATAAACTACTGAAACTTCTGCTTTTTCAATTGTAATTATTAAAATATTAATAAACGTAATATTGTAAAATATTATATACAAAATTATTAAAAAAATTTATTTTATATTTTTGTTAAGAAACATGTGCTTCTTATTAAAACTCGCAAAACTCGTTTATTTCCACATACAATTTTTATTGCTGCGTAAATTTATGCGAAACCTTACTGCGATAGCAATCTATGATTAGAGTCATACGTGACGTGTGTTGCACGAGCGCTCGTGGTGATTCAATGACAGGATACACTGTATTTTTTAATTCGAGCGTGTTCACTGCGATTAAATGTATCAATGAGATCTGATGCAAAACTGCGGCGCCATCATTCGTTTGCAAGTCTCTGAATTATTATGCACATCGCATGATGAATTATCTTTACACTTTAATCCCCTATGTATCTTATATTACACACTTTGATATACTATTAAATATCAGCCTCTTTATAATTAAATGCCGCAATTGAATTGTAATTCCTATGAAATTAAATACATATAATTATTCTAAAAGTAATGTGTATCTCGAGAAAAAATTTATAAAATTAATTGCAAATTCTAATATCGTCAAGTTACTTTTATTTTCGCTCAAAATATTGTAAAAATACTCACAATTCCTTCTTGTAACATTTGCAACAAATATTCTATAATCGTATTGGATACATTTATATAGAAATTTTAATATTCAAATAGAGAAATATTTTTTAACGTTTTTTTAATAACACTTTTAGATTCCGTCAAAATATATAGAATCCGATTATGAACAAATGATTCGCTAAATATCAGATCGAATTAGTTAATCTTACAATTATCTCACGTTCTGAATCAAAGGTTAATAAGATGTCAAGTGATCATTCGATATGTAACGTAATCCATAGAAGCAGCCATCAAATACTGGCGTGCTTCTTCAAGCGTGAATATCCACGTAGGTAAACAAGGTTAATAAAATAAAGCTATAGGGAGATGCCATTATTATTATTACATGTAATTCACGTTGTAACAAAATTATGATATAATAAATACGATTAAGCAATTACCAAACGTGTCAATTATGACATGATAATTAATGATATATTTATTTGCCCACTTGCGAAAATAATCTTGAACCAATAAAAAATTTCATATAATTATATTCAGATAAATACTAATAAGTGGAATGCGATACGCCTTACGTTATATGATACATATGTTGCTCTCGGATTTTTCTCTAATAGTTAGCTTTCAAAAGCGAAATGTTTTTAAGATAATTCTTTAAATAATTTATAATTTATAATCTTTAAAATTGCGATGGATAAAAAAAGAGACGCGAAACACTCGTCATATTACGTTGCTACTATTTTAATAGATCACACATGTGTTTAACTTTAATATTTACCGTTGACTTTCATCAGACCGCAGAATACGAATGGAAGATTTTAAAACCGGCTTTAATATCTTGAACACCTTGTACAAATAGATGGCGACCCGAAATGAGCAATAACCCATCGACACAGCCTCGCTCATAAAACGTTTATCTCTCCATATTTAGTTGATGGTGTCACAGTTACGGCAAAACACCATGCCGATAATGATTACGTCATTGCGAAGCGCCAAAACTTTTACCTTTCCATTGCCTTTTCAACAAATTCTCGTCAAAAAGAAAAATTAATTTCTAAATCGAACGCGAACGAATCGCACGAAAATGAAGGAGATAATATCGAAATAAACTATATAATTCACAGAATATCGCAAAAACTAACAATACGTATTTTAATAATGGTTCGAGTGATGTTTTTAGATTACATCCATTAATTTTAAATAAAATATTGACGTATCATTTTCGGCATTTTGTTCCAATAATTTTTCTATTACACATGTTTGGCTAATTTTAAGTAAAAAAATTTAAATTTTTGCTAAAGATTATCTCATCAAAATTATTTTAAATATATTATCATTAAAATAAAATTATATACTTGATAATTTAATTCAAATTTATTTAAATTATAAAAAAAATCAACTTACTTATTTATACCTCTGAAGATTAATCTGCTAAATTGAAGTTATGAAAATTGAGTAAAAATTTATTTTTATTTTTTTCAATAAAAGCATTCGATATATCTCTCTTAATTTCATGTAAAATTTTAATAATTATATTTAATTTTTCTCTCAAGACAAATATATCCTACAGCAAAAGAGAAACGAAGAACACATGGGCCTTGAAATTTTGATCAAGTTGCAAAATTTGAAACGATTGATCGATCTTTCACAAGAAGTGAGCAAAAAAATCAAAATAAACGAAAGAAATCAAAAAGAAAAAAAAAAGAGATCAGGGAGGAAAGATGAAACGAGATGAAATCACGAGCGCGAAATAAATATCGGCGGCTTGCATAATTACAATGCGTCAGCCGGTGCGGCATGATTGTGCAGGGAAGGTAATGCAATGGAGTTGCACCAATAAGGCAAGATACGTGCCCTGGATGCAATAGAGACGGATGCGAAAACGCACATTGCTCGTTATGCGCCGCCGCGAAGATGCACCGACATCACAATAGAAACATAAAGTGATGTAATGTCTTATGTTTGCTTGCACTTCGTGTATTTAAAATGAAGATTGGAGAAGAAAAATTCGCAAAATAAGAAAAGAAATGATATGTTATAATTAATTGTAAGATAATAAGCAAAACTTGGATTTTTGATGAAGGAAAAAAAATATAATAATGAAGAAAATAAAAAAATTGAGATTTTTGAGCTGAAGAAAATAAAGAAAAATTGTAAGATACCGTGCATATGTTAAAAAAAAAATATAAAAATCGGTCAACAATCGTGTGTGAAGAAAACATTATTCCTTAAAGATTAATAGAAGCAACATATTGCAACAATTATTTTCCTCAGCAAAACTATTAAGTATTATAACCATTATCAAAAATTTAAACAGATTATATATAAATATGTTATTTTATTTGGCATGTGATAGCAACATTAAAAAGTCATTAATTATGTAGAGTCTCTAAAAAAATATTATATTAAAATCATTAGTCTTGAGAGATTTATATGTATTTTCAATTCTCAAATTATTTATAAATAATATTTTGTCATTATTAGTCGCTCGAGTTACTTTCACTTTTCAAGAAACAAATTATTGTTTAAAAATATGGATTACTCTCCCGATTAAGTATGATGAATCAAATTAGTCGGCATTTATGGATAAAATGTAGAAAAACACAAAGAAATATATATACGTATATGTATATCAAATTATAAAAAAAAAAAAGAAGAGCAATAAATAATTATTAATAGATAGAATATATTCAACACATAATTATTTATATACATCTAATTATTTTAAAATATTAAAAAATAATAATTAAAAATAATAATAAATTAATATTATTACCTTAAATGAATTAATTACTAAACAATTTGCTTCAGAGCGCTTTTGCATTTAAACAACTAATTTGACTCATCACAATTTTCTACGAAAATTGCATGAAGCTGAGATAAAAATAGTGTATTAAAATAAATAAAATTATAAAAATATATTTATAAAAATGTTTTTTTTAGTAAAATAATAAAATAAGCACTTTCACTATAAGTTTGCGCGCGCAACTCGTTAATTGTATAATTCTTGATAACTTTATTAAAGATATTTACCAGTTTCTCTCTCGCGAGGGATGTGTTGTCGCGAACAGTCGAGGAACGACTCGCACGAGCAACTTGTGCGAAGAGACTCGCACGCGCGTAAGCAAAGTGTCCGTTCACGCTCGTTCACGAACGACCTGTGGGCGTGCGTAGCGTTCTCGTGTACGTACACGCTGCGACGAATGAAACGCATTATTCGCAGTGCGTACTCCAGAGAGGACGGAGTCGCGCGTAAAACAATGTTCGTGCATGGATACACATTGTATAACATGTGGTATCCTCTCTTCAGGACTCACTTTACATAAACACGAATTACAGCACATCTGAATTCACTATTATCATTTATTTATTAATTTTCGCGGTATATATGAAATAAATCACGATTAAATTTTGTGTAATAAAATAATCAAAGGAAACAATGCTTGGCAAGATTTTTTGCGACACAAAATATCCTAAAAATCAGATTCAAGAAAAGTATAACTTCTCTATTAAGAGACTTTATTACTATATGTCATATAAATAATAAATGGGATATTATAAAAAAATGTATAATATTTATTAATGTCTTTCTTGATATCTGATTTAGTTTTTATCTGACCTAGAATATTATATAGATATCTATATTTTGTTTTGATCTCTATCAAATATTTATATATCTGACATCCATTTCACACATAGAAATGAATAATATATATCAAACAAGATGCTACCAAATAATATACAATTATAACAAGCATGCAATATATATAAAATAAAATGGCACACAGTTTTGTCAAAGACTCACTGATCTTTGTAGTCACTGATTTCACTGGGGAAGATGGTGGAATATCTGGTCTACGTGGCCTAGAGGAGCAAAGTCTTTCAATCTTTGAGGGTGGCCTTATTCCTGATGGCTTTGGCTCTGATGACTTTGTCTCTGATAACTTTGCTTCTGGCAGTTCTATCACTAACGGCTCTACTTCTGATAACTTTGCCTCTGATGGCTCCGACTTTGATCCTTCTATCTTTAATGGCTCTGCCTCTGATGGCTTTGCCTCTGATGACTCTGATTTTGACATACTTTATGTAATCACTGCACTACACTGAAACAATAATATTATACATTGTTAGTATAAAATATAACAATAAAATAAGGAGAAAATATAAGAAAATTATAGCAAAAAAATCAAATTAAAAAAAAAAATAAACAATATAAAAGGTTATACATTTAATATATAAGATAAATATAAAGAGTAAAATTTTATATAAAAACTATATTGAAATATAATTTTAAATAAATTCTAAATATATTAAGTAATATTTGATTGTATAACATAAAGAGAGAAAGGAAAAATAAAAGAAAGATGAATTGCAATAATAATGTTAATCTCAGTAAATAAGTAACAATGATATCTGCTACTAAAATATACAAATATTAATTAGAAAATATAAAAGTACATTAAATTGAAATAAATAAACAATTGAATATTATTATGACATCAAATCGTGTGTGAATAAAATCGAATTAAAATAACAAAAATACAAAAAAATCTTTAAGTTAAGAATTAAATCTTTAAAATTAACAATTAATCAATTAAACTTTGTAATGTCATGAAAAATACATTCTCGTCAGTTCTTGTATTTTTTCTTAGAAAAAGAAAAAAAAATTGCGCGGGTAATCACGAGTACTTGCGACTACACGCCAGTCACTCACGTGACACCATCAATTGGAAATGTGTTTCGTTGTCGTTATCACTCACGATGATAACGCGCAAATCATGCAAATAATTTCGTGCGACGATTAGTTTTAAAAGATCGAAGAAAAAAATCATATTTAGCGAGAGAAGGTTAACCTCAAAAGAACGATGCGCGGATTCACATTTACAAACGACAAGGGAATGGAGGGAAATGCGATCTCACCTGAACAAGATATTATTCGGGATGATTCAAAAGCAATAATTTCACATTTCACTCGCAAAATCGCAAAAATATTGCGATTTACGCGCACGACGTAAAGCTCCGTTTAACCACGACTCGCACAGAAAAAAGTGACAACTGCCGCAACGGCACTGCCACTGCCGTTGTAATCAGACATGCCAACATATGACGCGATGTGATAAAAATATCTCTCGATTGGATCAGATTCAAAAGATTCCATACCCCTGATTTCCCAAAAATTCCTCTATTATTATTAGAATTACTATAATCACTTTATCGCTATTATAATATTATTATTATAATCCTTATTAAAATCATGTGAATTTTACATTCCTTCGCCTCTTTCAAGATTAATAAATTTCACTAACACTTGACGATATTGTCACTAGTGATGTTTTGAGTCAATGTATTCATTATATGTTTTTCTCTACGTTAATTCGACCGTTTTATGATATTTCATATTTATTTACGTGAGGTTTAAGCGGGACACACACTTTTGCATAAGCGCACAACCATAAACATAAAGAAATTGATTGGTCCACAAACATATGTATGAGGAAATGAACCAATCAATTTCCTCATGCTTATGACTATGCGCTTATGCAAAAGTGTGTGTTCTCCGCTTTATATTACGGTGAGATTTTTATGCTCACATAAAATTGGCGCCAATTCGTTACGTTAAACCAAGATCAGTCAAATTCGTGTCTAATTTATCGTGATAAATGTACTATTTTTTGACTCAACTCTGTACTTTAAAGTGTCGTGGAATATTATTCACAATATTTATATAATAAGTAAAAGCCCTTTTATTAGAAATAATCACGAGAGAGATCATATAATGGTTCGACGAAAATCCGTACCAAGGTTAATAACCCTCAATATTTTCAGTACTTGTGAAGAAACTGTTTATGTTAATTGTTATGATTTTTGTTTAATGTTAGAACTCTCTTTATTTTTTTTTAATGTGATTATTTTTAATAACAATATAAACATAGCTCACAGATATTTCGTTATTTATATGTAGTAGTCTTATGGTTGTCGAAAATCTAATAATTCTTAAATCTTTATTAAATCTAATAATTTAATTTATTATTTATTAATCGTGCCATTGTTTATTAATTACTGAGGATTTCTATTACACCTAATCTTGGTTTATGAAATATAATTTATATTTCAGATCAATCGCCACACCTGAACCTGGGGAAACAGAAAGTAACAGAGTAAGTGGTATTGTTAAATCAGTTATATATACTCATATTTGTATATAAAAATTTGTTTAACGTTATTATAAATTGTTAACATGTCACTTAAATTATTGTCATATAATATTTACTTGTCATTGTTCAGACAAATGTAATAGTGAACAAACGCAAAAGAAAAAGTCGGGTACTGCAAGAGATCAAGCATCTAAGGAGGACTACGCACTTTCTCATACCTAAACTACCTTTTTCGCGATTAATTAGAGAAATTATGATTGATTTATTCCCCAGACAGGAAATTAATAGGTAAATAACATTATTTTTTGATTTTTTTTTTATATAATCACTAATTTTTTGTCAACTGTATGATTCCCTTAAGTTATCTCTTTTTTTCTTTTCTTTTTCTTTTTTCTTTTCTTTTTTTCTATTTTTTGAGGATGTAATTATTAACTACTAATGAAGAATGTTTTTAATCTTTTACTTGCACATACATTGAATGTTTCATGTAAAAATATATAATAAATTATAATGAATTTGAACACATACCTTTTGTAAATAAGATATTTTCACAGAATATGTGCTCCATCCTTCTACATAAACTCGATTGTGCATTACTAGTACTAGTACTATATCACAATATATATGTTTTTTTTACAGAATACACTTTATATTATTAAAAACTTTTTCATATAAAAAAAAATAGAATTTACGAAGACTAAGATATATTCATTTAAGGGAATCCATACAAAAGCTGGTAGATTTGAGATTGATGTGATTAGAACTAATTTACAGGATACAAGCTTCTGCCCTCGAAGCTTTACAAGAGGCAACAGAGATGTATATTGTACAATTCTTCGAGGATGCATTGCTGTTGGCATTGCATGCTAAACGGGTTACTCTTATGCGACACGATATGATTCTAATGCGCAGATTGAGAGGTCGCTCAGATATCATAAATAGATAGGAATCTCATTTGTAATTAAATTGATATTTTTGTATATTTTTTTAGATAAAAAGTATTTTTCATAATATAAATCTTTTCTTCTATTATCGATTAGAATGAATGATAGAAGAGTTTTCATGATTAAATCAAATTTGACAAAAGAAGAATTACATACTAATTATATAAAACTTTTCAAAGTTTTGACGATATTAACAGATGAAAATTTAGCTTTACGTTATTATATTATTATATATTTTATTCGAATGACATTTTGATTACAAAATATTTTAAAAAATATTAAAACTTGGAAACATAAATGATGAATAATGAGTGTTTATCATATTGACTAATGAAAAATATTGCGATATTTATAATCAGAATGTACCTATTATTATGTTAATAAAAAATAGACGTATGATATTTTTGATAAAGAAAAGAACAAATAAGAAAATTTTCTCATGCAATATTTCCTCGAGGCACATAGAAAGGGAGCTGGCGAGAAGCGATGTTGTTTCTAAATAAAATCTATTTTTGAAAAATATTCACATATTCATCTCGATAAAACTCGTAACTTTACGAAACTTTGGTAAAATATACAAGTTTACGATAATCAGGCGGATCTCTTAAGCTATGAATATCGAACTCATGCGAGTCTTCAAATGCGGAGTTCTCTAAAAGAAAAGAACAGTCTAGAAAAATACATTTTCATCCTTGTTCGAGGGCGTTCGCGCATCCTCCATTTCGGACTGTAATTCGACATCATCAGGCATCTTCAATTTCATCTGGGAAACTAGTCTTGATTTAGCTTCTTCGGTATTAGGCTTCTTTTCGTTCTCTTCTGAAACAGGAATGGTTTTATCCTCCTTCGGATTTGTCAACGAATAACTTATCTCACGTTGCGCTTTGTTTTGCTCCTCGCAGGATTCTTCCGCGCTGCTTCTCACGTCTTCATCCAGAATACTGTCCAAACTGCGTGACCTCAGTCTGGATCTGGGAAGCGGTAGTCTTAGATCGATCGCAGAGAAAACCGACATCTTCCGCTCTTGTTCTTGTTGGTGCAGCAATTCTAAAGAACGCGAACGCGTCGATGATGAAGGCGGTTGCTGTGGTGGCCTGCGAGACATTGCCGGACTGCCGCTGGCATTCCCCGAATGCGTGTGCATGAACTTGAGGCGTAGTGACGTGGATGGCAGGTCCATCAACCAACGGGACGGATTTGATTTTTTATTTTTTCTAGAATGCAAAAACATAACTCGTAAACTTAATTCTGCTACATTTTAATGGAATCTAAAATATTTTAGATTTTCTTCTGGACCTTTTGACTCATCAAAACCGATATATTAGAGCTACGATAAATTATCAGGGATAACTACATTCTCGGTATGGCTGTGAGCGGACCATCTAAGTCTCGTCCGCCCGTGGAATCTTTATCGCTGCTCTCGTTACTGTTCATCCACTGATAGTTAGGCGGCTGTCGTATGTTCGTGCTTGGTGTGCTCGGCCGGGTCACGTCCTTGGATGTCATGCGCGAAAGTCCAGTGGATTCAGATCTCACTGATATTTCGCCTCGCATAAATCTTCATGTTGCAAAAAATAAAAATCGAAAAGTTATTTTAACAGTTATCTATATCTCTCAAAGTTTAACTATATAAGCTGTTCATTGTAACTACTCATTTTAGAAAAAAGAATTGTCTTTTTTTTCTTATTTCAAGCTATGTCTTTTTAACTACAGATACAAAAAAGTTTTAAAATTATATAAAAGACTAGTCTTATGTTACCTTTCTAATTTATCTACGCAAGCGTCTTGATAGTCGTGAATCCAGCGGATACCGTTAAAGTAGTAAACCGCCCGCATGTCCTCGGGAAGTTCCTCAGGTTCCGGCCATTGAAAGTTATCAATGATAGGGATTATGTTACATTGCGATTGCAATGCGGCAACAATCTCCTGAAAAATAATCAAACATTATAAAATTTAACATGTAACATTTTAAAGTAATATTTAATTTAATATTTTTAGAGATAGAGAGATTTTTCCTTAAAAATATTTTTTGCAAGATACTATATATCTTTCTTTCTTATTTTTGATAAATTCTTTAAGAAACATATATTACTTAAAAAGTAGATTTATAAAAAAACTTATTCTTTTTATGTATATAATTCTTAGATTAATAAAATGAACAAATAAAAAATAAGCATAATATTTTTATTAAAATTTAATACAAATGAAAATTATAAAATCTATTCAGTCTTTTAAAAAAATCTCGCGGTAAAAAGAATAAACAAGATAACGAATATCAAGATTCACCCTGTGCACCCAATCCTTGCAATCTACGTCACGTATACATCTCTCCAAAGCCGAAGGAGTGAGCACGAGGAGGAAATATTTAGCCTGCCTGATACTCTGCAGCAGACTGTTATCGAATTTGCCAGCTTCGAGCCTCTCGATGTCGATGAACACCGAAAAACCGCGTAACTGCAAGTGTACCTTCAATAGACTCGCCAACTGCGAGCCATTCGATCTACGATAACTAATAAACACGTCGAGCGATTTGTCTGATGATTCATACTCGCATGAGCTGAATTGATTGTGCTGCATGTTCTTGATAGCGTCGAGGATTTTGATTCGGTGCATGCTCTTGGCGATGCCGCACTCGATCAGCAATTGATCCTCCCAGAGATTGCATATCGAATCCTTGTCTACGCCGGCGTTCAACATGCTGTAAGTATAGATGGAGAATTCTTGGCCTATTGATTGCAGAAAGCTATTTAGATTACCGGTGTCACGGCTGCTATAATCGGCTATCTTTTTCAGATTTTGCAACTCTCGAGCGAATCTATAGCGCATGATACCGTTCGTTAAGCCAATGTCCTCTCGTAGATTCTCTTCGGTTAACTGCAGTAACAGATCGCCGTCCACTCGGTTCTCCACAAAGTTTGAGGCAATCTCAGCAAAGCCGATCTGTTTCACCCACTCGCAGACGTCCTCGGTGGACCATAAAGGTACTTGTTGGCTGAGTTTATGTGGAATTTTCTCGCCGATCAATCTTAACGTCTGAGCCGCATACTTAGACGCGATCGCATTAGGACAGCTAGCGACTTCCTTCAATGGCTCAATCGCGCCGATCGTCCGGAATATTTCAATGTTGCTCTGTTGTTTCTTGATGTCTGCCTCCATGCAGAAGTGGAAAGCCGCCAGATTGCGGGCCTCTTCCCGCTTCGAGCGCAAGACCGGCACGAGCCTCTTCAGCCAGTTCTTACTCTGGCCATGAGCGTGCACAAGTTTCGATTTAGCAAACTTGTAATGTGAAGTGACAAACGGCTCGACAAGATCGAGAATGCCGGATTTGAGCACGGCCGCCTCGATCTCCTTGTTGGCAACTAATACAGCAATCGCAAGGCAAGCGTAGTATTTGATGTTATCGTCCTTGTGGAAGGCGAGTGGAAACAGCCACATCGGCACTTTACGCTTTATCATCTCCTCCTGATTCTCGGCGCCGCCGTATAGCGACAAATTCGCAAGCGCTCCTGCACAATGTCGCAGTGTTTTCACATCGTTCTGCCGGCATTCAAACAGCACTGCGTCCAGACCGCCCAGCCGAATCACATCGCTGCACGTGTCTTCGCTGTGCTTGAACAGGTGCTCGAGAATCCCAGTGCCAACGCGCGAATGATTTACCGAATTGGTATTCTTCGTGCACACGCATGCCACATTTACCACCTTTTCCAGGCCGTTCTCCACCACGTAAGCGCGATTCTCCGTGGTCAAACACTGCTCCAGTAGCCTCGCCGAGGAGAACTGTAGCTCGTGATCGTTTGTCACGCAGTTCGACATTAAGAGATCGAGACCGCCGCGCGTCCTCAGGGTATTGCATAGAGTGTAAACCAATTCGTGATCATGTATCGGCACCGCCCAGGCTTTCCGAATGATCTCGCTCACCTTATTCAGCAACTGCAGTGCCTTGCTGCAGCTACCGCTCTTGTTGCCATCGGTGATCGCCTTCAGTCGTCCCATGAAGCTATCAAGAAGTCTACAATACTTGGCAATCGCAAAATGCACATCCTGCGGATTCGACTTAGAACACAATAGATCGAGATCATCCAATGGCAGGGACAGTAGCTCGTCCTCAGCTATCGGCGATTGCATATCGTTCATTAAGTGATTAACCACATTCGCCGCGTTGATCATCGACTTAGATGCGCTCATACTTGTCTTGGACGCAATCGTGATGCTTGACTGCGAGCTTGACACCATGTGCTCCTTGGGGTTGAAGATGCCGGTCAATGCGACTGTCTGTCGTTGCTGCTGTGCCGCCATCGCTTTTTGCATCAAAAATATCATTCGTCGAAAATTAATTTTCGAGCCTTATCAAATACATTTCCATGAAAGTCTCGAGAAATATTATCAAGGATGTTGTTGAGTTTGATAAATATTAGGAGGGATGTGTTTTAAAATATTCTTTTAGATAATGTTCAGGTATTAACAAAGAATGCTAGCAGATGTTTAGCAAAGAATAGTGATGAAAAACGAAGCAACAGAGATATCAATAAAGATTGTTATTCCTCAGTATCATCAGATTCGGCAAGCATTTAAGAATTAGTTTTATTAATATCTTTTATTGAATGATATCATGAGAATATACCGTGATAAAATTTGTAATTGATGTTTATTCAAAAATTTTTGCTTAACCAGCAGTGCACTTTTTTTTATTTTTAAAATCTTAAGTAATTTTTTGTAATTATTAAGATTTTCTTTAGCTTCTCCTTATAATTATAATATTCGTGTTATTGATATTGATACATATTATGTATTCTATTTTGTCATGACTTAACACTCTTAGCGCATTTTCCTTCAATATAAACTCCCCTCCACTAATTATTTGCTAACTAAAGTTTAATACGATAAGAGTGACATATTCTGCAGCTACTTTATTTGTAATTATTTTATGTAAAGTATGAAAAAAAATTTATGATAAAGTGACAAAATCTTTTATATAAATCTTTTACCTTTTCAAGAGAGAACGAGTCGCTCTAGACCTATACCGTTGACACTGCCACTTGTTGTTCTCCTGATGCGACAGATCACCAGCTTTTCAAGGTGGTCCCTGTCCTTCTTGGTTCCTGCAAATAAAAACGCAATCGATATATTTATTCTAATATTTTTCATTATTCTATATTTTTCAAATTATTTGCTTTTTAGTTTTATTTCAATATATTTTTTTATTTTTGTTTCCCCGAAAAAAAAATCGTATCTCAAATTGTAATTGCAATTGATTAATTTCTATTATATATATATATATATATATATATATATATATATATATATATATATAATTCATATCTAATAAAATTAAATGTAAAATGATATTAAATTAAATGTTCAGTCTCTATAAAGATATATACACAGAAATATATCGTATCTCGTCCTTATCACACACACACACACACACACACACACACATTACTAGAATTTTTTTATATTTCGAAGAAGAGAAAAAATACTTTGATTCGAATAATTTTATAATGCTTAAGGCTCCTCGAGTCGCCCGCCATATTGAAATTGCGACAAAAACGAGAATAACACGCTGAGAATTCTTGCGTGCCATTTTTAAATAAAAATATATTTTGATGAAATAATACTATAAATCGTTTTAGCACACGTAAAATTGTAAAATTGTCCGAAAACTATGCTTTTCCCTTGACAATTAATAAAGTGCTGTAAAATGAATGTGATACGAAGCACCTATGCTTTTAGCATAATTTTCGGACGATTTTATAAATGTGCTAATGCAATCTATAATGTTGTTTTATCAAAATATCTTTTTATTTAAAAATGACACGCAAGAATTCTCAGTATTTCATTCTGCTTCTAAAATCACGATTCCAATATGGCCGACTACTCAGGAGCCTTATCGTAGCTAATAAATTCCTCATATAGATAAATATATGCCAATTATATTAAGTAGCATTAAATATCCGATCATATACAACAGTCGCGATGATATAATATGATAATATGATCGCGCGCGATTTACCTTTTCTATCGCACGTTTCTAAACAAAAATATCGATAATACAACGTACTTTTCTCCGCGGCACTTCGTCACACAATGATCCGCATTGTAATAAAAGTACATCGATCTTGTTCATCTCGAATGTTGATCTCTCTTCTCCTCTCCTTTCTTCACACTCTCTTGATGTATTTCTCCAAATATAATTCGAGTGTGTCGTCACGACCGCCAATCGCGCAACTTGTTAAGCTCAATTTATTACTACTCCGATCCTATTATATTCCACTTTGCTCCGTGATTCGTTCACGATAATGTCGCAAATAAATATATTATCGAAGGAGAAATGTGATATCGTTGCGAAAGGTTTGGCCGTCTCGATTGATGTAGTCTCATCTGCAGCTCGAAGAGCATTTATCGTTCATGATTGATGAGCATTTTCGTTCTGATAGAACGATAGAACAATTAATAACAATAGCAATTTTTATATTTTATTAAATTTAAACATTCTCAGTAATTCGAATACTAAAGTCGTCCTCGAAGCAACCGAGTACATTTATTACAGTTCTTGCGCGTATCTATTTTCTGATATCGAAACATACGATACGAGATTCATTTCACTTTTCATATGGAAATAAAATCGAAATGACATTTCTTTTTATTGAAGATAGAATTACGCATTACTCGAAATAAATATCTTTTATCACAGAAAATAATTCACACACATTTGGCGAATATTTATAAATTTAAAAAATCAATAATTGCCCATTACTTATCGTCAAATTAATTGTAAAAATTCCTTAGTAGGCAATCAACAGGTAAATAACATTATCTTTTTTTTTCATTTTTTTATGTAACCACTGATTTTTTGCTAACTATATATGCTTCTCTTAAGTTATCGCTTGTTTTCTTTTTTTATATTTTTTGAGGATATAATTATTTTAAGGATATTATTAATTAAAAACATTTTTAATCTTTTACATGCACATGCATTGAATGTTTCATGTATAAAATATGTAATAAATTATAATATATATAAATACATACCTTTTGTAAATAAGATATTTTCCCAGAATATGTGCTTTCCTTCTATATAAACGATTATATGCGTATAAAATACTATATCACAATCTATATATAGGCTTTTTTTAAAGAATACATTATATTATTAAAAACTTTTTCATATAAAAAAGATAGAATTTACGAAGGCTAACATATATTTGTTCAAGGGGATCCATACAACATCTGGTAGATTAAAGATTGATGTGATTAGAACTAATTTACAAAATATGAAAAATTTCTGCCCTCAAAACTTTACAACTGACAGCAGAGATGTACAACGCACAATTTTTCGAGAATACATTAGAATTATATCGTATCGCATAACCCGTTTAGCGTTGCACGCTAAACGGGTTATACGATACGATATAATTCTAATGCACAGACTGAGAGGCCACTCGGATATCATCAATAAATAAGAATCTTACTTGTAATTAAATTGATATTTTTATAAATTTTTTTAGCTAAAAAGTATTTCTTGTAATATAAATCTTTTTTTCCATGGAAAGAATAAATGATAGAAAAGTTTTCGTGATATTAAATCAAATTTGAATAATGATAAAAGAAGAATTATACATACTAATTATATAAAATTTTTTTAAATTTTGACGATATTGTTAACAGTTGAAAAATTAGTTTTACGTCATTATATTCATTTGAATGACATTTTGTTTGCAAAACATAAAAAAAAGATATTAATTGGAAACACGAATGATGAATAATGAATGTTTAAGAGTTATATTGACTAATGAAAAATATTGCGAAAATTAGAATCAGAATATACCTATTATTGTATTAATAAAACATCAACGTTTAATATTTTTGATAAAAAAAAAAAACGAATAAAAAAAATTCTCCATAAATGATTTTCTCATGCAATATTTCCTCGAGGCACTCAAAAAAGGAAGCTGAGGAGAAGCGATGTTGTTTCGCTAAATAAAATTTATTTTTGAGAAACATTCAAACATAATCGATAAAACTCGTAACTTTACGAAACTTTGGTAAAATATACAGTTTTACGATAATCAGGCGGATCTCTTAAGCTACGAATATCGAAGCGTCGACTCTCGATGAGAGCCGACTATCAGCGATTGGTACGATAAAAACAGTGTTAAATAATAAAATATCGCGCGACTCGAGGGACGGTTACGATTGTGTATCGGATGTTCGGTAATTAGCGTGTTTATTGCGCACAATGTATCTTACCGCAAGTTGATACCATTTTTTTCCTGGTGATGATATTCAGATGTGAATAATTCACAATCAATTGAAAACGTAGATATTTTAGAATAGGAAAGTAGGAATCGTATAAATTGATAAGTAAAGCTGTTTTCTTTAACCAATTTTAGATGAATTCTATTTTAATGGAATCTTAACTCGAAGTATAGCTACCAAGATATTTAAATTCGAAAATATTCTAAGAGCTGCACAAAAAAAGAAAAAACCAACGTGACATACATTCGATTAAATATTGATAAAGAAAAAATTCCTTTCTGTTTTGACTTCTCAAAGGTCTTCTCCGCTTTCAAGAAGGAATGTCGCTTGATCACGAACACTACTACCGAACACACCGTGCGTTTGTTTATAATGTTTCTGTTATTAGCTGCGACAAGAACAACCATAATTCGTGACCATGCGAGTCACACGCGTCTTTAAACGCAGAGTTCTCTAAAAGAAAAGAACTGTCTAGAAAAATAGTATTACAAATAACGATCTCGCCACCTTAGCTAAACGTTCTCGATGCGTTCGTTCGTTTCTAACATATACAATGTAATGTATCTGTATAATGTATACAATACAATTCAACGAGAGAAAAATACAATACAAAAGGGCACCTGGAAAAGCAGGCTAAATTCGCGTAAACATACGTATCCCGAATCTTGGGACTTCTATGAAGACACTTGTCGCATGTTTAGGCACAACATTTCGCTATATACTTTCATGCTGCCTGTCATTGTACACGATGCGGAATTCCGCACAAAATTCAGAATATATCTTCGCATCGCGAAAGTAAATACGCAAAGTTATTCAGTGCTGCGAAATTCAGAAATCGCCGCAATAGCAACCGCTGAAATTTTTCGCAAACAATGACTTGAAAGACACCGAAGACTCCCAAATAACGTTTAAAAGATATTTAAATAATTTCTTCGACTACACTTTCTTTAATAGAGTTTTTAAATGCGCCTTTTAATTTTTTAAACTAAATCTAAGATTTAGTGTATAATCCTAAAAATATCTAAAATACTTTTTAAGAAGCTCAAACTTCTTTTCGCGTTTTTGGATATCTAAATTTTTTTAAAAAGTTTTGAAGCTACCAACGAGACTTTCTGGAAACTTTTTCACTTTTTTAGATATTTAAAATTCGCGTGTGATTTTTTGATGATCAAAAACACTTATATTATTTTCATCTTTCAGACATCTTTCGTTTAGCGCGCTCTATTTTTAACTGGTTCAATCTGCGGAATTAAATAACAAGAAGTTTTTCTTCGCTTCACTTCTTCATAAACGACCGCACCTTGTTCACGCACTTGTCCATAAAGTTTCGCTTACGCTTAGGTTCTGCGCCTGTTGGCAATGACAATAGCGAGCCCGGGCCCTTCGCACGAGCCCTGGATCCGCTATATTCACTTGACGAGATGTTTCCATCAGAATCCAATCCCGCTCCACAGCTTCTCGATGCTTTCAGCAATATCGTCGATTTATCATCGTTGTAATCATCTTTCTCGTTACTTCGCGTCATCAGCCTCTCTTTTGCCGTTTCTCTAATTCTCTGTTTTTCTATCTGATGTTCTTGATTTTCAAAATTCTTGCTGGAACTTGTCGAAGACTGTTCTTCCGAACTGGAATATCGACTCGGCTTCGAAGGACGAGTTAACAAAATTTCTTTGTCGTTTTCATCCTTGTTCGAGGATATTCGCGCATTCTCCATTTCGAACTGGATGTCGACAGCGTCGGGCTTCGACTTTATCCGGGGAACCGGTCTTAGTTCATCCTTGGATTCAATACTTTCGGCATTAGGCTTCTTTTCGTTCTCTTTTGAAACAGGGATGATTTTATCCTCCTCCGGATTTGTCAGTGAATGACTTTTCTCATGCTGCGCTTTGTTTTGCTCATCGCAGGACTCCTCCGCGTCACTTTTCACGTCTTCATCCAGAAGACCGTCTAGACTGCGTGACCTCGGTCTGGGTCTGGGAAGCGGTGGTCTTTGAATGATTGCAGAGGAGACCGATATCTTCTGCTCTTGTTCCTGCTGGTCTAATAATTCCAACGAACGCGAACGCGTCGATGGCGAAGGCGGTTGCCGCGGCGGCCTACGAGGTATTGCTGAACTGCCACTGACATTCCCCGAATGCGCATGCAACTTGAAGCGTGGTGACGTGGGTGGCAGGCCCATCAACCAACGGGACGGACTTGACGATTTTTTAAGCCTAGAATGCAAAAATATAATCCGTAAATTTGCATTTCCTATGTATTTTATTTATTTATTTATATATATTTTTTAAATTCCTTCGATGTTAAATATAAGAAGAATTTTATATCTTCTCATATTATTATGTATTTTTAATTAGAATAAAATTCATCGCATTGCAACTAAATTTTAAATTTTAAATTATGTATTAATTTTGAATCTTTATTACCTTGTAAAAATCTGATATTAAATCTAAAAAAAAATAATATTTATGTTTTTTCCTAAAAACTTAATATTTTGAACTTGTTTCCAAATTTCCTTATATCAAACATCAAAGACTTATTTGACACAATTACATCATGCAATTGTACCATTTAGACTCCAATAATGGACATCTATACAGGACGGTGTCTATGTGTAGAAAATTTAAATTGTTATATTTATTATTATATATATATATATATATATATATATATATATATATATATATATTCTCAAAAATCTTCTTTTATTATAATAAATTTTAGTCAAGGAATCTATTATTCGAATCTATTATTAATCTATTATTCGACTACTCGAATCTGTTATTAATTTACATTAAGAATTCAATATAATTTAAATTTAATTATTTTTATAATTTTTTTATTTGTTATCTTTATTAATCAAAAAATAATTTAACCGAAAGAAAAAGATTTATTCCACACATAGACTGTGTAAACATTCAACACTTAATAAGATTTCACCTAAATCACCATTATAAACTATACAACAAGCACATATATGTAATAGGATAGAATTAAGATTACAATAGGATACAATTAAGATTGAAAATGCATGAAAGAGGCGAATAATTTAATGCAAAGATTTGGCAAAACAATGGGATGGTGACGGGTTGACACCATTTTAACACCAATAAAAAATTTATGTCGCTGACTGACCTAGTCGTGATTGCCATAGAGCGATTCGCAATCTTGGCTGCATAAAAACAGAAATTAGCGTTGCGTTAGTAGAGCTCGCCTCAAATCGTAAAATGATTTATTAACGACCAGTAAAAATCCAATAATTCAAATTATTAAAGACTTCTTTTTATTTATTATAATTAAATTGATTCTAGTTATTTAAACTTTAATTTCTTACTTAATTATACTTAATTTAAAATATTAAAAGTTATTTGGTTTACAATAATAATATAATTATATAATCTTCAGTTACGTAAACTTTCTTTCGTGACTCTCAATTACTTTTAATAATGCAAATTATTGATGAATTTTTAATTCGTAAGTAATAATAAGTAATAATACAGCCTGGCTTCATTAATGTCAAAGTCAAGGTTTGATTCTGCTACATTTTAATTTAAAATATTTGAGATTTTCTTCTGGACGTTTTGACTCATCAAACCCGATATATTAGAGCTATGATAAAATGAAATTATCAGAGATAACTACCTGCTCGGTATAGCTGTGGGCGGGCCATCTAGTCAGTCTCGCCCGCCCGTGGAATCTTTGTCGCTGCCCCTGCTCTCGTTACTATGCATCCGCTGATAATTAGGCGGCTGTCGTATATTCGTGCTACCCGGTGTGCTCGGCTGGGTCACGTCCTTGGGTGCCATGCTGCGCGGAATTCCGGCGGACTCAGATCTCATAGGTATTTCGCCTCGCATAAACCTTCACGTTGTGAGATGCAAAAATCAATAAGTTATTTTAATAGTTATATACATCCCTAAAAATTCAATTATCATTTTAGAAAATTGAGTTGTTTTTTTAACTTTAGATAAAAAAAAGTTTTAAGATTAGGTAAAAGACTAGTCTTATCTTACCTTTCTAATTTGTCTACGCAGGCGTCTTGATAGTCGTGAATCCAGCGGACACCGTTAAAGTGGCAGACTGCTCGCATGTCCTCGGGAAGTTCCTCAGGTTCCGGCCATTGAAAGTTATCAATGATAGGGATTATGTTACATTGCGACTGCAATGCAGCAACAATCTCCTAAAAAATAACCGAACATTATAAAATTTAATATATAATATTTCAAAGTAAATATTCAATTTAATATTTTTAGAAAGATTTTTTTCTCAAAAATATTTTTTACAAGATAATATATATCTTTCTTTCTTATTTTTTTATAAATTCTTTAAAAAAAACAGATGTTATTTAAAAATCAGATTTATAAAAAAATTTATTAATTTTTCTTATGTATATAACTTTTAGCTAAATAAAATGAACGAATGAAAAATAAGCGTATAGCATTTTTTATTAAAATTTAATACAAATGAAAATTATAAAATCTTTTAAGTTTTTTATACCTGTAAAAAAAAGAATGAATAAAATAATGAGTATCAGAACTCACCCTGTGAACCCAGTCCTTGCACTCTGTGTCTTGTATACACCTCTCCAAAGCCGATGGTGTGAGCACGAGAAGGAAGTGTTTAGCCTGCCTGATGCTCTGCAACAGATTGTTGTCGAACTTGCCCGCCTCGAGCCTCTCGACGTCGATGAATACCGAGAAGCCGCGCAACTGCAAGTGCACCTTCAATAGACTCGCCAGCTGCGAGCCATTCGATCTACGATAACTAACAAACACGTCGAGCGACTTGTCCGGTGATTCGTACTCGCACGAGCTGAATTGATTGTGCTGCATGTTCTTGATAGCATCGAGGATCCTGATTCGGTGAATGCTATTGGCGATGCCGCATTCGTTCAGCAACTGATCCTCCGAGAGATTGCGTATTGAATCCTTGTCTACGCCGGCGTTCAACATGCTGTACGTATAGATGGAGAATTCTTGGCCGATTGATTGCAGAAAGCTATTTAGATTACCGGTGTCGCGGCTGCTGTAGTCAGCCATCTTCTTCAGATTTTGCAGTTCTCGAGCGAATCTTCGGCGCATGATACCGTTCGTTAGGCCTATGTCCTCTCGTAGATTCTCTTCCGTCAACTGCAGTAACAGATCGCCGTCCACCCGACTCTCCACAAAGTTTGGGGCGACCTCAGCAAAACCGATCTGTTTCACCCATTCGCGGACGTCCTCGGTGGACCACAAAGGTACTTGCTGGCTGAGTTTATGTGGAATTTCCTCGCCAATCAATCTTAACGCCTGAGCCGCGTACTTGGACGCGATCGCGTTAGGACAGCTGGCGACTTTTTTCAGTGGCTCGATCGCGCCGATCGTCCGGAATATCTCGGTATTTCCCTGCTGTTTCTTGATCCCCGCCTCCATGCAGAAGTGGAAAGCCGCCAGATTGCGAGCTTCTTCCCGTTTCGAGCTCAAAACCGGCACGAGCCTCTCCAGCCAGTTTTTACTCTGGCCGTGGGCGTGCGCCAAGTTAGATTTGGCGAACTCGTAGGGGTTGTGTGATGTGACAAACGGCTCGACAAGGTCAAGGGTACCGGACTTGAGCACGGCCGCCTCGATCTCTTTATTAGCGACTAATACAGCAATCGCAAGACAGGCATAGTACTTGATGTTGTCGTCGTTGTGGAAAGCGAGTGGAAACAGCCACATCGGCACTTTACGTTTGATCATTGCCTCCTGATTCTCGGCGCCGCCGTACAGTGACAGATTCGCGAGCGCTCCCGCACAATGTCGCAGCGTTTCCACGTCGTTCTTTCGGCACTCAAACAGCACCGCGTCTAGACCGCCTAGCCGGATCACATCGCTACACGTGCCTTCGCTGTGCTTGAACAGGTGCTCGAGGATCCCAGTGCCAACGCGTGCGTGATCTACGGAATTGGCATTCTTCGTGCACACGCACGCCACGTTTACTACCTTCTCCAGGCCATTCTCCACCACGTGGGCGCGATTCTCCGTGGTCAGACATTGCTCCAGTAGCCTCGCCGACGAGAACTGCAGTTCGTGATCATTCGCTACACAGTTAGCCATTAAGAGGTCGAGACCACCGCGTGTCCTTAGGGTGTTGCATAGAGTGTAACCCAATTCGTGACCATGTGTCGGTACTGCCCAAGCTTTCCGAATGATCTCGTTCACCCTATTCAGCAATTGCGGTGCCTTGCTGCTGCTGCTGCTCTTGCTGCCGTCAGCGCTCGCCTTTAGTCGTTCCACGAAGCTGTCAAGTAAGCTACAGTATTTGGCGATCGCGCAGTCTACATCCTGCGGATTCGACTTAGAACACAATAGGTCGAGATCATCCAATGGCAGGGATAGTAGCTCGTCTTCGGCCGTTGGTGGTCGCATACCGTTCATCAGCTGATTAACAGCACTTGCCGCGTTGATCATCGACTTAGATGAGCTCACACCTGACTTGGACGCGATCGTGATGCTTGACTGTGAGCTTGATGCCATGTGCTTCTCGTGATTGAAGATGCCGGTCGATGTGACTGTCTGCCGTTGCTGCTGCGCCGCCATCGCTTTCTGCATCAAAAATATCATTCAATGAAAATTAATTTTCGAGTCATTTAAAAATCTTTGCTTCAGCCGCAATGCACGTTTCCTTTTTATTTTTAAAATCCTAATTCTTTGTGATGATCAAGATTTTCTTTCGCTTCTTCTTAATCATTCATGTTATTGATATTTATTGATACGGATTCTACTTCTCATGACTTAACACTCTTAGCGCATTTTCTCTCAGTATAAACTCCCATTCACTAATTGCTTGCTAATTAAATATACACACCATTATAGAGCTTACAAATTTTACAAATATTTTGTCATTATACATATAATAGATTTCAAATAATATTTTTAATAAATATTTTTACCAATAATTTAAATAATTCAAAATCAGTAATTATAATATTTTCAAATATCTTCCATAAGCGAGTATTTTAATATTTTGCAAATTACATATTTTATCAATAATATATAAATGCTATATATAGTCTCTTCTATAATTTTACAATTGATAATTCTATTTAAAAATATATTTTTTTTAAATTTTCTCGTTCAATTAAAGAATTTTAAATATGTATAATGATCACGAAATATTAATATCCAAAATTTACAGTCAACCAACCAATACACAATAATAAAAATCTCATAAAACATTTTTGCTCTTCTAAACTGTATAAATATCACAACATGGCGTTTGTTTACCATTCGCGAGTCGAGGCTGCACTTCCTTAACATCATCGCGTTTTCCTGGACGAATGCGGGTGTGGGTACGCTTCTCTATCGCGGTCGCTGTCGAATCACGCGAATTCACTTTTCGACTGAAGCCCGACTGCGAGCTCGCCGACGTTTAAATCACCGCCCGTTGTATCGCGGATGCAGAAATGCATTAAACGCCGACGCGATTCCGCGTGCCAAAACGCGACGCAGCCGCCGATCGCCTTCTCTATGGTCGTTAAGGATGACGATTTACAATTACTCGTGTGATGTTTTAGTATTTGGTGGTTCGCCAGAAGTGCGAGTGTATACCAAGAAAACTGCGCCTCGCGTTTTTCCTCGTGTTTTGCAAAACCGCGCATCATACTTTGTCGCGTCGTAATTCAATCAGTCGCAAGAAGAGTTTCACATAAGTAAAATCGTATTCAATAGTTACAAAATTAATATAATAATTGCAAAATATCAACTTATAATTTGCAATTTTATAAACTTCAAACAGTATCTTCGAAATATTACAAATAATTTAAATCACTAACTAATCATATTGAAATAATATATTTTCTTATTTATTTTATTTATTATTTAAGGAATATTTTATTTCACATATTTACTAAAGAATTTTTTAAGTTATTTTTTAAGTTTTAAATAAATTTTTAATTATTATTTTATATCAGTGTGTTTTATTTTTTATAATCTATTAATGATTGTAAAGATATATGAATGTTTATTTATAATTGTTATATATTTTATGTAAAACATGAAAAAAATGTATGATGACAAAATCTTTTATATAAATCTTTTACCTTTTCGGAAGTGAACGAATCACTCTGGAGCTTCATCGTAGACGCTGCCATGTTGTTGCTCTCCTGATGCGATAGATCGCCAGCTTTCAAGCTTCTCTGTTCCTACAAATAAAAAGTACACACAATCAATATTTATTCTATATTTTTCAATTCCAAATTATTTGTTCTTTAATTTTATTTTAATATAATTTTCTTTATTTTTATTTCCCCGAAGAAAATCGCGTCTCAAAATTCAGCGTTATCCTATACATACAAAAATAAAGCAACACCCTGTATAACATTCCGCGCGTTGCAAGGAATTAGCGGATATTATTGAAGGTTCACTTACAACGCACTTGCTAATTTGCAATAGCAGATAGACGATAGCATCTCATATTGAGTGAGTACAACTGTTGCACTGTACTCGAGGCGATGCGATTTTTTTCGGCGATCCGGCATGCAGCCACAACACGCACTTTGCGCGCAATAACGCATTATGAGATATGCATTTCTGTCATTTAAATCCTTCGTTCTATGGTTATTATCGCGATTGAATATAATATAAGAAATCAGGATATCACAAGAGCATAAAAAATTTAATTATAATACATATGTATATATTATAAAAAAGAAATAATTGTTAAAAATATCATTTCAATGTTTTATTTTTCCTGGACCTTTTATTTTTTATTACGCTTAATTTGAAAATCAAATAATATTATCATATTACAATATTAATATAATGTTTTTAATTGCAATTGATTAATTTCTGTTATATATATATATATATATATATATATATATATATATATATATATATGAAAGTTCATATCTAAAATTAAATGTAAAATAATATTAAATGTTCAGTCTATAAAGATATAAACACAGAAACACGTATCTCGTTCTTCTTATCGTTATCGATATTTTTTCACATATCGGAGAAGAGAGAAAATACTTTGATCCGAATAATTATAATGCTAAGTTGTAGCTAATAAATTTCTGATATAGATAAATGCCAAGCATCCGATTATATCATGTAGCATTAAATACTATATGATCGCGCACGATGTACCTTTCTTATCGTTATCGCCACGTTTCTAAACAAATATCAACAATGGTACTTTTCTCCGCGGCACTTCGCCATACAATGATCCGCATTGTGGAAAGTGCGTCGATCTCGTTCGTCTCGAATGTCGATTTCCCTCCTCCTCTCCTTTTCTCAGACTCTCTTGACGTATTTCTCTAAATATAATTCGAACGTGTCGTCACGGCCGCCAATTGTGCGACTTATTAAACTCGATCCGCTACTACTCCGAGCCTATTATATTCCACTTTGCTCCGCGATTCTTGACGTACACGATAATGTCGCAAATAAATATATCACCGAAGGAAAAGATATGTGATATCGTCGCGAAAGGCTTGTCCGTCTCAGTCGATGCAGTCTCTGCAGATCGAAGTGCATTCATCATTTCGTTCTGACAGATAACAATCGCAATTTTTATTCATTTCATTAAATTTAAACATTCTCAGTAATTCGAATATTAAAGTTATCCTTAAAGTAACCGAGTGCATTTATACAATTTTTATGCGATATCTATTTTCTGATATCGAAGAATATGAGATTATTTCTTTTTATATATTTAATATCTTTAATAAAAAATATTATAAAATATTTTGTATGTATGTGTGTATTTTATAATAATTTAATCTTGCGTGAAAAGTTTTCTCGCCGACTTTCGACTTTTCGTTTACAAGAGTGATTGAATATTCAGTCACACGAGGCTAGCTTTGTTTTATTCTTAGGTCGCGTGTGATATTTTGAAAATTCTCGGCGTAAACAAATTTTCAATTTTAAACATGTGGCTTTTCGAACATGATGGGAATATTTTCAACGATCACCGGATATTTCCAAAGGCATTTACGTCACACCAATGTTGTTCTGTACAATTTCTCAAAATGTTAGACCAGCTTCAAAACTAACGAGAGATGTCGATCGGTTCATTACGATTCAGTAATTTACCGAAGAAACTACCGGACGAGATGAAAAGAATACAAATCAAAATTTTCCCGCACTCACCGTTCGCGAGCGTTCGAATTGTTTTCGATGCAATAATCCACGATGTATCGGCCACGGTGCACTCATATTTTAATTGAGATTCACATCACTTTTTTAATATAAAAATAAAATCGAATAAAAGACAATTTTTTTTTTTTAATTAAAGACAAACATTACACGAAATAAATATCTTTTATTTATGAATTAAAAAAAATCAATAATCCCATTATTTATCGTTAAACTAATTGTAAAACGTAAAGAATATGAAAGCAATAAATCACTCTAGTCGCGAACGTAATGGCAGCGCGGCACAAACTAATCTGAACCGCGTTTACTCTATTCACTACCCCGCGAGAGAGTTTAATTTCGTTACGCCCACCGTATGTACGCTACCACGAAGCGGAGAGAGAGAGAGAGAGAGAGAGAGAGAGAGAGAGATAGAGAGAAATGCAATTCGCACGTCGATCGCGTAATAGGTGCGGCTTTTTAATAGCGGTCTCTCCACGTTGCATCGTGTCGCTGCTATATTTCGCGACTAGTCTAAAAATAGTCCACGGGCAGATCACTCTCTCGAATGACTCGTCGTTCGTCTCGATTTCGTGCTCTCCGGACGCATGACATTAAACACTGACAGACGAAGCATCATTCGCTCCCTCCTGTATCTACACTCTATCACGTTATCACGTTAATGATTTATATATGAACGTTGACGGGATCATAACAGACTCACAACTAGAGTAATATTAACCCTCCTCCCCCCCTCTCCCATAGACAAATTTCTTCGTTGATCCAATTTACACGTTTTCCTTATAATAATTATATTGTGCACGATTATAATAATAATATAATAATTAATGTTTCGATTAATTAAAGAGGCAATGACATCACGTTGTTTAAAAAGTTATAAAAAGCAGCTTTCCGTGATATAAGACGACTTTGTTAAAAAAAAAAAATTATCTTCGCAGTCTCATAAACTCGATATCAGAGAGAAACTTGCGCAAAGTGGAAAAAAAATTGTAATCTTGCGGTGGTTTCCGTAAAGATTTTGCAGAACGTTTATCAAATTTTCGTAGAGCTCTTATCACCGTGATTCGATAACGGTTCTTGTTCCTCGGAGAAAAACCGTCGCGTGTCTCTGACGACGCTCGTGTCCCTGAAACCGCGACGTCGCCGTCAGCTGGTAATTTAACTGCCGAGAATACTTGCTCTATTTACGGTTGGCTGAGATATCGGTGACACCTAGTAGTATTCATAATCGTCATCGTCGTCATCTCCTGGCACGTCTTCCAACTTCTCACCGAAATCTGAACGGTGATGTCATACCGAGCCGGCGTTGAATGAACAACAAATGAAATGACAATTCAGATGTCGGCGACAAAACGCGCGATCTTAACAATCGCTTATCAGAGTGTGGATCGTGTTTCGAGGCAAAATTTGCAATATTTAAGAATACCGTTCAAATTCAAATTTTAATTAAAAAACGCGTGAAGCTGTCAGATTGATGCGCGAAAACAATAACAGAGATTCTTTTATTCTTTTGATTCGTGAAACAAAAATTGTTTCGTAATTTTACAATTACATAACAAGAAAGAATAATGTAGAGCATTGTCCTTTGCAGTTTTGCAACCTCCTTTCAGTTCGACTAAAGAGACGTTTGATTTACTAGTTAGGATTGTCGTACCATTTGCGAAGTGTTAGTCAGGATTCGAGTACGAGAAAGCGGGACCATCGTGTCGCTGTGGGACCGCGGACCCGGGAAAAGGCCCCGCGTCAGCCTTGACAGTTGTTGTCCCATGCAGGGTCGACATGCAACCAACGAATCGACCGTTCAGCGATTGACCGAACGACCGTCAACAAGCAGCGTCGCGAACAAACTGCTTCTCCGCAGGGGTTGCGAATTATCGACCCGTCGCGCTTTACTTTCGCACTCGGCCATACCCGTGACTACCACCCGTTTGCCATGGAAACGAGGGTGATGTCTTCGCAAAAGTAGGAAAGCAAGAAAGTAGAAGAAGTGGACACTATTTAAATCAACCTTGGCAAAAAGTTATTAGAATTCTCTATGCTAGAAAAAAATATTTTTCAACATCTTCCTTTCGGTTCTTTTTAATTGAAAAAAAAAAAAAAAAAATTATTTTCCAATAACCAAAAAAAATTATTTTTAATATTTTAATGGTCTTCAATATTAAGAACATTTTCTTTTATCTATTAATAATTATATAATTTATAATAAATAAAATAAAAAACTTTGAATTTATTTTGAAATGTAACTTAATTAAAATTTTTAATTAAATAAATATTACAAAACATTTATTGTTTTTACTGTTCTTATCTAAATATTAAATTACTGTTTTAAATCAATAGACTGTATATAAATTTTATAAAAGATTATAAGATCAATATTAATTAGGTATTGATGTGTAGCATAATGCTATAGATATAAATACGTAGAGAAAGAAGCATATATTTTTGTAAAAATCTAAGTTAGATTTCTGTATTAAATAAATTCTCTTGTAGACTATTCAAAAGATAATAATAAATATGAAAAAAAAAATGTTTTAACTATTAAATGGTATTTTATATCAATGAGAGATATAGATCTACTCCAACAATATCCCAACGATGAGACAGTATTGAAGGCATTGTTCTTTAAGTTAAATCTGGCGACATCTCTTGGAAAAGCTTCCAAGTCGCGAATAGTACACAGATAAGTACAATGGAATGTTCAATCAAATGTACAATCAAATGCGTATATAGAGTATTCTATTTTAATTCGTTATGCGCGTAATCAAATTCGACGCTCATGAGGCACATTCAGCTATCATTGATTCGAGATTTCGCGTGTTTTCGGATTGAAAAAAAAAAAATAATAATTTGCGTCAAAATTGCATCGCGTTGAGAACAAGTTCGTACGTTGAATGTCGCAAGGCCGACACGTGGGGTCAAGGATAACACGATTGTAAAAAAATGGAAAAAGAAAATAAGGACCGAACACACCCACGGACGAAATGGCACGCAACCGTTCGCGTTTTTCGATACGAGCACGCACTTCTTCTCGTCTTTTCCAGGAAAGACGATGATTTATCTTCCTTCCGAGCTAATCGAGCTTTTTTGTTGCCAGTTGAATCTACCTACGCGACTCACGCGAAGACGCTATCAACGCACATGTTTGTGAAATTAATTATTCTTCTTTTTTGTGACTATATCGTATGATTATATTGCAGAATTTGATATTTTAAAGATTAAATGTTATTAGAAAAAGATTAATTGTTTGTTATTACAATAATGTAGAATATAGATTCAAATAATGGGAAATATTTATTTTAAAGACTTAATTATTTTACGTTGAAGTAAAAATAAGATAGAAAACGTGCGCTTATGTAATTTTTTTTTTAAATTTCAATATTTTTTTGTTAATAAAATTATAATGACTTAAAGTGTATCTAAAGCGTGTTATATTTTATAAAAATATCGTTATATATTTTTATCTAATTGTTATAAATTTTAAAAAATTTATATTAGATTATGTATATTTTATATATAAAATTAATAATTTGATAGCAATTTTATATCTTTTCTCATAAATTCTTTTCTACTTTTTATTCATAGAGAGAAAAAATGGATAACACGATGAATCGCACGTCGAACTTGCGAAAGTTCGCAATGGCTTGATTCTACCGGGTGACCCGGATCGCGTTGACGGAGCTTGCGTTTCGTGATTATTTACACGCCTGGCGGCGTGTCGTAATCTATATTTAGACGAATTCAGCTAGGTCGGCTACTATGTGGCTTTTGAGTCAGCAGCATGCGCATTTTTGAACGCAAGCCAAACCGATTTCTCGTGTCGAACGACACGGCGTCTCACGATTACACGAGAGTATCCGCGAACTGACCGCTTGTCACGATGTTCGCTTGTATCTCGCGGCGCTTTTTGCGAAATCATCGCCTTGGCTGATAGTCAAGGTCGAGATTGCGGTCGCTATCAGATACACGTACGTAGGCACGAAAAAGAGCAGCTTTATGATTAACACGTTATTTTAAAAAAATACAAAATTTCTGCACTTCGGACAATCCGATTTACGTAATTGTTATGTGGTATTTACTTTCTTATCACTGTATTCAAGACTATATTTAATGTAATCGATCGGATATATTAAATTATTCACGAGATGATATATTTTTTTTTTAAATTCTTTATACTTTTTTATACATATATATAAATGATCTAATACTAAAATATTAAAAGCGCAATTAAAATGTTTAACTGAAACTCTTTCCTATCTCAAAAAGATATCGAATAAAATATTATTATCAAAGTTACACAATTAGAAATGTATTCAAGTTCATTCCGTTTCAACGGAAAATATATTAAGATTTCAATTAAATCGATTAAATTCCATATTCAAATTTCATCAATTTTAATTTCGTCGCAGTTTAACATGTTTAACATTAAATTTTAATTAAATTTTAGATAAACATTTTTATAAATTCAGATAAAAAAACATTCGTTAAAAATTAATTTGATTTTTTTCGCAAATCATGAGAATAAATATCGAAAAATCTTATTCGCGCAGTGCGTAGTGCGCATTTCATCGTGTGCAACGCGACGGGACAAGCACACACACACACACACACACACACACACACACACACACACACACACACACACACACACACACACACACACACACACACACACACACGTGTTGAGGAAAACGGAACGCACGCGCGTGTCAACGACCCCCGCAACAGCGCCTTATCCACGCTAGGTTTCCGTGCCAAATTATTCGCCACGCGCGACCGCACCCACGGAGTCTTCCTCTCGGTCCTTTTGTCGCTTAAACGAGAAAGGTCAGGCTCAGAGAGAGCGAGAGCGACGGACGCCGAGAAAACCTTGAAAGAGTCTCCTTTGTATCCCACCTACGATTTTTCATTCAGGTCACCACATTGTATATGAACGCGCTCGAACCTCTCTTTGTGAGCCTCTTTAATTTTAAGAGGCATTAAAATACGCAACTCTCTCGAATGATTCTAACCGTGTTTGTATCTATTTCACGCCAGACAGGAAATAATAAGAGTACAAAGAGTTTTAATTGTATGCATTTCTGACTCTTTCGATTTGTTCGCAAATATTTTTATTTTAATGTTTATATCGATTCGTGTTTTTTGTTTTATTAATTGATTTTTTATTTTATTTATCTATTGTATTTCTATTTATTGTCATATCTTCCGCACGCATTTGTTCTTTGTCTTTTATTTCATATATAAATGCAATTGTCATAATTTCTTTATCAAAAGCATTACGCGCCGATTTCTCGCAATCATTGTTCACTTTCGCATCTTTTTATTTATTCAAAATAAATTACACTTACCCTCGCGGCAGCGACGCTTTTCTCTGCCGAGACGCCGTCGAGCTCGACGCGCGCCCTCGCCGCCGTCGCGGCGCTTTGCTCCTTGTACGAGACATCGCCGGCTTGCAGGGCTCTCATCTCGGCGCTGTTTGCCGTTGCCTTTTCGGCGCTAAATCCATCCGTGACGACCTAATAGAAACAGATCGACGATTAAAAAAACAAATCTGTAATGCTTCATGTGCAAATTAAATCGCGACCCCCTTTCGGAGATGGACTTGCAGTCCTTGACCTAAACTACTTGGAGGAAGCCGCACCTCAGTCATTAAACATCCGCTCTAAGCATTATCAGTGATGTTCGTATCAAACGCATGTTTCACTCGACAAATCCGAACTGAATCATCCGCACAATTCTTATCAAATATATATTTTTAGGGAACATGCGAAGACTCGCCGAATAGCTCGACGAGTCCACGTATTGATAGCGTGCGCGAGATCAACTCTTATTTTTAATATTATGAGACTCGCTGCCTCGCTTTATTGATAAATGTACATAATTCTGGGCTTTATTCTAATTTATTATTTCTTTCTGCATATTTTATTATTATTTTACAGCTCTTGTTTTTTAATCAAATATCTAATCAAAATCTAGATGAAACCCCCCATAAATCTTGTTCTCAAGATCATTTCTGATTAATACAAGTCGCAGTTTTTAATTTCCGTTTATAGTTAACGTAACAATTTTTTCAACATAGTTTTACTATTGTATTTAACTGTTATTTATTTAATAATTATTTTTTGATTAATAACAAATATAAAAACAAGTTTAATTGTAAATAAGAAGTATAAGACACTGATAATTTTTTATATATTAAAGAAATAATCAAAAGATAATATGAGAAAAAGAGACATCGCTCACTTTTGTTTTAGAGGCGCTGGTCATCTTTTTCTGTTCGAATTTCATAGTTTCCTGGCCGGCAGGTAGATTTGCCATATTAGGTATATTGATCGGTGGACTCATGCCGTGATGAAGATTGTTCAGAGAATTTAGGGAACTCAGCTGGGACGGAGAACCGCCCGCCAATGTGACAGCGTCACTGACAGGTGGCGGCGTGTCCGGATCCGGAAAAGTCACTAACGGTTCTGAGAGATTGGTCTCTTCTGATCCATTGCCATCTCTGAAAAATTAATATAAAAAAGGATTCGTAATAATATTGAATTCTTTGTTAGCTTATATATTCTTTGTTATATTTTTATTCGATAATCATACAGAAAATAATTATATGATTGACATTTAAAAATAAATTTATAAATCGAGAAGAGTTTTTTTTTAAGAAAAATGTGCAAAACAAAAATTAAGGCAATATATTATATATGGAAAAATTAGTTTTTTTCTGAAAATGAAAAATTAATATTATAAATAAAATTCATCTCAAGTAACTTTATTTTACTTAATTCTCGATGTTTTCAAGTAAAAGCGCCTCTTTTTCGTTTGCGTATCATTGATAATAAATAAACTACAATTTACCGGGAACAATAATGTGTTTAAACGTAATATATTACTATTGATTGGTAGAATACACAGTGAGCAGACAAAACATTTTTAGACTATTTTTATGCAGATTCGTAAATTTGTATACAATGTTCTTTATTTATCTTTCGCTACGTGATATAATCGCAACGAAAGGTTATCTCGCATTTCAAAGTATTTAAAATGACACGTGAGCAATGCGTTAAAAATAATCCAACCGTCTCGAAAATAACACGCAAATCAGAATTATACATATACAAATATTCACCGTTGACGCGTTTTAGAGCTTTCAGTTGCGAAAGTTTTAGTTATGAAACTTAAACGCGTGTCTGAATCTTTAGTCGTCGAAGAAAATGAATCACTGAACTTTTAGTAACCAGAAAGATTGAAGGCGAGAAACTTCTGATATTTTAACGTAAGATGAAGTCAACTATTTCTCGAATTACTTACTGTCAGTTAAAACCTTTAAATTTTTATTTATTGCGCGTTAGATCGACAATTTTTAGTAACCGAATATTTGAACATGTAATTTTTTTCTTAATTTTATATAATAAAAGTCTTATTTTATTCAATATTTAACTAACAAAATATTATAAAAAAGCTAACTATTGTAAAATCAAATATCGAAAGAATAGTCCATAATATTTAGGCATTTAATTTAAAAAACATATAATAGTATATATAATTGTATTTAAATAGTAGACAAATTTTGAAAATAGAGCGGGGGCTAAATGAGAAATAGTCCAAAACATATTATGACGATGAATATTAGATTCGTCACGTACTGGCAAACTCGAAAATGTTCTAAAATTATCAATTACCTGTATGAGGAAAGCACAAAATCAGATATCATTTTCGCAAAACAGTCAACATAACACATGTATTCTTTAAACACTGGTTCAAAATATCTCTATCAAATATTATTTCAAAAGATTAAATTTCTTCTCGACAATTCGAAGAGTGACTTCAATCTATAATATAAAATTAGACCTAATTTCGAGGATTGTTGATCGATTTGAGAATGAACCAACCTGTCCACGAGGTTCTCCATACTGCTGCGCAGCCGTTGCGAAAAATTGGTCGAGATGTTCTTCATCTCCGAGATGCCGCGCTTGAGTTCCGTCAGATCGCTCTTCATGGAGCTCGCCTTCATCTCACTCGACGAGGACGAGGTGAGGATCCTCTGCGAGGACTTGGCCACCCTGCTGCTGCTACTACTAGTGGTACTTGTGCTGCTACTCTGGCGCTGGCTCTGGTTTGTCGTCAGCATCTGTCGAGTCAAAAGCCGTTTTCGTTCTATTTAAGATCCGCGTAAGATGACTCATTCGTTTCGCCCCTCTTTTTCATCTTTTATCTCAATATCTCTTTTACTTTTCATTTTAAATTTATAATAATATGCAATTTATTTACTAAGATGCTGAATTTTTCGATCAATCTAATATAAAAATAATAAATATAATTATGATACTCACGCATCTCTTTCTCTTCTTTTAACTTCCATTTAAAAAATAAATATACTTGCACTAAATATAATATTAAAATATGTATTATTTTAACATAATAAATATACAAAAATCAATCTTTTTATATATTTTTATGGCCTATTTTTATAACTTTGCCATTTTTCTGCTATATTTTAAATAAAGATTACTAGCTAAAAAATTCTTCTAAAAAAAGTCTATTAATATAAACTTATTTCAAAATTCTTCCGCATGCAATATTTTATTTTCAATTCCATTCGACAACATTAATAAGTCTTTTGTACAAATCCAATGTTTTGCATTAGAAGTTAAATTGTTCCGTAGAAATTGAAATAATATTTCAAAAAAACAATTCTTTGAGAAAAGTTCAAAAGGAAAAATGTAAACAGTATTTGCGCATATAAGAGTAATACCATAGCTGGCGGTCGGCCAACAGTCATTACGAGGCGCGAGATAACTCAGCTAAGGCAACTGAAGACGAAAAGGGCCCAGTAAATTTAGAAAGAGGCAATGTTCTCTCGAAAGCGAGAAAATGTCAAGAGAAGGAACCTTGAAACGCGACATCAAGGTTCAGGGAGATTGAGAGGAATTAATTTCTAATAGAAAAAAATGCACGTGGGCGGCCATATTGCGTAAATACCTATGATCATTCGAGCGATCGTGATTTCTGAGTACACGATAATCGGCAAAGATAAATCTACAAATGATTTCGCTCGTAAAACGGAGCTATTTTTCGACGTTGAACCGCAACATCAAAGTTTCCAGCGTCAACACAAATGACGCTGGATTCGATTCGCGAGATTTCGAGATTTATTTGCATACGATATTTAGTAAAAAAAATAGTGCTGTTTTTGCGAAGTAAGATATTAATTTGTCGATTGGAATTGAATATTAAAGTAATTGTTTATTAATAGCGATATAATAATATTAAATATTCTCTGAAAATTTTGGAAATTTAAAAAGTAAAACAATAATTTAAATAACGAATAAAAACTGAAAGTTGTCAGTTGGACGAATCGATTGACTTGAACGAGCGATGACGGCGATTATTATTTTTGGCGCTTTTAGCAGATTGTCGCGATAGAATCATAATCGATGAATAATTCGAAATTTCCTTGTACACTTTCAGGAAATTTGTCTCAGGTGTGGGCGTCGAAGAAAGACGGCGCGACGCTTTGACAGCGGTTTCTAGTTAACGCGGAGATTAAAGGCCGCGTAATTCTCGCGCGTTGAATTAGAAGAAATAGTCGCGAAAAAGCCAACGATCACGTTTCCCCGAAACAGCGAGGCCAAATAAATATTGCAGCACGACGCAACTCGTTTCTGCTAAATACGCACAAAGATGTGCAAAGTGTGCAGAAGAGTGCAAATTTAGATCCTCGATTTACATCCAATTCCAAAAAAATGCGCGTGAAAAAATTCCATTTGGTTTTTTTTTCCCTTTCAAATACATGACTTAATATAATTTAATAACTTGTGTGTATGTGTGATTGGATTTAATAAAAGAAATATATTCTAAAAGTGCAAGGGTGATTAACAATTTAGATTTAATTTGACAAATTTACGATTAAAGCATATGTCTATAATTTCTTTCCTTTATCTCTTTCTTTCTTTCTTCTGTCGCGAATTTTTTTTTATTTATAAAAAAAAGACCATCTTTAAAAATTTAAAGTTTACACAGATGTCACAGTGAATTTTCAAAAACATTTCAATAAAAGTCATATCTCTCGCACACGTCAATTAGCAGAAAATATTCGAAACGTAGACGATTCTTGCAAAAATATGCAAGCGAGTGACGGTATCACTTCTTCCTTCTAAAAAATCGCGACAGCGTCTCGAAATGAAGTATGAGCAAATATTTGAGAAACAAGTAAAGAAGAAAAGGAAAAGCAAGAAATCATCACCTGCGACGACGTGGTGGTGACCTGCGGATGATGGGTGACGTGATGCGTCCTGCCGGTCACCAGATTGTTCTTCTTTTGGAAGTTCTCCATGACAGTATGCATGTCCCCGTTCTCGCTTCCGTCCACTGGAAACTCCGACATCTGCAACAAGCGTATCGGCATCGTTAACGAAACAGCGTATACCCGAATAATCAAAACATTTGTGTGTATATATTTATTAATAAAATATTTGCAAGAAAATAAAAATGAAATAATATATAATAATAAATAAAAAAATAAAAAAAATATATATACAAACAAATGTGTGCACGCGCGTTTTAATTGCGCGCTAATTAAACTGAAGCTGCATCTCGTCGACTGCAAGAGACTAATAATAAATCCTGAGAAGCGATTGGCAGCGCGACTTTGGCAAGACTCGAGGCAAAAGGTTGATCGTATTGACCGGAACTACAAAACTATGCGTTGCAAGCATGAAACTATGCGTTTACTTAAACGAACGAAATATGCAAAACGAGCTCCCACACGTTTATTAATAAAAAATCCGAGAAACGCACGATCGAACCCGGATCTGTCCGAACACCGATATCCTCTCTTAAGGTGATCAAGCTTTCTAGTATCTCGCGTAGTGCGATTCCCATTCCCAGTCTCTATACCAGCGGGATATCAAGCTTGGTGGTGGAAATGCTATCGGATGTGCTCGAGGCCGCTCGAGGTCGACGTAATGGATGTTCGATTAAACTCGTCCGATAATTGTGTAATAGCTTGTACGCAACATGTCTCGGACGCGATTCTAGAATGATCTCTCATTAGTGAGTTCCTCCGTGAATAATTAACATATAAAAATAAGATATATATTATAAAATTAACATATAAAAATAAAATATATATTAATATGCGTATAAAAATAGTGTATGAAATACACTAAACTTTTTTATTTTCTTCTTCAGAATTAAATGTCCGTGTAATCTTAGGACATTCTGTATAAATTGAAGGAGATAAAATCAATAAAAAAAAGATGTAGATTTCAAGATTCACCTCGAAACATTCAAAAACATTTTTTGCACAAAATACTTACACTCTGTTGTTGCATTATTTACACGCAATTATGCATTACATAAGTAAAATTTTACGATGTAAATAATGCAAGCGTCAAAACACTGATATTACAAATTTTTTTATATTTTTATAATATATGATAATTCAAAGAAAATAAACTTCACCCGAAAAAAATGATATATTAATTAGATGTAAATATGTATAATTAATTATGAAAAGGTCTGATAACGTATAATTTTATATGATCATATAAAATTATAAGCATTATCAGACTTTCATAACTAATTATGTATATTTACATCTGATCATATTATACTGTTTTTTGTCGGACGTCCAAATGTGGTGCGATTTGCAGATATATATATATACTTAACAATATTATATTGCCTTAAATTCAACAATTATTACTCAATAATTGCCATTTTAATTATTTATGATCAACACATAATAATGTGTAATTAGTCAAGCACGCCAAAATACATCATAATGTACGTACTACAATATTGTTTCGTCGCGTTTAAACTCGTTTCGCGACTCGAATACAGTAACTATATAATCGGGACAAGTGCAACTATCGCGAGACGTGCGTGGATGGGCGATACGTTACATTCCATGCATGCACTCTTTCGATAATTCCGCGGGATTTGCATAGGCGTGGGCGCGTGCAATACGCATGTGTACGCGAGAGGCGCAATATCCGGTATCTTTTGAGCAATATTTAATATCGCGTCGCGATTTTTTTTTTGATCGGAAGAAAAACAAAGATTCAACAATTTTTGATCGGCGCAGGATCGGCTTAATTCTTTACAACTTCTAAAATATTACTATCATGCTATATTACCCTGTTAACTCTTGCCACGTGAATATAATTACAAATATATTTAATTACGTATGTAGTAAAAAATATTATTTAATAATTAAATATCCTTAAATTGCATTTATTAAACAGAAGAAAAAGACAACTGTAAACACTCGATACTAAAAGATTCAAAAGAATCAAGCATGATTATTTAAATACCAAAAAATACATACTCCAAAAGCAGGTAGAATATCTTTAAGTCAAGGATCTTGAATCCTTCCGATCAAGTGAGTTAAAATATTTCAGCTTCACAAACATCATCAAAGCACATCAAATTCACAAAATATCTGTTATTTTCTTCTCTCTTTTTCTTTTTGCCTAAAGAGAGATATTTAACAAATTTAAATTAATGAAAAAATTAATAAATTAATAAACTAAAAAATTGTGGAGTAAATTAAAACTGTGATAGGTTTAATGAAGTATCTCAGGTCAGGTTAGTTGTTGAGCTTACATGAAAACCGGAAGTTGCATGCTGTGTATCTTTGTACGAGCGACCGGTTAATGTGCCGTTCCCAGACGACAAAGACAATTAATACAATGTACTATCGAGCGAGAGAGAAACGAAAACGACCCGTCTGTCTTCGATAGCATAGCATGTCCCTAGATTTTCCAGGATCCCTAGTTAAGGAATCCTGTCGGGATCGATAATTTCCTTCAAACATTCTTAAACGTTCGTAACTTGAATTCGGGTATATTAGAGAGAATTCCGATTTTCCTCCTCGAATCTCTCTGATCTTTCCGCGACGCGACGATCGGGTAAAAAATCGAGGAGAGATAAAAATGCGTACCCAGTTGACGCTCGTTGGCGTCCGTTCGCCACGTAGTCCACACGTAGCCCGTGGCGACGATGATCGACGACAATCGCGGAGAGGAGAGGAGACTACTCCGAGGACAAACGGACTGCGGCACGTCGTTGTTACGGCGGGTCGGCGACGAAAGAGCCGAGGTCGCGCGAACGGATAGTACGTCGCGTACCGGCGACGACCGCTGGCGCGAGGAGCGACAAAACAATTCCACAATCGACATACATCGCGCGCGCCGGTCGCGCTCGCACTGAACTGAAGAACGGAACGGGCGGCGATGGACGCTCGCCGTGCGTGACACGCGAGTCACGTGACCCGCGTCACGTGACGCGCGCGACGCTGTCATCGCGAACCGCGCGCGCACGTGAGCGCCGGCGAGTTAGAATGACACGAGAGAAACGTGGAGATTTAAATGGTAACGTGATGAGTTTAGGCAGACTTTGCTTTCTCGCCTCTTTTTCACCACTCGTAATCATAACAAGACTCGCAGTTGAATAATAATATTGGAGAGAGATTTGATAGAATATTGATTAGATAAACCGAATGATAACATTAACCGATTAAATTGAAACGAGGTTAAATAGATAGAGCTAAAATGAAATCTTGATGCAAATAAATAGTAATTCTCTTTGTAAAAGATAGATAAATAAAATAAATAAAATGATAAATAAAATAATCGATAAAATAAAATAAAATAAAATTTTCTTTTTTATTAGACTTGTTTATGTATATAAAAGCATGATAAATTCGAAGCTTGATCTAGCATAAAAGTGTGAAATCAATAAAATATCATGTGCATTTGAAGAAAATTAAAATGAAAGATAACATCGAGAGAATTAAAGAAACGTTCTAATTAATGCCACAATTCCGAGAAGCTTATGTTTTGCAAAAATAATAGATTTTTCGACCTCGATTAAGACGAGAATCAGTACGCCGCAGTACATAAGTGGGACAACGATAAATGCTCGTTTCCCAGAACGACGGTGGCAAAGAGACGATGCTTTTTGTCAGCGTTGTCGCTGCGACGTTATGTAAGAACTCGTCTCTTTCCCTATCTCTGTGGCTGACAGTGCATCTGTTGAAGTGCTTTGCAGCGAGCCTCTTGTAGAAAGTTTACGAGGAGGCAATTCTAAGGGAAGAATCATCGAGGAACTTGCCGCTTCATTCACTTTTCCACGCCGCCTTTCATTGATCATAAATGCGAAACGTGCAGCACTTGAAAAACTTCACAAATTATCGTTCACATTCATCGTTCATTTATCATTTATTATATAATTTTTGATTAGGATTTCGATTAAATTAATTAAAATTAGATAAAATTTAATTGGCATTCAACAAATAAAAGAAAAAAAAAAAAACAGACCAAAAGAAAAAAGAAATATGTTGTCTGAAAGAAATGGAAATAATTCTTTAGCATACACATAAGAGAAAAGAACAAGATAGCCAGTATTTGACAGTCTTTGACTGATTCATGTTCTAAAAAGTATCGGATCTTTTTAATCTCCAATTCAAGGAAGGGCACAAGGCACTGATTAAGAAATTCTCAGGTCAAATTCTCCGAAGATATCGAAAGCATACAATAAATTTTCCTCATAAACTTTCATCTACATACTCTTTGCTACCTGCATTTCTTCAAAATCTTTACTTTCGAGATTTCCAGAATTACCCAGAAAAAATTTGGTCAAAGTTTCGGAGTTTTACATAATATTATATGTATAAAAATTTAAATTGATTTTTATACATATATAATTATTACATTTTTTATAACGATACAAGATAAAGCAAGACAAAAAAACAAAAGATTTGCGCAAATATTGTGATATGACATTAATGACGAGACTCGCTGTTTCATCGTCTCAGATAAGTCGTTTCAAACTTTTCAGATAATGCGTTCGACGAGCAGGCTACAGCGAGCGCATAAAAAACCGCATACACTTTCTTATTTTTGTCTCGCTCTCTCTTTCTTCTGAAGATACGGATAATCACCCTGAGCCACTTTGTCAGGATATATCCTTGCGCGGAAATCGCTTAACTCAACCGTCATAAATCAACATCGACCGCGCAAAGCATCGGCCGCGAAGAAAGAAGCCTGGCATTCCGTCTGCGGAAAAAGAGAGAGAGAGCACAAAGAGCGGAATGCGGTCCGGCGAGATGCGTGAGGAAACTCGTAGCCGCGGAATTTCGGCGAAAATATACCGGGTGTACTTGCGGCGCGCGGGACAACAGAAACCCCATCATCACACATTGACATAAACTCAATATTTTTATTAATATAATTTCACCGATATTTTCATTAATAATCTATATAATTTTTCGTTAATATTTTTCAATACAATTCCATGTACTTATTACAATTATTGCATAAGGAAATTCAACAGCGACTAGACATTCCATCTCCAATTCCGATCGAGGGGATCCGGGATTAGGATCTCGGTCAGCAATTTTGATTCTGGAATCTCGAGAGTCCCTCCTCGAAATTCAAAAGCATGATTCTAATGTTGAGACTCGTTGAATAAATATGTGGGCACGAATAGGAGTGCCTCGATAGGTCGAACGAACTATGCTCGATATATATTTCACGCCTTTAGTCGCGTCGAGTCGTGTTGCGGTAGCCACGCGCTCTTCGGCGCCATTTGATTTACGGTGGCTGTAAATAGCGTTTGCGAGTGGCTTTTTCCTGTGCCCGACGGCAATAACAATTTAGAACACGCTGCTTAAACGCGGCGTTGCTCACGTTCTCGAGATCAATTCTCTCATTAGCCGAAAGCTGTCGAGCAATCATCGATACTCGAAGAGAAACCGCGAGTTTTAGCAAATTGACGTTAGGTAACATAAAATCAGATCATCAAATATCTTATCATCAAATATTTACACAAACATAACATACACGCGAAATTATAATTAGAGATTGATAAAATTAATTAGATATAAGATTTTGCTTAAATGGAAAATTCAAATTCCAAAGAAAAAATTTCTCCTTTATTCTATCCCTCTCTGTCTTTCTCTCAACTATAAATAAAAATAAAAATTATCTCTTTATCATTATCAATAAAACATAATTTTATTTCTCTTTGTTTTTTAATCTTCTTAAATTAATTCAACTTTCGTATGTTGACTATTTTTATTTTAACTGATTATTTGAAACTTTTATCAAAACCTAATCTTTTTTTAGAGAAACCTTAATAATTAAATTTTCGATAATGAAATTGTACGGCATAAAAGCATAAAATATTATTCGTGAATTAATTTCTCCGTATACCAAATCGAAAGCCTCTATTGAAGGGCGAGTACATTGGTAGACGTAGCTGTAGGCGTCCTGGCTCTCGCCAGACACAAAGAAGCAATTCGAAGACGACGTTGTCGTGATCTATATGATCGTTATACATATGGCGTATTGAGTCGCGTTCACAATCGTCTATAATCCTTCCGCGAATCATGGCTTAAATAAATACTAAAATAATAATTCACAAACATCCGAGAAAAATATCTTAATAAAAAATATCGCTTAAATTTTTTCAGGGTGTAAGGGAATAATAAAAAATTGACAAATATTTTATAATTTATCAAAAATGTGTGTGTGTAAAAAATATAAAACATAAAATAAGTTTAGTCAATCAACAAAAAAATTAGCGAAACAAAGTTAACATTGAAAGTACAGTGATTATAATTAGTACAAATTACAGTTTTAGAATTTCAATAATAAAATTTCCCGAATAATATAGAAATTAAAGTTGATATATTTTAGTAAAGAGAAGAGAAAAAGAGAATTATTATAGAATTAATTATGTATAATAGCGTATTATATTTTTCTTATAGAACATGCAAAACACATTTGAGAGATATATTAATTTATTTAAATTAATTTAATATATTAAAATTTAATTCGGTAAGAAATTAAAGATTTGCCGTTTATCTAAAGTGCCGGCTTGTTTGAAAAAATGCAGCTACTCAAAGCGATTACTAAGTGTTACGATCATAAATCCAAATCGTAAAAAACATATCAGTTATTCCACCGGTGAGTTATCAAGTTGCTTTTTGCAATCAATTACTACTTACTTGGTTATCATATTTATGAAAGTAAATATAAAAGGAGCCTTAAGACAGGTACGATTCGTTGCTGTCATACATATATCGGATTAATCTTTCGCAACAGCGTGTATTCTTTTGCGCATTTTATCTTATAACAGTGTATATTGTGAAGTTACGATCAATGAACACAAAATTTTTTTTGAAAATCTTTAAAAACTCTCCAAAGAAAAAGCAACGATATTCTCGTTTTTGTACGCAAAAATTGTGTTGGATTTTTATTCCTTGATCTGAATCTTCCCAACTGCAATCGTCGTCAAAATATTACTCATTGTTTGACGTTACTAATAAAATTCCTCGATGTGCGATATATTACACTTGTAATGCCTTAAACAAAGATGCCTTGTGTGCCAAACGTTGAGACGCAAGAAGAAACGTGTTTCCATGCACACGTACTACCAGTTATGCGCGGCATAAAGGAGGCCAGCTGGTATGATTATATATACACGATAGGAACTTTTGAACGCATTTAATGGCTTTAAAAACAAGAATTTCGAGTTTCTAATTCTAAAGGAAATAAAAAAAATGTATTGACGTCATTGATTTATTTAATCTTATTTGATGCGTATATTTTAAAAATGCAAAGATTACATACAATTATATAAATTAAATTAATGAAAATTAAAAATTTATTGTATTATTTATATTAATCATTTTGTTATCTTCTCACGTGTCAATCTATTATTTTTGTGACTATCAATAAAAGACACATTTATTGTCTCTAATGTATTATTTCTTGTCTCTTTTCAAAAATAATTAAAATATAAAAATCAAAGATATAAATTAGATAATATTCTTATCAGTCGTATCTAAAAATAAAAAATAAATAACAGTTTGATTGAGTAAAAATCAAATAACTAATAAGAATAAATAGTGTATATGTATATGAAATGTGTATAAAAAAATGATCTCCAAATTGATTTATCTCTAAAAATTATTTAAAAATAAAGGTTTTATAATTATTCCTTATCTTTTTCTGATATAAAATCTCAATCTATTTACGATTTTTAAAAATTAATAAATTTCTTGCAGAAGTCTTATGTTACCTCTTTGACTGATGTTTTTTACTAAGAATAAATGTCTTTTTCTTTCTCTCTCTCAATAAGCATTCGAAGAAATGCAATCAAATGTGAAGATTTGGCGAGATTGACATGAATAAACAAAAAATCTTTTCGAGTGGCCCAATGAGTCAGGTAATGAAATGACTAATTACTTAATATTTCGTCAAAACATTGATGATATATCATGCGTTCACAAAAGACGAAGCGCGCAGAATATATTTCTCGAGTAAATTCAAATTATCAATAATAAAATCTTAATAAATAAAATATGTGAATAGAAATGGTTGACATACTTGTTACAGACACCTGGTATTTCCGCGCTGTCAAACACACTCGCGAGCCCAAGTTAATCATACCTGATAACGCTGCTTGCGAAATGTTTCGCGATATTATCACCGCTATTATCGGTACTCACGCAATAATTAAAAGATCATAAAAATGCATAAGGGATATAAATAACAATATCATCGCGTAAAATAAATAAGAGTTATCTTACGATAAATCTGAATTAAATAAAATAAATATAAATTACTATGAATATATAGATAAGTAGATAAAAATTGAGAAAAATATAAGTTTTCACTTTTAAAATTTTGACTTTTTGGAGTATCAAAATTTTTCTTTCAAGAAAAATCATAGAATATTATTGTATTTCGAAAATCGTTCCGAAAAGAATAGAAATAGAAGCCAAAATGATGCCGAAACGATTCACTACCAAGAACTGGTGGTTAATATGTTTGAAAGATTTCGCAAAGATATATCTCTCGCGTCACGACGATGTCGTAAAAGATGCCACATTCAAAATGCTTCGAAGAATTCGCGAATGCGTTTTAAGTAGATTGTAAAATCCTGATTATAAAACACATGCAAAAATATTTCCAAACTTTGAAATACCATCGTCAATTATAATAATATTTATTACATCTTTCTGGGAGTATTCTTATTATTTTTAAAAGTATTTTTAACAATATTTTTTACAAAGCATTTTTCTTTATTTTTATTTTATTTCGAACAATAAAGATTTTGAATCTTTATTATTCTTCTTTATCTAATTAATTTGGGATTTTCTAGTAATATTAAATAATATAAATCATGTAATATTTAATTTTTTTTATAAGATATTTTCGTAAAGACAAGGAAAAGATATAATTTAATTTTAATGCAATATAAAAAAAAATAGATGATACTAATGATACTAATTATCATTAATTTTTGTAAGCTTGCTTATAACGAATGGTTTCTTTCAGTTCTTCAGAACTTCTTGAGGAAATCGTGAATAAGCATCTTGCATATACATATATGGTCATTGCATTCAACACAACAGATATTCCATCGATCAAAATACGATACGAACATATACTTGTGATGAATCATCTCAATTTATTCATTGAACAACTTCCTGCATTCATTTCTAACAATATACAAGTTATGTTTGTAAAAATGACATAATGACTCTTCCTAATGTATAATTGTATGATTCTTCCCGATGTATAATTGTTTACAAGATTTGTCTAAAAAAAAAAATTGCGACACTTTTATTTCCATCGGCGACTCGTAAATTGCGATACACGTTTTTGATTAAAAAGCCTACCCGTATTAATTATATTTTTTCCTTTTTTCTAAATCTTAAACATGCATCCGTTTAATTTCAGATGCAGCAAAGCATGGGAGAATGCGGCTAAAAAAACGAGTGTAAATAAGTTCTAGGCTCAAGTTCAATCGCGAGGAGAATCGCCGGCAATCAACGCGCAATCAACAACGGTTAGTCATCGTGTGAGAGGAGGACCCGACCCGGGCTCGTCACCGTCGCGGGCACGCGAGTACACGTGGCCGCGCACGTGTCGACCGCTTGTCATCGGTCAGGAGATCAAACTCCCCCTCGAAGACATAGTGACGTAGAGAGGTCGATACGATGCGACAGTGTGACATCGTTCGTCGTTTTAGCACGATGATGTCATATAGCGTCTCTCTCGCTCTTCGTTTGTAACGGATCGTGACGCAGCGATATGACGTCGCGATTAGATCGTCAACTGCATCGGTGCTCTCAACTACGTCTGATACAAAAGGAGAACAGAAATTCGAGCAGATTAAATAAGAAATTATATATAAAAAAAAAAACACACATTAGTCGTAGCTTGATAATTTCCTTTTCTGAAAATATTTGGAAAAAAATAACGAGTAACGAAAATATAAAATGTGTATACATGATTCTGATAACTTACTGATTTTAGAAAAGCGCCCCTGCCCTTATACACGGCGCCATGCGACTTGCTTCCATGCTTGTGCAGCATGTTTAATCCTCTATCGACGCTCATTCATGAATCAGTAATGGTATTTTCAAGGGAGTTTTAACACTCGGAGTAATTTGTGACGCACTTTCACACTCTTTCACAGCTCGTGTTTGTTGATGTTAACTCTCGTGGAGAGCCTGAATGAAAGAATTTGTTTATATAGATATTCGAATAATATGTTTCATCTACGTATCAAAATTTATTTATCTTTTTTAATTAGTAAATTAATATAAAAAAAAACCTGATATAAAATAAATTAAAATCTAAAGAAACAAAGAATATTATAAATTTGTTTCAAACATAGCAAAAATATCAAATAATTATCTCGATTCTCTCTGTTTTTAATTTTCATTGATTTTTGGACATTTAATTAATTGACAGACCGTTCTAGCGTGATTTATAAATATCAGCGTTGACATAAGAAAATGCGACGAGACAAGTTTCCTACGTTATGTGAGATTTCAATAGACTGATTCTTCATAAAAAGATATCTCAACATGCTTTAATTTATTAGCATGAACGAAGCGAATGATGATAAGGCGTTCTATATAAATCCTGATATCGATTTACTCGATATTCGATTCTCCTAAATTCTCGGAATATTTCTTCGGAATATCTATTGGATGAGACTTAAGATCGCGAGAATCAGCTTTATTAAGGTCCTGAGATGATATCGGGTTTGTTTTATCAGTATACGGGAAAAGATCATGCGCTATCGCAGATAAGGTCGTTATCGTGAATAAGTTCCGGTGTTTAGCTATAAAATATATAATGTATGATTAATCCTGTGGAAATAATATTTCAAAAATAAAAAAACAAAAATTATTTCTAAATTTTTGAACGGGAAAACTGAAGAGAAAATATGCCTCGTTATTAAAAAGACAAATAGAAAAATGAATAAAATACTTTAAATAAAAATTATAGAAAATTAATTCCTTCACAATTGAAGTGAATCTTCAACTTGAAAATTCAAAATGATATTCACGATCGTTATAGGTCGTTATAGATGGACGAGTTCGATATTTGGATTTTGGTGCAGTAATAATTCATCGCGAAACAACTGTTCAAATACGACGACTTGTTTATGCGCGAACAAGGAATTTCTGCAATGCAAATAGCAAACGTTTTTTCAAGTGCTTCGAAGAAACTAATCTATAATTGTCGAGTGAATCGCAATTCTCGATCGACACAGTCTCGATAAATGTAAAGTTTTATCAAATTGTATTGATTACGTAAATAAAACATATAGATTATCTGTAGTATATTTTAAACAAAATTTTCAGCGATAACCGTAATAGATTTTTAAAAGACGAGCATACAATCCGATCAGGGAAGAAGACAAAACGTCTGTTTTCTTTCCGCGAGGAAGTCACGTAATCGTCGGTGCCATAAACGACGACGAGTCTCGCATGCACAAAGATGCATATGCACGCAGAGAGAATGCGTTTTCATCTCGAGAATATCTGCTTGTTTTTCATTTTACACGACAATGAGACGCGAGTTTTTGCACTATTATAACGATACGCGAGCTCACAATTTCAAATAACCATCGTTCGCGAACCTCGACACAATTTAATTAATACAACACGATTGCATTAACAAGAGCCAATGCTAATTAATAATGAAATTAATTATCAGATCACAATTTTAAGATGGATCCTAACTATTATAATACATATATATATTTTTTTTTCTTTCAAGTGCTTTCTTTCAAATAAATATATAATATTTTTATAACCATTATTTAGTTATTGTATATTAATTGTTATTTTTATAATATTTAACTAAATTATTTTTTAAAATCTCTAAGTTATTATTCAAGTAATTGTAAAAAATAAATGAAGAGAAAATCATCCGTACAATAAAGTCGCGATATTTAAAGGCGAACACATTCGAAACAACAGTTTCGTGAAAATAACTGTTCACTGCTCGGAATTCACGAGTGCACTGCCGATTTAGTGGCGCGATCTCTTGATATCGTATCATCGGCCCAATGATTCACACATCCGTTGTCGACAGAGTCGGCGCGTCTACTAACAATGACGATCTTACGACGACGAGGAAGATACCGCTGTCGTTGCGACGACAATGGTGGCGATTGGAGATCAGCTGGTCTCCACGAGAAGGAGAAAGAGATAATCGCGGTAGGAGGGCGGCGTGTCACCTGAGGTGAAAAGACAGTGGCGGATTCGAGAAAAAAACGCCTAGGCATCCTTTATTTCCTCTTCTTTCCTTTTATTTCACGAAGAATTATTTGAATAAAATTAATAAAAATAAACTTACGAAATATACAAGCCTATTTTAAGAAATTGTGAAAAGATTATAAGTACGGTTATAAGTAAGAATTAAATAAAAAAATTTATTGAATTTTCTCTATAATTTTTTTTCTTTTTTACTTATTTAATTTTAATTATAAAGCAAGTTAAGTTTAATATTAATTATAAAACCAATTTTCAAATTTTTTTCACTCTCCACTATTCTCAACTATCCAAAAATATTTGATGAGTAATCGTTGGTCCATTCTTTCGATGATGATGTAATTGTGACCGCACTACTATTGCAGCTAATCTTTCAATTGTATTTGCATTTTGATGGACTGTAAATTTGCCTGAATCTGCCATTCTGAATGGAGGGACCGTCGTAATAGCGGTACACGTAATAGGCAGCGTGTGTTCTGAGAATCGTATGTGCGCGAATGATTCACCGCGTGTGTAGCTAAAGAGTGGAAGAGAGGAAGAGAATGACGATGTTCTCGGTAAAGGTATTCAGTGTGTAAATACGGGCAAATGTACGGCTGTTTCGTCGAAGAAGTTTCCCGAACCGGGCAACGCCTCTCGAATTCGCGATCCGATAAAAAGTCACCGAAAGTGAGACTCCTTTTTATTTAGAGAATATTTATATACGATATTAACAAGAAAGAGAGAGAGAGAGAGAGAGAGATTAAATTTATAAAAAAATTATTCTAATCAACAAAAGCATTTCTTAACTCGATTTTCTTGGTAACTCACATTTTTTATATAATTTTTTATAAAAATTTTATCTCCAATTTTCCATAATAAAATTCAAATATATTTTCTTCAATTTTATATGCTTATTATTTTTATATTTATATTCATGAGATTTTCATTCTCTTAACTTATACTTTCATATTTTATTAATTCACCGATTCAATTTTCTGTTGCTATATATTTTTTTTCTGATACGCACACATATACACAGAAACCGCATTTAAAATAAGTATATCGATAATTCAAGATTTCCGTACGATTCCCAATAAGGCATTGCCATAAACACGGGCGCCGCCTCGTTAATCATGTTTTATTCCCGGATACCTGGAATCGCAGGCCCATTAACGAGTTATTCCTTTGCTCATTTATGTTGTCGACGTAATCGATAGTCCATGTCGAATCGATAGCGACACATAATCAACATATGCTATATAAAGCGTCAATATCGGCACACAATCCACGCGATCGTTTCCTCTTATATTAACCAAACTTAGTACGCGTAGTCGCGTTCCATTCATTCAACCGATGATGTAAGAGAGTGATCGTACTACCGCGTGCCGATAAATTAGATGGACAAAAACAGGATCGTCATCATATGAGATGCATCATCGATGATGCAACTTCCCCGCGTTTAATCATAGATTCTAAAATTTTTTTAGAAAAACAATTTTTAAATATTTTTAAACGTTTCGTATTTTCAGCAAAATATATTCGTGTCCATCTAAAATGTTAAAAATAAAAAATCTGCCAAAATTATTACTTCTTTTAAATGACAGATTTTGCTTTTAAATTTTATAAAAGAAGATTACTTTCGAAATATTTAAAATATAATATATTAAATGTTTATTTCTCTCACTTAAATCAAATATATAATAAAAAAATAAACATTAAATCTATAAAATACATGTATTATTTTTTTATTATTTATATAAATCTTTATGAAAAATTATATCATAAAAAAAGAGAGAGAAAATTCCAGCTTGTTGGCGACGTGGATTGGCAATTCAGAAAAATCAAAACCTTGAACTTGAACTTGAGAAGAACGACTGACAATTATGTCAGTCATATTTGTCATGTCGATCATCGCCACTGATTTGAATGACTCACTTGAAAGTCAAAGACGTCATGATTCTTGTTGAAGAGCAATCTCTAGGAAGTCGTAAGTAAGTCGCCGTTTAACCAACGAGATTTCTAACGTTGCTCCCCAGCAGGAAATAAAATCTTCATAAATATCTTATGAATGGATTGTAGGAAGTAGTTTCTTAGTTCGATAAAAAGCAATGAAAAAAGAAATCTCAGTAGCAAGAGAAACGAAATTTAGCCCCTGAGAAATAGAATTGACTCATCTAAAGATGAATCTAAATATCCTCACTTCCGGAAATATTGACTTGTGTTGTTCCCCTTTAAATCTCTCTCGTATCAATATCGGTATAAATAAATATCTGTGCACGATCGACATTTTTCCGCAATTTAGAAAAATATTGATGGACTAAAATATGTATACATATATATTAAATATATAATTTGTTAGAAATTTTCAAGCTTTTTCGTAAATAAATAAATTCGTTGCTCTCATCATCAAACATCGATATAATAATGAAATTAATTATAAGTTGCCGAAGTAACTCACCAAATTGATTTTCTGTATGGAGCCAAAAAGTGGCATAAATATCCGCACAAGCTAATATCTGTGAAACGAGCTGATGATTAAAGAACTTGAGGAAAAGATAAAAAGAGATATTCAAGTATATAGCCGCTTCCTCGGATCGATTGGTCCGAATAGTTCGCATAGCATCCGGTGCATCGAACCTTTCTCCCGCCCATGTAAAGATCGCGCAAGCAGACAGGTAGACCTGCTCTATTAGGATGCCGGACATAACTCCAGGAAGTTCAAGGAGGTATATCTGCTTTTTTTTTTCCGTTGCTGCGCGCGAGGCATTTACCGCCCCAAGAATTCTCGGATAATTATCACCGATGCATCGCATCAGCTGACGTGGATTCCCTTCCTATCTCCTCCCAGGTTATATCGCGCTCGTGAGAATATATTTTCTCTATTTTCTTCCTCTCACAAATTAATACAGTCGCGCAATATTGCTTTTTATATCGCAATTATAATATAAATAATATAGAAAAAGAGAATAAACAATGTGTAATAAATAATTCGTAAAAAATGTAAATAATAATTAAAATTAATCCATATAATGAGGAATCCATATAATGAGCAATAGAATAAAGTTATATATTTATATATATAATATATAAAATAAAATATCATATTACAAATAAAAAATAAATTAATAATAAATTAAAATAATATATAAAATAATATCATATAAAAATTATTGATAGTTATTTTGCGGTTATTTACTTATTATTATTTGTAATTCTCAATTTTCATAACAATATACTTGAAAAAAAAAAAGAATAAACGAATAGGAAATAGCAATATATCGGTGTGTTGAACTCCGCTTCAGACATATTCGCGGGATCTCTGGCAGAAATTTAATCGACACGCGTGTTCTGTGCAGACTTAGCGCATTAATTTCCTCGCGGTTGCACCTCATTGCTCCTCGACACGTGTTGTGTCTAAATCGAGATGCACTTGAATCGACTGGTCGTCAACACGCGCTCCGCAACTGAACTTGAGCGCTCGACGAACCCACAGCGAAAATAATGACGCAACAGTCATTCGAGTCATTTTGTTGAGTAAGGTAAATAATATCTCATAATAATCCTTTTTTTTTCTTCTGTCTTGTTTCTGAATATTTCTGGATACAATTTTGCAATCGATATAATCAAGTTGTGTGTGTATAATGCAAGCAACACGACGTAATGATACATAACGAGTCTCGTAATAACCGGTCACACGCGTAACTCTATCTCGAGGCTTGCTATGATTCACGGTTTCTTATCGGAAGGGTACTTGTGTACGTGGTTTTCTGCGAGGCGACGATAAGGCAGACGCGCGAGCATGAGAAGGGGAATAATATTTTTATTCGTGTCGCTATTTACGGCAGGGATCGTGGCTGTTTCGCGGGAAAAAGATGATCCGTCTTCGCGGGCGAGTTGCGAGGCGCGGGCGAGAGAAACTATGAGTGAGTCATTTGACATTTCTTATTAATTACCTCGTCACACATTGAGCAACTTAATTACTATCATTACCTACTCTTGCATTTCTGCGCGATAATGTGTTTATCTCGAATATTTGTGTCTGCTAGAATCATTAGTTCTATCTCAATTAATGATCACGCATTAATATAGTTTAGAGAAAAAAAAATATTGAATTATTTGTTATTGATAATTTTTAAAATGTTTATAATCTTATTATTTTTAAAACCAGAATAACTAAATATAAATAATAATCATGTGTATATCAAAAATTAGAGATATTTTCAAGTAACTATAAACATGGATTGAATCATCGCAATTTCGTGAAATATATTCTCTCTCTTTCTCTCATGTGTACTGAATTTTTTTTCGAATAAGTAGATCTAGTATACAAATTTGCAGGTTCGTACCTGCAGGTGATCGTACGAGTTGTTAGGTCGATGAGTCACACGACGGTGCGTACCTCAGATATCTTTACATACTCGAAGAGGCAGCTCGAAGACGAGAGACGAGTGATTCATCTAGATAGGCGTCTCTTTTCCCTCTCTCTTTCTTCGTTATCTGTCATGCAAAAAATTCTTCGCAATCGCGACTATGCAAATATGCTGAAAATACACAATATGCCATGGGTGCTGCAAAATCATCCGTTAATTATGTATTTATTGATGAACTAATCGCAGAAATCACGTCCAATCAAAATAATCTCTGTATATGCGCGTGCATATGTCATATGAATCACAAAAAATTATAATATTTTTCTGAATATGTAGATATAATATTTATTAATTATTATTTAATTACTATTTATACCTTAAAAAATAAAAATAATAAATTTCTTTAAAATGATTCTTTAGGAAGCCTTGAGACAAATCTTTTTTTAAATTCTTTAAATACATATAAGATAGATCTTTCGCAAGAGAATCGCGCAGCGAAATCTTTACATTGATTTTTAAAGATTGGCATTCATTGAAAATAACATAATAAGTAAGCTATATATTTTAATGTACATCCCGCGCTAAACTGTTCGGGATGATCGGGGCAGACTTGAATGAACGAGAGGATGAATGAGAGACTCGTGAATCATTCGAGCAGGAAGTTCAAGGTCGCTAGTTACGATACCAAGAGAAGCGCGTGCCTATATCGTATTGTGCGTTATCAAGAACACGCAATGCATGCGGTCATTTGACATCCTTCTGCTTCAAACTCGGGGAGAAGGTCAATCACCTCGATCACCAAGCTTGCAGAGGAAAGGAGAATGCACTCGCCGTATTTGCAATTAACGAGAAGATAAATGCACTCTCTAGAGATTATTTTGCAGATATTTGAAACATATGTACGTATTTCAAAAATATCTTGAAAATATTCTGTGTGTGTGAAAATAAATATAAAAATATTAAAAATATTATTTCAAGAATATTTGAAGATAATATTCTTGGAAGCCAAAAATTTTATCTCTTCTATTCTAGATAAATTTACTAACTGTTAATTAAACATATCATCAAAATTATCTATTTTAAAAGTATTCTCTAAAAAATATTTTGCACAAAAATGTACATTTTAAAAATATCCTGAATACATTCTTTCAAGATAAGAATAGATAATAATTATCTTTTTACTTTTGACTAATAACAACTGGATTGATAGCCCTTCGGAGAAATTCTGCAAAATTCATATTAAAGAAAAATATGTATTAATCACTAAACATGTAATGTACTGTCAAAGAGATTAAAAGGCGATAAGACGATAACGAAGACTGCCTTTTACGTCGCGTGCGAGAAGGCAGTTGCTCCCGTGATCGAGCTCGATGCATCGCGATTTCCAAAAGGAACTTTCGCGAAAAGCGACGATAATATCGAGATGGCTGATATTCGGCCACGATGACTCACACCATTCGTGACATCGTGCATGGAAACTCAGGGAACGAGACACGACACGACGCGCGGGGTACGCGGATTCCCAGTTAGTCGGGGGCCAGGGCAGCCTCGACGGCGAACGCCGATGAGTCACGAAGGAATTCCAGCCGCGCGACCATAGTTAAACCCTGTAAAGGAAAGACAGAGAGAGGGAAGTCTCGGATCCCCCCCCCCCTCTCAATTTCTCACCTCTAAATCAGTAGACACGGGGCTATTGCGTATCAGTGCGTATCTATTTGTGTGTGACAATGCGTACACGTATTAGGCTCGGTACTGCTCTTTATGAATATTTGGTCATGTTACATATATTACGTTATTTCATGTATTTATTTTGTATATTTTTGTTAATTTTCTATAATAAATAAATAAATTATATATATATATATATATATATATATATATATATATATATAATGTAATTGAAACATTAATTGAAACTTTCCGAAATATAGCTTTTTTAAACGCAAAATTATCTTTTAATTATGTATAAATTAAAAATTTTAAATTTGACTCGGAAATTTATGAGTATGAGTTATAAGAATAATTAGAAATTATTTTTTGATTCTGTAAATGCAGAAAAAAATATTTGAGAAATTGTCGTTGACGCGAGAGATGTGTACTCATCGAGTGTACTCTTTGCGAAAGGGTACGGATGCATGCGGAACGCATCGTCCTCACGATGACTCATCGCGATGACGACGTTGCGAAAGAGGAATACTCGTCTTGCATTGCGTGTCGTTACATTGTATGTACATACATGACAGTACTACGGATCGCTACACCGTTACGATGACCAGACAACTTGGCGATCGATGATCCATTGACATTCGCATATAAATACATAACACAACGGAATAAAATCCTTTTCTCCTAAAAAATCTAATCTAATCTAATCTAAGAAAGTAATATGATGAATCAATACGATATTAAGTCTTACGTGTTAAATTCTGATTACTATTATCACATAAAACAGAACTTCTCACGCTTCCTACAAACTTCACAATCGGCAAATCTTTTTTTTTTTTTTTTGAGGGGGGAGAAGAAATTATTCACGGGCGTTCCGAAAATTATCTAGCTCGAAGGGGTCCTTTGAAAAGTCATTCGCGCCGACGCGAAAAATCGGACCATAATCGGCGCGAATCGGCGAGCCGTCGATCGCAAAATAAAAAAATATACGCATTTGTACAAACCCAGACGACAGGATTCGTCGCGGCACAAAGGATTCCCCGGCAAAAAACGGCGGGGATCCAGTCTACCGACGATTCAGATGGAAATTAAAGAAGCACTCACCTGAAACAGAGGAAAAAACGATACTTTTTTTTAGTCGCGCGACGAATTACAATATGAATAGGCGAGACGAGATACATCGGACCCCTTTTAATCACGAGCTCCCGATTATACGCCCACTGTGTGCCCTCTGCGGACGTCACGCGACGACCAGACATTAAACGGATTATATCGGCGATGGAAAGCACTTTTTCTTTCCTTTTTTTTCTGCCGACGAAATTATAGCGATAGATCAGCGAACCGAAATTTATTTACGACAGAATCAACTCAGCAGAAATAATATATCTAATCTATGTACATACATACACATGAAATATATTTGTTTAAAAGTATAACAGATTAATAAAGTAAAACAAATTTTTTAATACAAAAGTAATAAATGTCATTATAATTATCTATACATTTTACACATACATTTCAAAAAAATTATGTTAAAAGAATATAAAAGTTTGGAATTTTTATATTAGTATGCAAATGTAAATTTACATCTTTTAGTATATTTAAAATTTTATATTTATCTCTCTTCGTGTCACGATTCTCTATCCAAGTGCCAGATAAAGCACGGTAAGAAAAAAAAAGAGATTATCGATTATACTTAAAAAGATATTTATATTTCGATAAGGTGCCACTCGTTATTCGCCTTGTTCCTTTAATTGTGAATAACAAACGCGCCAGAATAACGGTTGTATCGTCATTTACCAAACAGCTCGTGCATATTTACGGGATAGCAGAAGAAGCGGGACGATGAGAGAACAAAGAGACGAAGACGAGAAAAGTGCGTGGGCGTCGTTAATCAGTGACGGCGCCACTCGAGGCGGATTATCAACCTGCGAGTCTCGAGGTGCGTCGATAAAAATGCGTAAGCAAAGGAGCAAAAGAGGTACAGGAAAGAGGACGGGGAAAGAGACCATTGAGAAATGAGATCCTGTAAACTGTCCACGATGTAAACGACCGCACGATCGCGCTCGGTTACGTCAGGAACTCGCTGCCGCACTCGCGACGCACATGCAACGAGACACCTGATATATAAAAACTCGTCGACTCGTGATTCGCACAGCATCGCCTAATATCCGTTTACCGTTAAATAACGGTGTTTAGGATTACGATCGATATTGTCAAAATAAAAAAAATTATGATTTTTACCTCCACAAAAATAAAATAAGATTCTTATATGATAAAATGAAAAAAATTACAGAAACTTTAATTTGAAAATTCAAATAAGAAATTTAAATCTATCTCTTTAGGAAAAGAAATTAAAAAATATCTTTTCTTGAAATATCGATTTTCATATTATTTTCTTTAACTTCGGACAGTGAAAATGATATATATGTAAATAAAAATTTTATGAATTAATGTTTTTCTTTCTCTCTCAAAACAATAATCGGAAATTATATAATTTGATTTGTTACAGCAATAATTTTTGTATTTTTTATTTTTATCAAGATATCATTAAGTAATTAAAGAAATCATTAAATATTGAAAAATTGATAGCTTATGGAAACGACAACTGATTAACATGTCGGGAAAAAAAGTTTATATGAAACGAATTATGCCAGCATGTCAGAATGATAATTTACTATGCAAAACGCCTGCAAGATCGTTAGTCCTTACAAAGTGCGAGATAGATGCGCCGCTAAATGATTCCTTCATCCGCAAGGACACAAGTTAATTGCTTTTTTCATCCGACTTATTTTACTGTCTATTCTGCATTTAATATCGGTGATTATTGCAAGTAATAAACTCGATAACGCAAGAAAATCCTTCGAAATAGCATGTAATAAATTTTTTGCGATCTACAATTAAACAATTAAATACGTAATTAAATACTCATTTACACGTTATTATCAAACCTGATTTTTAAAAATAATGAAAAAATACTATATTTAAATTAATGTATGAAAAAATTTTAATCATTATTTCTATCTTTAACTGTTTCTCTTATATTTGTTTTTTAATTTATAATATCAATATAATCTTATATAATTATCTTTGAATTAATGTTCCTTATATATAATTTGATCAAAATTTATCAAATCTTATTTTCATAAATTTTAAACGTGATATAATATTTACTTTATTTTTATCAATAAAAATTAAATCATACAAATCATTTTTCTTCTAAAAAAAATCCTAAACGTAGAAAACTTAATCATGAAAAAAAATATAAAATGTGGCAAAAAACATCCTTGAGAAGCTGCTCTAAAATCTCGCGGTGGTTTTAGCATGCGTCAATATTATTGCATCCAAAAATAAATACGCGAAAACGATGACGCCTAAATTCCTTCAGAATTTCTCCCTCGAAATGCTGCGGCGAATCGGCCGCATTCCGTTATTACACGTGCAATTCTCGTAATGTTAAATGATCCAGGCGCCAACTGCAACGTTATCGGGCGCGCTTTAATACGCTTATCGTTCTTATAAGAAGAATTTTGTAATTGCATCCGTAGAAAGAAAGAACGCCGGATAAACATCTACCCACGCGCAGTCTAATTAATTAAGAATAACTTCGATAATATTTTCATGTTCAATTAAGCGCAGATATACACGAAACATTCTCGATACAGTGCAAGCCCTTATATAATCATAAGTTTAAGCAAATTTAAATTTACAAAGCCGTTATACATCTTAAAATAAAATTATTCTTGTCAGAAAATTAAAAGGAAATAAAATAATTTTTTTTTCAGTAAAAGAATAAATATATATTAAATATATATTAATATATATTAAATTATACATATATTAATATCTTTAACATTGAAAAGATTAATAGTTAAGGAGCATTGCATGAATAACAAAATTTAACATTTTGATTATTAATAATTAAAGGAAAATAAAGTTTATTTTAATGTCAAAGTTTGAAAGAAAATATAAAATTTAAGAAATCACATGCGGGACTTATTGACAAATCGATCTTGATTTATCTGTGTCGAAATATGCGTGTACAATTTTTTATACTTTCTACGTATATATATTATTTATAAAGCAGCTTGTAGTACTAAACGTGTATTATTAAATATAACCGGTAATATTTTCTTTTCTTTTTTTTGAGACCGATGATTCAGGAATGACATTTTCTCGTCGGAGCCAGAGACGCGCACGTGTCGCGTTTCATACGATTTGCGTGACATTTCTGCGACAACAGAAATACGATTCGATAGCTAAGCTACATGTCGTGAAGGCGATATTCGATGCCGTAGCGACCGAGTCGGTTAGCCAACCAGATTTATAATACACCACGAGACGATACTTATCCGATATATATGAACAGTCATGTAAACATATGCACGTATAAATGAGACGAACTCGTTTTTCTGACAAAATTAATAACTGATTTTAAAAATGCTAATTTTTTCAGCGATGCAGTGATTTTTTTGTACTACCTGATTCTAGAATTTACGCCAAAATAACCTTTAAGAAAAGAATATTTTGATAACTGTAGATATTTACTATTTTTTAAAATGTATAATTAATTATAGATTTTATCACTGCAAGATAATTATCTCCATCATATTTATGAAAAGCGAATTAATTGCCAATGATTGGATAATTTTAAAATATTATGTCTACATCAACGCAATCATTTATATAAATATTAATGGAGTAAGAAAAAATGCATATCTTAGAACACTATCTATAGTCTGTATGAGATTATTTATGATATTTTAAGAAGTTGCGGTTTAGTATATTTATGAAATGAAATATGTGTAAATAATAATTTTTGAATAGAATAATTTTTAAACTCAAGAAATTATTATTTCTTGAGTTATTATATTAGTGCTCTAATTTAACTTTCAAGCAACAATACTCATAAGTTTATGCAGACGATCACTTGAGTCATAATTTTGATTTTTAAATGTGAATGTTGATATGTTAGACAAACCAATCTCTTAATCATGTCGTTGATTATTATTTCATTTTACAGTCACAAATTAAGCGCATCCGGCTTCCGTTTCGATATGCGGAAGCTTATTGATGTAGAAAGCTGATTTTATAAGAAGCAATTAAATTCCCGGAAATGTTTTCAATGTATTATTGGTATATCCTTTCCGATGACAAATAAAGTAATAAGAAATTAAAGAGTTACTCTTTGAAACTGCCTGTAATATGATATTTCCGTTGTACGTTTATTGAAATCACTTAGAAACGACAATTTGTATTGTAATTGTCCATTTAATATTTTTTTCATTATAATATATTCATATGTATATACATTAATTATATTATGTAATCATATTATATAATCATAAGAATCAATAGAAAGAAAATTATAAACAAAAATAATTCTTCTTCTTAAATAATTTCTAAAGTTTTCGAATAAATTTTGTGCTAATCACATTGTAAATTCATCATATTAATGATCTTTAATTTTTATGTTGCATAATAATAATCATAGCATTAAGTCTAATAGTAAATAGTCATTCAAATAAGCTAAAAATTCACTCACTGTAACTACAATAACATCTAAAAAGAGAAAATTGTATAGATTGATAAATAATCGGCTTATATTTTGTAAAATTAATTGATTATGTGATAAAAAACAATTTTAAATTCCTATTAAAACAAACATCACGACTAGAAAGAGATGGTTAAAAAGAAAACGTTTCTTTCAAAATGTTACGTACGAAAAAAACAGTACTTTGTCTTCCAACTCTCGACAATTTAGCGCGAGTTATACTCGATGACCAACTGCTCGATTGTCATAACGATATATTACTTCCGTCAATTTCTTGTTTCACACATGCTCACCTTGAGTATACAGAATAAAGGAAAAAATCTCGCATAAAGATAAAGTCGTAATTAAAAGAAATCTTAAAGGCACCAATTGTAAAGTATGTAACACTTTTCTAATGATTCGATATTATCAACTTTTTTAAAATAAAAAGCAAAAATTATATTTGTGACTTTTAATTTTATATAGAACAAATTTTGCATCACAAAAGTTGATCAATAATGAGCAAAAATTTAGCTTTATATGTAAAAAATAATAACTAGAATTTCATACAAGTAATTTTATAATAAATAATTAAAAAGATAAAGTTAACTTAATTTAACTTAATTTAATTTCATAATGAAGTTTATAATTGGATATTCTGTATATTCTATATTCTCCAATATCTTAATAATATTGAAATTTTCGCAGATGCGCGACTCTAGTTAACGCTTTTGGACAAAGACAGAGAACGAAGAGAATCAGAGAATGAAAGAGAAAAGATCCGAGAGTGCCGCCTACGGAGAGCGGATGCCGGGTCGGCGGGGTCACCTCTTCAGCAAAATGAATCTTTTATGCCTCTCTTATACCGGAGTCGCTTTTACGGTGCTCCTTCGCGCGTCCTCGAGAATGCTCTGTTCTTTCTCCAGATTCGATAAGAAAAAGTTGGCCCGGCGCGATTCATCGATTAATCCAACGATTGAATGAAATCGGAACAGAATTTCAATTTATATATCAATTGTAAAGAAAAAAAAAAAAAAAAAATTTACATAATTATTTGAATGACAGATTATTCAAAATATCGTACATGTACATTTTGCAGAATAAAAAAAGTATTAAATATAAATCTTTGTATTTTAAAATCAGATAACTTTTTTAAATTTACATCCGTATATAGATAAACATATCTTAATTTGATACTACAAGTGATTTTTAAATTAGATAAATCTTACAAATTATATAAAATTTGAAATTGTACATAAATTTAAAAAAGAAAATCATGTAAAATTTCAAATTAAATTATATATAATTTTAGATTGCATAAATATTTTTTAATTACATGGGGTTCTTGCATTATATGAATTTTATACGTGTTTAGCATAAAAATATCACTTCAGACAATACTTTTTGAACGAAAGCGGGAGAGAAGAAGGGACAAGTTCATCTTGAAAATAAATACAGACGCATAGAGCATTTGTACTATCGCCTTCGGGATTTAAATTATGAATGACTGGGAACTAGTGTGACAGGCTGAAAAAGGGTGATTAATGTAAGTCTCGGGAGGAAGCGGTCACGGCCTACAAAAATTCTCGGCTTCCTTCGGGCTATTTCGGACACGAGCCGCGACGGCGGCTTTCCTAATTCGAGGTCTCGCTTCGCGTGCGTGGAAGAAGCGGAACGTCGCCGCGGGCATCTCGGTATCCTCCCCAGCTCTCTCTTCCTCTCTTGCACGATACATTGCTACGATACATTGATATTAATGTCATCCCAACGGCCATGGGGCATTCGCTTAATGAGAACGATCACCGCTCGTGCCACGAGCTATCCTATTATTCAATTCAACAATGCGACTTCACGTGTGCCATGTCGCCTTCTAATCGCCTGCCAAAAAAAATTCCTAGCCTTTAAGCAATTATAAACGAAATTCTTAATCACATTTTTGAAAATTTTTTTATCAAAAATTATATACATATATTATAAAAAAAAACTATTCTTTGTATATATTTTATATTTAAAGCAACTCTCTACCATATAAAGTAATCCAAAAGAAGCGCATAGTCTCTTATTCGCGGATGCTGAATCTTTAAATTAAGAGAAATGTTGCGAGATATCGATATCTTTTTCCTTTTTTGTACGATATTAGAAGATTTAAAAAATCTCTAATTGCTAAGAATTTCTAACTGTCAAAAACATTGTGTTATACTATCAATTATTTTTTATATTAAAATATTGTGTTGTCTATATTCTTTATAATAAAAGTATCATATATATACAAATATATTTTAAATTTCCTTAACGTCTCCTTGTCATTTCAATAACAACGATTGATATACGTGAAATTGTTATTAACAACATATTGCGATAAAAAACAAATAAAAAATAATGGATCATGAAAAAGATACTAATGAAGCCGAATGAGATGAGACAAATGCTTTTCTACTACGAGGAAATCACTCTAAATATAACGAGACCTAAATAAAACATTGCAGCGCGAGTGTTACAGCGCGAAATTACCACGGTCCGCAAAAAAATTGCATGAAGATACATCTCGTAATTTTCTCAGTATATATGCGAATTTCCACTATCTTCTCATCATGCAATTAATTCAGTCATTAATACGCATTTATAGCTAGAGATATGAAGCATATTAATAAATCGTGAGAAGTCAAGGCAAACAGCCATCAACAAATTGATAGTCGATATCTGAATCGAATAATTGATGTTTTGTGAACTAAATATTCAAGGAATTATGAATGGTAAAATATTTACACATAATACATTAATAATTAAAATATCAGAATACATGAATAAAATACGAATAAAACTTTCAATAAATAATAAATGTTAAAATATCAAAAAATGTTTGATTAATAAATAATGCTAAAAAGATGTTGAAAAAATAAGTGCTTAATAAAATGTCATTTTTATATCTGAATTTATTTCTTAGTTATGTAACTGACTAAGTCAATTGAACACTAATATTAAAAATCCTATAAAATTTTTCCAGTAAGCATTCTGAATAAAGGTCATTTATTATGTAGTATTATAGATTTTAACGAGCATATAAAAAACTAGTCTCAAATCGCGTAAGATTGTTTTTGCACATTAACATGTATAACCAGGACAAAAAAAATTGTTTTACATCAACATGAGAAGTATGTAATTGACGTTTTAATTTCGCAATAAATAAAACAATATGTCTATAATTCTTAGTGACGTTTGCATTGACAGAAAAAAGAAGTCTCGTTTTCGCAGCTGCAAAAAGGAGGATTTAATAAACTATCAGAGAAAGAGAGAGAGAGCGAGAGAGAGAGAGAGAGAGAGAGAGACTCGGTTGGTCGCCATTACATAAGTTATTCTACCAGCTGTTCGCTGAATTCGGCATCAACCAAAAAAAGATTGCACTGCTCGCCAAGCATAATGTAGCGACGCGCCAAAAATATCATCGTGAAAAATATGTCGTAGCAGCGTGTCTGTTATTTCCTTCGCTTTATCCTCTCGTTATTTTTAAGAGAAAAATTCGTATATATCGCGCTTTGAAAAAAAAAACATTAACCACAGTTAATTATTCGATTCAGTTTCGAATCGTGTGTGTGAATGGACGATCAATTTATAACCCGACAGGTTTCTAACGATTTATTGCATGTAATGGGATTTTACATATTGACGATTAAGAAATAGGATGTTCTCGGAGTTTAATTTTTATTCAGATTCTGTGATCGTTTTTTCATAAAAAAAAAATGTCAACACGATTTATCCGAATTAGAAGGACATGAAAATAATGATTTATTATGAACTAAATTTTAGAAATAGAGTAACGGATTTTTTTCAATTAGAGCATTTAAATTTAGGATTTTAATTATTAAAATTTTTTAGAAATATGTAAAATTTCTTATAACTTAAAAAATTAACTCAAATACTAAATTACGATCATTTCAAAATCCGGAAGGAGATAAATTTTAATTATTAAAGCATTAAGCCAATTATAAAATATAATATATATAAATATAATACGATATCTTGTCACGTATAAGATCTTTTTACCTTCGTGTGAAGACCCGAGAAGAAGGTATGCAACGGCGCGGAATACGATGACATGTTGATCTTGTTGACGACCATTGTTATGCTAGCTGTCTTTTAACTAGACTTCCTCCTCGCGATCCAAAGTCCGAAGTCTTCTTTTATCCAGTCGTCAGTGTCGCTTGTCGTCTTCCGTGTAACATCGACGTGACACTACGCGCCAGAAACAACACGTTCGTACTCTCGTCTCTATCAAACGTACTTATCCGCACGCTTTGTCTCGAAATATTGCGACCATTTTAAAATCTTCCTTAAACTCCGCTGAAGAATTCATCAGCAATCCGCGAAATCTTTGATAAACCAGGCGGATCTTCTCGCATACGTTCGCTATATCTATCTAGTTTCAAGTTCGATGTGTACAATAATGTTGAATATAAATGCCCCAAAACCCGAGGAAGAGTAAGAATCGATCGTTGCGTAAAGATTTATATTTATCTCTCCGAGATTGATGCACATTAGAACACGCCGAATAGATTTTCTCTTGGAGCGCCACTACTCCTATTTTGATATTTAAATATCGAATGGAACTTGTCAAACTAATTCCCTCTTCAAGGCAAAGAGTCCCAAAGTCCTCGATCAGCTGTTAAAGATCCTCTTGTTCTCATTTCTATCAAACAAAATACATCCGATAAAATAATTCTTCTCGGAGAAGTTTCGTTTGTGAACGTTCCAAAGAAAATAAGAAAATCGTGTTCTAGATCTTCTCGCGACTATCTTCCACATCCGATCGGAGCGCGTATCGAAGAGGTTTTCCCTTTAATAAGCACTCGAAGGAATCCCAAAGTGGTAACTGCCAAGCAGCAACAGACCGTGCACCTTCGAGATGAACGCGCGCGAGAATACTGAAGGAGAGCGCGACGGTGGCGATGCTATATATAGCCTCCCTACTCCAGGGCATCGAAACGAATGGGGCCTTCTTCAGGGGGACGCCGGATAGCGGTGATTGTTACCGTGACCTTCGAACTCGGAGGGATGTGTCGCAGGACATCCCGAGAAGGGATAGAACGCCGACCATTGGAAGCTGGACAGGACCAACATCGTGGTAGGATCGGTTAGAGGCTGGCCACGATGCCGTGGATTGATGACGAGATCGATTCATCGCTACTCGCGACATGATTAATCCGATTTAAGAGCGAGACCGTCAATGCCAATGGGGCGAGGCAGGGGGGAGGGGATGCTATGGAAATACGGGGGTGACATGGTGACAAGTGTTTCCCTAAGTATGCAGAATGACCAACGAGATCGACGAGATTGCATTAACAAGTATCACCTTATATAAATATTCGTTTTAGGCGGAATTGGAATTTTCCCAGAGAAAGTAATTAATATTTTTTTTTTTTGAAATTATAGTAATTCTATATAATCATTGGCTATATATGATGATAAGCAATTTCGAAATGCAACGAATTTGTACTCGTGTCACTTATATTCTGTCATATGTTTCAAGGTTGAATTGAAAATTATTCTTTATTTAACAGAGATTTTGTTCATCTGTTTGCTTTATGTGACAACTACATTTAATTTTTTTAGAAATTTAATTTGCTCAAGTTCCTGGAACAATATTCGTTCGAAAAATGAAATTGTATTTGGTGATGCGTTCCTCGAATCACACATGTGCCAGAACATCATATATGTATACATCTGTAACTTTTTTGTAGATAAATGATAATGATAAATGATAAATGATTTTATATGTAAAAGAGAAAGTTGAACATAAATCATTTTTCACCGACTTTCCCATTGAGGAATATCCTTCTTTCAGAAACGTCACAGTAGAAAAATTTCTAAGAGATTATCGGAAGGAGAACGACGATTTCAAAATTTAAATTTCATCCGATAAAGAGATCAAGGAATCATACACGTGTGAGAAATAGTGTACTGATCGATGTTTTTTTTTCCTTTCAGACAAAATTCCGACGAAATTAGAGCGGAAGCGAATTCTGCCGCGGTCAGCGATCAGCGAGATATGGTGTGATCGATGGCGAAATCCAAAAAAAAACATGTAATAAATACACGCGTAAGACAAAAATACATATGTATATAATAAATAGAGATTAATTCTCGCTCTATAACTAATTTCCTAAATAATTTTTATACAATATGCATATGTATTATTTATAATGTAAATTGTATTTATTTATAATATTTTTATATATTTACCTAATTAATTTATTATTTATTTAAAATTAAAGAAACATTTGAGTAGAGACATTTTCCGTATCTATTCCAAGAACCGAGAATTTTACGCGACAGATCCTGTTGTCAGGAAGATCGGCAGTGTAGACAGCTAGTAGGCGTCGATGAATCAGGGTTGGGCGTCTCGACGACATTAATTCCGGACGACGACGACTATTTATTTGCCACGAGCGTTCTGGAAAGAAAACGATAAGCGACAAACGGAAAGTGAAAAGGAAACACGGCGACAACGAGTTGAGCGTGCATTTATGTACTCTTGTATGCGTTCAAGTGTACAGTGTATCGCGCAGTTACCAAATGTGTCTTTCCGAATAATAAAAAAATAAAGAAGAATGTACTTCTTCTCGAACAAAGTTCTTTTAATTACAAGTCTTTAATATTTAATTAAATAACTCTTAGTTGACTTATTTTGATATTTAAAAACATTATATTAATATTTTCGAATGTTAAAAACTCGAGAAATATAATTTAAATTCTTTCCTAAATTTTATAATCTCATTATAAAATCTACGAAAATATAATTTGATTTCTCTAATCGATTTTATTATCTTATTATCACAAAAAATATAAAATTTCCAATATACGAAGTGTTTCAAAGCTAGTGACCTAAATTAGAATTTTTATAGCATCCGTAACAAAAAAAAAACAGGAAAATATGGATTATCAATGATTCGTGATGATTAGACCGACGATTATGTCTGTTGGCACAATATGCCGTAGTATTCGCCTCATCATTTGTGTACCTTTCACCTCAAGTCGATTATTGTTCGAATTTCGACGCATAGTTCAAGTCATCGAATCAATCTTATGAATTATTTACTCGGTGACGGGTGAACAATTACGACGATAATTTCGTCAGCGAATAAAGAAGAGATGTTCTATCGAGAAAGCATTCTTCTTCAAGCAGGCCAAGGCCATACTTTTCGATCATGATCCTCCTCGCCCTTTCCAGCTCCAATTTAGGCTTATTTCGACATTTTGTACGCTTTATTATAGTAAAATATAGTCTTTTCTCTATTTATTAATTAATAATATAATAATTATTTCCTTCTTATATACCTAATACGTTTTTATAATAATTTACGTATAAAATATATCTTTTTTCTTTTTCCAATAATTTTGATTTATGTATCAACTTTAATAAAATTGTAATCATATAAAATATAAAAATAAAATTATTATACGTATAAATATTTTTCCCATCTAACTAAGCATCATTTATTTCACGAATGTTTTCCTACAAACAAAATGAAATGAGATTTCAAGTGTTATTCGAACGGAACTGAAGAAGGATATATTCATAAAAAGAGAAAGAGAGAGAGAAGGAGCGAGGAGACGAGAGGATTGTTAATCGCACGTAACACGCGTGATGAATGTGAATTGCTCTCGGTGGCGGAAATTTGTGTCTTTTTTATTGCCTTCTCCTCTACTTCCTCCCATCCTCTTCTCTCTCACCTGTTAGATCCAGCTGTTTGCTTATGTAATGCTTGTGCAATAATTAGCAGCATTTAAGTAATTGACTGCCCGCGGCAAGTACCGTGGCGGTCTCACGATGGTGAATAAAAGAAAAAAAAAAAAGGAAGAATAAGAACCACTGTTTTACGCGTCCTTTCTCGGCCAACTTGTCGAGCTTGACATTGATAAGATTTATGCCGTCGCGTTACGTCGCGATGTTTCCATTTGACATTTCTCATAATTCCCGAGATATCTTGTACATAGTAATTACGTTAGATATGTAAAGATTCAAGAAAAAGATATACCATGAAGGTTTCACAAAATTATTTTGCTAATTATAAATTTAATTAATTAAATAATTCGATTAAAGATTGAATTAATATATAAAATTACTTCGCAACTAGAAATTTATTTAATTAAATTTTAATTTTGATAATGTTCGAAAGAATCATTAGGCAAATCATTAAAATTTGCATATTAATCGCAATCAATTGTGTCATTAAGTGCGTGAATTAATGTAATCAAAGGAGAGAATATCATAGATAGATTTTTAATGTAACTATATGATAATTATAATACATACATTAAAATGAAATAGAAGATATATAATTGTATTAAATATATATAAAAATCTATAAAATTATGTGTAAAATAAGTATTATATATAAAGCAAATATCGCGAGACGTGAAGTAATGATCATACATTCGCGATAAAATACGAGAGAGTCAATCCTAGCAATATTTCTCTCTCTCTCTCGCTCTGAACATAAAATGATAGCAATTTTATTGCAAATAAAATACAATCGCTATTTTATCGTTTTATATTCTTGGAAAAAAGACGCTTTAGAGCACTTACAAGCAAAGACTGTAAAAGCGACAAAAAAATTTAATAATGCTTATCGTGGAAAATAAATGCTTCTGCATTTATCTATAGAATTAATCAGAAATTAGAATCACGAAGAGAACGATATAAGATAATTTTTTCCAAAGATATGCGCGGTTAACTGTAGAGAAAATTATTAAGCCACAAAACGAAATTTATTCGTTATTCATATAATTCGCAAAATCGCGCACAAATCTTGAGTAAAAAGCGACTTTGGCATTTATAAGCAATTTTATCGTAATTAATAATAACGGTATATATATTATAGGGATTTTTTTCTGAACACTTACTATTAAGTGAAGGCGGTTTATCGCAAAAGCGGTTCGGAATGTCATTTGCTTTTTATGAGAAACAATTTTTTCTAATATAATATAAATAATTTGTGAATTTATAGAATATCTTTTTATATGAATCTAACATTTAAAACTTCTTAAGAGTTAATCAAATAAAAAATTGTAATAAATTAGAAATTATATATGTATAAAGAGGGATATTAAATTGAAAAATTAACACTATATATATTAGAATTAAATTGAATTAAAATTAAATTGGATATTAATTTAAAAAAAATTAAATTAAAAATTATATACAATTACAGACTTAATTGAGTTGAAATGTAAGTCGAAATGAAATATGAATTCTTAGAATTCTTTAGCGCATTATAATTAAAAAAAAAAAAATAAGTAGAATGTTGAACGTAATGTATTTTTTCGCGAGTATTTCGGCGTGGTTTAATCAAAATCAAAATTGGCAGCAGAATAGCTGCGTTTATAAGTTCCACGAGCTGGTTTAATATTTCGCTAAACTTACGCAAACACGCTGTGCCAAGCACAGCGAGTAATCGCATGTTGGCGATCGCTGCTAAAACATGCAGAGAATGTAAATGTTGTCGAATGCGAGTCATTCCATATGGCAAAAATTTTCATAATTCTTTTTAATTTTATCTCTCATGAATTTTTGTTTTCACGCTTTGATAAATATTATCACTAAAAAAGATTTCAATTTTTATAATGTATTTTTTTCCTCTAAAGGCATAACCATTAAAAAAAATAATATTTCTATTAAGTAAATCTATTTTTAATGATTATTTATAAGTGTATGTTTTCAGAAAATATATATAATATATTTCCGCGGAATCTATTTTTTTGATTATAGGAATAAATAACTAGATCCTTTTATATCATTAAAATATGTTATTTTCTCCAAATTCCCCAAATTCTTCTTCTTCTTCATAATCTTCCTCTTCTTCTTCTTCGTCTTCTTCTTCTTCTTCTTCTTCTTCTTCTTCTTCTACTTCTTCCTCGGCCGGCGCTAATAGTATCATATCCTCAACTCCCTCGGGGAAATATTCCGTTAACATTCCTTCTGCTTCCTCGTCAACCTCTGTCACGAAGTACGGCTCGATACTGGCAAAGGCTAGGAAAGCTTCTTCGTTGATCCTTCGAATTATCACCACGAACACCTCGTTGCCAGTTTTGTACTTCACCTTTCGTAAATATTTTTTTTTGCAAATTTTTTATCATGAATTGTGTCGTTAAATGACACAATCGAAAAAAAAAATATAATTGATCCTCCATTAATTTTATCGAAATTATAGTGTTATGTTACGACAGAAAAAGAATTATGTATATTATTTAATTCAGCAAGTTTTATCGGATTAGAGTTGTCAAATTACGGGAATTATAAAAGGAAGGTAGTGCACCTTGTTCTCGAAATCTTCGGGCGAGGACGTGAGGCGTCTCGCATAAGGCGGTTGATCGAACTCGAAGGCGCCAAATTGTTCAACAGCGGCGCCGTACGTTTCGTACGCATCTCTTACGACATTGAATTTCGACGCTTCGAATTTGAAGGCACACAATGGTGGAGGAGGTATCGGCTCCTCATAAGGATGAACCTTTTCCAGATGACCCGGAAACAGAGTCTTGAAGGCGTGAATTTTGCTTCTAGCCTGTGCGAGTAATATCCCGGTTGTCATGTGTTGTCAATATAAATAATATATATTATAATCACAATTTATAATAAATTTTCAATAAGAGTAATGTCTTCTTTTGAAAAAATTTTTTATCATAGATAATATAATTTGTATAAAAAATTATTTAAATTATTTAAATTAAAATTTAATTTTAATTGACTTTCAATTAATATATTCTCTGGCATCATACTTGAGGAGGTACCCAAACGGCGGGATGCACGCGCGGTATGTCATCCTCAATTTCCGGGTCCGGTTCGTGCACGTATATGTGTCTCTCGACGTAAGGCACATTGTCATACGTCGGTCTAGGCAGAGGCACACCGCCGACTCCAGTTTGTACAAGCGGAGGCGGCTGCGTCGTGATGATGCTGATGAGATAATTCTCGATGTCGTCGATCATTCGAGACGGGCATTTCATCGCATTGCGTTCCGTATTTTCGTATGGATACGGCACCGGCCAATCCGGATGCGGCGGTTTGCCTTTCAGCCTGAGCGCCATACATTTTCCATCGGTCAGTCCTGAAGAATCGTGCGCGCAATTTTTTATTTTTTTTTTATTTTTTTCTCTTTTATCTAATTTCGAAGTGAAAATGTTTCATAACACACGCGGATGCGATCAAATGTAGAGAATATGATCAATATTGCAGGCTAATACATTTTAGTGCAAGTCAATTGTCATGTCAAAGATCTAGTGGCTGTTCTCGTGAGTGCTTCGTTTACTGTAATGTACCTTTTATCAATTCCTCGGTGATGTCGACGTCGCTCTCGACAAACATCTTCTCGATCATGTCCTCGTTCAGCTGGACACGCAGCTCCTCTTGCACGTCGAAGCACTGTCTGAAGAGATCCTGCACGAGCTCCGAATACGGCGGACTCTGCAACTTGTCTCGCGGCCTGCCGCGCTCGTCCTTGAACACCCACGGATAAAACACCAGCACCGTTTTCTCGCATAGCTCGATCGCCATGTACGACATAAATCGCTCGTATCTTTCCAGCCTCTCGGCCTCTTCTTTCGCCTGTTTCTTCTCCTCCAGCGCTCGCCTTTTCACGGAGACAATTTTTGGCGTGAATACGCGCGAGTTCGCTTCCTTTTTTTTTTCGCAACCGCGAAAGTTTTATTAGTCTCGCGGCGACATTGCGGGTTCGTCTCGAGTGAAAATATCGCGGGCAGTAAAGATAGAAATTTAGAATACGCGTGACAAAGTTACCTAGTCGTTTTAAGTTCGCTTGCAAAACGTCAATGTTTAATCTCGCTAATCTGTGTCTCATTCAATTATCAAAATACATGATTTAATTAAGATGAAAGATTAAAAATTCCTGCCATTGCAAAATCGATTCCTTTTCAATCACCTGATAGCTTCCTTCTCCTGCCATCGAATCTCCTCCTCGGGGGCCCGTTCGCACACGCTCAGTCGCCACTTTGGTGTCTCCAAATGCTGAACTCTTTTTATCTCCTCTATCAACAGGTTCCGCAGACGCGGACAATGAGCGCCGAACATCAGGTTCGACATCTTACCGTCCTGCAGGAACATCCAAGTGGGCTCGCTTCGACCGTGAAACCTCACCAAGTCGTCGATGTCATCGTTTCGCGCGATCGCGTAATCCACCGCGTTGCCTACCTCGAACTTGATTTTCTTCAGGGTACTTACCATGGCCGCGCATGGTCCGCTCCAATCCGAGTATACGTCCACGACGATCAGACCCGTGCGACTCAATAACTGTTGCCATTCCTCGTTGGTGTTTATCTCGACCTGCAGAACTCCGGGCCCGGCTTTTTTCATGATATTTCACTGCAAATTATTTCGCCAAGAGACAAAAATATTCTCGCCAACCGCGTGAAGTGCCGCTCGAGAGACGAGCGCGAGATGAAGGATAATGCGAGTGTTGATAGCGATCTCTTTAAAACGATTCTTCAGGTGGACCAAAATTTCGGATTATTTATTTTTTCTTGTCTTAAATTTTATAATATTTAGATATGTAATTCTCAATGATACTATTATCATGCTCTTCACATAAAAAAGTTTTATATATTTTAAACAATAATTTTATTATATATTTTTATATATTATTTTAGAGATTTTAATTGGTTAAATAATTTTAAATGGTATTAAAATGAAGTTCTCTTTGTCGATAAAAATTTATCTAACGCATCATATCTCCATATGTATGTGTTTCTATAATGATTAATATGCCAAAATGACGGCTTCAGTTTCCTCGCATGTTTTGCAAGAGACGCAGTTGCGGATGCAAATTGGTCGGAAAAAACGACGCATGTTCCAGCGGCGCGCGAGATAACGAGCTCGAGATTGCTTCGCTCGAGGGTGAAGAGCACACCGACTTGTGTTTCTCGCGCACGTAAAGAGAGGCGAAAAGAGAGGAGCGTAGGAAAGAAGAGATCGGGGCCACCGATAGTGTCAGCGTCGGCTCCGCGCACTTATGACCACGGCGGCAACGTCGTTTAGGTTTACGTCCTTAATTCACGTCCAGCCGCGATAATTAGTCTCGGGCGAGATCGCGAGGCGTCTCTTGACACATCTCCAGCAGTCTCTCTCTTCCACAGAGAGGCCTCCGATATGAATCACGATGAGATCCACGCCGCTCGATCTTGATTGGTTTCGTAAAGAAAAAAGATTTCCGCCCGCATGTCGCGTTTATCAAATTAAACAAAATTTAATAAAAAAAAAAAAGAAAAAAGAAAAATAAGCGTTCTTGCTCGCTGATACGTAGAAAGGATATGAGAGCGATTCACATGGCGATCTCATGATTTCATCGTCGAAGTGACGATGACTCACGAGAAGTATCCGATCGGATCGGACGACGCGCTACTCATTCCGTTTCCAGAAATGCTCCCGCAGTTTCGCGGGAACCAACAGGCGCCGTTCGTTCGCCGCAACCGGAAGAGCGGCGAGATCTAAAGTGAAAAATTGCGACCGCAAGTTACGACGCTCATAGCGAGGATAATGGATGCGATAAAAATAGCGGCGAGGATGCCGCCGTGAGAGGATGTGATGGCTAATTGTTAATCTTGTAGGTGATCGCCACACGATGTCCTATTTTATATTATACAGAGTGCTTTGCATGTAACGCATTTTAGTATAATCAATTTTTTATTTCCTCTTAACTTTTTTTAAACAAAACATGAAATGTAATTTGAAAATTTATATTGCTACTTGTTTCAATGTTAATGTACTCTATTAAGTATCGAATGAAAAATCAGGAAATGCTAAGAATGTGATTTTGAATGAAACATCATAAATTAATCCAAAAATTTTAACTTTCAGTTATTTTTAAATAAATTTTAATTTAAAGATTTTAATTTAAAACAAACAAATATATTTCATATTAATTTCGTGTTCTTACGGAAAAAAAAAAAAATTTTGTATCTTTTGGTATTGCAATCATCATGGCGATCTTCGTAATATACAAATTGGTGTAATTCTTTTTTCTTCTCTTCAATCATATGTATTTCGTACATATTGCAACTTAAGCGATGTTAATTGAGGTCGTCACACGTGCCGTCAAATATTGCACCATCAATTTTCAATTCATTTCGCAACGTCTGATCTGATAACAAAACATAGTCCACCGTGTAATCGTGCTCGACGATCAAAAATCAAACTCGATTTTTCACAAGACAGCATATTTCAATCGTCCGAGTTGGTTTACCGATTCACAAGATTCCGGTTTGCTGACAAATCAGAACTGTGACTGAAATTTGTTGTGTTGTGAGAAAATGATTCTTGGGTCAATCGAGTTCATTCACGTGCAAGCAAAGCTGAAAAACGTAATAATGAATACTTGCACAATATTATAAATCGAAATTGCAGAATATAATCGTGTGAAGAAAAGTATATTTACCAAAAATATGAGAGCATTGAATTTTCATCCGATATCTCCTGCTAATAAAATATTTTAAAGTTGTTTTAAACAATTTATATTTCGCGACGAAAATCAAAATAGAATTTTATTTATAATTTTACACGTCGCGTATATGTATGTATATATTCTGATATATATTTTATCTTTTCACAAAAGGCTTTGATTTTTACATTCATGTTTGATTTTATTTAAATTAAATTCAGTTATTCCAATTCTATTATATTCAAATTAGACTTCCAATATTCTATGAAATTCAATTTTACTTAATTACTCGAATCAATAAATAATTGAATTAAATTGAAATTTATGTGCGCGAACTTAGCCCGCAGCAAAGTTTGCTTGCGTGTCCTCGAGCGCTGTCGTTCGTCAATTTCATTTCAACGTTAATGATTGCGAGCCGCGAGCGAAGAAATGCGTCTAAACGCGTCCATCAAGCTAACGATCGCGTCTTGTAGAAGCGTGTTTACGATCCCATTGAGCGCCGCATTGTTTCGCGGCCGCGATTGACCGCGGTGGCGGAAAAAAATCGTCGCCATGCACCGAGCGACGACGTCGTCGGCTCCTTATTATAGACAAAGAGAATGACAACGATGCCACGGAGAGTTGCTATAAAAGCAAATAGTCCGAGAAACGAGCCCAACGAGCCTTAACGACCGCGCATTTGCATCGTTCATTAAGATCGCCAGGAAAGTCTGGCGTCGGCCGGTTTCGCTCGACAAATGCACGCAAGATTAGACGAAAGTGACGCTTATATCTCGCAGTTTTCTTGCGCAATACCCGCTTTTCCGCGCTACTCGCGCTTCTCATCAAGCTTTGATGCTATCAATCCGCCGGTGGTATCTCGCATGCAAACATTATTAAAGTGCAAGACATATAAAATAGCTCTTGCTTAGAAAATTTATTAAAATTAAAATATAAAAATTAAATATCGAGAAAATTAAAAAAAAATAAAAAAAAGAAATAAAAAAAGAAATATAATATTATTGAATCGTACAAATTTTTTTCAAAGTATAATAATTTTTTATTTACTCATAAAATGCAAATCTTTTCAATTTTCTCGTCGCGTTCCACCGGCATATGTAAATTAATTCTATTAGCGTTACTTAATATCATTTCTTATTCAAAGGAATGCTTATGGAAACAATGAAATTATCAACTCTCTCGAATTGATTTTACAATATCGAGATCTTAAGAGAAATACTCACGTACTTTCGCAAAGACTTCGCAAAATGATTTATTTCGAGGTCATCCTGCTAATCTGTTAATAATGCATTCTTAAGTTACGGTGCTTACGTAACGAAATGTCTGGAAATTATAACTGGCGCCAAGTTAAGCGCACTCTCAAGATCAGCAAAGGATATTACGCACTATTACTAATAGACTGTCATACGTTTCCTGTATTTTTTTTCCATTCCCCGATCAATTTGAAATAGATCTTTGTTTAACAAAAATAATTAATATATATTAATATATGTTAATATGTATTAATATATTTATGTAGTTATTTATATATTTTATTATTCATATATATGTTTATTTATTTGCATGCTATCATACTTGCAAGAGTCCTATAAAAACGCGGATGTATTAGCCAATGCGTTCTCATTCATATACACATCCGGTTTGCTTTCTTTACCTCGGATCAACTTCATGGGAGAATTCTCGGTATTGATCTACGGAACCTGGAACTTTCCTCGTTCGTCAAGCAAGTACAAGATACAAATCGTGTTAAACGTGCATTGCATGATAATCACGGATGTGACTCACGGGAATGGCCATCATAAGAACCAGCAAAAGCATCGCGTTTAAATATTCTTAAAATATAGAACAATTTACGATAAGAAATAAAGCAATAAAGAAGTGTATTATATATTCTATAACCTTCTCATTTTGGCTTGTAAAATGTGCAACTCATTAAATTAATACATTAAATTAATCTGAACATTATTTAACGATGTTACACAATCCTACAAATATTAACCAAAAACGCGTACACAAAAAAATTCGCAAAAGGCACGTACTAGTTACAGGAATCACTTTTTGTCACGAGTAAGAGAAGAGAGACTTCATAACTCGCTCGTTAATTAACTGCCATCATTTGTCTAGCTAGAGAAACGAGGAAGAATAATGAGCATGCGTTGGGAAAGAGCGAAACAACGCTCCTGCGCCTTGATTAATTTGTAAGTTAAATGGTCGTGAGGGTTCAGCGAAACCTTGAGAAACAAAGGGATGATGGATACAAATCAGGTGTTTGAAAGGAGTAGGCGTTTCTTATTAAATGGAGGAAGAATAAATCTTCTCAGGTCTCTTGATAACGCATTTAAGATTTAAATTAGGTCAGATGTAATATTTTAATAATACTTTTTTCAGCTGTAGAATATTTAAAAAATTATTGACGCACGATGCATTTCAATATTATTTATTATATTGTTCAGATAAAGTGCCCATTTTTTAATTATGTGAAATTTTTAATTATATATTATTATTACAATCTGGTAATTTATTTTTAATTTGCTTTAATTTGATTATTATTTAATCAACGAGACCCTGTTATAGTGTTTTATCAATTCCAGGATTGGAATATGTCCATTATCTTATCCACGCACAATTATTATCGCGTCGACAAAGTACGCACCACTAATATGCTCCGGAAATAATTAATCCCGCGAAAGAATGTCGGCGGCTGCAACTGAAATTAATCGTACTCCTTATCAAGTTATTTGTCACTCGATCGCTATTCGTGATGTAAATTCCCCCGAGTATTTCTTACAATTGTAAATTTGTCAGAAAAATCAATGAAAAATATCATAAAAAGATTATCATAAAAAAAAATTATTTTAAGATTTAGCTTAAAAAAGAGGTTTAAAATTTTTGAACATTTTGAACATGGTTATCTAACAAAAATATTTTTTTAATATATATTTTCATTAAAGAGATTTTAATCGATATAATTGTATATGCAATATAACAATATATAATAATATTAATATAAATATATATATCTCTTTGTTAATATTTAATGAGGATATTTTTCATTAAAAAGTGATCAATAATTATTGATTCAATTTAGCAATAAATTTCATCGTTATTAATATATGGTGTGCTCCGGATGTACAATTTGTTTTTCTCCCGTTTCTAATCGCCTTACTCAACCATGACGCGCGCTTAAATGAGTTCGATATGTCGTGAAATTGTCCGGTCATTTATTATCTTCATGTCACCGCTTCATAACTTCATGCATATTCGATTATGATACGGGTGATCGATCTTAGATCGAGCGCATTTAACCCTCGAATTATTAACGCCAATAAAATATACGCGATTTACAAAATTTTAAGGATCTTTTATTTGTCCCCATTTTTGTCACGCATAATATTATTTATTAATCAATTAAGCAAAATTATAATCTTTACATATAGAAATGTCAAAAGTGTCGAAATGTTGAAGGAGAAAAATAATAAATAATAATATGTTTGAGCAAACAATGTGCTACGCATCGAGCATAATTCTAGATCGACTTCAAGATGTGCGTGAATGAGTATGAGTAAGACGATTTCCGCCTTTCAGCAAGGAAGAAGGGAGTATTAAGCGTAATGGTCGGAAACATCAATTCTCATTAGAGCGTAGGACACCGCATACCATCGCTGACACCCACCGGAGTGGCGGCGAATTGTTAAAAGATTATATAGAATGTAACGCGTGCGCGCTCATTAGCGTAAGGTCAGGGCGCAATGCAAGTATCATCGCACGCTCCTGAAATATTAATTCTACAGTTGCGTAGAACTTCGATGTCTCTAAATCACGACTAGAAAGAATATTTCAAGTGCAATAAAAAATATTAAATAAATTTTATTTATTTTTTTCTCTCCATTCTTCCATTCTTTATTATATATTTTTATTATAATTACATAAAATTTCTATTTTTCTAAAACCTCTAAATATAATAAATTTCCATATTTCATACGAGTTTAATACTAATAAAAATTACAATCAAAATTTTAGTTTCAAATACTTTTCAATTTAAAATCTAATTTAAATTTAATTTTATTTTCCAAAATTAAACTGATAAAAACTGATTTTATAACTATTGATTTTCAAATAAATTTGCTTGGTTAATCATTAATATATAAATTGATTTATTTATTATAAATATCATTAATATCACTATACATCTGTATTATTTTAATTTTAAATAATAGCTCCTAATAATATACACGAGTATCTAAAAATGTTTTTGGCACATACACATTGCACATGAAGTCTGCAATTACATACGTCGTGACTTGTTGCATCTATAATATGTAATCCGCGCAAAGTATTGCCAAGATTTTGCACAAGCTACAGATAACGATTTTCCTGTGCATCTCTCACGCGAGCAGATACGATGACAATAAGGATTAATAGATGATTAATTCCGTAAAAATATACTGCGATGATTAATGACGTGCGAGTTAAAGTCGACAATTAAGAGAATTTTAGACTGTTTTTTTATTTATCAGCACAATATGAATGCAATACAATAAAATTAAATATTGATTTAAATATCAAATAAAAATTTAGATATATTATCATTATTATTAGCAATATATTTAAAACATTACTATTATAGATAAATTAATTAAAATTATTATGTATTTAGACATAATTTAGGCTGACAAGTTCCTTTCGGAACTTACATTTGTAAATTAAAATATCCAAGTTTATGGATACTCAAGGAAATCTTCATTAATGTTTAAGGAAAGAGATAATTTTTCGATCGCAAGGTAGAAACTCGCAAGATTCTCGTGGGAATAGCGGGGTGATATACCGAGGTGTGGCGCCGGGCAAATTTATTAGCATTTCAATGGAAAATATTTACGCCTAAGCTCGCTAGACACGCATAATGCGTCTAAAGCCACGTGCAAGGACCAACGGCAATAAATAACACCTCGTGCTGTCTTATATCGAGAATGTACGAGCAAAGATTTTTTTTTTAAACAAAATTTCTCAACATAAAATACATAAATAAAAATATACAAATACAATACCCAAAATGAACATGGAAAAACTATTTTATCCATGAGAAAAAATTTTTATAAACATAAAATAGATTCTTAAATTGTCAAATAAATGTAAAATAGCGATAATTTATGTATAAGTTATTTTATATAACAAAGTTATTTTACATAAGAAAATAGTAATAAAATAATAAAAATAGTTATAAATAATAGTAATATAAATTATAAATGATCTTTTTCTCGCAATTATCTCGGATCAAAAACATAAAAAACTACTTTTCGAGGACGATGCGTTAAAAAAGATCGCACGTTACGATGACATCGCGACGCAATTTTATCGCCATCGCAGCTGCTGATGCATGTGCAACGCAACACGCACACACGTTGCGTGTAGTTCGCACGTACTTGAAACCGCGCCGTCACGGCGAGAATATCTTATCGCACACCGGTGAGATCTAACCGGACTGTTAATGCGAAAATTTCCTTTTACGAGAAACCGTAATTCGCTCTTCTCGCCAGAGAAAATGATTAGCAACGACGATGTTGTCACTGGTACATTCCTCGTTCCCCTTCCCTCTCCCCCTCCCCTCCCTCACCGTCACATCGCGCGCAGTAATTTTTCTCGCGGAAGGCTGTAACGATTGTTACAGATCTCATTACATGTGTGTGGTGCAACGATATATAGACAGACTTTTATCTTGCGTAAACATTCTCCGCTGTAAACGCCTCCTCGTCATCGTTCGCCGAATATTTGCGCGCATAAAAGTACGTGTACTTAATTATTGCAAGGGACCGAAAAAAATTTGTCGCAAAATATATATGACGTATCTAAGAATAATCCGGTTATCACATAACACGTGAAGAAATCCTCGAACGAGTTTCTTTTAATAAAAATATCATATATTAATAATTTTTAAATAATTAACGATGAAAACAAAGGAAAAATTTAAGTTAAAGAGAATACGAATAAAAAAAACATTATCCAATTAGAGAGGATCAATTAAATGTTTCAATAATATTTCGATTTTTAATTCTATTTGAAAAATATACGACGCTGAAAATAAAAAGTCGAATAATTGACCTCTGAAAATTTTCGACGTGAACTTACGAAACATTCTGTATTTTTGACAGGTAGTACCGTTCGTTTTGAAAGTGATTCATTCAAATCATTAATCGCTTCGTCTCTCGCTAATAAGAAGAATGTGCTTAGCTATCTTGAACAAATCGCGTTGATTTATGCAGACGCTTTTATGACCTCTCCGAAATAGTTGATAGAGACGTTTAGAGAAATACGAGGAAGTGATTCGAAAAAGTTTGCAAGTTTTAACGATTTCGGAGGATTTTAGATGCATTTTCCTTGAATTTTATGAAAAATCTCGGAATTGTTGGTAAACATATATTATCCGATCAAAAATTAAACATTTTATGATCAACGAAAAAAAAATCCTGTTCAAGTATTTTTTTCATCCCCCTTTTTAATTTATTTGAGAAGCTTATATTTGATTGTGATCGTTATATTTTTGACCGATGATCTTAATCTCAATAGATATTCGCGATAATAAAGTCTTCCATTCATGATAGATCTTTAACGCTAAAATGCGCGAGGAGATATATTTTTGCGATGAAAAATATGAACAATGTTACGAATATCGTCTGTGCGAGCGCTCCAGCTCATAAACTTTTCCATTAAATTGATTGATTGCATAATGCGGCAACAACAGCGCGATTGTTAACGCGGCGGGCTATGAATTATGACAGCGTTGCAAGCAATTTCAGCAAGTTTATACGCGGCCAAATCGAGGGCAGGCATCAATTTCGCCTTCGTGGAACGCGTTCCAATTGCAAGACAAACATGTTGCGCCCGCAATTGCGGGATCCTCCCGTTTGCGAATTGCAACACGATTTTAATCCTCGAGCGAACGACTCTTTCTCACGCGGTTACGTAAACGCGGATTACCCGAGCCCCCGTCTGTCAATAGGTATGTACCTTGCTCTAGATACTGCACCTCCGAACATTATGTGACACTTGTTTGTATATCTAATCTTAGTCATTAAAATATCTTCAAATAAATATTTTGTTCTACTTTAGAATATTATAAAGAATAATTGAACAATTGCGCGTGCTGTCACTCTTAATCCTGACACTGTTAGCAGCGCAGACATATATTGAACGTGATCATTAAAGGCTATAGCAATATATTTAAGTAATAATAATAACATTACGATTATCGTTGCACAAATTTATTTTTCACGGATATAAATAATTAGCATTATCTCAAATTTGATATAAAAAATTTTAGGATATCATCGATACTTTGTACATCCCGTTTGATGTCTTAAGCAAAATTCCAACTCGTATAAAATTCGCGACTGAATCGTACATATATATGTGTCCGCGTAGTAAGTTTTCGTCGCCTTAACTTGCCTTTTCTCGATAAAACGGACGTTTCATTCGACAACCTTTTAATCTCGTCTACGTGCAAACGCTTTAATGCCACGTTTTTAAACACAACGACGGTTCTCTCGTCTCTTTAGCGCGACGAAATTGCGAAACGTGTAATTTATAAGCGTGCCGCGGCATACGCGGTCCGTTGTTGTAGGTGGCTGCTTGTGTTGTATAATACCGTAGGTAAGCGGCAGAGAGCAACGGTACAACACCATTCAGCGAGGAGGAGTGGCCATCGTTCATTGTTGCTGCAACAATGCACCGACGTGTGTCGCGACGACGGCGAACTGTCCTTGCACCAGACGACCCGTGCGCGAAAAAAACGAAGACCAAAGTAAAAAAAAAAAGAAGAAGAAGAGGAGAATCTCTCCTCTCTCTGTACGTTAGTCTTAATCACGATGAACTTTCCGGCCACCCACTATATACGGCGGCCCGATTATGCGCCCGAATAACGCGCTTTCTTCGCCGAATAGCGTTGCGTAATCGGGACACGAGCGAGCGGGCCAAACGTCGCCAAGCGAGAGCGGTGCAACGAATGCATTATTACGAGGCACAATAAATCTCTTTCGTTCACGTAAGAAAGATGCCAGTAAACGCAAGAGTTAAGTGTAGGATTGGCCGGAAAGAAAAATCCGGTAAGTGAAAAAAAATAGTTAACCCCGATTTTTACTGTTCCTGATTTTATCAAATAAAATAAAGTAGCAAAAATTAAAAAAATAATTAATATATAATACTAAAATATACATATTTATATAAGCATGATGCAAAAAGATATCTTTATTTTAATTAAAAAGTTTTACTGATCGCTATAGTTTAAATGTTTAAATGTTTAAAAAATGAAATTAATATAATAATAAAATTTTTTTAAATTTAAATTAATATGTGAAATTTTTCAAACAGAAAGATATAAATGTAATTAAATTTTATCTTAATTTTTCGTCATTTTTTTTTTCTTAACAATACCGGTTTTTACTCACTGGCATAAATTGCATAAATTGCATTAGAAAAATTTGGAATTTTGCATCTCTGGTTAAATGATTATAAAAAATAACAAAAAGTATAACAAATTGATAGCGAATAGTGATTTATTCCTCAAGCGTGAAATAAAATCCACATCGCGAAATAAATAAGATTTAAAATTCAATACATTCACGAGAGATTGTCGATGTTTCGCTTGAAATTTTTGGAGTGGAAGTTTCGAGAGAGTCTCAATTGAAAATCTGATGTTATTAAACGCGTCACACAATTTCACTCGGGCTCTTGTCGCAATAATAGTCTCGCGTTCCGCTGTTATTGTTAGCACCTTCGGGTGATTTGAATTTTAATCTAGGAATAACAGCGCGCAGTCACAGGTAGATTTTTAGACGGAATGCGGCGTGCAGGTTTCGCGAATGCGCCTCTGCCTCGTTACATAACACGGCTCTCCTCTTCAAGGTTGGGCCGGCAGGCCTAGACCGGTGTTCCCGGGGCCGTGTTACGCTTTGGGAATTACCGCGCTCGTTAGCGTACGAGAACAAAGCCGAAGTCCGCGGGTACGTTAATGTTTCCGGTCTCGCCACGCCGTTATATCTTCCTTGTCCTCTTTCAGGAGACACGTGTTGATTTGAAACGATATTCTCGACAAAAAAAAAAACAACGAGCAGGAAACATGTCGAGTCGTTAACGCGAATTTATAACGCTGCGACCTATATACGCCTTTCATGGACAGATTTTTTTTCTTTTTTTTTTTTCATTTAGAAAAATACCACTTCGTTGGAATGTCAGGTAAAAAATGAATGGGTACAGTTATATAAGAAAAAACTTTTAAATTTTACTGAAAAAAAAATGTAACAAGTAATATTTTTTGAAAGGCTTGATATTTTTTTATTTATCTGGACATGTTTTTCCTTTAAAAAAACTGCTTAACGATAAAAAAAAATTGCGTTCGGATAACTTGAAATTATTTTAAAGTCATCAAAGTAGTACAAAATTATTTTTAAATGATCGCATAACATAAGATTCGAGTGAGAGAGAGAGAGAACAAGTCTTATATCATGGGTCAGCCTGTCGCTATTAAACGAGTGACACATGTAATATCCGTAATCGCGTCGTATTTACTGGCGCGAGCGAGTTCCTTCAAGGATCTTTAACTAACAATAAGTGGCACCTCGTATTAGACCACTTTGTATGCCATCTTTAACCATCATCTATTACGCGCATAATCCGACACGCTATGTCCGATCATGTACGCAAGGAATGCACGACTGGGCTATTGTTTAATTCCGAGGTATGTGGCGGCGATTCGATATCGTCGGTCGAACATTAGAATGCCGATGGTGCTGCTGTTTAAGCATAAAAGTTAAAAGCGAATCTCGTAATCATCATATTTGATGATGCAAGCGTCGATAATATTAAATAACACACTTTAATTATATTATTGCAGAGCAATATTATAGAATAATAAATAAAAATGTTAATAATTATTGCATTGTATATATTTATCCTCTTTACATTAAATTGCTACACTTTACCACCGCGATACTTTGAGACTAATAATAGCACACGTGACGCTGCCGATCAGCGAGTTGACAACAAAATCACCGCAAGCCAGTTAAATTACACTAGAATTGACGCGCGTGGTAAGAAATGAACGAACTAATGCAATTTAATGACAGATGTGTCGGGAAAGCGCGTCTCTCACACAATGGAGACATGTGAACGCCCACAGATTGATTCCGCGTGTGTAAATCAACATTTCTACGGGTCCCAGTTGGTAGTCTATAATTACCTCAATAATAATTATGGTAAAAAAAAAAAATGCCTACGAGAACGACGAGCAAGTCCATTACGAAGAGACGATCAATTTGATTGCCATCTCTCGCGGATTGCGAGTTTACGTAACCGCGAATTCTCACAGTGACACTGAAATGGCGAATTCAAAACCTGTGGTCCCACTAATTATTATGCATTTATTACGATGAAATAAATAACAACATAAAATATTTCGACGATCAATTATTAATTTTTAATTCTAAAAATTTTGTTTCCTAAAATATTAATATAGATGTATTAAAATGAGGGAAAAATCTGCTGAAAAAAATCAGAATTTCTAATAAAAGATGCTGTAATAAAAAAAATGTTATATAATGATTACTTAACGAATTATAATTTTTTTCTTATTAAAATAAACACAAACAACTAATGAACTTTTGAGAGTAAATTCATGTATTATCGCATTTGCTATATCATTTATCATTTTACCGTTTCCTTTGTTATATTGCTATTTAGATTTTTTGTTCTGCGTTTTATTGATTTCTCTTAAAATGTTGTCCCGCAAGCACTCGCGAAATATCGCACAAATCGCCTATCATTAATGTGCCTCGCAGCGCGTCGCGTATTTGAAATTACGCCATGTCGTACGTCGCGAATTATGGATCCTGAGGCCTGATCTTGCAGGCCGGTCACGACGCAAATAAACCGTACAAAGCTTTTCCGCAGACCGAGCCTAAGACTCGATTCCGAAATTTGACTTGCTAATAACACTTGCTCGCGACGGCCGGCTGGTTACCGCTGGTACATACGCAGCACCGGTACACTCGCGGACATGCCGGTGCTTTGCAAGTCTAATTCGAGCAACGCGCGCGCTTGCCCGCCGGTTATTAATTACAAAAAGTGCCGCCTTTCACGAACAGATTCGCGAGAAAGAATTGCAAATTTCCATTTTGGAAAATTCCTCGGGAAGAAGGTGCGTTAAGGGGATAAAAATCTTTTAACGACGAAAATAAACTCGAAAAATCTTCCTTCCTCGAAAACATTCCAGTCCACAGACTGGTATCATCATCAGGTATTATCATATTTTATCACATCGCTTGAAAATCGTGCGAATGATTCTCGTCCTGTATAAATAATCAGCTGGCGAGTGTAAACGCATCGCAAGACTTTACGAAAATAATCTCCAGTAACGTCGTCACGCGCGTTAATGTGCGTCAGAGAAAATTGCAAGAAGGCGGCATCACTTACAATTAGCGCGGCGAACAAATAAACGGACATTGTATCGATCGGGAAAATAAACATCACTGAATGCTTTATGAAGTTGCCTGCAATACTGCAGCCGGATCTTACGATCTCACAGCCGCATGGATAACCGACCAATCTTAATATTAAAAAAAAATTTTTTTAATGTCAGAATTCTCTTAAAAATTAAATAAAAATATATTTTTTTAGATGTTATAAAAACTTTTTAATTCTTAAAAAAAATTTTTCAAGACTTTTAATAATTTTGAAATGATATATATTTCCTAAAATATATGTATCAAAATATATTTAATAATTTTGAAATGATAGATAAATCCTAAAATTTCGCCGTAATATTTCAGAAGTAAGAACTGAAACAAACACTCACTATCGAAATATTTGAGTGGCAAAGCGAATATATTACCGGTTGCACATTCTCACACGCGTGCATTCGTTCACGCTTCGTAAAATGCCAATCGCTTTCTCGTACAGTTACTTTCATCGCACATACGATTATGATGGGTTTATCGAGATCTGACAACTACTGTTACAATGTTCTGTCGTACTATACGTATTCCATTATCCTATGCTCATTATTTATGTCAATTATTGTGTCTAATAACTCACGCGGTGTCCAACCGCGACCTGGATAGCACAGAAATGATTTATAACTCTAATGCTGCGAGAATCCAAGATAAACGTGACTATAGATTAATCGACTCGATTTTTGCATTCAATATGTGTATAAATTATAAACCTTTCTATCCGTTTGATAGTTAATGAAGATAAAATCTCTAGGGGCATTTTGTTCAGCTATAATTATATCTCATCATTTATCTTTTTTTTATCCCACTCTTTATAATTATAATTAAAATCTTTTTAAACACACATCTCCCTTTTTTCAAATTCTCTCTCTCTCTCTTTATTAAAATATTTTTAAAATAACAATAAGAAATTAATGATTATCTTTAAATGTTTGAAATATTCTCAAAAATACATGTAAGATTATAATAAATCAAAATTAATAAATCAAAATTAACAATAAACTAAAATGTTAAATCATAGATTTTGAACTTGTAGAGATTTTACAGCACGACCCCAATTCTCCCTTTACGACGCCGCAGACGCCGCGGTGTTGACGAAACGCTTTTGTAAGCGCGCCAGAAGCACCGTTTTTCCGTGATTATTTGGATTCTGGCGAACGACGTTTCTGCGTGAAGAGCACTACGTAAACACACTCCTCTAAAGAGCGGCTTCACGGCTTTAATGCTACGCGCAAATCCACTTCATGGAAGGATACGCAATCGAACGAGCCGGAAGAGAGAAAGACGCGTTAATGATGAACAATTAATCAAAGTGTTGCACGTGGAGAAAAAACATCGTAGATGCGGTGCTTTCAAAACACATTGCAAGAAAGTCACGAGAGATATTTATTGTCAATTATATTTTTCATTTTTTCAATAGAAAATCGATAAAAAAATGTCTTTGTAAATTCTATCATGTCTCTTTTTTAATTTAATTTACTGGAGAAAATATATTGACTAATTTTATTACATATCAAAGATTATATGGTTGCAATTATCTGGCTGTTCCGATTCTATGTCTTTTCTGTTCGTTATGATTCGAAAGCAGAGACACACGCTTGACACGGACTCGAATTTGATTGGCAGCGAGTGCAATTTCGAGTTTCCCTGTGACATTGTACAAACAGAATGATGAAATGGCAGACTGATGCCAAGAGCATCTTTATTCTTTGATTATTTCGAGCCTGGCATGCTCAAAAGATCGAACGCAATCAAGCTTTAAACTCTTCCGAGAATCCCCGACTGTCATGTCGTAAGAAACGCTTTTGGTTTTTATATTTAAGTGTTAATTGTATTACGCATGCGCGTTCTTATTATATTTTTATTTTTCAGTTAATGCAATAATATTAGATATCGAAGCTTTACCAGATTTTTTTTATATATATATATATATATATATATATATATATATATATATCCTGTATTCATTATTTATATCAATTTATATATAGAATAAAAATATTATAATAATATATAATAAAATATTATAATAATAATTATATGTAAAATATATATTTCACAATTAGTATTTTCAATAATTTTTCCTAATTTTTATTAACAACAGTATTGCTCGATTCTATAATTAAAACTACACAAGCCCTTAATGTACTTATTATTGATTTCAATTTTATTTATCGTCTCTGTCTATTTTTATTTGCTTTGCTTCTATTCGCGCAAGAGAGATGCACATCATCAGGCATATGGCTCCGCTTGTTTCGCAATGCACTGACGTCTTCTCAATAAGGCCACAGTCGTGCAATTTCCATTCCATATCCTGGCAGTAGGTAAGAAGGTATACATATACCGGAAACCCCGGCATGACGTCCAAACCGACAGTAAAGTCCACGTGACTGTTAAGCTTTACGTAACTGAGAGAAAGAGAGAGAGAGAGAGAAAAGCTAAAAAAAATTTGCATTGTACCTTATTGAATAATAAACGCACTAGCTAACAAATAGTTACTATTTAGAATATATTTGAATAAATTATAATTTAGATCAAATTATTTTCTTTATATGTTTTTCGTGTTATTGTATAAATTCTATTTCCTTTAAAAATTTATAATATATTTTAAATATTAATGTTTAAAAATAAAATGCAAAATGTTTTTCAAGAATGTGTTCCAAAGACACATTTACCTGTATTGATAGATAAAATGTAGAAAAAAAAGATTCCGAGCCTGACCCTTTTAAATAGACGAACCGTCTTTCCTCGTCGTGGGACGACGTCTATTTCAGAATCACTTTGACTCTCGAAATAAAACCCGTGATTCACGCCGCTGTATTTCATGTAAATGTTGCCGACAAAAACAGTATAGCAGTTAAAAAGTTTCTCTCATTAATCCAATTAAATCCAATTTTTTTTTTAAATTATTTTACGAAAATCTTATACATAAGTGTAATTTTACAATAGATTTAAAATTATTTTATAATTGTATAATATAAATTCATAACTTTATAACTATTTTTTAATAATTTATATTTTTTAGTAATTATAATTTTTAATATTACATTAAAGTCTGATATTAATTTTGTTCTAATAAAAGAGCACCGTTTTTTTTTTACATAAATAAAAAGTAAAACAGTAGCAATGATACCATTAGACAGAATAAATATCAACGAAACATCGATCAACCCTGATAATAAATCAAAGTCGGTTATGTGACGGCATAATTATCGAACATGATCGATGTGTCAGACGGAAAGAAATCGCTATCGATCGCAAATAAATTAATGTCAGCACGAATATCGATGAGAAACGAGATCATCCAAGAGCAGGATCTCGCTTCAGGACACGATTGCAATCGAATTTATTAAATCGACCGACTTGTAAATTTCGTATGCAAAAAAAAAAGACTAAAGAAACGAAACAGGATGAAATCGCACCGTCACGCACATTTGTATCAGTACGCACTTGCGCGTGCGTGACAGCAACATCATTTGAATAATCGTTATCAAGTAGAAGTGAGAAATCAAAATCCCTCACAGATAATTTTTAAATGTATTAATTTTCCAATCAATTTTATAAATGTTTTTGCAAATAACATAAATAAATAAAGAAGTCTTTCTTTCGTCAGGTAATTAAAAAATCGTAATTCTGAAATAATTATCTATGAAAAATTCTATAATTTAAATATCATAAATTACACACACGCGTTTTATTAATTTAGATTGGCTAGATGTGGCTAAAATTTCAATTTCCAATCGAACTATTCTCTCCTCTGATCTGAAATTTTTTCCATTCTTGAAGAAATCGAAAAAGGGAATACCATGTGGGCCGAAGGGAAATCCGAAAGATTGCCGGGCGCGGATTTACAACTGGTCGGCTGCGATCGCTTTAAATCACGTCCGGTCGCCCACGCGGGAGCGAGCGAGCGTATAACATGCGCGCGAGAGTGAAACGAAACGGTCGAGAGCACGATTTCATTCATGCGCGACCTAATTAAATTTCATTCAACGATCGGCACGAGCCTTCTCGCCGATACCTTATACCGTCAGCCTTTCAAACTGTCTGTCTGCCCTGTGAAACACGTATTGCGAGTCGACATGGTATTTCTCCGAACACGAGGCATAAAAAAGAAAACGTCACTTCTGTATCGGAAAGTCGCCGTTAATTGCTATTGAGAAGTATCTTAAAGCGTGAAAAATCGCTAAACAAAATGTTACTTCTATTAGTGACAAATATATTTCAAGAAGTCAATGTAATTTAATATTTAATATATTTGATTTAATATTATATGTTTTAATAAATTCGTAAAATCTTAAAATCCAATTTAAAGAATATTTATAATATAAGCAGCTCTCTCTTTAAGTTGAAAGCAACATATTAATGTGATGCAAAATTGGAGGGGCAAACAAAAAAATCATAAATTAAAAAAATTATACAATTATTAACACAAAAAATTAGTCAATTTTTTTATGTTTATTCGCGTGTAAATAACACAATGGCAATTGCAAGCCCTTCAAGATTACGAAGAGAAAAAGCGAATTACCGATTGCTCGATTGCGAAACTCGGGATCGATTATCAAAGAGATTGCATATCGACGAAGCGTGGCTAATCTTAATCGTCGATAATTATGTTTGCACGCGGGTTGATCGATTCTTATTGTTAGTTATTTGCTGGATACTCTTACCAACCGATCAGACAGCCATTGTGTATAATCGCAACACCTTAAGGGGAATCAATATTACTCGAGTGATTTGCATATACTATTACGGCCGCGTTCCCTCAAAAGAAAAAAGGATACATTCCAATCATTTAAAATAATTACTCATATGTATTTTTTCAATCGACTCCGCAATTTGTCGCTATTAGTGCTATTTGACGTTATTATATATTTCTCTCGCTATTTCCCTCGCTCAATTTCGCATACATTGATGAATATGTAGAAACTCAAACTCAAACTCACCATGATTAATCTTTGTACTCGCGAGGAAATGTTGCTAAATTGTAACTACATTGTAATATCGAAGGCAATTAGAGACTGAGCTTCTCGTTCGCGCATTGTTACGTAATTGTAATACCGGGATGTAGCAATCTGATTTATGCATCATTAATAACAATCATCACAATAATAAACCGCGATCTAACAAACGGAAAATCCTGACATTCTAAGTAAGTATCGCGTAAATTCCATAACGCATATATACACACACAATTAAATATATTAATCGATTAAATATGTTAATCGTACAATTAAATATCAAATGAAAAAAAGCAATATTGAGAAATATTTTTAAAATAATCTCATGACAAATTTAAAATTTAATCAATTTAATTTATAAATTCACATTACGTACATACTTAACATGTAAAAAGAGAGAGAAATATTATCGAAATAAATTTACCTATTTCTTCCATCGACATTTTCCATCCCTCATACTTCGTAATCGCATAAGCAGCTTAAGTAAATATTAATTATCAAAACAAACGCTGATCGTATCTCTGGGAAAAATTGATTTTATTACAATATCCCTGCGCTATATGAAAGTTTAGATGAAAGATTATCTAATCATACGTTGCAACATTCAATCAGCATTAATACTTGTCAGTTCAACCTTTTAAATCTCACCTCTTATTAGTACAATTTTAAACTTCGCATTATATATAAATATGCCGCGTAATTACATCGATGATGATGGAGGGGGACCGTTATTGTTCGTAGACCGTATCGGCAATCGAGAGATCGAAACTCGATATGCAATCTCCTTGATTCTTCTTCTGATTATGAGACACATTTCTTATTCGAAACACTTGTCTGTTTTAATCTCCTCGTCTTATTACACGACTTTTGCATTAATAGTTACGTCGACACCAACAAGGTCAAAAGCTTCGTGTCTTTAACGCCAAAGATAGAACATAACTCGCGTATTGGGTTAAAGGTCGAATTATTAATCGTTTCTAACTCCATCGATTTATCATCGATGGCACGGCAGACTACTTATCGAAGATTATATCAGCTGGTGTTTACAAGCGCTACCAAGATAATTTCACTTTTCCTTTACGCGAGATTTATGAAAAGGAATTTGACGTCGATTAATAATAATAATAATAATCTTATTACACTATGTATTGAAAGTATTATAATGTCATAGATTTTAAGCATTTTTAACATATCACATAGTTGTATAAGATAAATTTGCATACGTAATTATATGTATACATAATACATAATTATGTAAGAAACATGTAAACATTATTTGATGACGCATTCATTCTTTCAAAAAAATCATATTAATTCTATAATTTATTAAATACTGTTCATGTGTAAATTACCTAATGCATTATTAATTTCAATCAGTTATCAATTATATTAATTACAAAATTAAAAGGCAGCATAAAAAAATAATTTATGTAAAAAAGAATCTCTCTTAATACTTTAACACTTGTTATTTTAGTCTTTTAAAATAAGATTTATGAGAATCTAGAATCTATACATATAAATAAAATCATTCATTATAGCTAGCGACTACAAGACGCCACTTTGACGCTAAAATTCATTCAATAATCGCTCTGTCCTTAAAGTGACATGCATATGACGTTCGTAAGGAGTGATCGGAGGAAAATTGTCATTAGTTCTTAGCCATCGTGTTTCCATCCCGAATCTCATAAATAATTCAAGACGCCGCGGGCGCAATCTTTATTAGTTTCGCATGAAAAAGAATCGGAAAAATAATAACGATGAAAATATCGGCCAAGGCCGATGCCGCTATGTGGCGTGGGCGGCGTGTTAAACGAGCGTTAATGACGCATCGCCGGCGGCTGCCGATTTTTTTGAAAAATCACCAGCCATCTGCATAATGTCGGATGAATTGCGACTCCCGCGTGATATCTGTTCGTTATCAACCGCGCGCGCGATAACAAGCGCGTCTGCATCTCGCGAATCAATCATATCTTAACGGATAATATCTCGCGCCTTCGGATGAATATACTCATGAATATCGCGAAATGAATGAAAGACGGAAAAAACGGAGCTCATAAAGATAATTGATTAACAATGTTTGTGTCGATATTGCAGATTGAATCGATACATATCGCTTGCAATAATTACAATAGATTTATATGAATCCATGTAATCCCGATATAATCGAAATTAATTCATCATATTATAGTTATATTCAGAGTAATTTATAAATCTACAAAATATTGACAACAGTATCATTGTTAAGATGGTACGAAATAATATCTACGAAATACTGCTGTCAATTTAAATAGTTTCGATTTAATATAAAATTTGGAATATCAGATAAATGTAAATATGTAAATATTATTGTAATTCGATATATTTTGAAATTTAGATAATTCAAATATTCAAATATTTCAGAAAACAAAAAAAATTTTTACTCATTTGAGGGGGGGAGGGGGGAGAATTATACAATGTAGCAATCAAATGTTTATTAATGATGAAAAATAAATGTATTTTCCAATTTCAGAATTATTAATTAATATTTAAAATACCATATAATAAATACATACATTTTGAGTTGTTTTGTGACAAAAATATAGAGCACTAACAAATTTTGAATAAAAATAATATAAAGACCCTTATTGATATAAAGTTTAAAGAACCTTCTTCAGAAATCAAATTTGATCGTGCAAATAAAAAATAAAATTAATATTATATAAATCACAAAATTTCCAAAGTTTGTAATATGAATTTATCGGTCATGTTTATACATTATTTAAACCCGTTCAATCGTTATCGATAATCTGTGGCGTGGGCGAGTTATTATCGCGCAGTGCAACGTTGATGACACATCACTGTCGGTTATTTTTGAAAACACAAACGCCATTCACATGTCGATCTCTGTACCACTTGCCGCTTTATTAAACATTCCAAGGAGAACTAATAACATTGCAAACGCGTGTTTAACTCTAATTCACAATTTTCTTCAATTATAGCATACGGTATGTATTTTTTTCTTTCTTTTGATTCATTCCAGTTTGCTCTTGTGCGACCGATCGCATTTATTACGCATTTTATCGCGATTAATACTTTGCAATCTACGCAATCCAACTTTAAATTCAAGAATGTTTAACTACATATTAATCAAGATCAAGATTTTACGTTGTAAGATATCCGAGAAAAATATATTAAATATAGATTTAGATTTAAAAATGTGTATATTTAATATGCTTTTAAGTTAATAGGAATAAGTTAATAGTAATACCTTTTTTATCAATTTAATACATAATATTTTTGAAAATATAATGTCATATTATAAGCATTATATATTTTAACTTTATCTTTTCGCAATTCTAAGCGAATGATTTGCATGATTCTTACGTAGAAGCAATATCAATTGGTCTCGCAAATATTGACCATAACTTGACCTAATAATGTTCGATCTTTACGCATTTATAGTCGAGCATTGTAAACTGAATAATTGAATCGTAAAAAGACTGATCGAACTTCGTCGTCGAATAACATAATCGAGCACGTGGAAAATATCCGACAGCTATCTTTATGGCGGTTTAATAATCGACGTGCTAAAAGAATGTCTGCAAAAGCGGAAGCAAATAAACTGACACTTCGATGGAATGGGCGCGCGTTATCGTCCGGGGATTCCCCGAACATTCGTTTGTCATTTGCGCGACTCAAGTTGGCTTATTATTATCAATCGTGACTAATCTCTAGATTTGATAAGCCCATCCCTTATTTGCATCCATTATCGCTCAAACGCGAAATCTTTATATATGTATAAAAAAAAATATATATATATATATATCGGTGACAATAATTCGGTCTATAAATAAATTTGTTCTATAAATCAACGTATATATCTTTTTAAAATATTGGATTGATGCAACAGTTTGTCCCGTTTTTAATAAAAAATGAGATAAACTTTTGTACCATAGACATAGAAATATATTTTATATTTCTATTTATATAAATATTATTCTTTTATATTTATATTATATATTTCTCTTTTATATATTTCTTTTTCTTTTTATTTTTTTTATTATATATGTTTTCTATTCTATGTTTTGCACCAACTCAATACAAATATATCATAAAATGATTAATTTCATAATTCATAAAATAATAGTATTAATACAACTTTAATTATGTCGTTTTTGCCTTAAAGAAGAATAATCTTGTTTCATTGAGCTTTGAAAGTACTATATAATCCTAAATAAAAATATTAAAAAAGCTTTAAAGCTTTACGTTACAAAATATTATTTTAATAATAATACTGTGATTTAACGTGCGCGGGAGATATTCACGCACAATCGAGACGCACGCTTCGCGGTGATGCAAAATAAAAATATTCTATCTCACGCACGAATGACGCCGATAAGTCTCCTGCGAAGGTGAAAGGGAATTGCGTGTTTAAAGCTTATAGGGAAAAGAGAACCGGTTCCCTTGCGTTTGTGCAACGCACTGTTTATTGCATCGAAAATGCTCTTATTCAAATACTCTCGAGGAGTTCAAAATTGTTAAAACAATCGTAGAAGAAAAAATAATAAATCTGCTAATATCATTTCAGAGTGATAAATATGAATGAGAGATAAATAAATAAAAATCGACATACCAAACGATTCCTATAATTCAGGGGAGCATGATGACCGACGTTCCTTCGGAGTTGCTTGACAGCCCTCGGCGGCGCCGTGGTATGCATTGTTTATTGTTTATTTTTTATATGTTCAGTTTTAGTTTCCCTGGATCTCTTCTCGATTACCAATTTCATCACTACGTCACTCGCGACGAACTACCGTGTCCGTATGTTATTGTCCGCCAAGTAAACATACGCGTATTTTGGTAGAGATAAAACGATAAAAGGCAAATCGTAGACACAGTAATCGTAAAAAAATAATCATACACACCGTGAAAGTAAAAACAAAAACTGGTCACGTAGATCTCTTATCATCGACGTGACAAGATCGTCGTAACCGGAATCTTGACATTCTCGACGTATGTCGTGCGCTTATGTGATACGTTTCGAATCGCGAACACGTGAAAGACGATAATCTGTCGATTATATAAATTCCAAAAACAATAGCGTCGAGGGATACGTCATTGGGCGTCTCGACAAGTCGGGCACAGCGCGAGTGCGTAACTCGCGTCGCGCCGCTCGCTCCGCTATTACGTCACACTCGCGAAAGGTCACCGCTCGGTCGCCACTCGCTCGCGCTCACCCACGTGCGTCGTTGGCCGGCGTCAGTAGCGCCGACATAACAAGGCTCGTCTCCCGCGCGCGCGCGTGACGCGCCGCTCACTTCACGCCGATCCGCGATATCCTCAACGACCGTACAATAATTCCGGTACCGGCGCGTAACCTGGCTGACTGAAAAACCGTCGCTTTCCACACGCCGGACGAGTTTTCCCGCATCGACGAACGAACGGACAGCTATTGCGTATAAACGAGCGTCTCGACGAAACGCGTATATCGCGTGCACATAATATATATATACAAACACACGCGCACGTGAAACGTCCCGCGAGAGAAATTCGTCGTTTCGATGTGGCTGCCGGCACTGCACTGAAGTCCGCGTTCGCTCTCGCTAGGTTCACTTTCGATGTATCCCGAAGCGCCCGCTCGACGACGAGCGTCGCCTACGTCGGCGTCGACGCGATCGGCATGCAAATGTAAATAATTAGACAGAGGCGTACGACGTATTTACGGGAAATCGTGGGAATATTTTATTCCGATTAACTCGTCGGGGAGTTCACGATATACTTGTAGAAACATGATCGCGCCTCTTTAAAAAAGGAAAAAAATATACGGCAGCGCCACCTATCGCTCTTTGCACTCTCTATGACGATTTTTTATCCTTTGCATAGATTTATTTCTCTCTCTCTCTCTCTCTCTCGCACCATATTATATACCTTCTATATTTGAAATAAAGAAGAAATAAAAAAAAGGAAAAGAGTAAAAGGGAATTGTGAAAGAGAGTAGAAATACAGTTTGAAAAAATAGACTTTACTATAACGCGTGTTACGAAAAATCTATGCAAAAGATACTTTAACGTTACACGAAAATTAACGTAATGAAAGTAGCGTCACATTTGATATGATAATTGAAATATAATGCTCGTTTAATCAAATGCAAGATTATTTGATATATAATTGTGAAAAAAGGTAGAAAAAATAGAATTTGGAAGAATAACCTTTACTATAACGCGTGTCACGAAAAATTTGCAAAAATCTGCAAAGAGAAAAATAAACAAAGCTTCATGGAACTGACGTCATGTTTGATATAATAACCGAAATATAATGCTCATTTCATCAAATATAATAATTAATTAATATAAATGCCATACAAATATCACATACACGTACAATGCCAATTGATAAACAAAGTAATTTACTCACGGATGAATAACTTTACCGATTCGGAAAAGGCGCGCATGACGTATCAAACCACATCGGACGAGGCTTCAGAATTGCGTTCGGAAATCTGTTCATAAAAGTAGAGTGTTTGACTGACCAATCAGAGTCGAAGATTTCTTCGCCCCGATTGGTCGATCAAATCATCACCCTATCTGAATATATTTTCGAACGCAATTCAGGTTGCTGCCATCTAGTTCATTTTCGAATCGTTCGCGATTATCGTTCCCGCTCTCCTTGTCGATCCGCGAAAACGTACGAGCAAAGTGTTATTTAGATATCAGTACATGTCACTAATTAGCGTAAAAGGTACGTAAATCAAATTAGTGCGTAATATCCGATCACGTCGCACGCGCGCTAACGTCAAGGAAGCTAATTTCGTCGCCCGTAAATCTCGCGCAACGCTCGTCCCCCGAAAGATCGTTGAGAGCGTGACGTCACAGCAGCAATTTGAATCGCCTCAAATTCGCGTTCGGTTTTACGAGGGCGATCGCTGGACATTCTCGACGCGAAACTCGCAGAGTCTCTCTCGTAACAGTTTGCGCCGTAGTTTTAATTCGTCATGTTAAAGTATTTTTACGCGACAAATAAAGTTTGCAAATCGCAACTTGATTACGTTAAGCGGCCGCATCGGCCATTACGTCGGTGTCTTACATTTGCGTGCATCGCTCTCCGCGATTCTCGCAAGCGTATCGGAAGTAAACGAGGAGTTCTAAAACGAGGAGTTATTAAGTATCGTATTATCGAAGCACGCGACGATATCGCGAGTGTATACGGTGTTCGCAAAACATCGCTCCCGTTTCGCAAAGTGCCCGGCCGGATTCTCGGAATCGCGTCGAGCGGCTCGAGTTTCGTCGAATTCTCCGAATTCGACGGCGGCCATTGGGATTTTTATCTATCGGCGTTCTCGGTTTTTTTCGACGTCCAAATGTCGGAGATTATATATATATATATATATATATATATATATATATATATATATATAAAATATATATATATATATATATATAGATATATATATATATATATATATATATATGTATATATATAGCTCGGGGATTTGACGTTTCGTCGAAATTATCGAGAATGATTTCTTGAAATTCGAACGACGATTTTTCTCCGAACGTGACAATAATTTTCCACGGTTTCAGTTGCACCGCGAAGTACGCTTTTAATAATCGATCTTCGGGTTTCTTCCGTCATCATGAAATGGTGAAGGAAATGAGTTTAACATCGAGTTAAATAGAAAATGTCTAGTGTACGAAAAAATATATAATAAAATGTGCGATACTGGCGAAAGATAAATCAAAAAAAGAGGATATGTAAGGGATGAAAATATATTTGGAATATCAGAGGAAAATAATATCATCGTTTCTCCGAAGATCTGGCGACTTCCGGGTGCGTTGCGGCGGAAATCGCTTACGTCGATAGTGGCGATGGGCCTTGAAATAAACGGCGACGCTTTGCACGGAGCATCGGTTATTCGCGCGTGTAAGGCTCTCGCGTCTCTCGCGTTTTTCCGAAAAATTGTGACAGCTAAAACCCGAGCGTCGCCGCGCGTCGCGAACGAGAAGAAAGTAACGCGAGTGCGAAGTGTTTCGAAACTTTTACAGTGATTTCCAATACAGTGGTTGCATTGGTATCAGCACTTTAAACTTACTTGGATAAGTGCCAAAGAAGGAGTTCATGGATATTCGAAGAACAATGGTTGCTGAGATTGGAGGAAAACATCGAAATGTGAGTAGAATTATTTGTTTCACGAATAAAATGATAGTGAGAAATATATATTTAATGAATAATTAATTTATATCGCAAAAGAGCACAATTACGATCATAAATTTAGAAATATTTAAGGTAAAATATATGTAGCTGATTCTGAATTTTATTTTTCTTGTCAATATAAAATGCGCGAGTTACGAGCTAGGAAGTCACTTTTTTGAAAAATAAATTCAAAATTTTTTTTTTCCATTTTGTATAGAATATTATACAGTTTGCAAATATATGTATATAACATTAAGCCTATTATATATAATGCGTATAAAAAATATTCAAAAAATATTAAATAATTCAAACTAATATAACAATTAAATAATATGAATATAATTTTTTATTAAATTAAAAAGTTTTATTAAATTAATATAAATATTAAATAGAATGTATATATTTTTACGCTAAAATGCAAGACATTCTGAATGTGCAGATCTGTGTCATGCGATGTAGACTATAAAATCCTGAGAGTAAGGCATTAGATTCCTGACGAAACGTCCGGTCGAAGGACTCCGTCCATCGTATATTCCCACACGTCTCTCTTTCTCTCTCTCTCTCCCTCCCTCCCTCCCTCCCTCCCTCATTCTCTCTCGTCTCGTTTCCCAACAAATTAGATTTCCCCCTTCGATCGGCGCTAGCGATTTATATCACACGCGTAGTTATTTTGCTTAATCGATTCAAGATTGCCGATCGCGATTCGCAACGCGTCGTCTCTCTCGTCCTGTGACCGTCACCGCTAATTTCCCGCGCCGTTTTCCTTTGATCCTTCCCGTTAAAGCGCATCGATGGGAAACTATAAAATACGCGCGTCGATTCGATGTAATTTGTTTGAGACTTTCCCTCCGTCTCGGTTAATCTTCAATTGGAATTTGATACAAGCATAATTGAAAACAACGATTTATATATCCGTTCATTTTCGAAAGATATTAATTTGTTTTTTTTTTCTTTTTTTCAAAATCTTCCCTCTTTTTATTTCTTTTGTTATTACATGCCTGGGAAGATATATTATAATTATATGAATAAATTAAAGAAAACATATTGAACGTACAAAGATAGAATAAAATTAAGGATATTTTTTTAATTATTAATGAGATTAATAATATACAATTATATTTTAAAATTAAATTCTTTATTTATTCTATGTAAAATTTAAATTTTAAATTTAAATTTTACGTACAATATATAAAATTTAATTTTAAAATATGATATAATATACTTTAATTGTTTAAACATTCATCGAACAATACTTGATCTTCAATACCCTTATCATGGACGCTGCTTTGATTATTTTTAGACGCGATATCTAGAGTGGGGAAAATTGTTTCATGTTCCGATTTCCCATCGCATTCGCAACCAAGCTGCATTCCTCACGATCGTTATTGCTATATGCATTGACCTTCGCGGAAAATGCATCGCTTTAGTGCCGCTATTAAGTTAGGTATTCTCAATATTCGCAAATAATAACGTGCATCGTATCGTCTGGATACATACGGCGAATTAACCCGCGTCTCACGATGCTCTGGCAATTCCGTTCGCTGCATCAAGCGAGTATTCAAGGCGCACAGAACGAGGATAATAATAGGAGATGATTTATTGCCGCGCGTTCCGAGATGGCGAGTTTTGTTCGAGCGAGAGAAAACTCAACAATAGGGAAAAAATATACGATCGGTATTGTACAGATTGATGAAGGGGAAAAAAAGATAATTCTTTTCAATAGCTTTTTAATCCTTACAAAATAAAAACAAGCAACCGGAATATTTTATATAAGGTACTTTCGCGAAGAGATCACTTCATAATTAAATTCAAAGTCGCGTTTGGAAAAATATCTCGATGAAATATCGGATTAAAAGAAAAATCTCGCACTTTCTCATGATTTTTCCACCTCGTCTGCTCGATGGTCTTCGCGCTTTCCGCACCCGATCAATATTACGGGTGTTAAGATTGCGACCGAAATTAACCGCGGCAAATTGCATGCGAGAAGCGATATTCGTCAATTGCCAATTACCATAAAAAGGCGCTTTACGATCGACGTATCGGCGAGTTGAAAATTGCCGATATTGACCAATGGTTGACTGACAGTGCCGATAATTCCATGGAACGCTAGCGCTATCGCGATAAATGCGAGACGATGATTATAAATGTGCACTTTCGCCCCGCAGCAAGGAACAACTTCGTCCCTCGACGAAGAAGTGCCTTGACCTAAACTACCTTTTTCCGATGTATTCGTAAAAAATGTCGATCAAAGAGTTTATCGCCGATCGAAAGGTTCAATATTTATAATTAATATTAATAATATATTTGTAATATGTGTATAGTTCAATATTATAATTTAATATTTATATAATTATATTTAATATAATTTTATAATTTTTAATTTTTATAATATATTTATATAATTCATCTTTCTAAGAAAGAGAAATAGAAGATCGAAAATTATAGAAATATAGATTTCCTGAATTTTATAATCTTTATAAATATTTAGGAGAAAATTCTATGCATTTTCTGAGTTTTATGAATGTTATGAATATTTATGGATCTTTGTGTAAATTTTAATTTAAAAAAATTTTAAGAATTTTAGAAACTAAAAATTTTATAATTTTTTTTAGAAACTTTTGCAATAGAGGGTGTCTCTAACATGTTTTAGCATCATTTAAAAATAGCAATTTAATTGAATTAATATAACATGAATTTCGAAGACATGTAGAAAGATATCGCAAAAGCGATGGATATCGTGAAAATAACATTTTTAATAAGTCGTAAATATTATTCGCGTGTCATAAAGGCGTTGCAGGTATGTAAACAAAACGTGTCATAACGGGATTATAAACGGGTTTTATCGTCGAACATTAAATTTCTCCGGTGTTATTAGCGGGTTAATGGAACAGTTCGAATTTAATTACGTTACGAAGCCAGGGAAAAATTTCTAGAGAAAACCAAGTCTTTGATATACGATGATAAATTATTGCGCCTTTTTTTCACTTTTTGTTTTATCTATCATTCAGCGAAATGTCGTGAATAAAATATTACAAAAAACAGGAAAAAAAACTTTCAAACTCTTTGCAAATAAAATCTAAATCCTTTTATAAATTTTGTAAAAGGAAGATACTTAAGAAGTATTTCAATTTTTTTTTTTTTCCATTATTATTGTCCGAATTCTATTATTCCTGTTTAATTGTTACAAGAATTTATACTCTTAATATAGCCGAGTAATACTTTTATACGGATGGATCGTAATATCAGGATTATAAATGCTAACAGCTGTAAACGTTAGCGATTTTAAGCATTCCGTAAAGCGAGGAGATTTTAGAGGACGCGTTTTTTAGTTAACGACACCTTTTTCAGAGACAAATCAATATCGGCCGATTACTCGTTATTCTCGTCTCGAAGGCCGCGTGCCCGTTCCATCGCGCGCGCGCAATCACAACAGTTGCAAAATGCACGATATTTATCGTAAATGAAGAAATGAAGAGACGAAGTCTTTTTCCCTCTCGTGCTGCCCGGTTCGCATCCCGCTTCTCATGGATATCCGTTTTTCCAGGCTCGCAATGTCATTTCTCCTTATAGAATGAGCGTTTTTGCTTCGTACGCACATCTAACGACGCCGATCGACCGATTACGCAATCGATCGCTATTAACTACGGGTGCCAACGGCGGATTTCTCTCTTTATCGTCGTAAAAAAAGTAATAAACGAGTCGTATACCAGTGACCTTTATATAACGTTTGTCCTTCTCTCGCGTTTTTATGAAATTGCGAAAAAAAAAATGGGGATCGTCCGATTGAAATAATCGTTAATTAATTGAAAAAAAATTGAAAAAGTTTTCTATTTGAATTTCATGGAAATCATAAAACATAATTTGCAAAAAAAATTTTACATAATCATGCGTTTTACTTCAAAGATATTCGGGTGAATATTTAGGTGTGTATTTGATGCTGATAAGCGTATATATAGATAATTTTTAAAATCTTTACAAGTTCCGAAAAGAACAGGGTGCTGCCATCTTTTACGAACATCTGCAAGCGGTATACGCTCGCGTTATCAATGATATATCTTTCAATATATTGATTAAGTATTTATCCACGTACCTTGCTCTTGCGATACGCGCAGCAGGACAAGCCGTTACCCATGATTGCGGCGATCGATCCCGATCGATAGCGATCTCGATCACTACGTCAAGCCGCTGCAACTTCTTGCTTTATGACCGTTCGAAACATCTTCGTCGATCACTTCCCTCCTCGCGAATCTCCTCCTCCGTCCGCATCTTGAGCGCACTCGTGAAGACCTGTCTCGTGAAAGCCGCTGTTTCTAAACGTTATTTCTTTCAAAGCCGAAAATCCATTCTTTTTCGATCACGCCGCATTTTCTCTCTCATTTCTCTCGCATTTTTCTTTCACAAAAACTTTTTATCGTTTTATTTTTGCGCTGCTTATCGAAAATTCAGACGTTGCATGCGAAGTAGGTGAAAAAATGCCGCTGCGTTTTGCTTTAAGCGAAGTGCATTTGCAATTAAAATTTTAATTGCGTGGCTAATTGATCGCGCTTGCAACATTTTAATTAATGTTCGTCTTAATTTATTTTGCCTTGCCGCGCTATTTCTCTTAATATTCTGTACAATGTGCTTAAACATTGTACAGAATCATCTTTTTTTGAGAATCACGGATTAAAAATTAAAATAAAATTTGAATAAAAATTGAGTTTAATGCGAGATTACTTTTACTCGCAATTTTAAAATTATAAATAAAAAAGGAATAAATATAAGAAAAATTATTGAAAAAACACAGTTTCTATTATACTTATATGGAAATTAATATAAGAAATAAAAACACGTGAATAAAAGTATGCTGCACGTTATCAATTATAATCTATTATCAATCAGATTAGATTATCAATTATATATAATTATAATTAATATAAACTTTACACAACAATTATAATTAAATATAAACTTTAATATTGCTTTGATTATTTTTCAGATATTAATTTAGACACAATTTTATATAATAATTATCTGGTATATAATGTGCTAATGATTTTTTACTGATTATAATTAATGATTTATAAGTATTGATGTTTGCCACACAGAAAGTTTTTCATATAATAAAAATAGCATATGATGCGCGTTGTAAGCTTTTTTTAGATTACTGAAAGTCGTACTTGTTCGCGTTACTTGATTGGGCGTCATTATTTATTTTCTCTTATACAATTTACTGTGAATATATTTTATAAATAATAATTAAAAATTTTTTATGTTTTTTCATCATATTTCACATTTAAACGCGCGATTTTTTTCCTTTATAGATTTTATTTTTTAAGTTATATTTGAAATTATTTTTCTTTCTTTATTTCGCGGATTGAAACAATATTATTTATGTCGTGAGTATAATATTTTGACAATTTCAAAATTATTATATTATTAAAGTTGGCAAAATGATTCGCGAAACTTTTTCTATTTTCCTTTATAACTTTTAAATATTCTAAAAATAGTTGTCTACTTTAATACAATAAAAACTGTCGGAAAAAAATAATAGACGATCAGGGCTATAGTATTCAATGATAATATCGCTAATGTTTTCATTTCAAAATATTTTGTCCGGACGAAAAAAGAGAAGAAAACATATAGCAATCCAAAAGTTATGAAGTCGGTTTTAAATATACATTGATTCACGCTTGCGAGCTTTGTATTTACACCATTCACTAATCAAAATATTAAATAATTACCACATAATGATGTACATTAGTAAAAATTATTGATTATTATTCCTTTTAGAGCAAGTATCTTTTTACCCTTAAATTATATTCTCATTTATGATCCCACGTAGCGGTAGTTGTGTTAGAGAAGAGTAGTCACGTGTTATAATCCGAAGATAAAGTAACTCGATTCGCAATTTTGGATTAATCGTTCGCGTCTCGGCGTGACTTCGCGATAAACGGTACACGCCGTATCTGCGCACATGTGTCGCTGAACTTCCAAAAACTGCCGGCCAAAATTGTAGGGAATGTCCTGGCTTACACGCGCGTACCACGCGGACCGACACGCGTGCGCGCACGAGCGAGAGCGAGCGCACGGTACCAATATTCATACTGACGAGTCACCGCTTTATTTTCCACCGTTACATCACTGTCGTCGGTAGCTTCGCTTCTCGGCGTCGTCGCTTCACGGTAGCGTGTCTAACAGGCCGTTTGCTCTTATCGGCGCGCAAAGACACTTGGAGCCAAACTCGTATGCATAATCTGCATAGGATGCGATATTGCACAACGCGATCGGCCGGCTCGGCACAAAATTTCAAATCGAAATAAAATTTTAAGCTGCCAAATTTGTCCTCTTTTTTTCTGAAAGCTGTCAGGGTGACAGCTTCCAGAAAAAAAGAGAGCAAAAGAGGACAAATTTGGCAGCTTAAAATTTTATTTGAGAGAAGAATTGTTCAAAAAATTCCTCGAGTTCTAATAAAATTCCATAAGAATTCCTTAATTTCTCCAGATAAAAAAAAATTCTCTGAAAATTCCAAGTTTCCCATATTTGTTTTAGGGAGTAAATATCCTAAAACAAATATGGGAAACTATGGAATTTTATTAGAACTTAAGGAATTTTTTGAACAATTCTTTCTTTGATAATTTTGCTTTTATACTATAGGCAGTAAGTAATCCCGCCGATAAGCTAAGATGCCAAAATGTCGTTTTTTTTAAGCCATAAAAGATGTAAGAATTTTTTGTGATATATCGAATGGCGTATATAAATTGATTTCATATTCAATATATTTAATCAAAACGAAAAATTAATTTGTATTATTGACGGAAATGAATAAAAATTGTGCATCTTAATTCACACCTTTAACAATCCTCAACGTCAACATATCTTCTAATTCGAAACTTCTCTCTCTCTCTCTCTTTCAAATCAAGTTTCTCTATTTTAATTAAAATGCAGTTAATACATTGACTTTAAATTAAAATTAAATGCATGAATATTTTACATTTGTGAAATACTTTCTCATTTTTTAAATTTATCGAAAATATCTCTTGCTAGTAATATTTTTTAACAAAATGCAAGAATATAGAATAACTGAGTTAATATTTCTACAAACAACGAGTTCATTGTGATTGTTTTAGCATCAAATTATATAAACATATTGAGACTATTTATCATACTCATCTTTCTTTGGAGCAAGCGGACGCATACATTTGAATGCGAGAAGCGCCAGGAAAGCGAAGTGCAACGCGCGATCTGCTCGTTGCGCTACCGTCAGCACGTGTGTTGTCTCGCACATGTTGACAGTTAACATATGGGCTTACGTCAGGCAGCGGAACCGCGGAAACCCATTTCGTCAATTCAAAAGCCTCAATAATTGACAGTTTCGCGTGAATTGAAAATAATGATGCATCATGGGTGAACTATTTAAAGAACGAACATTCAAATCAATAGCGATCGTTGTTCGCTGCATTTATTATGGGCGTTTGATAAATTAAAATTCGGAAGCTTGATTTTATAAGAGAAAAAAGAGAAACTAAAGAAAGAAACTATTGTAAAAAAGATAGTATTAAATATTTTTTTATCAAAACTATTAATATTAATTTAAGCGATTTGATTCTTTAAACCAGCATAATTTAATAAATCAAATAAATCGAATATATAAAATAATGTGGTAATATTTCTTTTACCAATTCTATAAGCGACTTCATGCTTCGGAAAAAACAGATTACATATACATATATTTGGTTGCCTACGTGCAATTTACGGCCAGTCTCTCCTTATCATTAATCAGCATTGCAAACAGTTCCATTAGACCTTATTATTTGATACTCGGTTGTTACTGGCATACACGCACGCCGCCAAGTTGCGCTGCTTTAATCAGCTGATTTATAGTGTCCGACAATGCCGCGATTAGGATCTGTCTGTACACGATGTAGCAATTTATCGTTTATCTGTGCGTGAGGTGTTGATTGCCGGAAAATTAAACTTAAACTTATTATTAGAGCATTTTTATTATTCCTCCAGCTGTTATAATAAAACTCTTTAATTTCATGAATCCTAAAATAGAAATTCACATATCTGTTATCGAATAAATAATTATTTTAAAATAAAAAAGATTAGAAAGTTAACTTCAAAAGATTATAATTCTAGTAAATTTTTTTATTCGTCACTCTTTTGTTAGTTTATTGAACACTTGTAAAATTTTTTTAATTATAACGGAAAAAAAATATGAGTTTTTTCACAAAATGTTGCGCGTTGAATTTTAAATTAGCCTTTCTAACAAGTAGATGTTTGAAAATAAGGGAAGGGAGCGGTAAAGGATTTATAACGCATTATTTATCAAAACATGTATAACGATTTATTGAGGATCTATCCAAGCATGTTAAATTTCTTGAAATGCAGGTACCTACCTATGTCTACTCGCTAGTGTTACATTAGACGCGCAATTTCACTCGAAAAAACCGACCGTATATACGCATACGGTCCGTGTCTAATTTAGAGGGAGAGTTGCGTTTTGTATCTGGAGTCGCGCTTTTTTTCTTTTTTCTTTTTAATGATTTTCGCGCCGATCTATCTTCTTTTTTTCGCCGGCACGATTGGCGGCCTTGCGAGGAAATAGACGATAGCTAAAAAAAATCGACGATATTCGTCACTTCGGATGGCTTGCTGTAATAACGATAATCTGTACATTAAGATCTACAAAAGTGCGGACTTAATCTTTCCTCTTGGTCGATCTCGCGGAAGGAAAGGAACAGTCTTCGTCGTGGCCTCTTTCGCGATCGAAATGAAAACGACATGCTTACACTGCACGATTTTTTCGAGATCCTATAAAATATAATAGTATTTGCCAATTTCTTTAATCAATTATATCAAAAGTCTAATCAACAGTCTAAGTTGATAAACACTTTGATTATTTTTATTATTTATTTAGCGATCAAATATTATTCGATAGTCGTTGATTGATTTAAATATTCGATAATTATTAATTTGACTTCTTCCGATTCTGATGTAATATATTCTTTAATCGATGTATTACATTACACGACATAATCGTGCGGTGTAAGCGTGCCATTACAAGATTGGTCACCGATCGCGATCGTGCCGGCCACCGCAATAAATCTGCGCGTTTGATCAGCTTATAATAGTTTTGATTGCCAGTCTTCAATACTTTGTGTGTTTCTTTTGTGTGGTCTTTCTTTCTTTGTCTCGTTGCTGTTCTCGTGTTTAGTTTCTCAAGGCCGAATATGATATATAAAGTCGCGATTGCCGGATGTTCGATTAAGATTCTCGATTAAATTCTCGTTCACTGCATTTAAAACACATCGAATTTTGCGATTAAATGTTAAAATTTTTCAAAATCTATTCTTTATGAAGATGTATCATAAATCACGCATTTTTTCTAAATTACGAAATCTTTAGCGAAATAATAAAGTATTTAACTTACTCCTCAACTCAGAAATTAAATGAAAATTTAAATTTATAGTTATATAATTAAGTTATATGATTAATTGCATCCAAAATTTTAATATAAATGAATTTAAATCACATATATATGTGTATGTGTGATTTAAATTTATGAAATAAAATATATATTTAATATAAACAGGCAACAATTTAATCTAATTGAATATTAAAGTTAAGACTATATTGAATATATTAATAAAAAAGATATATTTCATTTTTTTTATTTGTCTCTGTTTTCATTTAATAAAAAAAAATTGACGCTACAAATAATTCATGAAACCATTTTAACGAGAAATCGAGAATTAAGCCGATCCGGCATAATGTTTCAAGTTATCTATTTTCTCGATTCGGAAAATTCACGGTTTGATTTCACGTCATTCGCGACGCGACAGACTCGAAAATGATTCGGCTCGACTCGCGATAATCGATAAGCCAAAAAAGTGAGATTCGGCTCTCTACAGCAATGCATGTGCTTATATCGAGAAATATTGATTGATCGATTGATTGATCAACATTCAAGAAAAACTTGCCTTTCCGACGAACCAAGCGACAAAAAGGGCAGTTCATTTTATTTCGATTCAGTTTCTCTAATTTGTTCAGGATTATCGGATAAATGCGCCACTCGATTCGTCGGAATTGGCTCGCAAATTCGATATCTTTAGACATGATCTCTTCCACGAAGATTTACAACTAGTACCAGAAGAAACATATGCCCTGGACCGATTTCGTTTTCGCGATTAATATCTGAATAAAAATAATAATTAATAAAAATATTATTCATCAACTTGCGAAATTTTGAAAATTAAAAGATTGAAATACTCAATTACATTTCGTTTTCGAAAGAGAGAAAGGAGCCATTGTTTAAATCCTGAATGAATAAATGGAATATGATAAAACCTGTGCACACAATTACGTTAAAATTTTTTTAAATTCTTGAAGGTAATGTCGAATATACTTAAAAAATACTTAAATTCATTTTTTTTAGTTTATTAAAACAAAAAAATATAATTTCACAACTTTGAGCGAATTATTATTATGTATAATATTTTTAAATTACTAAACTTTTATTTTGCATATTAATAATTTATTAAAGCATCTTTTCGCGAAATGGTTCCTTCTCTCAGGTAGTGTTATTTATTCAAAATTAGAATCCTTTCGCGATTTTCGCGAAGCCGGTCCCTGACACGAAGTGCGCAGACATATCTACGACATGTGCACGACGAATTTTCGACACCCATCGCGATCGACGATCGAAACAGCGCATCTTTCACGATCGCAAAGAAAATATTCATTTCAAACCTTAATTTGTGGTAAAGATTCGATATTGACTAAATTTCCATGAGAAAAATCGTACAGCTGTAAATTAATCGGGACACCCGATTAATTATTTACGATGAGAAATGCAACTTGATCTCGATCGCCGAGGGTGACATATAAGATCTACTTAATTGTGAAAGACACGATTGAATCTATGATTTGAAAGATCGATCTCAAGAAACTCGATAATATCCCGCAAACAGGGATTTAAGAAATCTAATTATTCGATCTAATTATTAATTTTTTTTTTTTTTTTGTACAATTTATTATATTGAATAATATAAATAATATAATTTTTATAATTCATCAATTTTTCAATTTGATTAAATTCGTTAATACATATAATTCCTCCTTATTTTTTTTATAAATAATATAATTAAACGATTATATTTACTTTATATATCAATTCTAATGATTTAATGATAATATGATATTTTTCTACTTATTTTTTCTAATAATATGAAAAAAAATATGTCGCTGTTATGTTACTGGAATAATTTGAGTGAAAGCGCGGGAAATCGCATCTCGAGAATCTCGAAATCGATCGTCTCTCATCGACTATACATCATTATACGGAGAAAAGACTGATACAAAATCTATGTCCAATCAGAATCGACACATACAGATAGAATAAATCGCATTTAGTCGTTAGTAATATAGCGATTAGCAGTGATTGGTTGCTTCTTTTCTTACGTTACGTAGAAGTAGAACTGTGACAGGCATCGATATTACATCTTTTTTTTTTTTTTCGCTTTGTTTCTCTTTACAATTTGTCTTCTATTTACACAATGAGTACATTGCATCTCCGTTACGACTATCGAGTCTTATATCACGTGTGTTACGATATAATCTACGGTATAATATCGAGAGATCGTACGGCGAATATACCGTGACGTCCTCGCTCGCGAAAAGGTACATTATCCAAATAACTTTTTGCGATATTATTGGCATCAAATGATACCACGTTATTCAGTCGGAATACATATTACTTTATTAATACGTCATTTTTTCTATGCTACAATATAATGTGCTGTACATTATAGAAAATACGAAGAAGAAATATCTGGTCGCCAAAATGTTAATTTTTATCGGAAAAATTTACTACTTTGCTACTTTAAACTTATATTTTAAATTTACTTTTTCCTTTATTCTGATAGAGAGAGAGAGAGAGCACACAAGCAATTTTATTTAAAATTTATTATAGCAATTTTATTAAAATTATCTAATTATCTAATGCTCATTCTAAAATTGATTATTTAAATAAGATACATATATAGACAATACAAATGCATAAATTAAATATTAATTTATATAAAAAAGCACAGCAAAAATTTTACGAATCTTATGTTTCTCAAGTTTAGATTAAAGGGAATTTTATATTTAGGCTAAAGAAAATTATAACAATATTACAAAAAATATTTTTTTTTTGCTCTCTATTATTTCCAATTAACGTTAATTTGAATCAATCCGGATTAAAATCTCACGACTTCTTATATTTTTTATCAAAAAATCGTCGAAGGACCGCTGCGCTTCCTATCTATTTTATATCCCTCGTATCTTTCCGATCATAATCATCGTTACAATATTATACAATGTCCACATATATAGTGCTGGAACTCTACTAATGTATATTAAATGTAACAGCATTGCGATGAGTTGTACTGTTTGACGATGATAATAATAATAATAATAATGATCATCATCTTTCCCTTTTCTCTCGTCATCGTCGCTGTTTTTCGTGAGTCGTCGAAAATACAAAAATTACACGGCGGAGATCAGCCTCTCTACATATCTATATAGATATATATTTGTTTATGTATTATTTTTTTTTATCTCTCTTTCTTCTCTCTCTGTCTCGTTCTCCAGGTCCGCGGTACAATATAATATGTATATTACACGTGCTCCACTCGCTTCGACTCTTATTGTTGCGCGAAATATTATCTTTCTTTCAATATATACTTTTACGTGAGAATCGCAGCGGTCTTCGCACGACTCCGCGAAAGTTACGAGGTCTTCTTCGCGAGCGATCGGCGTTCGGAATTCGCCTTCGAGTAGGCTAGAGAAAGGAGAAAAACGCCATTTATTATATTATACATGAATGTATAGATAGGCTGCCATAATTAATCGCGTGTCATGACAAAATCGATTTGGCTCGCGACATACTTCATTAGCGGGAGGTAAAATGTTTCCGTTGTCCAAATTATCGACATAATATCAATCTTATAAACAGTATAATTTTTAAATTAAACAGCATCAACTATCACTTGTTTACAATTAGTGTAAAATATCTCCTACAGTGCTATTATTCACAGTTTTAATATTTAAGAATTTGTAGAACATTCTGCGTGTATTATTTGTGTAGGATCTTTAAATGGAAAATTACAATTAAATAGTTAATTTCTTGAAACTCGCTTAATTATCGGGCAGGCTTAATTATCCGTGCATATGTGTATGTGTATGTCTGTGTTCACATTTCTGTATGTGAATTGTGTAACAATTGTGTAAGAAGGCATCGCCCGCAGCAGTTCTTTCCTAAATTACGTTATTTTGGCCGTGAGTTTAGAGTTTTTCGGGCCCAGTTTGGCGCAAATAAAATTTACGAATGCGCGCCAGTTTTAGAGGGACCACCTTTGACATATTACGCACACATATCGACTAAATCATAGAGGGACAAATTTCTACGTATAATAATACAATAGCGTCCCGACACGTTGAGAAAGGAGAACCCCGTTAGCGATGTACATATACGAGTATTTTTATCCTTAAAGAGGATTGATGTTGAAAAAGAGCTCGCGCACTCGTTTTTACATCGTGTTTTACATGTACGAGTATACACGCTGCCGAAGATCGTTAATTCTTATTTACAAAGTCGCGCTAACTACGGTCTTACCGTAAACAGTAATCAGACACACGACTCCCAACGAGAAATTCATTTATTAGTCCTTTAATCACGGATGCGAGAATCCATAAAATCCTGACCGTGATTAAGATGCTCTCGCGCGATCAATTCCGCCAACTACATTTTTTAATATATATTAAATAATTAATTATATAACTATTGTAATTAATCTAACTAATTAATTATTATATAAATAATTAATTTCGAGTACCAAGAGAATTTTTATGTTGATTTTTTTATATAATAGACAATTGTTATTTCAAATTTATTAGTTAATAATTAATAATTTTATTTCGTATACCACATTGAGAAGTTCATAATTTTTAATTAATTTTTATATCTTTTTAATTTTGTTATATTGTTTTCTAAAATATTTACATTAAAAGAATTATCATAATTTTGCATATCATGAACCAGAATCAATATATCACTACATAATTAATTGCATTATCTCGTTATATTCGCAAGTGCGAGAGCATCGTAGACGAGAACTACATAGCTCTATTTACAAGACGCACGAAACACCAAGAACGAGAGACACACACAGAAGATGAAATCGGAGGATCGATGATCAAAGATCGAGCGTGGTCGCGTTTGAAATCTCGTGTCCGAGAGATTCTCACCCGGTAATATTTATAAAAAATAACATTCACACTTCGACGAGAAGCGTCTCTGAAATATCTTACAGCCGCCTTACAATCGGCGGATGATCTCGATTCTTTCGATCGTAATCGCGCGTCGTCTAAGGCGAATTAGCTCGATCAGCGATCTTAGAAAATCCCACGCTATTCTACACGTATTTTCGCTCGCGCGAAAAAATAGAACGCGTCGCGAGAAGCCGTTCTTGAAATTCGATCCATTCGAACCTTGGCATTCTAAATATATCGATCGAGTCTTAATATCGAGGATCGATCGTTGCCTCGAGGTTGGAAGATCAAAACGAAATCGCAAGAAGGACGCCTCCAGCCCGCGGGTACGCCTAATCATTGAAAAGTATCTGAATTATCCGCTTTTTTTCTATCCCATGACGAGAGCTCTCGAGCGCACTGTGTAGTGTGCGGATATTTTGCGAAAGAGCAAAGAATATCTACACTACTTTCTATTTCTACGTATCTATGTACAGCTTCGCGATCGCTCAAACGCTAAAACGTCTGAAAAGGCTTCGGGTTACTTTCAAGGTACGCGAATATCTCCTCGAAGTCCTCCGAAGAATCGTTGAGTATTTATACAGTCGGTTGGGCTCGTCCACGCTCGTGTAGGATATTCGATAATAGGCATATCTGACAAACAGAAAGATATTGAAGTTTAAGTATTAAAATTTAATTTAACCATTTTTCTTTTGCAATTTTTAAAAATCTAATTAATGTTTGTATAGATTATTTAAAAATTACGAGAAAAGTAATATTATTTCTTAAATTTATTCCTCAATTTATTAAATATATTAAAAATTTGTTTTAATTGAGTTTATATTGTAAGTTCTAATCTTTTTTACATATGTATATATAATATATTTCAGAAATAAAAAACCTCATACTCTCTGATCTTTAATATATAATACTATTTTTTGTGTGACAAAAAATATCGCCGACAAAAAAATGTATCAAACGAGCCTATTATCGAGCACCCCGTAGATTATATCGAATTGTTCCATGCTAATATATTCTTAAAAAGACGTACGTACAATGAAAGGTAACTTCGTTCAATTTTACACAATTTTTTTATCTTTTGTCTTATATTTATTCTATATTCTATTTTAATTTTGCTTTATTTGACGTGCAATTCTGAATTTTATCCTTTTTTTTTGTGTCAAAAATGAGATTACATTTGATTTGGCGAAGAACCTGTTTTATCTTTTTTTGCAAAATATTTTATCGCGACTATCTTGGCCTCTCTTTAGCCATCGTGATAAATCTTTTGTGTAAATCGTCCTTGTCCCACAGAATCTTTATTGCATACTCTTGCATAAATCTGACGCGCTTCGCCAATAGCGTAGCATATTTTTACACAAAACTTGTATTTTTATTATTAATAAATATTTTATTAATAATGAATGCTGATTCACGCTAACTTGCATGACTAAAAATTTATGTATATCAACGTTTTTGGAATGTATTAAAAAGAAATAAAAATATAAATTTGGAATTGCTCGTTTTCGCTATTATTTGTTATAATAGCTTTATCTACGATCCTGTTGCATCGTGTTGTTTTAAATGCGGCTGGCAAAATATGCTATTGCGACACGTACAATATCTCGTTTGTATGCTACTTTACGATTCGTATGTAACTGCACGGATAAAGATATTTTTTTTTGTATTCTTTCGACTTCTTTATGTCAACCGATCTTGACTAATGCTTGCCTATTTTTCGATGCGTCGAATTTTCACGACCACTATCAAAAGGAATCGGATTTTAGAAGAAACGATAAAAATCGTATTCATTAAAAGTAGCAAATCTGCAAAAGTAGCTATGTGCATAGAATATTAAATTCCGATGATAAAAATAACTTGAAGGAGTAACACAATTGAAACGTATATTTAAAGAGATATAAAATTAATACATTATCAAGAATAAAATAAATAATATTTTGAATAGTTGGAAATTGAAAAAATTAAATTTTTTAAATTAAGTAGATGTGACTTAAAATTGCATATACAATTCTCAAAATTTAAAATATTATGTAATTTTTGGATTTTCATGATTTAATTTTTTAATGTTTACTTTCAATTTTAAAATCGATTACTTATCTTAAAATAATATAAATGCATTTTTGTTTTTTTATTAAAGTTGAGAAAGTGTTAAAATAGATTTTAACTTCAACATCTAATATCGTTACGTTTTTAAAAAAATGATAAAAGGTTATTTAAAACCTAAAAAATCGGCAAAAAATCGAATGAAGTCGCATTCAATCTGAGCGAGTATATGTATATACATATATAATCAATCATACATTTAAGTCAATTTTCTTTAGATTTTCATTCATCTATCATACTTAATTCACGCACTATCATATTTAAATCGATGTATAATAATCGTATAGTAAACGTGATAATATTAAGGCCTCTTATAGTTACTAACGACAGGTCATCAAAATTTTATCTCAGACCACTACAATTACACTACCGATAGGAAAGCGACAAGAATCGTTTTATTTCATCTCATAGTCCACACAGAACCGCCGAATATCAGACCTGATGATTTTCGCATGCTTTCTTCTGCAAAAAATATAGATATTAAAAATGTGCGAGCACACTGTAAAATCAAATTTTATAATTTTTTCATGACTGCAAAATTATAATTTATTTATATGTATAATTTATTATTATTAGAAATTCTCATAAAATGTAATTTTTCTAATTTTTTCAATCTTTTTATTCGTCGTTATTTTTATGATTATTTTGAAAGAACTTTTTACCGTTACATTTGCTTAAACGCAGTTGTAAGACGTAATTAGGATTTTTTTTCTGATATAAATTTTTTAGTGGGACATTTTGGAGATGTCATCGAATCAATATTTCACATTTAAATGTAAATAAAATTTTACATTATCAAGATATCAAATATTTCTTGTGACACGCTCGACGGGTATCTATATGTCGCGGAGATTCGAATTATTTACAATTTGTACAAGTTTACGAATTCTTTGACGAATTCCAGAAAAAAGTCGCCGACAAGGCGCAATAAAATTTCTCATTGCCTTTTTAGTCGGTAATCGAATCGTGCATATAGACGTAATCATCGAATAAATATTTCCGCTATTCGATTTATTTTCATTATTACGCGATAGAGAAATTTGTTTACGGAATTTATATTTACAATGTTTCTTCGGCTGCAACGAAATTAAACGAAATGAAACGCTAATGCAAGTGCAAGGGACATTAACATGCAAATGGAAGTTAAAATAAACTAAAAATATATCAATATATAATAAGTCGATTCAACTAAATCAATTGATCAGCGAATTACTCGCGCTTGCTTCTTATGTAAAAAACGCTAACTTAAAACTTAAATAAATGCTAAAAAAGCTAAGAATAAAAACGGATGGAGAGGAAGGAGACATGTAGGATTAAGTATGTATATGTGCATATAGGATTGTGCCAAATCAAAGAAAAGAAAACCATCGCTTTCGATCTTTTTTTCGCTCTATTTTTTTCTTTCTCTTCCGTAGCAACTTTATTGTTCGGTGCATCTTTCATGCCAGCTACTTTCCATAATGAAAGCATATATTCGCTAGCATGGAATATATGTAGTCTTATTTATTTTATGTTTTTCTGTCACTTAATTACTCATTACCTCTAAAACGTAGATATCTTATCACCTAGCCTCCGGTATCGTAATTCATCTCGATTCTCCCATTGCGAGAAGAACGTCAATGACAAGAACGCGTGTGCGCCTATGTCGTGTTTCAAACGCAATACGCGTGTATATGTATGCGTGTGTAAGAGGACACAAGTACAAGAATACAAGTAAGAATGCGCAATTGATTTTTCATATCGAAGTAAATCATGAAATGCCTGACTGACCTACTAGAGTGAATGCTACGTATTTACAAATCTCGTCGTTGAAAATTTATTCATCTACTTTTAATAGGAAGCATTAATCGCATGTTCTCCTTCTTCCTAGTTCTTTTTCTTTAGTTTTCACACCAGAAATTGAAATCAATATAATCTGAGCAAAATAAAATTTCTATTACAAGAGTACAAAAATCATTTCCTCGTTCGCGATAATACGAATGTAATATTAAAATTAATATTTTATAATTATTAAAATTAAAGTATTAAAAGTTCATATTTAGAGGATATTTCTGAAATAAATAGTGGGTTTAATATAATTCGAGATTGATTATCTAAATAGTTATTCTATTAACAAGTTGATTTTAAAACAGATTATTAAAATATTTGCTAAAAAAAGATTTCACTCTAAAGCAAAGATTTTGATTATGTATTTCTTTCAATCGATCATATGAAAATAAGAAATTATTTAATTAAATTATATTGATTTCAATCCCTGTCATTCACACACATGCCACACACATACGTATCCAATCTTTCTTCCAATTTGCTATCTTTTCCGCTCGCTCGTTCTTGATTGAGTTAAGATTGCAAATCGCATACTGCGAAAATTTCGAATTGCGCATCTTTCTCGGCGATGAATTGTCTCCGAAAATTTATTAAAAAATCGCTCGCGCATCTTCCTTAATTATCGTCGTTTGCGTCGTAAAAATTTTGGGAAAATAAAAGACCGTGCAAAAAATCATAATAATCGTCAAATCGTTGAGCGGAAACGAGATCATATTTACTGTCAATATAGTCATATAATCTTTATCTTATTTCCAAAAATAATTTTACAGATTTTGAAAAAGAGCGCTATTCGAATTTCTCAAAATTCTTTCGCGTTAAAAAAAAATCGAAATTAAACAAATTAAATTGAAAAAAAAGAAATATATATATATATATATGTGTGCAAATATATATTGAATTTGATCATTACTCTTATCGATTATTCATTAAAAATACGGAAGAGAGGAAAAGTGATGAAAATCGTCGTTCCTAAGCATAATTTAAAGTATTTGCTGATCAAGCGCGCATATGCGTATGTGTGTACATATGTTGCTAATTTATTTATTATCGTATCCGAGTATTCACAAATCTTTATATTATACTTGAATCGCATCCGGGTCGAATTTCGAAAGAACATTTATATGCGTTGCACAAAGTTTCTGATAAAATTCTCGATCAAACATTTTAGCGTCTCTCATAATAAATCTAATATTAAATCTGATATCGCGACAACCAAGCGCGTTATCGAGTATTATCTCTCTCTTGGAGATACATAAAATAAAACAAATACCTTTGTTGTGTTATTTGCCGATATCTTTTTATCTAACTGATTTTGATGGATAATAATAATACAATATAGATAGATAATAACACAAAGACAAATTAGAGCCAAAATTCGCGCAAAGATAATGTACAATGACTTGATAATTATTATAAAAATATTGCATGGAGTCAAACATTTCGATCTTTTTCGGACTTTTCTCGATGACAATATATAAATAAGAACCTGAATATATTAATGGAAGAAACTGTGATTGGAAATCTTAAAGTTTAATCAGACTGATTATAATTAAATCTTAAAATCGTACGCTTATTCTCGGTATTTTCAAACGTACAACGTAAAGTCCATTAAAAAAGGAAAGGAAAAAACAGATATCATATGAAAGTAATGATTCATCAGAGATGATTGACTCTAATAGGCCCTTCTGTTATTTTTTATAACAGAGGTTTTTGTACAACTTTCTTGATTTTAGATTAAAATTAATGACGACATTCAATAAAGATACTATTGTAAGTATTATTGCATATTCTGCAATCACGACAAATATCCTGATAAGTTGCAATTTATGTATACGATAAATATAATGATAATCTATTTACAAATGACGAAATGAGAGAAGCGCGTTATATGCCATACCTCGGAAAAGACGATACGGTATGTTATTACAGTAATTACAGAGGAGGATCTCGGACGAAAGAAGCGAAGACTCAACGTTGTTACGGAAAAATGTATACTGACTTTTATAAATCACATAATTGTACAGATAAGTGTATACTGATTTTCACATATAAACCGCATATAACTTTGTACAAGTCACAATTTTGTTGCCGCGTACAACAAAATTTCATATTCAAAGTAAAATTTCCAAGAACTGTCAGCTAAATCCTATTAATTATAATTAATTACTATTGTAATTAAATACATGATTGTTTTATATACGAAGATAGTCTTTCAATGTTACATCAAAAGGCTTGACTTAAAGGAAATTTGAAATTTGCACTATCGAGTGTCTCGCAATACGTAGCTGATGTTATTACTTGGCATCACTAATGAAAAATATGCAATGTCAGATATTATGTGCAATTGTACCTCGATAGGTATTCTAATTAATATTATAATAATAAAAACGTACGGTGACAACGCGTGTTTTCATCAACGATGCTTTAATCGTGTACGTTATGTTATCGCTAGAGATTTACCGCGAAATGTGTCCGTATGGAGGAGAGAGATCTACATATTAAACATAGAAATATTCAAAAAAGATCAAAGAATGTGGCTCGATTGTTCCTTTCGTTGAAATCGCGATTAAATAGAAGCACGATGTCCGTGCTCTCAATGTCCAACGATGTTCTCGCAAACATTATTTCTTAAGATGTTATTTTTTCAAAACGATTACAGTCCTTTAGATCTTTATTTTATATTTTCAACACGTCTCTGTCTACCTTTAGCATTAAAATATATTTTATTTCGATAAAATTTATCTTTTCATTTTATTTTTTTTTTTTTGTGCAGTTTTTTTACACACACACATACACACACACACACACACGTACGCACGCACGCACACATCACACTTTATTGAAATTAATTTTACAAAGAAGGAAGAAATTTTGCTCTAAAAAGAATTTTTTTTATCAATTATCTTTTCTTATAATTATGAGATAAATTTCGTGCCTATATGAATAAATTCAATAAATTCCTGAAAAATTTAATAAATTTATGAATGCATAAATAAAGGATACATCCTTTGCATAAATTGTTTCTAGTCAATTAAAAAATCGTGAAATAAAGAAAAATTAGATGAAATATTTTTGCAAAATATTTTAATAAAAGAAACTTATGAAAATTAAAATATTACGAGAGATAAATATTTGATATTTGCACGCATTGTGTCGTAATAACATCAAGCAAATGCCGATAATATCTATTTTTTTATGTTAACGTCGAGAATACTAATATCGGAATAAACGCTTTCTCGAGTCGAAATCCTTAGCACACTCCCCTTCGTGGACCACACACGGCGTAACTTTTTTCTAAGCACTTAATTAAGAACTACAACTAACTTAGCGCGATCACCTTATAACGGTGATCTTTCATTGTTTCGGTCGTCGCGAGCGGATTTGCGTAAAAGAAAAAGAAAACACGTGTTTTTCTTTTACCGTCGACGAGAACCAAATGCGGAATTGCGCGTCTTTCTACTATCCTAAACTTTCCTTTCATTTTGTTCTAAGGGCATTTCTCGTGTCGTCAGAGTTACTACTAACTATCTAAAAATCTCTTAATCTAAAATCACACTCAGAACGTAATTATGTGTACCGTGCGCCCTTTCGATTTTCTGTACATTTACCAGTCACCCTCAAGTTGAGAACGCGAGACATGATAAAATAAAATAAACGAAATACGAATAATGGAATAAGTTTGCTGAATTCGGCATTCTGAAGGGCTGAATTTCTTATAATCGCGTAGAAAGTATTTCTATGATTCTGTATTTATTGATAAAATAACATTAAAAAATAATTGTATGTACTAAATTACAATTATGATACTTTTCATTGTCGCTATTGTAATATTTATTTCTAATTTACATGGTTTTATTTATTTTTTCTCATCATTCTGTTTTGACTGTATGACTGTCTCACTTATATTTTATATGTTTTCTTTTGATATTTTATTATGTCTCGGCGCTCTAGCTTTTATATCTCTAAGAGATATCGTTTATCAGGAGATGAAACAAGAGTGAAAGCATTCGAAAGATCCTCGACAATCGCGTGTCAAATGCAACTCGAATCAGATATTTGTAAATATTTGACAAAGTAGTTTTAAAGAAAAAAAAATTAAAGTTATTTTAAAAAAAAATTAAGAATATAAAGAAATTAAGTATGATTTCAGTTTTATAGTAAATAATCAATTTTTTTAGATAAATTTTTGACGCTGTTATTAATTTATTCGCATTGTTATATCGCAACAAAATTTTTAATCGCAACGAGATTGTCGAGTTTCGAGATTCGCTCGAATCGGCTGGATTTGCATGTCTAGTTTGGATCGCACGGCGCTTACAACATAATCAGAAATAATACCGGAAGTACATATCATAAGTCTATATAAAAACGACTTCGATTCATCGCTCTCTTCCGTCTCTCGATCCTCCTTGTAGATCTCTCCTATCGGGGATTGAAACTGAACGTAAAATCAACAAAATTCAAATTTCCACATTACAATCCATCCTATTTTATTTATTTATTTTTTTTTTTTCCTTAAATTTTTGCGACACACACACAACGAATGAATCGGCATAACATTCACATTTCTCCGCGTGCTTAGTATAGGAAATCAAAATTAAAAAAATTACGTCGGTTTCAATCCTGCTTTTCATTCATTCTTATCCTTCTTTTATTTTTCTATCTATTCCTCTCTCAGTCTTCATCTATTTATTTCTATCTCTTTCTCTTTCTTTCTCTTTCGTTTTCCTGTATTGATATCGTCGTGCTCGCACGATACGTCGGCAGTGTGTTTATTGGAATAAATCGCGATAGAATCGCATGAAGGAAACCCGCGTTCGCAAGGTAAACGAGGGAAAATTATCGTGTCGCCGAAATGGACGAGAATTGTTTTCTCGACGCGGAGATTCTCGAGATTCTCGCCTGGCAACAAAGTCGTTGAATATCGATGGTTCGCATATACCTCTGCCCCCCTCTCCTATGCGAGATCGCAAGAGTCCTGACTTCTCACAGGACATTCTTCTTTTCCTATTTTCTAACCTGAGATCCAAAAAGTCCCGTTATTCGAAACCTCGATCTTGAGACAAAAACAAGCGATCATGGGATCGGGACACTCGCGAAGAAAATAGGACGCGAATTTCTTTCGTCTTATCGAGACAGCGAGTCGCCGATAAACGCGGAAAAATTACAAAAACAACGCTCTCCATCCTCTCGTCGTTTTCTCGAAATTAATTTTCATCGAGAGCGCAAACTTAACGATCCTATGAAAATTTTTTTCGAGTCATTAATTTCGAAATTACTTCAAAGACAATTTGCATTTTTTCTAAATACGCTTTTAGCTCCATGAATATGAATTTTTGTTTCAAACGTAAAGGAAGTAACGAGATACTTTTGCCAACACGACAATATATACACGTTTTTTTTTATAAATTTATGATTTCAAAATCTTTCATGTTTGCGACTCGCTGTCGCAATTTTCCCACTTTTCCTTGATCCCACATTGCCGCGCGCATCATTTATCCAAACTTATACCTATATTTCCTTCTTCTTCGTCTATTCTCCATTTCAGGAAGAATGCCTCAATCAGGGACTTACTAGTCTTTATTCCCAGCAAATGCTGGTCGAAATGAATTCGTTATCTTATTAATGCTGACGCATCGGGGAGGAAAAGTGCCAATCGAATGCACGATCTAGTCACCCGTTATATATTATCATTCGCCGCAATTCGTCTTACTATACAATCCCTCTAACAGTTCCGGATTGTCATTACTTCATCGAGAAGGATTGATGACGACGACGACGACGACTTCTTCGATTCGTCCATCTTCTCTCTTCTCTTTTTTCTCGGTTTCTCTTCGTGACAGATCTCGCGGATTTCGAGAGTTTCGCAATCAAACGCTCGCGAGGATCGATTAGTTCGCACGAGGCTCGGTTCACGCTTCGGTAAACGGTAGTACATCTCGTAACGCGTTTTCCCGGAAGAAGAAACGTTGAGTTTCCGCCAGTCGGAAAGAGAATCGATCGCGCGACATCTTATTTCGACGAATATCGTCTGCTTCTTCGATATAAATCTTCGAACAATATCTCGTCAGTGGCAATTCGATTTGAAATTCGGGCTTCGCATACTCTGCCTGACCTTCAGATATACTCGCAATATCTTTGTGACGATGAAGGATCTTGCCAAGGATTGAATTTTTCTTGCGCGATATCCTCGAGAGATATCTCGAAAAGTATTCTTTCAAGAACAAATGTCTATTTGTAGCGACATGTGCTGTTGATTAAGAGTTATATTTTCACCCCTCGAGACATCCTCGCGCAATCAAGGACTATTCGATTCAAATCATTAATCTTGCTACTGCGACATCATCGAGGCACGTCCTTTCGAGGACGTCGATTCGATCGACAGTATGACATTCTCAGAGATATCTCTTAATGGCTCAGAGGAGCCTCGATTATCAGGACGAGAAGTGATTTGCTCCTCTTTCTCCGGCACTTTCCTCCCACGCGTGCGCATATTCGATTATAAATGCCAGCTGACCTCGCGCGCGACCTATACACGTGTAAAATCTAAGAAACAAAAAAGGACTGGCCCGTCTTTTGGACGCTCGTGTTTACTAAATGCTATTAATTATTACTCCCCCTCCACCTTTTCGCTTTTCTACTCTCACGGTACTCATGATTCCGCTCGTCCGGAAATCCTCCCTCTCTATCTCCCGCTGCTCTTTCTCAGAATTAAAATTGGCTACTTCGTGTTTTAAATTGGCTAATGTGTGTTATGTGTGTGTGTATATGTGTTACACGTGTCTCTCTCCCCTCGATATCATGTGTATACAAACGTATATATGTATAATATATTGCTATATATACACGCAGGATGCGGTAAAATGCGCAGAGAAACGACGAGATAATTGTTTTTGTGGAATTTTAAATGAATTTTCTCTAAAAGAATGTTTGATGGATATGGCGACATTATTTTGTTTCTTTCTTTCTTTTTCCTTAATTATTTCTTAATCCTTGACATTAATTATTAAAATTCTTGAAATTTTCTTTGAATTCCATGAGAATCGCTGAAATTCTATGAGGATATCGATAATTGATTATGATAATGATTATGATAATTGATTACGAATTTAATAAAAATTTTGTAATCTGTCAAAAAAATTTCCATCAAGATAAATTGAATCTCAAAATTCTCAAATACTGTTAAACGGAATATCGTCATTTACTTGTATTTCCATTTCATTGCTGAATAATAATTTAGTTTAATTATAAACTTTTTTTGAAGCGTATTTTCTTAAGAAAAAATCGAAAGAGTTTGCCAATGTCTTTCGAAGAATACAATTTCAGAATAGAAATGGAGAAAAAGCAGTTCTTTCCTCGTCGAAAATTCTTACGAAAAAATTCAAAAGATTTATGTATTTGTTTAAAATATTTTAAATTTTCGGGAGAAATTCCACTTCTTGGATAAAATAAAATAATTTCGAATTTCCTTAGAAAGAAATAAATAATGAAAATTCCAAATTTCTGCGTCAAAATTTCCCCGGCATTTTTCTACGCATCGCTAGGCGACATCTCGCGCATGTATATGTATCGGCTAGTCGAAAATTGAGGCTACAGTGTGCGGCAGTCTATTGTCTCTCTTGGCTCTTCTCTCCATAGTTTCCAGTCCCCCGTTTTCCTTCCTCCTCCTCCTCCTCTTCACCTTCTTCTTTCTTCTTGTTATCGGCCACTTACTATCTTCCAGTCGAAAGATTGTCCTCTCTTCTCGGAGCGCGACGCAAAGTCGTCACCCTCGGGTCCAATGGTCTCTATCTTGGGGACAGGAACGGGGAAGACTTTTTATTCCCACTGATGTGGAGAGGGTGGCAATTCCGAGGGGTGAGCCACCGTGGAGCTGCAAATCGTACGAACAGGTCATTAGAGGGGGGGAGGCGACGAAAGGCAAAGGAAAACCGAAGTGGTTGGGGAAAAAGAAGGAAGAGGGGGAGGGGGAGAGAACGTGCGATCCTCTTTTGGTAACGCGAATCGATCACCCTTCATAATTGTTAGCGGTATAATTTATCAAGAGACAAAACGTTCTTGATGAAAGCTCTTTCTGTTTTTTGTCTTAATAATAACTTTGAAATTAATAATAACTTAATGAAAGAGATTCGATTGTTAGAAATGTTAGGGCGATCGATTGCGGGGCTAAATATGCGGAGGATGAGTACAACTACGTGCGAATCGTCGAGCTAATTTTTTTGCGACCGGAATTTTAATTAAATGAATCGATGTCTAATCTGAAGCGAGTTTAATTTAAAAAATGGGAAAATTATTCAAATTATAAAAAAAATTCTTGAAAGTTTTATTTATATTATCTGGCAAGAGTATATAATGCTTGAAATGACAAATTCATGAATACAATTAGATACATATTATCAATTTAATTAATTATATCAAAGATTAAGAAATTACGTCTCTAAATTAATTTAGAATAATTTAGGATCTGATTTCGAATTAAATATATTCGCTCGGCCATTCGCGTTTTCTAACGCTCAAAAATAAAGGCAAAGTGTCGAAATGCCACAAAAATAATTTACAACTACTACATTTCGCACTTTAATTTATTATCGATCGACTATATAAATACGAACTGAAATCGTCAACGAGCAGTAGCGTGGTATGTATATTTCTTTTCTTTTTATTGAAACTTATCAAATAATACACATCAATTTATTTATTCTTCTTTATAATAGTTAGAAAACAAAAAAGCGACACACATAAAATCATATATAAAACAAAAAGAAATTTATCTCCTAAATTTGTGCATCTTTTAATGCTAAAAAATCAAGGTTGGCAAAATTCCACATTTTTTTAAATAAAATTTATATCAAAAACCGTGATTTCTCGGAAAAACCGGCAAAAACTGATCTTCTCTATTAAAATAAATAAAAAATCATTTCATCAATATTTATCAATTTAAGTTTTATCCAAAATAGAATCGTTAAAAATCGACGTAGCAAATAAATTAGTTTTTAATTTAAAAAAAAAAAGTTTTTTTTTATCAGAAGATATTGAATGGTAAACTCGTACTCGATCTATAATGATAAAAGTTTTTAATTTTAATTAAAAGTTTTTTAAACCTGATACTATTATATTTTTTATTAGATTAAAAATTAATAATATATTCAATAAAATTTATATCGAAAATTTTTTGTTTTAAAAATTTCACATATTTAAATTAAAAAAGATTATTATTGTATTTATTTAATTTTTTAAAATTATTATAATTAGTTTTTTTTTTTTAATTATTATTATAATTAGTATGCTTTATTGATAAAAATAAAAACATCTTTTTACATAAAATTATATATTATAAATATATTTTAATATAAAATATCAAGTTATTTTTATAGTTTTTGCCAGTTTATTTCATTGGATAATATCCGAAACAATAAAAACCGGAATTTGATTATTTTCACTCACTGAACTTTTTCATCCAACCCTGTAAAAAATGCAACAATTGCTACATGTAAAATTAATGTCTTTTTTTTATTCATTCCCGATTGCATATTATTTTCTTGGGATTAAAACCCCATAATTATCAAACAGCAGCCGATACCAATAATTATCGGAGCACGCGGTACTCGCTCGTGACGATATGAAGGATAAATGAATTTCGATTTTTAGCAAAATAACAAAAGCATTCGTCTGATTTCCATGCAGCTGTCAGCATGCGTGACAGCCGATCGTCTCTCTCTCTCTCTCTCTTTCTTTAAATATATTTTTCTTTTCATTATAAATCTGCTTCCGTTATTTTTTCTCTTTATCTATCATATATCTCGTTCGGGCTATTTGCGCGCGTATATCGAAGTTAATATCGATCTAATTGGGTGGGTCTATCTATGGGAGATGTTTTCTATGAGTTGTATCATTGGGCGAATTATAACGTGGATTTGAGGAAAGGTTTAAGGATCGGGAAGAATATCTATGCAGATTTTCGCGAAAGCTACTTTGCATCTTTTTTTTGTCACTTTTTGGCGCGTCGCGATGTGTGTCGTCCTTCTCATCGACGGTTTCTTTCAACTGAAGGCTGCATGGTGGATCAGGCCTTCTTTTACACTCATAATGTCAATAATAAAACAATGCGCTCAATTCAGATGGTCTCTCTCTCTTTTTTTTTTACGCGCAAATAATATGTTCGCAAAATGGCAGGTCGAGTTGTGACGGCGAATTATGTTGCGCGCGCATGAAACCGGGGTGACAACTTACAAATTGTTATACATTCAGTTCGTTAATATAACAATTCTTTTTCATCATTTTTTAATAAGGATTAAACATAAGATAAGGTCTCAAATATGGTGAATATATTTGTTCAAAAATCTCTAATATATAGTTAAAATTTTATTCTTTCTTAATTAATCTCAATTTAAGTTTCACAACTTTCAAATATTTTATCTTTTACTTTTTATGGTATATTATTAATATAAATAATATAATAATATAAATAATGGCAATAAAAAATAATCTAATTAACTAATAAAATAATTTTTATAAAAAATATTCTATTGTCATTAAAGATATTTTGATTTTATAAAAAATTGTTTTTAATTGTGATAACTATATATTAACGATTAATATTAGTTTCTCGGGAAATAAACTAGCTCTTCTTTTATAAAGCTTTGATAAAAGCTGAATTATATTTGCTACAACATTGTACATATAATGTATATGTTTGCGCGGGTGCGCATGTATGTACAGTAAAAAACTTTCAAAATACTCTACGGGGTGAGAGAATTTAAAAGACGGAGTGACTTGCCACCGCCGGATGTTCCTCGAAGATTTTAATTGTTTCCTTTTTAATTAGACTCCTTTGGACTCGCTTTAAAGTGGCCGTAAAAGTGGGGCAGCAGCAATGCGATTTCTCGCTTCAGCAACGCTCTCACTTGGTTGAAAGAAGGGGAGCGTGGGGTGGGGGAGAGGGGGAGAGCGGAGGGGCGAGACGGAAATACTTATCGGACAAAGAAACGGTATTTTGCCAAATAGCACCAGGTATATTATCGTTAGTCAGGTGTTTAAGGAGCCCCCGTTAATGGCGTGTTCGCGAAACTGCTGCTAATTAGCATCGCTACACACACTTTCATAAGTCATAAGTCCGTTATATATGGTTTTAAACCACATTACCTAAATCTGTGAAAACCGAAAATTTTCCTAATTTTCCCGCGTTTTTTCTCCAGAATTTATTTCTTGAATATTAAGATATAAGATTCATTTTATATTATTCATTGTGCAAAAGTAAGCATTATATTATCCATGTTTGAAATAAAGCAATTATCGATAAAGTATTAAAAATCTTCAAATTATATTTCACGAAGATATTTGAGATATTAATTTATCTTGTTGTGCATCTACTTTTTAAAATAAAACATTTCAATGTATTATCGAGAGCGATCCTCATTTTAACCTGATTAAATATGCATCGCATTTTATAAAAACAGTTTTTCCAGTTTTATGTGACTTTTTAATATTAGTTTTAAAAAGTAATTAAAAACAATTATATTAAATTTTTTAGGAATCTTCGAGGAACTTTTCCCTTGCTTTTCCACTCAACTATGAATATGTAGTCAACTATATTCGCGTATGCGATGTTAAATTTATCTCGAGTTATATTTATTTAGAAGTAAGAGTGTCACCCCGCGTTCGAACGCGATCAACTCCTCGCCTCGATGTGAAATACGCGACACAGCCGTTTTCGATTCGGAGATGCGACGATATGCAGGGTATCTCGGAATCACCAAATATCCATTCCAATATATCCGAATAAGCGCGAGTAAATATTTACGATTTAATTTCACTTAAATTTCAATTTGGCGATTCCGAAGATATCGCTCGCAGCACAGACGGCGTTCGACAGAACGCAAGAAGCACGGTGTATGTATTTTGACAATCATGAGGTAAACAAAGGATGGTTTTGATGAAGCCAAGGTTTTGTAACGCAAAACAAAAAAAAATTGGCAATATACTTGGTATTATAAAAAATAGGCTGGATTATGTACCTCTGCGAGCGAGGTTGCGTCGACTTATAGCTGACTCTCGTTTCGTTCGGTTCGTTCAGGAGGAGGCGTAACACGATTGGTAGTAGTAGTGGTAGCGGTAGTGGTAGTAGTAGACGATAGCGGTAGTAGTCGATAGTAGCTGACAGTGGTAGATAGCTGAGTCGGTAGTGGTAGTAGTAGTAGTAGTAGTAGTAATAGTAGTAGTAGTAGAAGTAACGTGTACGTATACGCGACGCAGGGCGCTGGTTCGGCGATCGGCTTGCTCTAACTTGACGACAGAGTAAGCAAGACGAACAATTGTTACACATCCAACAGCAGTGTTGCAAGTAAACACTACTCAACAATAGACACCTTGTAGAAGTTATGGCATGAATGTGCGTCAGATTCGATTTCGATTTTCGTATAAATGTTTCTAGAATCATTCCTAGAATCCGCGCGTAGATAATAAGAAAAAAATAACAGGAATGTGAATTCTGATTTTGATTAAAACATTGATTAATAATCACGTCTAGATTTCAAATTTAACAAACTTTAGATAGGATATTGTAGCGAACATTATCGTAGCAATTTATTGTTTAATATATTTTAATAAAATTTTCGGGAGCACATAATAAACATATAAGACATTTCATTTTACATTTAACTGTCAAATTAAATATGTCACTGTTGTTAAGCATTTATAAACGATATAAATCATGAAAAGACACGTGACAAAAAATCTAGACGTGTTGATACTTTTATTATAATTTCGAAATGTCAGGGAGTCTCTCATAACAATTTCCTTCATTTTTTACTATACTTCTACAAAAAGAAAGTTAAATTTTGTTGAGTAGTGTAATCTGGGGGAAAATATTAGATTTGTCATTATACATATATCAGAGATATTGCTTCGCCTCGCAGATAGAGAAAACTAGAACAATATTCTAAAGTATCAAACAAACTTTAATAACAAGAGTTTTAAAGAAACTCAATACCAAATATTTAAATTTAATAGTACAATAGTAACATCCAAAAAGTTGATATTTTCCATTTTTCTAAACTAATACTCACATATATGCACATATCTCCAAAACTTTTGTTCTAATAACATACATACATCATTTTTATATTCTTATAATACATTTATCATTTTCTTGTACTCATATAATAATATAATTTTCATTGTATTTTTGTCATAAATTACCTGCATTTAGATTGCATTATCTTGAATGTATTATATTATAAAATATTTTCCGTTGCATGTGTATGAATACATATATTTCATGAGGAAATAAATTGATTGCGGTAATTGATAATTTTGTTAATATTATATATTTTCATTACTCTTAATAATATGCAATTTTCCGATCCATCAGGAATACGGTTTATATAATTGTAAACATGTGAAACAATTGATATAAAATAATTCTTTTATTCACAACAATCGATTAATAGAATGTGCTTTCTGCTAAAACTGCTAATTGATATGATTGAAGAAAAATATTTGAAATTGCATACGTAAATTGAAGAAAGAAACTAAATGAAAAAAAAGAAGAATCCTAGAATCCTATAATTTTAAAATTTTAATTTCAAAATTATGAAAAAAATAAATTTCGAAAATTTGCCAAATAATACACATGTGAAAGAAAAGGTGGAAAATCTGAGACATTCTATAGGTGTGTTGATTAATTTTTATGTACTACTTTAGAATATCATTCTAATCTTTCATTCGGCGATAATGATAGTTATCACTTCCTTATCTACTTGATCTCTGCTCTTTTGCTACAATCCAGAGATCGTATTTAGTGATTGTGTCACAGTGGGCCGACAGGGTTACGTGAAACACACACATCTTACGCTTTACTCTTCCTTAAACAAGGAACAATGTCGAAAGATACAGAGCGTATCTTTAAGGACGTTAGCAAGAGGATCGCCAGGACGAAAGGCCCCTCTTTTTTTTTTCTATCCATTCGAGTTTCAAGTCCCGTACGATTGATTTTGAAATTTACTTTCTCTTTCCTCTTACGCGTCGAAAGACTCAGCTGGCTCTAGTCAGCGCTACTCTTCGAACACTCGATATATCCGCTCGCTCTACTCGACTGCTTCGACTTGATAAGAAACACTGTGCGCCCCTCTATGAACTCTCTTAGGAATTATTAGCCTGTCTTTTGGGATCGGGAATCTAGGATCACGGCGCGGGAGATGCACGGATGCGAGGGAGGGGAGATATTGATTGATCTCGAAGGGAAATGAAGGGAAGGAGAGGGAAAACATTTTTTTTCTCTCTCTTTTTAATTTTATTAGGGTTCGTTTTTCGTCGATTGGCTCTGGTGACTTTTTTGTATGCGACTGGGAGACTTTTATAAGTCATATGGGTCATATGTTATATACATCGAGTGTTCCAAAACTACACAATAGCATGCATTACAGTTATAAATTCAATCAAAATATTGATAAGGTAAAATTATATACTTCTTTACGAATATCCTTAATGCGTAAAAGGCACATTTTACAATGTATTAAATTCTACTAAAAATTATATAAAAAATAAGATTTTGCCATCGAGTTGCATCGTTAGTGTTTGCCACAAGCTCAATTTTTAAAAATCTCCCTTCATTAATACAATTTTCAAATACTTAATGTATTAAGAATACTTAATATATCCTTTGAAATTTTGCTTATTCTATTTCCAGTAGTTTTGAAGCACTGTGTATAGCGATCGGTCAAAGGCGATTCGCGTGGATCGCACAGTAATGTGGTCTTACCTTGCGAAGCTCTTGAATGCCGCGGATTGCGGATTTATGCAGAGCGGCACTCGCGTTGTGTTCAGCTGCTCTGCTATAAATTTGTGCATCTCCTCTGAAACAGGCAATGATGTACCAATATATGAGAGAATGACGGAGACGGAATACCAATAACGGTGCGATACAATTTCCTATGGCCGAGTTAATGACGCCGCCATGGTTCGCATCCTGATCGCGCAATCAGCGCTAAACACGGCTAAATGATTCTTATTTCGCATCGACGTATCTTTAGAATTTTATTATTACAACCAACTTTACTACACAATCGTTATTTAAATCAGGAAAATTTAAAAATATTTTCCTATGGAAAGCTTTCTCGAAAATACTTTTTCACATTTTATTTTTTGCAAATAATTGAACTGATAAATTTATTTAATTAAACACAATAACGGAACCTTGATTCTAAATTTTGATATTAATAACTGACATCTAATAGTAGAGATAATGAACAGGAATGAGCAATATTTTTAACGTTACTCATTGATTCACCGTTTTTCGGTGCATCGTTAACAATTATAGCTTGAGGAAGCATGAGAACCTCACGATTCTGAGCCCACTAAGTGTCACTTAGATAAACTATGATTTATCGTGACACGCATACACGCGAATGTGTTTATCGCGGTTATTATTCTCGAATAGTGCGCTGCCACGTGCCTAAGATACTTATTGTGTATGTCATTATCTTTTGATACGCGAAACATTTTTGTGACGAGATATATCGAGATTCATGCCGCAATTTATTATTAAAAACGAGCTTTCAATTATCAATTGTGTACATAACATTTGATATGCAAAATGAAAAGCCTCTATGTAAAAAAAAAAAAAAAATCATTGAATTATAAATATTGAGAACAAAAAATAATCTTTTATTTTTACATAATATTTTAAATATCATATAAACATATAAATTTTAAACTGATTATATTAGAAATAAATTAAAGATATTTATTTCGTAAAAATATAAAAAAGATAACTCTCCCCAATATATATTCATTCTAATAAATCATAAAACTTTCTTTATCGTTAAATAGCATCTTTATAAATAAATCATAAACGCGCACTTCCAATCCCTCTCATTATCGTTAAAAAATTGTTTCGCAAATAAAATATAATTATCTACTTCAAAAAAAAAAAAAGATATGACACTCGCGACTTTTTTTTTTTCTTACGTCGAATCTTCGTTAGGGCGAACTTTCTCACCTTTCACTTGCTGCACGCTCGTGAGCTTTCTCTCCCAGAGATCGTCGAACGGATGGGCAGCCGAAGGCTCGAAATCCACCCTGTACTGTCTCATGCCCGCGCTCGTCGTGTAGCAGCATGTGCACATGCATGAATGATACCGCAACCGTCCCTCGTCTAGGTAAGGATGCGCCAGGGCGTCCACCACGGTGATCCTCTTATCCTGGATCCAATGATAGGACAGGGAACAGAATGAATTAATATTTGTAAAAATGAAAACAAAGTGCCAAATTCTCGTGCCGGATGCAAACGGCAGAGTAAAACGAATTTCAGTTGAATCAAGAGTGACATGTGAAGCAGCAACGTGCATTTTCCGACCATATATTTTTATTATTATCAATCTAAATAAATATACGAAATTAATGACTGAAATCTACAATGATAAAGCGTGAAAGCCGAGGCTAATTATTGTTAATTGAAGCGATAGATGAATTTCGCAGAGAAAGATAATAGCTTTATAAAGAAATGTGGGAGGGGATCGACGAATGTGAAATTTCATCGATTAATTAAATTGAGAATTAAATCGAATATCCGTGCGAGAAAGTTTCAAAAGGATCGTGCTACTTAATCCATAGTAATTTTTTTTTAGAGTTTTTTATATCCAGTATATATATATATATATATATATGTATATGTATATGTAACAATTCTTTTAAAAAACTCAGATTGAGTTATTACATTCTAATTAAAGATATGCGAGTGTCATATACATATATAATAAAATATATACTGAAATGTAAGTATATTAAATCTGCAAAACCTCTCTCATTGAAAAAAATGATATAAGAATGGCTTAAAATTTATTTATCGAATGATGAATATAAAACACAAAATTTAATTATTTATATAAAGACATAATCGGGCGCTATCTCGTAAGGCGAACTTACGGGATCAAAGACTAGCATCTGGCAAAGCAAATGGACGGCCTCGTGCGTCGCCTGGCTGCTGAGATTATACAGGGTCGCGAGCGACGGTGGCTTCTGTGCCCTTCTCAGCATATGAGACTTTGCGCCCTCGCATGCATACCTCATCTCCTCGAGAGTAGGCGAGCCCAGCAGCTCCGTGATTAACTCGAGCTGCAACCAGAAATAGAATGCGCATTTTTATTTCCATTTCCGCGCGCGAGTACGCTTTCTTCTTGAAATCTTAAATATATTCCTTCGAGACAAGCATCTTTAAATGATGAGATAGCTGTAGAGTCAGAATTCAGGAAGGGTTTCGTTGATATTTTCCGTAAAAAAAAAAAAGAGAGAAAAAAAAGATGCGGGTCGAATTTTCGTGAGGCCCGTCGCTCTTCTCACCTGTTGCACGGGGCTTTGAGCCTGAAAGAGGATCCGCCGACGTAGCAGCTCGCCGAAGATGCAGCCAACGCTCCACACGTCCACCGCGGCGGTGTAGTGCCGCGCGCCCATCAGGATTTCCGGCGCGCGATAATACTGTGTCACCACTTCCTGAGTCATGTGCACGTTCTGGTCAGGCTCCGCGACTCGCGCCAATCCGAAATCACAGATCTGGGAAAAGAGAACGTAATGCCCGCTATATTTTTGAGCGCTCGATGTAAATAGCTTTTGCAGATAGATGGAAACTTTAGAGTAAAGAGATTCTTTCATATTCTCATATTTTCTTGTTGTTAAATTGAATCGAAAAATGAGACTATAAGATGTTTTAGATTGACACTCACTTTTAGTACGCAATTGCTGTTCACTAGGAGATTCCCAGGCTTGATATCCCTGTGAAGAATTCGGGCCGAGTGAAGATACTTGAGGCCTGAAAGCAAAAATATTTGTTTATTTATATATGTCGTGTATCTTAATTATAGTCGCTATGAAAAAAAAAATACTTAAAATATCGACGCTTTTGATTATCGAACAAGAAAAATACATGGAGGATTTAAAGCAACCGAAGAGCTTCAAATCGTTTTCACGAGTAGCGAATAATTGCAAATTTCGAAGAACCTTATGAGAAAAGCCATCAGAATTAAATTAACGATTCGCTAAGCGCATTTAATAAACGCAACAACAGCATCGTAAAACATCGATGGGAATTACACGAGAATATGGAGCTTTATCGATCGCTCATACGAGACTGCGAAAACGATATTGATGGAAGAATTTTTCACGCCAGCAGTGACGAGCTGACAAAACATCGGAATTGTGACATGACATATCGTTCGCGTCGACGCGAACTCAATTTTCGCGCCGATGAAAATTCGGGTTCGCTTCGGAACGGAAGATTATGTCGGGCTTAATCAAAAATAGGTTATTGTTTTGTCGAAAATGTTCGCCGTTTAAATTCGGGCTGCGCGGTTTTCGCGCAAATGCGACACTAATAACGGAATTTTGCTAGCTTTACTGGAATAATTACGACGCGCAAAAGTGTTTTTAGAATCCCTTTGCATTTTAATCACTCTCATTGAGATTATTAAAAATTGGTTTTTATATTCTTATGGAATGGTTTTAAATTGTGGTTGAAGGAAAAGTTTGGACATTGAATTAACGATAAACCATAACATTGTCGGGTTATCGATCGATAAATATCATAAAATGGAATGAAATAGTGCGTTTCAATTCGATCACACATTCCCGTCAATTTCAAATAAACGAGTGACACTCGTGACACTTTAATTAAATAATCGTTGAGTCAACGTATAGTATGTGCATAGAATTAATTTTTTGAATTAGTTTATCATCAACAGCAGTCGATATAACTTATAGAAATTACACGACAGCTTTTTCGCCTCCCTTTCTTTCTTCTCCTCATTTCGAGCGGCTCATTTCTCTCCCGCACGCGGAGGGTGAGAGAAATGATAGGTTGAACGGCAACGTAAGCAGGATCGTAACGAGATTCCTTTCGTGTTTCACGATCCATTCCTCTCAACGAATCGATTTTCGCTCTTCATTTGCGTGAAAATGAAATGATGAAATGTATTTTATGAAACGCGTATGTTAAGATACAACACATTGTCAAGCTAAGTTGAATCTGAAAATATTCAGTTTTTCTTTCATTTTGTTGCAATATTCATTATTATTTAAATAAAATTTGATCAAGAGTATAGAATATAATAACAAACCATTAAAAAAATAATTATTATGGAATACTATTACAGACAAAATAAAATTAAAATGAAAATTTAACAATTTTTACCAAAACGAGCCATGTGATTTATATTTGTTTATCTTCAGGTATATAATATAATATATCCAATAACTTATATGATTTATTACACTCATATGTGTCTCTCTGAAACGCGCACAATCGTCTCCAATTACGATCCTGAATATGAGTCACGCCGCGAGCACGTTCGGGCCCCAGTCTTTCCGGCAATAAAACTCGGTTATACCGAGGATAATCCGTCGTTCCGAGGGCGAGGTTTGGTGAGCCCGAAATGTGTTCCGAATCCGCTCTGTCGTAATTAAAGTTTCTCTCGTCCGGGTTTGCTATATCGAACGCCGTTCTTATTATCGTGTTCGTTCGCACGCGATTAACTCGCATCCCGAAGCTTCTCTCGCCGAACCGAAATCTTTACGCGCATTGATCCAAATAGCATAAAAAGTTCATTTAACTGTGTCGTGGCTTTTATTCGAATATTAAATTGCAAATAAATTCGTGTTATTTCTTGGGAGAAAAATATTTCGTGTTTAAATGGGTAAAGGAAAAAGAAAAAAGCAGATTTGTAAATAGATAAAATTATACGCGAATATTTGCAATAAAAAGTAGCATAAAGAGAGAATATCCCAAAATTATCGATATCCTAAAATTATCTAATATCCTCTTCAATGACGAAGAATTAATCAATTTAGAATTAATAATTTGAAAAAAAAATTATTGATAATTGAAAAATTTTAGCGAATTAAATGAATGATAAATCTTCGTTTTTAGTTAATCTCACTAAAAATTATTACCTGTATTTCATTAAAAACGTAAAATATTTTCAATAATCTTGCATTTTTATCGTACTTGTCATGTGTTGTACAGTCAACTATGTCACTACACTATCGATAAAATCCTACGAGATTTGACGACGTCAAATAAAATTTGAATTCGGTTAATATCGGACGATTAATTAGCCGCACACGCGGCCGTTAATTAAAGTCCATCAGTAAGCCACTTATGAATATCCCAATTATTTAACGTCGTTTATCATCGAAATTAGTCGACTCGCGTGCTCGTCTCGCTATCAATGCAAATTTGCGCGCGCGTCATTTCGTCGCACCGATATAGCGCAAGTATAAGAATTCTCTCTATCTCTTTTTCTAAATGAGCGTAAAAAAAGCGATAAAAGAAGTCAATTAATGTTGATTAGCTATGGACGAGTTTTCGACGAAAACTTAAATTATTTTCCATTTGACTTTGTGTGTAATCGGCCTCGACGCCTCTCTCTCTCTCCTTTCTTTCCATTTAAATCGAATTAATTTAATCGCATGTCACGCCAATTAAACGAAGGATTGATGAACGAGGCAAAAAAGATAATCAATATTGAGAAAATCAATGAAGTTTCGCACCGTAAAAAAAAAATCAGGTCAATCGATCGACACAACGATCCTTGTCTGAAGAATTATTATTATTGCTATTATTATATGTAACGGAAAAATAGCCATGAAAAATTGGCCTGATTGTGAGCACAGATTCTTTTTATCCAAAGTTGCCGAATAAAGTCGCTGACGACCTTGGAGTCGAATAGCCGAAGCAAAATCAGGGTTCCCCGAAGGGGGAGACCTTGACTTTCGTATGTCGGTAATTGAGGACCGTCGACCTTTGTCGACGGCAGAATAGAAGAAGAAATAAGAAATGTGCCGAGCGATCAGGAATGCCATAGTTTTAAGTACAATGAACTCAATAATGACAGTGTTCAGCCGACGCGAAATTATTCTGGCTATTTAATGACCCTTCCGCACATATTCTTGACTCAAAAAGTTCGTTTCATCAAACATAGTTATTCGAAATCCGAATATTTTATCGAATACGTTACTTAAATTTCATATATTAAATACATGAAAATTACTTACAGACTTATCTTTTCTCATTCGATAATTAAATAAATTAAATAAAATTTAAAAATATACTCAAGAATATATTATAAATAATTTTCTTTCATATATATAATACTATATATTTATATAAAAAATCCGTATATGCATAAAATTTAATATAATTTGTAAATAATTCTTACTTTTAAGTTCTGTTAACTATACATTCGCGATTGTATTCCGATAGCGAGTATTCAAATATCATACCGCGTGGTGTGTATATAGTTGTCGTATAGGCGCGATACTACTGGTGGTTAATTTTGATAGCCGCGGCCACGTCATCGCAATCGCGCCGCCGTAAACAAGAAACCTTGCACCGCGCGAATTTATTTTCAGCGGGGCCGATAACCGCGTTTCACGCGAGCAACCACCTGAGCTTGCTCTCTTTAGCCAGCCAAGTTTCTGTCTTTAGATTGAGATCTATTTATTAAACTCGTATAATCTCGAAATTGATGAAGGAACAAATTTGTAAATCGCACGATGATTATTCAACAGAAACGCATGGAAGCCCGCGATAATCAGTCGCATTGAAAGCTCTCAAGTTAACGGGCAGTTAATCGATCGGCGCTTAATCACTCGATGTTAAGACTCGCCTCGACTAATTTATCTCGCGTATCGCGGATAACGCAAGACAGAAAAGAATTTGCATAATGGACGTTGTTGCGCAGCTTCCTGTAGCACGAATCAGAGTTTGTAAAGTGTATCTTAAATGTCACATGTTAAGTGGCTGTCGGGACGTAACAATGTAATATAATGCCGTTGGTAATACCGCTGTTAATGTTACAGATGTGGGAGCGATTATACTGCGATTGCGAGCTTTCGTCAAAATTTCACTCATCTCTGTAAAATTTTCTCGTGAAATTTCCCTTTTTACTTTCATACTTTTTGAAACTGTTATGTACATATAGTTAGTACTCGTTGAATTAGGAAATTAAAATTATGAATTTTTCAATATTGGATTATAAATTTTAAGATAAAGAGAGAGAGAGAGAGAGAGAGAGAGAGAGAGATTACGATTTTCACAAAAATCAAAATTTTCAAGAATGAAAGAAAAAAATATTTTGTTGACGTAATATCACTATTACATCTTGAATTTTTGCGATGAGTTTATCGAAAACAACAAGATAATTCCTATAAGTCTCTTTTCTATGCGATTACGCATTCTCATCTCTGTCGGTCGTGGCATAATTTCACTTGTCGGGATAATTGACACACGTCGTATTATTCCATTTAATGAACGTCGTATAATTTACAATGTATCGCTTCCATCATCATTTCTACCAGCTGCTTGATTAAGGACTCAACTTCACAGCATCTATGTATAGCTACGTCGTTCTCAGGACATTATCCTTGATCGATGCACCTGCTGTCGATTAAGTCGATTCCGATCAGACGTTGAATCTAATTAATATCGCGTACGCGAATGCTCTTATGTGCGTTACAACGCATCGACCTACGCGCGCTTCCAGTATATGCATTCTATTTTCGTGATACATATTTCGTCAAATTATATTTTACATTAACATATCGAGGAGACTAATTTTCAAGCCGAAAAATATTATAATGACGTCGATATTTTTACTTTTATATTTTTATTTAATATATAATAAAAAAATGTTATCAATATTATCAAAAGTATGACATTAATATAATACAAAGCTTACGAGTGTTATTAAGTAACATTAAACAATCTTTAATTTTTTTTCGATATAAAAAGTCAAATGTTAATATTTATGACAGAATATACTAAAAAATTAATTCAGATTATTCCACGTGGCTCATACACGTGCGACGAAAACAGAAAGTCACGGAGATTCGCCCTCCTCTGGCGAAGCTCCAATCGATTTAATGTCGGTGTTTGTTAACGTACAATGTAGAAGAATGACAAGCGACTAGAGAGAATGTGAGCTAATATTTGGTCTCGAAGACTAAATTATTAACTTCGTCGACTTCTGACTTCGAGGCAAAAGTTCGGGAGAAAATACGACATAGAATCTCATTCGCGCAGATCGCGAATCAACAAGGGTTCATTAAATTACTAGCAATTATGTCACGAAGTGCGTCAATTATAGCACGGCATACAATAGCGATTTAAAAAAACCAAATGATATCTCGATAAAGAAAATACATTATACTTGAAATAAATCATTTTTCGTAGAATTTGTCATTTATAGTCGATATTATTATAATATAGTTATAGTTAAAATTAACACTTATATACAATATTCATAATGATTAGAATAAACAGTATCAAATTTGTAATAATAATATATCCACACAGTACAGAAATTATCACTTCAAACAATTTTATCATAATTATTGGTTCATCCGTAGATGAATAAAAAATATTTTAACGCCGGATTTGTCCGACAGATTATGCTGATTATACTTAATACGGTGACGCAAGGTGGTTCCTTCGCGTGAATGTTTGTATTAAAAACGTTATCCGCCGGCGTTTAATTGAATTATGTCGTCTCTCGCCCTCTGTCTCTCTCTCTTCCCATCTCTCCTCCTTCCTCTTTTTCTTCTCTCTCCTTTTCTTTCTTTTTCTCTCTATGCGTTACGCTTAAACGCGAACGAGATTACACAGCGTGTAATCCGCTCATTAAGATTCGTCTGACGTCGATCGCAACCACTAGCAAGTAGTACAAATCGACAAAGTCAGACATGGCGCAGTGCGACACGTGTCATACCTTGCGCGGAAATTATTACTACGCTCTAACGATTGCAATCATGAGCACTGTCGAGTCTAGTAATCAAAAATATCGCGTCTACGAAGCGGCACTTTGAGAAAAAAAAATTAATTTTATACATTGAAACTCTAATACGTTTTCTTGAGAGAAATGCGTATGGAAATACATACGTGAAACGTTAATTTTTTTGACAATAAAATAAAGAAAAACAAAAAATAAAAATAAATAAAATATACATATATCGTATTTAATATACATATTTTTCTTTCGATAAATTATTTAATAATTAATTTTAAATTAATAAGCTTTTAATAAATAACTTTTTTTTTTATATAATTTGCAAATAAAAAATAATTGCATGTTTTTTAACTGTTTTAACTTGTAGTGAAAATAATCAATTCAAGTTTAATTTACCATATTTTTAAATGCTCGATGAAAGATCTTTCTTTTTCTCCTTCTCTGATATCTAAATGAAATTTATAAAACAAATTAATAGATTTAATTAATCCATTTGAAAATATATACAATATATAAAGCATGAGATTTTAGATACGCCTCTTTAATGACGCACTCTCTCTCTTTCTCTCTCCTCAGCAAAATTAAATCCAATTCTTTAAAATGTAATATTCAACAATTACTTTCATTTTCCTTCCGCCTCCGCTTAAATCGAGACGACGGCGTCAGTAGTATTAGTTCCAAGATTTGTTGTTGCACAATATTAGCATGGCGCGTCCGCCTTATTGCTGAATCAAAAGAAGAAACGCCGCAAGTTTCTCTCTCGAAAAGATGTTGCTCTTTAATTAAAACGTCGCGGCGTAGGGAGCGGAAGGAAGGAGGCGGCAGGAGGATGGAGAAACGCGAAGGGGCAAGAGCGGTGAGGTTAACCAACGTGGTGATGGTGGTGGTGGTGGAGGAGAAGCCAGAGTCGACCGGATGACGGGGTCCGGGGTCACGGATGGGCGGCGGCAGGACTGGTTTCGGACCAGTCAAGAGAAGAAGAGGAGCTCGCTGCTCTATCTACTCGGGCTTTACGCGCCGCGCTATACCGGGTGGGAAAGTCGAAACAGCCGACCGACCGTCCATGAGAAGATCGAATCTCGGAGGATCATCGTTTTTGTGAGGGACATCGGTGATTGTTGCGAGACGCGTATTCGAGATAAAAGCGTCGAGCTGTTCGATTCCTTTTAAATTTTTTCTCTTCTCTCGATATGTCATCCGCGTCCATCACGCATTCCCGCGTTATGAAACGCGTGGAACTCGTTAAATATTCATTATATTACGATTAACAAGTGAGGGTATCATTAAGAAAGAATTTTCGAGTACCTTGATTAGATAACAGCCTGTTATATTGCTTAATTACTAATGAGTGACGAAAATGAACCACGAATTATTTTTTATAACTATTAATAATTACGCGAGAGAAATAATACAAAAAAAAAATATTTGTTAACGAAGTAAAAAAAGCAACATGGAATGAAGGCCGGTGATTAACAGATTGTCACATAATTCCGCTGCATCATTGAAATATCTTACGTTCATGTAACTCGGATTCTTCGAGTCAAAATATTGAAGATTAATGCGTTGAACGTGCAACATATCTAAACCTGCGATTACGACTAACGCGGAAACGGGCGGGCCTTTATCGGACACGTCGAAAACGCGTGCCGCTCGCTTTCCGGTTCACGGCATCGTTCTCCGTCTGGAGAAATGTACCGTTGAAGCACGCAGAAGCTCGGAGAAGAACGGGGGGCCCGGGTCGAACTCGTAAGGACGTTGACCGATGAATACGGCCAGGAGAATCGGTCCTGGGTCCAGGATCGACGAGCGCAGCTTCTCTCGCTTCTCTCCGCGATAGCAATATATTTCGCAAAAAGAGGATAACCAACCGCGAAGCGAAAATCGTTAGGAATGCTCTGCGCAAATAGAATGTTTTAACGTCCGGTAGGTACGAAATTATGAACACGAGAAAATGGCAAATGTAAGATCGTCGGCAATCTTAATCCTTGCTATCTTGGAAACGCTAGAAATATATATTCGACAAGCTTAAAGAATACTAATGCATTGCACGATGTGTAGTAAATTCCAATTTTATCAAAGAAATATTATTTGTCGAATTTTATAGAAATTAGAATTCTAATTCAATTCAATTATTAGTGATTTTACATTAAAATTTTCTAAATTACAGTATATATGTTATATATATTTTTTTATTTAATTATATAACTATATCAGATGTCTTAATGATCTTATAATTATAATATTAATTATTAGAGTTATATATCTCTTTTTTTATTACATTCTATCATACTTCTCACTATCAGTCTTCTCTCTCTACTTATTCATTTACTATTTATGAATCAAAAGTTCTTGATAATAAAGATAAACATGACTTGAAATCCAATTTCATTCCGTTATTCTGATCGCATTATATTACAACGAAAAACTATTTTTTCTCGTCCCAGTGAGTATAGACGACAGTAATTTCAAAAGTGACTCTATTTCATCATGACAGGAGAGAGAGAGAGAGAGAGAGAAAGATAAGAAAAAAAAACGAAAAGACGTCATCGTGATGAGACAGGAAAGATCTTAATAACGAGAAAACGAGGAAAAATTACTATTCGCAGCGGTATGCCTCAGTTGGCCAGCGCATAATGATTTAGTGCACTTGTGTTGCATTCGCGCTGCGCCAGAAACCTCCTTCCAGCGAGAGCGGAAGCGAAGGGTGAACGCGACCGAGCTCTCCTCCGCATCATGATTCGGGAGATGCATCCTTCTGCGAGAAAAAGACGAGAGGGGGTGGGGGGGGGGATGGGATGGGATGCAACGAGAGCTGTCATGACAAATTATCCTCGAAAACAAACGGCTGGAAGGGAAACAAAAGTGCACGACGCGCCGAATGATGAATTAATGCGGCTGTCTTTTTTTTTTTCACGCCTGTCCGTAACCGTCCGGTCGTGATAACGAAAACAGAAAGATGTACTCGGTTTAACTCGATCATCGCAATAGCAAATGTGTTCTTTCTTTGATATATTTTCAATTCCAAATTAAATTTTTATTTTTATTAATTGACATATTTCATTCTATTTTAATCTGTTCGATTAATTAGGAATTATACTGCTAAATGTACTAATAATATTTACGCGTGTATCGCAATTATTATTCCTTCGATTTTTCCTGCGGTACATTATTCATATGCATTAATAGCGTGAATTTTTTCATGTAATCTCCGAAATTAGATTCTAATTTAGAAAATGATTCGATCGGCAGCGAATATTTACACGTACGCGGCAGATCGTTGAGTGTGCTCTAATATCATTTAGAAATGGTGTATCGCATGATATGCAAAGCGAGAAGTGCATAACGAATTTAATGCACTATGGCAAGTCTCTCTGTTTCTGTTTTCTTCTCTTTTCCTTCGTTCCCTTCTCTCTCTCTCTCTCTCTCTCTCTTTGTCGATGATTTCATTTTGTCGAGTGATGCAAGCAAAATCGATCGTGCGAAAAGATGGTTCACTAGGTCACCATTCTTTTCACGTTCAATAAAAAGCCCGCGATTCACCGTCGTAAATAGTTGCTTGCCGTATATATCTCGATATAATATTTCATGGAAATACACGACGCGGATACACGATGCTCGAATGTTGATAAACACAAATCTTGGTTTATTTTATTTACTTTAACAAATCTTGATTTTTATATGTTTCGGTTTACAGTGAAAAAATATGTATAAATTCAGGTACGCAAAATATATCCCTCGAATGATATTATTTGAAAACTAGTATCTGACAGAGTGGAAAATTCAAGAAACAAAGCGATTCTCTGAGCTTTCTTGACCGAGGAATTTTGAGCGTCGAGACGACGAAAATGAACCACGAATTATTTTTTATAACTATTAATAATTACGCGAGAGAAATAATACAAAAAAAAATATTTGTTAACGAAGTAATTTCTTAAAGGCTTTTGCGCGTTTACGTATTATCATTGCGGAATTTCATTTCCAGACGTCACACAGTTCATCGTCTTTTTTTATTCCTCCCGCGTGTTGCGTCGTGATCCCTTTAATCCGCGCACCCTTTGATCTGTTCTTTCTCTCTCTCTCTCTCTCTCTCTCTCTCTCTCTCTCTCTCTTTTGCTCAGTGAGAGATATTTATCCCGTAATTTCGGATAATCGATGCGACAAAAGGGACGGCAAACTCATAATAAAATTCCACATCCGCGAGACATAATCACGCGTGCTGTGCGCCTTTGATTATAATTACATTCGACGCAATTATATTAACTCGGGCAAAAATATCAAATTTTTCATATTTTCATAATTATGAAAACATAAAGATTAATAAGTGAAAATTATTCTCTCGCATCACGTTTCTTGTTTTTTTGCCACATTTATAATATCCTTTGTTTTCATTTTAATATTAATATTAACATATCCTAATACCTTCATTTTATATAACTCTTTATGTTAAATAAATAACGCACATATTAATTATACTGCTGAAAATAAGCCACGAGAGAATAACACGTACGTTTCCCACTTTTCCACGAAAAGAAGGAAAATAGCGGTAGACTGATCAAGAAAAAAAAAATAAATAAACGGGATGACAAACAAAAGAATAAACGGACATTTTTCAGACCCCAGTAGAGGGGACACATCGCGACGGAGACGGAGCGAAACAGGTAATTCGGCAAACCAGACAATGTAAGGACGATATAGGAGGAGCGTCGAGATCCTCCGGGATGATCCCGAGGGATGAATAGAAACGATCCTGTTTATCTCAGTTCTCCCACCCTCGCCTGTCTGCTTCTCCTTCCTTCCCCCCTCCCCTCTGGCTCGCCGTCTAAACCTCGCCTGGTGACGACACAAGCAATATGCTACTCGTGGATTTTTATAAGCGTCGACTTTCCTCCCTTCTTCGTCATTCTCATCTCGTTCCTCGCGTCCCATTCTGCTATTCCTGTTCGCCTTTTCTTCCACTTCTTCCACCTTCCCCCTCTATTCCACCTGGCAAACTATCTCGGAATCTCGACCTCAACGACTGCTGAGAGGTCGTCTAGAGACTGGACCAGCACCTTCGTCGCCCTGGGAGTTCTAACTCGGAACTTTCCCATCCTCTCTCCTGATCTCCCCCCCCCTCCCTCCCCTTCCCTCGCTTTCTCTATGGGTTTTGCTTCCTACCAAGAATGTACCCATTGTGTCTTAAGAGCTGACCTACTAGTTACCTGCTTGTATCGGTCCTCCGCTTCGTTCCTTTACTTTGAACTTGACAATAATATATATATATATATATATATATATATATATATATATATATATATATATATATATAGATCTTTTCATATAATAAAAATTTTTAAATAATAACACACACACACACACACATATATATGTAAAAAATATATATGTAAAAAATATGCTTCTATTCTTTGTGTCTTATCAGTTTAATTCTAGTCTATTTAGGCGCGCAATAAAAAAATATGTAAAGCTGCTGACACTCACCTCGCAGGATCTGATAAAGGAAGACCTTGATGTGGTCCGGGCTGAGATGCTGTGGGCTCACGATAATCTTATGCAGGTCGCTCTGGAGCAGCTCGGTGATCACATATCTGTATCGCGCGGCTCGTTAAGGAATTTATCGATTATGATCGCTCGCGTATTATGCTAAGTCGTGTCACGCGCGTGCACGCGTCAACGATCGGCAATTAGCAGGTGATTCTCCTTCCCGGATCATTACGTCGCACCTGTAGAACAGATCGACTAATCTCGCGTGCGATGACTTAATCCCACTTAATAATCCGCCGGCTCCATTTTTGGCATGTCAAATATAAGATAATATCGCAAAAAGAGCCACGATTCTAAATGCCTTAATTTTTAAATTTTATCTAGTTTTTGTTTTTTTTTTTTTACAGATAAAAGATGTTTACTGTTTTATTATGTGAATATTAATTTTTATGTTGAAATAAAATATTAAATTGTATCTGCGCAGAATATTAATTGGAGCATTAATTAACATATGATAAAGTAAATTTAATTGAGTTGTTATTTTATTTCGTGTTTAATAATAATTACTTTCTCGATGTTTATCATGAATATGATAAATAATATTTTATTATTGTTATCATTATATGTAGATTCTTTATTACTATATAATTTCATATATATCTTTATTCATTATCCGAATGATATTTTATTGTCCGCTTAATTGAAGTAAATAAAATAATAATTATTACATATAGATCTTTAAAGCAGACGAATTTTTCGCACATCGCGACACACGCAACAGCCACCGCGAATAATCCGTCACCGAGTCATACCAATCCATCAACGTCCGGCATAAAAACGCAATCGCGCTGTAACGCGGTGTAAAGTAACACGATCGTTCCGTCGTGAAATATCTGTGTCACGTGTGCGGTCGAGAGAGTTAATATTTTCGCGTTCAGTTGATTTATAGTCAATATGAATGCATTTGGCGAATGACCCGAGCACGCATCCGATCGCCCGGAATAACGTAGCAGATAATGAATATCGATGTACATTCTCGATGGTATCTACTTGCCTGCTGCTGACAGTGATCGAATCGGCTTGTAATGAATACGATTGTCGATGATCATAATGCCAAGAGAGAGTCTGCGTGTTACGCAGACATTACCTATCGCTATCGGGAGATATGATTTTGCGAAGACGAAAGAGAAATTAATACCGAAATATATTAATAAAAAAAATCGCAGTCTTAAAAGACAAAGGTCAAAATTCGATGAAATTCTTTCGTCTTGATATCAATGTTGATTTTATTTCTCTGTCCATAGAAAATTTTTCTTCATCAATGTGAAAAAAAGTGATAATCTCGGTAAAAATAAAAAATGAAAAATTGTTTTTATTTATATGCACTGTCACAATTTTTTTTAACTGTGTCTAAAAATCGTTCTTTTCGACATAAGAAATTAAATGTAAAAAGAAATGTGTATGTACAAAATTAAGTTATGTTTATTCATACGATTTTATTAAAAACAATATTGTTTTGCCGCGGAAATCTCAAGGATATGATTTCGAATCGCGAGCACAATATGATGAGGGATGGCACGACATCGTGTGACATAATTCGATCCCGAAAACTCACTTTCGCGCAAACGAGCGTACGGAAGACGACATTCAAGAGCATATCGAGAGAGCTGAGAGAACGAAATAATATAATGGCGGAATGAGGTCGACCGGATAAGCTGGAATGCAGGTAGAGGCTGCCGTGGCGCGAACCTGGTATGCAAGTCAAAAGAGAAAGAGAGTGAGAGTGAGAAAGAGACAGAGGCTGCGAGAAGTCTAACTTGACTTAAAGAGAGAACTTGGAATCAGGATTCAAAAACCGTCACAACAATCTTAATAACTAATCTTGATAACATTTCATCGCTTTTTACATAGAATCACAGGATTTATTTTTTCTTAATGAAATTATTTATTATTTAAAATTATTGACAAGTATTCGAGAACTGTTATTGCCCTCACTGTCACATATATGCAGTGTCAGACTAAGTTTCGATCAATTTCGATTGCGATCAAAGAGACTCGAGAGTACGTCCGATTCCCTTTGAATTATCAACCCTTGACGTTTCGATTTTGCGATGCGAAGCGAGGCAACATATTGTCCATAGTGTTTGTGACGCATAATTATCGTTTGATAATTGAAGGGTTGAGAAAGATACATGAAATATACCAACGTTATCGAAAGCCGTAAATAGTGAAGAATACAAGAAAAAGAACGGGTTTTTATTTTAATCTGGAGACACATTGATCATCTTCGGGTTATAAATGATTGAAATTATTTTTATTCCGTTTTTACGAGTTTTCTATAAAATGCTGTCTGTGTATCTAAAGCGTTTAAATATAAAATAAAGTTTAATGAAAGAGACTTGCTAATTGAAAATAGAAAGTAAATTAGTTCTCAGATAAATTTTATGTGATAGAGTTCGATGTGAAAGTTTATTTTAAAATAATTTTGTACTCTTAATCGTACGCGAAATATCAATATTATTAATGAAATTTTATTTTATGATTGAATAAAAAATGTTTTCTAGGTTCTTTATCAAAATTTATAATAAATATTTCAACAATTTTTATTACCAGAACAAAGTTTTATATTTCGAAAGTTTCGTATCTCTTTTACGGCGTAAAAAGTTTTGGATAACTAAAAGATTTATCTCGACGAGTGCTCGATCTCGAACTGAACTTTACGATTACAGGAATACGATATCTCTTTGCTACGTCGAAATAACATCTCTATTGCTGTTTCAGGGCATGATTGATGGCCTTTGCATGTTTTTCGACGCAAACAACCGCGACATCTCGCCGGAAAAATCATGTCAAGGTTCGCCGAGAAGGGTGAGTGAGTTTTTGATTCTGCTTTCTTAAATCATCCTAAGCGATTTCTCTTTATCTCTCTCATTAAAGAAAAGAAAATTTCTTCCTATCAAAATTGTTTAAAATTAGTAAAAATATTCGTCGAAATCGAAACCAAACTTTTATTCTAGCTTGACGATATAAGAGAAAATAAATTTCGTTACTTTGCTTACGCATCATTCGCAAATTCTTTTTTTATTTTCATCACGATTCTTTTATCTGAAAATATAAGAATCTGTGTTAATTATATATTAATATGAAGAAATGTTTTTTTCTTTCCCATTTGACAGTCGTGAAGGCGACAACGCGATAGATGAGAAGAGATAGTCTTCGCGCGCCGAAGAGTTTTCCGGAAACTCGAAAAAGATCAGACTGAGAGGAAATTGTCAGGGGATATATCTTCCCCGACAGGGAGAGAAAGGATTTAAAGTCTCGAAAGGTGTAACCATCCGACTGATCTTTTCGGGGAGTCCAAAAATGATTAAAATCTCGATATTTTTTCGCGAAAAAAGATCTTCCCGAAATATTTGTCCAAGAAATCTATCGTTAAAAAAATAACACGATTAACGCGAGCGTCGTATAAAAATCTATTAATATGAAAAGATATGTTCTCTCTGCGTTAAAAAATATGAGGCGAATCGATGAGAGAGCTTTTGGCAAAAGCTCGACATTGCGTTGTCGGCAGCAACATTGTGCAACGCGCTTAAGGCACCGCCGCACGATTGGCGGATCGATGCGTGCCTGCCTGCCTGCCTCCTGGTAGGTACGTCGACCGGTTCCTGGACAAAGCGAGAGTTGCCCCTAGCATCATCTCTCTGCCAGCACTCCGCTCCGCGCCGAGCCGAGCCGAGCCGAGCCAGCGCGAAGGGAATTGAGTATCCTGTCGTTTTCTCCCGTCTTTCCTTCCCTTTCGATCTTTCCTTCCCTCTTCTTTCTTCATTCCCCTCGCCCTCTTTTCTTGTCCGGTATTGCTCACTTGAGGAAGAGCCTGGAAGACTCTGGATATGTGCGAATTCGCTCCCGTATCTCGCAAATAAGTCGCGATATATTGGATCATTTGACGTGTTTTTATAATTTATTATATTAATAATAATATTAATAATTTATAATAATTTATAATAAATTATAAAAACACATGAAATGACCCAATACTTTTTAATTCGCGCACGCGCGCAATCATTAAGGCTTTAAGTTATTTTAGCAATGACAGAAATCATATGTTAATTATATCTTTGATGAAATTTTCTATTATCTTCATATTTAGAGCGCGAGTTAAAATTCGATATCGGGTAGAGTATCAGACGAGAGAGTATCGGGTTACTCGCGTACTTCTAGAGCTTCTATATCACTTGGGGACAAACATCGGCGGTAACCTTTTAGATTATTTGTTGACTGGACTGGGTAACAAAGAAGTAGCCAACAATAAAAATGAAGACGAGGTTGATGTTTATGATGATGATGATGGAGGAGGCTTAGACTCTGAGGTGTTCGAGCAAGGCCGATCCAGCTCGTCCGACCGGTCAACCGAGTTCGAACTCGACTCGCGTGAATGACTTTGAAAGACCGACAGAGGGAAAAAGAGATAGAGAACTCTTGACCATATCATGCCAAAAAAAAATTGCGAATTTAAAGCTATGCCGATTTGAAGGAAATTACCGTGAAATTCAAATAAACTCGATTTGTTCTTGATGACTTCGTGGAAAATAATAAAAAATACTTTACTGACAAGAAACATATTAATTAAAAAATATTATATATATCTTTATCATGAAAAAAAAGTAATTAATATTTTTAATTTATTTAAAGACAAAAATTTGTAAATAATTTGCATCGTTATCTAATACGTTCACATAAACGCGTGTCATCGTCTAAAATCTAATTGATAATATTTATTAATATGACTTTGAAAGAATGATTAATGTACCAAAGTATACAGTAAGCGATTAATTATACCCGCGACATACCGGGCTCCGTTTAAAAACTGGGAGAGAAGTGCATACAGAATAAGTTCCCGCGATTTTTCCTACCGATTTTTCTTCCCTCAGGGAGTCACATGCTCACTCCTGATTTTGCATACATTTAAATACTTTCGCGATGAATCTCGTCGACGATGCAGACACCCGGTATAAATTTCGAATCGCGACGTCTATTTAGCGTAAGCAAAATGCAAGTCCGCCGCGTGTGGAGATAAGTTTTTTTTGCGCGCGTCGCTTTTAATCAACATATTCCACGTCTCAGAATTAAAGACACATCAAGATATCAATATTCAAGTCTTGGCGATAAATCCTTTGCGATGCCGATTCCGATCCTCTAAATTAAAAGTTTCCTGCACCTCCTCAAAACTGCAGCACTCTGTCAGAACCCTCGTCAGTAAGTAGAAATAGAAATCGATTCCGGATATGACGTATTACTCGTAATGTCGTAAAAAAAAAACGTGAATGATCTCTTCTCATTTTTGATGTTATAGAATTCGTCTATATATAAAAAAAAAACCAATTAATCTAGTCTTTCGTGAGAATACACGATTAAAAGTTGTACTCTTTATTTTTCCTCTACAAATACCATAAGTCACGAAGCATAAAATAGAAAAATTTAGATTAAATATAATTTTAAAAACTCTGATTTGACTTTTTTACAGACTTAATTTCAATTTCAATTTCCTTTGGAATGAATTTATTAGGATATTTAAGATATTTAAGGATGGATTTTATGTTATGATTATTTAAATTAATAATAAATTATTTTAATAATAAAAAAATAAATAACTATAAAACTTTGAAAAAATCCAAATATTTAATAAATGAAAATGTGAAAAGTGAGAAAAAAATTATTCCGATCACTTTAGCTTCAGTTGTGTCTCTAAAAGAATTGTACTAAAATCATATCTCGAAAGTATATAGAGATTCTTATAAAGGAATACTAAATGTCACTAAAGATTTAAAACTTCTCTTCATATTCCTCCAAAACTTATTTCTTTCGTAAAATCTCTAAATTTGTAAAGCCAGTTGTTGTGTTTCTGATATTCCGTTATGAATTTCAGAAACTTCTCTTATAAGGCTTCATCCATTAAAAAATTAAATCGACAAAACAAAGTTGGAATTTATTACTCTTATAATTATCGTGAATTAAAGGCGCCAAGGTAAAACATGAGATAATAATGCATCTCTGCAAAATATTGAATGAACTTTTCATTTAATTAAGAGATAATATGATTTTTAATTAACTGATCATTCAAAGCTAATCATCTCTCTCTCTCTCTCTCTCTCTCTTTCTTTTCCTTTCATTCGTATAAATTGAAATTATAATAATTACTCAGAATGATGGCTATTCGATAAAATTTTACATACGCATGCTAAACGAGAAGGGAAAATGGAAGGAAACGAAACGAGAGGTAAAACGCGAACAAAGAACGAAGAACCCTCTACAGCCCGACCAAAAACTCCACGTGCGATCGATATCCACAGAGCGCGATACTCGATACGCCTCGAAGAAGCTGAACGCGGTAGGAAGCTGTAATCAGCCACGGAAATATAAAACCAAATATTGCAACGAGCTTCTCGCATTTCAGATCCGGCAGAATTATTGCAAATAATTTTAATTCAACATACAGCTTTTCATCTTTTTCTTTTTTTCCTTTTAGCAAAATTCTTGACGCATAAATTGAAATTAATGTACAATTAAACATCGCGCATTTATAGCTGATAAAGATCAGATCAATCGCGGAGAGGAGTTCCTCTTTATATAATATCTGACTTTAAAAAATTATATCGGAAAAAATAAGAACACAAAAATTTTCTACCTGATAGCTGATATATTTTTATTTTCCTACAGATTGAGTAAACGTTGTACTGGTTTAGGAATCCTTAAACGATATCGCTTCCGCGCCTTAGGCCTTAGATAACGTCTGTGTCCATGGATAATCAATAAAATTCTATCCTCTCTCTTCCTTTCATCCTTTCTCACTCTTTCCTGACGGCGCGTCGATCTTCGAGATATTCCAGAAGAAAGGACGAAAAAAAAAAAAAACATTCGCCCTACCAACCGTACGATTTATTTAAAAATTAAATCGCTTAAATCGAGTCTCAAAAATTTCTTTTCAGCACAAAAGGTGAAGCAATTTTTCGAATAAATCGTTCATTAATTTCAAATCCATTAATTTCGATAAAAGTTAATTGAAATTTAATAAAATTCGTATTAAACTGATATAAATACGGATTCATAAGGTATTTTCCTCTTTATTGTAAGATTTTTTACTTGCAGTTTTTTGTGCGCGTGACTTTATCATTTAATGTGTCGTGCGCGTTACAAAGTGTCCTCATTATTAGCGCGTGTTCTAAATGCAGCGCATCGATACTCAAAGGGAATAACCGCGTAAAAAGGGATGATCAAAGAAAAGATAGAAAATTATTTACATCCCATGTTTACGTGAAAAAAAAGTTGAATCGTTGCAATGTATATGCGTTTCTTGTTCTTTCTTCAATGTATATCGTTTCGTTTTTAAATGCATGACTTTTAGAAATTTGATTATAAATATATCTATATAATACCTTTTTTTATATTAATATAATTTTGATTTACGAAATTACTTACATTTAATTGTAAATAAAATATTATTTCAAGATTCATAAATCCACATTTAGAAAAGGAAATTTATTAAAAAAATCATCGAGAAAAACCGAATTTTGAAATGAAAATTAAATTTTATTTTAAAATCCATTTTGTCATTCATGTTTATCTTCTATTTAATACAAATAACAAGTTTCTTTTTAATTACTTTAAGTAGCAGGTATTCGGTTCAATCTTGTTTCTTTATCATTTCTAGAAATAAAAATTACATAATCACGCGGATAATCATAAAAGGATATATGACATTCATTACATTGCAATTTAATTAGGGTATAAATCAATCGTTAATATTAAATTAAACGTAATACATCAAAAAGAGAAATCCCGCGTTATAAATGGACGAAGCCCCCTCCTTTTCTCTCTCTCTCTCGCTTTCCAATATACATTATTTCTAATACATCAGAAAATTCTCGTCTTTCGCAAGTAGATAGTGACGTGGGAACCCGTGAGCGCGTGCCCACGCATGCGTGCGTGCGATTCGCATCGAACAGTCAGAGATACGCCCCCGCGCCTCCACCGGATATATATTTGTTAATAAGCAACGTAAATCCGATCTCTCTTTTGCCGTAAAGAAATGGAAACATCTCGTTGTGCATCATCTTAGATATCATCGAGTTAATTGCGCGAGTTGGATATTCAAGTAAAACGATAATCATCGATCGAGAATTAATTGATAACGCGCGAAGACATTCTCGGCAAGAGACTTTCGATGATCCACGAAGTCGTGAGAAAAAATTAGTTTGGAGAAAATTTCTTACTCTTTGTAAATTTAATATATTCGCGTGTTTATTAAAAAAATTTACACCTGTTTTATTATTAATCAAATTTTCTTGCAATTTTTTAAAATTGTTATCGTGCATGTTCAGGAAATATAAAAATTATAACAATATAATTTTAAAAATCGTGGAACAAGAGAAATCATGATATTTTTCTGTAATAATATTACATTTTACCAGAAAATATTGCGATTATTCAAATATTTTAATGCACAAACAAATGCATAATTTATCACTTTTACAGTAATAAATATCCTAATATCGTTATATTCCACTTTTACAATAAATATTGTAAAAAGAGACTGTATTTCTCACGTAATTTGTAGCGTGAAATTTTCTTTGTGCGAATCGCGAAAAAAAGCGGGTAAGTTCGAGCGCGATCTCGGAAATGAAGCGGGCGTTTCCGGGGTACAAACGGGCGGAAATGGACGAGTGCGGATTTCGCGATTACCATAAGGAGACAATGCGAGAGAGATGCGAGCGAAGCGGGCGCGGGGGGGAGAGCCTCGTTTGAGCGCGCCTCTTTCTCGCCGGAAGCTCTTTTTCCGCGCCGGAACCTATCCAGGTCGACGAGAGGCGTTTTTCGTTCTCACCGCTCGCCCGATCGCCCGCCCGCCCGTCCGCCCTCTCGTCCCCGATTTTCCTCGGCGATTTCCCGCCGAGTGAAACGTGGGAGATCGCGGCGGCGATGTGCAATGTGACGCAACTGCCGGTGTGCATCACGTTGCACATTGAAAACTCGAGACGTCACACTATGGCCATGATAGGAAGTGGTCGAGAAAAATCGAGGTTCTTGAAAATTTTTAAATATCAAAAAGCATATGGAGAAATCGTATTCTCCTCTGACACGCTTAATATTTCGCTATTAAATATATATAATCTGAAACAGTTTGATTAATTTCAAAATTCAAAATTTTCGATAAAACATCGCAAATAGTAATATCTCTCTAAAATATTATTTTAATAATAACGTCTTATAAATAGAAAAGGAAAATAAAGAAGAGGAAGGAAGAATATTAATTACGAAAAAAAAAAATTTACGTATTTATATGTATGAAATAATAATACTTTGTTGTTAGTAGATACATATTGCAAAATAAAATGCTTCTCTGAATGCTGACAAAGAGCTACAAAGATATCTATTTCGGGTTAAAATCGTTAAAGTTTCAGTTACATGGATTGAAAATATTATGTACCGCAAAAAATATCAAAACATTAACATAATAAGGGTTACGTACATATGGCGTGAATAAATTAAAGAGAGTGGGCAGCTGTATTGTAATAATGCGGTATTAATACTAATCGATGACGCATAGATTCATTATATTCCTTTCTAGCAAAATCGCGAATATTTATCGATCGATTGTATTTAAATCACGACATGACGATGATATCATTTATACAAGAAACACTTCGTTTATAAAAATGCTTAAATTTTTCAATACTAGCCACTATAATAATAATGAAATTAAGATTTTAAAAAAATTTGTAAATAATTTTAAATTAATTGCGAAAATTACTAAATGTGATATAATCGAATAATTATATTAATAATCAAAATTGTCAATCCATTATATATATTTTTACACTAATTATATGTTTCAAAGAAAAAAGATTATGTTAAGAATAAAAATAAAAAAGATAGTCAAGGAGAATATATCGTAAAATTATTATATTCCAAGAATTTGGCACATTGCGCGCGCGTAATATGACAGATAAAAATAAAAAAAACACGTTGGACTCTAAATTAATGTAAGAACGAGGAAATTAAATCGTCGAAAACGTCGATTAATTATTAAGACCTCAATAATTTAGTAAATATCGCGGACCTAGGGATAAATGAATGAAGGAGAGTTTCCTCGCGAATATATCCTAGGAGAACACTCTTTTGCACGAAAACTTGTTGACTCGGAAGGAAGACAAAGGATTATCGCGAGCAAAAGGGAGAAGCGAAATTAGTTTGCGGTAACCGAGAACTTAGATCGAATCGTCAAACGCGAACCGATCCCGTGTGCAATTAAAACCTCCGTAATTTGAGTCTCGAAGAAAAGCTCAACTTGCCCCGCGAATCCAAGAGTAAGGATGGGATTACCGGAAAAGTCAAATTATCATCAATCACAACTTTAATCGAGAATCTCTTTCTCTTTTTATGCTTTATAGTGCGATAAAATATTAGTATTTAAAATAATGTAATATTTTAATATATGAAATATTTCAACGGAGATATTCTATAATTAAATCAAATACTTAATACTTTTCCAAATAATTAAACAATTTGATTTTGCGTTCCCCTTTTGAAAAAAATTAGTGACGACAAAGATTATATAATTCAAAAATCCGAAGAATTAAGAATCATCTCGTTTTGTTTAATCCTCGCGATATTCGTTAATCGATATTCGTAATCCGCGCACCCGTTACACACGTGCGAACGCACGTGTGTGCCATAATGACAGTCGTAGCGGGGACTGAAAATTTTTCCCGGCCGTATCGTTTTTCCCGATGCCGCGATACGGGCGTATGCAAACGATCGAGAGAACGTTGCCGCACTGATGCACATGCGGGCCTTCTTTCTTTTCATGTATTACGTGTCTCTTCTACGCACGATAAAAACGTCTGTTGTTCATGCGTAATCGAACCCACATCATTCCAAACGGATATGACGCCTCTACATATGCGACTTTCCTTGTAAATCAAATCGGCCATAATTTTCCGCCGTGCTTTTTTTTAAATCTAGAAAATTTGTCGTATTAATTGCGAAAAGATTCGATGCAATTTTTACTTTCTCCCATGCAACTCGAAACAATTACAATATCTTGCGATTATCAAAACAAAGATGGTGATATGTATTAATAGAAAATAAAATACATATATGTATCAAAAGATTAATACATTTTCGATATTAATTAATTTAATGCATTACTTATGCATTTATTATGGTAATATGAATTACTGATGTTAATTAACTTGATCATAATATCATGTATCATTGTATTTTGTTACCATAATATACATATTAAATGTAAAATTATTTTGCTCTGTGTGTATGTGTGTGAGTGTGTGTGTATACATGCATATTTTTAAAATATATAATGATTGAGATCATATCATGAGACGAGTAGTGGTACAATTAAAAGGGATTAGATATCGCGGAAATTAGGAACGAGAACGCAAATTAGAATGATCGCGGCAGCATTCGAATCCTCACGACGATGTGACGAGGAAGTTGCAGATATCATTTACACGCGACATTGTAAACGTACGCGATGGGCGGCGGCGGCGGTCGCAGCCGCTGCTAATGACGCACTATCGACATATCAATGGCGGGCTGCGGTGTGCGCATTAATAATCCATGTGATTACCATCGAGCAAACTCATCCCGGGCTCGCGCCATGACGTATTCATGGCGTTCATCGTCCGACCCGTTCGCCCGCCCCCGCCCCGTGTCGGATGGAAATCGTGGTTTTCATCTCCCTCTCTTCCTGGTTTTCAATCAAGCAGAACCAAAACTAACATCTCGGTAAAACCCGATTAAAAACCCGAAAAAAAAAATTGTAAAATTAAAAAATAAAGATGGGAAAGTGCCTTATAGTTTCTTAGCAATCTCTCCCGATTCCGATAGTCTATATTTCTCCCTAACTTTAATTTCAGATATCAATTTAAAAAGTTTCAAAAGAAAATCCAAATTTGAAACCTGATATAATATAAGAGCACATAATATAAGAATAGCGTATAAAATATAAAATAAGAAATATGAAATAAATAAAATATAAAATATGAAATGACAAAAAGAGAGAGATGTAGATAAAAAAATGGATGGAGACAATACTTGATAACGCAATTATGATGAAAATGCAATATTATAGATATTGACTGGCAAACATACACCCTTCCCGCCATTACCATCTATACCGCGGTCGGTGATTTTCGTGTTCCGGGCTGCGCAAACTAATCACAACTCGCTCCTTAATTAGAAATTAGGCGGTAGCATTCGGCCCCGAACTTTGGGGCGCTGAGCGCCGAGCTGAATTTTTCACGCGGACGAAACTAGAATCGATCGCCAGCTGCGGGGGACGCGGAATTAAATCGCGGGGACAGCAGCAAAGCGAGAGCGGGGGCGAGGGCGGGGAGGGGAGGGGAGGGGAGAGTAAAAAATCAACGGTAGTGGTCTATCGATGGATATTCCGCAGTCGCGCAATTTTCGTCCCGATTATTTATTTGCCGTCAATTAATCCGTTTATGACCGTTGAATTTCGTTTATTAATTCCTTCATTTGTTTGTCTATTTATCGAACGGATTTACGATATCGTTTCCCTGGTTATCCGTCTGTTTATTTACGAATTTATCTATTTATTTATTTATTTGTCTATTTACACGCTTTTATAATAGCTATAGTCGACTAACCAATTTATTTTTATGTATGTACGTTTACAGTTTTATTTATTTGTTTATTTATTTATTCATATAAGAACAGCATCTTATTAAGGCAACATAATTTCAGTTGGTTATAAAAAAATATCTTATTAAGTGTGTTACTAATCCTGAAGAATAGAGCGAGCCGAAGCAAAAAGAAGAAACTAGAAAAATAGAGAAAGGTCGAAGGCAATCGCGAGGCCATAATAGCTGCACCAATTGCTAATAATGATTTACGTAATTACGATGGAGTTCGATATGCGACAGAGCGCGAACAGGAGTTGGCGGAAAAAGGCGGAGAGCGAGCGATGAGATAAAGGAGAACGTAAAAGGGTTGAGTTATTGCTCTCGTCGCCTCGATCGAGATTAATTCCGCATGGATCCTGTTCATTTAAGAACTTATCGATCGATCGATCGATCGATCATGCGATCACGCAGAACGGCTTCCGAGAAGACGAGTAATCCCACAGGAATTTCGCGCCCTCTGACTATCGCAATAAGTTTCTGTTTCGCCCTCGATCGCAAAACTATCTCGTAATGTCTTACTACTCGAAGAGTTCTTTTTCTGCAAAATGATTTTCTTGCAAAGTGCAATTTGCTTGCATCAATATGAAATATTTTCGGTAAAAGGTGCTCTACCGCAGAAAGCCTCGATCTCTCGTAATCTTTTAAAAATCTTGAAGATACGAAGAGGGAAAAATAGAGTTACTTAGAAAGAAAAAAAGAGTAGACTGTGTCGGAAAATGTAGATTTGTCGAACGGCAATTATTCGTGATAGCGAAAAAGTTTCCTCTCTCTCTGACAAATACTCTTGCCGGAGGGACACGGTTCGAGGAGGAATCGTGACCGGCGCAAGTTTTAATTGCTCGACGATTAAAAGTTTCCGCATCGTTCGAGACACTCGTTTCGAGAGATCGAGCGTTGCGTGAGACGGCGACTCTTCCGCTAGAATCTAGGAAAATCTACAGAGTAGAAGAAGCGGGCTATATACTGTAAACTCTCCCGCGACACGAAAACGCGCAATTCAAAAGTTTCAGATTAAATCTATTATTTATTAAATTAAATCCGCTGATAATTGATTAATTTCTAATTACTTTCGTTTTAAAAATTGTTAAGAAAAATTACATATTAATCTCGAGCGGTGATTCGAAGAAACGAGAATCGTGGGAGCGCGACTAGACTGATAAAAAAAAAAATACCTCGATCGGAAGAATTCACCTGTCCGAGAATTCACCGTTACCGAGATTTATGTTCCGCGTGTCCTCGAATGCGAGTGTTTAAAAAAGGATACATCTCTTGGAAGAAGTCCAGATGCGGCGGCTGAAGGATGTCCAGCGCGGAAAGTACCTGCAAAAAGAAAAGAAACGGAAAGCGATTGAGTATCTCGTCCTTTGACTGAGAGAGAGAGAGAGAGAGAGAGAGAGAGAGAGAGAGAGAAATAGTGCAATCGATCCTCCTTTCTCGTGCAAAAGTGCACGAGCACGGAATCTAGCAGCCGGAAGATGGGAAAGGACGACGCGCGATCTAATCCCCGGGGAAATAAAACGCGGAAATTTCCGTTGCGTTCACTACATGACTTACATAGAGCGAAAAAGAGAGGATTTATCGAATGTTCGTTTAAATATATTTCATGTTAAACGGTATATAATTTGTTTACAAAGCATGTTTAAAACAAGAATTTTACTTATTGCTAATTAATTATATTATTTATTATTATCACAGTGATTATTTAATTAAATAATTTCTATAAAATACGCTGTGCCGTAATGTATGTTCAGGTAATTATGAAATCTGTGAGAATCTGAAAACCCCTAATTTTAATCTTATAAAAAAAAAGAATGTTTTGTATACTTTTCATAGTGAACAAAATTAAATGTAAATTATTACAATGTCAAAAATATTTAATAATTACAATTATTAAATTATTTAATAATATGTTAAAAGAATATACATTTACTATTATAATAAAAAATGTACTCAAAGATAATTATTATAATTAAAATTGTCGAAAGCTACATCTGGAAATTCGATATCGATTCTTTATCGATATAAAAAAATTGCGTTTTTATTTTTTTATTCCACATTTCAGATATAAAAGAGTAACGTCTTTTCATTTTATTTTTTTATTCACCATTTCCGATATAAGATACTTTCCTGTCTCTGTTATGTTACGGTATTCACATCGATCATACTTGATATTGATGCAATAAATAATACTACTTACGTTATCGTGTTTGAAGAAGCAAAGCATTTTCAATTCCCTGAAGACTCGCTTGCTGCTTACGAGACTTTGAAAGACGTTCGGCAGTTTTTTTAAGGCTACTCTCCTGCCATCCCTCGGATCCGTGACAGCCCTGGAAATCACACAAAAATAATACAAAAATTAATATTTTTCGTTTTATCTCAATCGCGAAAAAGACAAGATTTATTTCGGTAAAAATAGAAAAAAATTTCTATTTATTATTATCGTGCGTTGATTGCACGTTCATACAAGATCAAAGTTATAAAGTAGTCATCACATATAATTTTATCACGACTATTGTATATACATATTTAAAATGATAATTCTCGATTTTCCTTCTTCTTTCAATTAATTTCATTAATTTATTCCTTCTTTTAATTTATTATTATTTGTCGCCGCTACACACACACACACACGCGCGCGCGCATACATTATTTCCTATTTTATTATGTTTCATAAAATATAAAATATCTTATAAAAAAATTGTAAAAAGAAAACATCTGCATACATAAAAAAGAAAAAAAAGTCACACGATGATTAAAACCGTCTTATATCCCGTCTTAAATTTACAATCTATTATAGCTCGAAGTCTCTTTTCGAGATTAAGGAAAATCTTTCATTAAAGAAAAAATGAGCCGATTTCAATTTTAATTTCGCGATCGAGAAAAGGGATGGGGGAAGGGTTATTGGAAAATGATCGACTAAATAATGGCGGAAGCTTGCATTGTGGATAAATCTGGAAACATGAATAGGGAACAACGTGACTGCCTCTATTCTCGTTAGTCTCTCCCAGTCTCTCCTATATATACTAGTTCCGAGAATAATTATTATCCCTGCAATTAGTCCGTTTACTGCTACGGGTTCGATTTCATTGTCGAGTGTTGTTGTTACCACAAACCGACGATTTCGATTTACGAGAATCAGAGGAGTAGAGAAAGAGAGAATCCGCGATGCCCGGCTGAAATCCCATTTTCGGTCGTCGCCTATGCGGCATATCGTCTGCCCAGACAGATAAAGTAATTTCTCGTTTTTGAACGGAGTGAGAGGAAGCAGGATATGGAGAACGAGGAGAAAGAGGAGGAGGAAAATGAGTTTTCGATCCGTGACAATTGCACGATATATTGATATAAAAAGTACGTAACAGAAATTTAAAGAAATTTTTAAATTTTAAAATTAAATATAAATACATTTATAAATATAAGAATAAAAATATCGATATATTTATATTTATTTTTATCAAGATATCGATCATAATATATACTTAGGTAACAAGATAACGACAAGAAAAATTCTCTAGCATAAGTTTGGAAATTAAATAGAAAATGAAAATTATATGAAATTAGAGTAAATTCGTGTGTGCGACAACCATTTATTATTATATATATATACTAAATTTAAAGAATTAAAAAAACAATAATAATTATATAAACAATTAACAGATTATATAAACAACTAACAGGTTGTTAGATTATAAAAATAGTTAGACTACCGTTACTTCTTTATAATCGTTATTTTATTATCAATTTTCATATATCATTATTATAATTATATTTCGCAATTTATTTATTTTTGAATTTATTTTTGAACGCTTTCGTAATTAGTTTTACATAAGGTGAACGAGAACGACAAGCTACGTGCGTACTAATCGGGTCGCAATCGTTAGCTTCGTTATAGCCCGCTAAATCGATTGGTTTGCGCGAGACGGTCGACTCTCGTACGTAGTCCCGCAACACATTCTCGCGCGCGTGTGTGTGTGTACGCGAGTCGAAAAAAATAAACGAGAATAAATAAACGAGACTGTCGATAAGCGGGCAAAACGGGCCCATTATCTCGAGTGTGTCGCCTCTTTGAGCGCCACTCTCATATGTATTTTCAACCAGTCGGATTTCCGTTCATTGCGCCATCGTATGATTTCAATGAAACGTCGAATCAAAGAAGCAAAAAATTGTAGAAATTCTCGCAATTACACATAGTCGGAGAATTTTTTTTTTTTTTTGTTAAAAAATATGTCGGTTAAAACTTTTGCGTTGAATATTTAACACATTTATATTTATATTATGTTAAATTGAGACAAAAATTTGTGTTGACATACATCGCAGTTTGGGTCATGCGATGTATGTTAAATTTGACATAAATTTTCCAACTGTGTATACATATAAATTAATTAATTAAATTAAATTCTAATTATACTCAACAATATTCTGACAGAATTCATAATTTTCGGTTTAAAACATTAAAATTTTGAGAGAGGACAAAAACGATAAAAATGATATTTTTCGAATAAATAATAAAAAAAATCAATATTTTCGTTAATGAAACGTCATCTCTCAAATTCGACGTCGATATTTCCCGAAAATTACGACGATTCTTCAGTTTCTTCAGACATTTTCCATTCGATTTATCCGCAAAAATTAGCGTACAACGACGTTAATTACGTCGTCGAGCTTCTTGGAGTAGTAGAATAAACAAAAAGAAAGGGAGGGAAAAAAAAGAGGTGAACGAGCCGTCGCGAACCGACGAGAGATTAAGGTCGATCCACGAAGCCGAGCGAGTCACGAACGTAGAAAGGTACGACGACCTTCGAAAAGGGTCAACGCACCCGTCGCTGGTGCGCCGAGCGTAGTAAACGGAAGTGAAGTCACGAATTTCGGAGCGGAACGACCGTGAAATGATGCGATGCGCGAGTGGACGGAAAGGGGAGAGGGAGAGGGAGAGGGAGGGGGGGGAAGGTAACTCGCCCCCGGGGACCCAGTGTCGCGGTTTAGGCTATGTTTATTCATTCGAAATCCCGGCGACGAGCCGACGACGGGACTCGCTTCTGTACACACACGTACATACGACGCGCAATCGCCGGTGGACTCTCGCTGCCGGAAGTGGCAAGGGTTATTGCCGAAATGAGCATGTTGCTTTAGATGAGAAATGAGATGCAAATGTGTCGAATTATTACTGTATGTATGTATTTCCAAAGAAACTGTATTAGGCTCGCGAATTATGAAGCACCCTGTATATCCTAATCGTTCCGAAGAGAAGAGAAAGTAGTATTCAAAAAAAAAAAAAATGAGGAAGCGAATTGTTGACAGAAAAAAAGATTTAATTTTATATATTGGAAATTAATTGGCGAATATATTTAGGTCCATAACGATTCAATCAAAGATATATGCATAGATTAATTTTCCTATATTTTAATTTTCGAGTCTTGCAACGATACGTACGTCGTGAAGTCTCTCTGGGGGTGTCGTGGGATGGGTTTAGTGGGCGATAAGAAAACTAATAACTTTGAATCTGATTAGGGTGTTGGTTTTCGTGTCTCGTCACCTCGTTGACGAGACACGATTTCTTCGTTATTTGAGAGAGTTCTTTGTTAAAAGAGGTCGTCGGACGAAGAGTCTCGCGAGTGATTCACCTGCTGCCGAAGAATGTTCAAAGTATCATTGTCGCCAGTATTCTTTTTATCGTGGCAAACAAATAGCGAACAATTGTCCGCGCGATATTTCGCAAACTAAGACGGTTATCGCGGGTGATAATATAGCCTTGATCGTATATCGCACATTGAACTCGTTATGCGCTCACTGTAAGAGTATATATATAAAAAAAAAAAGTTTCAATTTTACGCTTCCATTTGAAGGCATTCGAGGAAAGCTTTCGATGCTTTTCTGGATGTTACGTTACATCCGCGAATGCATCCAAAACATGTATAATAGCCAAAACAGAATGCTGTGTTACGCGTATCAATATCAGGCCGGTTTTATTTTATCGGCCGCGACCCCTCTCTGATGCAAACAAATGAAAAATAAAATGACGGCTCGGTGCGCAATCAAATAAATTAATAAAAATAAGAGAAAAAGGAAAAGAATTTTTCCGAACCGGAATATATTTCACTGCGCAAGGTATTTTATCCGCAGGATATTTTAAATGGTATTGGTACAAATTTAAATATCACATGCGATCATTTGTGATATCAATATTTACGCGCGAATTTTTTCGCGACGCAAGCATTGTATTTAATAATAAGGGATGTTAAAAATAATTAAGTGGTAAGGGATGTATTAAGATATGTATTAGAAATATGTGTGTACACACATGTATACTAAAAGTGTGTATATGATTTTTTGATCTTTTATTTTATTTCATATTTGATTTACGCAATTTTATATTTGCATTATTCATTCGATTTCGTACTCTCTTGTGGTCTCTTTTTTTAATATAAAAATTATTTATATAGTCTTATTAATCGTAAAAAACAATATTCGAAGATAATTTCGAGATTTTTATTAAGTGATTTGTAGAATTGAATAATTACGAAAATAAACTTTCTATATTGCTTGTGTGATTGGGATTTATTATTAAAATTGCGACACGATCGAGAAGTATACGTATTTTGCTTGAAATTGGACAAAGAATTTTTGCGGCGAAGAGAAAGCGTGCAACTTTTGTTGGGATATCCTGCATTTTAAAAGACGACAGATGTTTCGTAGGAACAAACATCCCCATTTAAAATCGTGCTCGAACGTGATCCTTTCGCCACGTGGCGAACGCGGTACGTCACGTATCTCGATGGACATATGGTCGATGGATCGCTTTTGTGTGTACAAAGTATTCCGGAATGGAGGGAAATATCGATATCTATCTCACAAAGTATAATTCTAATAATTACTCTTTAAACAAGATATTTTGACATCTGTACCTTAGATTAAAATTCGATAAAAGAAATAGTCCACTGTACGATTGAACGAACGGTAGTGGAATTGCTCTTTGTGCATTTCGTGAAAAGCCATAATAATTTATAATAAAAGCCTTAATAATTTTTAATTAATAATTTACAATAATTTATAACATGAAAGCCATTAGCGTAATATTTTGATCTCTTGTGGGAAAAAATTTATTAAAAAAAAAACTCTAAAAAACTCCATGCTATGTGTGTGTATTTATTATGCCTTAATTCTAGAATATCCTTTAAAAAATACGGCAAAAGAAAAGAAGCGTTTCATCTGTCAATCTAGCATCTGGCGACGTATATCATTCTCGCCTTCGAAAATTGCGGTCCCCGCATCGCGCAACTTTGCAGTTTCAAAGAAGCTTGACGTATCAACGACGTTGAAAAGACACACGTAGCTGCAATTTGCAAACGGCTGCCGACCGAATGCCGCATAATTACAACGTTTCCTGGGGAAAGCTCGCGTGCAACGCAAGCGTCGTTGCAACATTGCAACGCGCGCATCTCACAACAAAAGCGGCGTTTCAAAGGAAAATTGGTGCAACAGAGATGCGCGTTTTTCGTTGCTAAGAATAAAAAAAAAAAAAAAAATTTTAAAAATAACGCAAAAGAAGATCACAAAGGATTCGCGGGCGATAACGGATTGTTTTTGAAGGGGACAGTGCATGCACTATCTCTCGTGTATCGCAATCGAGAGAGAAGAGGGAGAGGATTTCAAGAAGATATCATATCTCGAGAGGAAATTAATTTTAAATGAAATTACGAGATACAAATTCGTGAATTAATTCTTATTGAGTTTCTTATGAGAATTTTTATTTTTCCTCTGTTTCTCTCAAGCAATTGTTTGGATTACCAAAGCGTGATATATTTCCACATAAATTTTAAACGTAAGAAAAGTAGGTAGCCTCGAGAAACATCCGTTGCACTTTATCGCAGTGTTTCTTCGACAAAGTTCGAGATCGTTTCTTTCACGAATCTCACTTATTGCGTTCCAGTCCGCAGAATAAGATTAAATATTATTTTAAGTAGGTGAGGAAAGGGATGTCTCTTCGAAGCCATGTGGGCACAGGTAAAAAGCGAGCGAGAGCAAAAAAAGAGAGATTATCGATTTCTCACACGCATGCCAATTATCGTCTATACGCGAATGGCAAGGTGCAAAACTTTTAAATCTTTTCGAAAATCTAAGGAATGTATAAAAAGCCATCGGGATATATCTACGAGGTAAAATCTCGAGTGATCGACCGGGATGCGATAAATAAATATTATAGAAATCAAATTAAAATATAATTATTATTTCAAGATTCGTAAACATAAAGAATTATATTAAAATAATTTCTCTCGTACGTATGATTAAAAGGATATTTACTATAAAAATCTTACTTATTTAAAATTATATAGAATTTATTAATGATATATCAGGGTAAGCCTGATGTTCCAATAATTGAAAAATTATTCCTATAAAAAATATTTCTTTGAAGAAGTTACAACAGATATTGTTGAGCGTAAACTTTTCTCGAATTACGGAGGCAGTTGATAAAAATTGCATCATGCAAGAGATGGTATCATCCGATACCATCTGACTCGATTCACGGAAGGTTGTGCCGTCGCAGGAAAAACGCTGCTAGGGCTCACAAAAACACAAGCGATAGCCATCTCTTCGCATCTCGCGCGCGCAAAGCCGACAGCTGCTGTCGGCATCAGGCTCACCTGCAGCTGCTGCACCTGCGCTCGTAAGGCGTGTGTATGTACTCACCTGCGTCTCGCAAGTGACCCGCGGCCAGAGCGCGTAACCAGAGTAACGACAATAAAAAGAGAGACAGAGAGAGAGAGAGAGAAGAGAGAGAGAGAGAGAGAGAAAGAGAGCGAGTGCGTTTAGTAATATCGCACTTCCGACTCCACGCATATTGAGATAGGTCACAAAGACGCCGAGGATATATAGAAAGATCGCTGTCGCGCGTTAACACGGATTAATGTTAGTGCGTAACGCAATGCGTAATGCATAATCGCGAACGGCGAGAGTCGTTTGCCACGAATCGTCGTGTATCGTTTGGCGAAATTTATCGTTCATTGATCCCTACACGCGTTGCATTGTGTGACGATGCACTTGTGTAAATTGGCGTGCAATAATGTTTACGATATGTCGCGTCGTTCATTACGGATTACTATACCGTGTGTGCTGCATTCGATAACAAATTATCTTATAAAAAGATCTTACATGCAAAACAGATTGGCGAAAGTTAAAATTAAGGAAAATGTATTAAAGTAATGAAAATTAAGAAAACTTTAATATAAGGTATATTATAATATAATAATCAAATATATTTAATAAAGTAAAAAAAAAAGTAATTAAACAAGATGTGTAAAAATTATATTGAAACAGATAACAAAAGAATTCAAAAGGTAATTTATTTAAATATTCTAGTCAAATTATTTTACCGAAATAAAAAAGAGAGCTATTTTGTTAATGATTTATATTTAAAAATTCATATTTTTTAAAGAAAGTAAAATCTCATTTTTGTACGTATTTATATTTGATTTATTCCAAGTTAAATGAATTTAAAAAAAAAAAAACTATTTTAGCTTTTTATTAATTTTGTCTGCTAGAGAAGTGCCGAGATGCATTTATTGATGATCGCGAACGCAACCCCGAATCGCAACATAAAAATGCGATAAAAATAAATAAGAAACTCCTCGAGAAAATCCCCAAGCACGTTAATATTCGAAGCGAACTGTTCAGCGGCAGTCTTTATTTCGCCATAGCCGAACAGACAACCATAAATCAGCTGAAACGCAGCTTCTTGTTTCGCGATCGCCGCCGGCAAAAGCTCGTCGTGAAACTATACGCGCCGTGATGGTTCTTTGTATCAAACCGAATGCGCTTCTCAGAGCTTCACTCTCGACAATATATATTTCCCTCACCGCGGTGAGCTTGCACAAGCGAGAGAATATTACGAAGAACATCGCGGCGTTAAGAAAAGAGGATAGGAGAAAGAACCCGACATACCCGAAAGAACCCGGCTATCTGTTTATGACAGATTTTTTTCCTGGCTTTTTGCGGATTTGTTCATTAAAGTTTCTCCTCGCGATCATTTTTAAATAAATAGATATATCGCAAAAAATAGCCTGTGGTTTTTTATCTACTTGTAACTTTTTTTTATTTAATTTATGTTTAAAATATATACTTATAATATTTGATATCAGTTGAATCAATTTAAATTTAGATTGCTTTTTATATAAACCACATCATTAAATAGTAAATCGTATATATCGATTGCATTGGTTTTATTCGTAATATTCGCGTGTTTTTTTTTTTTTTTTTCCTCTTATATATTATCAATTATAATCTCCAAATTATCATTTTCATAATCTTTTTCCTCCTGAATGTTTACAAATCGCAATCGTATTCACAGTTGCAAATGCACAATGTTGTGCGAATGCAATCGGGCGAAAGATCTCTCAAAAACATCTTACATTACTCGAAGATTTTCGCGAGTTTCACGGAATCGATCCTTTGAATATGAAACGTTCTGGCGTAAGTGCCGGGATGTATTTACGCTCGCAAGCTCAAGCGGTCGCGGAACTTCCGTCCAACTAGTTTGAATTTAACAAGGAGAAACCGCGGAGCGCTTCGGACGACGACGTGTCGTGGGACTTTGCGAGAGAGAACGTTTGCGTAATTATCCCGTGATAGGTTCTCGGCTCAAAGTTAGTGGCAGAGAAGCAATTCGTTCTCTCAATGAAATACACAGATCGCTCGTGAGAAATCCGGCAAGTGAAAAATCTGCGATACGACATGGAAAACATTTTCAATTCGTCGACATGAAAAATATTATTCTCACTTCCTATTAACTTTTAGTTCATTTGAAGAATTTGTCCCGTTTTCCTATTAACTTCAATTGTCAAAGATCTTGTTTTCTTTTTTTATTTTGTATTTTTTTAATCGCCCGTTTGAAATGTTTATCTCTTATTCAATTAGTGATTGACCGATAAATTTCTGTGCAACGTTTTTAATATTTTATCGAAAACTGTTGAAAACATTTTTTATTATTATTTTATTTATTATTTTACATTTTGTATATTTAAAAGAGTATATTCTATTAATAAAATATTCACTCAGTAATCTTATTTATATCTTTTGATATATTTTTTTTAATTTTTTTTATTACTATCAATAGAGTTTTATCGCCAATTTTTTTTCAAAAAAATTCTTATTTGCGAAATTCGTTTGGTTAACATTTTAACAGAGCCAGTTCTCCCCACAATATATTCGACACACAATTTCTGGTATCAGAATTGTGTTCTAAAATTTTTACGAAGGAAATTTCGGAGTTTCACGGTTCGTTTCCGCTTCGATTTTCCATTCTCCGCTTCCGGCGGTGGATCAATTGATACCGTGGGGTTTCGTGGGGGCCACGGGTGAAACGTGACCCGGCGAGATCCTGGGCGAGAAAACTGCAGCCACGGGAACACGCTCGTCTCCGCTCCGCAGCACCTCGTCGAGGAAAATGAGGCAGAGGCAGAGAGGAGGGAAGAAGAGAGAGAGAGAGAGAGAGAGAAAAGAGAAAGAATAAAAGAGAGAGGAACAGGGGCAAAGAGAGGAAGAGGAGATCTGTGGAGCGAAACCGGATGGAACGCCCGGTATATCTAGATGATTCGCCTGCATGCTTCGCTCGGCGCCCTTACGAAACCGGATAGCAGCAGCCCTCCGCATAGAGATAACTGATCTCTACACGCTTCGTTTCCACGAACCACCACGCTTGCGCTCTCTTACCATTGTTGTTAAATGTACATCATTATCATTTAAACATCTTATGCATTATCGAAATATTTCTATGAAGTCAATTTGCGTTAAAACTACATCGATCGTAAAAAGATCAGAGAAAGAAAATCAAATAAATAAGACTGATGAATGAAAATTTTGATAATGGAATATACTCTTTTTAAATATGCAAAACACAAAAAAAGATATTATAAAAATAATAAATAATAAAAAACTTTTTCAATAGTTTTCGATAAATATTAATTAATATTATATTAATAATAAATATTAATAAATATTAATTGATTAATCTATTTATTTAATTAAAAATGTTAAATAGAAATTTATCAGTCAATTGAAGAGATAAATATTTCCAATAGACCACTATTAGAGTAACAAAAAAAAAAAACGACGTATTTTCGGTATGTCCATATATGTAAAGAGAAAATTTGTAACGAATTATTATCAAAATGTACAATCGCTAAGTAGCAACATTCTATTTCTATTGTGCATGGTAGTATTGCGTGCCATGTTAAAGGTCAACCCTTTGAAAACCCAAAGCTCGTTCTCAACCCGCTTCGGAATTGCCTCTTGTTCCTCGAAATAGAATTTCCGAAAAATATAGCTGCTTTTTCCAACCACTAAAGTTGAAGAAGGAAAGTAGCGTTGGACATTTTATAGCGTGGCAATCGATAGAATTCGAGGTCGATCCGATAACCTTTGCTAATGGAGGCTCTCTATGGCACCGCGCGAGGAAGAGACGTCAGAATCGTGGGAGCCTAACGTGTCGGGGTCAACGGCATGTATAAATGAGCAGCTAACCCAACTGCAAACCATCACTTCAATCAGACATTCGAAAGGAAAAGAAAGAAATACGTTGGCTTATCGATGTTTTCATTCTTGTCGCTCTTATCCTCGAACAGAGATATCGTCCGCTTTAAATGCGCGGCACTTGATCGAGAAGGAAATCTTTTTTCCCCTCATTTGCCACTTGAATGCGAATCAAGAAAATGAATACTGCGAAATTTTGCGAAAGTCACATTCACTTTACGTGAATAATAAAAAAGAGATCGCGCAATTTGCAGAACTTAATTAATTTAATAAAAAATAGGATAAAAGCACAGAGTAACTTCCTTAATTAATTTAACTAAGACAGCTTTTATAAATAAATACCCGAGAACGAGCTCCAACTACAAGATCTCCTTTCTTTAAATCCAATTTATTAAATTTTTCTTAATAAATTATATTAAAAAAAAAATTGTAATAAGCTTCGTTAATAACCACTTTTCACTATTTAGTGAATTGACAAGAATCACTAACTAATTTATAGGACAAACCAGTCGTTAAGATGAAGAGGATAGTTTTTCTAAAAATCCCGGCTATAAAACAAAATCTCGAAATGTCAACGCGTATTAATGACGCATTTCAATGAGACACGATATGTAACGTGCTTGGACTTATCATGCGCGTCGACCGAATTTGAAATGGTCGGATGGTTCGTTTTGCGGTGCTCTAGTTTCTCACGGGCCTATGTCATTCCATTAGCATCGAGCCCTGAACTAGTTCGCGAAACAATAGATTGATTCCGAAGACAAGCCGGATTCGAAAATTCTTCCCTTTGGAACTGCTCCCGAAAATTGAGAGAATCTCGAACGGTGAGATATAACATATTGAGTATAAATAATTAATCAAAATGCCCCAATGTCTACTTTGAAATTAATGTTACAATCAAGCGCACAAGGTGATAACATAAGTAAATATTAATGTGCCGAGTACTTTAATACATAAAAATCGACTCAATTATCTTCCTTGTCTTATCGCGCTAATAAAACAGGATCAAATTATTTAAAGGAATCCGCGAATTTCTTTTAGTAATGTTATAAAGTCAAAACATTTTATAAATATATAAAAATGAATTTTTTTCCGGAAAAATATCGATCTTCAACTCGAGAAGGCATCTCTTCATCGGGATCGATGACGACTCCCCTAGCATTTATTCGCACCGTTTTTGTTTTTTTTCTGCCACGAATGACGTCACGCGAAACCTCGATATATGTGCGCCTGAATGTGCGGTTGCATGTGCATGCACACGTGTCGACGCGACGACAACGACGACGACCGGGAGGACAAAGATACTCGCCATCTGCGCCGCGACAGCTGCAACGTGCGACGGATGCACGTGGGGGAGGGGGATACACACGCACGCACACATATATATATATATATATATATATATATATATATATAGGTATATACATGTACAATGTGAAGAAGGGGTGCCGCTCCCCCGTGCGTCGTTAATCTACTTTCATTATATTTTCGCAATTGGCGCACTACGTGCGTGCATATTCTCTTCGGGGTACTCTTTATTTAACTTCCCAACCGTCATATACCACCCGTCGCAATTTTGCGACGGTTTCTTTCTTTCTTTACCCGCTTTTTTTCCTTCCACGCAATTTTTGTCATGCATCTAGACTATTATTATACACAATTGTTTTTGCGATTAATAATTTAATATCCATCTTGGCAGAAGTTATTTTCACGACTCTCAATGCGATTTCTATTTTCTTAGATAATAATAATTTTTTTAGAACTCTCGAGCAATCATTAACATTTGAACTTTATTGACTTAATATCGAAACAATGCTGAATTATGAACATGCGATATTTTAAATATATATTTCATATATTCTTTGAAAAATACAAACACATAAAGATAATTTCATTAATAAAGCTTACAACAATAAATAGATTTCATAAATGGCTTCCAAATTTCCACGCAATCTCAAAAGCAATATGTTATATGATCCAAGGATCCAAGAAATCAATAGAAACTAAAATATCTACTAATGCTTGCCGATCGTGTGGTTAAAGAACGCGCTGCCAGACAAAGACCTAAGCTGCGCTCAGAACCCAACAGAACGGACCTGTTTCACGACCGGGAGACCTTCGTGCACATACGCTCTCTCTCTTTCTCTCTCCCTCTTTTGTCTCTCTCTCTTTCTCTCGCGAGCAGGCTGGTGCCAGATCTAGTACTCGGGACGAATATCGCCGCGGCTGCTGGTCCAGGTCGTCTCGAGAGGAGGCTGCTCGAAGCAAAGAGCGATGAAGGAGAAACCGATTAGAGAAAGAGATTATTTAATATCCAAGCTAATTCCAAACTACCCACCCGCTATTTCTTTCTCGAGTCTCGAGTGTTTCATTAAAAAAATTAATAATAGTTTATTTTCATCCGTATCTCTTTGCTCATTATAATCAGAGGATTCGCGCGATCAACAACAATTAAAAATTATTATTATTTGTCTTTAATTATGATAAAGATAATTATGATAATTATTTTATTTGTACATAAATTTATACAAGTATGTTTCTCTTCCACGGATATTGGAATTTTCTTAATAAAATCATAATTATATTTTATAATCGCGTTCTTGCCAGTCAATCTCTCTGTGCTGATTTAACTAATCGCGAATCCGCAAAATCATACCGTGTGATGTGGCTCATTACGCTCGCGTTTTGCATAGTAATTCAGCTGAATTAATGCAATTCTATTAGGCTGCAATGACACGTCCATAAATCAACACCGGTTTATCTACGGTCGTCTATAATACCAGGTGATAAGATTTAACGAAATAATATGATATATATTTAATTACAAATCTGAAATAAGATATATATATATACAGAAATATTAGATATATAAAAAATATATAGAAACAAAATATTTGTTACATATTATTTACTTTTCCATTATTCACATATGTGAAAAGACACATTTTTATATAAATAAAAATACATTTAATCTAATAATATAGCAAAAAATATATCAATATATTTTGCGTGTAAATATACCTGGGTGCTATAAATTAGAGTATCGAATATCCAGGTTTCATATATCGTCTGGATCCCCGTGTTCTAAAACTCCGTCGTCGATTTTTTACAACATCTTTTCCTTCGCTCTCAGACGCGCGCGCGCGCATTCGTACCATCATAAATATTCATCCCGGCAATCCCGAACAAACTTTTGCTTCCCCTTTTCTCTCTCTCTGTCTCTCTTTCTCGCGGTCGGGGCCTCTCCACACGCATATAAATCGATATTGGCATCTATCGGCACCTCCGAGCCCCGCTCACTTTTCAACAGCCGGAAATGGGTTATCTATTCGGCTCGCGGCCGCTCTTCCTTTTTCCCCGTTTTCGGCACGAGGTCCTCGGGTTCTTTTTCCTTTTCTTTTTTTTTTTTTTTCGCCACGGTATATTTCACGCAAATCGACCTCGAAATTACCACGCTATCTCCATCCGTTATTTTCTTCGACGGCGCTTCGATAGTTGGCGAACATATGCGTTATTAACGCGCGAATCGTTATAAAAATTAATTGATTTCAGACAGATTTTTCTCATGGACATAAATTTTGAGGCTTGCATTAAACCTTATTTCGGTCGATCACTCTACATGATACAGAATCGATAATCAGTACAATCTGATCTATATTCAAATGTGATGATAATTCGATGAATCCGAGAGCCCGTTTAACAAAGAGTCGCGAATGCACTCCGCTGTTGCGTTGATGAAAAGTGTAATAATTAACGTTCGAATACTCGGACATTTGTAATTCAGGCAGGTAGATATTTTACATCGTCCTCTCTTATCGGCCTTCGTGCTCCAATTGTCTCGAACAAAGTTCGAAATTCAGATGGTATCGCCGTTGAAAAAAATCTCCATGAGACGCTAAATTCCTTTAAAAGGACCATTCAGGCACACATACGCATACGTGTATCTATGCGCGCGCGTTTGTGACGTAATATATCAAGTATAGAGTTTCACTATCGTTGGGGTGAAACTCGTAAAACGCCTCCTATTGTTGACATTCAATGTCTTATTAAAGTTGTAATATTACGACAGTTTTTTCGACCAATATAAAGTTTCTCTGACAAGTCTACAAACGGTTTCATAGAGATAATTATTCGCAGCTCACTGTTATATGAATACAATGTGTGTGTGTTTATAGATAATTTATAAATTTTATATAATTTATGAATATAAAATTTAAAAAAATCATAATTGCTATAAGTTTTAAATAAGCATATACAAAAAAAACATTGTAATATAATTTTATTATATAAATTATAATTTATAATATTTTCTCTCTCTCTCTCTCCACGTGATCACAGCCTTCTGACAACCAGCGATCGCTATCGTATCTCGACTTCTCCCTTCGAAAGCGCAGTATCGTCTTAGGTTTGTTTTTAGCATTATCGAGCCCGCCACTCGAAGAAATTTCATTCTGGACGTAATCTCGGTCACGAACGACCTACATCCGCGCGCGTCAAAGTTGCGGCAACTTCCAGATAAGGAAGTATCGCAGCGACAAACTTCGCGCGCGAAACAAGTTTTCAACCGACGAGTGTATTACGCTTGAACGGCCGAAAATCTTGAAAAATAATGTTCTCAATTAAGGACACGCGAAACATCGTGTAGCCTTGTCCTCGTCGTCTGAATAAAACTTCATTTACAGAGTTGCACGTCTCTTCCTTTACACTATTTAAAATGAAAAATCTATAACCGAAAATAAAAATATATTTATATACTTGTACAACTTTCAAGATGAGCAATTTTGCAACGTATATGATGATGTAATACCAATTCAATTTTTTATTGAAAAAATTTAATTTCGCAAATCAACAAGTCGATAGCGTTTTAATAATTCAATTGTAGGAGAAAAAAGATTTTCCAAGCTCGAACGAGACAAGCAAGCTTTTCTGGAAAATTTCAATCTATGTTTCATTCATCAATTTGAAATTCGATCAAAGCAAGCGCGAAAAAGATCTCGCGCTTCGTGTTTCGGAAAAGAGTCGATAAAATTCCAGGAAATAAAGCCGATTTTGAATTCGTCGGGATTTAATGTCCTGGATTTCCAGAATTCAGCGTAAATTACGCTCTTGACAGAACTTTTACCTGCAGAGATCTCCGACGACGTCATAACGTCATGAAAGGTCTCCAAAAGCATATAAAAGCAGGATGTATATGATAATATTATGTGTGTATTATATATGATATGTATACGGATATTTGTATTAACATTATATTATAAATAATCTTGTATTAATTTTGCAATGTTATTTCTTGACAAACACAAAAAATATGATATAAATACTGTTTAATAGAAAAATATTCACATATATATATAAATAATATAAATAATAAAATTATAAATAATACAAAAAAAAAAATAATAAAACTACAAATATTTTTATTTCTCTAAAAAATCAAATATATTTTGCTTTTTCAATATTGTGTGTAATTTTTAAATCTGATAAAATACTATAAAGCGCGGTGCATTTTGTTTCTCACTCGTACATTTTCGAATCAATATAAAAAAAAAAAAAAAACATTTTCATAAACTTTCAACGATAACAGCTACTAAATTAACCACCATGATAAATCGCAACTTAATTATATATTTATGCATGTTTTGACTAATCAATTCCCGATGGTAAAACACAACCATAAAAAAATATCTAACTATTACTCACGTCAATCATAAATTAATATCGTCGAACGACATCATCGTGTCGTTGTTCAATTGTATCATTATTAAGCATACGTAGCACAATAAACTCACGCATGCGTGTATAAATGCATACCTATATGAAGCAAGACTATACCGTAGCGTTTCGTCGAGCTAATTACATTAGCATTACACTAGCGTTACTCGCTTGGCAAATGATTTCTCTCTTTCTCTGTTTCAGGTAAGTGTCATGTTTCTGCTATTGTCATTGATCTGGACAACCTGTTCGCTCGAAAATTCAGGTAATTTTGAGCATGCACGTCATATTTTGTCACATAGTGTATTGATTACTCATATACACGGTAAACAAATATTTCTCGCGATGAATTAATTGCAAAAAATCTGTTATCGGAAATATTGGTTATATAAATTATTAGATTCATATCAAGGAGTCTGAAGCTTCGCGTAATTTGTACATATCATTACATTTAATTGCAGCGATTTTTTTTTTAATTTTTATAGCAGTCTCTTTTCATTGAAAGTTAATCCGACTGTCAATCAAAGGGCTACGATTATCTTTAATTTTATGTTAACTGCTGTGATATTAATGATCAACGACATTAGGAAGTTATTGATCGTGATTATAACTACATCAATCATCGTTGATCATTGCAAATTTTAATAATGTTATCTCGTATGACGCAAAGTCCGTATAATGAAAGATATGCCCGCGCTGTAAACGGACTTTGATGTATCGCCATTTAATTTTTAATAATTTTATATAGCAATTACATATCTACGATTTACGATCTCAATGTTTTTGTAGCAGAGATTTTGTCTGTAAAAGCAAAATATTTTATAATTTTACATCACGACGCGTCGACATTCATATTCGGCAATATCAATATTTTATGCAATAAAAATTTTTTAATATCTCACATCTCGCTCTCTGGAATCGACGATAACCAAATCCGCGCGCGATGCAGATTAGTTTTCGATTGTTCGCCGCATCAATATAAATATGATGGATGCCAGCTGCGGGATTATCACTTATTCCGAGAATTAGAATATTACATTTCTCTCGATACACATTGCATTGTCGGCGTGAATAAAAAAACTACTTTCGCAGATTTGCGCGGGTGTAATATGCACATAATGAATTTTATCGTGTAATACGGAAAACTTACATTTTTTTTATCAATTTTTATCGACATTAACTGATAATCTGACATTTTACAAATTCACTGATTATTCAAATATAATAAGATTATAAGAAATTCATTCTAATAGCTAATACAAAGTCTCATAATTCAATTAATAACTTGATAAATAAATTTTCTTTCGAATCTGTCAGAACTGTAAAATAATAAAGTAATTATCGAATATCTACACTTATCTACAATCAAAAATCTATAATAAAATGACGCAAGCAAATTGTTGTCTTGCTATTTCTTTTTTTTTTTTTCATAAAAGTCGATAATGAAATCATTTCATAAATGCATTTCATAAATGCTGCTTCGTAATCGTAAAAATAGAATTTAGAAATATTTCCGTTTATTACACTGTATGCTTTTTTTTAATAAGTTATTTATATCTTACATTTCTGTTACATGACGAAGTAAACAAGTACACGAACACATTACTTGACAAACATCAACATAGATCGTAGGGATAGTTATCAGAACCCCCCGGTTGGGTTTTCAGAGAGATAACAGGGCGATCTTCCGCCTCCTGGCGATAATTCTTAATTGCAAGTCGTAAACGCAGCTCTCGCCGATAGTATCGTATTCAGCTTATAGGCTTTCTCCGCTTTCGTGCGATGATGATTCATCGAGTACGAGTTCCTTATCGAGCTAATCGCGATATCAGATTATACAGAATACTCCGAATTCATAGCTGCGAGAAAGCTTAGATAAGATAAAGACGAGGTTAAGAGACACGATATATCATTTGGGTATCGATAGTTCTCGAGATATGAATCAATCGAACGTCACAAGTTTTATTAATTCAACGTCGAAGAAATGTTGATTTTTAAAAATCTATGACACATCTATGACATATATAAAATATTCTAATATTTATTCACAAATTTTGGGCAAAAGATAATGGTTCTTGTTAAAGACAATCTATTGTAAGTGCAATTGTATTTTATCTTATTTTTTTATTTTTCGTATAATTAAGATTCGCACAAGACTTTAGCTTGCATTTCCAAAGCGGGAGAAAAAGATTTGAGATATCGAGGGCGAGGGCGCGATCGAACCGACCCGACCGCGGGTTCTTTCAGGCGCGCATGTCGCCTCTAAACTATACGGGATGTCCTTGTTGCTATGGCAACGCTAGCGCAAGGCGGAATACGTAGGATCCGCCAGTGAGGCGGAGATAGAGAGGGATGCGAGGCAGCCGAGGGTGTCTGGACCAGTCCTAATCCTCTCATCATTGTCATTTGTTATCGCTCACCAAATGCTCAATTTTTCTCCACCCTCTCCTTATCATATTTTATATTCATACATCTAGGCATCAAAATAATAATTACTCCAATCATATATTTGTATTTTTTGCTCTATAAAAAATGTATCTTATTCACAAATTATTTAAATTTTATTATATAAAGCTATATTAAATTCTCTTGATTGTAAAATTTTAATAACATACAATACGTAAAATTTATAATATATTATATGACATAATGCTGTTAAAATATAATTATATACATTTTTTTTACTAATAAAATAATATGTTAATCACTATAAAAATAATATTTTTATCTTGGAGATCAAAAAATCGTATAGAATTTTGAAATATACTAAATTACTTTTAAAATACTTGGAGGAAAGAGGAGAGAGAGAGAGAGAGAATCTCTTTCATTTTTAAAAGATTGTGATATATTAAAACGGACGCTCTGTGTCGCTAATTATAAGAATAATGGGAGAAATCGCGCCGACGAGATTCCGTGTCAGATAAGAGCGATTCGCCTAAAACTCGCTCCTCTCACCCCCTCGTCCTTTATTCGTCCTATCAGGCTGTGCCCTTGACAAGATCCCGACAAAGGCTCGTCGATCTTCACCTCGTAATTAGTCGAGCCACTTGGCGACGCGGGAAAATCTCGTCGTTCGTCATCGTCGTCATCGGCTGACGATGCCTTTCCACCCTCCTCCTCCTCCATTTCGTCATTTCCTCCTCTTTTCGATTCATCAACTGGAACGTTCGCTCAGTCGTCCTCTGCCCGCCGCCTGCCACTCGACACGCTCGATAGCCAGGTTAATGGAATCATACTCGAGCTTCACTCTTTTTTTTCCTCTCTCTCTCTCCCTCTCGCAAATAAAGCTCTCACTCTCTCTCTCTCTCTCTCTCTCTCTCTCTCTCTCTCTCGCACGCTCGCCGCCCGGAAGAGGCGGAGACGAAGAGATGCGCACCGGATTGCACACAGAATATACGGCCTTTAAACCGCGGAATCTGCTAACATCGGGCTTATTATGATTGTTAAGATTGCTTTCTAACAAATGAAATTTTCTGTTGTTGCGGAAAATAAGTTTTTCAACGATAGAATATATTTTATCACGATTTTTAATCAAATGAACGATATATTATATCATATGTAATAATGTTAAATATTTAAAAATAAAAAAATAAAAACCAAACATAAATTAGCAATCAACAATTAAAATACACTAATTTGAGTTTAATTACGATCGAGCAGGATTACTCTCAAGCAGAGATTTATTTCAGAAACATGTGCGGGTCAAATTTTTTTTATCCCTTCATTAATTAAAATTTAAATATTCTCAATTTTTCTCTCTTTCTCACGATGCACCCGACGCAACATCCCCTCGAGGGACGGCCCCCCATCATCTCCCTCTCTCGCACGTTTTTCTCGCCAACTGATGCATTATGTAGCGCACGCACCGTACGCATCTGTGCACGTGCGCTACGACTCGGCGCAGAGAGGATATGCTAATTGCACGCGGTGCAACCCGGATAATGCCATACCCGTGAACGGACGACCGCGTGTACACCCGTTATATCGTACGTACTCGTCGACCGCGATGGGTTCGAATATATGTACAGTTCGAACGAATAAAAAAATCTTATCAATTTAATTTCAATTCTCAATAATACAATATCGGAGAGAAATAATTTTCAAGAAATTTGACAATACGCGAAAATAAAATCCACGCTTTTCTCTCTGCGTCTTTTCTTTCAACGATCGTGTTCGAGAAATGCAGAAAGATAATTATCATTTCAACTACATTCTCTGTGTTTTATTTCGTATCTCCGTCTTCATCTCCTAGCCTCGTTTCGAGCGCGAGAGGTGCGGAAAACCAGGTGGCTGAGAAACGAGCGGATGCCCGACGACGACGACGACGTCGACGACGAGGCGAGGAAAAATGGTAGCGGTCGCATAGCGAGTCACATAACTGCATTAATCTCCTTGGGGCTTCTCGGATTTGCGTTTACGTCATCGTCGACGCTCCGGTTACGTCGGCAACGTGACAGCCTGACCTTAAAGGCGGTTTCGCATCCCCGAAGAGGACGTGCATACATACGCTTTATCATGCGACTGCATATTACTGCATGCTACGCGAACAAACTTATCATGCTGTTGCATAATACGCGGCTTTTCGAGAAATTATCGTCCGACATTTTCATCGAGTAAAATATGTTCTTTCCGTAATTTCGATTCTTTGTATAGAAAATAATTTTAATCGCATTATTAAAAATTTTAAGTAACACGTAGAAATATATTTCACTAAAAGCGTCATTAAAATTAGAAATTTTCTTTTACGTACTTCGAATATTCTTTACAGACATAATTAATTATATATATTCTGTTTTTACATTCTATATAATATATATTTTATTAGAATCGACAAATTTTACTTAGACAAATTATTTTAATATTTTATATTACTTTGATTAAATCGAGACAATAGGATCGCTTTAATAATCAATAGAAATAATAATAATCACCTGAAAAGCTTCATGTTATTAAACAACATTGGCGGCGATAAACGCGTTCGACAAACGCGGATGAAAGTGATATAAATCCCCCCCGGCCCGATTTATCGTATAAATCCGCGCGTGCTACGTGCCACGATAATAACTCGGGGATTACATTTCCGGTTCTCCGTGCTGTAACACACAAATGCGCATACATATGCAGAGACGCAGAGGTAGAGGTGCAGCAGGATCGCGGAAACGTCCGATTCGGTCGGGCTATCACGCTCCAAGTCGAAATCGTCCAAGTCACGAGAAGACCCCGAGGAGGAAGGCTCCCTCCCCTCCAAAGGGAGGCATCGCTCGGATTACCACTAAACGCGATTTTATCGGCTGTGCACGATGATTTATTAATCCTCCAGAAGCGTGCACGCCTCTCTCTCTCTCTCTCTCTTGCTGAGAATAATGTATCTTGGTTCGATTCCCCCCCTTTTTGCACTTGGAATTTTCACGCGCCGTTACTTTCGTCTCGAAGTATATGTATATGGGTGATCGAAATAGAGAGAACGCAATTCCACCCTTGCAAACTTTGTATGAGTCCTTCAGTAGAATCAATTCAGTAGAATCTGTCGACTTCACTTTTTGAAAAATTGCGTGAATTTTTTCATCCGAGCATTGATGCTACTGATTTATATTTATGTGATATTCTAAACAAATTTATAACAAGTGACATTGATCAGTTCTGAGAGACTTATGTATTGGACGAATCAACGTTGAAAAATATAAATTTAAATAAATGATAATCGATAATTCTTATGTTTAATTTTAAAATGTCGCCAGTAGATAAATTAATAGACGAGTGTTTATACGACCAAACTGGCTATTTATTGTTTGATTGTTCTATCACGACGTTTCGACCATATTTGTTTTGATCCTTATCAAGTGAACTAAAATAACAATATTATAAATAATGATAGTCACGTTAGAAATGAAATAAATTATGTATCTGCGTTGTAGTTAAAAAGTAGAAAGAGAAAAATCGAAATGTCAAACTGACATTGTGTCAACCACTATGTTTGGGATACTGAGAACGACTAAACGACCTTTATTACTCTATCGTATATGTTGTTTAAATTCTCTGTGTCTTTTTGAAAGTTAATAGTGTTGTCAAATTTTTGAATAAAAAACATTTCATCTATTTCTCTCTTTCTTACATGTTTTTCAGTATGCAGAATATCAGGCGCTGACAATCAAAGTCATGATCAAATTCTAATTTGTGTTTGCTGATTACGGAAAGATTAGTTCATTTAGTTCACTTGATAAGGATCAAAACCATATAGTCGAAGCGTCGTGATAGAACAATCAAACAATAAATTGCCAGTTTGGTCGTATAAACACTCGTCTTAATAATCGATAATATTAAAAATATTTTATTGTAATTTCATATTAATATATATTATAGTTTCATAAGATAGATAACTTTTTTTTTTAACTTTTCCTAGTTTCCATTTCTTTAATATAATAACGTAATAAACAAAGTATATTACTTAGAAATCGCGGTCTATGCTGTTTCGTAACGATACGAGAGGTCGGCTATATTCGATCATTTTCACCTACATACAAATCGACGTTCTCGCAATAATGAAGGAATTAAAATCAGAAACCCCGCGGGAGAGATCGTGTATACAGGCGGATTGGTGGCCGGTGCCGGATAAAATGATGGAACCGCGATACCCGCAAATCAGGCGGAACCAATCATGATTTTGGGTCGTAATGTTACGCCTCTGGCCGTCTGTATTATCGAGCTCTCGAGTTACTCGGCTTCAACGAGCAAATAAGCTCCCGTTATTTTAATAGTGTATTTCGTGTATCTTGTAGCATCACATAGCTCGGATTGTATTTGTGAAGTAAATGACCGAATTATTAAATGAACGTAATGTACATTTTCGGGGCAACATACAACTGCGACTAACATGTTCTATTATTTGTTACTTATATTTTATACACAAATACATATATATATATATATATATATATATATTTTATTTTTATATATTTCATTTATAAAGAAATTAAAATGTAATGTTCATTAAATAAATATTTATTACATGTTGTATATAATATGTTAGAGGTACAAATTATATTTATAAAGTTGATATAATATGCTAATTGCTTTTATCTATATTGATACGCAAGTGATACGCGATAATGTGAACAATTTTAACTGTCGTTAAAATGAATATGTCGCATATTATCGAATTATTGTGTCACAATCATCTCGTTTCGATATGAAAATTATTATATTAACGTTTTATAATTTTAATAATTATTATATTAATGTTTTTTATTCTCATTCACAAAGATCTACTGACACGTCGAATATTTTCTCGACGCCTTCTTTTATAATTTTAGAATCTATTTCTCTTGATAAAAAATTCCTATAAAATTGTATTATTTAATTTCTCTCTTGTTTAATCTTTATTATTAAATATTTAATTTTCTGTTTCTCTAAAAGAACAGCTTTGCCCATTCTCTGCATTTCTACATTTTTTAAACAATTTTTATCGCAATTTTAATTCTCCTTAATTCTAGAATATACACGCAATAAAAAAAAACACGTGTATAAATCATATAAATTAAAATATACAAAATATATATATGCGTTGTTCGTGAAAATTCTATTCATTCCAATAAAACTCAGCATTAACTATTAGTTTGAATATTAGTACAGGCCCAGTTGAAACAATTTTGCAGGCGTGCTATTTTAATCATCGCGCTAATCCCTTGCCGATTAATTAAACATGTGGACGACGAGACGCTCGTGTCATGAGGGCGCGTGGTCCGCACGTGCGCGCGGATGCGCGTGTGTGCTCGGTATGTTAATCGATGTTAAACTTACAACGACGTACATATAACGTTATATGCACGCCAAGGATAGATATATATATATATATATATATATATATATATATATATATATATATATTGACCACACTGCCGATCGGTCGTTTGATGACGTGCGAATACGATACCGATGTCCAAACTGTTTCGCGACGCGTTTCCTATTGATCGCCAAATCGTGTATGACACGTGACATGTATATACACATGTGCACTTATACGCGCGCATCTTTGCCAACGCGCAAGACACACGTATCGTACAATACATGCATATTCGATATACATTTCATACGCACGTGTGTGGAATTCAGAATAGATTTTTAAGCTAATTAAAAAATTTTCTCTCTCCCAAAATCTTTTATCCATTGTTTTAATCTTCTAAACTTATTTAGACAGTACATGTTTCTGCACCAGGTGAACAAAATATATTAATTTAAATAATTTAAAACAAATTTAATAACAATATATATATAATTTAAAATACAATTTAAAATCGGCGCGAGTATCCTCCTCGAATTTTATTGAAAATTTTAGAAATTCGTTCATCTTTTAATTTCGTTCATCTTGTCTTTTAAAGATAATAAGATATAATATATTCTGTGTCACGGATTGAGAATAATAATTTCGACTCGTAAGTAACATATGCACAGAGCACAATCTGCTGTTTAGCAGCTATTAATTATCTCACATTTCCACGTAATTTTGTTGAGATAATTTGCGAGATATTGAGGGTAGTTAAAGGATATTTACTTCGATCGAGATTAATGGGCCGATCGCGTTTTCGATTTCTCCTCTCACCGCAAAATTTCAATTTTCCTTTCACGTTCGTTAGAGCTGAGGAAGATTAATCGTCGTGGAAAAATTTCAGCCACCGTTTTAGCCGCCAATTCGCGGACGAGACGTAAATGCAACGCGACGTTTCTCCCGGGGCAGAAGAGGCTTGAAAAAGAATATCTTCTGACGTGTCAGATCGAAAACCTCGGCATAACGCGCGCGCGCGCGAGCGCGAGTTCCTTTCACGAAACTTCATTCATAAATCATCCGTTACGGTTTGTCGAGTTGCCTGACACGTTTGTACAACCTTGTTTATCGTCTACGTATACTAAACGTGCAAACTCATCCCCGCCCTTCCTCCCCAAGTTCGCGCAAACCCTCCTTCTCGGTGGCCCACCCCGCATTGTCCGAACGGGGATGGTATTGTCTAAAGCGGCACTCTCTTGTCGCCGCAACGCTAGCCACAGCGAAAACATTAATTGGTAGCTTTGTGCAAGTCGATCCCGATTAGTTTCAAATAATTAATACGATGAATATTAATTACTGCAGTCGAAAATTATATATATCGCCGTGTTAATTATATTATCACGTTAAAATCGAACGTTTCCTTCTCCAATATTTATTTTTCGAATATTGCAATCGAGAAAATCACGCATTCATGTGATGTGTTTATATAATGTATTTAAATTGAGATATATAACTTTTTTTATTATAATATATACAATTATAAAATTATATATAAAGCTAAGAAATTACGAGATTATATAAATTCGTAAAAAAAATACGAGATTATTTTAAACTAAGCAAAACTTATGTATAAAAAAAAAAGAAAACATGTTGCCATCGTTATTTTATTTTTCCGATCGATCGCATTTTTACAAAAATTATCTTGCTCGGATAAAGAGAGCTTATATTATATTTCGCGCGCTAATTATTTTCTACCGATGTACAACGTAAGGAGGCCTTATGTAAGTAACCGGTGCGGTCACTTCTGACACCTCTCTGATACATCTCTCACGCGTGCAGCGTGCAACGAGAGATCATCTCTCGTCTTAAGTGTACTGCCGAGCCTTCGTTAATCATAAACTCGAAATGTGTGTACCTCTTGTAAGAGATACATCTTTTACTTATTAGATCCTTCATCCGTTAAGTCGCCGTCAAAATTTATCACTCTTATCATATTCGTGTGAATTCTGAAAATTATTTTTTTCTTTTCCCATAATATTTCAATTTTTTAATTCCTCCGTACTCATTAATTTAGAGAACTACATAAATATCTATTTTATTTATAATTCTTATTTATTTTTCAAAAATGCTAATTCATTCTTTTCTTTATCGTTTTTTATCGCGCTGCTTATATTTGCATTCGAGTGAAGAGAACTTTCTTAGAACATAATTATTTCCTTCGCACGCTAATACAGGGTGTCCCCGGATGCACCGCGCTAGAAAGGAAGCTCTCTCAACTGTCGAGATTTTAGAACGTAGTTTGCCTCTGGAGCTCTTTTCTCTCGGAACGACCTGTAGTGCGGTGAACACGTCGACGCCGGGAGGGTCGTTTCGAAATAGCGGCCAATCGGAGCGCGGCGTACGCCGCTTTGGCTCATTCAGCCCACGGTCCAGGTCATCGTTTGCCCAGAGCTTTTATGGTCGCCCCTTCGCGACGAACCGACCCGAGAGGGAACCCCTCTCGTCGTAACACTTATCTCGCGGGATAAATAAGCGGATATCGCGAAACGACGACGATAGCGTCGCGTAGATGGGTTTGATGGGGAACCCCTACTCTTTTCAGCTTATTTGCTGCGAGAAATTGATTATAATGAGTCACGATTGAATACAAGTTTGCGTTTTGAATATAAATTTCACGAGATCAATCACATGCGGTTTTTTTTTTGCGCGAATGTTTTCGAGGGAAAAAAAAATTTGAAAATTTTCTTCAACGAGAGATACAAAAATCCGCTTTCTTTTTACACACGAGGCTCAAGGATTTTACGAACAATCGCTACAAAATGCATTACCGAGAATCGTCCGTGAGGATTCCGTGGTTACTTCCTATCCTGGGGATCTTTATGTCCCCGAGGTCTTGCGGCGAAACGTAACGCGATAATAAAAACGGCAGAGAATCCCGAAACTTTCAACATCGCCGTCGGAAGAAGAACTTTACATCGTGGCAAGAGCATTTTATCAGTAATCCCACACGGTGATACCGCGCGTTTCACGGACGACTCAGTATCAACATTTATGAGGGAGATTGCGAGAGCCTTCCTTTGCCGTCCCGCTGCCATAACGTTCTCGCGAGTCGTTGAATATGTAAAACCGCGAAAACCTCCTGCATCCTCCCCTCTCTCTCTCTCTCTTTCTCTTTCCGTGCCACTGTGGATAAATTTTACCTTCCTCTTCGCAAAAGACACCGCCGACGTTATTTCTGTATGTGAGCGGCTTTCGCGCGATGGAGAATGAGACTCGCCAGTTTTCACAAAAAAAATTTCTTTAAAAATGTGCTATCTATTTATATTTGAACCAGATACTTCGCGAATCGGAAGATTAATGAGATTTTAATGGCTGTCTGCATGTTAGAAATGGCATACCACAGGGTGTCTATTCAAATCTTGTAAAAAGATTCCCCGACCTTTCAGATATTTGTTCAAAATTCCAAGTAAAGAGACTTTAGATTTTTGTGATGCAATTTTTTAAAATAAGGTTTTTTTTTTTTATTATGCCTTCTAATGCTTTTCACTTTTACGAAGGAGAACACAAAGTCATTCAAGTTTCAGTAGAGCTACAAATGTTTTGAAAAAAATTCTGAATAGCTTTCGTTAAGATAAAAATTTTTAACTTACGTGACATTTTTATTTTTCATCACTAATAATTAAAGTAAAGAATATTCTTTACTTTGTTAAATACTTTTCATTCGCAAAAAAACTAACAACTATACCACGTGTGATTCTTGCTAATTATGTAAATATAAAACAAATATTAGTTACATAAATATGGTGAATATTAGCCATATAAAAATATAGCAAATATTCTCAAATACACATAAAATATATATAATGTATATTGCAAAGATCTCTTAATTGTAATTATATAAATATTAACACGCACACAACTCGTATAATATTAACCGTATAAGTAACGTTCATGTCACATATCTCTCGTGTACAAAAATATATTAATTAAATATATTAATTCTATATTAAAATATATTAATAAAATATATTAAAGTATATTAATTAAATAATTCGTATTACAATAACAATACAACTATTTTACGTGTAGTATCTACAAGTAAAAATTTCACGTGCGTGCTATAGTTTTGGGGTGAACGTCCTCGTAAATTCGAGAAATAAGATCTTTCCGAGACGAGCAGCGAGATGTCAGGCATTGCAGCTGGCGATCGTCAGATTTCAGCAGCTGTCTTCGCCATCACGGGATGGCCATTTGAATCCACCCTCGCGACGGGGTTTGGGAAAAAAACCAGGTTGCTACCTGTGCTACCTATGAACCTGAATTCTCCGCCCCCGTTTTCCTTTTTACCGAAAGGAAACCTGAGAAAGCTAAAAGTAAGAATGTAAAAATCCTTGGTGTGTAAAAATTATTATTTTTTTTCTATTTATTATCTGTCATTTCTTTCAATATGCGTTCGTCTGTTCCTACGTTAATGTTATGTTTGGTATTAGACTTATCGCGCTTATTTCGGATAAGAGATATCGCGTATGTGTCCGACGTTACAATTTCGCATTAATAAATATATGATCGCGGCGGACGGTTTTCCCCTCATAAAACTGCTAATGCAAAATTACAACTATGGCCGTTCATCATAATGGAATATCTTTCCCAAGAATTGCGTAATATGAGTAAATAATGCTTCATAATATTAATTTTCGAAAGCGAATCATAAGCCGGCATTCCCTACGATCTTAGCAATCTTTCGGACTCACTTTCCCTCTTTCTTTTTTCTTCAAATTTCTTTTTTTTATTAAACAATATTAAAAAGTAATTTAAAATGATTTAAATTTACATAAAAGAAGAATTTAGTTTATTAAAATTAATTATTAATAAATTTACATTTATTTATTCTGTAATTATTTAAACAGTTTAATTATATTAAATGTAATTTTATACATAAAAATATATATAATAAATATAATTCTCGAAGCGCGTGTGGATTAAATTGAATTAAATTGTTTTACATTTTTATGTACATTCTCTCTCTGGCGTAATAAATTTAATTATTGTGCAATCAATCGATATGCGTGACGCGCTTAAAAATTAAATAAACATGACAGGCATTTTGTATCGTTAACATTGCACCAAGTGTATGCACTTCCGCACGCTATAATTCCCTTTGATCCCAACGTCAAATCGAAACTTCGTTTTGCGGCCATCTGTATCGACGTGAATCGAAAGGCCCCTTCCTCCTCTCCCTCTCCTTTCTTCCCACGCCTTCCCTTTCGAGGGGTATGAAAGAGGGGTCGCTTTCAGACCAGAGAATATTACCCCCGTGAAAATCACAGGGGGAAAGGAGGGTACAAAGAGCGAGGAACTCTTTGTGCGCGCGTAAGTGTATTAAGGATGAGAGCGTAATATACCGGGTGCCACGCACAAAACGGCGGTCGTGTGCGTGTGAGAGAAGGGGAGGTGGGATTACGGTGGTGCGACTCACGCGGGGCTCAAGGGTGGTGAGTTCGATCGTGGAGTTTACAGTTGCTAGGTTTCTGCGCCGATACAATTGACCGCGAAACGAAACAATAAGCCTGATTAATATAGAGACAATGCGAGGTAGAGATAAATAAAAACAACACTGTATGACAACGGCGATAAATTTCGTTTTGATTCGCCCCTAGTTCATCTTTGATGAACGCTGTTTTACTCTTTCTATAACTTCGAAATTATTCTATAATTAAATTATTCTTATAATGTCTAAATTATATATATATATATATATATATATATATATATATATATATATATAAAATATAAATCAAGACTATATAATATCTTGATATCGTTATCACAGAAAAGTCCTTCGATTTTGGCTCAAACTATAATCACGTTATTCATTAAAAAATTTAACTCTTGTAAAAAATAACATAAAAGTCATTCTAATACGAGTAGAGTTTAATACTAAAAAGTATTAAAGATACTCCCTGATTCTTAAAATCCCCGATTCAATATCGATGGCTCTTCTCTGTCTCGCAAACTCAGAGAACGAGGGAAAAAGAATCGTTATCATAGTTCGCACTCGACGTATACGCTGGTCGTCGTCATCTGTCATTTTCGCCGATGGCGAACAATACGGAATGAACTCTAACTCAACCGAATGTGTGTCTCCATCAAGATCCGACACCGGTTGGATTATGCCGACCAGGAGGAACCACGGTTTCCTCACCTCACTTCGGCCGTAAACAGCCGCGCCCCCATCTCGGCTGCAAGCGCAGCATCATATTCCCCTGCCCCCCCTCCCCTCCCCCCCCTCTCCTTCCGTCGCGGGTGCAATGCATCTCGGTTGGTGCAGCATGTGAAACAAGCCGACGTTCTGATATCGCCCTGATTTATACACGCATTACGCATCCGGACCGCTATGCGGCGCGTCGTTATTATTATGCACGCGTCGCACACCGGGTAGCTGAAAAGTACGGGGCTGATTATGAAATCGCGAGCGGCGTATTTTTGCGTCGCCGTATATCAACGGTAGAATCTAAACGAGACATCTCCATGTGTGACGCTCATTTAAATGAGGCCGAATTAGATTCATCGAGTTAGATTGAAATAAATATAATTTTTTTTTTTTTTACATAAACTAGATTTTTTTACTTACAGTGCATAGTTTTTTTCCTATTGTATAATCATATTTTAATAATAATTATTGATAACCTCACATCATGATTTTAAAAATCTACATAAAAGACAAAAAGAAAATATGTCAGGAACTTTTTGAAAATATCTCTCCAATCGGTCGAAAAAAATATTTAAATTTTCAGATCACGCGTTTTACGCTGCTTCGAGTAATTCTTCAGGATCATCTCGAGTCACCCTTGCGTTCCCTCAACTCTTCTCGCGTCACCCCAACGAAATATATAATTCCAAGCGACGTTGGCGCAGGTGGCGCCGAAGAAATTGATTCCGACTTTAGGCGCTTAGGAAAAGGGGAAGCTTGAAAAAGGTAGCTCGCTCCTGTCTTTCTGCTTTTCCTCCTTTCGCACCCTTCGCCTCATCGTCAACCCCTTGATATACATTTCAACTTTAGAAATAAGCGGTCACTGTCGCGTATACATGCAAATGAATAAACATTGCTCGTTCAAAATTCGCTTTATCATTCAATTTCGAGTTTTTAACTCGCCGTGAAAAAAAAAAAACGGAAAAAATTATATGCAATAAATTAAAAATAACATATTTTGTGAAATAATCCTTTATGGATTGCATAGTGAACGTATTTTTTAAATTTTCGTATTAAAATTTAATTTACAAATTCACAATCCTCTTTTTTAAATATTCTAACACATTTTTTTCTATTACACTTTTTAAATAAAAGCATAAATCGTCATTAATATTGCGTCATCGTAAAGCATACGTTGAAGTAGGTTAACAATACGATGAACGGACATGAAATAAATGTCTTCTCAAAGTGCAGCTAACACACAGGAATGATCTTTTTATCCGTTACTTCCACATTTACGGTGGAATAAAAAATGTGCAGTGTTTCCGAGTTAATGAAGCCGCGGCTTAAGTTCGGGACGATATTAAACGCCAGCCGGTGGCAGTGCGCGAGTAGAATTAATAGCCGTGCGTGTAAACGGCGAATTAGTGTAGCGGCGACCAGGAAAAAGGGGGTAGCGATAAAGAAAAGAAAAGGTCGCGGGGCCAGAGTCCGAATAACTAACGGCAAAATAAATACTCTACTTTATACTAGTATGGTAAACGATAAAGTTTATATTATATCGTCCTCTCGACTCGGATTTATTTTTACATTGGTTTAATATAATACTATAATAACAAGAGTAATATCGAGTTTTTATTTTCGTCTCTTAATCTACTGGAATTTTTATCGAAATCTCTCTCTCTCTCTTTCCGCGCGATTAAATAAGATTTTTATTTTATATAAAGTATTCCTCGCGTTTTCAGTCTTTCTCATCAAAGTGTGTTTTTATTTTACGCAAAGATGTTCTTCGCCGCTCGTCCAAATTTTTATTTTATACAAGAACCGCCCTCGCATAACAGGTTAAAGGACACCATTTATGGAGCAGTCAAAAAGCGATCAGCGCGAGATGCGCGCTCACTCGTGAAATTGCAATGTTAATTCGCGCGTCTTGATTGATAGTTTACGTATGGAGGGCCCATCTCAAAGTCCAGTTTACTCAACCAACCGAGCAGTTACCATATCGCTTCAAAGACGTCCTTCAGACGGCTGCACCCGGAAACACCCTATATACCCGGTATACAGTTGATATTAGATCTAGCGGCACAGGCGTCTATGGGACCGCGTATATCTACCTACATACATATTATGTGCGCACATGTACATATATACAGCGCCGGCGGGACCTTTGATTAGCAATTAGGTGCATTATGCGCCCGCGATTATCGAGCCGTCGCAGATCAGACTGCGGTTCAAGAGGAAGGGGGAGGGAGATACAGATAGATATATTTCAAGGCCTGGGCCTGACGTACTTGAAACATATCAAGGAGATTAGATACAATGGGTCTGCTTTGTTTCAGGTGTTTAAATGCTCTAGATATTCTTTCCCGTCCAGTCTCTGAATACCTTATTTATTTTGTCTCATTTTTGTAGCACAATTTAATGTGCGGAGTGTATCAAGCGAAGTAAGTAAATGACAATTGAATGGATTTAATGGTAGACTCTATTTGGTAATTGCCTGAGATGTATTTTATCCTTCGGTGAAAATTGAGTTCCTTCTTTTCAGCGATCCTATGATTCCCTCAATATAATTCAGTTCTAAATTATAATAAACGCTTTCATTATTTGAATAATATTTTTTTTTCATATTATTTTTTTCAGATTATAATTATAATGTTATATAAAAATGATACGTTATTGTGGATAATAATATTCTCATAGCTCACACTAGTATGAATCTACGTTTATTTGTGCAATGATTGAATTAATTTTTCTCTAAATTAATTATATCTGAAACGTAGAAAGAAATCCGGAAGTGATAGTGTTATCAAAAAATAGCAAAGAAAAAATAAGATAAACAAGCAAGTCCATCTTACATAAGTACATGTACAGTTAATCCGAGAAAAGCAGAAAAAAACATCGTTTCGCGCAATGATATATGTGTTATACTTAATAATTAAGTCAAATAGTCGAGCAATTTTCTTTTCCCGCGTAATTCAATATTTAATCAGCGTAACTATTTATCTTGCGACTTAGTTTCTTTTTCCATCTCCGTTACAGCGGATAATAATTCGGATTCGCGATTCCAATGTACGATTCTAGAGAGGGTAGTAGGGGAGGGTTGCCGACGACCGCAGCCAGCGATGGGGCGCCAGGGCGCACCAGTGACGTCACTGGATGGCACGGCTGTGCTGGAAGGGGCGGGACCCCTGGAATCGATGAGCGTCGCAACGCCGGGGGCGGCGTCGTCGACGGCGAGGGTAACGAGCCGCCACCGACGCCGACATCGACGCCGACGTCGACCGTGACGTTTCGATCCGAAGGATATGCGAATCGCACAGTGCACTCGCAAAACTGCATCGGGAATATTTATATATATATATATATATATATATATATATATATATATATAATATACGATATTAATAATTATATATAGGGTGTCATAAATTATACGGCACGTGTATGCACGTAATATGCAAATATATCAGAAATGCAATTTTCCCTTGGTTAAGATTTAGAATTATTATGGACTTATAACATAATAATATGATGTAATGTAAAAAAAAATTGAGACACGTGTGAGACTTGTCAAGAGAAAAAATGCGCGATAAGACGGTGAGATGTCGAAATATTCGAATATAAATCCGTAAATGCAGCTTCTTTCCGCGATCTTGATCGAGAGTGAGGGACTGCGAACTGACTACTCTCGCCGTCGTTTCTCACGGTTTCGAGGTTAGACTAGAGACCGGTCGCGAAATAGAGGGAGGAGGGCGGCGGAGAGATGCAGCCGCTTCGAGAAGGGAAGAGAGATAGAAAGAGAAAGCACTCGCGCAACCGACCTTCTTTCCTATTTGTCGAGACTCGACGCGAGCGCGAAAACGCAAATGCACTGTGTCTCGAAATATACTATTAAATATTTCGCGAAGAAAACTAGAAAAATGAAATGTGAAAATTATATTGTACGAAGAGAGATGTAATGGAAATCGTAAAAAAAGAATTCAATTTTATTCTCTCTCTCTCTCTCTCTTTATCGATCTCTTTTTTAAATCTTATAATATATAAAAATAAAAGTTATTAAAAATATATGAATTTTAATTTTATGAATTCGTCAAAACTAAAGAGTACGTAGTTATAATTATATTATAATATAGTTATATTATAATATAGGATAAAAGATTTGCAAATTAACGACTTGAATCAAAAGTTTATTAATGTATTTTTTCCCAGAGTATATTTGTCATGAAGCAAAAACTGATTATGTATAATGGATTACAAGAAACAGTTAAATTATACATAGATTCGGTAAATTGAGAAGCACGGTTCGATTGAAGAATGAATTGTAGAAATTGGAACGTATAGTCTAGAGAGGACAAAGAAAAAGATCAAGAAGCCAAGAGTGAAGGAATAAAGAACGGCGAAGAAGGCCAGTGGCCGTCACGGTGTTGCTTCCCGACGTGGCTCGTTTTTTCCCTCCGTGCACACACAGTATATACACGGTGGGATCTGTAAAATCCCATATCACACACGACATGCGATTAACCTACATCGTGTATGAGAAACTTAACTGAAATTAATTAGAGCCTAAAAATTCTCGAGTAATAAAAATCAAATTAATGCGATTCATATTCAATTTAATACTATAAATAATTCCGTTCTAAAAAAATTGCCTTCTAAAAAGTATTACTCAACATTCCTTAATTATAGGAAACGATTTTTTTCTTCGCAAGACCTAAGAATTAATAAATTAATAAAAATAAAAAGAATTATTAAATAAAAATAAAAATAATAATAAATAAATAAAAATTAAAATTAATAAATTAATAAAAAGAATATAAAATGTATATGTATTTTTCGAAATAATGGAATTCCTCGTATTTCCAGTTCCAAATAATTTATTTATTACACAATTATTAATAATTGAATAAGAATAAAATTATTTTTTTTATTATATCAATTATATTTAGTATTAATTCATTATTTCTAGCCAATGGAGTAACGTCGGAAAATCACCGAATAAAAATAAAATAATCACCGTCGACCGTTCGCAGCCGATTCACGAAAGCTCTTCGAATTGCAAGCGCACCCTGTACAAAACTCGTCGGGATGGCGAGCGCACACAATGTGTGCGAAACGACGTTGTGGCGTCTCTACTCTGTTGTGTTCTCGCCGTCCGCAAATAACCTGCACAATCGTGCGTTCGCAGCGACGAGAGAAAGAGAAGCTGCGGGAGAGCTTCGCTCTCGGGCTTTATTAGAGCTCACCCGTTGTAAGCCGAGGCAGCCGCCACTACCGTCATCGCGATTTCGCCCCTTCAACCCCGCTTTCGGATATTTAGTAATCTACGTCCCCGTAAGAAGGGACGCATGGCTGTAATATCTCTTCGAGATAAGAAAATCCTAATGCGCTAATTTCAATTTTATTATACATGGTTGGCTAGAAAAGTCCAGTGAGTGGAAAAAACTAATTTATTTGCTAAATTCCAATTTTTGTTTCCTGGACTTTATTTAATGGAATAAATTAACAAGAACTATAAAAATAATTAATATGTAACTAAAATACACATGTTTATATTACTTTATGTAAAAAGATATTTTTCCTTAAATTAATAAATCATGCTAATCATCTAAAAAATAAAATTACTATAATAATGCCTTTTTTAAATTCAAATTAATATGAAAACTTTTTAAGACACGAACTTTAGAGATATAAATGTTACTAAATTTTATATTAATTTTTAGTTTAATAAAAAAAATTGCCAATATAAATCTTCGCGTTTACCATTCAACATCTTAAAAAAAAAAATTTATTTGCTACGTTTTAGTATATTACAAATTTTATTTATAATAGAATGTTATAATAAAAATATTATAATAGAATAAAGTTTGAATTAGAAAAGACTCTCCAGTGATGAATAGATAAAAAGATATTCTATTTAGTTTTACATTTTTAATAAAAAAGACCAGCTTTCGTCGGTTTTTTTTCCCCGAAAATGTTGATTTTTATCACTGGCATGGATTTTATTTAAAAAAAATGTGGAATTTTGAACCCTGATGTTATAGCATTTTTTTTATTTTTAACAAATTCTACGAGCCACACGTATAATATTACAACATAACAATAAACCTACAGGTGCCACAAGTGAGCCTTCGCGGTTTCGCATTTGCATCTGCACCGGCGGATGCGGGCGCACGAGCCCGACCGACAGACCGAGCGCATCGTCGCGTTGCACCTGCACACGTGAATGCAATGTGCGCAGACTTGACACTATTGCTTTGTACCTTTTATGGCGCGATTATGGAACGTGCGAGTGCGAGCGCGAGCGCGAGCATTATCGCAGAAAACTGGTCGGCCCCTGCTTGCCCGCGTCAAGGTTACCGCCGACGCGCCAGCCAGGTAGGTCGCCAGGTAAGAGTCAATTGAACGCGCGACATCGGATGCGACGAGAGGGACATTAAGGTGACGACGACGGAGGGGGAAAGGAGAGGGGGAAGGAGGAGAGAAGACCGCGAACACATTTTGCAGAGCCTCCGTGAAACGCGCTCGGTTAGGCGAGTAACGGGCGATTTATAGCAGTGTCTGCCTTCGCCGTAATTTTTCAAGCTCTTGACGCACTTGATAACTTTATATGAGAGAATAGTAATAATATATTATAGAAATTAATATAAAAGATTATATAAATGAGAAATATGATATATATAACTACGTGTAAATAAATCTAAGTGAAATAAATATTATGCATTTTATATAAATGATTTTGTGCCATAAAATCATCATTTTTAAAAATTATTCTGTAAATCTTGGTGATGGAAGTATGTATATATATATATATATATTTATTAAATAAATTTGAAATTCGAAATTTTAAATTTGAGACAGTGTAGTCTATTCAGATTCGTCAAAAAATATGTCAATGTTGCCGCAACGCTTCTCACTAACAATAAATTTCAGGTAGAATCGTATAACCTTTCATTTCTCGTCCGTTAATAATTAGGATTGTCACAGGTATTGCTAACAATGCATAGAACAGAGGTTAAAACTGAATCGATGCGTTACGGAATTCGTGGACAAATGCATTCCGCTACAACTGGCTGATGCAACGGGTACACACGCTTTGTTTTCGCGTTTTTGTTACCTTTTTTTTCTTTTTTTGTTAACCGTGAACAATTTATCGCGACAGAAACAATTTTACAGCGACAATACATTTCGACGACCACTTTCACTTTTCGATTTATAAAGCAAAAGGTAAAAAAAAAATAGAAATAAAGGACAGAAAATTAAATTAGAATTAAAATTAATAAATTAAAAATAATTCATAAAAAAGTAAGGATTGAAAGAAGAAAATTCAAAAATTATATTATACATATAAAGGAATATACACATTTTAAATTCAATTCAGATTTCAAAGTAACGAAAAAAATATTATATCCACATATTTGATATCATCATTTATATTTTTAAAATAATAATATTGCTAATATTATATATATATTGCAATTATTTTAATGTTTCTAGTTATTATTGCTATAGAATCAATGCTCTTATTTATTCAAATTTATTTTTAATATAATATATATTATATTTTAATATAATATATTTTCGCCAATTTTAAAATCATTGTGTGTGCATGCTTGCATGCATGTGTGTGTGCGTGTGTGTGGGTGTGGGTGTGTGATTACAACACAAGTAGCATTCATATTGCAACGCGCACTCGCGCGTTCGTAATACCATGAGCGGAAAGTGAGCGCAAAATTGAATTTTTTCGCTTACCGACGAGCTAATTCAATGCGTTTTCCGGATTGATCCGCGCTCATAAACGGCAATCGCGAAAGCGGGCTCCGGCGACCGAATTTCGATATTAAATCTTTCTAATCAAACGACCATCGAACTCCCACGAGAATCGAACGCACGCTTTTTCGCGCTTTTACATGATTTCCATCACTGAACGTTATTCAGTATCCCTTTTACAATACAGGTTTTTATACGTTTCTCATCATGCCGATGATTTAGCAATAATAATCTATTCTATCCTTCATTAAAGTTTTCCAAAAGAGATAGATTCTATCTCTGAAGATTTCTAACCAATTCAATTTCTGCCAAATTATTAATTTAATTAAAGATTATATTTTAATAAATTTAGTCTCTCCTATATTCTTTGTAACCAAAAGACGTCAAAGTCAATAATTTTGATAATTAATTTTTAACTATTTGCCCTTTTTTCTGTAATATAAAAATAGTAATATTATATCTAAAAATATATATATAATTATCTGTATAAATAAATTATAAATATAATATTTTTTATATTATAAAGATAAAGAGAGAATACTCATAAAAAATAATTTAAAACATTTTCCTTCCCTTCTCTTTGCTTCTACAACGAGATTTTTATGCAATTTTATTTCGAGAACATAAAAATTATTGCATTTAAGGGGATGATCGACAATTGTTTCACCATTGACATTTTTAATTATTCGAACAAGTATTGAAAAGTACTAGAAAATCAATCAATGTCAAACTCGTTTTTATTTGTCCAAAGAGAAGACGAAAAAAACATTTCTTTCTAAAGCTGCAGTTGCAGCTGAAAGAATGCAAAGTCGCGCGACAGGGTGCAACGAAAAGAAGAAAAGCTATGTAGTCGCACCGGAAATACCAAGAACACACACTTCGCAAACTTCCCGTCTCATGTAGGTGGCTTCAAACTGAAAAGATAACGCGCGATTTCGTGGTCGAATCAGACAAGTAAAAAAAAAAAAAACGACAAAATTGCTTCATAAATTAATCATGCAATTAATTATTAATTGAATTATAATTAATTATAATATCATATTGCGTATTTTTTTTAAATTTCCTATGTTCCTTTGCATATTATATTTATAATTTTCCACATATATCATATATTTTCTCATTTATTTCACATATTTAATTTTTTTCACACGTTTACCATAATTATCAATATTTATTTTATCCTTTCTTTTTAATGTAAGAGAGAAATATCGCGAGAGAGATGTCTTAATTGAAGCATCATCTCGAAGAGAGGCGAAGCAATTAAAGCGATCGATCGCGCGCGTTTCTGCCGCTACTTTTTCTGGCAGGAAAAGAGAAGAGACCATCGATCGGTCCAGGATGAGTGGGGGGGATCCGACAAGGACGTGTTCGCAGGCAGCTGCAGCATCACCTGCTTGACGGCAGCTGGCACGGACTCCGACGACGCGAGTCGGGGCCCGCCTGCAGGGACCGTCCGATCGCCCCGGTTAAATTAACCCCGATACGCGTTAACGGAGGTTAACGCGAACCCCCCATCCCCGTTTTATCATTCGTAACGCATTGATACGCGCTGCTCGTAATTAGCGGCGGAAAAATTTACGTCAATTTATCCGGAACAAACGGGAGCTATATTTAAAATATTCATTTTGAAAAAAGAGAGATAAAATAATATCGAAAATTATTTTCGACACGTGTTAAATCATTTTTACATTAAAAAAATTAATGTTTCGAAAATTTATTTTCCAAAATGATTCATACAAGAATAACAATAAAAATTGAAACAATTAATTAAATAGACCCCGGAATATTAACAATTAAAAACGCATAGAATAGGCAATTAGGAGCCAGCGCAGTATATGATGACAATATGACTTTATTAAAGAATAAATAATATAATAGGTGTGAAAGTGCATGTGTCTCACAATCAGTCCTTTTTTGAGAATCCTTATTTAGAAGAACACGTAGACGATGACGATCGTCGATTTAAGTTTTCGCTTTACTTGTTATTCGGCGTTTTCCTCTTGATAATAATAACAGTTTTACTATTACTATTTATTTACCAAGTTTATCTGCTTTATTTTCTATATTTATTTTTGTTTAACATTATGTAACCGTTGCTTATTAATTTTGTCTGCGCTGAGGATGGTCACAAAAAAAGGACCGAAATGTTCGCGCCTATTATATTATTCATTCTTTAATAAAGTCATTTGCGCCCTATACACTGCGCTGGCTTCTAATTGCCTATTCTAATGCGTTAATCCTTAATTGTTCATATAAGAATATAAAGCTGTGAATCACTATATATAATTTTCTTAATTCTGCTTCAAGTACGCTATGCCAACTAAAATTACGAGAATGAATTCGAACGATATCGCGCGATTCGATTATGAGGTAGTCATTTTGCGTAAACAAAATGTATTCTACTGTGATTCGTTACCTGTCAATTAAATGCCTTCGCGAATAGCGTGTTCTGCTATCGAGATTCGATCGATTTACGCGCCGTCGCCGCCGCCGCTGCCGCTCGCGAACTTGATCGCGGAAAAACGTAACGCGTTGTTTTCGGAACCGCTCGGTTTCCGCTAGACGTTTTTCTCTCGTTTTTTCGCATGCGCAAAAAAGTACTCCTCGCTGTCACGCCGTCATGATGCGAAAGTTCTATTCACTGTTTGAATAGAAAAACGTTCGCTCGCGATATATCGTTACTACAGAAATATAAGCAGCCCGCATTCTATTGTAATATATATTAATTATTTCCGTTGATTTTTGTTTGCCTAGATTGTTGGTTATTAAAAGATTTTTCTCGGTTATTACACGAGTCATACGCGCAATATTTTCGTAATTTCATAACAAGAAGAAATGTAATGTTCCATTAATTTTTTGGATATCAAATTTATAGTGAATTATTAAGTCTAGGCATTTCCAGCATTGGCTTGAGCATTAATTATCGCAATAAATTCTTCAATTATATATAATATTTAGATACTAATTCGATAATTGTGTCTATTCTTTGATTATTAATTCAAATTATTCGAATTATTCGACGAGTTTCGAATTTGAAAATTGAAAGTTAGAGAGATTAATTCAATCGAGCTAATCAATTTGGAACGCAAAAAGATCATTTTCCTCGTTTTTCTATCTCGATGGTTCTAACGTTGACTCTAATTTACAGAAACGCGATCGCACGCCACGCGATGAAGATGGTTTCGCGTTTCTTGCACCTGCAAGCACCAACAGTACCACTCGCTTGCGTGCATACGCTCCAGGAATGCGTCGGGTTAACTATACACGGTGTATCGGATCTATGCGTAAGTATTACATCTTCAAATGAAACTTAAAGTATAAATATTGTGTAAGCACAAAATAATTCCCAAATAAAAAATGAAAATATATATATATATATTTTCTGAAAAAATCATTATATTTATCTTGATTGAAATTTTACACTTAATCAGAGTTCAAATGAGATAAGGAATGAAAATTTTTTTCCCTCGCTATTTTTTTTTTATTATGTCAAGAATCAAAACAAGAATGAAAAGAGTACTAAATCATATTATTTCCTAAACTTGTAGATTCTATTCTGATATTTTTTTTTATCACGAGCCTTAATTAGTGATACTGAATTCTTGTATAATAGAGTTTTATCACTTAAAGACATTATTATATTTTAAGTTCTCTTTACGATTCTAGATATCTAGATCTTTAATACTTCATAAATCTTAAACTCTGTAAAGATTCTAGTTTTTCCACAATACGAATTTTTAATTTTTTAAAACGTGTTTTTTTTCGCGAAAAATCTCGATCACAAAGATCCTTGACGATACGAAGGAGCGCAAAATTTCCGAGACACCTTATGTTCTCCAACGTCCAGATGTTGATACGTCAAGCGAAAAAAAAAAAAAGATATTCTCGCATCCAACTCGTTACGCGTTCCAACGCAAATGGATATTAATTGCCGAGGCCATTGGAGAACTTGTTGGGTTAACCCTAACATGAATATGCAGGATTTTAAAAGACGAGGAAGTCGTCCTATCGCGCGTAACTTTGCAGTAACGTCGAAGTTGAAATTAATGCAAGGCATTCCGTGTACAGAGTGCGTGAGTAGTCTCGAGAGAAGATAAACTATTTTCGAATGTATTAAAATGCCTCTCGAAATTAATAAATAATTCTACAAAAACACATTGTTTGTGTTTTAAATGGGATGGAATATTATTTTCTATCCTCTTCTAAAACCATGACTCTTTATATTTTCAAAATATATAAATAAGGTCATGCAAACTACAAATCTGTTATTACTCTAAAGTACGATTTAAAGATTCAATTGCTATGAACGATATCAAAATCGATGTTCGCTTTAAGAGCGTTAAATAAAACGTCAATGACGGATACATTAGCGTTGAACGAGAATTGAGCTTGTGCAATTTACTGCAATATTGCTGTTCGAAGTCAATGCTAAGACCTTGCACTCCACGTACACGCATATATTATTATAGCATGCACGTGCGCATCGGAAGACTGTGAAACAGGGAGACGGGAAGGGGGAGAACATGACTGCGATTAGATTATCATGCGTTTTTTAGCATTCAAGTCTTTTCTCTCAAGTCTAAATCTTTCCGTATATTATTTGTTATACATACATGTTATACTTATTTCATAAATCTCTTTAAGTTTTTTTGAGCAAAAATAAAAAAATGGTGATAAAAAAGTGAAAAAAAATCACAAAAATTATAATCAATTAAAATCTAAATTAGCAATAACAAGTGAGTTTAGCGATTTTATTTTCAAAAAATAATGTGATTTGTAGATTACAAGAGACATCTCTTCTCACAAAAGACATTATTTTCAATATCAAATAATAATAAGTATTTGATAGAAAAAAAATGAAGCACTTAATATATTAAATATATTAAATAAAATTTAAAATAAATTTAATTAAAATCTATTTATTATAGATAAAATTAAATCAATTGAAAAGACTGTTAAGACTGGGAATGTCAAAAGTTAATTGCTTTTACGAGTGATCTATGTACAGGTGCTATAAAAGTGTCAACTCGCGCAACCGCTAAAAGTGCATCTTTAGCAAAGTTCGCTATCTCTCCCTCTTCCCTACATCCCCCTCCCTCTCTCTCTCTCTCTCTTCCTCTCTTTGTGTATTTTCCTAAGTCAGCTCAAGAGAATAAAATCGAGGTGCTTCAACCTCGTCCATTCGTGCACCGGGCGATCCATTCAGTTTACAGGTCGACGAACTTGCTCGATGTTAAGGAGGGATAAGCCCCTAATTAAGAACGCTGATAAAGTCCAACGCGAACTTTCGTGGCTTATTGATTGCGACATTTGATTTTGATATCGCCCGAATACTGCTGGCCAGATCGATTACGTCGAAACAAGTGTCGTTTCTCAATCCTTTCAGCCATACAGTGAGATGCTCCGGAAATATTATCGTCATTTTTTTCATATTTCGTTTCGTATTTCATTTTATTTTATCAATAATACGCGATTGAATCTTTAAATCGAATACATCGAGGCATTAATAGTGTTTGAATGTACAATAAAATTTTGTATTATTTCAAAGTAAAATTTTAATATAAAAATTTTAAAACATACTTTGAAAAAATAAAGTTCAATTAAATTTTCATCTAAATTTATCATGAAACACGCCATCAAATTTTTTAACAATTTAAAAATATTTTTACAATAATGATAATGTAAAATTTTAATATAAAAATTTTTAAACATACTTTGAAAAAATAAAGTTCAATTAAATTTTCATCTAAATTTATCATGAAATACGGCATCAAATTTTTTAACAATTTAAAAATATTTTTACTATAATAATGTGATCAATATATTATATATTTTTAAACGAATACTTTGTACATAGGGATGCAAGATTGAATGAAGCGGCGCGTGTTATTTAAAGGTAGATAAATCAAGCAAACGGACTTCACGCGATGGTACGTCATTCTGCTCGCTGCAGGAATTGGATGAGAACTCCATCGTTCTCGTTATAATAAAAGTATTTAAAATCCGGGGATTTTCGCGGCATCGCGAAGGAAAAATTATAACTATCGCGTTTTTTTCGCAAAGCGTGAGCGAAAAACGCGGGAAAAGTCGTGATATTTTCTTCCGCGTGGCAAATGAAAACGAAAAAGAATTCGTTATATATGTGATTGCTGTACTTATATACATACATACATACATACATACATACATACATACATATATATATATATATATATATATATATAAAATAAATCAGACAGTATTATATAAATATTGTTATAGCAGGATTTCTGCTTTTTTTTTTATCGCGCCAGTGATGAAAGAACGATGAATTTAATTCATTCGTTATAAAGTGTCAATATTGGAATATATGACGTTATCTATACATATAATTCTCCTATCTCCTATTTTATACATTTAATATATACTTTCAACAAAGAATATGATCTTTTTTGCAAAAAAAAAAAAGAGAAGAAGAATTTATTATCCGATTTTCAAAGAAGTCCAGAGAAAAATTGAGATTATTATTATTTCGCGATCTCTCTTCGCGTACATTAAAAAATTACAGAATTAATAATAGTGTGATCAACAAAATAGAGTAGAATAATTTCGTGTGATAAATCTGTGATACTTATACAAAACGCATTGTGTGTCTATAAAATTTAATATAATGCGTGCAACATATTTGTTTTGTTTTATATGTTTTTCATCTGTTTTACAAATATATTTTACGTAAGAGATATACGTAAATATAAATAATTTCTATCTTATAAATATTTGTCTGTAAATATATATTACACACATAACTTCGATTCTTCGCGAGTTTTAGTTTTTCTTTTTTCTTTGTGAACGTAATTTATTGTTACTCTCTCTCAAGATACACAATTCGCTTTCAAGAAGCCGACAAGCTCGCGCGAGTCGATCGTTTTTCACGTACATAAGTTAGGTTAACCTTGTTTTTGCATGTTCTTTCCTTCCGCGGGAAAAAACGGAAGCCGAGACTCGAGAAACGTGGAAAAGGACAAATGAGTTTCCTTCGCAGGAGGGAGGGGATTCGCTCTCACCTCGCGGAATACAACTTTAAGCGAACGCTGTATCTCGTCGCTCCACTTTCTAACGAAGCATCGTTTACGCGCGCGCGCGTTACAAGCTTCATTTAAAGCGATAACGATATCTAAATACGTTGCACGCATTTTGTGAAAATTACAACACAATGACACGTTCCCCCGGTGCTTTCTATAGAAATTCTCCGAACACTGATATCGAGAATAAAGAAGTCTAAAAAAAAACGCGCGCTTCAAAATACAGTACCGTCCACAATAAATACGACCTTTTTTTAAAAAAAAAAAATTGTACTATGAAGGAAAGCAACAGCTGACAAAAGTACTCACCAGACGACGCCGAAGGCCCCGTAACCGATGGGTCGGTCCGGCTGGACGGGATCCTGGGCAGGCGGCGGGGGCGGGGGTGCGGGCGCCGCGGGATGATAGTAAGTAGGGGGCGCCGCCTGGGCCGCGGCCGCGGCAGCGGCAGCAGCAGCGAGGACCGCCTGGCCCGGATGGGCCCCGGCGGCACCGGCACCGGCGCCGCCGCCGCCGGTCGCCCCCGCCCCGCCGCCCTGCATCAGCGGTATGGACACGCTCATGGACACCCGCGAGTGTCGGCTGGGCCCAACCACTGCCATCAAAACACTTGCTGGCCCGGCCACCCCCTCCCCCACTTCACGGCCCCCTCGCCACCGCGATGAAGCGAGCCACCGTTATTATTGTTTGCGTCGCGTTTGCGATCGACGGGCGAATCAATCGAACGATATCTCACGCGATCAGCATAATTTCCTTCTTGATTTCTCTCTTCTCTTGCTTCGTCAAAGGGAAATTACTGCCGCTCTGTAGTGCTTTTTCTTTCCCGTTCGCGCAGGAATCAGCTGTGCGCCTCCACTGTCGCGGGAAGGGGAAAAATGCGCGTGGAAAAGCGGCGTCGTCCCTTTATCGTCCCTCCCTTTTTTTCCGCCGCTTATACCGTTGACGAGGACTCCTATATTATTGTTGTTCCTGTTTTAATTTCTGATCCTGCGTTTGACAAATCTCCTCCTCCGTGTGTGCCCTTGATTAATGTATATATCCCCTCTCGTCACGAACGCGACAGCGAACGGCACTTAACGCGCTCGGCGATACTTAGGTTATGTTTGACGCATGCATGCATGCACGTACGCACGCACGCAATACGCTTACGCGCACACACATACACACACACACATCCAGCGTTGCACTATATGTACATACTCTCCAATCACGGCCCGCCCCACCACTCTCTCCGTCTCGTCGCGCGTCCGTCAATTGCACTCGGTGGCGGACCTCATAACAGCGTTACGGAGGGGGCTGCTCCCCAGGGTGGGTACGGGATATCGGGATACGCGGTGGAGCAGTGAAAAGCAGTAGCGCTTGTTCCTAGGAAACGCGCGAAGAAGTGGCGAGGAAGCGTGGAACCACACGGACGCCTCCGTCGACGAGTCCACCGCTATGTACGTATGAAACGATATTCTCTCTCTCTCTCTTGATGTCGCGCACACACGCACGCACGCACGCTACCGTCACCGTCACTGTTCACTCTGCCACTGTGTGCGGCATCGCCTTCTCGCCGAGCAAAAACTCATAAACACACACGCGCGAAACAGAAGCATCGAGCACCAGATTACACACGCGAGAGGAACGTTCTCACCGAGTCGACGACACGCGCGATACACGCCGCGAGACGAAGTGACAGATAGCGATAGCGAGAGATGGATAAAATAGAGAGGGAGGGAGAAAGAGAGAGAGAGAGATACACACATATACACAGCAGACAGAGAGGGAGGGAGGGGGGGGAGAAAAAAAGGAGAGTCTTTCGCGTAGCCGCGACGGGAGATCGAGCCGCGCTCCGCCGACGATGCGCACGTCTGCTCGCAGTCGAGGCTTGCTGCCCACTGATGACTGCCAGCAGCCAGGCCGCGCCGCTCTACGCCACTGCGTCCCGCAGCGCCAGGCACAAAGGCGGTCACGTGACCGGCGCAGCGGTCTATCGCGCAGCAGCGCGACAAGCGCCGTTTCTGTCGCGCGCGCGACGTTTTCAATCTTTCCATCAGCTGTTTTTCCTAGCCTTTTCTTATTGCATATTTTTATTGTATTTAATATTATATTAGAAAATTATTTTTTTTTCTTACAGAATATATACATCTCAATATAAATTAATATAATTGTGTGATTATTAAAAATATATCATTGAAAAATACAATATTCATGATCTTTTTTTTTATCTCAAATGTATTTTGTGTGGCGCTAAATAAGATATTTAATTTAATAAATAATGGAATATAATTTTTCTATTATAAAATATTGTTGATTTTTCTTAATTTAAAAAAAAAATTAATAAATTTAAGATTTTTTGAACTTTTCTTGTGGAAATCGATTTCGCTAGATTTCTTTTCATATGATAAGGGAAGGTTACGTAACGAAAGAATGCAATATCAACGCAACACAAACAACTTTTACGACGTGTGTATATATTTTTACGATTGTTGCCAATCTTCATCGTACGAAATTAGCGGATCTCTCTCTTTCTCTTTCGTTCTTATACAGCATCTTTATCTTCTTTTATAGAATCTTAATAATTTACCATCGATTATATACGAACGTGTGCAACGGCCGTTGCATAATCGAAGCGAGTGATATATACAATGCCTTTGTCTTCGTTCGCTTTGCATTTGTAAGAGAAATTCACGTCACAGCTATCCTCATATCGCTTCTTTTTAAAACGAAGAATTAAACTTCACAAACGCACGTATGTTACTGCGAGATGGAGATAAATTCATCTTACAATCGCAAGCTTTTCGTTCGATATACGTCAATTTTAGCTTCTATACTTACACATTAATATCCTTAAACTTATTGTTCCTATGAACCGGAGTATTTGCTGCTCTGGTTTAATAAATATACGCAACCGCCAATTCTGTGCCCATACAAAATCTCTAGAACTGAATAGAATAAACATTAATATTGTACCAATGAGAGATACATTCCATATATGGATATATAAATATTGCATAAACATATAATAAGGCCTAATTTATTTATGTATATATATAGTTCGAAAGTAAATAAATAGCATATAAATATAACAGAATACAATTACAACATTATTATATATTGCACGTTCGATCAAAATCAGTGATATTATAATATCTATTACAAAATGAAATAATCTTTACATTATCAGTCATAATTAAATTTCAATTTAATTCTCGAAAGTAATTATTCAAAATTTATTCAATAACGTGTGTTTTTGTGTCTCGATTGTGTGAGCGCAGATTCGCGGGCTCATAACACGCGCGGAATCACGTAAGAAAATATGCAGATTACATTTCGAAATGTCGCCTTTATCTTTGGTCTGTCATTAAATTCCTCCTCCACTGCCTCTCGCATTATCATCTCTTAATCTATTAGAAGAACGCTTGTCTCTCTTTTCCGAAAGAAAATAACAATGTTACATTATTAGACTTGTTTTGCATGCTTTGTTTACGCAGCATATCGTAGTTCTTTTGTGCCCTCTTCTTTTTTTCTTGATATTTATAAACACGTATGAATATCTCGCACGTATTTACGATTACGGCGAAATCTGGATTTTAATATTGAAAATTTATATCACGATCGAAAGTCTCAAATGTGCCAAGTTATTTTAAATTGTAATTGAACAAGATACAATTGTTTAAATAATCTAGCTCGTCATTGGAATTTCTCATAGATAACAATTGTCTTAGTAAACGTATAAAAATATAATAAAAGAATAAAATTTCAAATCGTAAATGTATACATTTTCTATGAAGTTATAAATTTTATTTTTTAAATTTACAATTCTAAAGTTTATTTGGTTGTTCTAAATTCTAACGTTTAGTTTTTTTATTAAAACTTTCTCTCATTTATTTATGTATGAAGATGATAAAATTTTTAAAAGATAAGTAGAAGAAAAAATATGTATTATTTCAAAATTTAAAAAACATTTCTTTTTTTCTCTGATCTCTTAACGTCGTTCGAAAAGTCCTTTTTTTCTCTTATCAATTTCTATTCCGCGCAAAGTACGATGAGATTCCTGTCATAATCTCCTTCGATCGGAATAAAAACTTCGGGATTTTTTATCCGCGAGCGTCCGTGGGAATTGCACTTGCTAAATTGTGATTTGATGGCACGCTGCGCCAAATAGTCCGTACAAAAATCTTGAGAAAATAGCTTTTAAAATAGATGGCGGATCTCCTCTGCTCAGCTTATTTTTTCTTTCTCCGTATTGGAAAAAGTTTATAGAAACTTGCAAGTCGTTCTTTTTGATTGCTCACGGACACTCGTTTCGCATACACGATGAGTCGACGACAGCACAGCATCCCGTAGCTTAGGAAAAGTTCCTTTATTAATGCAGGAGTGGCGAACCTTTCTGAAAATATGCATCGAAATATATATGTTCAATTGGATCAATAAGCTGAAGAGACAAGTTTTTTGAAAGTTTTGTAGACGTAAAAAAACAATCGTTTCCACTCGAAAATATACTCACGCTCGCGATTTAGAACCCATTTAGATAAAACCTTTTTTTTAGTGCTTTTCTATAAATCTCGAAGCTTATAAAAATTGAAAAGTGATAATAAATGATTAAGTAATAATTTAATATTTACTTTATAATTTTATAAAATATCACATTTTCGAGATCACAACTATGTACAGATAAGCTCTTTCTTTACTTACTGATTCAATTTTTGAATTTTAGTTAGACTATGTCCACTAATAAGTGGAATAATTCATGATAAATGTTATCCATGTCGAAATATATATAACTTAAATGTCCGTCACTCCTGATCTTAATGTAATGGTGATCAACGATTCTATCCATTAACAAGCGCACGATTATCTCAGCGATAATTAAGCTCATGAGGTACGGTGTATTATTTCGCATCGGTAATGTGTGTCTATGTATATGTACCGCGAAAACGAACATCGTGAATGTAGATTTTACCCTAAAATATTTAGCTCTCACCAAGAATTCATTTAAATATATATGTATACGCCTAACAATTATCTTTCAATATTATGTATTCTTATATTGTACATTTTCTCACGTTCACGATATCTCACCCATTTTCGAATAACGCAATATCGTCTTTGGATCGTAATGTTTTTCTTAAAATTAGCGTCATCTGAAAATCAATGTCTAAATCGATAACGCGTTTAATCGGGCGAATTATAAATTATGCTTCGAATGGGAATAAGGGAGCAGTTTAGGCATCACTCAACATCACTATACAGAATCGGTTTTTTTGAGGTATCAGTCATATCAGTCAACTTTTCGAATCTTGCGGAATCTCACATGTATCCCATCGTCAACTAAAATTCATCTCATTTCAAAAATACGCACGATATTTCGATAAATTCATTCGTCTCTTTTCCATATCTGAAGGGTAAAGTTGCAACTGGTAAGACTTAGGAGAGTTCGAAACCGGTGTTGCTGGTGACAGCATAGCGCAACTTTTCTCGCAAAGTGCTCTTCTTTTGATAATTTGGCAGTTTAAGCAGATTGAAACAAGTGGACGAGGTGGGCAGTCGGTTCTGTGGATCCTTTTTGCGAATTGTGAAGAAACCTCTGATCACGCTGCCTAGTTCATGAGATTAAAAAAAAATTAAATTTACAAAGAGATATTTGAGATGTAATCTAGAAACTGGAAACTGATAATTTTTCTATAAAATTATAGTCGTGAAAAATTTTTTTTGAAAATTTAATAAATATAAAATATAAAATTTAATAACTTATTTTTATCACAGCTGATAATTATAAGTTGATATTAAAGATCTCTATAAAATCTGTATATATAAAACTTTTAAAGAGTTTAAAATTATATATTATAAACATATTATGTCAGAAAAATTTGCTTTCTCTTTCTCTCTCTCTTTCTCTTTTATTCTCCTGAGATCTAAATAAATGATGCACAATTGAATATTTTCAATCATGAAAAAATGAAGAATTTAAGAGGCGAAGATATCTCCAGTTTCTCGATTTTATAATTATTTATGAAAAAAAATATGTTTTTCGAAATTATTTGCAATATAATTGTACCAATTGTGTCGCCGGTGTCCTCATCATCGCAGACTTCCACGCATCGTATGGAGAAAGGCGGCTCTAAATGAGCGAAACCCAGCAAAGGCGACTTTGAGCAACTTGTCACGAACTATCATATAAATATAATTATTATTGTTAGAAAAAAATGATTAGCGCCCATAATCAAAATATTATAAGACACATCATCTCTCTCAAAAAATCATTATAATTATTAATAAGAGAAACTGTTAGTTAAATATTTGATATTGTACTCGACAAACCTTTAAAAATAAGCCTCTTTCTTCTTCCGTAAAATCTTTTTCCAAGATATCCCACAGCCAGCACACCACTCTGTGACTGTCGTGAAATCCGCCATAGTACTGCGTATGCCTTCGTAAATCTCGCAAATCCAAAGGAACGTTATCCCCCGAAATCAATCTCTGTAACTGTAAAGCCATGATTAATTAATTCAAACATACAATTAGGCATATATATATATGGACGATATACTATACATATATATATATAATAATATTAATTATAATGTTGTATAATTGCTTCGTTTGTCGCTTCGCATCTTTCATTTCTCTTGAAATATGAGCTTGAATTCTAACTCTGTCAAATAATCATTTAAATAATGTAAAAATAATTATTTAATCATTAACATTATACATTCAACTATAAACAAATTCAATTTACATTTAAATTAAGAACTGCACATAGATTTGAATTCTCTTAATTTCGACAATGCAATTATACATTGTGCTACAAATGAATAAAAATGTATTTTTAAATCTTCACCTCGGGCGTTGAGAACAATGACAGCCACTCGGGATTAATGATCGAGCGGAATCCTTTGATGAAGGCAGTCGTTTGCTCCTTGATCTGATGATACATTCTGTAATGCGCCATATGATGGATGTACTGAATTTTGTTCTGATTAGTTACGGCGGTAGTGCGTCCGCCAGGGATCAACTCGTGCGTGACCAGTTTGCCGAGCACGTCCTCATCGAGCGAGAATGTCAACTCCAGTTGTCGGATATCACCCTTGTAATGTTTCACCAAAGTCAAACTGCGGTAGAGATCACGATCCAGCGAGGCGAGCTCGTCAAGCCAGCTGTACAACGCGCCGCCCGTTTGCCCGGAAAATTGCGAGACAAAGAATGACGCAAAAGGCACATCTACGACAATGCCCTGAAAAACGATAGGAGATCGTTCATTGTAAAAAAAATAATTTGAAATTATCTTTTTTTTTCTTGTCCCTTCTTTTTCTGACATGTTGGTCAAAATTTAATAAAATTAAAAATGTGCAATAGATAATATTTCCAAATATATATATAAAATGAATAATTAAAATAAATTATAAAACAATATTTATCTTCATACGAGAAATATTCTAATCATTATCGATTTATTGCTTATCTAAAATTTTATTATTTTTAATAAATATCCACAGAATATATCATACATTACGATCACTCTAATCAATATTATAGAAAAACAATTTACCTCGTACACTGCTTTACCAAGCATTCGCCCGACGAACTCGAAGAGTTGCAAGTGATTGTCCTGCATGAAAGATGTAGGAGACGGGTAGAGCCGGTTCTCGCTAGTAGCTCTGAACAAATTCAAGGACGGATCAAATACTCGCTTTATTGTCTCTTCCAAGAACTCCTTGAAGACTCCGTCTTGATCAATGCCGGCCTCGGCCAAACCTTGCTCGTTCACGAAACGTACCCTAATCACGCCTTTCAACGCTTGTGATGGCAACATAGCCAATTGTCTGTATCCATCTTCTACTATACGCGTCCTGCAATATAAAAAAACAATATATTAAGCTATTTAATGTAATTGAAGAGAATGGTAATGTAATGCGAAAAATCGTTTTTACACTGAGAAAACAATTTCTTTTTATACATATATAATTTTCAACAAAAACTCGACCAAACAAAAAATTTTTTTGGAGTTCTTCTAATCTTTGAAAATGTTTTTATACTGTAAATATCTGTCAAAAAAAACCTGTGTACAACAATGAGCGTGGTCGGCGGACTGTTACAAGCACTCTCGGTTAAACCCATCACTGCTTTCTCATCGGCTATGTGCTTTCGAAATAATACAACTCGCTCGGAATGGGGGATGACATGGGGCATTTTTGAGAGTAAAAGTGCCGCGCCACGTCGACCCTTCTCCAAATCAGCCAAGAAACCGGACACTCGCACTTCCTATTTTGAGAAAAAAATATGCAATTATATTTCCTTTCCATTATTTTTTAAAAACTATATAACACATACAAAAGTTACATATTTAAAATAAGTTAAAATACTTAACTTAGCCAACCAATGACCTTCCGGGCAGAACGTTCTACGACAATCGCGTCGATAGATCGCCATTAAGAGAATGTAAAGCGATATAAACAGGGGATTGCTAGACACCGATTTCACATCTAAAATAACATCGAAAATTTTGAAGTCTGCTCATGAAACATAGCGTCTTCCCATTTTAATCGTAAAAATCTTTTTACCTTTCTTTTAATAATTAAGAAGAATATTTTCAAATATTGAATTTAATTAAATTAAACACATTAGTTTACATTAGAAACTTTTTTTGCTGAATAAAATACTTATCAAATTAAATTTGTGACCAGAAATCTTACCAAATAAATTAGAGAGAACTGCTTTGTACAAGAATTGATTTAAGAAATACGACATAGTGATGAAGTCCGTGAGCTTGAAAGGATCTTGCTGCTCATACATCTCCATGTCATCGAGAATGCTGAAATTGAAGAAATCGAGAGATCAGCATTTCTTATGAATCTGAGCAGAGTAACATCTAATCAAATTCTTCGAAAGAAATTTTCGCAATCGCTTACGTAACATAATGCGTCATACAATCGGCGAATAATATTAGCATCTGGAATTCGGGCGCCGTGCATTTAGTGTTGGCAGCCAAGAGGTCTAGAAATGCCTTTAGTCCACAGTGCGGTCCCAATGTAGTCAGAAATAACCACATGTGATAAAGAATTTTGCCTTGGTAGCAGAGTCCTGTTTTCGTGCGCGTACATACCATTAGTCAAAATATCATTCGCACATGCGATTGTACGCAATGATTTATAATACATACCGGTCAATATTTCGATTTTCATTTGCGTGAGCGTGTGCAGTGCAGTTTGATACAGTGAACAGATCAAGGCTATCTTAGTGGCGTCCGGACTACCCAACTTCCTATAATTCTTAGTGCTGTTGTTTCTGTTGGTGCGAGCCTCAAGAAAGGCACGCCGAAAAATATTGGCGCCCAGGGAAGAGGTACTTTGCTGCTCTACTGGAGGTGGTACCTCTTTTTCGACAAATTCAGTCAGTGGCTGCTCTGAAAAGAGAGCAAAAAATGGATAAAGAACAAATATAAATAAGTAAAAACTAGATAAATAATATAATAATATGCTAGTATAATGTAATAACTGCGATACAGATCAAATATATAATTATATTACATGCTGTATGAAATAATATAATTGATCATTTCTGCTAGTTTGAATACTATATGTGAATTTAAATAATAATTGCAATGAGAATACAATGAGAAGCTCTGAAATTAGTTATTCTCACCGATTAAATGTGTAACGATCCTGCCGGTCCAGAGACAAGCAAGTTGTAATTTTACTGAAGGAGTCGCCTCCTGTAACGAAGTATCGATCGTTTGTGCGAACCAACCTAATACAGGATGCCAGTGTGTCAAATTACTTCGTTTCGCGACTACGTATTGTTGACACGCTTCCAGCATCCTTGTTACAACAAACTATAAAAGATTCGTGAAATATATAAAAAATCACAATATCGTTATATTACATCGTTATAATGCTAAAATAGCTTACCGTAAAAGAAGGAAAACAGAGTTCTCTCAATACTTCTTCTCTTTCAATGTTGGCCAACTGTATCAAATTAGCGAGCAAACAAAGCGCATAACTGCCTTCTAGAGCGTTAAAAACAATCCGTAAATTCTGTTCGGAATTTAACAACTCTAAACTTCTTGCAAACAGATTGTTTGTTATGAACGATGAAATGCACTGTAAATATAACATCAAAATATAAACATCAAAAATATTTTGTAAACTTAGATTAAAGGAAAGATATAATGTAATAAAGCTTGAAAATATTTTTTTTTGGTTTCTACCTCTGGTGATAAAATATTCAAGTGATAGACTAAAGCTGGCACACTAAAGATGTTAATTAGAAACAAGGACACCAACTTGTCAGACATTTGTGAAGAGATCAGTGGTCTCAGTGTCAAGGTGACTGCTGCTGAAAGTGTAACTGGTTTCAGAGCGATTTTTGCTCTACCCAGTCCTTTCATTAACAAAGCCTGAAATATAAAAATGAAGTAGAATTGAAAATATTAAAAGAATACTCATTGTCAGATTATCAAAAAACTTCTTATCCCTCTGTTATAATGCTATTACCTGCATAGTACCATAAAATCCATTGTTAACTAAATGTCCCATTATGTTTGCACACAGCTGACTCATGCCTGTTTTTAACTGGTCCATGCCTTTCACCTTCTGTATGGCCCATGTTCCTGGTGATGTAAAACTCACCAGAGTATGCAGTCGCAGCAATATAGATTTGTGGTCTGACATTCTCTCTGGCTTCAGACTGTCCAAGCCAGATAGGCAGTGGTATAGAATTGTCTTCATTTGTGATATCCATGATATGTAGTGATCTTTGTTGAACGCCACTCCGACATAGGATATCTTTGGAGATTCGGAATCGAGCGTCAACACGAGGTATCTAAAAAATTGTTTTGGCTAAATTGTACTCTGAATGTCTTTCAGAGAAATTGCATTATATACACTCACCTACATACTCTTTCTATTCTCTCTTGATCCCTTTCTTTCTTATAAATTAGCAAAAATCTAGAAATAATTCTGTACACCTCAAGAGCAGGTATTAACTCAATTGTTGTGCTGTCAGTACTGATGTCATCGAGAAAATTATTATCAAACTCTTCTCTAGAAATTAAAAGAGCTATGTGATAATTATGTGAATTTTACACAGAATGTTTTATATAATATTGATTTACTTTTCATGCTAATCTATATAGTTAAATTCTTATGATAAATATAAATTTAATTCAAATTTATTTATTGAAACAGTTAGTCATAAAGAAAATAATACATCTTATATTAATATAAATAAAATATTAATAATATAAAATCCCAAAGTTAAGTATGAGATAAGCCTTTGTCTGGAACTCTGCTAATCTGAAGATTTTATCAATAATATCTGTTTACATTGCACAAAGATAACTATGCAATTTTTGCACAGAATTATTCTACACAGTATTAATCAAGTTCATATATCTATATGATATAATTTATAATTTTTGCAATACATTTATAATATATAAACTCATTTTTAATTTATACATATTTAAAAAAACACTGATGTATCTTCCACAAATATATAAGCTGAAAATTATATATTAATAAAACATTTTTTTCTGTAATAACATTTGCAGAGACAGAATCCAATATATAATTTCTTCTGAAACATCCTTTATATAGCATTATAATTCAATTTAACCCTTTATTTACCCTTTGTTTGCAATTCTGTTAATCAGACTGATTGTTAACAATCTTTATTTATATCTGAAGATACACGAGTTTTTCTTTGCATGTAAACACTGGCTTACACAGCCATTTATCCAACCACATATATACTTATTGACAGTTTACTTTCGCAAAAATCACTTTCTACAGAAAAATCTTATTTTCATCGTCATTTCGCACTTACAGTATCCGTTTGGTGAACCGGACGCGTGCCAGCCAACCCCGAATATGGGCCTGGATCAGGGTGGCCGCGGCCTCCCTGCGCTTCTCGTGAGCTCGATCCTCGCGCGCGGCCTTCTTTTGCTGCAGGAAGCTGCCCTTCGACGACGAGTTGCCCTCCGCGCAGAACATCCTTCTGTGATCGTTTCTTACTTCCGTAGAGCCCGAACAACCCTCCGGACATCTACGTTTCTCCTCGTCGTCGTCGTCGTCGTCCTCTTTCGCTGCTAAATAGTAGACATCTTCGAGGCATCCTCGTCAGCTGATGGATATCTATCGTGCTCGAGCTCCCCTCTCTTGTCTTAGTCATAGACTAAAGTCATAGAATAGAGTGGGCTCCTGCCGTGACAGGCAGCGTGAGAATATATAAAGGACAATAATCCCCACAATGCTATTTCTGTCTTTTATATGTTTCCACGCTCAGCCACGCTGTCTCTCGCGGCAGAAGCCGATCTATTGTCTATATGTCTATGGTTATCGCCGCATCTGCCGCGTATCCGTATTCTTGATTCTCGGCCTCGGCATCCCTCTCGCGGCGCGTGTGCAATGTGCATCAGTGGTCAGTGAACGTTTTTGACGTGCGTGTGTACGATGTTGTGTCTCTCTTGATGAGAGGAAATTGCGGATTTTTCGTCGGCGCGTTTCGAGATTTCGCGAAGTCGCGTGAAATTTCGTGAGAAAATTAATCCCCCGAGCGGGGGAGGAACAAATCCGTCATCGTCGTCGTCGTCGACGTCGACGATGATACGGGATCGTCGACCGTGGGAAAAGTCGAAAATGTTCCCACGCTCCCGCTACGCTGCAAGTGTATGTCGCGCGTGCGTGTGAAATTCCACAGGGAGGGAACGTTGGCGAGCGGGCGGCGGCATCGGAGGGGGATGAAAAGAGGATGAGCGCCCAGGGGCAGGAGCACGGACACGCGGTGGTCGTGTGGGAGTGGGAGAACCGTCACGGACGATGGAGGCCCTACAGTCCGGCTGTGTCGCAGCATCTCGAGCGGGCCCATTACAAGAAGCTTACGCGGGTGCTCCTCAATGATGCAGATCCAACCCTTGACAGGTCGAGATACGCGAAAAATGATCGCGTGTATATATCATACGTCTGACCATTCTAATTGCAATGCCTTGCATTTTTGCATGTTTAAGATGAGGCAGGTGTATGTTTGGGTCTTGGGGAAAGAGAAAGAGAAAGCGTGAGAAATGTGATGTGCGGATCTTATTTAATGTCCAATCGTCGAATTGATCTTGATCGTTTAATGATTGATTATTCCTCTATTATTTATCCATCTAGTTTGGTTTGCTCCAAAATTATTTTGTTGGAAGAAAATATAATATAAATATTTATTATTTATTTATATTTATATTTAATAGAAGATAAAGAGAGAAATAATTAATTGCTTTATTAAATATTTTTAATAAAGTTATAGAAATTTAAATTTATGTATTTAACGCCCAAGAAAATCATATACAATAAAGATATAATCTTTTTATTTAATGTAATTTTATTAATGCAATTAATAATTATTTAATGTAATAAATAACAATTTTGATCAATAATATTAATTGTTAAAATCTAATATGATAAAATAATTAAACCATACATTCTGTAATTCAATCTTTGAACTTTAAAACATTATGTGAAATTGCTTGAAAATTAGATATTACATAAACTTGAGGACTAAGACACAATGCAGCGACGATGGCGACGAGACGTACAATGTAAGGAGAAGGTTTTATTTACCAGGCTCACTGGCTGGAAAAGGCGCCAAATGGGAATGGGCAGGTGATTCAGATGATTGGCATACTTATGATATGGAAGTTCAATGCCTCATAGAAGAAGCATGGGCGAGAGTAAGCAGAGGAACATTACAAGATAAATAATATCAATATTTCAAACTCTTATTGTTGTAACTGTGAAAATCTTTTCCAGGGTGACAAGACCATTGATATTTCCAAGACTTATTTGGGTTTTCCTTACATCATCAACTTCTGCAATTTGACGCAAGTGAGATGCTGTACGGGCTATGTAAGGCCAATAAGGCGCATACAGCAAGCGCCTTATCCATTGGTCAAAGTCGCACTGGAGGAACTGCAGGTCACTTCCGGGAAGAAATCCGCGTCAGTTACAGTCAAGAGTTCTACTGTCAAAGTTGCGCATAAAAAATCGTCTAACGGAAGCACTAAGAAGAGTAACAAGAAAGTGAGCTTTGTCTTATCGCGATATTCTATCTATCTACGATATATGCTGGAATAATGTTACAATGAAATCTAAGCTTTAAAATTATTTTTAGGGTAAAAGCGGGGATACTAACGGGCCAACGAATATCGCGCGCGTTATTCTCAGCAACTTCAATATATTCAGCAGCAAACATGGTATCGAGAACAACCCCGCGGCAACAAACATAGAATCCGGTCAGAAACGAAAGACGTGGGATGCGGTGCTGGACGTTGACTCTAGTAGCACTAAGAGTGGTCGCCGGCCTAGCGTAGATACCGTCTCTACGTATTTAAGTCATGAAAATCCAATAGATTTGCTAGATAGCAGTGTGGGAAGCGATGATGCTTTCAAAGATTCTATTCTTGGTATGTATTAAAGTATATATTAAATATTATTGATATATGTTAAAGAAAAAAAAAATATATATGTAGATATATAAATAATTTAATAAAATAATTATATATAAATTTTATAAATTATTTAATTAAATGATAGTTTATTTATACGTTTCTCTATGTATTTATATTTGAATTTTAATATTTTCCAGAATATTTGAATATCAGACCTATCATTATATTCATTTCGCAGGGATGGACGCTACATCGGACGTGATATCTCGGTATGTGAAAGTGGTTGAAAGCGATGGATCTGATTCCTGTCCAGTATGTCTGGGCACTCCGGAACCGTTAACGGTCGAACTAACACGATGCAGACACAGATTACATTTGGCATGTCTAAATGCGATGCTTGGTTGCCAACAACCACCCATGTACGTACAATGTCCGGTTTGCCGTATGATTTACGGCGAGAAGAGAGGCAATCAACCACCGGGAACGATGAATTGGACGCGAATACCGCGGGCGCTACCAGGTTTTCCGAACACTAATACCATACAAATCACTTATGAGTAAGTATCAGAGAGAGAGAGAGAGTCAGTAGTGAAAATGTAATTAAATTAAGTTTCCAACTTTAGAACAAATTTAGTAACAGATTATAAATATTCTTATAATTATTACACAGACATAATTAAAATAATTTGCCCTTGGATTAATTTGGAGAATAAAAAAAAAAGAATTAAATTAGAATTCAAACTAACTGAAAATTAATTTTTATTAATCAATCAATCTTTTCAGCATTCCATCTGGGATTCAGAGTAACGAACACCCAAATCCTGGCCAGGCGTACTATGCCGTGGGCTTTCCCCGAGTGTGCTATTTGCCGGACAACAATCTTGGCCGTCGAGTATTAAGGTTGTTGCAAATCGCATTCGAGCGCAGGTTGATCTTCACAATCGGCCGATCGGTCACCACTGGTCGCGAAGATGTCGTTACATGGAACGAGATCCATCACAAAACCGAGTTAGGCCCGTCTACATCCGGCCATGGTTATCCTGATCAGAGTTACCTTGAAAGGACGCTTGCAGAACTGGCAGCGCAAGGTGTGACTGATGGACAATCATCGCCGATATATCAACAGCTACATTAATTGGATATATATTGGATAAATTAGGATATAAATTGGATAATTAGATGGCATTCATGTGTATGTGAGAATAAGTTAATCTATACAGGTAATAACTTCAAGAAGAGAAATTTTAAATTTTAAATTAATTGTAAAATATATATAAAATTGAGTAAATTGAACTTAATACATTATGAATATAGATTTTGAAATTTATTAATAAATTAAATTCAATTTAACTTTTATCAATTTTATAGAGCTAAAAAAAAATTGTTTGAAATAGGTTTAGATCCTTAGAACCTTTTTTTTTTACTATTAACTTATTTGTTTAATTCTATAGATTGACTTATTTTTGCATATTATAGGAAAGAATGTGCGCAATAAAGATTAAGATTCTATTTAACATAAACTTATGTCCTAGAAGCAAAAAGCAGCACGCTGAATTAGAAATGTATATTTTAAAATGTTATACTTGATGTTTATTCCGTGCTAAGCAAGGAACTGATAGGTATATTCTAAAAAGCAAAATCTTAAATTTTTATATGTATCTTTTCTATATATCAGAGAAAAATATTTTATTGCGATTAAAGTGGGAGAAAGCGCGTCGAATAAAGATATTAAATTTATTTTATAGATAGTTTTATATATACTTTTATAGAGAAATATATGTATATTTAATGTATCTTCCATGAAACTTGCCAAGAAATATTAATTAAATATTTTATCATTTTTTGAGTATAATAATTCGAAAAATACAATTATTATACAATTGCAAAACGACGTTTTTATTTATCTTTTTTGGGTTGTTATTATTCTAAATTCTATGTTTAAAATTAAATACTAATTATAAGTTATGTGTTAATTGTATTCCGAATTATATATTTATAATTTTTTCATAAGATAAAAAAGTGGGTTTATTTGTTTTATTCATTAGAATTTTAATACCATTACAATATATCCTATTAATAATTCTCTATTAGAATTTCAATAGTATAACTCATTAAAATAATATGTAAACTATATATTAATATATAACTAAATATTATAATTATATATATTAGAAAATAATGAAAAGATCTCTATTTTAGTGAGAGAAGTCTTACTATTTCAAGTAACAAATAAAAAAATTATTGCATAGTTTTTAAAATTACGTCTTTTTCAGATGACAAATTTATTGAGCGAACGTTGCATTAGATGGCGCGTCTTTCAACACAATTAAAATGGCCGAATTGATTTTTTCGCGTCTCCTGTACACGCTTATGTCTCGTGAAACAAGTTATTTTTTCATATGAAATTGTAATGTAATAACAAGAGCAACAAGCACGAAGAAAAGATCGGTGTTAGATTCTCTATATTGAACAACTATTCATCATAATTTGCTTCGAATTTTAGTGATACGCGCGTTCCACAGTCTGACAGTCTTCCGTGATTTTTTTCGATGTTTTTCCCCGTTTTTACGAATTTGACAGTGTCACGAGTCAAATGAGTACCGAAGGCCAGCATAATTGTGTTCTGTGCGACGCCAAGTTGGGATCCAAGGAGGCATTACAGGAACATTTTAGGTACACTCAATTATCATAACCAAGTCGATTCATTATATTGGTTTACGAATTGTTTAATTATAATTTTACGACGTTATCATATCATAAGCATATAATTTTAAAGATCTTTTTCGGGGAATAAAATATGTTAGCTAACAATAAAAAAATTCAAGGGAATGATTTAATGCTACGAGTCAAAACATTGGATGTAACCACACATACATATACACACATCCACACACGCGCGCGCGTACATACACATACACATACACACACATACACACATATATATATATATATATATATATCATGCACTCTGTATCAGTATAAGATAAAGTTCAAAATTCATATTAAAAAAAAAAAAAAGGAAATGTATATCGACTAGATTGATAGTGTTGATTGAAAATTAATTAAAAATCAGTAAAATTATATAAGATTAAAATAATTTATTATAGAAAGAAATTTAAATTTGATATGTTCATAAGTATAAGCATATATACACACATGTATATACTTTATTATTATTTTTATTATAATTTAATTTAAATTAGATTAGTTATTTTATATTTAACAAAATTTTATATTTTAAATAATGTATATACATATACATAAAAAAAATAAAAGAGAAATAGATGTCCCATGATTATAAATGCTTAAAATAAACAAATTTTATATTGTTTATTGTATTATGTGTAGAAAACATGCGAATAAAGAGATAGACACACGAGGGAGACTTATGAAGAACTGCAAAAATGCTGACACTCAATGCGATATATGTGACAAATCATTTGATACAATAACTGCAACGATAAGACACAGATTTAAGATGCATCCTAATTCACCAACCAAATTTTATTGCTCTTATTGTGGAAAACAATTTCCTTTACGGGTAAATAATTCAATATCTCTTTGTTTCTTTTTATAATTTTTACAATAATTTTACAAAAATTTCATTATTTAGACTCATAGGGATAACCATCAAATCTCACACGACTCATCAGAAAGTAAGAAAATAGAGCAACATAGGAAATGCATGGATTGTGATATGTTATTTTACAATGAAAGAGCTCTGGATTATCATTATCGTTCCATCCACAAAAGGTAATGCTTTTTTGGTTGATCCATTTTGAAAAATATAATTATTATACAATTAAATGCTAAAATACTAAATTATTAATTGATTGTTTATTTCATTTTTCAGAATGGTATATTTGTTTCAACCTATAGCCACTCCTCCGCCTAGCAATAAAATCAAATTAAACTCTATGAATGATGCACTAAGTGTATACTATTGTCATTTGTGCGGTGCTGAATATGTTATAAAGTTTAACTTGCAACAGCATCTGGAGAAGGCACACACTAGAGTAAGCAGAATAAGTTACAAAAATATAAAATTATCATTTATTTTTACATATACAAAAGTAAATTAGAATAGTAAATTAGAGCCAATAGAGTTAAAAGAAGGAAACAATTATTTTGTGGAGCATTCTATATAGAGATCCTCTATACGATAATGCATATTGTGTCTTGCAGAAGGAAAGAGAAAATATGCCGGAAGACTTAATCAAGTGTACAGTGTGCTCGGCATTATTTTATAACAAAAAGGCCTACAATGTTCACAACTCTTACCATCAACCGAATGATCTATATGTAACTTCGGAACAGCAGAGAGTGCAGACAGTAACCAAAGTCGATCAAGACTTTGACATTAGAAGAGTGGAAGCTGTAGCTGATAAATATATACCGCGACCTAAAAGACCGCTCAAGCACCAAACAAAGGTAAACCTTAATCTCATTATTACTTTTTAACTTACAGTCAACAAAATTTAATGTAATATAAATTTAATATAATATTAAATGTAATATATTGAATATTGTAAGAGAAATATTTCAAGTAATTGAATATATATTTTATGTATAGTGGGATGTATATAGGTATAATTAAATTAAAAATAACAAAATTTAATATATGATATAATAATTTAATGTAATGTAAATTTAGCTAAATAAGATGCGGAAGACAGAAACAGAGGAAACAAAAAGCGAGAGCTCTTCGGATGATCCTGTGGGCACTAACGAGTCCAGCGATTCTGAGAGCGATATTCCACTGGAACAAAGAGTTGCCAGCTAACAGAGATTTTTTTTCTAATCATAAAGGGTTTCTATTTTGTTTTGAGGAAACATTGTTATAAGAGAAGTTTATACGAAAACTATTGCACTCAATAGTTATCAAGCTGATTTATGTGAGAGTTTTCTTTTGATAATTGTTATGCATGTTAAAGATTTAGATATGTGATAGTAGAAAGGCAAATGTTTGTATTCACATTTTTCAGACCGCGTTGAAGAAGTAAGATAGTTATAATTGATCATGATTAATTATGATAATTTACTAATTATATATAACCTTTGCGCAACAGCTTTATATATCATATATCTTTTTATACATTAATCCTGTCATATATCTTGAATATGATTCAATTCTTTTTTTTATATCGAGTTTATAATATCGAGTTTTATTGTAAATATAAACATTTTACATTTTATTTGTTTTTATCTGCCTAGAGACATCATTATAAGTGATTTATATCAAATACTTTTGTGAAAAAAAAATATATATATACATATATATAAATTGAAGTTATAGCATAATTCGATTCCCGATTAAATAGTTAAATAATTTTCAGAAATCGCGCTTTCTAATTTAGCCTTGAAAACCTATTGTTAAAGAATTCCCTAGATCCTCTAGAATTTTGTGACGCGCCACGTTGGCGACTTCCGCTGCGACGTACGGAAAAGATGCGGCGGCCATTTTGCGTTTATCGGTTTTCGCGTGTGCGTGTGTACAGTGTGTAACTACCGAAATCCGTGCTGCATATACTTGTTAGTCGAAGCGATACGTTGGGATTGTTAGGGCGTCTCGCTGATTGTAATAAGCCGCTCTGATAATTCGGCAAGAAGATGGGACGCAAGAAGAAGAAGCAATCGAGACCCTGGTGTTGGTATCCTTTTCGTTCCCTCGGGAAAGACAGCGTCAACGACGGCTCGCAACAATCTCTTTTACGTAACCGTATTTTTAGATCAACGACGTTAGCTATGCGATTGTACGAGCAGGAATCGATCGGTTAACGGTGATTTATAAAGCAGGTGATACGATTCACCCGTGAGAGTTTCGAAAAATTGATTCAGCGAGGTGTCCATGGAAGGCGGGGAAATCGATACGCGATTTCCTCGCGCCAACGCGACGAGCGTGCATGTGTATGTGTTGTGTATATGTCGTGTATGTGTATATGAGCAGTGCAGCTGTTTCCCACCGTCATTACACATATATATGTATATACTCATGTGGCGCGTTATATGATGATGTAACGAAAGTTGCCGTCGAAAGGCTTCCATAGATGAAAGCGGATGAATCAATAGGGATTGAAAGATTTGAAATATGTTCTGCAAAATTATTAATAATTTTCAATCTTTATACATTTGATCTTTAAAAGCTTATTTTTAACTATCTAGTCTATTTATTTGGACATTTTTAATGGATACTTATAATGGTTTATAACAATAGAATGAATTAAACAGTATATATTTTTTCTTTATTATTCTTTAAACAAGAGAATTTTTTAAAATAGATTGATTTTAAAGATTAAAAATGATTTTTCAAAAAAATCCTATTTTGAAATACAAATGTTAAGTTTGTAATTTATTCTTTGTAATTTATTCTTTTCAAATGGTATCTTTCTAATTTATTCTTTTAATGTTTTATCATATTTCTATCTTTCTACAATAAATTACCAAATATTCTTTCATATTTATTATTTCTAATAAATTTACACTCTTATACATTTGACAGATTTGACAGGTTTAACTTAATATACATAGTTATTATATAAAAATTTTCTATGATTTCCTTAATCCATTTATCAAAAGGTATTGCAATCGGGAATTTGAAGATGAAAAAATTCTCATTCAACATCAGAAGGCAAAGCACTTTAAATGTCATATCTGTCATAAGAAACTATATACGGGACCAGGGCTTAGTATACATTGTATGCAGGTAAATATAATTATATGTTACATTATTGCACTATTCTTTGTAAAAAATTTGTAACATCTTCTATACTATTTTTCTCTCCAATGTTTAATTAATAATTACTTATCTGTTTCATTTCGAATGCAAAAAAATAAATAATGACAAAAAACAATCTTATGTTCCATTCATTTAATATTATTTAAGATTATTTTATTTTAAGATACGATATTCTCTTTGCAGGTACATAAAGAGGCAATAGACAAGGTACCTAATTCATTGCCAAATCGTAGCAATATCGAAATAGAGATTTATGGAATGGAAGGCATACCGCCAAATGATGCAAAGGAACACGAAAGACAGCGAAACGGCGGCAGGCCAGGTACACCATCATCCGGCGAGGACGAACCTGTACAGAAGAAGGCAAAACCGGAAGGTCTGCTAGGTTCCGCACCGGGTGCAATGCCTGGTATGGCCACCGGATTACCCGGAATGCCACCGCAACCTGGTATGCCACCATTGCCTGGTATGGCGCCGCATCACGGCATGGCACCGCATCATGGCATGCCACCGCATCCCGGCATGCCTCCTATGCATCCCATGCATCCTATGTCGATGGGCCATGTGGGACCTCCGTTCATGGGTCCAGGGTACGTATATTTCTCGATTAGGAGCAATTTTGTACATCTTATTAAGTATATCTTATTAAATATATTTTATTGTGAAATAAAATAATAATAAATTTAATATAATATTAATTTTTTATTTATTAATTTTTTTATCTTTTAATATATATCTAATTTAATTTATATCGCATAGTCAGATATTTAATTATATCCGGTTTTTAATTTTTATAATCTTTAATATGAATGTTTTTTTTATTAAATTATTAAACTTTTTTTATTTAATTTATTTTTCTTTTTCTAGCATGATGCCTGGTATGTCAGGTATGCCTTCTGGTATGCAACCGCCGGTTTCGGGTGCATCGATGCCGCCGGCGCGACCGTTATTCCCTAGCGCTGCGGCCGTTTCAACGGCGGCATCGACAGCTGTGTCGGTCACTGGTTCCGGACCTTTAGGCACGGACTTTAAACCGATCACATCTGTGGCCAGCGGTGGTTCCATAGGGCCGGTAAAGCCGACATTCCCCGCTTATAGCAGTGCCGGCGAAGCCGTTTCTGCAGCCGCAAATAATCTCGCCGGTGGCGATCAAAAAGTGAATCTTATCGCAACTACCGGAGCCGCCAGTAAAATCATTCATCCTCCGGAAGATCTCAGTCTAGTAAGTTTTTATTTTTATTTCTTGTGTATTTCTAATTAATAATAGATTCTGTTTTTCTAATTATAATCTATGTATTGGTTCTAAATATTTATGTTAGATTCTTCTTTTCTTTATCCGATAAAAATTTTTTAAGATAATGCAAAACAAAGATTTTAAATGAATGATATGTTATGAAGGAAGAGATAAGGGCAAGGTTGCCTAAGTATCAACGTCGACAGACTGATGAGTCTGGACGGTCGGCGCAATCGGAGGCAGCGGCGGCAGCAGTTGCGGCAGCGGCTGCGGCAGCTGCAGCGGCAAATCAACAGCAACAGGCCGCGTTGCAACAAGCAGCAGCGCAGCAGCAGCAGGCAGTGCAACAGCAACAACAACAAGTGCAACAACAGCAGCAGCAAGCGGCTGCGAACGTGGCGGCAGCTGCATTTCAGGCGGATCAGCAACAGCGGCAACAACAGGCAGCAGCGCTAAATGCATTACAACAACAACAACAAAGGTACCCGCGACCGCCGCAAGCGGTCATGGTACCGGCCTCGGCAGCGGCAATGCCGGTCAGTTCAGTGGCGCTAATGGCGCCTCTAATGCGACCCACCATGACCTTAGCGCCTGCTCTTATTCATGGAGGTAACATGATGCGACCGCCCCCCATGGGCCTGCCACCAGGTAAGTCTCTGCAGATTTGAGCTCTGCCAAAAACTTTAATCCCTTTCCTTCCCTTCTTTCCTTTTTGCATTCAAATAAAGCCGCCGTACTATCTTTCATATTCCCTCTTATCGTTGGAATTTCAATATTTTCCCCCTAGTACTTTTATTGATTTTTTATTTTTTTTTTTCTAATCGCTCTTTCCCCCTTCACCTTTAGCGGTCGTGCAGACAGTAATGGTTAATCGGTGTACGTGGATAAATTTTGAGATAAAGCATTTTAAATAATCTTGTATTGTTTTCTGATATGAAAACAATCTAGGAATGTTCCTCTCGAACTTTTCTTTCTTCGAGGACAGATACACTAGTAATATAATAATATCGATTTATTAAATTGAAGAAAAAATAGCATTTCCGATGGAATATTTATTTTTGACGGCGACTCTATATAAATCAAATAATTATAAATATTTTTATAATGTGTCTCGCGCGACACATGGAGTCAAGTAGCTATTTTTAGAACAATGATTAAAGTCTTTTCTACTTGAATTATTTTAATTTTATGGATTACGATTCTATCGGGAATGCGATGTACTATATCCTTATATTTCGTTTTTGTAAATACAATCCTCACATTTATTATCCTTATCCGATTCTACTCGGTCGACAACCGAGGAAAAAAAATGTTCTATTTATATGGAAAGCAAAAAAAAAAAGGAAAAAAAGACTTGAATGCTAATTAAAGATTAATTTCATTTTAGTTCAATTCAGCTCTACATTACAGTGCAATATTTGCTCTAATTATTCATGATATAGCAGCCATTTCTATTTTTTAAATATAAAATAATTATATGCTTAGAGAGAGATAAAGACAGCGAATGCTATGGGACAGATAAATAAGAAACAGACTGGACATTTGGTGGGGGGAAAGAAATTAAAAAAGTTGACAACGTGCACGAAATTGCGAATATTACTACTGACTCGAGACAGTAAAGAGAAAGAGAGGCGACAAGAATGTCACATGACTATTCAGATAAAGGTATAAAGATCACGCTCAAGATTCTCGACCGAATGATACGCCACAGAATCTCGACGACGCAACGTCTTGTAGTCCTTGTGCGTTTATACGTTTTAACGGTGCGTTTGCAGGGCGCCCGGTCACTCCTCGGTGAGTGTCGAATGAACCCCAGTCTGGTTACTAAAACCGTGTTTTACAATACAAGCGCTACAAGGTTGGTCCTTAGCAATTAGCATGCGGTGACATGGCCTATATATCTATATACATATATATATCTATATATCTTGTTATATTTATTATTATTATTCTTACATTGTTGATTAATCTTGTCATCATTGTCATTAATACACCTACATATGTATATATACGTGTATACGTATAATATATGTACAGTGGCACGAAAGCGTTCTTCGAACGGCGATTTAGATCGTAGGAATCTGTTCGCGAATAGCTTTCGCAAACTATCGTATATATATTTCTGTATATCCGTAATATTATCACTGGACGAGAGTGGGTCGAGCGGCCAACGACACTTTCTTCTGGATTCCAACTTTTTTTTATCTAATTTGCCAAAATTTTGTTTTGGACACGCATCTTAATCTGAAAATGCGTCCTCTCTAGAGATTAAAGTAACGAAAAAGATTTTTGAAAAAAATATATAGAATTTCTTTATCGATCATTAAAATACATGAGCGGTCGTTCTCTCTCTCTCTCTCTCTTTTCATTGGGATGTATCTACCCTCGCATATTATGCGTTTTTAAATTAATATTATTTTAACAATATCGTTTCGCAACGATATCTCTTCTCGTGTCTATAATTTAGCAATTTCATATAAACATATATAAACATATATTTTTTTTTTATCTTTAGACAGTATAAATCTATTATCTATTATCTTTTATCTATTATCTATAGACTGTATAAATCCTAATACAGTTCATTGACGAGAGAACAAGAGAAAGAGATATTTCCGGCCGCTCGACCGTTACATTATTTTTTCATCATGTTTGATTTCTTTGTTTCTTTTACTTTTTCATCAGCTTCTTTATTCACACTATCTCGATTTAACCATGTTACTTCTTCTTACGACTCACATACGCCATTATTTACCTCGCCAGCAGCCGTGTTACCATCCTGTCTCTCTTTTCAGTATATTACTTATATATTATATATATAGCTTGGAATCCTGGTGTTGTGATATAGTAGTGAAGAAACTGCTTCTTTGGGCACGGTACTGACAGTCGTTCGAAGTTGTCGTTCCAAAGAAAAAAAAAAATAGAGGAAAGAAAGAAATGATATAATTATGTAACGATAATTATATATATATATATTTTTTTTTCTCTCGCGATCTGTCCCTTCCTTTTTCGCATTCGATTGGTGATCATTTCTGATAAAGTAATCATTGTAAACATCGCACTCTAAACTTGCTATAATTTCGGTGAGTTTATTTTTCTATACTATACAGAATGTTGCGGATCTATAAGTCACTTTTTCATTTTTTGATTAATTCAGAGTCATTTTTTCATAACGCAAAAAAATCAATAATAAAATTTAAGTTATAAATAAGCAAGTCACTTCTTTTCTCGAAAAGAGAGATTGTTCGAAAATTAATTGTAGAATTTTTTTTTAGTCTAAGATAAGAATCATTCGTAAAACAATTATTCGAAAAAAATTATTTGTAAAGTAAAAGATGTAGATGATATATAAATAATATTATTTTTACTTTGTATAATAAAATTGATTTTCAAATTGCTCAAAGAGCAAACGAATGGAGGATGGATCGTCAGATCTTGGAGTACCGAAGCAAAGTACAACAAATAAATAAGGAGCGAAGAGGGAAGGGATCGAATTATATTCTCACCGTGCTCTTTGGTGCATTTTATTTTCTTTTATTTTTGTTTTCATGGAAAACGCGAGAAACTAGCAACGAGAACGAACGTAACGTATCTCCCTCACACCATAGCCTAGCTTTTGTGTTACACAATCAAAAGATTTTAGATAAATTGAGCCAAACAAAACAGTAAGTAAACGACTTCACGTTACCTAGTATATCTATTAATAACTCTTGCGCTCAACCGAGGGTCCGCTCGATTAACACGATATTTTTCTCTTTATTATGTTACGCGGCACGAATAAGTATTGCGTAAATATGAAAGAGAGAGCGAGAAAAAGATATTCACTTCTTGAAAGACACTTCTTGTGTTGAACAATTTGATTTTATTGATTTATTTAACACGTCGCAGTGCTTAAAAAAATTTCAATTATTTTATACTGCTCGATTGTTATTACAACACTATAGAATTTAAGGATCTCTGATATTTGATCTTGGACATTTGAATATTGGATTTTTTGACATTTGAATGTGAACGTTTTTGGAGCATCGCGTCTTGGAAGATTGGCTGACAGCTGAATGGTCTCTGCGCGCTTTCATACGTAAATAATATTATATAATATCGACGAAATATCGATTGCGTGTACCCAAGCGAGACTCGTTCTTTGTATGGTGTGAGGTTTTCTTTGTGTGGTACCACTTTCTTGTCAGTTTTGTTTGTGACTTGTATTGCGTATGCGGCGCACTGCATGCTGAGCTGAGTTCTTCGTACATATATATATATATACATATACCTATCGTATACATATATCTAGTTTGGAGATTCGCATTTAATCAGAGATTGCTGGGTAGTACGTAGCACGTGGACTGCCGTGAGCAGATTTCGGGTACGTGCCATGACGTATTTAAAGTGTATTGTACTCGAGAAACAAAGAATAAAGAAAGATTTTCGTCATTTCGATTTTCATAAAGAAGCGCACTTTGTTTAGAAATCGAAAATTCTCCCTTGACCGATTAATATTTATCTCGGTGAGATAGATTGCTGAAAAGTGCTCTTCGATCGAGTAGTCGATTAAAGGAAATTTAATTGAATAATATCTCGCAAACACTTTATCTGATATGAATTTCTTTCGGTGCAATGTAATCATTCAGCTGTCAGATAACTTCCTCTTGCGGAACATCTGAATCATGGCATACTTTAAATCTGAATATTGTACCATCGAATTACGAAATATAAATTAAAAAGGGGAAGGGGGTTATAAGTAATATTAAATGAGGAGGGAGTTAAAAGTAATATTAAATAATATTAAAAAAATTTTAATTTAAAATTTTTTGATGAAATATTGTGAATGCAATAAATTTTTATTTGAAAGAGGAATGTCTTGTCGCGAATTACATATTTATAAATTCTTAAATATAAAACTTTTATCTTGCAGAAGATTTATTTTAATATTTGCAAGTTATTTATTAAATATCAAATAATTAATTATCTATTATCAATAATTATCTATTATTTTTTATCAAATTTTTATTTTGTCTTATATATATATTGCATTAATATTTTTTATATACATATTACTACGTCGCTGAGAATTTATTTTGGATGAAGAATTTAGCCCAACAATGATAATCGAAAAAGATTAAGAATCTTGAGAAACGAAAGATCTAGTTTTAATATTAAATTTTCACATAAGAAAAAGCTTTAATCTTTAATTTTTCTTTTTATTGCATAAATTGTGTAGATCAGAATTATTTTCTTTAAACCATTAGAAATCTTTTAAAATTAAATTCAAGACGCCACGGCAATTCCGCGATTTATTTTACGCTCAAGAACACGTGGTCCTCCAAAAACGAGCATAATATGATGCAATAATAAAAATTATAAGAAAAAAACACGAAAGAATAAAATTGTGCATAATACAATACAATACATGCAGGATTTATTTTTTATCTTATAACGAGAATAATTGCAACGTAAGTATATCGGGGACCCCGAACACTATTCAAAAAGAGCGAGAGAGAGAGAGAGAGAGAGAGAGATCCTATTATGGGGAATATCGTGAATATGACGCTGTCTCACGCGGCGTCAAGATCGGATAATAAAAAATAAAAAAAAATAAAAAAAAAAAAAAGACACGTGTCTAGCGCACATGGGTGCGACATACTTTTTCTTTTTTCCCCCGCAATCGATCGCGGAACGAACTGATCTGATGCTGCGTTACTTTGCAGGCATGATAGGAGCCATACCACCGGGCGCTGCGATGCATCCGGCTTTCGCCGCCGCGCCGATGGGCTTTCCTGGGCCGATGTTGGCGCCGATGATGCATCCGCGCTTCAGATGATCACCCCCTATGGACGGGCCCAACCCCCCGCCGCTGCACTTCGTGCTGTGGGCCCGCCCCTAATTTTCGTAGGGTTTGGACCCGATTGAGGAAGAAATAGACAAAATCACACATACACGAATTAGAGAGAGGGAGAGAGAGAGGAGAGAGAGAGAGAGAGAAAGAAATAATGAGAGAGAAAAAGAGAGAGAAAATGGGAGATTTACGCGGTAAAAATCGCATTCTGCACTCTCTCACGGTTTTTTATTTTATTTTATTTTATTGTTGAATGAAACAAAATGATACACGGAGGGAGAAAGAAAGAAGGAAATAATGAGAGAGAGAGAGAGAGAGAGAGAGAGAGAGAGAGAGAGAGAGACGGAGAGAAACACACGCATGTCATCACGTCATCGGTGCCTGAGAGGATTTTTTCGAAGAAATCGAGTGTGCGCTGGAAACGGTCGGCTTTTTCATCGCCTTCTTCTTTTTATGCTGCTACAAAAAAGGAAAAAAAAAAAAATATACAAACACGAAATTCACTTAATCGTTTGCATCGACTGCGAATATGTGCGCGCCACGCTACGTTGGTCGTGAGTGCCAGGTGAGCCAACCAACCATGAGCAAATTACATCGCCTTTTCTACGGAATGAAGCTAAAATAATATTCGTCGCTCTGTAATAATACATTGTCATTTGCTCTGCGTGAAAACGCCAGTGCGAATCGACTATCTTATCTCCTTTACTTATCCCACGCAAGTTTCTTTTTTTTTTTTTTTTTTTTTTTTTTCGTCGAACAACCATTATATCGCGTTGCTGATATCCATCGAAATTGCGTTTCTCGTTCTTGTCGCGACGATAACGTCGTTTGCGGCGCGCAATAATCTTCCCTTTCCTTCCCGCTCCTTTTTCAAAAAGAATCGATCAGTCCATTAATTCGATTCGGTGCGAGATTTGGCTGAGTCATTTAATTTGTAAGGCCAGTTTAAATAAAACTTGTTTAAAATGGATCTTACGAATTTATCGCCTCTTGCAACGAATTCTTTAATTGTGACAAGGTAATTATGACACTGTAGAAAAATTTCAATGATAAAAGTAAGCTCTCAGTGCAGTTGAGTCTCTAATAATATTGATTTTTTTTTTTTTTTTTTTATTGTGCTTATATAAATAAAATTGTAAAATATATAATATTTTGTTTTTTTATATTTATTTTATATTTAACAACAACCAAATTAAGATTTAACATATCGACATATTTTTGATTATATATTTAATATAATTTAAAAAAATAAAGAAAAATAATCATAGAAATAAAGATTATTTTGATTCAAATTTCACACGAAACATATTTTTGGAAAAAAACATTATTAACATATGATAAATAACATTGATATTACTAACGAGCAAGATCTTAAAAAAATTTTTAATCAGAAATACACGAGAGCGAATTCTATTATTGAAAAATTTGATTCAGAAGTCACATTTGCCTCATAAAATTAATGACTGACCCTGTGCTTTTTTCGGGAAGTGATTATACTTTCGACAATGACAAAGTGTCCCGCTTAGACAGAGACAGAGATTCCTCCTCTTTCCCTCTTTTCTCGTGCTGTAGACCGTTTCCATCACGCGCTATTCTCCTCAACCTTTATGCATCTGTAATGTCCTTTTGGAGAGAAAAGCGCTTCACGCTGCAGCTGAATGATAACTTATTTGACCGAATAGAGTTTTAGAGACGAAAAATCATTCTTGAGATTATTCCGTTTCGTAATATAAGATATTTTTGTTTCATTACTTGAAATAAAAACATGGAGCGATCGAAGATGCATAAGTCAACAAAACAAAAAACAGTTTGATGCTTAGTTAAACTTTTGGAGAGATTAAGATTTGTTTTTTTGGTAGATTTTTTTTTAATTTCTTTAAAAAAAATAATCGAGAAAAATCTTTGATTATATGCAGATAAATGGCGAACAAGTTTTATTTAATTGAATAAATTATCTCTCATTTTCTTTTATTTTAGATCAATTTTACGATTCGAAAGATCAAATTTGTTTACATTTAAAATACACTAGCCGTAGTGTGAAGATTCGCTCGTCTCAATACGTCACAAATTTTATTTTAACACCGAGTCGAGTCGATGTATAGTTTAGCGACGCGTAATAAAATTATGCGAAGTCGTTATAAAAAAAATTTGTTTTTTACGAATTTACAAAATTAGTATTTCAAAAAGAAATTTTCAAGTTATTAATTATATATTTAAAAAAAAATTTATTTCAATTTGAGAAATAAAGAGAAATTTAATTATCTTTTATTCTAATTTCGATTTATTTTGATATGATAAATTTAAATTTAAAAATGTGTAATGAAAAACAGATTAAATTAATTTTTATACATATAAAGGAGAATTAAATTATATGTAATTGATAAATTTTTAAGTGAATAAATTGCGAAATTAATCGACTCGACTCGAAAAAGGCCCCTTTTTTCTTTGCCAAAAGAATAATAATGTTGGCGTTTGAGTGAGTGGTAAGTACGAATGGTGTTCACGGAACTGTATGCCAACTCTCTACACTCTTGACTTGTGCCATTTTCTTCATTCTTTCCTTACTACATCTCGCCGATCCTCGCATCACTTGTAAAGCGTTCGATCTCAGATTTTCTATTTCGCGTAATCATTTCTATCATTCTTTGAATTTTTTTTTGTTATTATGTCATTCCGTTTATAAATATTTGAGCAATTTGTGGATTGTTAATAGCATAACGTCTTGATACTATGCACTGTTGCAATTTACGATCGGATACGCTCGGTTTCTTTTTGTCTTTTGTACAAGACGTTTTTAACGGACTTTTTTATCTTCAACTTTTGGCACTTCCCGAATTTCTTTTACCTATCTCTCGTCCACTTAACATCTCTACCTTCTATCTAATATACTATGCTCTTATAAATCTCTATTCAGGGTGTCTATTGATAATGTTAATCAGACTATCTAATTTACTATGTCTACTATAGTTTTTGTCATTAAGTCCACCTATAAGACACGCTTCTTAGAAGCTAAGATCGTTCTGACTTTAATGTAGTCAGCTGAAAGAGTAATTGTGTGTCATTTTAACGGGGCAGCTAAAGTCAATTGTATCGTTTATCTATCGATTTGAACTATGTCATTTAATTTTAATCCTAGCTCTTAGATCATTATTTGTCTCTTTTAGAAATTAGTATGAAATGAATCGATCGAACTGAGATATAAATTGATTGACATCAGCGAAATCGATTACGTGTTTATCGATCAGTTTCATCGATATCGATGAATTTTTCACTTTTAATTTTCAAATGGTTGTTTATCTCTTTCCTAACTCTAGAAAAAAAGAAAGAGATCAATTATCGAATTAATCGATATTAGCAAAATTTGACACTGTTTTCAACGAGATTGGTTGACTTCCGTTCTAGTTCGATCGATTATACTGTGAAAAAAAAAAAGAGGACGAGAAATCGATCGAATTAGGATTAAAGTTAACGACAGAGATATTGCCCGTGTATATATATATATATTTATATATATATATATATATATGATATGTTGTTTACATCGTTATTGTTCGAGGTGTGTGTGTGTGTGTGTATGTGTGTGTGTGTGTGTGTGTGTGTGTGGTTAGCGCGGTGATGAAAGGATCGATTGCTTGCTTCCTGTATTGTTGTCTTCAGTAGGCACCCTGCTGCTGGTTTCCGTTCTTTCGACCACCACTCTCGCCCGCTACCATCTACATCCGGTATCACCACCGACATCTTCTCGACAAACAAAAACACGAAAGAAAAAGAAAAGAAAAGAAAAAAAAAAACAAAGAAATGAAACGAAATGAAAACAGCATTGAAAGAGCGCGCCGTACAACACGTGTACGTACCTACATTAAATGATCTACGCATCGTTATTATAATTCCTTTATTTTTCAGGGGTTGTCTTTCCGAATCTCCTCCGCGAACACTCCGTTATTACTTTACTCTCTTGCAATTACAGCGCTTCGTTCACGTCTCTTCCGAGGGCTCCAAGGATCGTTGACCGCTCAAGGAAACACAAGTAAAGTCATTAAAAATTATAAAATTATCCAAAAAGAACAATCTTTCTTTTTTCAAGTGCCTGATTAGATATAATATTCGGATTCGCGAAATATATGAGGCTTTTCAAAAAAAAAACATTGAAAAGTGATTAAAATACCGTGTTTAATCGATCTATTGAAAGAACAATCGAGCTGGAGCATCGATCGCGCGATTTTCTTTTAGAAAAACGGAAAAAAATATTAAAATAAAAAGAGAGAAAAAAACCAAGTTTTTATAATTAAAATTTGGAAATTTTGTATTTTCTTTCAAGACGATAATTATGACTAAACGAGGTCGATAATTGCGCAATCGAAACTCCGGAGTTTTTCTTTTTTTTTATATTCGTGACAAGAGAGAAGCATGTTTCACACGGAACCTCGCACTCGGCGATTCGGCAGGACAATCTGACGGCAGAATTTGGAGATGTAGAAGTTCTGTTATTTATTGAGTGTCATATTATCGACTTGTTCCGAATAAAGACGTTCTGTGGAAAGTTCGACAGTTTTGGGCATAGTCTGCTGTTCTGGGATATGTCATCGTAGCGATCTCGCAATCACACTTTTCACGACTGCTGATTTCGTGTTCTCGATAACGTCTCACGCTTATATTTTTGTAATTATATAATTCTCCATGTCTATACAATTATACATATTCTCGTATAGATATATACTCAATTGATATCGATTTAATTGAACATATTGCTGGATCGTATCCCAGAATTGCGGGCGACAGCCACATATTGTTTCAACCAATCACAGCAATCTCATCGCTGTTGGACCTAATCGGTCCCTTGCCTCAAGGCAGGCGATTGTTTGGACCTACCGTCCTAGAGTCGAGGAGTCGCAATCTCTCGATTTTCTCTTATCCTTAATCGAAACGATGAAAACGAACAAATTCTCGTTTGAGATTTCTAGTTTTCAGATTTGAAGTTTAAGCGATGACTGGAAAACGAAAATAAAAATAAACTAATAAAAATTGCATTACAAATAAAACTTTATTTCTTAATAGATTTTTATTATTTTTTTTTTGTTAAAAAATTAATATCAGAAAATGTTTTTTATATGACATCCCTCAAATTATTAATTATAATATTGATGCATTTTTTATTTTATATTGATTGTATTGTAGCTTTTTTCATATATTTTTATATTAAATATATTTTTTGTATTTTTTAAATAATTCTTTAAATGCATTATTCAATGAATATTTTGCATCTTCTTTCCAGTCAGTGACTAAAATCTATTTATGTTTTATAGATGAAAGAAAAAGCCTGGGAGTTTGGCGATTCTCGGCTCGGTGGACGCGTGGCTGGACCGAGAAACAATATTAATCATAATAATCGGTTAACGAATCGCGGGTAAACCGTATTAACCGATCGATCGTTCGGAACGTCGAAACGAGAGAAGATTGCCAGATGTGTAGAGCGATGCGATTAGCATGTATCTCTCTTCTGGATGAAATCTTTCAGAATGCTTTCTGATTGCTTGGCTTCTGTAGAGAGAGACACGCATCCCCAATTAACACCAATTTTCACATTAGTTTAATAAATAAATTTATAAAAATACCGAACGCATTCTTGTTCGAGAAAATTAAAATTATTCCGAGCGCCAGCGACTTGACACAATTATTAAATAATCTATATATATTTTAAAATTAATATCCTTAAAATATATTTATTACACAATATTTTTTTTATTATTATTGTCAAATTTTTTCTCGCATTATCTCCAAAGTCGAAAAGATAAACGACATTGGCTAACATCATGCGCGATTTCAATTGTATCCTTCAATAATCACGTGTTTTTAAAATTATCTGCCCTTCGCGCACTTTCCTTTTTTGCCCTTCAGTTGACGGCAAAATTTTCGACCGAATAACGCGCCTCTCGTTTTCGACAGTTCGATCGTATCGTAGAATGCTTAGCTGGCTCTATATATATATATTTATATATATGTGTATACCAAATCTCGTCCTGTATCTCTTGCGCTCGCACGCAAGGATCTTGCCTTTTCCGCCTCCGCCTCCCTGTCCTCTCATATCCCCCTTTACGCTAATGTCTTTACACACTTGGTGACAGCGGATGCACGATATTCGCTCTCGTGGGGATCGCTTTTGCTCGGCGAACCGGTAACACGGTGTCGCTCTTTGTCATCCTAATACTATATCATCCTGCGGTTCGGTCCATTCGGGAGTAAAGCGTGCTTCTTCGACGACAGTGCTTCGACGCTTTTCTCTCTCTCTCTCTCTCTCTCTCTCTCTCTCTCTCTCTTTTTCTCTCTCGATTATTTTAGCGTTACGGCAATTTGTGGCAATTATTTTGCAATAAAATTCAAATGAATCAAAATCTAATATCGATTTGTTCGACGTAGATTTTTCGTAGAATATTTTTTGTTACTATAAATGTTTATTATCTCATTATTTTTGTAATAATAATTAATAAGTATGTACTGTCTAAGTATAATTATTATTATATAATCTATTTTAATATTTATTAATTCAGCATAGTTTTATTTTTGGAAAATTTTAGTTCTTTTGCACGTAATTTTATCAATAATTTTAATGAATACTTTATATTTTCGTTACTTTATGATTTGAATAAGACATTTACGTGAGTTATGTATGTAATTTTTTCCTTAAGACAACAATACACGTAGTCGAAACGAGTAAAATCGTTTTATCACGATTACGATGTTTAATTAGACATGGCGTCCGCTTAATGATTATTCGCTTAATGAACACGATAAAACGTTAGCTATACATCGTTCTGATGTTCATTAAAAACAGCGCCTCGCAAGAAAGCGAGACCGATTTTTCGCGAACGCGATTCGTTTTTTCAAGAGAAGGAGGGTTGATCTCGCGAACGAAGGACGACTCGTCTTTATTGCCGCTTTATTTTCGAAGCAAGGACCGAACGCGGGTACACTAGACGTAGCTTCTATCCTTCTACAACCTTGTTGTTTTCAGCCGACTGCGTACGAGCAGAACGGACAATAATCGAGGAAGGAAAGAGGGATAAAAGAAAGTAGCAAAGTGACACGAATGTGTATATCCATTCAGATTGATTAAATAAAGTCGTTCGAAAACGAAAGTGTCGAAGCATCGGAGCGATTTTGCGATCGAAGTCATGCATTGCAATTGGGAAGATCGATAATCGATTGAAAGACAGGAGGGAAAAAAAAAAAAAGAAATTGACTGAAATAAAAATGATAGAAAAATTTAGTTTGTGACTTCGATTGTGATAACGCTTGTCTGTTTTATTTTAGCCGTATAATTCCTTGAAACAGAGGATAGCGATTTTGATGTTTCGCTGTATTTTATAGAGAATTGAATTAAATTTACAATTAAGAAAACTGAGTTGAATGCAATAAATGAAATTATATTTATAATTAACAGAGAATTTATAATTGAATTAAACCTAATGTGAAAATTGAATTAAATATGTGTGTATTTAAGATTAAATTGAATTTATAGTTGAATTTATAGTAAAGAAAATCGAATTAAATCGAATTATTTCAGATTTATAATTACAAGAATTAAATTGAATATCCAATGACAGATCTATCTCTCGTCACACGCATGAAAATATTCATTACGTGAAATCTGCGTAGTTCGTAGAATGCAACTGTTACCAAGCTTCGGGAAAAAGATCGTTCTCTGATAAAACTTGATACAACGTAGATTATTTTTACGAAACTGGTTCACTTTCTATGAAGCGTAGTTTCTCATCGCTCTCGCGTTCATTTTCTTTTTTTTTCTCGAGAGAAAATAATCTCTACGATTACGAAAATTTATGGGGTATTATAATTTCGCTCATTGCTCGAACTCTGATAGTAATTTTATCGAAGATATGTTGGGCATTTGTTATTCTACATACAAATTTAATTATAATCGTGAAGAAATTTAAAAAAAAATTGCACAAATATATATAAAAAAAATTATGTACAAAAAATTTAAACAATTGAAGATATACAATTTGACAAAACAGCCAAGTAATTTTGCAGTCCTCGATAGAGTCGATTATTTAATTTCCATTTTGTTGCCCATAATTTACATTGTTTAGAAATATCGAATCAGGACGAGAGGTTCGGGAAAATAAACTCTTTAATCGGAAATTCAAGTCGCGATCAAAAGAGGATGTTTAGTCACGAGGCGAACCGAGGGCACGCTTGCAAATGCCGATGGCATAATTCGAAAGTCAAATGTCGCGTTGCCTTTTCTGCGAGTACACAATAATAGCTGCACCGAGTATAAGCCCTCGTATCGATTCGTCGACACGCAATGAATTTTCTCTTGTTTTTCGAAACAGCCTTTGCGCGATTGCACGTCGTTAAACATATGTAATGCTCGGTGAGTCCGAAAGCTATGGTTAAATAGACGTCCGGTAATTTTAGAGCGCACGCCCGCCACGTAATATCGTCGCGAGGTCAACGTTCGCGATAGCACAATCGCGATTATACAGCACCATCGATCGTCTGAAATGAAATTTGTCCGTATTATAGAATGATACCCCGTATTTTTCATTCATATGCAATCGTTTGCTTGTGCCGTAAATTGCAACAAACGAATAAAAGCAATTGTATAAAAATTGCTTTCTGCAACTTCATCGTCGCGACATATATTATATCGGTGGAAATCGTATTTTCCGGCTTTCCCTCCAAAAACGAATGATATTTTAATGATTATTGGAATTTCTCTTTTAAATTAAATTTATTGCAAAATGTTTTTTTCCACGTTTCGTAAAAAAAAACTATTTGATGCATAACTCTTTCAATTTTAATTACCTTGAGCGGAATAGAATGTCATGTCATTTATTTTTGAGCGCGCGTAATATTTTCCTGTTATCAATTTTTTTTTATTTATATAATTGATTTTTTTGAGATTATCTTGAAGTGTATCTTAATTAATTTTTATTTATTATTTTTTTTTTTTTTGTAACGAGTGTAAAGCGACGCTTTTAGCTTCACGACAATGTCTTTCGCGAAGACAACCTAATTACGGTAATTATCCGAACAACGCGATGACATTGAGATCATTATATGACTGTGAAAAGAAAAAATTGCTTTTCACTTTTTATTAATATTTATCATCAAGCGTTGTGCGAAGCGAATCGGTTATGTGCATAAATAATGATTTCGTTATTACGATTAGCATTTATCGGCGATTTTACCGAGAAAAGGATGACTCATATTATGTTTAATTGTCCTGGAAATAACGGTTGCGCTTTGGCGGACATCGCTGATAAGAATTTCACGGTCTATTTAAAAAAAATTGTCAGATTTTTCAGATCGATTGCGTCGCGCATTTTATGACATGTTTGATGAATAAATAAAAACTTAGAAAATATTTTTTAATTGAGTCAAAAATATTGAAAATTAACAAATTAAACTAATAACAATAATAAGGAAATTATTTGGATATAAAGAGATTTAATATTTTGAAGATCATATTAATAAAATAAAATAAAAAATAAAATAAAATAAAAACAAAATATCGAACGAGCAACAAACAAAGCATTTGCGAAAGGAAGAGCAAGCAAGGTCTTGGAATTCACCAGGCAGATTCAGGTGAATAGGTGAACCGATCGATCACTGGTGAACGGCAGGACGAGCTAATCTACAGTATCGTATTGAACGATCACATATTGAATGATCACATTTTATCCCACAACAATCGTTTCTTCGGAGGAAGAAGCCAGTCTCAAGGTAAAATCTATTATTTTTCTTTATTCATAAAGACGAGATCATCCGTAATCCATATTATCCATCTCTCATAATATCGTTTATAAAATCTTTCATTCGTAAAACAACAAATGAAGAATAGTCAAGTCAAATATATTATTTTAAAAATAAATTCTTAATTATCTCTAAATAAAAAATTTTATATCAGAATTTCATATAGGAATTTCGGATTATTTTATTTAATATTCAGATTATCCTGACATTTACCGAGTTCGAATCATATACAGCATCGAATTATGATAGCGAATTAATAGAATAGATAAATAAACCCATTATGATTAACATTAAATTTAACGTGACGTTTTTTATTTTTTATTCTTCAAATTGATCTTTATTTTTATTTTATTGTCTATCTCTCTAGAGTGATAGAGAGATGCACAACGATTATACGGCACTGACAATCACGAAAGTGAAAGCTAGATGTAATGTACCTATCTACCTACCTACCGACCAATCGACCTCGAAAAAGCGTAAAATTCTCGTAGCGGCACAAGCAGAAAGAGATTGCGTGATATGAGAGGCTAGAAAAACGCCCGGTCGCGGGAGAGGCAATTCTCGTTCTCGCTTATACACTTGCGCCTCGTTTATCGATTCGCTCGCTCGCTTCTTCTCGATGCAAATAGCACGCTAATCTCACGACGACGTTTTCTTCATTGTACTCTTGGATAATCATCCGCGGACTCGCTCACCCGGATGAGAAGACGACGGCATTGTGATTCGCATCGGGAGACTTTCCTGAATCGCACATCTGTTCGCGTGTCTATCTGATTAATTCTATTTATGTGTTTGTATTATCCCAGCAATTTTTTTTTGATTATATAATAAGTAAAATGTGATGATAGTATAATTGAAAAATGAATGTGTAATGACGGCTAGTTTTGGTATTGAGATTTTAGAAATAAATAATTTTAATTTTAGTTAATTTTTTATAATAAAACAAAGTGTATAAAAAAGTACAATTATTAATGAATAATAATTATTTTAATTATGTTAATAATAATTACGGCATGCATATAATATATACAGAGTATACTAGGCCTATTTATTACAGTATTTTTTAAATCTTTATAATCTAATAAAAAATAATATGAGAGAAGCAAGAGGGATAGAGAGAGAGAGAGAGAGAGAAAAGGAGTATATTTATACCTTGTATATTAAATATATAAATTATTTATTGTCAAGTGTAATTCTTATGTAAATAGAATATTATTAATGTTATAGAAAAGCATTTTTTTAATTATATTTTTTGAATCTATGCGTTATTCGAAAATTTTTAATTTTAACCTTGGAAAGATCTTTAAAATATCTCAAAGGCAATTATTATTTATTTTGTTATATTTTAATAGATTTTTTAAAAACTAAGACGATACTAAATATAGATATCTCGAGGAGAGCGAAGATTATTATATTACATTTTTATATAGATATTGTTTATCATTTCTCCTTTATCCTTTCGATTGACTTTTCTGCGATGGTTTTTATCGTTGCCTTCGTCCGTCAATTATTAATAAATCAACAGAATTTTCATGTGCTGGAAAAAGTGTTGATAGTTGAGGCAATTATTTATATTATTATCTTTATAGATTCTATTAGATTTTCTCGACAGATATCTTTGCGATTGATTTCTCGTTCCTCATCTCCTGCGCGATTGTCGCGATGAATCAACGTGGCCGGCACGTTTGTCGACCGGATCTCTGCAACGGTACCGTACGGTGTACGTACCTAGGGGAAAAGCTACCGCGGCTACGGCCAGGTCGCTACGCCGACCAATTCCCAGTTTGTCGCGCTTAACCGGTGCGCGTGGTCCAACCTGTCGCGCCGCTCTCTTCCGAGACGAGATCTGCCGAGCTGTGGTGTGATTCAGAATCAAGCAGATTGAGTGTAAATAATCAATCTTTCAACGTCATTGATTATCCTTCTCTGTTTTCTTCGCGTGAATGTCTTTTGAATCTTCAATATAAAATTACGAAAGACCTAAAAGACTCGTAAAATGGCCATGAAATGCGCTCAAAACATCGTGAAAAAGACTGTACAAATTGTATAAAGATAATTTGAGATACCCATGAAAATACTCCTAAAAATTGTTTAAAAAACAATCAACTATAATTTATATTCTTTAAAAAAAATACATAATATGATTATATATAAATCGACTTTATGTCGAATTCAGAATTTAGAATTAGATTTAGAAAGAATATTTAGAAATATAATTCTCTCAGTTTTATTTACAAATCTTCTTTCATATTAATTGAAAAATTTACAAAAGTATATTCATTTCAAATCTGTTTTTTAAATTATTTTACTATATTATTTTTTTTCTATTATTTCGATTATTTATCTAAAAGTGATTAGATGAATTATTTGATCGTCACGTTTCGAATTCTCGTAAATTTTCTTCCGTTTGATTGAATTTTTTTATTTGCCATCAGCTCTATTTTCGTCAAGGACTGGAACAAACTTAATCGGTGTATTGCATTAATTGATAGTAACATGTTTCGGGTACAGAATATATGAATCTATAAAATCGCGCAAGACAAGCGCGATATGCCTGTTCCTCGGGGAAATTCTTGTGACCTGACAAAAAACGTCATCGTGAATATTTTGCCTTACAAGGAGATACTGTGACTCATGCTTTCTATTGAAGGTAGAAATTGCAGGTGCAATTTGAAGGAAACTTAAACGACGTGAAACCGCTTTTCGGTACACGCGAATTTTCACGAAAGTAATCTACGATAAAATCGAGACAATCGCGATTGTACGAAAATATTTTGCTTGACGAAAATAATTACAATAATAATCGAAGTAAATTATTAGTATTTTTGTTAAAAATGATATATTGAAAAATACACAATAACAACAATAATAAATTAATTTTTTAATTTAATTAAATCTTTATAAATAAAAATGAAATAATGTTATAATTATAAAAATAAAAAGGATAATAATATTGAAAGAAATCAAATTGATAATGCGAAAAATTATGCAATATATATTTTTATGGATTAAATATAAATACCATTTATTTTAAATATAAATACCATTTATTTTAAATACCATTGCATATAGACAATGGTATTTAAAAATATAAATAATTGAATGGATACATTTTGTACGAAACATGTGTACGCAAGTGTAATACCTATATAAATTAAAGCATATATAATGTATGTGTGTGTGTGTGTGTGTGTGCTAAACATAACGCGGCATAACACATGTAATAATACACACATGCATCGGTACATGAAAGATGATCGTGCGGTTGTCGTCTCATTTAACGGATCGAGTATAAAGCGGTCGAAAAATTGATTGCTTTCTATTTTTCCGTTAACCGTGTTACTTGCTATTAACCGCTTGTTAAACATAGAAAATTTGTCTCGGTGATTTAAGCCGCGTTCTACTAAAACAAAATTGCCTCTCGAAGAGAGAAAGGGCATCGAATTCTTGACGGAATACAAGTAATTTCGCCTCGATTAAATTCCATTATTTAATCGTACAAGTACATAATAATTTTACGAAATTTCTTTTATATATATAAATTTAGATATAAATATATCAATAATTTATAATAAAAATTTACAGTTTCTAATAATTTTTATCATTTTTTTTACCGTTTTTATTACATAACATGCGAAATCATTCAGAATTATATTAATTTATATTTTTTAAATTTACTTTGATTTTACATATATATTATTATTACCTATTTAAATAATAAGAGTTCTATTTTTAATGTTATTGGTAGTTTTTACAACTGACTTCTGATATTTATCTTTATTTCTAATTTTAATTTTAAATCTAATTATGTAAAAATATTTAAATGATGTTGAAAAATCATGTAACAATAAGCTTGAATAATTATCGATATAGATAATAGCTATTTATTACGTGCTAATATATAAGTATGTAACATTACTTAAAATTACAAATGATAGACTATGCAAAACGGTACGAGTTATTTTTTAATAACGACCTTCGAAGATCCCGTCATACTCGATGATAGCAAATACAACGGTAGTGAATTGTCATCTCGAATATAAATAACATATCCGGGTTTAAATCATTTTACGCGCATTTCATCATCGAATAATCTTTCTTCTTCCCGCGTACTTATTACGAAGAGATACCTCGGTGGATAAGTAATCCCATCAGAATTTAAATTTGAAATTTTTAATTATTAACATTTAATTCTTTTTAATAACATAATTTAAATTAAATTGTATTATTGAATAATATTTAATATTTTGTAAGAAACGTTAGATTCTAGACGCATTAAAAAAAACTCTTTTGAGTTCTTTGGAATTTAGATGATATTTTATGTAATATTGAAACAGTTGTTTGATGAAGATTAATCAGTAAAAATTTAACGCTCTATATCAGAAAAATTTCTTCACCTGTCGTGTTTTGGTTTACAGTTCGTTTTGATACTCTTTCATAATATATCTCGCAACTTGGAGACTTCCCAATTTCTATAGGTAACAACATAAGTACCGTTGTTTTCACGACCCGTTACGTCATTGAAAAGAGTTAAGACACTTGCGAAACATATGTGGGATCACCGATTCGTTGTCAGAATAATAAAGTAAGATTCTTTAAGGTAAAAAAGGAAAAGTCAAATAACGTTAACATGCATGAGTCAAATCTTAAATAATGAATTGAATAAATGATCAAATCTTATAAATTATATAACAAGTCAAACAACAATAAATGCAACAAAAAATATAATGTATAATAATAAAAAAATAGAATAAAAATATAATATAAAAGTATAATAATTATAATGTTCTACTAATATTTAAAAATCTTAACTCCATAAAAAGAGAAATTGCATATTGTAAAATAATTTTAACAAGCTCATCTATTTGAAGCACTAGTTTTCGTTGAATAGACACGAAATAAGAAATTGAATATTAAAAATATTAAACTCGATAATAATAAACGCTTGAAAATTAAATTTGCATTTTAAATTTGCATACTACTGTCATTTATCATTTGTTCATATCATAATATATTTCTCACGCGGACGATGACTGAAAGGCCTAGTTTCCGCGATTTAGCAATAGTCACGTGTTTATATTAATTAATGAGCGAATCGCGGTAACTACGAAGGTCACCGGCTTTCAAGGAGAAACCAGTTAGAAATATAATACTTGAGCTCTCTCTCTCTCTCTATTCCTCTCTCGGAATTCTCTTTTTTAAAATTCTCAGGATTTTCTTTAAAAAAAACTAATACAAAATGTAGATATCAATATAAATATAATGATTATAAATTTTCTAATAAAATTTAAATTTTTATTTATTAAATCCATATAAATTTAATCAAAGTTTTGTTTTTAGTTTGGAAAAAATTCAACAAATTAATTCGAAAACTTTTAAATATTTTTTTGTTTAAATTAATTTTTCTCTATCTTTAGCTTCTGCCATTAAAGTTGAAACTCGAATTATAAAGCACCTCGTGATAAAAGTTATTCACACTTTGTAGATATAACGAGATAAATCGATAATTTTATTAGAAAAATAACGATGCGGTACCGGATGTCGTCGATCGTCGTCGTGATCGCGCTTCTGATTGTCCTGTTGGACGGCGCGATCGGCAAACTGCGAGTCGCCTATCGCTGGAAGCAAATCGATTACGACTGGCCGAGCAACGACACCAAGAGACTATTCCCGGATTACAAACAGGAAGATAATCTGCCTTTGGGTCTGGAAGTGGCCGGCGACCGGCTCTTTATCACGGTGCCGAGATGGAGGCAGGGAGTCGCCGCTAGTCTCAATTACATTAGACTCAACGGTGATTAATCCTTCTTTATCTTTCTCTCGAAAGATCGCCTCGATAAAAGGGCCGAAAGACAATCGTTTGGTATATAATTTTTTTTTTATTAATCCAAATAAAATTAGGCATTCTTTGTTAATCGCCTCATCCTTCCGATTTTTTGCTAAATTTTTTTCCGCCATTTTTCCATTCATCGTTTTGATTAATAAAAATACCTACAAATATATGCAAGAAGCTTCAATGAAAGAAGAAATCTTTGAATCAACACAAATCACAATTCTTAATTATCGACAACACAATCGACAATTAAGCCCGAAAGGCTAAAGCTAAATCTCTCTCTTTTCTTCCGGGGATTATTTCATCAGTATCGGGATTCGTTGGCTTTCAGACACGCGCGAATCACCACCCCTCATTCCTTACCCATCCTGGGAGGCCCATCAATACGGCGCCGCCGGGGTGCCGGAGATCGTTTCGACGTTTCGCGTGCGCGCCGATCGTTGCAATCGGCTATGGGTCTTGGACACGGGATTGACGGACATTCTGGGCAGCCCCGAACAGCAGGCGCCGCCGGCGCTCATCATCTACGATCTGATGACAGATCGCGTGCTGCGCAAACACGTGATACCGGCGGATCAGCGAACCGCCGATTCCCTGTTCGCCAATATCGCCGTCGAGGATTATTCGTGCGAGGACTCGTATGGCTATCTGGGCGATCTGGGCGGACCGGGACTCATCGTGTACTCCTGGAGCCTCCATTCTTCTTGGCTCGTCAAGCACCACTCCTTCCATCCGGATCCGATGGTAGGCAAAGTTTCGAAAAATTGCGATTTCATCCAATAGCTGAATGATACTTAACTTTCGTAGCTTTTAATTATTTGTTAACTTTTTTTCAATAATTTTATATATGTCGAGCGTAAATTTAGAGATGCTTTTTGAGAGAAAAAAAATGTGGAGTTTTGATTTATTGGAATGTTTGAGCAAAGTTTTGTGCCAAGTTCGAAAGGTGAATTGTCTTTCTCAGGGCGGAGAATTCAAGGTGTCGGGAATATCGTTCCAATGGAACGATGGTTTGTTCGGAATGGCTCTTGCGCCGACCGGTGATGGCTACAGCACAATGTATTATCACCCACTCTCCAGCGGTATGGAATTTGCTGTCACTACGAGATTGCTACGCGATCCTCAGCGCGCTAGTGCTGCGGGTATGTTTGAAAAGAAAGAGACATAATAATCACCTAATCCGTCATCCTCACCTAACGCATCGCGTTACGATAATGATTATCTTCTGCGTAGTTTGTAAAAAGAATCTTGAAAATTATCTATCATGTCTGGATTTTAAATTGTTTCTTAATAATGTTACAAGAATTTTATTTTATTTGCAAATCAATGATTTTTGTTTAATATATTTTAATGTAATATTTTAAAATACTAAATATTTTCTCATCTAATCGAAATCATAATTAATTACTTGGGATAGTTGCTTTCAATATTATTTTTTTAATGAGGATTATTTGTTTAAAAAGAATATTTTTTACACAAATCATTTATTCTAAGAAAATTAGGAAATTATTTACGATATTATAAAAATAAATAATATTTTTTAATAATATAAGATATTATAATCTTAATGTTTTTAATAATAGTTATTTGAAGATGCTTGAAAATTTTTTTGTGAAGCGTTTTTTTTAATATTAAATTGAATATTTCATTTATTACGATTCGTGAATTAAAATTATAAAAATGCATTTCAATTATAACGATAAAATATTTTATATGATTTGTTTGAAAATTATTTTATTTTTTCGATCTTTCAAATTATTCAAGGATTATTTATCTCGACCTTCTAGCAACGAAAAGGTTGATCTAAAGAATTTGAAGAATCACTTACTAAAAATTTACGATCGGTAATTTTCTGTACTGTCTGAAGGACGAATTTTACGTGAGGCGTTTATCGAGGTTCTAATTTATTTCATACACATGCCTCAGAAACATCTCACGAATTTCAAACACTGGGCTCACGTGGTCCCAATGGCCAGAGCAGCGTCAGCTTCCTGGACCCGAAAACCGGAATTCTTTTTTACGCGCTCACCAATCTCAATACCATCGCTTGCTGGAGACCGCAGGATAAATTTACCATGCAGCAGCAAGGTTACGTATATCAGGACAACGTGACCATGGTCTTCCCCAATGATCTCAAGGTAATCGCGAATTTATCAAACTGCCAGGATCCATTATCAATTAATTGTCCATAAAAAATCATCTCAATGTCGCTTTATAAATTTATTTTTATATATCGCAATCTTAATATTTTACGTCATATTACATCGTACATTATTAGGTATCAATAAAATAGAAATATTAAAATTTTAATGACTTATTAAAACAGGAAACAATTCTAATAAATTTATGAGCAAAATATCCAGTGATAAATTACACTATTTAATTTTGGTTGCGTGTTTTCGTCTCAATAGATCGATCGGAACGGCAATCTATGGGTTCTTTCGGACAGATTACCCGTCTTCATGTATTCGAAATTGGACCTGCAGGACTATAACTTTAGAATACTCACGGGATCGGCCGAGGAACTTGTTATGGATACAGTCTGCGCGTCAACGTCATCTTCGACTTACTCCACAACGATGATGCATGATCATAGAGATCACATGGGCCACATGGATCACAAAGATCACATGATGACGACGCCTAGAATTGACGGGAGATTTAACTCTGCCAGTTTCATGAATATTGAATCCAGCACTCTCATGATGACGATGTTACTGACGTTCCTAATCAAAGCTTTTGTCTGAAGAGTGGAAGTGGGACAATTTGAGGATAAAAAAAGGAGAATTTGAAAAATAATGGAAATTAAAAACAAAATGAAAAGATCAATAAAAAGATGTTAAGTAATTGAAATAATCAAATAAAGTTTTATCAAGAATATGATATGTTATAAAAGTATATGAAAAAGATGAATATCTAGTTAATTACACATATTTAAAATTACAAAATATTAAAGCTATTATTTTATCATTGGAGAAATTTATTATCTTATCTAATTACTTTGTTTGATTCCATTTTTTGTAAAAATTTTCAAAAAAAATCTTGTGGTATATATAATCATATTAATAATTATAATATTGTTTTAAAAATTATGATTATATATATATATATATATATATATATATATATATATATATATTTCTTTGGATTGCTGGAAAAAAATAACATGTAAAGGATTGCATAAGACTATGTACAAAACGATGTTTCATAAATTATTTGGATCAGGAATGATCTTCGGATAAAAATGTCAAGATATTTTTTTACGTAATTTTTCTCTTGTAGTGTTCCTGTAAAAAGAATCGATTAGTTGAACATTTCTGCGAAGAGGCGGTTTTAAATGCAACTTTGTCTGAAATCTCAATTTGTGCGAGTTAATGAATAATGGATTCGAAAACAGTTGGATAGCCTTCATGTTTACAATACAATCGTTTTTTTTTTTTTTGATAGATGTAAATATTTTTTTTTGCATTTACCGCGAAATCTCGAGGAAATGTGTCTCTCTTTTAAACCGCGCGTATATTATTATTATATACTCATGTTAGAACAGCCATTATATATTTATGTATCAAATGGAATGTAATATATATCATGAAAAAAAATATCTTTAATTTTTTTATTTTCCCCATTTTCACATGAAAATTTTATAAATGTGACACGAGTTTATATTTGTCATCATCATCGTTTTAATTGTAACGATTATAATATATGTCTTATATTTTTTTATATTGCTTTATAACATATTGCGCTTTATTTGTTGCATTCTAATTTTGCATTATCGATACATGAATTCGTCACGCGCATCTTGGATGTTTATCCGATAAAGTTGCATTATGCAATATGATGTAAAGACAACTCATGATAATTATTAGAACAGCATAAAATCGATGAATGTCATTAAAATGACATGAGGAGATAAATAATCTCTGGCCACGATAACATTTTCAAGATTATTGAGAGTGTTTTTTGCAGATCGGCTGACGATTGAAATGATTTGTGCGAGTCATCGCATATCTGCGCACGTGACGCAAGTCGGTGCGATCGGACCTGTTGCACCTGCATTTCTCGCCTTGCGTCATGAATGCAGATTCCCGAGAAACAAATCGTATGACGCACTTCCGTCAACTTAATATACTTTGACAATTTCAACAAAGAAAAGCGATTTAAAATTTAACTATGAAATAAGTCTATTAAATTTTTATTGTAAAAAAATGAGCAACATAAATCTGTTGACTTAGGATATGCGTTTATATAATATAAATATTGATAAGCATGGATGAAATTATTTTTGCATAAAATGCTTCTGCGAAATAATCGATTATTGCATCAATGCATTTTTTGTTTCTTTTGTTTCTTTTCTTGCTGCTTGCACAAACAAAATTATTGCGACTAGAAAATGTACCGCGAATGTTACGACGTAAAATAAATATTACTTTATCGTATATCAATTTAACAATAAATTCAATTTGTATTATTATCATTCAATTAATTAAATCGGCGCGACCGACGTTATTAAAATATATAATATAAAAAATCTCCAAACTTTTTGTTTAAATACAAGATGTTTTACAGATGCAAATGAATAAAATAAAAATCAATGAATTAAAATATTAGTATACGTCAATTAAAATATTATTTTATCTTTGAGAATTAAAAGGACAAACACATTTAAGGACGTACACATTTATTTTTTACGCTCGTAGAAAATGCTCGGAATTACACTGACGTTCTAATCGCGTGTGTAAATGACCAAAATGTACGAGATAAATTTCTGTGAGTAATTAAACTGAGACATAAATCATTTGTACGCGATAAGAAAGTCGATGACAGGCGGATACGCAAATAAAAATGTTATTTCGCACTTTTTATATGTGAAGTGCGACACCTAAACGACCGAAAGTTGTGACAAAAGTATCGATATATTTTTTGTTTTACTTTTTTTATCTCTGCGTATATCGAGCTTCGGAAGCCGAGCGATGCTCGTTCGACCGTGTCTTCAAAAGAAGATAAGACGAGAAGGACGTAACAAGGATACGAGAAAGATGCGAGAGAGAAATTCGAAATACCAATAAGACAGGAGATGTTTCGCGAGACGATGAAATCCGAGTTCGCTATTGGATCGAGAATCGAAACGACTATGATTATTGATTGTCGATCGCGACTCCACGTGGATTATTTAGGTCAGCAGTCCGCGCGGATTACTTATCTCAGGAAATTCGGAACGTCACATCGAAATAAGTGCTCGCGAAATGCAATGACTTTTCCAAGTATTAATTTTTTTTATTGAACTATGCTAATAAATTGACTGTGATTATTGATTATTGATTCATATTTTCGCACGAATTATTATATGTTAATTGTTAATATATGTATGTGTTAAAACTATGCTAAAGACCTTGTCTGCTCCTTGCTATTATCTCAATTTTTATGACACAATTTTAATCCACTCTTAAAAAAGACATTATTATTATTATTATATATTTTAATCTTATTTTTAGCTTTTTTCTTTATATCCTAATAATGGTCCCTAATATTTTTAATATACATTATAATATAAGTTTTATAATAATGTTTTATAATAACACATTATGTTTTATAATATCATTGTGGTTTATTTTTGTGGAAAATTTTTCATATATATCATATATATATATATATATATATATATATATATATATATCATATTACAAAATTATATAACGTGAAATTATATTTGAGAATAAGAAATAAAAATTTACATTTAGGAAAAATATTTAAGAATATGCGCAGCGCTTCGTACCACTACATTACAGTTTGAGGGTCGCCCGTACGAATGATAAGACCATATATGTAAACGTAAACAACAGAGTCGCGAAGCCAAACACTTTGTTATTGAAAAGTTCTTGCCGAAATATTTTACGTACTATTATATTATATTATATGTATATATATACGCGAAGTATTAAAGTATAAGGTATATTTGATATTATGATTATATATTAATTGGACGATTGATGTGTCATGAAGCCTTTTGTTAATTACTCAATTTTGAGATTTGTTTAATTGCGCGATCTTAATCCGAACCATGCCGTCGAAGGATAAAGGATCGGACAAAAATATATTTAATTCTAAATATGTTTAAAGAAATAACTGTTATTTAGAGATAAAGAAACATAGAGGGAGGAGGAGAGAGAGTGGGAGGGGGAGGAGATAGATAGATAGATAGATAGAGAGAGAGAGAGAGAGAGAGAGAGAATTAATTATTAAAAACACGAACGCAGCGGATCGTGGAAAACGTTTAATCAATCAACAATGCGCATCGTTACATGTTCAAATGATATCACATTACATATAATTAATTATAATTTATAAAGAAAGATAAGTATGAGAGGCAATCAAATAATATTAATCGAATTTTTTCCAAAACTTTTTATTCGAATAAAATATTTTCAACGTATACCCAAATCATTTTTCTTAAAATAATTTCATAATATCTAAGTACTTTTATTATCAAATTGACAATTTGTTTACTCCTGTGTCATAAAAAATAATGGGACATATTTGAAATAAATTGCGCACGAAAAGAATGTTGCTTTTGCCGAGAGAATGTTAAACCTTACACTGCCGGCTCCATAATCCAAGAGAAATTGGCTCAGTTGTATTGGACCACCGTTGAACATTCTTCTTATAATCCCGATTTATCTCCGATATGATTACCATTTGTTTGGACCGCTAAAAGAGGTGTTGGATGAGGACAACGATTTGACAATAACGAAGAGACGGAAGAATTCGTGCACAATTGGCTCGAAGATAAGAATCACTATCTGTGATTCTTCTTCGATTCGGTTCGCATGAGCTGCCTGAATTGTCCCTTAAAAAGCTCCCACTGCGTCCACTTGTCCGAATTAAGGCCGAATTCCTTGCACGTCTGCAGAAAAGCGGGCACGCACAATTGCAAATAGTGATGGTCTATAGTGGGCAGAAGATGATGCAGTGTGTGCGAACCGAAGTGCGTGAGCGCTAGGAAAATCGAGTGGTCAATCACTTTGCGATCGCGCACTGAATCCATCTCGAGCAGACCCCAGTCCAGATCATCCCTTGAGAATATTAGGAAAATGACACTTAGAAAAATTACGAATACTTTATTATATTCTTTAAAATATATAATAAAGATTTTAGAATCATCTTGCTATTTAAAAAAAAATTATTATCAGATTACATTTAAAAGCCAGAATTAGATGTCAAAGATTATATGTCAAAATTAAAATTAAAGTTATAATTAAAATTTTTTTAATTGAAGCTATAATATATTAAACCTATATATAAATTTAACTAGAGACTAAAGAATAAAAAAAAATACATTATTATTAGTTATTTATAATGAGAGAAGAGCAATATAAAGACTAATTTTATTAGAACAATTTGATAATTTAAAAAAGTAAAACATAATCGATGTGTAACCTGTAGATATCACCGTCGTGAAAAATATCGGGATGATGATGAGCCGCGTTGAAGCCAATCAAACCAAACAGAGCGCTAGTAATCACCAGCATTATCAGCCACAGCTTGATTGCGACGAGAATCTTGGGTGCTAGCAGACTCATCGACAAAGGCAGTAGAAACGGTATGAAATCACGAAATTCAAAAACTCCATATTCTTTGAATACCAAGTAGTACCTAAGACAACAATTAAAACAATTAAAATACAATATCGAGACCGTAAACTATTCAAAGAGTAAGAAAAAATTTATATATGTATATATATATATATATATATATATATATATATATATATATATTAAAATATTAAAACTATATATATTTAACAATTAAAAACAAGAATCATATAATGAAATTATAATTATATAAATTCTCAATAAGAATCAAAAAATTAAAAAGCGAATATTAAATTAAAAAAACAAATTAATATAGAATTCAAAATCTAGATTTAAAGTGAAGAAATACAGATTAACTTTTTTTTTTAATTTCAACGAACGAATGTAAAATTAACTATTACCGTGTGAAAATTTCTGTAAGAAATAATAATATCCAGACGATAGGACTGATGATCTTGCTTATCACCCCTGCAAGATAAGATTTATCCTTACGAGGAAGCCAATTGAGAAATGGTTCAACCACGTAAATCTGATAATCCCATAAAGTATTAGTATACATATGGTGACTCATTACATGCGAGATACGCCAACTCTTCGAGGATAATACACTGAGATCGAAGTAATACATGCGAAAGTTGTCTCTCATATGGAGATAATTGTGCGCGGCAACGGTCGTCCATGTCAGAAAGATGCCTAAAATTAATTATCGTTAAATAATTAATTCAATTGAGATTAATATATTCGAATTTAAAAATAATCAGAAAATTTAATACTATATTATTATAGTAAGATTTATATATACATATTACATATATACTCACATTTAAACACACAAAGTTGAAAATTATTTTAATATTTAATTATTTATATACTTAGATGCTCTTATTAAATTTTATCATTACTCCTTTATAAAGAAATTTTCTTAATTATATTTTATTTATTGATGACTTTGAGGATGCTTACTGGCAAAAACAATAATAGCATAAGAATTGACGAAGGCGGCTGCGAGACTCAATACGAAAGTCATTGCTACCAAGAAGTCAGTGATGAGATTTGTAGTTCTTGATGGCCGATGAAAATCGACACTCTTCAAAGCCTCAGAAGCGCGTTTCTTGAATGTACGATAGAAACCGTCCGATAAGAAAGTAAATGGCGCAGATCGTTGTGTCGCGGCTTCACGAACAAAGAATTTCGGCAATAGTCGCTCAGCCTTGTCGAGGATATGGTGAGTCTGTGACGTTAGAATAGAGAAATTTTAATTGAAAATACAATAATAAGTTGCATCTATCGCAGATTTTTCTTCAAAAATATTACAAATTACAATAAAAATAAATTAAAAATAATTATAAAGATAAAATATAAAAATTGAATTAAATTTATATACATATATTTAATATCAAGAAATAACAGAAAAAATCTACAGCCTTATTTTTTGGGAGAAAAAAATATTCTCACAAACTATCCTTATTATAGAAATAGACAAAATCAAACTAAATTTATTTATCATTAAAATTAAAAAAAATACATCTTAAAATTAAATTAATTTAATTTAAGATTTTATAAATACATATTAACATATACTACGATGATGCTGCTTTAAAATAAATAATTTTGCCTTTGATTTGATACCTGGAACAACTCGGTAATGTCAGTTCCTTTTGTGAGCCGAATCCATTCTGCACCACCCTGATGCGAATTCGCGAAAGTCTCTAGATCGTAAAGATTGTTTTCTATTCTCCACAATCCCTCTGAACCGTCGATTTTTTTTCTAGCTTTCAGAAAATAAACTACAGTTTTGTTCTCTCTCGCTGGCAGATAAACCAATCCGAGTATCGTACTGGTTTTTGACATATTAAATATTTTCTTAATCTTGTCTACAGAACACACAAAAAAATTTAATACGATGAATTTGTCGATTTGTTATCGAAGTCTATGTTTCAGGAAATCGAATTTTAATTATAAATCCTTCTACATAAATTCTTCTTTTTTTGAATTTAAAAACTCGTATAGTTCCATGTCAAAAGATGTTTAAGAATTGCAATATAATATTAATCATAAACATTTAAAAACACAAACAAAAAATAGATTAAGCACATAGTTGCAATTAATATTTAAAATATCAATGTTGAAGAGGTGATATTTAACTTTTCGATTGGTTTATTGCTTGTAAAATGAGATAGCAAAACGATAATTTATTTTGGATTTCTGTCACACATCTCTTATTTGATTAAGGGAACAAATTACGTGATATACGCGCTTCGAAATTTATTGATGCGAAATAATTACATATGATTTGAGATATGTGAAAGATAATTAATTATTAATAATATTAAATTATTTATTTTATTTCCCGATATTTATCGCAATCGCATTTAGAAAAAGAATTAGGCGGAGCGTCATTACGATTTTCCTATTCGAGTGTTATCGTGTAAATGATAATAGAGAAAAGCCTATAAACAATAATGTTGTAATGTTTACAAGGCCAAACATCTTATTATTGATGTCAAAATATTTAACATACTATGACGTATATATATATATATATATATATATTTATATATATTTCGGAGCACGCTCGCTCGCACGTTCACACATAACTTTTGCGCACACATATACTACGATGATGCTGTTGCTTTAAAATAAATAATTTTTCCTTTGATTTGTTACCTGGAACAACTCGGTAATGTCAATTCCTTTTGTGAGCCGAATCCATTCTGCACCACCCTGATGCGAATTCGCGAAAGCCTCTAGATCGTAAAGATTGTTTTCGATTTTCCACAATCCCTCTGCACCGTCGATATATATATATATATATATATATATATATATATATATATATATATATATACTTAAATATTAAATTATATAAGTATTTCAAATTATAGATTAATTATTATTACATTAAAAATTAATGATAAATTACTAAATTATAGATTATTATTTACTTAATTATAATTATTAATCGACAAATGTATTACGAAGCCTTTCGTTAAAATAATTACTCAAACTTGCAATTCGATTATTTAATTGTGTTCTCAATCCGAATATCATATTTAAATTGTCGAAAAGTCGATAAAACATGGACGAAATATACAATATTTTACTTTAAATATTATTAAAAAAATAATTATTGCTCATAAAAGAGATAGCAGCAAAACAATAATTTATTATACATATTTTGGATTCCTATGTTTCGTAGTTGATTAAATTAATAAATTATGCGAAATACGCTCTTTTCTAGATTCTAATCAGATTCAAATAGAGTTCAAACGAAAGCTTGAACATTGTACTTTAATATATGTAAAAATATCGAATCTTTTAGCATAGAACCTCAGGCGTGCTTTACTTTTGGATGTAATCGTATTGTATCAAGTAGAACAATTGCCCTGTGCAGTTTGGTTGCAAACAGCAAAAATTTTAATCATAAATACACAAGATTAAAAGTGCTTAATTGCAATAAAAACATTTTTTTATTTGTTAAAAAAATGATAATATTTTCCTTTTAACTTTGAGTATATAATTTTACTCACTTTTAATCTCATGATTTCAGCGGACAAAAAATTATATATATATTGAAAATTATCGCGTCTCCAGACTGTAAAATTATGCAAACATGTGTTAATTATTGCTTTATATCAATTGCTGATTAAGCCGTCGAGGTTAAAGATTATATCTTCTGTCAGCTTCGCATGTGAATATTCAAAATATTTGTGTTTCCTGATTGCAATTAAGCCAATTTTCATTAATTTTTCGAAAGAATTCACGAAATTAACATCGCGACGCTTTAATAAGCCATCGCTTTCGCTTTTTAGTACAGTGAAATTTGTCGCTACAACTTAAGCGATTTAGTATTTCTGTACTGTTGTAAAGTGAAAGAAAAACAACGAAGCAGTTGATAGAATTTTCCTGCGTCATCTCATTAAAGTGTTTTATTCCTGCATGCATATGTAAGTGTTTTTTTATTTGATAAATAATTATTGTAAAAAGGCGACATGTATATCTGGTGTACGATATGAACTGAAAAGATTGATTGTGCATTAAAACAAACAGAAAAAAATACGGAAAAGTAGATATCAAACAAATAATTCACATATTGTTATTTTAAATTTTAATATATACATATTTTACAATAGCTAGAGAAGAAAATAAATTTTTAAAATATATTTAAAATAGAATTTAATTTGTGTATGATATATTTAATGATATATTTGTAGTCAAATTTTTTTTTTAAGAGAAAGATTATCTTTGACGAAAGAGTTTCATTGTATCTTTCATAAAAAAGATTTATCACATTTATTTGTGATAACATATTTCAAAAATTAAGATAAATATTATAAAAACGATAAAAATAATGATAGCAGCAGCATGTAGGTGTTATCAGGAAAAAATTTCATTTATAATTATAATTATTAGCTTATATATATTTATAATTTAAAACCGAAGTAAGAATCTATTTCATTGTATTGTTGGCATTAATAGTGCAGTCATTATATTGTATGTAACGCATCCATTGCTTCCACAGTAAAACGAAGTCTCGTATTCGTTGTATCAAAGATGATGTCATTATCAACGACAAATGGCGTTTACCGAGAGAAATGTACGCGAGAGAATACTTCTTCATTTATCATTCAATTATTTAAATATTAGCCCCCCTCCACGATGTTTTGATACTCTTGCATCGGCTGTACGAATAATCAGATTATTGAAGGATAAAACGTGAAAGAGAATCATTTATTCAACCTAAAGATCACGTAGCGCGCGTGCCTGAAACATGAATACGTTAAAATCGAATGGATATATCGTCGACGCGTTCCATGGTGAGTAAAATAAGTGATAAATGTTTTTGTTATCGCGCATAAGTGCGGGCAAGTGTACAAAAAAAAAAAAAGAAAAAAAATTTGTTTGTTATAAAAAAGATGTTTGTTATATCAACCTATCTGTGTGATATTATTGTGTAACAACTGTGATAGTTGGATAGTTGTTTCTCTTTTATTATTAATATTTTTTATTTTGACGTCTTGCAATGATACTTTTTGATTGACGCTTATTAAATAGTATATTAACAATTATTAATAATTATTATCTTTATCTTTTATATGATTTATATGTATTTTTATATACTTTTTTTTAAAAATTAATATTCTCAATTGTTCAAAAACTTGATTATTTATTGATACAGAAACACATGATTCTGAAGTTATATGAGTTATTTGATAGACAGTTAAAATGTTTGAGTATTTAATAATTTAGAAACACGTTATGAGTCGTAAATGTCTATCTATGTGAATGTCGTGCGAATTATCATTCCATTACTAGTTTTATATATATATATATATATATATATATTAATAAGTGATGATAACAAAGACGCTCCACTTATCGGTACAATTCCTACATACATATATATAATGGCTGCATATGCCTACATATTATGGAATTTAAATCATTGGGCAAATTTATTTCATTGGTGAATGTTGCGAAAAGACACTTCACCGATCACTTTCATTTTTCAATGACGTATAATATAATGTCGTATAATATAATGACGTATAATATAATGACGTTTAGTATATCATATAATCCTGAATCGTGTGCACACTTTTACAATCACATTGCGGACTCTTCTAGTTTCCGAGATACGTCACTTTAAAACATTACATTTGTATTCGTGATTATTTCATATTGTGTGTTATTTAGGCCTTTTGGTTAACAATTTTGTTTATGTACATTATTTTTTTTTTAATATGACTAATATTATATTGCAATTTTTAAACAGCTTTTGACATGGGACTATACGAGTTATTGAATGTAAAAAAGGAGAATTTATGTAGAAAGAATTATTAAGTTCCTGAAACATGGACTTTCATAACAAATCGATAGATTCACCGTATCAAATTTTTTTATGTGTTCTGTAGACGAGATTAAGAAAACCTTCAATATGTCAAAAACTAGTACGGTACCCGGATTGGCTTATCTGCCAGCAAGAGAGAAGAAAATTGCGGCTTATTTTCTTGAAGCTAGAAGAAAAATCGATGGTGCAGAGGGATTATGGAGAATCGAAAACAAAATCTACGATCTAGAAACTTTCGCGAAATTGCATCCGGGTGGTGAGGAATGGATTCGGCTCACAAAAGGAACTGACATTACCGAATTATTTCAGGTATCGAAGACAAAATTATTCATCTTAGAGCGACGTCATTGTAGTATATGTTAATATGATAAAATCTCCAAGTTAAATTAATTTAATTTTAAAATATATTTTGTAATTTTAATGATTATAATTGATTATAAATGAAATAAATTTAGTTTGATTTTATTTATTTTTATAATAAAGAGGATAGTTTGTAAAAATATTTTTTCTCCCAAAAAAAACAAAGCTATAGATTCTTTTTTTGTTCTTTCCTAATATGTACATAAATTTAATTTTACTTTTGTGCTCTATCCTTATTATATTTAATTTATTTTAATTTAATTTTATTTCATTTTATTTTAATTTAATTATATTTAATTTATTTTTATTATAATTTGTAATACTTCTGGAGAAAAATCTGCGACTTGTGCTTTCAAATGAAATTTTCCTGTTCTAACGTCCTAGAGTCATCACATCACCGACAAAGCCGAGCGACTATTGCCGAAATTCTACATTCGTGAAGCCACAACACAGCGATCTGTGCCATTGACCTTTTTATCGGACGGCTTTTATCGCACATTCAAGAGACGCGCTTTCGAGGCTTTGAAGAATGTCAATTTTCACCGATCGTCAATGACGACGGATCTCATCATCGACTCCTTGATGGTCATGACTTTCGCACTGAGTCTCGCGGCCGCCTTCGCTCATTCTTACGCTATTATTGTTTTTGCTAGTGAGCATCCTCGAAGTTATAAATAAACGAAATGACTAAGAATATTTGTTTATAAAGGAGTAACGTAATAATAAAATTTAATAAGAGCATCTGAATATATAAATAATTAAATATTAAAATAATTTTTAGCTTTACAAATGTGAGTATATATAATGTGTGTGTGTATATATATAAGGTTTAATACAATAAAATAGTATTAATTTTTCTAACTATTGTTATATGCAAATATATTAATATTAATCGAATTAATTATTTGATGATAATTAATTCTAGGTATTTTTCTGACACTGACGACTGTTGCTGCGCACAATTACTTCCACATGAAAGACAACTTTCGCATGTACTACTTCGATCTCAGTATGCTATCTTCGAAGAATTGGCGTATCTCGCACGTAATGAGTCACCATATGTATACTAATACTTTATGGGATTATGAGATTTACATAGTGGAACCGTTTCTCCAATGGATCCCTCGTAAGGATAAATCCTACTTCGCGAGTTTGATAAGCAAGATCATCAGTCCTATCGTTTGGATGTTATTGTTTCTTGTGGAAGGTTTCAAACGGTAATAGTTAACATTCGTTCGTTAAAATTTAAAAAAAAAAGTTAATTTATATCTCTTCATTTTAAATCTAGATTTTGAGTTTTAAATTTATTTTGTGTTTTTTAAATTTTAATATTCTGATTCTTATTAAAACTTTATATAATTTCAATTTTATTGTATGATTCTTGTTTTTAATTGTTAAATATATATATATATATTTTTATTATTTTTATACGTATAAATTTTTTCTTAAACTTTAAGTATATAATACTAGCAATATTTTTCGATACCAAGAAGTCATCCGACAAAATTCTAACTCTGTTGATCTCGATATTATACTAAAGGCTTTAATTATTTTTTAGATACTACTTGGTATTCAACGAATATAGAGTCTTTGAATTTCGTGACTTCGTACCGTTTGTGCTGCCTTTATTGATGAGTTTGGTAGCGCCCAAGATTCTCGTCGCACTCAAGCTGTGGCTGATAATGCTGTTGATCAGTAGCGCTTTGTTTGGTTTGATTGGCTTCAACGCGGCTCATCATCATCCCGATATTTTCCACGACGGTGATATCTACAGGTTACACATCAATTGTGTTTTGCTAATTTAAATTATCAAATTGTTCTAATAAAATTGGTCTTCATATTGCTCTTCTCTCATTATAAATAACTAATAATAATGTATTTTTTTTTATTCTTTAGTCTCTGGTTAAATTTATATATAGATTCAATATATTATAGCTTCAATTAAAAAAATTTTAATTATAACTTTAATTTTAATTTTGACATATAATCCTTGACATCTAATTCTGGCTTTTAAATGTAATCTGATAATAATTTTTTTTTTAAATAGCAAGATGATTCTAAAATCTTTATTATATATTTTAAAGAATATAATAAAGTATTCGTAATTTTTCTAAGTGTCATTTTCCTAATATTCTCAAGGGATGATCTGGACTGGGGTCTGCTCGAGATGGACTCAGTGCGTGATCGCAAAGTGATTGACGACTCGATTTTCCTGGCGCTCACGAACTTCGGTTCGCACACACTGCATCATCTTCTACCCACTGTGGACCATCATTATCTGCATCTGTGCATGCCCGCTTTTTTGCAGACGTGCAAAGAATTCGGCCTCAATTCGGACAAATGGACGCAGTGGGAGCTTATTAAAGGACAATTTAGGCAACTCGCGCGAACTGAAACGAAGAAGAATCACAGATAGCGATTCTTGTTTTCGACACGAGACAGTTCGTTCAATTTTGTAAAAAATTTCTTATACATTATTTTATATAGTTTTTAACATAAGTACATATCTTAGTTGAATAGTAAGTGGAATAAGCTCAAGTTGAATTTCTTTAAAATAATGTAAGAGATTTTATAAATCAATATTAAATTTTTTTCAATTGAATTGAAATTCAATCTAAATGTAATACATGGAAAAAATAAATTAATTCAAAAATAAATAAGTAAAGATTTTTTTATTTTGAAAAGCAGAAGAATTGTCAAGAGAAAATATTTGTCCGTTAAGACTAGAAATTATTTTTTGCCATTATATTATATTACTGTAAATTATATTGCACGAAAAATTAATTTAATAATTGACATTAAATAATCTCTTTGCATTTATAATATAATATGTAATGAATTATTGTCTTTATTGATTTCAAATTTTATTTTCACGGTCGAGTAATCTGGCATATATGTATAAGCAAAGTGATTTAATTCTTATCTTTATTTATTGCTTATTTACTTTAATAAATACATACTTCGTCTCTCTTTATAAATTACAATTAATTTTATAGGATACGATATCATTTGGATGACACATGTAATGATACGCGCTGTTGATTGATTGAACGTTTTCCGCGATCCGCTTCGCATTTCTTCTCGCGAGTATATATATATGTATATATATATATATATATATATATATATATATATATATTTTTTAGCTTTTCCTGTTTACGTTCAACACTTGTGCTTATTACGTTGTGCATCTCGCGAGGACGTAAATGTTTATATGTGTATTTATCGCTCTGTTATTTTTTCCTCTTTATTTTTCTGTGTGTATGTGTATGCGTGTGCGTAAATATTAATATATCTCTCGCTAGCTCTCGCTCTGTCATCGTCCGCTCGCATCACATCTTCTCGCTCGATATCTCTCTTGCTCTTCCGCTTTCATTCTCCCAATCTCTTTCTCTTCCTCGACCGTCAGCTCGCGTGGTGAAGCAACACACATCCTCTCTCGCATCTCCATATCTTCCTTCGATCTGCTCGAACGAGCGTTAATTTTATATTTTTTTCTCTCCTATTGGTCGATCACATAAAAATTATTGTCGAGAAAGATGACGCGAATTCATGATCTCCGAATGATGATCGCTCGATTGCGAGATGACGATGTTGTTGAGAGCTCCGAGCGAGCTCTCGTTGCATGTATTCGTGTCTTCGTTCGACGATAGACTCGATGAGGACGACGATGTTCTTCCTCTTCCTTCTTCTCCCCTTCTTATTCTTCGGATGTTTGAGTTTTTTATTGTTAAATTTTTATTTTTATTTTTATTTTTTTTTGTTGGTTTGTAATATTATTTGCGCGAATTCCTTGGAAGGAGGCTTTACAGTTCACCATCGGGCTGCAGGTCGAAGCGTGGCGGGAATGCGGAACCATCTAATAGGGGTTTGATCGCATGTCGGTGTGGCTGAAAGGAGACAGACACACGAAACATTAATCTCTTGTGAATTATAAATAATCATAAATATGCAGCAGTGTATTTGCAGGTTTAAACAAATATAAACTTCTTCACGGATTTAGAAAACATTGATACGGAAATTAGGAAGGCGTAAGGGGAGGGGTCGAGAGACACGTTCTCTGTGTCGTTCTTGCTCGTGATCAAATTTTTTTTTTTGACATTTGCACCCGAATGCGTCAATAGAATCGAGATAACAAGGGTCGTGACACCTCTATAAGTTATGCTATCAAATAAACGCAATAACACTGTCTGGTATCTCTTACAAAAAAAGAGATTTAGCTCAGATACATGTAATGACACATGGAAAGACTCTCATGATATTAGTTACAACTCTCTTTGCGGAAAACGATTTATAGTTGCAGTTCTTATTAATAATGAACTATTAAAAGTAAAAATGATGATGTCAGAGAGAAAAAGGAAGAAATTTTTCCTAGGTGAAAAAAAATAAAATAAATGGACTTTACTTTCTCTTTTAAATCAGAGCAAACATCATTCCTCATAGATAAAAGAAAATTAAATAAATCACGAAAAACTTCGAAGAGAGGAGAACGAATGTACAAAATTTCTTGGGGATTATTTTTCAAAGAGAAATTTTGTGACTGATTCCTGCGATGAATCATAGAGAAGCTCAAAAAATGCGCTAAACACTACTTGGCCAAATATTGAAATCGGTGTAATACAATTTTCCGCCATATTAAAAATTAACAACCAATGTAAAAACAACCATATATATATATATATATATATATATATATATATATATATATATATTCAAGAAAATAATACAAGCATAATTCGTAAATTGATGAATTTGTGTGTGCTTTAATTATTTATTCAACTCCCCGTCTCTTCAACTCTATCAAAATTTAAATAATAGGTTTAATAAATAACCAATTAAGAATTTTTTTCTCTTATTCGTTGACTGAGTTCAGAAATAACTTTTTCATCACGATACAAGATTGAATCTGCGAAGGAAAATATCCAATCGCTATTGATGGAATTCGGGAAAATTGCTCTAACGCCGTTTATAAATTGACGCCCACTAAATTCGCAGTGTCTACAAGTACAAGAGAGAAGGTTCGAGGAGATGCGATACACAGAGTTAATGAACGAAGAACAAGCTCGGATCGACTCGTGAGAGCGTTATCGGACACACAGGTGCAAACGTGAGAACTGACGGATGCAGGGGAAGGGGGAGGGGGAGTCTATAATCGCGTGTTCCTCTCGCGTTTCGTAAACTCCTGATCCATTCTCTCGATGTAAACTCTGATCCATTCTCTTTCTAATCTGCGTCTATCTCTATTTCTCTTTGTCTACATGATAATATCGTCACACACACCTCACGCACGCGTCTCACGACACGTGCACACGGGGACTTACATGGACCAAGCGCGGCGTGTGTGTGTTTTACTCCAACGCGGAGGGCGCCGCCTTACGTTTCTGTTGCGGCTGCACACAGGAATACATAGATCGCTAATTAGATACCATCCGCAATTTGCCTCCGCATCGTATTTTCTTATTCGGATCTCCAAACGAGCGATTTGCCATTTATGTATTGAGTTTCCGAACGCGCGATCGATGATTTCTAGTTCTTCTTTTCTCGAGATGCGATTTACTTTACTTTTATGATAATGCTTAACCGAAGCCTGATGCAATTTTTGATCTGATAAGATGCTATATATAGGTTGTTTCTAAAGCTACTATTTATTTTGATAAAATCGGAGTTCGTTTGATATTAATAATTAAATTAGGTCCATAAAGTATATATTTTATTTAAATAAATATATATATATTTTTTTTACGTCTTAAAAGTGTTTTTTATAATTTCTATTATTTCACAAAATAAATAATCACTTTAGAAAGACCCTATCGTATCTAAGAGATTGTAATATTAAGAAATAAATCGCTCAAGTAAAATCGCAAAATTTATAATTAAAGTTAAATTGTATTAATTTCAAATAAAGGTATTTAAGAACTTTCTTAATTTTTTTTTTTTTGTAACACTCGATAAAATTGAAACCAAACGCTACTCGATACATACTCAATATTATTAAATGACAAACAAATGAAAAAAAAAAAGATATACATATCGCACTTTGATATCGAGCGTTGAAGATTCAAGTTCTAAGATGACGACTGAAAGATCTAATAGCTTACCACTGGGCTGAGTCCGCGCGCGGCGCTTCCGCCACGTCCCTTGGTGCGGAACTTAGTGATAGCTTGCTCGGCAAGATCCGCCCTCTCCTCGGCTTCCTCAAGCTCCTGTTGCGCCTTACGGAACTTGGCAAGATTCAACGCGGCGATCTCTTCTGCTTCCTCGATCTGCCTCTTGTAGGTCTTGATCTTCTGCTGGAGCTTGTCGACCAGATCCTGCATGCGCTCATGGTTCTTACGGTCCTCGTCCGCCTAAAAACGAGAACAACAAACGGTTACTTAAGTACGAGTAAAAGATTGATAAACAGAAGATGAGATAAAAAAGTTATTAAGTTATAAATAAATATATAAATATATATAAATATAAATAAAATATATAAATATATATTAATAATAAATTATAAAATATTAATAGGTACAAGGTACGATCAATTCAAGTAGGCGACTTTAGAAGACGAGACTTTACCTGGAAGCTCAACTCCTTGATACGGCGCTCGGACTTGCGCAGATTCTTCTGGGCGTCGGCGTGTCTCCTTTGCTCGCCATCGAGCTCGTTCTCCAGCTCGCGCACACGCTGCTCCAGCTTCTGGATGGCCTTCTTGCCGCCCTTGAGAGCGTTTGCCTCGGCCTCGTCCAGACGCACTTGCAATTCCTTGATCTGCGTTTCTAAGGCCTTGCGCAATTTCTCCTGAGTCTGAGCGTGATCCTGTTCGGCGCGCAGCTCGTCCGCCAACCTGGCCGCGTCCACCATTGCCTTCTTTGCCTTCTCCTCCGAGTTCTTCGCCTCGTTCAGCAGCTCGTCTAGATCGGACTAACGGAAAGAGACATACTCATAAATGTGCGATCTGTGTATTTTCTTATAAAAAAAAAGATCTATTAAATTATTGTAGGAATTACTCACGTGGAGAGTCTGCAGTTCGGCCTCGAGTTTCCTCTTGGCGCCAGAAATGGAAGCGTTCTGGGCGCTCAATTCGTTCAGCTGTTCGTGACAGTCGGCAAGCTCTTGCTCGGCCTGGCGACGGCCGCGATCCGCCTGTTCGAGAAGAGTGCGGCTCTCCTCGAGTTCGTTTTGCAAGGCATTGGCACGACGCTCCGAGATGCCGAGGAGCTCCCGAGCCTCATCGCGCGCTCTCTGTTCTTCCTCGAGAGCAGTCTGCACGTCCTTGAGCTGTTGCTGGTATCGCTTGATGTTCTTCTGCGCCTCGGCGTTTGCCTTGTTCGCGTGGTCCAGCGCGATCTCTAACTCGTTGATGTCCGCTTCCAGTTTCTTCTTCATGCGTAGCGCCTCAGCTTTGCCCTGAAAATCGAATTTTATTGTAAGAGCGTCAAGTTTTTAAAAAAATTTGTTATTTTTATATCATTTTTTATAAGAGAGTGAAAATGACGTTAAAGTAGGTTTTTGAAAGTTTACCTTGGCTTCTGCTTCGAGGGAAGCTTGCATGGAGTCGAGAGCACGTTGATGATTCTTTCTGGTGTTCTCGAATTCCTCTTCCTTCTCCTGGATACGGCGGTCAATCTCTTGTCTGACCTGGCTGAGCTCCAGCTGGCTGCGCAGCACTTTGTTCTCCTCTTGTTCAAGGGCGGCCTCGGCTTCCTCGAGAGCGGCCTGGAGCTCATCCTTCTCAGCCTCCAAGCGCTTTCTGGCCTTCTCGATTTCGTGAATGTTGCGGCCACCTTCGCCGATCTGGTCCAGCAGGTCTTTCACCTCGTCGGCGAGGTTCTTGTTCTCGCGACGTACTGCCTCCAGTTGTTCCTGACCTTCCTCGTAGGCGCCTAATTAATAAACAATTAATTTTGTGATTAAGTAACATAAATAATGATAGTTTAAATAAAAAATGCAATTATTAGAAGAAATAAATTTATTTCGAGCTTTGATAAAAAAGGAAGTAACTTTAACTTGATAAAAAAATCTTTTCAAGTTTAAAGCAAAAAATCGATCTCCGATTTCTCTCACCTCTGAGCCTGAAGAGCTCGGTGCTGTAGTTGCGACACTCCTTCTGACTGGCATCAAGCTCGGCAGCGAGATCGTCGACTTTGAGCTTCCATTCACCGATGATTTTATCGAAGGCCTTCTGTTTCTTCTCAGCGGCATTGGCGATGGCAGTGGCACGGTCCACTTCGATCTGCAAGTCCTCCACTTCCGTGGCCAGCCGTTGCTTGGTCTTCTCCAGAGCGATGACCTTCTGATTGAGAGACTCGATCGTCTCCTCGGCCTCGGCGAGTCTGGCTTGCAGCTTCCTCTTTGCCTCTTCGAGTTCTTCAGCCCGAGCAACGCCCTCGGATTCGTACTTGGTGCGCCACAGCTGCGCCTCGGCATTAGCCTTGCTGAGTTGACGCTGAAGATCCGCCTTGCCCTCCGCCTCTTCCTCAAGCTGCTCGCGGATGTTGTCCAGATCGTGTTCCAGGTTGCGGAATTTGCCGAGCAGAGTGGCGCGCTCGCGCGATTCCTCGTCCGCGAGCCTCTTCGTATCCTCCAATTGCGTAGTGAGTGAGATTTTAATCTTTGACAGCTGGCTGACCTGCGATTCAGCCTCCTCCAACTGGCGCAGCAGATCGCTGTTTTCGATCGACAGCTTCTTCTTCGCGGCGTCGAAGTCGTTCAAGGTGCGGTTCACCTCCTCGAGCTTGCCCTGAGTTTCGTTCAGCTGGTGTTGCAGCTGCTTGACGATCTTCTCTTGAGCAGCCTGGATTTTGAAAAAAATTTTAGCGCCTGATTAATCGAAATATTTTATATCGAGCTCGCCTTTAGATAGTGTCTTAATTTTAGTAAACTTACAAAATCAAAAAAAAATTTTCTGAACACTTTAACAAAGAAAAAGTACTCTAATCTGTCAATTTTTTTTTTAATATACAAAAAATTAATTAAAATAAAGTATGAGAGAAAGATGTCTTTTCAAAAACTTCTTAATTTAATAAACTAATATCTTCTTTAACTTTTCAGTCGTGATAATATAATGAATAAGACACAAAAGGCAAACCCGTTGACACACAAATACGCAAGCGATGCTGAGCAAGCGGGGACTATCGACTCACGCGTCACATAAATGGTTCATGAATGATCTCGGGGAAAGAGGTAGATCCATATAGATCTTTTCAGATTGTCGTGGCTGCGTCTCTGTACCTAGCGAAAGCTGTTAGTCGCGTTAATCCGGATATTATTAACGGGGTCGAGTCCGAGGGCTTACCTTTTCGTTACTCAAGTGGTCAACAGAGGTACGCAAGTCGTTGCATTCGCTGTAGTATTGAATCTTCTCCTTCTCAACCCTGACAATTGACGGAAACAGTTGAAGGGATCACAGATAAATAACAATAACGCGAATTATTTTCGATTTGCATTCCGAAATGCCGGATCAAATTGTCTCATTGCAATTTGCAATAATTTTTCGTAATATATAACAAAAATATAAATAATCTGATTGGTAATAAAAATGAGTAATAAATAAAAATTACAATTTAATTAAATTAAGTATTAAATTAAATTAAGATTGGAAATTTTAATTAATTTAATCCAAATCTGAGAAGTTAGTTACTAACATATTTGCAAATATTTATTTGTAGATATCTGCAATTTTTGACATGTAATTATTTTTGTTTAATTAAAAAATAACGAATTTATATTCGTAATATTTATTTATGTCTTTAAATACTTTTATTTGACTTTTACCTGAAATTTAATATATTTTTGCATGTTTTAATGAACAATAGATATTTAATCCAGCATTCGTGGCACAACAATGACAATTCGGGCAACAAGACATGTCTTTCCAAAATATTTGTATATCATTCCATTCTGGTAATCACATATGTTTTACAAATCGTGAGAATTATCGAGGGGCGTACAGGAAATTTGAGATTATGTCTGGAAACTAAACAAGATGCACGAGGAACACTCTCGTCATATTTCTTTTTCATTTTCAAATACCTTTTCTCGCGAAACTTGATCCGTGAGAGCGCGCGAACCGTTTAGCTCGGCGTGGATGTCATGTCGGCCCTTTTCGGCTCTATCGCAAATATTATGTTAAAGTCCTCCGTTGTGCCTTCACACTTTTATTTTCAACGAAAGTCTAATAGCCGTTGATATAAAAAAAAAATTGAAACTCGTCTAATCACTAACTCTTCCTAATCGCTTTACGACGCAGCATAAATTTTCCGCCATAAAAATATCCTAAATTATTAATTTTTATAAAAAAAACTTAAAATTTTTTAAATTTTCTAATTAACATTATCATGCCCTTTTATTACCAATCTCTCTCCGTCAATTTTAAATTAAAAAAAAAGATTTAAAATTGATACAGATAAAAATGTTTCAAAAATTTTATTTTTTTCTCTTCACCGAAAGGAAGAGGATCACTCACCTAGCCTTGAGCTTGTTGAGGGTGTCGATCTGCTCGCCCATCTCGGCGACGGCGTCGTTGTGCTTCTTGCGCAAAATGGCCAGCGAGGATTCATGCTGGATGTTGGCCTCCTCAAGATCCCTGCGGAGCTTGCTCAGCTCGGCCTCGCGCTTCTTGTTCAGCTCGATTTGAGCGGAAGTGGCACCGCCGGCCTCCTCCAGGCGTTCACCGAGCTCCTCGAGCTCGCGGGCGAGATCGCTGCGCTGCTTCTCGGCTTTGGCACGTGCACCGCGTTCTGCCTCAAGCTTGAAGAAAGAAATATCGTTGTATAAGAGATAACAACAAAAATTGGATTTATTTTTCATTTAATTTTCCAAGGTTTTTAATTAACAATAGTTTTCTATTATTTTCAATTATTTTAAATTTATAAACAACTTTGAAATTCAATTTTTTTCAAATTTACAAAAATAAAAAATTTGATTTGATTAGATTATGTCAATTTCAATAAAATTTTTCAAGAGTAATTAAAAAATGTAAATTAAAAAAAATTCAATGTATTAAAATATTCCTTTTTTTTTCAAAATTGAAAACTTTGGGAAGTTGAGAAGTAGAGCACATTTTTCTTGTCATACCTCTTCCTCGAGTTCTTCGATTCGAGCCTGCAGTTCCTTGATCTGTTTCTGCAATTTGCCGACAAGGGATTGCTCGTCCTCGAGCTTGGCGGTCAAGGATGAGAGTTCTTTGTCTTTGCGTTGGATGGTCTGTTCAAGTTCCTTCTTATTTCTTTCGAGATCGGCAACAGCTTCCTGTGTGAGTTTCAGATCGCCTTCTACCTTCCTCTTTGCCTTCTCAACATCGGCACTATAAAAAATAAATTTTAACGAATTAATAAATATCCTCGTTATCATCGTGATATTTTTTTACTCTTTTTTTAGAAATATTTTATATTATATTACAAAATTAATTTCGTGCGCGCGTAACAAATAGTTTGTTAATAAAATTTTCTTCAAGAAAAAGTGAATTAAAAAATTAAAATGAATTATAGTGATTCAAAGACATGCTATAAAAAAATCTTCGATTATCAAATGTATCGAATTATTGCTTACCGTGATTTCTTCTCACGTTCGAGGGAGTCCTCGAGTTCGTCAAGGGTCTGTTCGAGCTTGAGTTTGACTTTGTTGAGGTGATTGATCTTATCCTCAGCGGCCTGAAGTTCCTCGGCAGTCTTCTGATTGATCTCGCCTTGGTTCTTCTTCTCTTTGTTAAGCTTGTTGATGAGCTCGTCCTGGTGAGCGATTTCATCGTTTAGATTTCTGATCTGATGATCTTTTGTCGCTTTGTCTTGTTCGGCCTTTTGCAGATTTAACTCGAGATCCTCAATATCCTTCTTCAGACCAGACACTTCCTGCTCGAGTTTCTTCTTGTTCTGGAAGAGGTTGTTCCTCGCATCCTCCTCTTCCTTGAATCTTTCGGTGAGATCCTATGCGAGTGAAAAATGTCCAAATAAGTATCTCGATAATATTTCGTTAAACATTATATTCAAGTGTACTAATTATTACCGAGTATATATACTGTGTGATTGTTTTAAAGTTTTTAATTATTTCCTTCTCAATATATTCTCAATATCCCATTTCATATTTAATATATAAATTTTTATTTTAATATTTTCTTATCGCATTCTTTATTATTTAATATTCTATTTTATTTCTATGTTTTATTTTTTTTTTATAGTATTATTCTGTTTACACATTTTATTATTTCTTTCGATTCATTTATATTCCATAAACGTTTCTTTTTATTAATTTCTATTTGTTTTAATATTATTATTATAGATGCGAGATCAAAAATTTGACTCTCAGAGAATGTCACTTTTTAACTTGTTTTTTTTTTAAGATGACATAATCTCAAGATTCTTTTTTGCATAAGAAGTATTTAGGTCGATGACAGGTTTAAGCGTAATAAAATTTATGTCGCTGGAATACCCTCTGGCGCGTGCCAAGTCCCCTTCATCAAGAATGTCGAACGCATCTCTCTTCCACGCTGCACGGGTTCGCAATTAATTGTCAATGACGTGCAATTGCAGGGCTTATACACACATACGAACGCCTAATATTAGTTAATGCGGGGGCAAAGAATATTGGCACGATGTCTCGCCCGGCCAACGCGATGCGATCAATCTCCTTGTTCATCGCGCTTATCTTTTCATCGTTCACTGATTCGCCGAGGTGAGTCTAAATTTGTCGAGAGAAAAATTTTGTATTTCTCGCAAGCTTCTTTCTTCTATTTCTTATAGGTATTTCAAAAAAAAAAAAAAAAAACTAAAAGAATTTGAATAAGGGGAAAAGAGGAGAAAAGAAAGGGGTACAATTGTGGAAAATAAGAAACATGTGTTCATCTTGTCAATCAATGCTCAGAAAAAAATTGAATATTATGAAAGTGAGAAAGAAAAAAAAAATCATTAACTAATTAATAAGTCTGGCAAAGAGATTCTCAGAGATAAAGATGGAAAAGAGCCTGCGATGTGGAAAATAGAATCATCTCTTCTCTCGCTTAATCTGGTGCAACGTGCCGATCACGTGGGACATGGAAAAATTGACGAGGATGACATGAACCTCGTCGACGATGATGAAGCGATCACGAACAGTGAAGGAGATACGGCTGCATGATCATGACGCACGCGTATGCACGCGGTAACGGGCGTATAAATACACCGTACACCTGTTACCTCCTTCATTTTCTCTCATCTCCTCTCTCCAGCGCGTTCTTAAAGCCGCCGCCCACTTTTAATAACCTGGAATCTGGGATCTGCTAAATTTGCTGCACGTGCCCTCTCCCTCCCCCCTCCCCTCTCTCTCCCCCGTTCTTTTCCCCTCTTCCTTCTTCCTGCATCGCCTAACCGTAAATGGTATCGAACATAATGCGGCGGTGTAGTCTTCCGCCTCTATGATCGTGAGAGGATCTCTCTCGACACCGGCCAGGTCAATCGCGATGAACTCGATGCGCGAGCTTTTAATAGGTGCCACGCGCGATCACGATATTAGATCGTTTAACGAAGTGAAACAAACCGCTTTTGACAGTTGTGGTAATTTAATAAAATTAGAAACGAATCGAAGAAAGGAAAATGACATTTAAAGCATTGATAATAATATAATAATAAAAATAAATTAACAAAAAATTAAATAAAATAATGATCAAATCAAGATTAAAAATAAATAAATAATGAAAAAAATACTTATGATATACTCGGTAAAATATAATCGAAAATAAATGCACTAGACATTCTCGATAGTCTTTTAAGAAAAGTTTGACAAAAAGATTATTTCATTCCGTTATATAATTTTCTATTAATTTATGGCATAATCAAGCCTTATAATTAATAAATAATTATCACAATTATATTGTGATATCGCCACTATATTTCTATAAATTGTATCTTGATGTGCAAATAAATCAAATCAGCTTTAAAATATTTCACGTTTTTATATACCGTTGTTTTTTTCATTTTTCTCTAATTTTATCGAGATGGAGTATTAAATTGCTCGTTGAAAAACGACAAACGGTAAGTGTTACGAACCGACGACGAGCATCGGAGGACATCGCGATGACATGCGATGACGGGTCGGTTTAACCGCCGGTCTTAAGTGAATGTTTAAGAGGCGCCGTTAAAAATAGTCAGCCTGGAATCCGGCTGGAGAGAAAGAGAAACAGAGAAAGAGAGAGAAAATCTGAAATTCTAGTCACGATCACGACTCGTCTATTTTCTGCGAGCGACGCCTTCAAGAAGTTATGACCTCCTCTCCAGCACGTCTTTGTATGCGTGCTTACTATCGGATAAAAATACTGCGTTTTCACGCCGACGCGATCGTCCAGAATTTCGGCGTTCTCTCAGCTTCCTCTAACATGTGTTTACAACAAAGAGAGGAAAATTTAAAATTATCGTGGAACGTAATGAGCGAGGAAATATTTTCGAGAAGCCGATCCCAAAATGCTCATAAATTATTTAGAAATCAAGCTGTAATTATTGTAAGGAGAAATATTTAAAATAGCGAATTGCTTGAGTCAAAGAAAAAAAAAAAAAATAAAATACCAGACATGTTTGTAAAAATGTAGATTTTATCAAAAATTTCACGATATGTATAAAAATATAAAAAATAAAAAAAATGCTCTCTTATTGCTGACCATATCAGCTGATCATACTCAAAACTGCATCATTTACTTCCTAAACAACTTTCTATAATGTAATATTTTTAATCAGCTTTTCTTAATTCTTAACAAAAAAAAAAAATTATTACGAATGAGGTGTATTATAAATCTCTCTATTTTGGAGAAGATTAAAAGTGTTAGAGATGAGTGGCATTGAAAGATCGTGTTTGCTGAAGTTTCTCGGCAAACGTGTCGTTTCCGTGAGCAACGTTGAATCATGGAAAGATGTAATAAAATCGCATAAACACTCACGTACGTTTATCGTAATTTTAGCAGCCTCGATATGACCTAATATATAAGCGTCGCGTAACCGGATGACGCGTCCGGCTCGCGTCGCGCTCGGCACGAAGAAAAATAGCGCGTCTGACTAATTCCGCACCTCCGCTACTTTGTCGCGCCTGCGAAACCGTAATCCGCCGCGTAATTCGAGCCGATTTAAATCACGAAAACACTCCCTCCCGCTGACAATTAATGGCCTCCCGATTTAAACCTCGCTCTTTTGAAAAAAGAAATCTCCCCCCGCTCTTCGTCCTCGGAAAGATCTACGAGCGGTAATTTAATGCAACGTAAATTCGGCGGAATTTCAATCGTAAGAATAAACGTGCACGAGTTTTTCTTTTTTGTCAGGTTTCAAAATTTCTTAATATTTTCGTAATCGAAAAAATTGTCAGAAGATAATTATAAATTTCTTTTTTTATAAAATTTCTTTTTTATTGGTGTTATACTTTGTTTGATGTTATTATTAATATTATTGTTTAATATTTTAATTTAATTTGAAAATTATTAATTGAATTTAATTTAATGAATATAGCTGAATGAATTATAGTCATCTATGTGCGATGATGCTAATTATATGACTTTTCGCCCCTCGAGGCATTAATTTGCTTGTGGCTTGCGCCACTGTGCTAATTATGCCGCTAATTATATTACTTTCTGCCCTTCGATGTTAACTAATACACTTATAGCTTGCGCCATTCGCGTGTAAAGTCGTAAATAATATTTATTTCATAATAATTATATATGCATTGTCAATAGTAACAAAAATATGAGTATTATAATATAAAAATAAATATAAATAAAAATATTTTTAATAATCTCTAACATATAATATTATTCTTCTCAAACAAATTAAAAGAATAAAAATTATTTTATTTTGTGTATGTTGTTTTTTATTGTTTTTGAAAATTAAGATAATCAGTTACATGAATTGAAAAGATTATCAGAAAAAAATTCACGTATTTAAAAACCCTATCATTATTTCAAAATGTATTTTTGATTTTCCTATTAAAATTTATTATAATGTGATCAAATTAAAATTTTACACAAATCTTTATGACAATTTTAATAGGATTGTTTAAATTTGCAATTAATATAAATTTGTATAGTTAAAGTCAATAATTTTTAGAAAAGATTTTAGAGTTTATTCTTAATAATAATAATCGTCCAAAAAATTACTAATAAATAATAATAATAATAAATATTCTTACCTGGAGCTGTGACTCGAGGTCGGCTTTCTGCGCGGCCAATTTCAAAGCCTTCTCCTGATAATCGGAAAGCGAGCCCTTCTCACCCTCCAGCTGACGCAGCAGATTGGTCTTCTCGGTGAGGAGCTTGGCGTTCTGTTCCTCTAGCTCCTTGCGCAGCTTCTCTTCCTTCTCGAAAGCTTCCTGCGCCTTCTTGGCTTTCTCCTCCAGCGCCTGCAAAGAGGCCATTTTATCCTCGAATTTGCCGCCGTTCACCAGCGGACTTGGATTCTCGATCAGCACCGTGTCGCCCATAATCGATCACCCTCGAAGAAATTAACCGAGGATTGCACACGCGATTAAAGTATCTTGCACTTGAATTCGATTCTTATTCTCGCGGGAATACGAGAATAGGACAGGGAATGAAGGGGATCTTTGTCGCGTGAGAAGGATCCCCGATAATCGATCGATCAAACGTCGTGAGAAGCCTCGATCGAGGGGGAGGCTCGATAGCTCGAATAAACGAAAGAAAAAAAAACAGCGAGCGAGACTCGGAGGACCTAAGTCTCTACTTTCGTACTATCTCGAGGTATCGAGGAAGACCCGGACGCACCTGTGTGTAAGTACGTATACGTTGAATATAAATGCGGGGCACGCGAGAGGGTGAGAGGCTTCTCCCTCTTTGTTCGTCGTCGGGCGGATTTCGCGTAATTTCGAAGGGGTCGGCGCGAGGTCGCGGGTCCAACTGGTCCCGGCATCGGTTGAAGCCCAACTTTTCTACCCGTGTCCCTCTACCGTAACCGTTTCCGGCGGCCAGTAAGGAGCGAACAGAGCGACGATCCTGATCGTAGGCATCCCCACTCCAGTGGCGCTTCGCCACACACACACACACACACACACACACACACACACAAATACACACACACACACACACACACACACGTTGTATGCGTAAAAATATTTATAACCGATCCGTTATACCACCCCTGAGGGGGAGGGGAAGAGAGTAAGTTACGTCGAGAAGGGGATCAAGTCTTGGACGGAATTAGAAGCGATCTGAAAGGACCGCCGCTCTCTCTCCAGCGGCCACCCCCTTTTTGGCGGCTCCAGAAGGTGCAAAGTGGATAAGTGGATCACCAAGATATCGTCCGAATATGAGCGAAGATATTGAAAGGTACAGTCGCACATACAGAGCGCACTTTAGAGATTTGAATTGAAAAGTTCTTTGAGTCTATAATTACGTGTTTCAAGTTTTATTTGGCACGAGATATGCATATGCCATTTTATTTAGATTCTGTCAAATATATATTTATAAAAACTAAAAATATATGGTATATCATATATATCGCAGAAAATGTAAAAAATTTAAAAATTTAAATTAAAAAATAAAATAATTACGTTCAATAATATTAAATCAATTAATAATGATAGTCAATTAATAAGATTAATAAGATTGTCTTAATTAATAAATAAAAAATATTGGGTTTTATTTTATATTCTTTGATTCTTTCAATTCAATTTTGGAAAAAAGTGATCGGCATTCATATATATATATATATATATATATATATATATATATATATATATATATATAGAGAGAGAGAGAGAGAGAGAGAGAGAGAGGAGAGATAAAAAAGAATGAATGCACATTTAGACGAAATTAGAAATGACAGCATTCCAGAGGAAGCAAAGCAATTGGAAAAATGTGGTGACCATGTATCCTAGGTTTGATCTCTCTGAAGGACGAATAATTGTGTAATTCTTTTCGGAAGACCCGTGTCTATTAATAAGAAGCCGCTCCGGTAACATGATCGAACGTTGATTCACCGCCTTGCTTGCCTTTATTATGCTTCTAATTCGGGAACATGGAAGTATCAGTCAACTGAACTGGAGAATAAAAACGTAGACGGATTCCTCTAATCTTCTCGTTAATTCGGAATTATAGAGTCAAAAATATAAACAGCCTGGTAGCGCAAGGAGAAGAGAAAGAAGAAAAATCTGAAGGTTGACAAAATTAGAAGTATCGTAGCTTCAAAAGGGTCGCTTGAAATTTCTTTGTAGATTTTTCGAGATCTAAAGCGAAGGGAAATCTTTTGCTACCCATCTCGCGATATATAAGTTACATATAACATGCTTTAAGCTCAGAATTAAATTAGTAAACAAAATTTAAAAAAAATTATTTTTTTTAATAAAAACTAATATTTTAAAACTCGAAAAAACAATGGAATTTATTAGAACAATGGAATTTATTAGAACTAATAAATAAAAATTTTAATAAATAAATAAGAAAAAACAAATTTATATGCCTAATAATTTTCTAAATTTAATATACTATATATATATTAACAAAAAATATAAATTTAAATATAGATATTAGAATATTAATTAAGATTGGCATAACTTTTTATCTTTTCTTTTAAAATTAAATAAATTCAATAAACAAGTTAAAAAAAGGCAAATGTCGAGTGTTTTATAAATATAAATCTATAATAATAAAAAATCTAAAAAAAATGTGTGCTATCAATCCGAATTATGAAAGTATTATTACAGAGTAATATTACAGAGTAAAATAAATACGTGGAAATAATTCGATTTCGAAGAACTGCCGACTTAAAGCTGATCGTGAATTTGCGCAAGAAGGCAAACTGCGAAAACGGAAAGACCAGGAGGCGAATAAATAAACGCGCACGTCTGGAAACTGGAGCCGTTACGAGCCGAGCAAAAGAAGAAACAAATTCCATGGGCGAATTCAAGCGCAGGATGGCACAGTTAAGCACGAAACTCCGGTCGTAAATCATCGTTAAGTCAAAGCTTTATTTTGCCAAGTTCTCTCGGTCTTCAACGAATTATCGATTTTCGCAGAACGAAAATTTTTTTTTGCAATACTTTCTCTGAAGTAGTGGACGTTAACAACTATTAAGATAATTAAAAAATTCAGAGTAAAAGTTGCATAATTTGAAGAACGTTTGTAATTCGTAAAGTTTACTTAAAATGTTCAAAGTAATCATTATAAATTATATATATGAAAAAAAAAATTGCACAGTTATTAAATTAAATTAAAATAAATTAACTCGAGACTGAGAACTGAATATAAACAATAAAATTAAAATAAAATAAATATTATAAAAACTGAGATCGAGAGAAGAGACAAATAGCAAAAATTTGCTCTCTAATAGCACAAATTTGCTCTGAATTTCTTAATATTGTCGAGGAAACATGTATAAGAAAATACTAAAATCTTTATCATTATCAATCCACAAGATGCTGATCGAGTATCTTACTTATTATTCTTACTGCCTTAAAACTTAGAATTATGAAAAATTCATTACATTTGTTGACGCGATATATATTTCTGGTATATTAAATTTATCAAAAATGTATTGTCATAATTAATTAAGTAAAAAATGTAAAAACTCTACAAGATTTTTCGACTAAAATTTGATTTTTTTAAAATTAAATCAAATAAACTTTTTTACAATATATTTCATAAATTACTATTATTTTTTTTTTTTTTTAATAAAATAAATAAAATTCAACATTTTTTTGGCCAAATAAAATAAATAAAAATTGAATTAAATAGACGTACATATATTTTAACGAAAAAATTGCAAAAATTTGATGAAAGAAAAAGATTGATCAATGACTCAATGTCTCAATAATAATTTTCTTTGAGCTAAACGATTCATGCGTAAAGGATATCTCGAAGAGACACTTACGGCCATCTCGTCCTCGATGCGAGTGACGTTGAGAAGAGGCTTGATCTTCTGCCACAACTTCCACCACGGCCAAGTGCGGAGTTGGAGGTATTTCCTCAGGTTTCTCTGGACGACCTGGAGGGCCAGGCGTTGCTCTTGGAGCTTCTTGTAATCTTTACGGGACAAATAACCTCTGATGTAAGCCTGCATCCAAGACACAATCTTGCCGAGACGCTCGTCACGGAGTTCCTCCATCTGACCCAGGACTCCGGCACGGAAGAACACCTATTTTTTCAGAGATAAAGAGAAAGCAAAACATTGAGATATCATTCATCAAGATGATCCTTCGAGATGATGTACCTCGTTTATCAATCCCATATCATGATTAATAATCGATCCGTAATTTTTAATAATTAATGAAATTTATAATAATCGGTTTGAAAAGATCCAAAAATAAAGATCTCTTCAGAGATTTTTCGATAATCTAAATAATAAAATCTAAAAAATTGTTTCAACTAAAAACTATACGAATAATTATATAGATAATTTTCAGATAATCGATCTAATTTTTATTTAATTTTATGAGATCTTACTGGAAGAAAGATAATCATGGTACATCACGTATTAATTAATTTCCGCAAACTTTCCATGCCACTTTTAGCTCAGAAAGAGGGTCGTTATTCGATGATAGGAAGTGGATAGAGATTGCATCACACTTGTTGAGGGATTATACTATGCCGAAAATTGTTTTGGCAAAGATATCCTTTGTTAACGTGACTGATGATAGAGCTCGTCATTAATTTGCCATTACTCGAACGAAGCTGTAAAACGGTTAGTTAATCGGCGAAGCCGCGTAGTATTAAATTAATTATCGATGACATTTAATAGCCAACGTCCATACATAACAGAAAAATATAAACATATACAAAAAGAGAGAATATCAAAATAAAAATCTTTTGAAATTCCAGAAATTTTGAAATTTTGAATCTTAAAATCCATTTTTATTTTAATTTTTAAATTTCACAGATTTTTTACTTATCTAATATTTCTGTACTCTGTTAAATTTTTTACAATTTTAAAATTATTATTTTAAAATTGCAATTTGTCAAATTTCTCAATTTAAAAAATATAAATATTTGATTTTTTCTATTAGTATTTTAATGTTGGCAAATAAATTATCGACGATGTAAGAAATTAAAATATTATACGAACGTCTAAAAGACGCTCTACAGGATCCGAAGATTGATATTCGATACATCCTGGAAGCGTCTTTGCGACGTTCGCGTTGCTGGTAAATTTGCAATAGCATTGGCGCGTCATGACACTATGTTGTCACAACGTGGATCACAACAGGTGTCCGATACCTTAGTGTGACCCATGCGGTACTGATCACTCTCCAGATTGATCGTCTCCAAGATGATCTGGGTGGCCTTTTTGGGCTCGCAAGGCTCTGGGACGGCATTGGCGCACAGAATTTTGTATCTGCGTTCGTGGCCGACCACCGTTGTCAAGTATATTGCGATTTGGTGTATTTGGTCATACATATTGATGGTGTCATGTGTGTGTTCACAAAAAACAGACAGAAAAAAATCACCACGCCAGGTTAGAGACTTATTGTATTATGGTTCTCGTTGCTGTAGAATCGAGAATATATTTTAGGAGAAATCGAGAATATATTTTAGGGGAAATGGCCGGGAAGCAAAGAGGGCAACGAGTAGAGTATCCTTCCAGGATACTTTAATTAGGGAGATCTTCTCAGTATCGATCTCTTCGATTAAGTTAAAGCGCGAGAGTCCTTTTCGAGAGTCTTACTGTCAGAAATTTGCAAAAGTTTAACATATATAAATTAAAATCTCAAGAGAAAAAAATAATCATTCTATTCTCAGATAAATAATTTTCATTAAAAGTAAAAAAAAAAAAACGATAATACTATAAAATAACAGATCAAGATGTTAAAAGAGATTTCTCCCGAATTCTCGCGCTTTAAAATATCGTCAGCTTTACGTCTACCATCCAGTCGCTAGAGGCATCGACGTGTCAAAGAGTTAAAAGTACATCATCAACAACAATGAATGACAATTATTTGCGATTGACAATGTTTGCGTGATCGAGATTGCCTCTCGCCAGATTATATCAATGATTATATCTCAAGAAATCTTATCTATCAAGAGATTTTAAAACGATACGAATTAAAAGGCGAGATTCTCGATCGTCAACCATCGTCGATCGCATTTAAACTCGTGTTTCGAAATGGTCGTCGTCGACCGGATTGTCGCGGTTGTTGGAAACAGGGAAGGAGAAAGGAGAACGTGCCTTGGTATGTCCAAGACGGTATAGATCAGCATCGAGGCCGGTGGATTCCAGAATAGCCGAGGCTGCACTCTTGGGATCCTTCGCCTTGTCTACCGCCGCCGGAGCCAAGATCTTGTACCTATAGGGGTGTCGGGGTATACGGGGCAAGGGGGAAATGGGCAAACGTGCAAACTAATTAATACAGGGATTCTAGACACGAATATTCACAAATTTTTATACATCCTCATCGTCGTTTCAATCGGCTCTCGCTACTTTCCAATCGCTAAATTATTTTTTAAAAGATCGAGGTCCATCTTAACATATCGGGAATTAATATTCTAATCTAATCCGGTTCCAAACAAAATCAATCGAATTCGGAAATCTAGTCTAAAGAACCAATAGGTTCTTTAATCTCTCTTACAAGACGAATCATGGGGAAAAATTGAACGATCACTCGGATGGCATTCGAATACGATCATACACGATGATAACGTTGCATTCAACAGAGAAGGACGACGTGCTGAATATATAGACTGAGATTTCAGCGTGGATTGTCTTTAAATCTCGCTAATTTAAAATTAATCTTGGAATTAATTACAAATTTTTATTATACAGCATTTTACTGTTAAGACGCGGCAGCCTCTATATTATTAATAATAAAAAATTTGAACATTTAAAATTAAACGAATAATTTTAAATTAAACGAATTTTATCAATTGATTTACATTCACATTTGATTTAAGTTATCGCAAAATTTGTGCCACCATTTCGAAATCAACAAAGTTAATATACTATTTATTTCACACATTTTATAGATACTACTAAAAATATTTTTGCGTTGGCTGTAGAGCGAGGAATTTTGGACCATCCACGTGGAAAGATCTATTTTTGAGACATTCTTTCAATATAGGGTATAGAGTGACTGAAATCCATTATTATCTAAAGATAACGGGGCGACGGAAATCGTCAAATTCATTCCTACAGGGTTATCATCAACTAGCCTTAGTGTGACCGATCCTATAGCTGTCCGGATCGAGATTGATTTCTTCCAAACACTTAGTCGCGCCGACTTTGGGATCGCTTTGGGCCGCCATTATGGCCGGCGCTAGGATCATGTAACTACATGATATACAACATAAAAGTTCAGTTACTATGTACATCCAATGCTTAAAAAAATTTTTCGATGCTTTTGGAGAAATTAATCGAAAAATTATGACGTTACAGAGAATTAAATTTTTAAAACGTTTTTGAATATATTTCGTAAATTATTATTTTCTCATAGAGTATCTAGAAACCTACCATTTTTATGTGATTTAATAATTACTATTAAATAAAGAACCTAGCTGAGTTTTATAAGAATATTAAATAAAATTATTCTTATAAATAATATTATTTATAGTTGTCAAAAAGATTTGCTATTATATTTTAAAGAGATTATATAATAAGTCTTAATAATTAAACCTGTCTTTTTATAGAAAAAAAAAAAATAGTAATCTAATTTCTCTATGTAAATTCAAGAGAAGTAGTGAAATAATAGCAAATTTTTTTAAATTAGAAATCATTGCAAATGTACTCGAGAAAATTGAGAATGATCATTTTTCAAATCTTTTAAAGTAAAATACAAAATTATAGTTTAACATTATTTTAAAGAATTTTTTAAATTTTTTAATACTATATCTATAATGCAATAAAAAAATATTAAATTATTATTATTTTAACACTCATAATATATAAAAAAACAAGCGTTTTAATATTTAAAACGCTTGTAGAAAATTCATTCACTTCCTCGAGACATTAGTTTTTCGATTATCCGCAAAAATAATTTAATCAATTGAAAGAAGGGATTCTTACCGTAGCTTGAAATCGGGATACACCATCCTATTGGGGAAACCTTTACGACAGATACGAATGCCTTCAAGCACACCGTTACAGGTGAGCTGATGCATGACCAAGTGAGAGTCAATCACGCCCGGCTGCTTCATCTCGTTGGGAATGATACAACGGACGAAGTGAGGCTGAGTGGCACGCAGGGTGGTCATCAGGTTGTTCAGCTGCTCCCTGTACGAGGACGATACGGTGGAGAAACCACCGCCCTTCTTGCCACGTCCACCCTTGCCGCCGCCGCCGCCACCAGCGTCACCGGATTGACCAGGATGGTCGGCAAAGATTTCTACCAGCAGTTTGTTGTTAGACTTCTTGAATTGATCGACCACCGTGTCGTTCAGCGGGTCCTTGTTCTTCTCAAGCCAGCCAGTGATGTTATATGGTACCTAAGGCCCAAAGAGATTTCATCAATATCGAGATCATGACGATTATTGGTGAGTCTAGCGACATTTTTATAAATTACAAAATTAATTTTTTGTTAAAGAAAAATAATAATGTGGATCTCTCTTTTTTGTGTTTATATATTTTTGTAAAAAATAAGAAAGAACATCACATACGTTGCCGGCGTAATGGCCAATCGCGAAGTGGGCTGGTTGTTGGCCTGGTTTGGGCGGTTTTGGTTTCAAAAAGTTGGGACTCTTGCCGAGATGGTTATTGTTCAGCTTCTCCTCAAAGGTCTTATCCGTGGCTTTGGGGAACATAGACTCTTCCTCAAGGATGGAGAGAATACCCATAGGCTATATCGCGAGAAAAAAAAAGAATAGAAGAATGTGTTAGAGTCTGCTATATCTCGGAAAGACTCGCATTTTCCAAGAGTAGCGTTACGCAAATAGACATAAATAATAATAATAATAATAATTTTTTTCTCGTCAAAATTGATTGTGTAAATTTTTCTATTACAATTGCGATAATATTTTTACATCAAAATTCATGAAAAAAAGATAATTCTCGATCTACATAATGTCTATAAAGTATTTGTAAAATATATTTCGCGCAGCAAATCTCTCGTTAGTGTCTCAACTTTTTACTGAAAACAGATTATTAAGTATCTTGTTGATGTACTTTGTTATCTACTTGCTTGATACTGTGTCATTAATGTACACTTATTTCGGTTAATCAATCGCTTTCTCGAATGTAAGATAGGATTTGTATATGGATTAATTGCCGATTAATAATTAATCTTGTAAACTACGTACAAGACAAAGAAAAACTTCAACGCTACTCTTAGTACTGCGTTATCTGTAATTCTACAGTTGGAGTGATGCTTCGGTAATGATTTTGCACTTCACTGACGTTTCTATTAATGTTTCTGCATCGGGAAAGTGCGATCATTTTTTTTTTTCCGATACATCGAATTCTCCATCCGTTATAGCGATATACATGATGCGCCGGATCTATCGTGTAATTTTGCATAGTTGAAGAAAGCAATCGATATTTATTTTATACATTATATATAAAATTTTTTAAGAAAAAGACATAATCTCTTATATATATTTTTTTAGAGACATATTTTCTTATATATATATTTTTAATATATTTAATTTAAATAATTGTTTAACTATTTAATTTATTTTTAATTAACCATGTTAAATAAATGTTTTAAATTTAAATTACCATTCAACGTTGTACGAATTCTTAAACAGAAAATAGAAAAATAATAATAAATAAAATAAAAAATTGTAATTTTTCTAAAATTAGCAAAAGATTTATAATTGTAATCTTACGCGTTAGATCCATGACATTCTGATGTAAAGAAGATAATACGTACATAATTAAATACACAGGCAAACAACATTGGCAAAAGAGACACACAACATTGACAAACAATTCACGAAGTCGCGGCTAAGCTGGATTCAAGTGGTAATTTGCTAGATAAGTTACTGGATCAGATCAATAGCAGGATGATCCAGGCTCGAGTCCGTGTCCCGCGCGGACCGGTTTACCTTCTCGATCAGATTGATCGTCGGCTCCAAGTCCATGCCAAAATCGATGAAGGTCCAAACAATACCCTCGCGCTCGTATTCCTCTTGCTCGAGCACGAACATGTGATGGTTGAAGTATTGCTGCAGCTTTTCGTTGGTGAAGTTGATGCAGAGCTGCTCGAAGCTGTTGAACTGCATCGGAGTTTGTTCATGCACCACGCCGCACACAGGCACACAGCGAAAAGAGAGAAAGAGAGAGAGAGAGAAAGATAGCGAGAGAAAAAGAAATGAAAAGAGAGAGAAAAAAACAGGATACGAGCAGGACATCGTCCGTGTCCGATCGGGCGGTCCCTCGATTGATCCTGAAACTTCTCGTGGCGCAGTCGAAGGATGATGACGTCGAGAAGACGAGATTTCAGAATTTCGATCGCTTGGAAAAAATAAAACAGAAATTTTATTTTCTAATGTGTATTAATTTAAATAATTAACGATCGTTTATTCCGATCTCTCGACAAATCGTGTCCCACCTGTCAACCGACGTCACGAGAGATGAAACAACAGTGCTCGAGTAAAAGTGTGACGGTATACAGGAAGTGGAGTTAGTTGATCGAGCAGCCAGCCAAGACGGAAACACATTCAGCGAAGATGCGAAGTTCGAGCGAAAATGTATGCTTTGTAAATGTGTGATTCGGAGAAATCACGAGGCCCTCCTTCTCGGGCCCGTGCGATCTGTCGACCTGCTCTGGCGGTACCTTCTCGATCAGATCGATAGTTTGTTGAAGGTCCATGCCGAAGTCAATGAACGTCCACTCAATGCCCTCACGCTTGTACTCCTCTTGCTCGAGGATGAACATATGGTGGTTGAAGAACTGCTGCAACTTCTCGTTGGTGAAGTTGATGCATAGCTGCTCGAAGCTGTTGAACTGCTCGACCGAGTGACGCAGCAACGGGAGTCCATGCGAACGGGGGGGATTAAGCGAAGAACAGAGAAAAAAAAAACAGGGAAAAACAGCCGTCATTAGTGCTGTTTGATGACACGTAAGGAGAACGCTCGACCGATGACTTCGACTTGTAACTTTCATCGTTCGATTATTAGGGTGGGGCGAGGGGGGTTCAAAGGGAGAAGGTAATCGACACCGGAATCAAAGAGGCGTCGATAAGACACTCTATATATCCTTGTAATTTATAAAAAAACGAACGTGCAACGAAATCAAAAAATTTCAGAGAACTGTATGATTTTCAAAAGTTGTTTAAAGAAAATTAATTTTCTAGAAAAATCAAATAGTAAAACATTTGAATAGAATTATTTCAGACATTTTTCCCATATAATTATACCGTAATTAAATATTATATATACGTACACACATTTTCAATTAAATAATTGCGTAAATTTTTAAATCTTAATTGACATTATTCGAATAAAAGTAAAAGGCTATTTTTCAAGTTCGTCGCATAATTCGATGGGAAAAGACACTCGCCTGTGCCGTTACATAATAAATTTACATGGATATGGTGATAAATATTAACAATACATTTGTCATGTTAACTATGATAATTTTATCCAATTAAATAAATTTATTAATTGGACAAATTTTCAAGATCAGGATCGACATTCTATATGCTTTTGAGATAAGGGATTATACGCAATTATACTGGGTCATTATCACTACTTATATCTTACAAATTAATTTTCACTTCTCGAGCAAAATTAGTTTCTCGCTAATTTTAGTCTCGTGATAATTCTTTCTTTTTAATTTTTTATTCTAAAACTCCGTTGATTCTAAGACTACACCGAACAAAAGTTTCACTTTATGTTCGTTTCAGTCTCTTCAGGATTGCGATTTGGACCCAGTTAATTGTCAAAGGCATAATAAATGCCTAATTATCGTTCAATCTGTTGAATTATCTCAAGGGAATATTCTTCACGAGCACGACATTAGTGCCGTTACAGGATTGTGACATCACAAGGGAACACGAAAGAGGAAAAGTGTCTTAGGTACCCGTACTAAGTACCTTAAAATATTGCGATCGGCGTTTCTTCGTCATCGTCGAAAAGCCGACATAGAAAAATTATGACAGATATAAAAGCACGAAAAATCGGCTAAAGAGTCAACGGCGAAGCAACATCAATGCGATCATTCAGGTCCTGTTCTCTGCGAGAAATTGACTTCTCGTTTCACAAGCTGGTTCGATATCTCTCGCTCGTTCGTCGTCCGTGAAGCCGGATCAATTCTTAGGGAGTTGCCGAATCGAGGCGCTTAAACCTTGACTCGCGGGGACTGATATGACAATACCTTCTCGATCAGCTCGATACAAGCTAGCAAGTCCATGCCGAAGTCTATGAACACCCAATCAATGCCCTCCTTCTTGTATTCTTCTTGCTCGAGTACGAACATATGATGGTTGAAGAACTGCTGCAACTTCTCGTTGGTAAAGTTGATGCAGAGCTGCTCAAAGCCGTTGTACTGTCGTTTTTTGCAATTGCACGTGCGTGCATAGACGTGCGATGGAAATATGTAGGATAGACGGCAATGGATAGACGAACAGAAAGAGGTAAAAGGGTGGAAAAAGGGAGAGAAACAAAAATTATTATCAATGAGACTAATAATACAAAATTAGATGTGTTTGTGTCACATGTGTATGGAATCTGATATTTTCCATTTATCTCAAAATTCTGAAAAATCTAATCTAGAAGAAAAATAGATTTTATATTTTTATAAAATATAAAATATGTATTTTATTTTATTTAATTATTTAATTTTAATCTCTATGAATAAATTTGTTAAGTAAATCAAATAAGTTTTATTTTACGCCCGCGTTTTATAATATATGATTTAGAAATTTTTCACACAATTATATTAAATAAATAAAAAAAAAAATATTTTTTGAAATTTATAATTCATAATTCTCTTCGGTAAAAATTTGATCGTACGACCTCGGCGTTAAAATCTTTTTATAAATTTTTGCTCTTGATGTATAGAAGCTAGAACTAGCCTAAGCAAAATATAAGAAAGATGCGCGCTTATCGAAATAGACGCGCGGCCGAAACCGTGAGATCAATGACATAAAAAAAGGAAGAGGAAGATCAAAGGATGAATAGAAGTGGCTGACGAGGAAGATCACAAATGAACAGAAGTGGCTAACAATTATACAAGAAAACAGTGGACGATCACTTTGTTGAATTTTAAGAAAGTAAGCGTTAGTGTAGCGGTCTCCTCTGATCTGTGATAATAGCCAGGGATTTCCGCCTGCCTGATAACTCAATTCTCATATCGTCGTTATTCAACTCTGAATTATTATTTTTTTTTCCTTTTTTTTTTTTTATTTTCGGCCAAACATCCGTCTGTCGGATTTTTGCTGGCCAAGATCGATCGGTCCTTTGTCGTCTTATTATACCTTCTCGATCAGATCGATACATGCGAGTAGGTCCATGCCAAAATCAATGAAGGCCCACTCAATGCCCTCCCTCGTATATTCCTCTTGTTCGAGGACGAACATGTGATGGTTGAAGAACTGCTGCAGCTTCTCGTTGGTGAAATTGATGCAGAGTTGCTCGAAGCTGTTGAACTGTTCGAGAGCAAGAAATAGGCATGCATATGTGTATATGTCATTTTATATTTTTCTTCCCTTTTTTCCCTCCGCACATTTTGGCACGTTTTTTTGCGCTTTCATTATTTTGCCGTCCTTCTTTATATACGTGAGGGTCAACTTACAAAGGGTTTCTTTAAAAACACACTTTTTTACAGAATTGTAAAATTACCCCAAGTTTCGTCTCGAAACGACTGATATCAAAATATTCTTAATCAAGTTTTTTTTTTTTTGATATTTTATACGCGAAAAAATTATTTTTTTCTTCATCAAAATATTTTAAATTAAAAAAATAATTTTGTTCTATCTCATAAATATATATATATATATATATATATTTCTTTCTTTTTTTTAAATATATTTCATTGTGTTTAATTTTTCTCCATTAAAATTCATCGGACTCTATGAAATAAGAAATCAGATTCGTAAAATATTCGGATTCTATCGTTTCGATTTATCCGAAACTTCGGGCTGTTTAAGATCTCATTACGAGAATCCATGGGATTTCATCTACAAAGTGTCTTTGTAGTATCTGTGGTGTAGCACATCGTTTATTAATAGGATAGATTGGTGTCAACCTCACCACGACCTAGCATGAGATCGCTCTTTCGGGTTAAAACTTGTAATATACTGGTAGAATACTCGAATATCTCGATTTCGATGTACAGAATATCGATCGATACATTTATGCCTATTTATCAAAAAACATAAAATGTAACACAAAAAGAGTAATTTAGAAATTAAAATTTGAAATTATTAAATAATACTTAATATTATAAATCAACAAAATTAATTAGAATTAATTATGACATTAATTCTTATACGAATTTTTGAGAAGTATCATCGATTATTCTGAACATAAGTTTGTGATTCGGATGACGTAAATGTCTGATCACAAATGAAATATCTGTGTGAATGAAAATATGTGGGATCCAACAATATTAGTCTACTTCCAACAACTATTATCAACTGTAATCAATTACACCAGGGGAGGAAACCAACGTAAAAGGGTTTCTGAATAATCTTGACCGTCCTGTTCGCCAATGGACAGTTAAACGTCGTATGTGGTTTATTCAAGAAAAAAAAGGCAGTGGACGGATGAATCATCTTTAAACTACCACAACTATTTTACGTGAAGTCCACTGTTTTGATGATGACAATGGGCTATTCGATATTGCTAACAATGAGTGAAAAAATTAAACTCTTTACCTCTGATGCTGTACGCCTCTCTTCGAATCTTTGATAGAATGAGAATTCTTCGGGAAATCTAAGACTATGCTTTTCGACAAAGCGATTCCTATCGAATCATGCCATTTTAATGAAAATTGGGAGCTAATCGGAGAAATTCTACTGTTTCTATCGAGGCGTGCATTTCAAGAAAAATTCGGGATAAAGGAGCTAAAAGGAATTTTTTAGTCATGCATTTTTTTTTTTTTTTGGAAAATGACTATTCTAATTATAATAATTTGGAAAAATAATAAAAATGTAAATGCAATTCAGGATGATACAGAACGATTCAAAAAGTTAACGAAACATTTAAATTCATATCGGATTTACAACATCTCAAAAGAGGCAATAACGTTTAAGGAATCGTTTATAAAATTATTCAATAAAAATTTTCGAGTTCATTCCGGATAATATAAATTCATTCAGGAAATTAACGTAACGCTTAAATTCACGCCAGGATTTACAGAAATCCAACAGGTCGGAGACATTCAAGGAATTATCCAAAAAAATATTCAAAAATATTATTCTGGATAATGCAGACTCATTCGAGAATCTAACGAGACATCTAAGTTCACAGCATCCTAAAGGAATAAGAACATCCGGGAAATTCAGGGATCTAAGAAGATCTAAATAAATCCTCGGAGAAATTCATATTTCATCGAGGTTAACGACAAAATTAACGTGCGACTAGCTAGGAACCTACAAAAAGATCTATAAATCTCCTAGAGAGATCGCGTGAGGGAGGAGGGCGGATCGATCGTTCACCTTCTCGATCAGCTCGATACAAGCTAGCAAGTCCATGCCAAAGTCAATGAACTGCCAGACAATTCCCTCCTTCTTGTATTCCTCTTGCTCGAGCACGAACATGTGATGATTGAAGAACTGTTGCAACTTCTCGTTGGTGAAATTGATGCACAGCTGCTCGAAGCCGTTGTACTGCGAGATACCGAGGTACCGGGGATATAATTACGGGTTCTAAAGAAGAATCTTTCGACGACTGATTTGATACGATTGGCACGAAATACCACGCGAATCCCGATTCGCTTCTCGTGACTCTCGTTCGATTTCGAGAGCCTTTTTCTTTCCTGCCTTATTTCGTCGTGGGAGAAAGTGAAGCTCGTGTAGAAATGATCGAAGGTATAAATTTTTCAAACCTTTGGCGTCATTTTTTTTTTTTTGGTGTGATCAATTTCATTTACGATCACGTCGACAATTTAAAAAAGAAAACAATTGCTTTTCTTTTCGATATTGCTTGCCGGAAATGCTGTATAATCTTGGGCAAAGTTTATTTTTTATCAATATTTGACATTAAATATTAATATTTAATATTAAATAAATAAAATGTATATTGAAATTCGACCAATCTCTGTCTAAAATTAAATTCATCTTAAAAGGTAAAAGTGTAGGATTTGATCGTGCTTCTTTAATCAGCCAAATATCGATAAAAAATATTGTCCTATTATACCAACTTTTCGAGGCATCTTGTATAATACAACAGCGATATTTTAATATTTTAAAAATATTTTTTCAACGTCTGTACGCGAGAGTTATAATGAATGAAATAATAAAATATAAATCGATAAAAATTTTATGTAAAGATCGTCGACGATCACGTTGATGTATACTATATATATTTGTGTGTTTGTATGTTTATGAATCACGGGTCGGGGAAAACTTACGTCGAAGATCTCGAAACCAGCGATATCCAGTACACCGATAAAGTGCTGCCTCTTTTGCTTGGTGTCCAGGGTCTCGTTACACTTCTTCACCAACCATTTGAACAGCCTGTCGAACATCGCCTTCGACATGGCGCCCACAGAGTAGGCTACCTGATCCTTGTTACGACCCTGGGTAACGAACTCGTTACCGACCTTGATTCTTGGCTTCAGCAAGTTCTTGTAAAGATCGGCACAGTCGCAACCAAGAAGCTTAGCCACGCGCTCACCTTCCTGTAATGCGAAGCGTGATTATTTCTCTTCCCTGCAACATTCTTTTCGGTCTCACTAATTCGAGGAGAAATGTCCTATAATAATAGTGTCTTTTTTCGAGAGAAATAAATTTTAATTCAAAAATATATATTTTAAAACGTACGTGAAAAATAAACATTGCATTTAAAAGATTTTTAAATATTTCCGCAAATAAAAAAAAAATAAATAAATAGCGCATTAAAATTTAAAAATTCTAAGTGTAATAATTAATTATTATTTTATATTATTATTAATTATTATATAATATAAATTATATTATTATTATTAATGAATTATTTTATATTATATTAAAATAATTTTCTACATTATTATTAAAAATGGCAAAAATAATAAAAAATTGTTTTGTTATAAATGCAATAATTATAGATATTTGTCAAATTCTTACCTCAGTACCATCGGCTTCAGCTTGTTCCTCACGACCCCTCTGCTTGAATTTCATACCACCCATATGCATGACAGCCGCGGTGATCTTGTAGATGTTGTCCTTCTCTTCCTGAGTGAAGCCCAACACGTCGAAGGCTTGCTGTTATAGAGAGAAGCCTCATTAAAATCTTCATTTCCTCGACGTCTCACGTCAGAGATCGTTTAAAGTTACGAAGAATTGATTCGCGAAACATGTTCTAAATTTTTCATAGATGCTTTACTATATTTTTTTTCTGAATTTTATTATGGATATCGCTCAGAAATTTAGCGACAAAAAACGAATGGTATATTTAATGAATTAGGGAATAATTTAATAATTTTTTATTACAAAATCATAAAAAAAAAAATAATAATCCTCAGACTTCTCTGACGTGATTCTTATCAGTTTCGATAAATTTACATAGACAAGAGCGACAATTAGTGAAAACACACAAGGACGACACAAATAGTTGCACTCCCAAGCACGCCAAACAATCGATGTAATCTATTACATTGTATATTGTTCGGTTTTTGCGTTGGAAGTTGCGTGAAAAAAAAGAAAAAAGAGAAAGAGGAAAGCTAGCGCAGCGTCAAGCATGATTTCATCATTTTGTTTATTAAGGTCGTTTATTTGACGATCAAAATTTTTATCTTAAATATTGAAGAGATTTGCAAGAAAACTCTTAAAAGTAAGGTCTAAAATTTTACAGACGTCAATTAATTATAATCCTAGATTAATTGATCTTTAAGCAATTAAACTAGAATTAAAGTTTATCGCGACGTTGATCGAAAAAGAAACGACCGTAAAAATTCAGCTTCAATTAATCATGGGTCAATCGATTCTTTATCCGTTTCGAATCATAATTCTGAAAGGAATCAAAGAATCAATCAAGATTAAGATCGAAAACAGCTGACTGATGAAATTTTGAAGCGTTCTCGCAGCAACGACGAATCGAAAAGCGAAAGCTCGTGTTACGTGGCGATAACTCCTTTTCTCTGAGCTCCTGGTGTCAACGCGAATTAACACCGTCCACATAGTCTCTCAGGACTACTCTCTACACGACTATAAGAAGAGAAAGAAGAAGAGAAAGAAGAAGAGAAAATTTGAAGAAGAGACGACGAGAGATTGCGAGCTGGATCTTTAACTCGCGTTCGTCGCAAAGTGCCTCCTTTGTGATAAAGAGGAACAAGATCGCCTTCAGGGTCAGCCTGGACGATATCTCTTCGTGTCGATTCTAGCCCCTCTGTTTCTTTGAGGAACAACTCGGATCGTTATTCTTCTTTACTCGACGTCGCCCTCGATCGATGAAAAATCGCTTCCTCGAGGCTGCGTCTCCAAATCTACCAAAGTTTCAACCTGGGAAAAAAGGGGGTGGGATTTCCTACTAGGGGGAAAATAATACCAGGGAGATCAACGGGGTTGTTATTAATACTGGGACGTAACGTTCGAAGTATTGTTGAAAGTCTTTCAATCGGGATGTAAGAGTCGAGAATTCTCTCGAGATTTCTCTAGTTTCTCCAGGTAAAAAAACTGGAGTCGGTATCAAAAGGAGAGCAATAATACTACCGGAAGTGGGTGGAAATATTGTATTATGTACAAGATATGATTGTGTAAAGATTGATAATGAAGCAAGAATATCTCTCTATCAGAATTATGTGTACTTATACATATATATATATATATGTGTGTGTGTGTGTGTGTGTGTGTGTGTGTGTGTGTGTGTGTGTGTGTGTGTGTGTGTGTGTGTGTGTGTGTTTATATACATATACATGTAATATATAATGTAATGTTTAATTAAATTATATATTTTAAATTTTCATTTTTAATATTCTTTTAATTTATATTAAAATAATATATATAATAATAATAAAATATTATATTTTGAAATAATCACATTAATTTTTATATATAGGATCTTTTGATTTCAAATTCATAAAAAGAAAAAAATTGATGGATTAATATAAATTGTTTTCATCTATTTATATTGATAAATGAATCAAAAAATAAAAGACAAAAAATTTAAAAATATTGAAAGCAACAAAAAATCAATTAATAATCAAGTTAAATTTTAACATTAATTAAATAAATACTAAAATAAAATAATATAATTTGAAAATCGAGTAAAAGTACAATATTAAAAAATAATGTATAATTATATTGCTGCTCATTATCATCCAAGTAATATTTCGATATGATATAAACCAATATCTAAGACGAAAAAACAGCGACGTGATTCTTCAAAAGATCAATTTATTATAATGGGATTATTTCATTTCTAATCTGATAATAAAATATTCGATAAAATCTTTTGATGTGATCGACATTGCTGTACTGGGAGGGATGGATTCATATATATTCAAATGATCTGAACCCTCTACGGGGTCGATATTTATAGAAAGAGAAAGAGGGGGGAACAACGTTTCTTCAGAACCAGGTTGATAACTAAAGGGACTTACGTCCGTCAGTAGACATTCCTCGCCATCATCGACGTTGGGGATCGTGATCTTTCCTTGAGATACGTTGTAATAGTCGTATATGTTGTCGGACAAGTAACACATTTCTGCGAAGCATTTCAAAGAACAAGATTGCAGTTTCAAAAATCATTCTCGATATTCATTCTCGTTTCCAAAGATCCGATTATCGGTCCACTCTTGACCTAATAGCAGCCATCGACTTGCAATGCCGAGCCTCGATCGTCGATCAATATTATGCTGTCAGTTTTTGAGACTCAAAATTTCTGTATAACTATAGTTCCTTCAGAAAGATTTTTAAGAATTTCACATCTTATTTAAAAGATTTAAAAGATATTTAATAATAATATATTCTTTTATCTCAAAAAGATATCTTTTCTCCTCAAAAAGTTTACATAGCAATTCCGAGAAACTAATTATTGCAGTTTTACAAAAAAAAATTCTTCCTTTTTTGATACTATTTTATCTCTAAATATTTCGAAAACTGATTTTCTTTTTTCTCTATATTATATTTATTTAAAACTTTTTTTTTTGAGAGAAAATTTTTTTAAATTCCATTTGATATAAAAAAATATGACACTTTCCAAGAAAAATTATTTAGAAGACAATTGAGTCTCAAACGAAGAGATTATTACGCCTTTTCTGCGACTGCACGTTTCTAACAGCCTGGCACATACATACATATATAGGGTGGACGATAAATTTGACATGGGCGTATCGGGGAGCGGGGCGATCGGTTATTATCATATTTCGACAGAAGAGAATACTTTTCCAATGTGAAGAAAGCCTCGCGCCCCCAATCTCCCCGCACCCCGATTGCGGTGGCAGGCAGCTTTCGCAGGCGGGGGGCGAGGGGGTGGCGAATCCTCGGGCAAACCTCAGCACCACTTTGCTCATCATTCGAAATAAAAAAACAAAAAAATAGAAAAATGATTTGTTTCAATAGATTACATAAATTTAACACTACGCCAGCTGAACAAAAAAGAGCATTTATTGCTGTAATAAAAATTGCTGTAATAAAATTTAAAAAAAAATCATATAACTTTATAAATTAATAAAATATTTAATAATTATTGTGTTATTAATTCAAAATAATCACTAAAATAATTCAATTTTAATCATCTGAAAGATCATCCCTGTAAAATTATCCTTCTAAGACTTTTTTTCTTTTAGTATTTTTTCCGCAGCAAAAATTGATCCACGTGTAAATTAATGTTATTAAATAATTTCATAAAAAGCCAAAGGGATCTGAATTTCGCCGAGGCTCAGAGACACCCTGGGGGCTGGACTTACATCCGTTGCATCCATCTCCAGACCGTCGTTGACTCCCGGAATTCTGGTCTTACCCTGGTTAATGTACGAGTAGTTGCTAATCCGGTTGCTCAGCATGGTCAGTTCTGTATTAGTTCACATTTTTTCAACGCTCGATCTTATAATCGGCAAGCGAGCGATCGCGAGCGATCACCGTCGATACTCTGAGTCGCTTTGAGATTGTCAAAAATTTATTCAATTAGCAAATAATTTGTAATCAATTTTGCCATAAGTTGCACATTTAGCAAGTAATTTAGGATTGATTAAATAAATGATTAAATCAAAGAATTAATTAATTTAAATATTTTCGTCAAAGTGATCGAAGTCGTCGGTGCTCGCAACGATTTGCAAAAAAAAACATGGCAAGTTATTGGCGGCGAGTATTCGCTGAAAGTATAATAGAGCGATAGAGAAGAAAAAGAGAGAGAAATTGAGAAAGGATAGAGAAGAGAGAAGTTAACACAGATGTCCGCGTATGATGCTGTAAAAATATGTCTAGTTAATCGTGTGATATATTGAAGAGCTGTAATGAAAATGTAAAAGAGAGAGCAAAGAGATAAGAAGAAGAAGAAAGTAAGAAAAAGAAAAAAAACATTAGATAATAAGAGAGAGTTACAGATAACACAGATAAAGAGAGAAACATACAGAGAGATAACACATAGAGAGAAATAATGACACAAGTAACATTTCACATATCCAAGAAAAACAAAATATACAAGTAAAAGCTTATACAAAAGATTCAAAGTGTATAGAAAAGAATCGTCGATCGGTGTAGTATTTAATGAACGATAATACTTTTCCAAAAGCGATCACTTCTCACATACGGAAAGGCGACAATTGTGTACACAGAGGACTTAATGCTTAGATAGACCAGTGAATCTCGAGTAGAAAGTGAAACGATTAACAGAACCATCAATTTAGGACATGACAAAATTACATGTAGTTAAGAGAAAAGATTACTTTTTTCTGCAAAAAATCGTGAAAAGCTTTTGTGAAAGATAAATTAAAGATAATTGAAAAAAATAAATATTTTTTACAATATTAATAATAAAGAATTATTTATAAAAAAATATTTAAATAAAATAAATAAGAGCTTATTTAATTTCTTTTATTTTGATTATATTGATGCCAGCTAATCCTGTCCGGTCGTTGCACTTACATCGGTAACCAAAAGCTCTTCGCCGTCATCGAGACCAGGTATCGTCGTCTTGCCTTGCGACACAAAGTAGTAGTCGTGGATGTTGTTGGACAGCAGACACATATCTACAGGATGACCGGGTAGAAAAAAAAAACATGCGGGTGGTTAGAACAGTCGATGGTGGACCATGCTTCCTGCTGGTTTTCCATCGTGCTACACTGAAGAGGGGTCCTATCTACAGGGAATCTATGAACCCTTATGGGTTTCCGGGTTCTCTCAACTGCGTCTCAAAAAGGCAGAGATCGGGAAGAACAAACAACTATAAGATAAAGCTACCTGTACTCGTCAGGGGTTAGCTCGACGAGGAAACCACCAAACGACTTGTATTTTTCTCAAAATTGTAATTTTTTATAAGTATTTTGTAAACATGTGAATTTTTAATTAAATCGTAAATTTAAATTTTTAGAATTAAAAGAAAGTCAAGCAGTTTAAGATGATTCTCTCGTCTACAATATCAAATCAAATTACTCTCTCAAAGTATGTTTCTACAATACAGCTCTGCTAAATGTCGCTACTCCTTCTGCGGATTGCGCTAGGAGAATGATATTATATACAAGATGTTCCAATCTCTCATCAGAGATATCTACCAGCTACCACACTAATACGTACATTACACAAGAGAGATACGTGTCAATTGCCATCGAATTTCTTGAAATATAATAATTTTATCTAATTTCTTTTTTAAGAAAAAACAAAAGCAAATAATGTAAAATAAAAATTATTTTAAATCGAAGAACGTTTCTTTAAATTAACTAATAAAAAATCAACTTCATAATTTAAAATTTGAATTAAGATTATTATAATTTTATTTTCGAGTTATTAAGATGTCAAATCTAAATAACTTTTTTTTTTATTAAAAATTATTAATATTAATTAAAAAGTGATTTAAATCCAAAATTTGATTGAGAGGAAAGTCGACTTCGATGAACACGTCACTCCCATGTGTGATGACCTCGTTTTAGAGGCATTATTATTGCCTGCTACAGTTTTTTCAGGCAATGGTTAATTCAAGAGAACTACCGATTGGCCAGCAATCGAATTTAAGATGTCATATACATGAGGGCGGGAAGAGAGGGGTAAGAGGTTGGCAAAGGTAAACGAAAGGCGAGAACCCTGCGATAATCGTCATCGTCAGGTCCTTACGTCGGTCAGCTGACACTCCTCGCCGTCATCAACATTCGGGATCGTTGTCTTGCCTTGAGATACGAAGTAGTAATCATGGATGTTGTCCGAAAGGAGGCACATCTCTGCATGGGAAGTGAGGGAAATACATAATTTGACAGTGACAAACTTTACTTAGATGTGTAAGAAGAAGAAGGGCGACCTTCTGGGTGATTATCGCGTCTCAAATTTACGCGCGGATCCTTTCTCTTTCCCCAACTCCGCAGCACCTGTCTCATCTTCCTGACCTAATCCCGTTATCGAGAGCGATCGCAAAATCGTCCCGAAAAAATGACCGCTACTTCGAGAAAATTATCTTTCTCATATCAAAAATAATTAACTAGATATAATTTTATGCTATATTCAATATTACATCATAATATCTCTATTTTCTTGTATATGAATAATTTATATGACTAATTTCTCATATATATAAATAAAATATTAATTAAACTAAATTAAATATTAAATTAAATTTAATTAATTAATTTTTTGTTGCATAATATTTCAAAAATATATCGATATAATTAATTTTTCGAGGTAGCGATGATTTATCAATACGATTCTGAGAAGGAAAATATAATTTATAGAAATCAACGCGTAAATCTTATTTAAATTTCGATTAGATTTCAGTTTTTTTTTTTTTTCTCGCAGGGGAATATCAATGATCTTACCCTTCAATCCCTTGACTGATCCGGACATCATCTGGTAGAAGATGTGATATGAACGTTCCAGACTCTGTTGAGAGATGACACGAGCCTTTTCCAGCAGATCTATATACAAGAAAAGATTATATATACAGTCATTATATATACAGTGAAAAGAATATTTTATAATTTCAGTAAAAGTATCGAATAAATTTTGTTATTTTGTTGAAAATATCTACGGTAAATAAAAAAAGCAGCGCTTGCACATTATATTTTTTTTTAATGTTAAAAAAGCTTATTTCAATCGCATTATTATTCATTAAAATCATTAGAAATAACATAATATAACATCATTAGAAATAGCGATGATATTTAAGGGATTGATTGCGTTAAAATAATCGATTTATTATAATAATTGGACTTGCTTTACAAGTGATTAAAAATAATAATTTTATTTTTTTTTTCCATTTTTCTTGATGGAAATTTATCGCAAACATAGATGTGTAAAAAAAACGCTCGTGATATATTGTTGTTTATAGCACAAAATTGTAAAAGAATCAAGTTATGCGATGACGCGAGCGAAATTTAAGTCAAACGAAACGAAAGCAGTCGCGCAAAAATAACCGAACGCAATCGAAGAACAGCTCGAACGAATCGAAGCCAACTGCGCGTCTACGATGTATGTGTTGGATTGTGACGATAATAAACGCGTTCCTCTTCCGTCACCTTGACGTGACTACTAAACATCGATCGCGGTCAACTGCGCAAAATTAATACCCGTGATTTCTTTTTCGCAATATTCAATCGATACTCACAAGTCTCGATATCAGCACCAGCCAATTTTCCAGAGGGACCGAAGTGAATACGGATGAATTTACCCTATTCACAAAAAAAGTCTAATTAATTCATTTAATGAAATAAACAAACTTCATTAAATTGTCAATTGCGTTCAAATAAAGAGAGAGAAATAAATCATATTAAATAAAATTTCACAATCTCTAATCTTATATATTTTCATAAAAAAGATTTAAATCTAAGAAAAACTGAATTTAAATCGCAATTTTAATTTTAAATTTAATATTTAAAAAAATATTACATTCCCGAATTTTAAAATAAAATTTGCATACAACATTGCAACTTATTCTTTCTCTTATCTCGTCTATATTTTCCGAAACGCTATTATAAACTTCTTCCTATACGCAATCGTTTATCTTGGCCAAATATAGTAATGGCTATTTTTTGTCTTATTGGACGCTTCATGTATTTAAGCGTTAAAATAGAAGCACTTACGAAACGAGAGGAGTTATCATTACGGACGGTCTTGGCGTTACCAAAGGCCTCTAGGACGGGATTAGTTTGGACGACCTGGTCCTCCAGAGAGCCCTTCTTCTTATCTGTCTCTTCCTTCTCTTTCTTAGTCGAGGCACCGACAGTGGCGAAATACGCGATTACCTTTTTGGTGTTCTCAGTCTTTCCGGCACCAGACTCACCAGTGATCAACATAGACTGGTTCTCGCTGTCTGTTGGGAGCAAGAGACACAGATTTTAAATAAGGACACGAAAATTGACAAAGATATTGTTATTTTTTTTAACTATATTGTCTCTAAAAATTAAGGAAAGCATCTTTTACCTATTATTTACATATAACTCTATTCACTAATTTCGAGATAAATTAATTTAGCTTAATCGTTAGTAAAAATTATATGTCTCGATGTTTTTTCATGTAAAAAATATTATAATACTTTTTTCCAACGGTATTGCAATTAATATTGCCTTTTATAAATATATTTTTACGCACTGGTAAGCATGTTGACGTAAGCTCCATCAGAAATGGCGAAAATGTGAGGCGGCACTTCATTACGCCTCTTGCCACGATACAGTTTGGCGCACCTCTGAGTGTAGACGGGGAATCTTTTGTAGGGATTGATAGCCACGCAGAACAGGCCGGAATAGGTCTGCAAAGGTAAACAGATCGACGACACATTTAAAGATCGATCAATGCATGCGAAAGATCGAGATCTCGGACGACGTTCTATGGCTCGACCGGTCCCTGACGGTTCACCAGAACGAGCATCCCTCGATCTTGAGCGGTGCGATCCCGCGAGAGAAAATCACATCGCGATTACGTGCAGAAAAAAATCATAGACATTTTTTCTGCTGTCCCAGGTTTCAAAATCGACATGAAAAATGATTTCAATTATGGCAAATTATATGAATTTTTGATCTAATAAATAAAATATAGGATTTAAATCTGTTATAAAAATTTATAAAAAGTTTTTTTTTTAAACTCCATGAATTTAATAAAATAATGTTATAAATTTAATATAAAATAAATTATTTGTAATAATTTAGTTCGGTTTTGTTTAAACTTCGGACAGCTGAAATTTGTCTGTATAATATAACATCGATAATGACTGATTATTGCAGAATCAAAATCTTTATGCTAATAAAATTTATTAAACTTAATAAATTATAATATTATCTATAAATAATATGAAATTTAACTGCAAAGAAAAATTAAAAACTGTCTATTATGTATATTAATTCAGTATATATATTTTTAATTTATTATATAAATCGAGAAATTCAATAAATCAGCAATATCAATGAGCAAAAGATACATAAACTAATCTAAATAGAAACGGGAAACAAATTGATGCAGGAACAGTCCATCTTCCATCACAGCGGATGCGACTCGCGTCTCGAAAGGAGAGCATCCTTCGGGATCTCCGCTTTGTGAGTATGTGGAAAACTTGGAGTGCACTCAGTTAAATACAGTGGATAGAACATTGAAAAAAAAGGATGTAAACATAGAGATAGAAAAATCGCATATTTTATGCGAAAGGAAAAAAATGTGTGAAGAATTTGAAGTATATTTTCCCAATAATTGGGAAAGTATGAAATAACAATGATACTTCTTGCTTCACATCTTTTCAACATGAAGAAACTATCAAATTGATGATAAAATTATCAGATAAATATCATTCAAATCACTAATTCAGAAGAAAAAAAATATGATTTTCAATTTAAAAAAAAAATCACAGAACGTCGTGGCACGTCATTGTGCTTTGTAACGTTATTCTCTCACTATAATAAAAATTCATGCATGCTACGGTGATTAAAGTATAGAATAAACACGAAAATCATTGTCCTAAAAAGAATTATAAAAAATGATAAAAAGATCGATATGAAGCCAAGAGACATCGCGGCACGTCACGGTGCTTTTTGTGACGATGTCATCCTTTCATTTTGAAGACAAATGAATGAATAGATAAAAGTAGAAAAAGGTTCATGCATTCTCCAATGATGGAGATATCGAAAGGAAAAATCGCCAAGATTGTCGTCCTTGCGAGAGAAGAATCATCGATAAAAAAATGGAGATAAAACCAGAAGAAGTCGCGGCATCGTGCTTTAAGACGACGTACTCCTGAAGGATTCGCATTCTGGCGAGCTTTTCATCGCGGATGAGGAACGGATGATAAAGTAAAAACTCGAAGGATCTTTTAGGAACATCGCGTGACGTGTCCTGGCGTTTTCTAGCGACGAGTCAATCCTTCGAAACATTCGAACAAAATTTTAAAAGAAAAATGCGAGATTCTTGCTCGCAAAAAAAGAAAAACACTCGAGACAAAGCCCTCTTCGTCCTCGGAAGCGAGGGAAGGGAGCAAGCGTCTCTCTGCCTTACGTAGATGAGCTTGGCGTAGTAACGTTGCTTCAAGTTGTGGAGGACCGAAGCATCGTTGAGGTAGGTCAGATTGGACATATCCTCGCATTTCTCATACTTGGGCGGGTTCACCTGCTGCAGCTGGTCCTTCTTGAAGTCCTTGGTCTATGGTGGGGCCCCGAGAGAGAAAGAAAGGACGAATTAGCGGTGATAGATCACGATAATAGACTTACGTAGATTAATTTGGCGTAGTAACGCTGCTTCAGGTTGTGCAACACCGCCGCCTCGTTCAGGTAGGTCAGGTCGGCCATGTCTTCGGCTTTCTCGAATTTTGGCGGATTCACTTGGGACAGCTGATCCTTGCGGAACTGTTTCGTCTGCGCGAGCATTGCAAAATCTTTTTTTTTCTTTTTCTTTTATGTTTTTTTTTCTCTCTCACTTTTTAGTTACGTTTCATTATTATACGTCATTATTACAATCGATCAGTCAATTGTGTCAATCACGTATTGTATTTAATAATTTTACCGATATCCAGAGTTACTTGCAAAAAAAAAATATTTTAAAAAACACTCCCAAACTCTTGTATGTAAAATATATATTGTTATTATTCGGCAAATATATTTTTCATCTTAAATCAAGAAGAACGATTTATTTCGATTATTTAAATTTTCGAAGATAAAGATGCAAAGAAGTTAAATATATATATATATATATATATATATATATATATATATATATATACATATATGGTACTGCTTATAATACCCGCAGTAATTAAAAAAAAAAGTATTTATAATATTAATTGGAAAATATTTATGCAATAATTTCAAATAAAAACTAAAAATTAAATTAAAATATTTAACATTTTAGATCAACACATCGCACACAATTAAATCATTGAGTTGGTTCATAGTTGTGTATATAATCTTTTTCAAAAGGTTTTGGTTCAGTTTTGTAGTTTGAATATTTTTAAATGTTCCTCTACTGTACATTTCATTGTTCTAATTATCTCTTCGTTCAATTTTTATTTACTAATGAGAACAGAATCAAGAAAATTAAAAGAGAGAATGCGTTAGTTATGATAAAATATAATCATACCAGTAACTATATAATATCATCATAAGTGTTTTAAATATCAACATAAGCAATAATATATATTAATTAATCTCTCCCTCTCTTAATACATATTAATTAATCTCGCAAAAATTAATTCCTATGACATTAGAGTGAAAAAAGAATTAAAACGGGTTTATCACGATAGATAAAGGGCTTGTGCTAAAAGATCTGCATAACGGAAAGAGACGAGGTATTTTTTCTCGACGATTGTATTGCGTAAGGAGACTTTTTGGCAACTGCTGATGACACTTCTGTTTCTCTCTTTTTCTCTATCTCTTTCTTTCCTCCTTTCGCAGGCGTGTTTCTCTCGGGCCTCGCGCGCAAGAAGTTGCTGCTCTAAAAATACGTTGACCCGCGTTTCGAGAAGTGGCGTTTCGACTTATTATTATGCTAGGCGCTAGCAACGGCGGTGCTAACAATAGCGTTTAGGATTACCATCGAAACGAGGCGACGCGCGAAGCAGCACGGGTTTGCTGAACCATTATGTAACCGACGACGGGAACACGGATAACGGGGTTTGTTCGAGGGTGCCCTGAAAGTGGAATTCGGGCCTGGTGCGCGAAAATAGAGTACTTTTCTGGAAATCGTGTGTAAAAGGTGTGGCGATCTTATTACGCGACGTCGCGCTTGAGACATTCGAAATCAAGTGTGATCGAGATTTAAATAACGATCATAATTGTGAATAAAGTAATTGACATACGATCAGTCGAATGTAAGATATAACGTAAAGTTTAATTATTTTCTAATTGCAGACTATATTGACAAAAGAGAAAATACAAAGCATGGATAATAAAATTATATAATTTTTAATTATTACGAAAATTTAACGCTCTTGAAAAATATAGTATTACAAAATTCTATATCATAGCGAGAGCGAGAGAGAAAGTGCTACTAAATCTGGTAAATTCCAAATTTATTATTTTGTGTTTGTAATTTTTTCTTTAAAACAATATTGCAAATATTCATGTAAAAGTCCGATAGTCTCGAAAATTTTCCGAATTATCGTTATTTACTTTTGCGATGCTACAAAAAAATTCTAAAAAGAACGTTTTAAAAATATTGGAGTCAGCGAATAATATATAATGATTAATTAAAGTCTATCGAAAGAGATGCATTTTTATTAGTTTGAATTGAAGAAAGAATATCTTAGCAAAAAATTTAATATCAATCATACATCTTCTCCCCTATTTACTATTAGAAATTTTTATCATGATTTCTGAATGAAAGGAATTTACCATAATCTAACATCAAAAATAATTATAATATTAATTGTCAAAAAATTGAACATTTATAGGAATTAATCAGAATTTCTCTAAAATAAATAGAAAAAATTTTTAGATTTTCTTATAAATTTTATGGCAAGCAAAATTAAAATCTATATACTTAGATATTCTGTAAAATAAGAATTTCAATGTAACTTTTTTACATTCTTTTGTTAAAAATTGTTAAAAATTTTTACGTTCTTTCTCACTTCATAGAAAAGATAAAAAAGTATCATTGAAACTCCAGCGTCTTGTTTCACGCAGATTGCTTTTTTTCGCCAAGCAAAAGAAAGAGAGAAAAAGAGGACAGAAAGCCACCCTTTATATAATGCGTTTTTTGACAGGCCTCAAGCTCGAAAGGAACTTTATTTCTGTCTAAAGAAAAAGCTTACGCCTTCGAGCGTTCGAGTGACAGAAGGTCGAGAGTGCTCGGTAGCGGCGGTTCGCGGCTGGTTTTCTGTTCTCCGAAAATAGATCGCCAGCAAAATCCCCGTTTCTCCCCCTTCTTTTTATATATATAGAAGCGAGCAAACTCCCTCTCTCTTTCTCTTTCTACCTCTATCTTTCTCGGTCGGCCAAGCCGGCTAAAAAATCGCCAAGGCAGAGGTAGAGATCGCGTCTCGATCCTTCCATGGCGATCGATGGAAATCGCTGTGCGGTAAACAGACGCTCCCCCCTCGTCCCCCTGAAAACTTTATACGAGCGAACGGATTTATCCGGCGGAATCGGAACGCGCCTTCACGTCAACGTCTCCCTCGTGCGTAATCGAAAACTCGAGCGGATGCTTTCCCGACGTAATCAAAAAGTATTAAATTTAAATCGCTTTTGGGGTCTAGTTCGAAAAAATAAGAGAGAAAGAGACAACGATTATAGTGAAATTTGGCAAAGATTTCGAGCGAATCTTTTTATTATTTGTACTTTTAGATAATATAATGATTTATATTTTTGTCGCGCGCGGTATGTAAGATAAATTGTTGTATTCTCCATTTTTATATTTATTATATTATAAGATTTATTTTAAGTGTAAAAAAATTTTTCGCGTGCAAGCATTGATATAGAATCGCGTATTTAAAAGTTTAAGAACGAATTTTTTGGCTAAAACACAGTAGAAAGAACCATTCTATGACAGACAGTAGAAAAGAAAGACGTATGGACCGACGACGACCGATGACGATACGACGATATGATCAATACAGATCAAGACAGAAAGTATTTTTAAAATATAATTCTAAAATTCTAGAATATATTTGTAAAATATTGAGATTAATAAATGCATCAATATATGAAATACATATGAACATCATATACATATAATATATTCGCTAATATAATCAACGTGGATTATGATATACTTAAATTGAACAGTTTTCTCTCAAAATTTGAATTAAAAAGTTATTTAGTTTTTCATATATTTCTTATATACATATTTGAAATATGTATTGAATATATATTTAAAATATTGAAATTATTAAAGTGTTTATAAATATCATAAAAATCATAAGAATATATTATTGTGTGTTCCATTATTTTAGAACACTGAGTACAAAATTAATTTATTAAACAATATTGTTTCTTTTGAAACATAAGATACGACCGCATCCAAAATAGTAAAATTTCAAACTATAATCATTTTCAATAATATTATGAAACAAATACCAATAACTTATGTATTCTTAATATACAAAGAATAAAATTTCATAAAATTATTTTCAGATATCTTAAATTTGACTATTCATTAATGTTTGATTAATAATGACCAATTTTTTACTTCAATTTTAATTTCTTCTTAAGATTGTTTAAAAAGAGTTAAACTTGTGCTATAAAAATAAAAAAAAATGATCTAAAAAGAAATAAAATATATAAAATTTCTAAAAAAATCTCCCTCTTATTGGTCGGCCACTATTTTTCAAGCAATTCAATATGTTTCTAGGATAATGGAGATCAAAAGAGGGGATCATCTGCACCCTAGTAGTAGACATACCTCGCCGCCAGGCAAGCCGACGCTGACGATGTCGCCCTTAGTGGCTTTGATCTCGCCGAGAACGTAACCCTCCTTCTCATCAGGTACCCAGCACGCCTTCTTTGCGTCATAGGGTTTTGTCTGGTCGATTCTCTTCTGCTCGAGAGAGACGAAGAGATATGGGGTCGGATCGGGATCCTCTCCCTCCTGAGCCTTTGGGGCTGGCATCTTGACTGCTTCCTCTGGGCTCTACTGACGGTAAACTGATGCCGTGGCACTCACGGACTATTTCGTGAGGTCTCGCTTCTTTTTCGGTAGGAGGGGAAGACTGTTCCTCTTCTTCCTGTCGTTTGCCTTTGGGGCTTGTTGTTGGTTCGGCGGCGGACGGACTACTTCTGGCGGCACGTTTCGGGCGGCCCTGGGGAACGATCGGTTAGAAAATCTCGATTGCTCCCGGTTGCCTAAAATTCGCTTTACGAAACTGCAACTAGTCATTAGTGTGCAAGAGAGATACCTAATGTATTTCCATTAATATATTTTAAGAATATATAATGAGGAATCACACAATGATTATATTTCAATAAAAATTACTTCTTTTAATTAAGAAATAATCTTAATAAAAATTATTTCTCTATTCCAATTGTATCTCTAATTTTCAACTAATATTTAATAAATAATATAAATACTCTTTTGTACGCCAATCTAATAACGCCAAACAATGGCCGAGAAAATATATTTTATGAGATACCCTAGATCTCTCATAAGTCAATACTCTTATAGATTTTTTAAGTTTATTTTCTTGTGTAAAAATGTTAAATATTTGTCGTGTTCTTTGAATTTTTTTATAATTAATTTTCAAATTAAAAAATTGTTTAAATAATACTTGATATTAATATATATATATATATATATATATATATATATATATATATATATATATATATTATAATGAAATATATAGAAATACTGTTCCCAAATTTTTTATTTCAAACATTTGTAATTTAAAAGCTGTTAGATCGTCAATGTATTTGTATTAAAAAAAAAATATGAATGTTCTTATAAAATTAGTATTTTTTTAATTATTTAATTAGCTATAATATTACAAATATTAAAAATTATTTTATACAAAAAGATTATATAAAATAATTTCCTAGCCATTGTTTGGATGATAAAACAATCTTCTAGTCTCGTAAAGCAAAATTAAAAAAAAAAAAACTTTTAAGATTGTCGAGACAACCGCCGGCTTTTTTCAGTTCACTCAAATTAAAAAAAAAAAAAAATTTAGTGATAATAAAAATTCATTTTATCCAATACGCTTCACCTCTGATCAGTTATATGATGTTGCTACAATGTCACTGGCACTAATACTCGACGATTGTGCGTGCATCACGAAGAAGAGTCGTGAAGAAGAACGCGATAGGGGATTGCATAATCAGATAAGAATACAAAATGGAGCAGGCATGAAGCGGCACTAGCGATCGGACCAAAAAGAGCGATGTATCGCGTTACAAGATCTCCGATATTTCCGTTCCTTTGAACAAATATATAAAATGTATAACATACAGAAGACATTCGTAAGTTTATTAGCTTAACAGATGTTTTGAAAAAATGTAGACTTTAAATGATAAACAAACTCAGTCATAGATATATAGATCATAATAAAGAATAATATTGATGAGAAGGAAAAAGTAATATTCTAGGAGAAGAATAAATATAAAGAAAAACATATAGATAATAAAAATAATAAAACTTTACATCTAAAATGGCTGAATTTTTTATTAAATAGATGAAAATTTACTAAAATTTAATAAATAAAAAAATTTGCAATTTTTAATACAAAATAAATCTTCTAACAATAAACAGAAATTTCATTCGCGCTTAGAAAGAGAGAAAATCAATCCCTCTAGTCTTTCACCGATAAAAGACAATCAAACTAACTTTTCTGCGTGCGGTTTCTTTATTTAATTTCCAACAAAATAATTCGCACAACAAATTATTCAACATTACAAGAGATTGCTATATTTACATAAAAATTTTAAATTAAAACAAAGTATTTCATAATCTTGTGACATTGTTGAATCATCATTATCTAAGAAAATTAAATAGAATTTTAATTTTCACAAATCTAGCAAATATTAGTTAAAAATATAATCTGGCTCTAAATAAATCAATGCTTCTTTAATTAATATATCTATATTAACTTAACTCTTGGCTATAAATATTTAAATAAAATTTTATATAATATTATATATATTATATAAAAATTATAAGTTATATAAATATGATTGAGATAATGGCACAAATGCGAATGCGTTTGATGATTCGTTTAAAGCGATTTGAACGCCTACAACTCAAACTTGGCGTCGCACATTGATATATTCCTGATGTGTACACCTCGTTGCCTTCAGCGAAAAGAAGAAACACGATGCAAGTCGATTTAATCGACACTGGAAATTCGCTCCTTCTTTTAATCAAATCGGGGCAAAGGATGAAGAAGATGGAAGATATATAGAAGAAGAAGAAAAAACGAAAAGAGGAAAGGGGGGAGTGCACACTATGTCCAACCACCATCCAGAGGATTATAAACACACACAGGTAAAGGGCTCCTCCGAAGGGTCCTGGCACATCCTCGCTCGCACCTCGTCGAATTCTCACACGAGTACGTCACTAAGGATCGATGAAGATCAAAAACAATCACTCCCTCAGAAAATCACCCGCTTTCCAATCACTTTCCGCCCACCTGGAGGCGACTTCCTCCCCAAGACTCGGCACAGACGCACACGCGATCCTATTGAAGGAGAGCTTGAAGAGTTCTTTCTCGACCAGCCAAACTCGGTTCTCTCGCGAGTTCCACAAAATTCTTATGGACCTAAGTTTCATCCTACATCGCCGCGATAAATCCATTCCTTATCACCAAATCGTTATAGCGTGTAAACACGTGTGTCTGCGTGTTCGTTGATCTCTGTGAGTGGAATCGATAGATCCGAGATAGATGATGCGTATTGGATGATGATCCGGATGTTTCTTTCCATTGTATTTTTCTTTTCCTCGTCTTCTGTCTTAATCGAAAGAGGAAAAAGAAAAAGTGGAAAAAAAAGAAACAAAGCCGGCGGCGTCGCGCGACGGTCGCGACGTGATGCACTTACGTTAGAGAGCCGTTCTGTCGGGGAAACGCGCGGGGGCTCCCAATATAAGCGCGTGCAACGTGATCCTGGGGTGTAACGAGACGACCGATTCGTCGACCTGGCCGACCAATCGCGGATCGCGTTACTTCCACGGTCAATCTACCTTTTTAGGCGGACGATGATACCGAGAACGCGGTGCGACAAGGGGTGGCCGCGACGCCGCCGAGTGAGATGAAAATAGACATCGGAGCGAGACGCTGATGCCTGTCAGTTCCCTCTACGGAGTAACGCCGCTGATCGCTTCCCCCGCTTGATACCCTGGGCTACCCCCGGCCATGGCGAACGTCGCGGACCTCGAAATGGAAGAAAGAGGTGGCGGAATTTCGGAAGATGCGCTCGTGCTTCTTCACCTCGCTCGATTTCTTCGCGGTGATCCGTCAAGAAAAAGAGAAAGAGAGTGATTAAGTAAGAAAGAGAAGAAAAGGAAGGAGGAATACACCACGTGGAGAGCGCACGTGGCCGCGTTATTCAGACTGCACGTAGGTAAACGATGGTTTGCTCATGTCCGGTTATGTCTAAACAAATCGGACAATTGATTGGGATGGATGATCGATGGAATATCTTTCTCATACTCGCCTCGTGCTTCGTTCTTCTGCTTAAAATTGACAATTTTTTAAACAAGCTCTCATGACATCTTGCTTGCGCTATTATTTTTTCTCTGAATAATTTGAAATTTGTATCAAGAGGATGTACTCTTCTGAATTCGATTGAGCTATTGACACGAAAAAATTCTTCAATTTCTCAAATGATGAATGAATATAATGCTTTTTCTCTTATTTTTCTTCATCATCTTCTTGTTCCGCTATTCTAATTTGATCAAACTAGAAGAATCTTCAACTCTTTATAAATATTTCCTGTTATTGATTTTTTCTCATAATATCTGAAGAATTTTGTTATACATATACTATATCGTGCTATACATATATCGTAGATGAACACATATTAAAATATCATACATAAACATAATCAAAAATTGCGGACATATCTTAAAAAAATTTTAGACATAAGAATAAATTGTGAAAAGTTCAATAATTCAAGATTTAGAAAAAATACAGTTTTTCATAGCATAGTAATAATATATTAATAAAACATAACATCTACATAAAAAAAAAATTCTTAATTATTTTGATCTTGCTTTTTGTTTCTACTTTCTTTGAGAAATCACTGATATACATATGTATTCGTGGCTAATTGTACATTATATAATTGTCATGTGAGACCGCAAGAATCATCGATGGATGAGAATTTGACGCATGACATCTTTATTTATACATAATCGAACAGATCAAACGACATGCTTCTCCCTTCCTCCAGAGAGCCTCCAAACGCGCTCCAGTAAACGCGCAGTGGTCGCTGACGAGCTATGGTCAGACGAAGGCGCGGCGCGCGGCTCTTTCGCGGGAAATCGCCGTAGAAATAATATTTACGCTTGCTGAGCAGCGCAGTAAAACGAATTCCATCGTTGTCATCGTGCCGATCGCCATAATACCGTCGTTTTATCCCAAGTGCATCGAAATAGACACCGATTGCTCGCAAAAGGCGCATATGTGAAAAGCAAATATTAATAGTATAAGTGGAATTTTTCATTGCCGAGCTGCAATATTATTACGATATTCATAGAAATCATTAGAAAATGCAAAATAATACGATTAAAAAATAAATTTCGTTGTATTAATATTGAAATATTATCGTCATTTTTTAAAAACTATATTATCAAAGACACGAGCAAAATAAATTTTTTTTATTAACATTTTTAACGTATTAAATATAAAATGTTATTTTATAATATATACGTACATTATATTTAATATTTATACGAACAATTTCATTTGTGCAATTAAAAATTTCAAAAAAAGTTTAATAATTTTGTTCTTTTATACTAAAATTACAATTTCTTCAACTTGAAAATTTTAATCTTATCTCTTGCTTTAATTTAAAATATTTACATATTATATCTTCTACATTACCTAATATGATTCTAATATAACATTTGCATTTTGCCAATCCGTGACATTTCTCTTATTCGTACGATTTCAACAGTTCAACGTAGTGCAATAGATAGCAATGCAGTTTTCTCGCGGAGAAATTGGACCTCTTCCAGTCCTGGTTAATGACAGGAAGAATTGCGCGGAGGACGATGATTCTTCGGCCGATGTACGGTATGTGTCATAAGGTCGATTGAGAAACTCGTCTTTTCGTCAACTCGTAATGATTCGCTAAAGCTAATAAAACGTGTTGTAAAATATAAAATCGCTCAATGTTAAAAGATTGCAATTCAATAAAACTTTATTATCGTAATTTAAGAAAACTTAATTTATTAAAAAATAATCTTTTTTCGTTGATATCGATTAACTCAAGTGTATTTAAAGGAAATATATAATATATTACGAGTAAATATATTTTTGAAAATTAATTCATAATATAATACTAAACGTGTTTTTATTTGGTTCGCAAATTTTCATTCACGTGATGCTTATCATCGCGCGATTATTATGTAAAATTATTACGGTCGATCGCGCGTCATTAGGTCGCGCTTATTCCACGGGCGTGGGTGAACGACGTCAGCGTGCCAAGAAAGCCACGATAGTTACGAGCGAGCAGCCGGTACGTGCCAAACGTATGTGTTAGGCGAGGCTAAGCGAAAAGATCGAAGCCTCTGAATCATTTAATACTTTAGAGCACCCCCGCTTGTCTTCAATTCTTCTGTTGTCGCATGATTTATCTCGAGACATGTAAAATTAGATAGCGAAAAATAGCATAGGAATTCAAGAGTTTCTATTTCGAATAAAACACACATTATTGTTATGTGTAAAAAATTATTCTTCATCTGGTAAAAAATTATTCTTGTTTACACAAAGAAAGTGTCTAAAATTTATATAGTTTACAAATATTAATTGTCTTGGTATCTTAGTATAAATTCTATAATTCTAATATATAATTGTTTAAAAATACTTTCTAGAGAAAGTGGTCTGTAGATTTTTCTTATACTAGAAGATGACAAAACATCACATTTATTTTCTTTTATGACATTTATTATTTAATAACTTCAATCAAAAGAGTTCAAATTTAAAAAAAAGAAATGTTTTTGAAAATATGGTGTAAAATGACAATATTAAATTAATTTACAAAAACATTTAATATAAAAAATAATTAAATAAAACAAATTAATTCTCACTATTAACGATCCATAAGCGTATCAAAATAAAAAGGTATCGAAATAAAGGATATTTATCAATATAAACTTGAATTTTTCAAGAGATAAAATTATGTGATGCTAATTGCTCACAGTGAAAGAGCCAATTGGCATCGCCGAAAAGAAACAACAATAAACTTTAAGAGGACTTTGATATATTCAAATATTAATTTAACATGTCTTTTTTAAGAATAGAAAATGTTTCGAAAAGAGATCTGTTTTAATTATAATTTGTGCTCTTGTACCTAATTTAATTCCATTCTGTGTTACAATTTCCATAACAATTTCTTTTTATTTAAATTTCGAGTCAAGCTTTAATGAGATAGTCATTCTTATCCTTTTTAAATAAATTATTTTCATTAAAAATGGACGTTTGAAATCAAAACAATGAAAAATCGTATAGTCCATGCTTGATAAATAAGCATAATTAAATTCCGCACAACTGAGACCTTAAATCATCTCGCGAACGGTAATTTGCGCGGACGCGTGAGGTGAATTTATCGATGGGTTTCCTCACGATACCTGGCACGAACTCAGTAATTTTCGGACAGACGGTGGCCACCCGTTAAATTAGCACGATACATTTTTTCGTCGTTGAAGCTAAATAAATACCTGACAGATCTATCCGGCAGATGAAATGGAAAACCGAAACTGCGAAAACGACAAACCGAAAATTCATAAAAACTCATTATCAGTCAAAACCATCAATTATTTTTATAATTATTCTCACAATTATAATAACATTATTATTATTATTATTATATATATCTATATATATATATATATATATATATATAGTTATACATTTGTAGACATTTAAAAAAACTGTCAATTGTTTTATAACGCTTTTATTTATTATATATAAAATTATTTATTATTACAAAGAAAAAGATTTTTTTTTAAATTAAATCTAAACATAAATAGTTAGATAACAATGCTTACTTTTTAAATTATAATTTTAGGTAAATTTTATAACAAAATTTAATTTGATGCCAAATCGTCAAAATATTTAATTCTAAAAGTATAATGTTAAAAGCCTTTCTTTATTTTATGCAATTTAATACTTTGCTTCTTTCTATTTGTATTTTTTTTTATTTCTTGTCGTATTTTTCTTGGCAACTTGCTCTCGGCGATCATATTATTTCTGCGACATCAATCTGATCGTCAAAAAAATGAAATTAATTTTTTTGCTTTACTTTTATTCCTAATTCTTGTGGTTATTTTTTAGAAAATTTAAAAATGTATATCGCATACATTGTACAGGTATATCTAAAATAAATCTCTACTACATTGCATTTGACATTTCTCGTAATTTTCCGGTGTTTCACTCTTCTTTACTCTAGCGATGGTCCAGATGACGTCGATGTTGGCCGCGGATCCGATGTTCTAACAGCGCGCACTTCTATAGTCAGAAATCGTAGGTATGCGCAATGGAGACGATGACGAGAAGAGACGAGGGGCAGTTCTCGAAACACGCGTGCACGCACACGCACACGGCGGAGACCCGAAGTGCGAGAAGTGCGAGCAGGAGAGACCGAATCTAAGATTATTTCGGGATCGACGGAGATAAACCGGGCCAACGTCGAGATGGAAGAGCGGACACGAACGAAACGGGCCTCGCCTCGCTTCACCGACATGAGCCTTGAAGCTTGAGTCATCATCAACCTCCCGTCATCGACATCGTCGAGACAATTACGAATTTGATATTATACAAGTGATAACGAGCGTATCCAGATTTCTGGATAGTCTTATTTTTTTTATATAGTACATTGTTTATTTAAATCATACTTATTTTATACATAATTTATATGTAATCATACTGTATATATCGAATTATGTTTGTAATTATATTTGCATTAAAGAGCAACTATTTCTAACCAGATTTTTAAATTAAAAATTTTCGTAATGTATGAAAACATCTGAATATATGTATATATAGTCCTTCCAACTTCATTAATTAATTTAATACATATAATAAATAAATTTATTTATTTACTATATTTTACTGCACACCTCTCGTATAAAGTTAGTTTATGAAAAGAGAGTGAGAAAGATATATATAAAGTTAATATATAGATAAATAGTTAAACATTGAATTAGAGTCAAATAATTCGTCATTAATTTAAAATGTCTCAGTGGCTTATTTATTACATCGCTTAGTTTTGGATCGTTCTCAATTACGGACAGAAGATATTAAAAGCTTCTGTAAATATAAATACCCGAAATAAATCTAAAGCAATAAGCAAAAATCTAAAAATTTGATATATGAATTATTTAAAAATAAATTATATATATAAATTTTTAAATTCTACAAAGTTTTCTATAGTTATATATTTTTTATAGTAAATACCATGTGTATAATTTATCTTTATTACAATTCTTTCTATAATAATTATATAATTTTTATTTTTTATTTGTCTTCTATGTTTTGTCATATATATATATATATATATATATATATATATATATATATATATATATATTCCTTGTCTTATTTTATGTATTGTATATTTTCTTATTATTTTGTATTTTAATTTTACAAGTATTCGCGTAACGCGTTCTCAAATTATTTGTTCGTTCACTGAAATTACAATTTAAAAATCTATAATGAGTGCTTAAACTACTGCGAAATGGTTTCTTCAAAAGGAACTTTTATAACCGCGAAGAACAATTTGGCGGCGATACAAGAAGTACAATAGTCGGTTAGTATTGCATTACGTGTGTTCTCTCGACTGGCTTACATTACGCATGGTACCGACCCATTTGTCGACGCATCAACAAGTATATTTTTATTACCGCTAAAATATTTTTATTATCATTTGCAGCGATTGTCGAATTAAATGAAGATCGAAACAAACGAGATCTCGACTCGGATTTAAACAATTAATTCTCTTAACGTTTCATGCACTAGTAAGTCGCGAGTCACTCCGTATATGCACGCGCTGGTTTATAACACGTTTCGTATATTTCCGCTATATTCGCATTTGATGATCTTAGCTCCCGAGCAAGCGAATGCCTCGCTCACCAATAAAGGAGAGCGCGTCCGAGAGTTTACGATGCGGCTCAATTTAATAAACGTGAAACAAATGACTTGGAAAAATATTAGAAATTGTTGTACCATGCCGTGTCGTTAGAGTAGCCCACACTTATTCAGAGAATTACAAAAGCAAGCAAGATTTGACGTCAAATTACGATGATTAACGCGTTTGTACAAATTTTAATTCCTTTTTAATTTCCTAAATATCTTATAAAAAAACATGAAAACATCAGCTCTCTTTATTAAAAATCCTATGTATACATAATATAAATATAATTTTTCTATATTAAATATCTCTCTCTATTATTTAAAAAAAAAATTCGTCAAAATTTATAATTTAATATTAAATTTCTCTTCCTGAAACGTATAAAAATATATTTTAAGTTATATTGATATTCATTGGAGAATACAAAGTAAAACTTTTTTTCGATTTTTCTATGAGAAAGCTCACACGACGACCTATATTTCGCGTCTGCAAAAAACCAAGAATACCGTCGCTGGACCAGCAACATTTCGCAGCGAATCCGAATCGTGCCAAGCGCACGCTCGGTCCGACATAACTTTGTTCATAAATGTACATGATCCGCACACCATTACTATTGTGGAATATGTGTAAAAATTGCCTCTCTCTCTTGACTGTCGTTATTCATCGACTCCATGAAACGCAACACCATCCGCGACGAGTCATCTCTCGGAGCCGATGCCGCGACGACGACAGCGAAATGGATGTACTCGAGTATACCAGCGGTATTCCGTCTCGATGCCAAGTTCCGCGCCTGTTGTTCTGTGTCCCTGATAGTTATCTCACGCCAGGAACGATCACATCGGCGTCAAGACACTGACGCGACGACGGCACCGAATGAGGGATGGTCCTGCGGTGAACGGGCGCCTAGCCGTTCGTTCACGGTAATCGAAAAACAAGGTCACCCGTGACGCGAAACGGAATTTTGAGAAGAAGAATTTCACGATCGCTAATAATTCGCATATTCGATGCGAAAGCGATTAAATATGAGCGATTATACGATCGAAAAAATCCTACTGAAAGATATCCTGCAAAAATGAATTTATAGCTCAAGCAAAGTGATAAATACGGAATGGAAAATAATTATTTGATAGAGGTTCAAAGAAAAATGGAATGCGTGTGGGAACTCCAATGCTTTATTTAACATAGGGTTATACGTGTTAAAAATCAAAATGCTCTCTCCAGTCTTTCTCACAGCCTTTAATTTTGTAGAATAGAATATTAATATGTTGCATAATTTATCAAGATTCTATCCCAAAAAATTAAGAACGGTGAGGAGGAAAATTGGGGAAGGATCGATCACTTACACGTAAGTTTGCATTAAATAAATATTAATATTAATATTAATGTTAATATTAAATTTACTTATATTAGACTTCCCACAAGCATTACATTTTTCTTTAGACATCTAGCAGATAGTTATTTTCCACCCTATACACTTTGTAGCGAGATTGTTATTACTTTGCTAGCGAAATGAGAATCCATTTGTACTTATACAGAATATATCTGTTAATATATAATATATATAATTATATAGAAATAATCTCCAGATTCAGTATAAGTAAAATTAATATTAATCTTTTCGCTATACATATAACAGGAAGATTACATATGAGATATAGTGTGCGCCAATGATATTTTTCTTTCATATAAATCGAAAGAGTAATGCAATCGAGGACATTCGCGACATCAAGTGCATCGAAACCGCGTGCTTTAATTCCTTCATTTATTTTTCCTCTTTCTTTCAGGACACATCTGACCGGAAATTAAATTTGGAGAAATTCGTAGCCATATCAATTGACGTTATTAATTGGCCGTTACGAACGACGAACCTCGACGCGTTTCCTTCTTCTCGCGTTTTTTGGCATGTGTCACCCGTCATCCTGGTCCCGCTGTCACGATAATAATTACAAGTTATGATGTTGTGTAATTTGCGTGTATATTCGTTAATTCAGCCGACGCCGGGATCTAATTCGAGAGAAGATATTTGGACGAGATCCTCGAAAATGCGATAATTAATCCCGTCGGGAGATGACGGCTCAATGAATGCAACTATGCGCGGGTGAGTTTTGTTGGCATGTGAACGAGATAAGTCACACGATTAAATTACATTGTATTACATTACATACGGATAAAACTGTATTGCTGTCTGATTATCGTTTCGATCTAATTATCTATCAATGTCGTGGAAAGATATTAGCATTTTCAAACAGATTATGAAAAAAAAATTTTATTGACATAATTGATTAAGTTTAATGTAAAAAGACCCAATGCCTAATCGATACTTTCAAATCAATGATTATTTCATTTATTCTCTTAACATTTTTTTTAATTCTTATTTTCGTAAAAATAAATCTTTAGTTAAACCGCAAAAAATGTTTCAATAATTCAACACGAATCAATAGATATCATTTTACAAATTATTATTTTTATTTCTCTCGAAAATTCTATTTTCGATGATTATTTTTATTGTGAGTCATCGAGTTTTATGTACGATTATATGTATTTTTATTGCGTCAAGTTTTCAATCTCTCTCTCGTGCGATGCCATAATAACACGCAGCGGGGCAAATTTCTAGTCTCGAGGCTTTGAAGCTCGAAGAAGAAGGAGAAGCAGAAGAATTACGTAAGGCGAAATAAGTCCGTTCGGCCGGGTTCTTCATTCCAAATCTCACACAACACCCTCGATGCTTCTTCGTCGCTTTTCTTGATCCCTCCTTCTTCGTCGTCGTCGTTGTCATGCACCATACCACCTTAGCTCTCCATCGGCCATCGTTGTTCTCTCTCGCTTCCTCGCCGCCACGATTTGCCTCTGAGGCTGACAGCAGCTATTTTCGTTTCCCAGTGACAATATAGCAGTCACCGTTTAGATCGCTCTTACTAAGCCGAGCTTTGGCCCACCTCTCTTTTCCCTAACAGTTTTTATTTCTTATATTTATGAGAAATCCTTGTTAAAATTACTCTTTTCTCTTACTACCTGTTCTTTTTTTATTAATGAAGCATAAAACGCTAAGATATCTCGATTAGCATATGTGATTATATATGCGCCTCGTAAAATACGAGTATAATCTTCAAAAAAAATTTAGTATAGCAGAAATAATAAAAAAAGTTTATATAAATATTTTGTTTTATCTCTCTCATTCTGTTACTGATGAATTTTATAAACGCATTTTGTGATTGAATAAATTCTCGTTATAAAAATTACATTTTATAAAACGTAAACGGAAAAAATGTGAAGGATAAAATGCGGAATTTCTTTTTCAAAATTCTACTTACTTTCTAGTTTCTGTTCTCGGGTACCATTGCATGTTTCTAGCGCCGGTCGCAATCGGGTCTCACGATGTGAGAGTCGCCTTATACATGTATTTTTCGCGGTGCGAATGACGTCAAATACAATCATCGTCGAGAAATGCAATTTCCTCGTCGATGCATTTTTTTCCTTCAGGGTAGGCAAGTGAATCACACGATCTTCCTGCCTTCCTTCCTCGTCGTTATCGATATGTGCCGATGTATTAATGTGCATATGTGGGCGTTGAAGACCAGATGCATTCGACAGCAATGCTCTTTGGCACGTGTTATCTTTCTCTGCACTTGTATAATCCTGTGTAAATCAAATATTAGATACGATTTCGATATATCTCGGATATAATTGCAGTAAATTAACAAAATGTCTCTATCCATTCTCTCTCTCTCTCTCTCTCTTTCGCTTTTATATCTCTCGGAAGTAATATATTTTAAAAAGCTTTATCAAATATACATACGTAAATTTGCGTATACAAAATAATAATATTCGGCAAGAACGATATTACTTTCCGATATTCCTAATAGCTCGAATAAAAATTTCTCTCTTTTTCAAAAGCAGTGCGAGATTGAGAATGATACAAGTATAAAATTCAACACGATAGATATGCATAAGAAGACTATATAGTCTATTCTCTTTCAATTTTACATACTATTAGCAATTACCTTAATATTTCCTAAATAGCTGTGTACCTTTCTATATTTTTTGTCTCTCTCTTTTTTTCTTTTATAGAATTCTATTTTTTGAATTTGCGTCCCCACAAATCGGTGCGCGATCACACTGAGCTTATTTTAAATACAGTACTTCTCTGGTATTTCTGAAGAGGGCGTTAGCGCACGGATAAGTTTTCAAGCCACATTCATTTTTGTATCACTTCAGATCACATACAACCGATACAACTAAATGATATATACAAAATAGAACAAAATACAAAATACAAAAACACCAATCGCTGGTTTAAATCAAATTAAATTTCCTATCAGCTTTTTTTATGCACATTTCGATTGTATCATTTTATATTAATATATTGTATTAATTATGTATTAATTATTATATTAATATATTGTTTTTGCATATTTTTTGTGCATTTTTATTAATGAAAGACACGCGTAAAAGATAATCGTTAAAGAACAATATATTATTTTCTGATATTTCTTATACTCGAATCAATTCCTCCATTAAAAAAAAATAAAAATAAAGCGAGATTGAGAATAATACAAGTATAAAGTGCAACATATGATATATATATATATACACATAAGAAAGCTATATAATCTACAATTCTTCAATTCTCAATTTTTCTTGCAACTAACAATTACCTCAATATTTCGTAAATAGCCATATATACCTATTTATATTTTTTGTCTCTTCTTATTCTTATTTTTATACAATTCTATTTTTCGAATTTGCATCTTCACAAATCCGTGCGCGATTACACTCTGCTTTATTTTAAATACAATACTTCTCTAATATTTCTGAAGAGGACGTTAGCGTATGGACAAGTTTTTAGAAGCCATATTCATTTTTATATCATTTCAAGTCGTATACAAAATCTACACAACTAAATGGTACATACATACAATATAAAATAAAACTACAGAAACACTATTCGCTGGTTTAAATCCAGCTAAGTTAAATTTTCCATTAACTTCTTCTATTTTGTATATTGTATGCACCAATTAATTGTATTCTTTTGCATTAATCATATTTTTTTGCATAATTTTGATTTTATCACATGACATTTCTATTAATGAAAAACGTGTGTTCACTCTTTCCAAATTTAATTAATACATCCTCTCTTATCTCTCTTCTATTTCCTTTTACTCGTTTTCCTCTATTTGTCATATTTACATCTGTCATTCGAGGACACCTTACAAATCGCTCGCGTTCGATCATTCGCGTATGCATATACTCGAGTGGCGCGTCTCGTGAAGAAATAATAATCACGGAAATTCGTCGTCGAAGTTAAATTTCGTCCACGCGAATTTTTATCGTCAGTATTCGGGGCAGAATTTTTATCGCTTCGGAAGCATGCTCGAACAAATAGCGAAAGAGAGAATTACGCGAGCTGGAGTGTACGTAGGTTAGAACAACTGTTCTGTCTCGAAAACTCCGTCTGAAAAGCAATATAATGGACGTAGAAAGAATTGCAATGTTTGCCGGCGTAGGCTTCGCCATCGCCGTCGGCCTATTTGTCCTATGGGGCCCATCGCCGAAACCCAGAAAAAAAGGTAATGTACGGAACTTAACTCCAACTCTATCGAGTAGAAGTATCAGTTAAGCAAAATCGAGAAATTTCTTATATCATACTCTTTAGTTTTTGTTATTGTTTTCCTTTTTCAATAGTAAAACTTATGAGAATAATAATAGGACGCATTGTCAATGATACCTTTTGCAGCTGTCAATGTTAGAAATACAGTAAAGTTAAAATTTTTCTTTCCAGAACTTGTATCGAATTTATTTATTTTATTTTTATATTTGATTACTATAGCTCATTTAATTTTATATCTCTTCAGTTTCTTAATATTTTTTATAATTAATTTTATATTATATATCTTGTAAAGACATTCTCTCTGATATTTACAATCTTATTTGTGTTTTTTTTTAGGCCAAGTTATCGGAATCAATAATTTGGGATATACATGTTTCCTGAATTCTCTCTTGCAAGCACTAGCTGCTTGTCCTACATTTATTCTCTGGCTTCAAAGACAGCAGGAGAAGAATAGAAATTTTGCTAATACACTACTCTCTGTCCTCAAGAGTATAAGATTTTGATCAGATATTAAAATATACATTCTCTAAATTTATTAAATTCTCTATTGTCTATTTCAAATTCTTCTAGTGTTTTTAAAATTTTTATTTTGTGGCAACGTCAAGATCTTTAATCTTAAAGCATTTTTCAAATTTATGGAGAAATTATCTATATATACTGTTACTTCTTTATACTTTATATTTTTTTTTGCACTTTTTGTATTGATCTATATCTATCTTACAGAAATTAATGGTTTTGCTGATGACATGTATGGTGATGTGACACCTATAGAAATCATTTCTTCTGTTGGTTCACTGTGGAATTTTGGGCCTGGTCACCAAGATGCTCATGAACTGTTTCATGTAGTTCTTAGCGCATTAGATGCTGAAATACAACCTGCAAATAGAGTATGTGATTAAAAATTCATTTCAGCACAGAACTGTCCACATAATTTGTTCCACAATGATCGAATTAATTAAAGTTGCAAAAAAGTGAAAAAAAATATTTTGTTTCTTCCAAAATTTTTATAATTGATAAAAAATTAGCTCTTATGTGATTCGACGATTATTCATTAATCATTGCGATTTCAGAAAGGCTGTTTGTCTGATGCGCTGCCGCCAAGTCCGAACATGGAGTTAAGGATGAGAGGAGTGGCTGATAATCTTGAATCGCAGATTCTAAATCTCAGAAGCGCATCATGCAATGACATTGCATCAGTGAAAAATGGCATTGATACTTCAAAGGGCTTTGACAAGAACTGCAATAATCAAATGATGACCTCGACTTCGTCCATATCCAGCATGTCTCCGAGCATCGGGTGCAGACCCGGTATGATTCTCGCCAGATCCTCGGAATTGTTGTCCCGAAGTGCTCAAAACAATGGTGACTGTAAGAGTCCCTTCAGGTCGTGGAAGTCTTTATGCACCATGCCCTTTGTCAACATTCCGTCGGTCTCGGTAGAGACGCATCCGTTCTCGGGTCTAATCACCAGTCAAGTTCAATGTAGCAGCTGTTCCTGGAAGGTATTAGAACAAAAAAGTGAAAGAACAGTTTTTCCTCGTATAACTAATTTCTCTCGAAAATAATTTCCTTTATGCACAAATTTTTCCTTCAAATTTTAATTATCAATACAAATATTTATCAATAATATGTACTAAATTTTAATACTAATCTGATTTTTTTTATAGTCTTCGGTACGTTATGACAAGCTCGAGACTTTGTCATTACCCTTACCACCGCTTACCTCGTTCATGCCGCAACACCATACTCTGGAATGGCTATTGTCACGTTTTGTGGATAGCGAGATGGTACGCGATGTGCAATGTGATGGATGCTCATTGCGTTGTGCCGCTGTCAAGACTCTCACTCTTGGGAAATTGCCCAAATGCTTATGCTTGCACATCCCGAGGACTACATGGAGCTCTTCGGGCGTGCTAATTAAAAGGGATGATCAGATTACATTTCCCGAACTTCTGGTGCTAGATCCTTATACTTACACGGAGACGAAAAAGAGAAGCGTGCAGGTGAGTTTTGTAATTTATTAGTTATGTTCACAATTTCATGTATGTGTATATGTGTGAAACATGGACTAAGGATATTGTTTTATAAAAGTCTCAGTCTATATTTCCATTGAATACCATATATAATAAATAAAATAAAAAAATTTATTGAATTTATTATAATCAAAAAATTTGAAATTATAAGATAATTATAAGATTAATTTTATTAATTGATAGAACTGTTAGATATTTAGTTTATTAAATTATATATTAATACATATAATTTATTAATTTTATTTTGTAAGAAATTAATTAATTAATTTAAACAATTTATTGACATTTAGAAATTGGGAATTTAAAAATTGTAGTTATATAATTTATAGATATAATATCTAGCCTAATCTAAATAAAAATATCTACTAAGATATACAATCTAATTAATTTAAAATCTTTATATTTATAGGGTGATGCGGTGAAGTTTCTCGATAGCGGTTTTACGACGATACAGGGTAAACATAAATATCGGTTATGCGCGGTAATCGAACACCGTGGCCCCGTGGATTCCGGTCATTTTGTTTGCTTTAGACGTGGAAATAAAACGGATCAATGGTTATACACGTCCGACATTATTGTCGAGAGCGTGTCTCTGACACAGGTGCTGCTTGCTAGCCCTTATCTGCTTTTCTACGAGCGCATTAGCAGCGTTTATCCTAGCTAGGAATAAATTTTCGAGGTGATAGACAATCTATAGGAATTATATAATTACATGTAGATCAGTAATGAGAGTCTGTTCTTTTTTGCTACACTCTCTCATGCTTTTAAAATGGAACGAACAATAGTGATGGAAATAATGTGGAAAGGTGGAATTATAGATTTGCAAATAAGCGTGTCAAAAGTGCAGCTGAAAAAAGAACAAGAATAAGATTTGAAAAAGATACAAGAGACTGTCGAATTTTCCATAATTAGTGTAGTATCGCTCGATATTTGCGATGTAATTGCGATAATACTTTGTTATAATCTGCGACTATAGAGGATGTCTTTAGGTGATATTTTATAGCAGTGGCAAAATATATCAAGTATATAATCCAAAATTCAGAAGCATTTCAAAAGATTCGATAATAATTACTATTAATAAACGAATCTAACAGTAGTTAGTTTTGTGAAACTTCTTGCTTCTGACACAGTGATAGCAGATTTCAGAAGAGATTGTCAATTCTTATACAAATCAATTCTTATACAATTTTTTGATCAATTCATCGTCATTAAACTTCATTTTAATGAGGACTATGAGGATCGTGCCAATGAAAAATCTCTGAATTAAATTTATTGAGAGGGATAAGCGAGATCTTGTATTTTTTTATTATATGTTTATATCTTATAGAGCTCTTCAAGCTCTTGCAATATGTGCAATTGTTAAAAATATTACTATAATTATAAAGACTGTGAATCTAATTAATAATTTTTTGTATATATCAAAGAATTATTTTTCTTCCTGGATAGCATACAGGAATATGCTAATTACCAGAATAAATTTACTTTAAGAATTAACATAAACTACTTAACATATGTAATTTAAAATCTTATAGAAAATGTATCAAATTGAAATAAAATATTAAAAAAGATATAAAGATAAATCTTATTCAAAATAAAAATAAGAATTTTTTTCTTTTGCAAAGTATAATTTCATTAAAATAATAAATTTAATTAAAAGTATTTAATATTTGATATTTTATTTAACTTGTTATATTCTATTTTTTATTATAAAAAATGCAAACAAATATAAATATTTTAACTTATATACACAATATTATTTTAAATTTAAATAAATCCAATTTAACTTAATCCAAGTCTATATATATGTGTGTGTATATATATATATATGTATATATATATATATATATATATATATATATGTATATATATATATATATAAATCTAAGTTAACTCAACCTGACTCAACCTTACCTTGCCTCATTTTTAAATCTCATTATAAATGTGTGGATTTCAGATGTCAGATATCATATTTTGATCTTCATTGTCTCTATATTATAGTTCATTTTCTGCATGGTTGAATGGCAAATTTGAAGTAGTGATAGAGATTTGTAAAGAGAATGTCGTATTATGTGTCTAAACAAAAAAACAAATTAAAAAATTAAAAGAAAAACATTTTCTAAGGTTAGAAAACATAAGAAACATATCCTACCGAGAAAAATTATGTGGAAAAGCTTGATTATATTGTAAATAATATAAAAAGAAAAAAGGTGTGATTATACAAAAAACCTATATAAGAAATATTATAAGCATTATTAAAAATATCATGTATAGCAAGAGTTCTTTATTATATTATCTTTCCTCAAAAACAGTTTATCCTTCAAAAGTTATTACTTCTCGTGGAAATTCACACAAGCCAGCATGACTACTCCAATCAGCACTGCCATGGACAGTTTGAGCGCAGCTCTAAAATCCAACATTATCCCCAATCAAGAATATCTGCTGCAGGGATCGGTATTGGATACATCCGTAGAGGTATTATTGCACAGACTTCGTGGTTTGTGCGACAATGTAGACACTGGACCAGAACCTTTCTATGACCATGAGATGTGTTTTAGCATTCGAAGGTACAATCTTCTTTTTTCTTTTCTTTTATTCTTTCCCCCTCTCTCTCTAATCTTATTCTAATAAGATAATATAGTTATGAGAAATATAATTACACATCAATTGTTTTAAAGAGCTTTTGTAAGAATTTATATGATTGTTAGAGGCTCACCGCAGGAACAACCACTGCTATTGCGAGTGCGACGTGCTCTAGATCCGATCCACTCAGACATGCCATGGCAATTGCGATACATTGGCCAACCTGAATTAGGTGATAAATCTCGACCAACAGTCGTACGCAGTAGCATTGATATCGCCACTAACAACACTGTGGTAGAGTTTCTCACTGAGCTGGGTTGCAAGTTAGATTTTGAATATGTCACTCGTGGTTATATGTTTCGTAAAGGTCGAATGAAGATCACTGTATCGAAGATCTTCAAGGTAAATCAAGGTAAAGTACCAGAAGGCGTGCCAGAAATGATATCACAAAGTTACTTGGTGGAATTGAGTGTCTTAGCTCCCAGTGGACAAGATGCCATAGCAGAGGACATGAGAATATTTGCCGAACAACTGCGACCTTTGGTGCAACTAGAAAAGATAGATTATAAAAGATTGGTCCATTAGTTGTAGAATTTTCTAATAGCCTATAACATGAATAACTAAAATATAATATATCAAAAATTGATTAAATAGACTAATTTAAGTTTGCAATCAAATAAGAAAAAAGCAACAAAAATTCTCAAAAAATTTTAGGAAGTAGATGATTTTATATTAATTGTGTTTCTTCTCCGATATATATCTCCTAACATGAAAGATTTAGTTTATTTCTTATAAGTTGTATAGCATTAGTTTAAGATTAAGATGATGGCAAGGATATCATTTAAATAAATATCTCTCTAAAAACAAGCAAAGAATAAAAAATATATAAAAAAATAGAATTACAGATTTAAGTAAAGCTATATTATTAAATAAAATAAATTGTTTTATTCAAGTTTGTTTTTTTTTAAACTTAATATTTAATTAATACCATAGTTCCTCTCTCTCTCTCTCTCTCTCCTCTCTCTCTCTTTTTAATACAATAATGTAAAAATGTTAAATTTATAAAAAATTGCGAAATAAAAAATCGAAAATATCGCGCGCAGATATGTCTTGTGACCTGCGTACCAGATTGTGTTCAAAAATGCATCGGAAAGCTAGTGACATTTAATTGATCAATCAGAATAAAAGAAACAAAGAGTCTGTCTTGATTGGTCCGTTGCTATTTTGCCTAACGATTAAATTTTTGAACCCAACCCAAAATGACGAACGCGCTGAATGGAATAGTCAAGATGGAGTTGAGTTAGGTCAGGTTAGGTCTAGATAGCTCGTCTGACGGACGTCAGACACCATTTTGTGACATTTTTGCGGTTATTGTGTATTGTTGCACCAGCTGGTCGCGCTAATTCTTTGAAACTCGAAGGTATGGATCATTTAATTGACAGATTGTTATTTGTAATGGTTTTTAGATTATTGCGCGTTCGGCGTCAAAGGAAAAATTGCGGGTGCGTAGGGACCCTCCAAAATTTCCACAGCGTCGATTCAGCGACGAAAAGCAACCGAGCATCTTTTCGTTGTCGTGACCGATAAATCAAAATGGCGGGAAAAAAAACCTGCTATCTAAAGAGATGGGAGAAAAATCAAACACTTTACTTAAAGATGACAAAAACTTAGAACGATATATAATGATATATTTTTATGAGAAATTAAATAATTTAACGGGGGAAGAGGGAGGGGGAGGAGTAAAGAAGGAAAAAAGTAACGAAAATTTGATGGCAAAGTGCAATATGGCGTCGTTCTTGGTAATTGATTTGGGACTTGATTACGCGGCTTTCAATTGATTAAACGGAATGAATAGTAGAGTTTCTAATCCTTCGAAATCTTTCTAGAACGATTATTGTTCTGCCTGTAGAATATAATACGCAATAGGAGAATTCATTATTTATTAATGAGTTTTTTTTTCATTGGTTACATTTTAATAAGCATGTGGAACATAAACTTTAGAATATATATATATACACACACACACACACACACATATTTGTAGCGAATATTGTGTGTGTGTGCTTTATTATTATAATTGTATGTTAATAAGAGTGATAAAAATATTTATATCACTGCTGAGTTATGAGAATTATTGTTTTGGAATTCATAAACTTTTTAAAGTTAATTAATTATATTATTTGTTTTTATATTTTACCTATATTAATATGATAAATATAAAATGTGTTATTAAATAAATTTAAACAAGGAGTTGAAACGTTTAATTTGTCATGTTCTGTATGTGATATTATTCATTTCAACAAAATTAGTGACTTTCTGTTGAAGAAAGTTATTTTATATTGAATATTGCAATCTTGTATTTGAATATATTGCACATACATACTATATGTTAATAATGTTATGAATTTTACTATATGTTAACAAGATTATGTTGTACTTACTTGGTAATGAATTTACAGGTACAAAATGTCACGCTATCGTGAATGGGATCTGTCCTGTAAGGTCTACGTTGGTAATCTAGGTAGCAGCGCTAGTAAACACGAGTTGGAGGGTAAGTTCAGTAAATATGGTCCACTGAGAAATGTATGGGTAGCTAGAAATCCACCTGGTTTCGCATTTGTGGAATTTGAGGATCCACGAGATGCTGAAGATGCAGTGAGAGGACTAGATGGAGTGTAAGTCTAAAATTAATTTTTATATATTGATAATAACAATATTTTAAAAATAATAAATCTAATCTTTTTCTATAATATATAAGGCAATAGCTACTAATAATGAGATAAACATTAAGAAATAAATTATCTATCATTTATTTACAAAATTTTGATGAATGGAATGATTATTGAATATTAATTATTGCTTTATTATTAGTACACAATTATCTCTTGTAGTTTCTGTCTTATTAAAGGAATAAAAAAGAATAATTCAGGATGGTATAATTATTTTTCACATAACTGAAAATATTAAATATTATAATTTCTGCCTTTCAGACACTTGTGTGGCACAAGAGTGAGAGTAGAGATGTCTTCTGGGAGAAGTCGACGAGGCGGTGGTGGTCGCAGACCTGGTCCTAGATATTCCAGGTAAGGAAACTTGCGCTGTTTTGCAGTAATCGCGAATTTCATAGCAAGAAATATATTACAATAGAACTGTAACAGGAACTGACGAGTCCATCGCCAACGTAGGTATTTGTGATGGAAAAGAACATCTCTCTCTTGTTTCAAAAATAGGAATGTGCTCAGAGAAACAAACACAGGGTTTTTTTTTTCTTTTTTTTTTCTTTTTTCAATATACACTTCCTTGCACATTATTTCCACAGACTTGATAGTCCCCTTCTCATGTCTCCGTGTGTAGAAATGCTGATAGGTTACATATTTATACATCGTGTTTCTTTTTTTTCTCTTTTTCCCTCTCTCGATTGTCGTGTATCTGGCTAATCTTCCAATTTAAAATAGCCGATAATTCCGATTCAAATTACGCCACGCGATACGTCTCGTAAAAATATATCAGAATTAGAGGTCAAGTTTGCATGAGAGAATAATGAAAGATCAATACTGGGGATTAATCAGAGCACGGCTAAATCCACACTGCATGTTTGCGAACAAGGAGATATTAAGATACTTATTTAGACTTTTAATTCCGACGTATTAAGATAGAAGACCCTGAGAAAATATATCTAATTCCTAATTATTCCATTATTTATAATGACTTTTAAGGATGAAATATAATAAATATTATGAATTTTATTTAATTTTGTCTATAATTATGGTATTATACACAAATAAACAAATGATTTGTTTTTACAATTTAAAAAAATTAAAAATGTTAATGTGTTATAAATTTTATTTAATTTAAAGGCCAGTTATAATGATAGAATAAAGTTCAAGCTTTTAATTTATTTAAAACATATAGAAGAATATATCATAATAATATGTTCGTACTCTCTCTTAAAAATTTCATTAAATAATTATTATCTAAATTTCTAATTGAATCATTTCAATTTTCTAACTACTTTTTTACTAGCTTTTTATGCTGCTAATAAACTATGTATAACAAAAATTATCTGTTAATATGAGTATATTAATTATATATATAGTAATATTATTAACTTAATATAACTATTCATTTTCTGAAAGATACCTTACAGCTTTTTATCTTAGCACGACGGAAATCGAGATAACAATCTCTATTTTGGGTTAGCACTTAGCGCTTATTTTTTCTGCTGTTCCTTTCATTATTTCTCTCTCTCTCATTGTAATGTCCTCATGTATATGCTTCAGCAAACAATTGGATTTATGTATGATATATATTTCTGTTTTCTTAAACAAATTTATAGGTCCCGATCGCGCAGTCCTCGTAGGAAATCTCTGGGTCGTTATCCGAGGTAAGGTTTTCTCGCTTTTCCTAATCTCCTCCCCTCTGTTGCAAGATCCGCCTTGCTTTTTTTTCTTCTTTCTCTGTCCTTATTATAAAATTGACCGCAGTTTTTAGCAGCTACTAAGCCAAATGAAAATCTCAATACATGAGGCCATTACCGGCAAATACTTGGCAGACATACATTAGTTCTTTTTAATCTTTTGTAGATCTTGGTCGAGAAGTCCACAAAGATTGCCGATTAGCCGCTATTCCAGGTAATTAATTCTTTTTTTCACACTGATATATTTTTCGTACCTCGCTTTGTAAAAGTTTTCAGGATCTATGTGATGGATTTGGCAAGAGAAATCAGATGGTAACCAGTAGGTATACATATTTCGCAAGCTTGTATTTGTCGTAGCATATACATGTTTATACATATATCTATTGCACGCATTATCTACATCACTAAAGGACTTTAGATATGGAAAGACGTTAATCGAAAAGGACGAACAATCGTGTTTTGATCACTTTTCATCGTACACGCATTGCAGTATGGATTTTGACTCGAGTATGATTAATGATCTATTAGTACCTACACAATTTATTAATTTGTTTTATTAAAGTCGCAGTTTTATTCAATAAAAAATTGATGTGTGCTTGATGTATCGCGATGATGTATACGGAAGCGATATATAGATTCGAATTGATTAGCATGAAATACAGAGTTACTTTTTTTCCGCATATATTCGAGTGGGCAGCTTAAAATAAACGAGAAGGCAATAATCAATCGGTGATAACGGCTAAAAGCGAGAATTTGTATGCATTTTTTTTTATTTTTTTTCTTTTTATTCATAAAGTTTTTTTTACTGTAATAGGTTTGAAAAAAAAAGAAAAGAAAAATACGCGATATAGGGGCCAGGAGTATGATAACGTTGATGATTATATTGCTAAAACTGACGTTTGCAGATTCTACCAGCATCAGCTCCTAGCTCTGTTCGTCTCCCCGCCACTACTACTACTGCTACTTCTACTACTACTGCTACTACAGCCACCATGAAAAAGCGTATTCGTACGCGAACAAACAAAATTTTCAATCTCGCAATCGTCGTCAATCAAACAAAACTGAACAAAAAATATATATAGATATGCCCGCCTGTCCACTAACTTCCCAACCAACCAAGTCACCATCAGTCACCACCAAGTCACCAAGTAGGAAGCTGCCCATACATCGTATCGTCGAGGTTCTGCGTTGTGGTGTTGCGACGCGCATATAGTACACAACAGCGTAACAACCGAAACAACAGTTTGCGTGCTGCCGGAGTGCCGTCAATACCGAAAATGCCATCTTTTGTTGCTGTCTGCCCGTTCGACATCGCTAAAAAAAAGTCTTGAATTGAACAACCGTTCGTCGCTCGACTACGAGATTCTCTCATTCGATAACTACTACTATTATTACTACTACTACTCTTCCACCACTACCAACCGATCACCGGATGTTGTTGCAATTCACCTTCTTCGACTCTTCGTGTCAGCTTTAGCCCGGGGGGGCGGTAATAGGCATCGAGTTAAACGTCAAAATATCCGCCATCGTGAGAAAAACGTCACCATCGGCTGCCACCATCTTAAATGAATTCATTGCACAAAAAGAATGATCTTCCGCACAATAATTCTATCCATCGACGCGTTTCTTCATTCGACTGCAAACGACTGTCCTCTTGACTGTTCGTCATTTCAATATCGACGTTTCTGTTTCATCACTGCTACTACTAGTATTACCGCTACTGTTACTACTGCTACTGCTCCTACACATCAACATCAATTAGGGACATATGTTTAGCGACGATGACAACTGAGCGCGCAAAAATCTGCTGCCGAGAGATCTTCTCGACCTTCGACTTTTTAAGAATGAATTCACAAAAAGCGAAATGATCACTTACTACACACCATCCCACCACCACCCACCAATCAACCACTACTACATGTTTACAAATGTCTGGTATTTCACCGATTTTCAAAGATTTTTTATCTCTATTTCTACTTTTTGTTTTTGTTTATTTTTTCTTCTTTTTTCACAATTGTATATTATTAGATTTATTGAGATACAATGTCTTAAATTTATTGTTGTAATTTCGGCGGCGAGTTTTGTCAGATTCGAAAAAAGAATTGATGCCGTGCGGCTAGATAAATGAAACCTTTGATTTGTTATTAATAGAATTTTTATAAATAAATATTTAATTGAATCAGAAAATTTTTAATTAATATATGTAATATAAAGCGGTATATATATTGAGAGATGTCACATTTACCGGTAAAAGATTTAATTTTATTGCTAAAGTTAATCTACTTTTTTTTCTTTGATTGGTTTTGTATTCAATTTAGTGAGCTGCCATTTTGTATTAATTCATTAATTATGTCTAACTATATAATTTTTATATATCAATTTCTAGGCATAATAGAAATTAGATAATTCTAATTCTCTTGCAGTTGTCTTGCAATGATTTTTCATATCTGTGTTTTATTACGCCGCTTCGTCCCGTTTCGAACAGAATATTATGATACTATATATAATTTTCAACAAATTCCAATCTTTACTTTTTAACTAAAGTGATAAATAAGCAACCATTAATATTTTATAATAATATATTATTTATTGTTTATATGATATTGTGATTTACGCAGCTCGTAATGGGGCGAAGAAGCGGGTTCTAACAATCTCGCCTTCTACTTCAAGATGAAAACTATGTCTAAACTGTCTTTAATCTTTTAGGTCGAGGTCTCGCAGTCCCCGCAGGAGATCATTGACACGAAGCCGCAGTCGAGATCGCCGTTCGCGTTCGGATTCCCGCGACAGACGGTATTAATTAAAAAAAAAAATTCTTCAAAATACAAAAAAAAAAAAGAATCAGTAAAAAACAAATTTATACAATGAATGCAATTAATCGTAATTTTTCTTTACTGATGTCATGGCATGATAAATCTACGTTTGAGAAGACGAAGGCTTTGAAATTGACGTGATGGATAGATTAGAAAAAAGATCTTTATTGCTATTCGATAGTTCGAAAGTTTCGCATTTGCGTAAAAAAATTTAATTTTTTTTCTAAGCTTTGTATTCTTTATCTAATTACAGTTAGATGCTAAAAGTTCAAGAGAGGGAGAAAGAAAGGAATGAATCGATTTTATGTGCCGGACGGAAGATAGGAAGAAAGATAAAAGATCGAGCGAGAGACAATTTTGTATGTACATACATAATGAAAATTGTTAATTATTCATATAGAGACACACACACACGCTCACGTTCGGAATTAACAAATGTCACGATAAAACAAAAAAAAAAAAACAAAAAAAACGACGAGTTTGGTGAATTACACGAGTTTAGTATAAACTATATTCTTTTCATAAGTTTCACTATTATATATGTAGCTCATAATTACATAGATGGAATCATCATACTATTGCTTCTGTGGCACATCTATGCATACATACATCTATGTACATAACATCATGATAATTGCATACACCTGATTGAATAATTAATTGTCTCAAAGTATACTATTTACGGTATGCTATTTAAATAAATCTGATCATTACTTTTGTGAGATTCGTAATGATTATTATTGATATTTATCGGTTGTAATAAATATATAGTGAAAATATAAGAAGGGAACAAACATTTATTTTTGACATATGAATCATTTTGTATTTTGTTTTTGGAATTTAAGATACAACACAAATAAAGGCAGATAATAAAATACAAATTGCAATGCTTTTCTTTATATATTGTGAACATGATTCTTCTTTTTTTATTGGCAATGCATATATAATCAGTCTCAATGAATAGTACTGTTTAAGTATATACATTTCCTTCTTATGTTAAATATTTGAGAAAGTAGTGATTCAATCTTCTATGACAGTTTTGAACAATGAAAAGAGTTATTTTATATTCCATAATATCTTTAAGATACTTTAAGGGAAAATCATTTTATTTGAAAAAATAAAATATTTTTTTAAAATATAATTTTTGTTTGTAATTTATATTCATGCATATGTAAAATAGGATATTTTCACTCATAGATTTAGAACAAAATTAAGAGACATTAAAATTAATTTCTTTAATTTATTATCTACTCATAAGCATTAATTAATCAACATGTGTATAAGGAATAAAAAAGTCTATAAATCTATGCGTCAAATCTATTTTTGTTATAATTAATTAATGCATTGAAAAAAAACAATCGAGATAATTTACTATCAAAAAGCGTTCATAATTAATTAAATTTTTAGTTTTCGTTTAAATGTATTAATATCAAACTTTTGTCTGTATTATATGTGTTGTGTATGTGAGTAAGACTTGCAATGTACCTGGAGTACGTTCGAAAATCTACTCGTCGGAGTAGAGATCAAACTCAAATAGATTTTGACGGCCCATAGATATACAAAATACATAGATGAATCTACTCTGCAATGAAAGGATTTGTAATAAAAAAAAGGTACCAACAACTTCTGTCCATCCACCAATCACAAGTATACAGCCGAAAGAAACTAGATAGGGACCTCTCACTCATATCGGCAGCTTCCCGACTATATGTTTTACATGTCTATGATCCACACACCGCGTGGGAGAAGGCGGTTAAGGTGGGAGGCTGGTTTGGAGTTAGGTGGCTCGTTTGATAGTCGCCATTTTGTGACATTTCTACGCATTTCTACGCGATCTACGTGTATCGTGTGATAAACGAACGTGTGCGTTGTACCAGCTGGTCGTGCTGATTCTTTCAACAACAACTCTTGCAAGGTATGGATTATCTCAATCAGATCGTCATTCTCGAAGATATTTTTACATTATATTCGTCCGTTCGACGTCATGGGAAAAGTTGCGGGAAGTCCTCAAATCTTTCCATGGCGTCATTTCGATAACGAAGACGAACGCCTTTTTCGTTGTCACGTCCGATAAATAAAGTAAGAAAATAGCGGGAAAGAAGATTGTTGTTCAGGAAAAAGAATTAAGTTTATTTTTTTAATTAAAAATGTTGAAAATTCGTGCAACGCATATGTATATTTGTGAAAAATTAAATAACTTGTCAAAGAGGGGGAAAGGAGATAAAAAAACTAATGAAGATTTGAGAAAGATAGTGAACGTGACATGGCGTTGTTACAATTCTCAATCTCGATAAAGATTAACGAATTTGAACGCGATTGTTTGGCTTTCGATTGATTGAATGAAATGATAGAATTTCATCCTTTGAAATTTTTCCGAGGCGATTAGTATCGCGCTTGGTGTATAGAATGGATATTTCATTATTTATTAATGAGATATTTTGATTATTCTAGTTACATTTTAATGAGCATGCTAAAGAGCATAAGCTTTAGAATTATATGTATTTATTAGCTTCAATTTTTTGATTATTTTAAAGTGCTTGAAAAAATCTATAAAATTTATATATATATATATATATATATATATATATTTGTTGATGCAGAAGAGATGATTAACATAAGCTAAGAAATAAATTTTAAACTGTTTTTACTATTAAGACTTGGGATATTCTATTATTAAAATATCAATAGAGTCAAAATGTGACTTTTAAGGCTATCGACGAAGATATTGGTATCATTGTTGAATTATGAATTATTGTTTTGATATTCATGAATTTTTTGAAATTAAATTATATTACATATATATGTGTGTGCTATCTTTAAATTTGTAGGTAAAAAATGTCGCGCTACCGTGAGTGGGATCTATCCTGCAAGGTTTATGTTGGTAATCTGGGTAGTAGCGCTAGCAAACATGAAATAGAGGGTAAGTTTAGTAAGTATGGTCCACTGAGAAATGTGTGGGTAGCCAGAAATCCACCTGGTTTCGCATTTGTGGAATTTGAAGACCCACGAGATGCTGAAGACGCAGTGAGAGGACTAGATGGAATGTAAGTTCAAATATTAATAATGTTTATAACAATAAATCCAATCTTTTTATGATAATATATAAATCGTTAGCTAGGAATAATGAGATGTACAAACACAATTAGAAGCATAAAATTATAAACAATGGGGTAAATTTTACAATTATCTAATGTTGAAAAAGTTTTGATGAGTGAAATTATTGAATATTAATTATTTATTTGCCACAATTATCACTTATAAAATTGCTACTATAATTGTCGTTTTCATCTTGTATTTTTTCAAAGGGATAGAAAAATAATACAGGACAGTAAAATAGCTTTTTACAGCTAATATTTTCTTCCAGACACTTGTGTGGCACCAGAGTGCGAGTAGAAATGTCGTCTGGAAGAAGTCGACGAGGCGGTGGTGGGCGCAGACCTGGTCCTAGATATTCCAGGTAAGGAAACTTGCGCTGTTTCGCAGCAACCGCGAACTTCACAGCGAGGAAAATGTTAGAGGTGCGGCAGAAACTGTCTAGTAGTTCCCTTGCCAATATAGGTATTCATGATGGAGATGAGCATCTCTTTCTTATCTTAAAAGTAGGAGTGCGCTCTTATCAGGGAAACAAAGCACGGTTTTTTTTTCCTTTTTTTTTCAATGAACATTTTTATGCACATTGTCACAACCATATGAGTCAATATTTTTTCCTTTCTTATGTCTCTGTATGTAAGAATGCCGTTAAACATACTTAGTATTACGTTTATACATCGTGTTCGTTTCTTTTTTTTTTTTATCTTTCTGTCTTGAATGTGTCTGGCTAATCTTCCTCCTCGTTTACAATCGCGAGTTCGCAGTTCGAAATAGGCAATAATTCGGATTCACATATCGCGTAATAAGTCTTGTAGAAATTATACCAGGATTAGATGTTAAGACTGCATGAGTATGATAGAAAGTACCAGGGATTAGTCAGAGCATGACTAAATCTACGCTGCATGTTTGTGCGGATAGAGAGTTATTGGCACACTAGGACTTAGTTCCAATGTACTAAGATAAAAGATATTGAAGGATAAATCGCGGATTTCTACTTATTTTATCACATTTATAGATTCATTAAATGTATTAAACATAATTAATATTAATTTTTTTTATATAATATACAATTATAATATTAAATATCAGAGAAAGAGAGAGAGAGGAGCGAAATTTTTTTTGCAATGTAAAGAATTAAAATATTAATTTTAATAAATTTTATGTAACCCAATAACACTCGTGGAACAAAGTTCTTGCTCTTTAAATCTAGTTCTAAAAACATAATAGAGAAATATAGGATGATAATATGTATTTTTATTTCTTCTTACTATTTAATGAATTTAATAAAATAATTTTTATTTGAATTATTATAATTTTTTAATTAATGACTTTTTATCGTCGCTAATAAATTATAATGAACTTTTTTTGTTAATGTGTGTTATTTGTTAATATATATTAATAACACATGTAAAGCATATTTTTTATATTGCTTTACTACGTCATTTTTAAAAAAATATTTTATTATCTTTTATCTTAGAACACAAATCAAGATAACGATTTCTGCTTCCGAGTATTAATTAGCGTTTAATTTTCTCTATCTCTTCCTTCTATTATTTCTTTCTTTCCTATTGTAATGTTCTCAGGTATACATGCCTGTGTATACATGCTAGCAAACAATTGGCTACACGTATGAAATATATTTTTTTTCTTTTCTTTTTTTTTTTTTTTATAAATTTTTAGGTCTAGATTCTGCAGTCCTTGTAAGAAATCCTTGGATCATTACCAGAGGTAAGACTTTTTTGCTCTTCTTTTCCTCGTCACTCCATTGCAAAAAAATCCGCTTGTTTTTTCTCTCTTTCTTTCTTTCTCTGTTTTCCTTGCTGTCAAAGTTCATTACAGTTTTCAGGTACTACTTAAAAAAAACATATCTCAGTACGTGAGGCCATCAGCAAAATATTTAACAGACATATATTAGTTTGTTTTTTTTAAATCTTTTGTAGGTCTTGGTCGAGAAGCCCACGAAGATCGCCGATTAATCGCTACTCCAGGTAATTAATTCTTTTTCTCACGCTGTTTGATTATTTTTCGCATCTCGCTTTGTGAAAATTTTTAGGATCTATGTGATGGATCTGGCAAAAGAAATCAGATGATAACCAGGTATACATATTTCGCGATTTTATATTTGTCATAGGATATGCATGCTTATACGTATATTCATTGTCCGCATTATCTATATCATGTAAGATACGTAGTCACTATAGTCGCTAAAAACATTTAGAGACATCCGTAGGACGATGTTGAAAACGAATTGATGAGCGAATTAATCAATAATCATGAAAAAAAAAGTTTACATATAAGATTTCTATAAAAATTTCCGCTTAATTAATTAATTTCATCATCGTTTTGTCTTTGAATTTGAAACTTATAATTGGAAGGCTTAGAGAGGGTGTAATTGATTGTGGCGAATGCTGGACACTCAAATAGCGGTAAAAAAAAAACATAGTGCTTGATCAACAATCAAGTTTTGGAGGGGAAAACATAGGACTGTGAACAAATTATGCGATAGTAAATGAAAACGAGGAGGATTTAGAAATTATATAACAGAATAAAGTAGAGAAAGAAATTTAGGATTGAGAATCCCAGAAACGCATGACGTCAGCGCGCGCGATAGTTTTGGAAGGAGGAATTGTACTATGCACTTATAGTGTTCAGAGTTTCGTAAATTTGCTGTATCATCATTATCGATTTTATTCTTTAGATGATTTCGAAAAGAGGGATTTTTTCGGTATCTAAAGACGAGAGGGATAGCTTTATAAAGTTGCATTTGCATTTTTGTTCAATGACTATAACGTGATGGAAGGTTGAGATTGCGAAAGAACAAAATTATCTAATAATATAATAACAGATAATGAATAATATTTTCTTAATGGCAATAATACAAAATATTATAATTTGTTTCATATCTCAATTTTTGAATTATAACTTCTGAATGATTGCTTGCTGTTTGATATTTTTTATTAATAATTCTGTGTGTAATTATAAGGAGATTATAATATATATTGAAAGTTCTTTTCTTAATTACATTGATTCTATTGATCAATAAATACTTTAAAGTTTTATATTTTTGCGATTGTTCCTGTTCTTAGGACTTTGGATACCGAAAAATGTTAGTCGAATAAGAACACTTGTGCTTTTGTCACTTCTCATCGCACATGCACCGCAGTATGGATAAAGCAGATAATTATAATTTGAGTATAATCATAATCTAAAAAGTTTATTAATTTGTTTTATTAAAGTCGATATTACACTTGATGAAAAAATTGATATGCTCGATGCGTCGCGATGAGAACGTGATATATAACTGAAGCGATATAGATCAATCACATATAGATCCGAGTCGATGAGCACGAAGCACAGAGAGATCCTCTCTTCTTTTTTTCGTATGCATTCGAGTGGGCAGTCTAGGATAAAGGAGAATGCAAAAATCAATCGGTAATAACGGCGAAAGGCGAGCATGTGTATGCAATTTCATTCTTGATTCGTAAAGTTTTTTTTTTCGAAAGTGATAAAAATTTGAGAAACAAAAAAAAAGAAAAATACGTGATATAGTGGCCAGGAGTATGATAATGTTGATGATTATATTGCTAAAACTGACGTTTGCAGATTCTACCAGCGTCAGCTCCTAGCTCTGCTCGTCTCCCCGCCACTACTACTACTGCTACTTCTACTACTACTACTACTACTACAGCCACCGTGAAAAAGCGTATTCGTACGCGAAAAACAAAATTATCAATCTCGCAATCGTCGCCAATCGAACAAAACTGAACAAAAAATATATATATATATATGCCTGCCTGCCTGCCCACTAACTTCCCAATCAACCAAGTCACCATCAGTCACCACCAAGTCACCGAGTATATAGGAAGCCGTCCGTACGTCTGTCACGTCACGTCACGTCACGTCGTCCGTCGAAGTTGTGCGTTATGGTGTTGCAACGCGCACACAGCACACAATGGTGCAACAACCGAAACAACAGTTCGCGTGCTGCCAGAATACCGTCAGTGCCGAGAAAGCCATCTTCAAAAAGAAAAAGCGTTGCCTCTTTTGTTGCTGTCCCCCCGTTCGCCGTCGTTGCGCTGCAAAAACAAATCGTCCGTCGTTCTACTACGAGATTCTTCCCTTCGATAACCACAATCACTACTACTATTACTATTACTACTACTCTTCCACCACTACCACCATCACCACTACCAACCACCAATCGACTGATCACCGGGTGTTATTGTGATCCACCTTCTTCGACTCTTCGTCTCAGCTTTAGCCCGGGAAGGGGAGGGGCAGTGGTACACACCGAGTTAATTGTCAAAAATGTTTGCCACCGTGAGAAAAAACACCACCCATCGGCCACCACCATCTTGAATGAATCGATCGCGCGGTGCCAAAAAAAAAAAGATTTTCTACACAGTAATTCTATCCATTGGCGCGTCTCTTCATTTGACTGCGAACGACTGTCTTCTCGACTGTTCGTCGTTTCGATATCGACGTTTCTATTTCACCACTGCTACTACTAGTATTACCGCTACTGCTACCACTACTGCTACTGCTCCTACTCGTCGACCATCACTTAGGGACGTGTGTTTAGCCACGACGACAACTGAGCGCGCGAGAGTTGCCGCCGAAAGATCTTCTCGAGAGCGAACGCAAAAAAAGCGAAATGATCACCACCTACTACACACCATCCCACCACCACCTACCAACCAACCAACCAACTACCACCAACCACCACTACATGTTCACAGTTGTCTGGTATTTCACCAATTTTCAAAGATTTTTTATCTCTATCTCTCTATCTATTTCTATTTTTTGTTTTTGTTTTTTTTTTTCTTATTTTCTGAATTACATACAGTTATCATTTTGAATTTATTGTTGTCGTTTCGGCGAGGAATTCTGCCTATTGCGGTGAAGTATTAATGTCTTTATTAAGAAACTAAATAAATGAAGTTTTTATTGGATTGTTCTTAATCGAATTTTTATAATAATCAATGTTTAATTGAATCGGAGAATTCCAAGCCGACACACATATGCAATAATATAAATATAAAATAGTATATCTGTTACATCTCTCATATATACATATACATATACATATATATATATATATATATATATATATATATATATATATATATAACATTTACTGATAAAAAATTTAATTTGGTTATGAAAATTGATCCTCTATTTTCTTTGATTAGTTTCACATTCGATTGGTGAGCCATCATTTTATATTAATTCATTATTAATCCTGTATAACTATAATTTTTATATATATCACCCTTTAGGCAAAATAGAAATTAGATAATCCTAATTCTCTTACAGTTGCCTTGCGATGATTTTTCATTTCTGTGTTCTATTACGCCACTCTGCTCTATTTCGAACAGAAAATTTAACATTATTATTTTTTAATATTACTTCTAGCAATGGAAATTAAATTAATAATTTACTTAATTTAATTTATTTCAGCAATTTAATATTATTTAGAATAAAAGTAACGTAATCAGATTAATAAATGAATAATTCTTCCAAGAAAAAACAATACAAAAATGATTTATGCATAATTACTGTTTATATAATTATTATTAAAACTTATAAATATTTAGCATAAAAATTAATTTAACAATCAATTATACTTTTATGATTGCTTATTTGTCATTATTTTATAATTATAAATAATTATTTTATATTAGTAAATTTTTTATTAAATGTTTTATTAATAAAATAATATTTTGTTATATACCTGCATAATACATTAAAAATTAATAGTTTGTAATCAATGTTAATATTCTACAACAATATATTAATGTTTTACTTATATTATTTATGTTGCGGTTATTAATAGCAATTTGCCAAGTTCGTAATGGAGCGGAGAAGCGGATTTTAATAATCATACTTGCCACCTCAAGATAAAAACGATATCTAAACTGTCTTTAATCTTTTAGGTCGAGGTCTCGCAGTCCCCGCAGGAGATCATTGACTCGGAGCCGCAGCCGCGATCGCCGTTCACGTTCGGACTCCCGCGACAGACGGTATTAATATATTAATCCTGCTAATTAAAAAAAAAGAAAAATTATTCCTTCCAATAAACAAAAAACATAAAGGGAAACAAAACAAGAGAACCAGAAAAAATTAATGCAACAGTAAAGAAACATTTCAACGCTCGAACACGCCTCTGAGGGGACGAGGGCTTTTGTGTGAAATTGACGTGATTGGATATGTGGATAAAAAAATATCCTGTCATTGTGTGACATGGCAAGAATTCCGCATTCGTGTGATCAAAATTTATCGCAGACAGCAATGTCCTTTCTTGCGATAAGAGCGAAAAGAGCAAAAAAAGACACGAAAAAGTTTACCAAGATTCTTTTTTTTCTAAGCTTTGTATTTTTTATCTAATTACAGTTAGATCCTAAAAGTTCGGGAGAAAGAGAGAGAGAGAGAAAAAGAGAAAGAAAAAACGGATCAACTGGACGGAAGACAGAAATAAAGATGAAAAATAGAGCGAGAGACAATGCCGTAAAAATTAATTGTTAACCACACATACATGTATACACGCGCGCTCGCGTTTGGAACTATGAATGATTATGATAAAAATGTGACAAAAAAAAATAGCGGAAGCTATCGAATGAATTTTGTGAATAACGCGAGTTTAGTATATAAGTCGTATTCTCCTCGTAAGTTTACTACTATATAACGTGTAAACACATATACACTCAGCCAAATTATACTGTTGCACATACATACAATTACATATATTATATCACGAACAATTACGTACGTCAAATTGATCGTTTGATTATGTCTGATTATGCTATGTACAAAATAAATTCGATCATTACTTTTTTTGTAAGGTTCTTAATTGTTATTAATGATTATTGATTATCTGAGGAAAATGCGAGAAGAAAGCGAAAATTTAGTTATATTTGAATTATTTTGTATTTAGTTTTCGGAATTTAAGATACGACACGAATAAATTTGTAGATACTAATAAAAAAATAAAATCGCAATGCTAGTAGCTTTTCTTTGTATATTGTGAATGCGACTTCTATTTTTTTTTTTATTATATCAAGTGGATATAAAATATAGCATATATATATATATATATATATATATATATATATATATATATATATAATATAGTGAGTAATGAATAGTATAAGTATTAATATTTTATGTACCTTTCCCCCTTATGTTAAACAATCTAAAAATTATCATTACAGATTCAATTTTTTATGGAGCAAAATTCTGAATGTGGTAAAAAATGATTTTATTTTCTTTGATAAGATACTTTAAGGCAATATGTATATAATTATATATCTTTATAAAAAAATTTTAGAAAGCTATGTACATTGAGGATAGAAACAAATATCTTTAAATACCAGAAGAAAATTTTTTTTTAATTTTCTATTTTTCATATTAATTTTTCTCATAATTAATTAAAAATTAATATAAAAATTATTAAACTCACACAATAAGGAAATTTAAAATATGAATATTCTATGTAGATTCTTTAGAGCTCCATCAAATGATCAAATGCAAGCTGTGTTGCCTAAAGCAAGGGCGCACAATCTGACTCCCTGCTGGCAGACGTGATAATCTCTGATAGGCAACGCTAGAGTTTCGTCTAGCAACTTCAAAATCTCCAAATAAGCTTTTAATGCCAGTTCGTTTCTACCCTCTTCAAGATTCGTCGACGCGACTTTGAAAAGTGCGTCCGTATCTTGGAGAGCTCTCAAGCCCTTCAATATATTTGTACTCTTGCCGCATTTCGCGCATCCGATCATAAACTCATTCGTATCGCTTTTAACTAGCAGCACGTTACCGCAAGACAGTCCGGTTTCGCATTTAAATCTGAAATAAATCGTACAAAATAATATTGACGTTAATATGTTATTTGCTAAGATAACATGAGATAATTTTATTAATAATTATTTCAGTTTTAATTATCTTACCATATAATTAACATCTGATCAGCTTGATAAATACCTTAATACTGTTGGATCCAATTCTTCCAAAAGTGGCCAGTGTCCCGAGCACGCTTCGCAATTGCAATCGAACCAATATTGCACTCTCAATCTTCTTTTTCGTTCATTCTCGGGCGTGGTTGTGAAGATTGGACCGTAATTTTCAGAGATCTCTTCACCCGCTCTGATTGTACGAGCGGCACGAGTAATCATAGTCGTGCCGATAAAGTATCTATATAATATAATTAATGTTACATATTTACAAAATTTAAATTATTCTTTTTATTAAATATTAGTAATAAAATAACTTTTAAATATGAAGAATTAATATATTCTCAATAATTAAAATATTAGTTTAAGTTTTAACAATATTTTAATAATAACAATATTTTATATAATTAAGAGTTACATAAGTTACATAATTGATTTATATAAATTATTAATATTTAGAAAAATAATTCAGCTTTTTTAGTAATAAATAATAATAATATTTTAATGATATGGATGTTAATTATTTACCGTACTACGCCAGGATTGCACGAATGATTTAACATCGCTACCGTAGGATAAACACCACCGCCTATGAATATACTTTTGGCCTTAGCGAGTGTTTTCTCACCTTTCGGTCTTACTAGTTCTGAGATCTAGAAAACAAACGATACAATTAATAATTATGAGAGAAAATACGATAATGTAAATTTAATTACGAATTTAAATAATCAATTTATAATGCAAAATTAATATAAAAGTTACTTTAACATAAATAAAAATAATTTTACAATAATGAACTGCGTCGCCCGTACGCACGAAAAATTATAACATTGTATTAAGTTTTTATACCTCGTGCGAATTGAATTGCAGCAACTGCAAATTGTGTAACAGCAGCTCCGCGATGAACAACTCCTCGTCGGATAATCTGCTATCCGCTGTATCGGTGGTTTTTATATTTTCTGGCAAATACTCGCTGATTCTTAGCAATCTGAGCAGCCAGGCCGCCATATAAGCTCTGTGAAAAATATCCTCTGGCAATCTTTTGTCTTCATGAGTCACTATCAAAAATATAAAAAAATCTCGGTACAAGAAAAAAGATTATTTGTACAAAAAAACTTTGATACATGTTTAATTAACTAAATAATTTGACTTTGTGATAATTTAAAGCAAGAAATTTAACAACATTTTTATGTACATCTATGTACGTATCGAAACATGACAAGAGTCTAACTTTAAAAAAGTTACTTTTTTAAATTATTATTTTATAGTTTCGTTCAAGTTAGTATATATTTTTATACTTCTATTTCATTAATCAACCTAAATTGTAGAAGGTCATGTAATCATCTCCTCGATACGGATTCTTCGCGGAGATGTTCAACGCGCTTCCAGAATCCGCGAGCTGTTTTTTCAGCTTCATAATTTCCTCGAAGGATTTCTGCGTGATCGCCCTTAAAGCTAGAAAGCACGTCACCGAAGCTTTCGAATGCCATAGGATCGGAAGCAGCTTGCATTCCCGCAGATGCACTTGGGCGTCCGCGTCTCTACAACGACGACTACAATAGGCAATGCAGCTACAAGTGCAACAAGCCGCTGGGATCGGCACGGATATCCTTGCGAAGCACAAGTGGCAATGCGTGAGTCTGAAAATCAATCATCATTTTAGTCACATAATTTCATGCACTTAAGACGCATATTTCGTTGATGATAGATAAACCTTGATTGAAGAAAATATAAATAGAAGAAATAAAAAATTAAAAAATAATAAAACAAAACATTACAATCTTTATATTTTTCTAATAAAATAGATTCTCATATAATGTAAGACTCCTCGAGAGTTTATGAATTTTTAATATTGCAGAATTCACATAGCATCCTTAACTGTTGATAATAAATATAAACAAATAATTGACGAGATAAATGAAGAGAAATATACAGCCAGATTATTTGGACTCACCTGTTCTCTGCCAATAGAAATGCGCAATGCGGTCGTTCCACGATTACGATCTCTCCGGGCGCTATCTCCCTGGTCGCCACGGCATGTCTACCCACGTCACCTCCGCCGTTCTTGATCTCCACGGCGCTACTGCAAGCGGGATATCGAAGATTCCTTTGCTTCTCGGGGATAAACTTGCCGCGATTCTCCTCAGAACGCTGATTGCTGGATAGACTTTGCTTGTTAAGTCGCGGGAGATTCTTCGAGGCGGTTTTGTTGAGCTGTTTACCCTTGTCCATTACCGCGAGCATCATCCTGATGTCCGTCTCGAACTTCTGCTTGCGTTCCGATGGAATCCTGGCGTCGTCTAGGGTCCGGAGAGCCCGCCTAAATGCTTCGACCGCTGCGTCATGCCTCTTCAGGGCCAGCAGACACCTGGCCCGTCGTTCCTCGAGTTTGTAAAAGAGATCCTTTGGGTAACCGAGTCGCGAGGCTTCCTCTATGTCCTCCAATGCGTGCTCGTAACGTTTCAAGTGGTACAGAGTGGCCGAGCGATTCGCCAGGATGACGCTTAATTCTAAACATTTAAATCTGTGTTCATGATCAATCGAAATAACCAATAATTGTAAGTGAATTATTATTAATAGAAAAATGTCAAACAATGTGCTCTGAAAATTTTCAAATAAATTAAGTGATTATGGAAAAACAATGGAGATCTATTTAACAAACATTATAAAATTATACTATTAATTGCGCAAATATATTAATTTTTTGCCACGCATATAATTGGATTAAATAATACAGACATTATAATAGACAACATATGTGTATTTACCTGTTGAAGGTGCTAAAAGAGCTGCGTTCGAATAAGTTTCCAAGGCCTTTGCAAATTCGCCGCGACCGAACAGCTTGTTTCCAGTCTCCTTCAGTTCAATAGCACCATTGCTGTCCTTAACCATGGGCCTCTTCACATCCAGGGGTAATTGATGAGCCTCGGAATAGCTCAGGATGAAAGCTACCCTCTTACCATTCGATTCGAGAGCGGCGAATTTCTTGAAGTCCTGTTGACGAATCGCCTTTCGCACAGCCAACAAATTCGAGCGGAAAAATCCGCCGATTTCCGGTTCCAAATCTCTTTCCGACATAATTTTTAATTTTTATATTTTTTATATAGTAATTAAAAATTAATGAAACATTATTTAATTAACGATATTAGTGTTTAGAAGAGCTAGTTTTATGATAGTATTAATATATATCTATATAGTTTTCTTTGTATTTCAAATATTTTTTATTATGTAATAGTCGTGGAGTAGATTGGTATTATTGATTAAAATATATTCTTTGATATTAATTAGCGGTTAAATTATTTTAGTAATATTGATGCGTATATTTTTAGAATTAATTCCGCGTAATTAATTTCCGCACTAATTTCTCAGCAAAATTGTTCAATGGAAACGTTGAGCTAATTATTATTATCTTTCTTGAAAAACGTGAAATTAATTAGATTAATTAATTGGAGAACACATTCGAGTGGCACGTCGCTGCTCGACAGCAACTGGAAGGCACTAACTTCTGGTGGCGTGTCTAGTAGCAGCGAAGACTATGCACGACTATTTTGGTCTGGGCTATTTTGAGATACTCGATTTTAATGTAGAAGTGTGTCTGTAATGCCTTCCTGGTTAGTGACACAATGTAAGTTTACCTATGTTTGGATCAGAATAACTAGATCATCTGTCGCGATTACTTGCTCTTACATTTACAATCCTTGCAGATTTCGAAAGATGTATATGTACATATCAGAAATTGAAATAATTTATATTATAAATTATATTTATAAATTATATTATAAATTATATTATATTTATAAATTATATCTATAAATTATATTATAAATTATATTTATGTATTATATTATAAATTATATTTATGTATTATAAATCAATTAAAATATGAAATAATTTATTCTTATTATTACTATGAAAAGGAACTGAGAGAGGAAAGAATTCGCAAACATAAGAACTCATACGCGGATAATACCGATGAGAAAAGAGTATATTTATTAATGTTTTCATTCGCACTCTGTGCGTTATATGCTAATTAATTCCTAGCCTATGCTAATATATATTATAGATCGATAAAAAATAATTAGTTTGATTTCTCGATATAAGCTAACTTTAATACAATATATACAACATTTTCAGAGTGGGAAGCGATGTACTGGCGAATATAGAATATATTCGATTGATATAATGATTTTTAATTACAATAAGATTATGTTGATGATTATAGATAAAAAAGCTATCTCTTGTTCTATGCACATTCTAGAGAAAAATACATTTAATTTCTTAAGGTAAAAAGGTAATAATTTAAGAAAGAAATCGATTCGATATATCGAATACGCATTATTGTATAATAATAATATATATGTGTATCTTTTAGTCCGTAATATATATAACATGATCAATCTTATTAAGAATATAATATTACAAATTAATATTAATATAACATTAATCTTTATTTGTCGTTTACATTATATACACAACACAGTATTATACAATAACGTCGATATATTTTCGATTACCGCTTTCCCATTAAATAGCACCAACTAAAATGAGTTTCTCTAAATATTAAAGATAAAAAACTAAACAATACTATTAAATAGCTGACGAGAAGATCTTCATATCTGTAAATACGTAAAGATTAATATATTTCAAGAAAATAAAATATTTAAAAATGACACACATAATAATATATATGTGTGTATGTGTGTGTTGAATATACATTTACATATTACGGAGCAGTTTTGATTCAAAGAGTTCCCAATTTTCTGAACTCTTTGATCTACAGCGGGTCCAATATCTTACATATACATATACATATACATATATATATATATATATATATATATATATATATATGTATATATATGTATATATATATTCCCTGCAGAATCCTATTCTTTTACAAACAATTTTGTCATGTGCGACAAACAAATATAGTCAAAATCATCATTTTCACTACATTCTTTTCTCTTTATTTACACCTGGGGAGACTTCCGACTTTTAGTTCTTCGCGGAATTATGAATAGGTTCCGTCTCTCACGTTTTAGAATCCCCAGGATCCTCTCAAAAATCGTACGAACCCTCGTCGTCTTCCCTGTTGGCCCTCAGGCCCATCCTGTACACGCCACCGGCCAAGCAGCCCCCGACGAGCGGACCCACCCAATAGATCCACACGTTCTGATACTCATCCAAGACCACGGCCGGGCCCAGAGTCCTGGCGGGATTCATGCTACTGCCGGTTATGGGAACCGCCGCCATATGAGCTGCCGTGATGGTCAGACCGATCGCCAGCGGGGCCCAGCCCTTCGTATCGGACCTCTTGGCATCCGTCACAGCGTGCACCACCAGTACCAAGAGGAACGTGATGATGGCCTCCACTACGATACCCTGGGACATGGATACGCTGTTGCCCAGCGCGGTGGCGCCCAAGCCACCGTTGGTCACTTGTGTCTTGGGTATTATTAGCTGGGCAGGGAACGATGCGATTTAATCAGATGAGGGAGAGAAACTTGTAATTGCTATATATATGATAAAAATTTCTTAAAAAATGAATCCCGTAATACTTTATTCTTCGGAAATTCCTTAATTTTAATATCACAAAAAATACATAATTAATACTCTGGTATTAAAATTAAATTTACAAAAAATTGAATTGATTTAGTTTAATTTCTGAGACACACATATTTAAGATTATATACTCAGATAAAATTATTTGCTCGGATAAAATAATATGCTCAGTGTGATTTTAAATCATTTTATTTTTATATTTACTAGAATACTATAAACGCGGGCAGAATAGATTATATTTTGTATATTAAATTTATTTTGTATATTATATTTATTATTTTGATTGTATTAGAAGAAAAATAAAAACAAAATAAATATCCTATTCTGAGAAATGAGAAAGAGAAAAAAGCTTAATCCTCACATATTTTTCCTCCTCGATGCTAGCACCTTAACGAAGGCATTTGCCGGGCGAGGAAGTTTAAATACTCTAATGAACCTAAGAACTATGCCGGCAGTAATATATAACGTTTTCGAGTAAAGCAAATTTGATCGTTCTGAGACCGATTAACGACGTCATATATTCCGTCTTGGTTATTAAAAGTATTTGAATTATTAGATTATTAGATTAATCAAGATATTTCAAGTAAGCGTTTGATGATTAATCAAGGCAAAAAATCTTGTGCTTTGAAGCCAAAATAGCGCCAAAAACGGAGCATGAACTTTATAATATTTATATTATTATTAATATATTATATATATATATAATACTTAAAGAAAAAATAAAAATATTAATAAAATATTTATATTTTATTTTTTTTACTTAATTGATAATACTTGCGAGTATCGATTAAACATGTCTTTTTTAAGAGCGGAAATAATTAATGAATTTTTATATATTTAAATAATTAATTTATTGATATTTTTATATTTAAACCATTTTATATTGAAGCCGATAACATTTTTTTAGTAACCAGGAGACAAGTATTTTTTAATACCGTTAATTACTGCTAAAAATCGCAGCTTATATAACAGATCTAACACATTTTTTTGACAGCGTTAGGATAATGATAGAGAATTTAATAATCAAATAGGCTTATTTGATCAAATTAATTTGGATCGTACGCAAAATAATATCGCATGCACGCACGCACGCACGTGCGCCGCTTGTTCTCTCGTGCGTGACCCAGCCGTTGATCGTTTACGCGACTAGCTTTTGATGTAATGGGTGGTGTGCGATTAACGAAGAAAGAGAGAAACGGACCTTGACCTTGTGCAACGGCGATTTAATTGATACGGACAAGACGGAGCTCCGCGCAAAATCGAAATGACAGCCTATCAACGATCGATTTCACGCTTCGACCGGATGATCATTACGATTGCGCGTGTAGGGCACACACGTGCGTACGTAAGACGCGCTCAAATAAAAATGTCATGTACATGACCCGCTGACCCCTCTCAGAATACATTTTATTACTTATGACTTATGTAATACGATTGAGTGTCCAGCAATAAATTCGAGATAATTTCGATTGATTTTAAAACATGATTAAGGAAATTAAATCTGAAAGATGACGATCAAAAAAAAAAAAACTTTGATGCATCAAAGCGTCATCTCTTCTCTTCAATACTTGATAAAATGAAATTAGATTAATTTAAACCGCATGTCAAATTCGTTTCTTTTCTTCCTTTTTTTTTAAGCAAGCAAGTTTTTAAAAAATCGATAAAAAATAATTTAATATTTAACATTACTTTTATTTTATTTTATTTTATTTATTTATTTATTTTTTTTTTTAAGAAAGATAAAGCATTGCAATAAATTTGAATCAAATTAATGAATAAATTTCTTACCTTGAGAACGGCGGCACCCGCGATAGCGCCGCAACATTGACAGACTATATAACTAACAGTTTTAAGAAAACTGCAATTTCCGCTGATCATCAGACCGAGTGATACAGCCGGATTCACGTGACAACCAGAAATTGGACCTAAAACCTGGAAATTCAAAAGTGATTGTACACTGTTAATAATTTTTTTTATAATAGCCTATTATAATTGATTTAATATAATAATTACAATATTAATAACAATAACTATATTATGTGGTTACGCAAATTTGAAGATAAATTAGAAAAAAAATATATATATTTTTTCATTATCAATGTGTACCATAATTTTTATACTATTATAATGAATTATAAAGTCACGCTGTATATGATACGTGTCCTTTTTTAATTACTAAAATTTTATTACTTATATATAAATTTTATTATTTATATATAAATTTATATATAAATTTATATATATATATTTTGCTATATATTTATATATAAATTTTGCCATATTTCTATTGTATCATGTTGTTATATTCCTGATTAGAAACGCGTGGTATCATCTTCATGTGCTTTTCGATCGACGAACTTGTGACTAATAAAACTGTGGGCCGTTTTCTAAAGTTTGTTTCGTAATTCATCATGCGATCTCACGCCCACCGCGAGGAGAAAGAAAGAGAGAGAGAGAGAGATAGAGAGAGAGAGGGAGGGAGAGAAAGACGAAATTTGCTTCTCGGATTTATCTCGAACGATTTCCCAACGATCAACGTTGTCGCGGCGGGCGTTTTGACAATCTTGCAGCGTGTCACTGCGTGTAACGCCTGCTTGTAAATTCCTCTTACGTACCCGGCATGTAATTAGGTGGGGATCGCATGAACGATTCATAATGATCTCGCGAAACGTCCGACCATCTCGATGGATGGATGACACAGTCTGTTTACTCTTTAGGAATATCTCTAAGAATATCTTACGCAAAAATATACTTTACAAATATATTATACAGTATATTTTTTATTTTTAAACTAATACAAATAATAAGGCGAAAAATAGTCGCCTAATCAAATGAATAATAAATGAAAATAATTAGAAATTACTGAGCTTCAAAGATTGTATAGTTTTATTATATTTATTATATTTTTTATATTTAAATTAAAATATTTATAATTATCTAAATACATTTATTAAAGCAAATTAATTATCAATAATATTTAATTTTTGATAAAGTGAAGAAAAAAGAATTTTAAATTATTATAAAAAACACTATTTTTATTTATTTATAAAATATGCAATTATACAATTTATAAACAAATGTTTACATATATAAGAAAACTATTACATGTGACACGCAATACAAATTATGCAGATAATATGAATGTACATATACATGTATGTGTAACATATACATATATACATGTGTACATGAGACCTAGAAATGCGCATGTAAAATCAATTCTTTAATTCATTCTGCTTATTTACTCGCAATGTCTTTCTAATATATTGTTTTTCAATTTCATTTAACAATTTTTTATCTTTTATGATTTTACTTAATATATATTTTGAACGCTAATTAATGCTCCTAATTAATATCGCGCGATAATTATCGTCGCGATCTATATAGAATTGAAAACCTATGATATCATGACGATTGTTAGTATCTTCATAAACTAAAGCAAATGTAGTGCATCTAGAACAGTCAATGTTTGATTCATAATAGCATTGCATGTGCTTGCTAATCGATAACAGATGTTAACCGCGATAGATGAAATCGATCTAATTCAACTACACAGTTTGCAAATTGCTTATAAACATAGTTTGCGAATTACTGAAAAATATATATCCAGTATTGACGCAAACATTTTACATTAGGTATAATTACATCCATTAAATTGTTGTACGATATAGTAATTTTATTGTGCGTATACAGTAAAATAAATCAAATGATTTTATAAACAATAAATTTTATCAGTGTGTCTAGACAAATTTTGTCAAAAAATTCTCTGAAAATTTCCTATTTTTCCAGGTATTTTTGTTCAAAATTTCAAGTAAAGGAAATATTTAAAAAATTTTTTAGTGCAATTTTCTAAAATATTTTTTTTTTTATTGTAACTTGGCTTGCTAACTGCTTATAATATAAAAGCAACATTATCAAAGAGAGAAGTTTTCAAAAAATTTCCGAAGTCCCAATAAAATTCCATGAGAATTCCCTGATTCTTTCACATGCAAAAGAAATCCCTGAAGAGAATTTCAGTTTTTTCCAAGGAATAAACATCCTGTTTTACATAATTATTAGATTATTTTATTTTACACTATATAAAACTAACTAGAGACAGATTGTTTTATAAATAATATATAATATATAAAATACATATATAATCATAGAGAAAAAGAGAAAGAGAGAGAGAGAGAGGTTTTTTTAATAAAAATGAATGTGTATGTGTAAAAATAATTATCCCGAAACGATCGATATACATGAGTGTCCTCTCCTCAAATTTACGCAAACACACGTATCTTGATCTCAGAATCATTCGAATTAATCCGACACGGTGCGCGCAGACTCCACGGCGTCGGATTTATCTAGGTTCAGAGTCCGGGGCTCGGGATATAACGAGGGGCCCGACGCACGCGGCCCAGTTCTCATGCACGCCGGCAAGGTCTCGTCTCGCCGCGGGCGATCGGCACACATATGCGCCGACCAGGATTACGTAATCGTTCTTTCTCTCTCTTCTCTTTTGTCCTCCCCTTTATCTTTCTTCTTCGATTCTCGTCTCCGTCAATTCGCACTCATCGATTCACTGATTATCATCGATTCGCGCCATATCGATATTGTTAATCCTCGTACGGGCAATTGCCCGTTCGAAAGAGTTAATTGTCAAATTCGGGTCGAAAAATTCGCCGAAGATCTCGTAATAGAAATCCCGATCTTATCGCGGAAAAAGATATCGCGAACAAATGTCCATGGCATCCTTCACACCTATCATAATTTTAATGAGAGCCTCTCTTTAATCACGGATTTCATAATGAAAGATTTTGGTGGAGAAACGAATCGCAATTGAAGCGGGCGAGATCGACAATCGAGAGAGAGAGACAGATTCTTTTGTGTCGGCCTCCGAGGAGGTGGAGGAGAGAACCGAGCGAGAACGTGGCCTTGTTGCGGCTTGCCAGGTGAAATGAAAAGTCCCCCTGGCTGTTGCACGGACTTTAATTGACACGTGCTCGCGCGACGTATGTCTGTCTCTCGGAGAAGAGATCCGTGGAGTTTATATATTATAAAGCGCGTCTCGCGCCTGTATGTTTAATGCGCGAGTTTAAAGGGGAAAGTTATGGCCACTTTCCGCGACTCATCGGCCTTCACGGCTCGCAACATTGTTCCGAGAAAAGTAATAAACGAGCCACCGCGGACGCCCGCGCGAAATCCTCGCGTACAATCTCGGAGTCTCCTTTTCGGGGATTCTCGGTCCTATCTATCGGAGCGATCGCGATATTCTCGTGCCGAAATGTCGGGATTTTTTTCAGCTCGATATACGACTTGGGGACGAGGCCAACACGGGGATTTCGCGACACGCGTGTTAATTTCTAAGATTTTTATCAAGGATCTTTATCTTCGATGAAGTTGAGGAGAAAAATGTGACGAGTTTGCTCCTCTCTTTTTGGCGTGGCTGTTTGCGCGAGTCGTTCGACGCGGCTCTCTTCGCGAATCTTACGCTTCTCGACTTCGTTCGCGCTTTCAAATTACAAGTCCGAAACAGAAAATAAAATTAATTTCCAACATCCGTTCCGGTTCGCCGTAGATCGTACGATCTCGAATTATCGCGTCGTTTCGCGCCCTCGGGGCCTTACGACCCACAGCCCGCAGTCATAAGCCGCGCATACGCGTTCCCGCGTGCAAAACGCACAGGATCGAACTCAAAGGGGGAACAATATGCCGAGACAATCAAAGAATATGCAACGAATATAATAAGTAATCACTAATAAAATAAAGAAGAAAAAATAACGAAATAAAGAATAAAGATAATTGTCATATTGTTCTCCAATAAAGATATGACAGATATCTTCAGACATTTAATCACTGATACATTATTTGAAAAAAGTTTAAGATAAAGAATATATTTCAGTTGAATTTATTATGTATATTAAATAATTGTATTAATTAAATTTTATATAATAATTATTTAATTTAAAAAATATGTGAATTATTCTACATTTATATTTTATACTGTCAAAAATAAATTTATTCATTATCAGGGATAGAATTTATCACGAAGAGAAATAAATCCGAATCTGAAGAATGCACATTTGTTACACACGTGCCGCGCTCCTTCTTCCAACGTGCACGTGTCATACGCGTTGCTGAAACTTCATCTCGAATTAACGGCGAGCAGGTGCAAGAAGGATCGTACGCGCGGCAAGTTGTTCTAGAATTCGCGCCCGATATAGGCAGATGTTGATCGCCTTGAATCATTTTTCTGTCTTTTTAGACGGATCATCTTTGTTGTTATCGTATATTATTATATTACCGAGCTCGAAGGCTACTGAAGATTTCTTTTCTTGTTTCGGCAGTAAAAAAATCGCAGTAAAACCATGAACTTTCGAAATTACACGCGTGCGAAATGAGGAAAGTATCTTAAAAGCTGCTGCCTTTCCTTTTATATTTGCTATTTAAAAAAAAAAAAATCGTTATGTAACACTAACAAAATTAATAATAAATTAATAATTATATAATGTTATATTTATATATGCGTGTAGAAAAAATGTTGTAATATTTTAAATATATATATATATATATATATATATATATATATATAAATGATAGAATAATAATTATCTTCTGAAAAATTTCACGTGTATCACCAAATTTATTTCAATCATTAATTAGCTGTGATATATAAAAAAAAATTAATATTCTACATATTAAGAAAAATAATAAAATTTTATTAGATAAAACATTAGATAGAACAATTAAGATATTCGAAGCGATTGATGTAATTCAAATGTCGAAATATAAATTCAATCATCATTTAACTCGGAACTGAAAATCAAGTGACAAGTGATTTGTGGAACCTAAAGCAATAACGGTAATGAATAATAGCGAAGAAATGGGATTAAGATGTTGAGAAAGTGTTTCACGCTAATAAAATGAAAAGGATATCGGGGATCCAGCATTAACGAGACGCGGGTAGTTTGTGACGCAAATTACGCGTCTCTCTCCTCCTTTTCGAGAGACGAGTCGTCATCGTTCGTCGACTCGTTCGTCGAGCGTTAAATACGACTGCGAGCGAGCATTAAATAATGGGCTTCGCCGACGTATTGTCAGTAATTACCGTAAGGTGTCTGGGCTCTCGTCGTGCCGTTACAAATTCGTACACGTTGTCGGCGGTGCTCCTGCAGCGCGCGAGACGCAGGATCGGATTCGCAAAATCCTCGGAGAAAAATCTAATCTTGATGATTACTCCAGTATATCTTTTTTACATAGCGCATTAAAATATATTATAATAATTTCGCTATTTAATAAATATAGCGCAGCGATTAAAAATATATTGAAAATACGTCGATAATAATTAATTAATAATGATTATTAATAATAAAACCTTGAGAAATTTAACCTTTTTATTATATACATCTATTAAATTTATTTTTGACTGTATATTCTATTATGTTATAATTTATAATTAATAGGTATATATAATAATTTATATATTTTGCAATTATATATTCATTATATTCAGAATGATTAATTATTTATATATTGAATATTATATATTGATATATATTAAAGATTTAACAATAGAACGTATATAAATGTTTTATCTTTAAAATTCTTTAATATAATGCATCAATGTTTTAAGAAGTCGTATGACTGGAGAGTATCGAACCGATCATAATTCCCCATCAATCTGTCTTTATCCTTTCCAATGCGGGCCTGTGTGTAGAGACATAATTGGGCTGCGTGACGCATACGAGCTGCAAGACGTAGGACAATGATCTTTCGCCTGTGGGCTTACTTGCGTAACAGCATGCACGAGGGAGCGGTACGTCTCGGGGGCCCGAAAAGGCCCCCAACTGGATGGCTCTAATGTTTGCCAAGGAATACGCGGCGCTCTTACCGCACAAGTGATTTTGTCTTAGATAAATCTGTATCCTAGATATTCCGCGCGCGCTCAGATACATTAAGAAAGAAGAGATATGTCTGATTAAAATTTTTTTTTTTTTTATTTTTTTATCCTTCTTTAAACTTCTTGTTTTTTATTTCATATAGAATCTTGAATAACAAAAAAAAAGAAGAGATAACGAAAACTTTGTATTATATTTTTATAAAATTATACACTTGTATATAATTTCAAATTTTAATATTATTTTATGGAAATTTAAGTTCTCTTTTATCTTCTTTAAATTTTATCCTTAATCTTATATTAAGTTTTCAAGTTTTCATGTTTCATTTTATCTATATTTTATTTTATATTATTTTATCTTTATATCATATTAATGTCACTTTTTTTATTTAACATGTAATATTAATTTTATAAAATTATTTTCGAAGATGTCTCTGTTTTTTTCTCTCTTGCCATGTTTTCAATGTCAATACCTATATTTTACGTAAATTTATCGTTCCTCGAATTTTGACCTGTCAAAGTTTGACATTTCGAAAATCGTCGCACACAAAATTTTGGGAAACATGGCAAGCTCTGAATTATCTAAAAGCAGTCGCATAAAAATGACGTAATTTTCTTAGGCTCGGGAGAAAATAAAGTATCGAAACGTAAAAGTGTCGAAAGCCTTGGCCCGGCTCTAAAATCAATATTGGCGAGCACACGAGTTTTATGCAAATTCCTCCGAAAGAAAACAATGCGGCACGTCAGGCGGCACATATTGCACAAAACTTGTGGGACGTAAGACCGCGAGAAGAGATGAAGAACTACGAGGCAATGCTCGAGAGAAATATCTCTCGGCAAAACAATTAGCATTCGTCGTATGTTCCATTCAGCGAGAGGCGATTTATTAATTCAACGTCATAAACGTAGAACGAGTAAGAATGTGCACCCGTCGCTCAGTTATCTCGCGAAGCAGGGCGATCTAAGACGCGAGACAGTAGCGAAGACATTTGTGGCGATTACGCGAGCAAACCCAAGATGCTTATCTCACGCGCGCGTGTAATTAATAAGGCACTCCCTCTTTGTGGGTGACTTGTAAAAATAGAGCCCTTTTACCTCACTCATCATCTGTCATATTTTTCGTTTCACTAATTTAATTACGTTGGCAAAATTAAATTAAAAAAATAAAAATTTATCAATTTAACTAAGTGAGACATAAATAATCTAACAACCAACGCCCCGAACAATAATTCACCCCTAAATTAACAACAAACATCTTCAATCATAAAATTTTAATTAATATATTTTTCTTTTCGTTGTTAGCCAAATCATTAAAAAATCGACGCAAAAATTAAGTAGACATGCGATTTAGAGAAAAATATTTTTTAAATTTCAAAATTTTTTCCGATCTACGTGTGTATTAATTAATATCGATTATGTACATGGAAATCAATGTTTTAAGTGAATAAAATTTTAATTTTAATTTTAACGATCGAGATAAATGATAAGTAATCAAATTAAGATTAAATTGAAAATTGAAAATTTCGTAAATTTTTAAAACGTTCTATATTTTAGACAATATATGCACGCACATGCTTACGTTATGCTTCGAGATCTCGTTCGCGAATATTAATTTGTTGAAATCAATTCGTTCCAGGCTCTATCATCTAGTTTAACGGCGCAACAACCGATGTTCTCCAAAGAATCATCTTTGGTTGGTTGCATCTCCAGCTGTTGCGTAAGCATTGTGCTCTCGTCCCTCGCTCTCGCATATTAAAGAGCCGCGCATTTGCGTATAATGCAGGGCGAGATGCGTGCGATTTGCATTCGGAACAGGATCGACTGTGACTTTGCACATCTACATCTCCCTTCTCCCTCTTTCGTTCTCCTTTTCTCTCTTATTCCCGCCCTTCCCATTTTCTCCTTGCTATCTCGCTTCGAGTCTTCGCCCTCTTCCTTTACGAACTTCTCTTTCTTTTTATTTTCAATACCTTAACCGGCCCGCGAAAAAGAGACGGCAGAATGCGAGATGAGGAATGACCGAACTGCACAAAGTTGCAAGTGCACAGGAGGATTTTTTTTTTCTTTTTTTTTATAATAACGCTTACGCAAGCTCGACTCGCGAGTTGCTCTTCTTTGTCTTTGAACTCGTTTTTTAACGACCAGGTTTTAACGACCAAGTTTTAACGACCAGGTTCCGGATTGAATTTAAACAACCTTTTCAAATTAATTATTGCATTGTAAAACAAATTTTAAGTTTTTCTTTAATTGAATTTTTTCTATTGATAATAAATGCCATTTCCGTTACAAATACATGTATAAAATATGAATAGATAATGAATTTTTCTATACAGATAATTCCTTTTTTAAACTTTACAAAAAATTTAGTAAATTTAAGAAGCTTTTTTATGAAAATAAAAGAGAAAAAAGAGAATTAAACAATTCTGAAATTAGACAATAAAAAAATGCTGCAATTATACTTAGAAAAAAAAAAAGATTTACAAAGCTTTAATTAAAGCTCTAATTAAAATTATATTTCAATTATCTCGAAATGTTAGAAAATTTTAATGTTTCGAAAAGTAAAATTGATATCACTTAATTGATTCGATTTAATTTATAAGAGCGGTTGAAAAATTTGGGAAGAAGGGAAGGAATGAAGACAAAATATTCGTTGAATAAATTTGAGACGACGAAGGGGAGAAGAGAAAGACGATTGTGTCGCCGACGACGCAAGGTTGCACGATTTTAATCGTGGCGAATTGCGGGTTTCGCAAGCTAATGAAAAGTGCGACATGCGCGTTTGGTGTTCGATGCTTTTTGCCGGGACCTGCATCTCGAGATCTCATTGTCAGCGTACTCGTGTCGCGTCGAAGGAGGAACATTTTCCACGAGTATTTATTAAGAAATGCTGAAAAAATATCAGTATGTACGCAAACAAGCGTGATCTAAGATCAACGTGAAAATGTTTACACTGACGAAAAACGTTTGAATAGAAAAGTACATGCAAACTTATGTTAATTTGAATTTTATTTAATTAAATGTGAATTAAAGTGACATAAGAAAAATTGAATACAAAACTTGCTTTAACTTTTATTGTATTAATTATATTTATAAGTTCATATTTATATTTTATAATGAATTATTTTTAAATTGAAAAAAATCTTAATATCGTTTTATATTAATGTTATAAATAAAACAATCTTAAATTATATATAAAAATTTCTACGTGAATCGCAGGTTGCAATTAATGCTAATGTTAAATTCGTACTCAATCTGTGTTAAAAAAGATCGCACGTATTTAATATTTAATTTAAAATTCCATTAAATGAATTATATCAGATTTATATTCAATTTTATTTGCATAGAAACTAAAATAAAAAGTTATAAATTTCTTAATTCTTAATAATAAATAACTTATCTACTAACCGTAAGCACATTAATTTAAAAGCAGTATGCAGTAAGAAGTGCGATGTTGGCGCAACCGTTACGCTAAGAGGACATCTCTTGTCGCGCACCAGATCCGCGCGATAATTATCTTGGACAATTATTTTATCTAGATAAAGACGCGCGCGGAGTCTCTCAAATATTTTTCCACCGTTACTCGTTAATATCTCCTTTGTCCGAGTGTCCCTTTTTCTTTCTCTATCAACGAGAGAAAACTCACTTGACATTTCTCTATCAATAGCGGCTTTATTGAGCGACGATTGGCCGTGTACAGCCCACTTGTATAAATTATGACTTTTATATCCCGGGACAGAGAGAAACAGAGTCGGAATCTATAAATAATGCGCGACATCCGAGGGATGTGTCCGTCTCTGTCGCGCCGGCTGTGCAAAGAGGCCGGGACAATAAAGCGCGATCGTCAAACAGCGAGACAATATCGCTATCGTTGCCCGTTAGACCATAAAGAGGGACTTAGCATTCAATTTTCGCCTGAATGGGACGAGTCGAGTCGAGGACGTGTCTTAGATCTCGAGCGAGGATTTTCGATTGAGTCGCGTTTTAACGAGATGACGCGTGGTTAAACGCGCTCGTGGACGATTATATCATGATTGAGATATAATTGGATATCAGAGTTGGAAAGAAACGCGCACGTGATGTCAACTCTAATGTCAAAACGTCAATTGGTTGCGATCTTATAAACGTACAAATTCTTACCAGGATAAAAGAGATATGTTGAGCGCATACGAATATCTAAGAAAATATAAATCATGACAATGATCTTGTTGACGACTGCATTAATCAAGTTAACTTATAAAAAAAAAAAATAGATAATTTTAATTAATTTAATATTTTTTCCACAGATTTTTTTTTTAAAGCAGTAAAATGTAAAATTAACTTAAAAAGCAAATGTCTGAAAAGTTTTAAAAACTTCTGAAATAATTGAAAATTACATATTAAACAGATAATAATGGAAATAATGATATATAAAAAAATAATTATATTTTAATATTAATAATATAAATGTGTATATATGTGTATAAGGGTATAAAATCATATTAATGTAATATAATAAAAAAATTTAATACAATAGCATTTTTTTTAATTAAGAAAACAATAAAGATACAAACAATTATATATATGTAATATTAAAATTATAGACACAATTTTATCAATACTTTTTAATTTATTAATATTGCTTGAAATTATTAATTGCTTAAGATTGTAAGAGGACTAGACCACTATTGTCTCTCAATTATTACCCTCAATAAAAAAAAATTTGATAGCCAAAAACAATTAATCTTTTTGATTTGGGGTCTCATTATCTGTCCTTCCCTCCCCCTCCCCTTTCCTCCTCTCTTCTTGAAGAAAGGAAAAGTAAAAATTACGCGACTTCTAAAGCATCGTGTAGACGTTCACATCCGTGCCGCGGGCTGTCGGAAAGTCAAGTATCAAAAGGGCGACGTACGGGCGGAATAAGAGTGAACGCTAAGTCTCTCGAGCTCCAGCACTCGAGTAGGTTGTCAGAAGCCTTCGGGGCACAGTTGCACCATCTTTGCGGACGGAGTTAGACCCCCTTGGGCGAACCGACGGCCTTATTTACCCTTCCACTACGCTGGGCCCGGGCGGCCCACACGGGCGCGTATGTGCCCGTGTACGGTTCAATTAAAACGTGTTTACCGCGACTAAACGCGAAGTTCAAGAATCCGATCCTTTGGCGAGAAAGAAGAAATGCCGAGCGGAAAACGCAGATTGGAAATGCGAAGATTGTCAATACCGATGAGATGACCGATATGGGATAAATTAAATTTAAAATTTATTTGCTAATTAATCGACGCAACTTTTGTGATGAAATGAGATGGAAGTGACCAAAGATACGCGTACATTTTGCACACGCATATTTTATTAATATTATTAATTATTTTATATTACTTAATTATTTGTTAATTTATTTATTGAATATATTAATTCATTTTTAAAAAATTTACATTAACTATATTTAATTAATAGCTAATAATGTATATGTTATGTAATAAATAGAAAAATGAATAAAATAAATATAAAATAAATAACAGAAATGATAAAAAAAATTAATAAAAATTAATAACATTAAATAAAAACTTCACGTATGTGTTTTTTTTATTTAAATCGTTTTCGAAGAAGAACTGACGAAATAAGAGTTAATATCATTTAAATATAGTAATATTCATTAATATAACTATGAAAATTATTTAATATAATTAATTTTCCCTTCATTTTCTTTCCTTTCTGTAACACTCGCATGTGCAGCTCGATAATTTTTTTCAAACCTCCAACGTTCGATTACAGTAGTCATCGAAAATATTCATGTTGGTCAACGAGCGAATCATTCATCTCCTCGTGATCGTGTCGCGCGAATCCTGATTGATACAAAGGAGGCCGCTCGAGTGCTCTTCGCAAATCGACCGGCCGTTCGCCGAAAGTTCGCATGTCGACAGAGCACAGTGCGCTATAAATTGTTTCGAGGACGAGGTCAGCTCGCGAATTCGAAAGGACGAGTATGGTTTAAGGATGAGAGTTTCCTCCCCGTTCCTCCTCAATTATCTAACGAACAATCAGCGATTCGCTTATCGAAAAAGTGCATACTCACATTAAAAATGTAATTGAATGGAAAATTTGCAAAAATTTGCAAGTCGAAAACTTTAAGCGTTTCATATAAATTTTCTGGGTTTATTTTCTATTTAAAAAATTGGAAAATGATTGAAAAGAGTAAATATCTCACACAATTAATTCTATTCAAATTATATTATTATTACACTTAACTTATTTTTATTATCACATATATCATTCTAGTCTCTTTCTATTTTTTATAATCTATTATACTAGTTTCATATTTTTATATATATGTTTTTCTTCATTTCTTTCTCTTTCGCGATTCGTAGTAATAAAAGATATAAGAACAAAAAAATTAAAACGATAGAACGATCAACGTGGTATAGGAAATGCTAAGCGCGCATAAAATCGCGGAAGATTACGGTTCGCGGAAAGAAAAGATTTCCACGATTGATCGCGCAATTTCGTAACGAGGCAATTTAGGCGATATAGTTGCTGATAAGAATTAATCACGCGCGAGAATCGGATCGCATCGATATCGAAATGCGGCGAACGATTATCCTGCGATATCCGATCTCGATCGAATCGCTATTAAAGATTCATTTGCCGGCGGTTATCTTATCTTCTTCTTTTGCAGAACGGTGATTTCGATTGGAATATGACATATTTGACGTTTTACGCGAGAAATTATCTACGCTAAAATATCGTCCATGATTTCTTTATACATGAATGCTCGATCAAACAATAAAAATCACGAGTTATCTTCTTTTTTCTTATTCAATACTATTTAGATATTTAATTAAAATATATTAGTGAGAAAGAGTTATGTCGAAAGGGGCCATTATGCGGCGAGTCAAATCTCTTATTCTCCTTAAGGAAAAAGATCGATTCACGAAACGAGAGTGAGAGTACGATTAGGTGACTGAGTGGCAAAACTTTAGCGAAGTGAATGGAGATCCCCCCACTCTCTCTAGAGTGCTCTGTGTCCTGTCTGTTTGAAATACAGGGCGTGCGAAAAAATTGTGTCTACAATTGTGACTGTTCTGTGTATATTTTAAATAATAATAATAAAATTCAACCACATACACGCAATTGTAAAATTGCAACCTCAAGTATCGTGGAAAGAATTAATAATTATGCAGTTGTCAATCACACAGTTTTAATTGTACACACACAGTCGCAATTACAATGACGACAAAAGTTACTGCATTTGTTACTCGCTGCCATTGGAACACAAAATACAAAAGGGTCGCGCACGTTTAACAACTTCTACAGAATTCATACATATTTTTACAGACACGACGATCTTTTAAGAAGCGCGTGTCGCCGATCCATTCAGCGAGTATTCGAAACATAATCGTGATCGATGTGGCTCATTTAGCAAGCGCGAGGAGCAGGTTTTACGCGCGAGAGATGCTATACAAAAAAACGGTCAACACAAGATATGTTAATTAATTATTAATCGTGACGTAACAAGCGAGACGACAATACGCACTTCTTTCACGTATGTGTGTCTTCGTTAAATGCAAATATCATTAAAATATCGTCGAGAGGATAATGTTATTCCTTTTTTGTAAAATCTCCCGCTGTATGCTGCAAAGTCTTTTAGTTCATGAACATTTTTGTGCGAAACTGTTGCTTTATCTGATATTAATTCCCACTAAATGGGAATCTTTGCAATGCAAATTTTTATATTGTGCATTAATTAAATGAATTAATATACAAATTGTTTTACTTTGCGTTGCTCAAAAGATTTGATGGCTATTGCATATCGTCAATTATTTTTTAATTTTTTTTATTAATTCCTTTTAATATAAAAAAAAAAGAGAGAACATGTGTGTGTAAGTTATACATTAATAAGAAAGTTAAATTTTCTGCTATTAATTGTTATAAAAATACAGATGAAAGTGTATACGCGCAAATAAATTATTATTGCAAATAAATTAATTGATCAATATAAATTAAATATTAAACTACATATTTTTATTGATATAAATATTCGAGAAGATAAAATGAAAGAATACTCGCATACATATATGGACATGCTTTTTACGAGCAAAGATAAGAATTTGCGCGGATAATAAAATATTCTCGGTGAGTAAATTTTAGTTCGTATGCATGTCGTTGTATATTCATATCACAATTTTTTAATATATAAACTTGCATATTTATTTTGGCGATTAAACTCAAACAGATGAAATACTTAAGAACAGGATAATAGAAAAAGAAAAGAACTTGTCATAATTTTGATAAGACAGTATCTTCTACTTCTCTCTTACGCAAAAACATTTTTATCCTATCATTGCTTTTCTTTTATCGTAAAGTATACTCTCAAAACTGCCTGTTATTTACAACTTTGTCTGTTATCTATTTATTGTGATGAGAATTAAAATTTATTAATAATTTAAATCTGATTTATTTCATTTAAATTTACTATTTTATTTTAATTTCAAAAACTAATTAATCAAATCATTGATGAGCAAATTCTATATTCATAAAATCTTCAAGTTTAAATTTTTTTAACATAGAAATTTCAAACTTTAAGAATATTAAATTTAAAATTTTATATGTCTTTAGTTTTAATTATTTAATTTTATTTTTTTAAAATAAACACTTACCTGTGCCAAACTTGCCACAGCGAGGCCGAAGGTAAATGCAATGTGCACAACAGTCGGTGCATCCTGCCACGTGACGCAGGAGGCGCAGCCTAAGAAGACCAACAGGAACGTGCCCAGGATTTCGGCGAACAGCATCACCAGGAAGTCGAGCTTGGTGACCTCCTCAAAGCCGACAAACTCCTTGACACCTGTAAAAGAAAATCGAAGAGTTAAATCTAACTGTAATCCATTCTATTTTTCCAACAACTTGAGCATTTGAAAAAATGTTTCCAATTTCTATAACTTCAATTTTCGCAACAGTAATGTAATATATTATTAGATTAAATATCTATTTCATTAAAAAATATTTATATGGATTCAGTTTCACAATAATTTTTGTACTTTTTGAATTTAAAATAATCGAGTAGAAAGAAAACAGTAATTTTTGTGACCCTCTTGTAAGAATTTTTAATTAAAATTTTATTTTATCGAGTACAATTTTTTAACTCAATCAAAATTCTTGTAATTATATTTTTTATCATTTTTATATTTTTTTCATTTGAAGTTTATTAATTGATTTACAGTTTATATTATCGTGTACATTAAATTAGAGAATTTAAAAGTGTGACAAGATAGATAATTACAAAGCTAACTTCTTTTTATCACAATATCAAATGATATATATAAGAAACATGTGTCTCTGATCGCCTATTGAAGTGTAGTGGAGTGGATTATACAGTTGTGATTAAAAGGCGCGATTAAAAAACATTCACGTGATAACGTATCCAAAATAATGTTTGATACAAATTAAAGATGAAAGTTAAGTGTCCCCGACGCATTATCGTGAGGAATTTCCCGAACATCTTTGAGCGGCAAAGCGCTTTTAAGTACGCCGATTATTGCGAAATAATCATTTACAATACATTTTATAAATTCTAATTGTTATAATTTCTAATTATTAATATTCCTTTAATTTTTAAATATTTTTAAATATTTTTTAATATGTTTTAATATTTTTAAAAATTTGATTTTGGGGTATTATTTATTTTATCAATAATATAATTTATTTTAACATATAATATAATTAAAATAAAATGTCTATAAAGCAAATCGTCATTTTATACGATTTATTTGATAAGATTTAAACAAATATAAGATTTTAACAAATAAAAGGTATTTTTTTCCTTTCTCACGACACCTTGTAGACGGGTTTTTTTCAGATCGCAATGGTAGAGCAGTTTGCCTATGTAATTTACTACTCAGTTTGCCTATGTAATTTACTATCCAGTTAACAAACGACGCATATCTTCGTTTGTATGCATCGTCACGATAAATACTACCTTGAATTCTTCCACCTATCATTTTCATTGATCGCCTACTTCCTCTTTTTTTTTTCTACACATGTGATCGGGATAAAAATTATATGTTAATAAATGTTTCCGCATCTTTAAAATACTTTAAGAAATTTTAATTTCATCCGTAACATTTATCGGTACATTTTTGAGATAAGCGCAAGTATTATTTTTTTATATGTGTAACAAGTATTTTATGTTTATATATATTTTACTTTTACAGGATAGAAATATATTTTGCTAAAATCTTCGAATCACTGACCTGTGAGGCAAAAAAATTTTTACTATCTAGCGCCTCTTATCGAGATCTTATCTCTCCTTGATTAGATTCTAAGGGGAATGCATATGAATTTTATACGAAATAAAAAATAACGCATTTAAAAAAAATAAGATAATTTATGATATAATAGAAAAATATATTAAATATCTGAGAAAAACAAGATAATTTATGATATAATAATTATAAAAAGTTCTAATAGAGATATAAAGATAGTCAATGAATTTTCTGCCCAGTAAACATCCATCTGTTCTCATTCACAACTCTCGATATAATTTTTCATCACGTAAAAAGCAAAGAATATTTAACCATTGATATGTTGTTCTTGCAAGCTTGTTCCTCAACATCTTCGACCACAATCAATAATCCCGCGTCACATACCTTTCCACTGTTTGCTCATGATTGCTCCAACACCCTAGCGATCAGTTCACTCTACCACCCCTTTGAATTTCCCTTGAATTTCCTCGAGGAAGTTACCCACGTCGGCGAAGACGAGCCGATTTCAATCTCGCACTCGACAACCTCCAGGCAGAAATCACCTCGACAACGTTTTCAGGCGTATTTGTCACTAAGTTTCAATTAGGAAATTTGAATAATCGAAGTATGTTTACGCGTGTGGGAAAAACACGAAGAGAGCGGAGGACCGGCACTTCCCGCGCTATCGCGAGTGCACACCACGTGAGAGAGATTCTGGACGACGTACGCGCGAGTTTCGCCTTCATATATCGTTTGCGTTCGCCAACCACGGGGTCCTCCCTCTTCCCAAACAACGCGCGCGCGCGGATCTTTCTGCCGCCCTCCTGTCACCTCTTCGGAGTCTCCCACCGTACGTGCGGCGAAAGCTTCTTGAGGAAGGAAGAAGTCGAGGATCGCTCGTACACGGGGTACAACAGACCGAGATTCTGTCGTTCTCCATCTGTCAAGATCGCGAAACCCGCTCTATGTAATCGCGACGCCTATCCTTGACACGCGCCGAGGCTCTTATCATTCCAATATGAGTTACGATATCTAATAAATTTTGTAAAAATCCTATCATTAAATAGAAGATGAAAGATTATCGGTATTAAATACAAATAATAAAATTCAAGATAATTGAAGAATATTTTATAAAAAAGTAAAAAAAATTTGTTTTTATAAAATATTAAAGTATAAAACCGTACATATAATTAGAGACACGCACAGAATTACATAGAATGTAATTGAATTATAATATAATTCGGTAATCTTTTTTTAATATATCAAGGAAGAAAATTATTACAAAATTTCAAGCCTATGTTTATCAGTCTTTTTTATTAAATCTAAAAAATTTTCACGTCATCTAGGATTTATTTGAAAATTTAAAATATGTTGCCAACACTTTTTCACGATATTTTTTTTCGACATCGTCTGATTGAGTTTCTCGTTTACAGTAAAAACGCGTTTTTGCATTTTAGCTTTATTGAATATAAATTTTATGCGCGCGTATCTCTTCTAATTAATTATTATAATCATCACTGGTCATCTAATTCATTATCGAACAGTAGTTCGTAAACTGCCGAAATGTATAACGCATGTGTAGTAAAAAACAATCATCCGTGAGTGTCACGCGAAAATGTTTGGCATGTGTAAAGCACGTGCCTCGCCCTGTACGCTCGCGTGGACAGTACCATTCATGAATTCGCGATGAATCTCATTTGGCAGATGGATGACCTTTAACGGTCAATACTAATTTGTAATTTATATTCTTACATAATTGATTGAAATTCTAATTATAAGTATTTATAGAAAACACGTTCGAGAACAGCAACTTCCGATTCGCCTCACATTCGTCATCGTTGATTTTCTAGACATTTTTCATTCGTTTATTTATTATTAAATAATTACATTAATATAAATTATTGTACGTTAAACCAGTTTAATATATGTTGTAAATGTATATAAAATAATAAATATCAATTTTTGCATATTACGTAATTTAAAAAATTAGACTCGTGTGTGTTAAATAAATTTATGAACGGTATGATGTGTCATTAAAACCATCCAATTCGATTTCGTGCAATTCCATCCTCCTCTCTCTCTCTCTTTCTTCACTTTCATTTTTGTCACCGGATAAAAAAGACACGCTTTTAACGCGCGAGCTGAAAAATCGCTCTCGCGTGGGCGTGACGAGAGGCGATCTCTTTCGTTACAAAAATTCAATTCAACATGATGTACATTAAGTCAATGAGTTGCTGTAATGCACGGAGCGATATAAAAATGCCTGCAAACTTTGTCGATATCATGTCCTTGGCGAACTCGAGATAAAGAAAAAAATATACATACTGGGTAAGTCGAAAGTTGGAGAACATAAAGAGAATTTTTTTATTACACTTTCTTTATGATATTCATGTAATTTAAATAATATAAATAAAAATATATATTTATATAAAGTTTATCAAAAGAGTGAGAATCAGAAAAATTTAAATTTATTTCTTCATAATTTAATAAAAAATAAAATAAAATAATTTCACAAAAAAAAAAAAAAAATTCTATTCTTTGCAGTCTCTAAAGAAATTCTCCGATTTATTCTACAAAGTAAGATCTCTTTCTTTCTCTTAATCTTTACGACTTTGTCGAAAAGACAAGAAGACAAGAATCGCTGTATATGGTTTAAATCAAAACGTGTTATCAATGTTTATCAACGCTGCCTGCGGTAGATAAATATTACGCCATCATCAAGATTCTCTCTCCTCTCGATCCTCTCGCCGGAACGCAGTGGCAACAGACACGGTAATTAAACGCTATTAATTGGGTCGTTACGCGGTGGCGAAGCGACTTGCTTGTAAATAGCTTCCGCAATTAGCGTTGTGCATTCGTCGTCGCTGCTACACTCGCGTTGCATTCTCGTGCGCCACACTTGCCGCGAGAATAATTACATCTGCGTTGTTTATACGTAACCCGTAAAAAAAAATTCCTCACATATGCGCGCGTTACGCGTTCTATTGCGTATGTTACACTTGGTTCTTTACACTATATTGATTGTTATATAGAAATTTAATGAAAACAGTTGTATCGATGGGAACAGAATGCATTTACTCTGTAATGTGTGACTGCAAACATACTTTATTTTATCGCAGTAAATACGTAGCATAAAAGTAACACACGAATGTAATAAGAAGTATGAAGATTTCCCTTCAATTTGTCTCTTTTTACTTGTTATTCATTTTGTGAAAATAAATTGCAAATATAAGATAGAATGTATTTATCTTTGTTATCATGACAGCTCTAGTTCGATAAAATCACAGTAACATTACAAAGATAATAAAACTCAATGAAATATTGAGTCACGCATTAGTCTGAAAATAGATCGAAGATATAATACAAATCTAATGTTTCGTTTGATATTGAGAGATCTCTCAACGAAGTGTGGCTTGAAATCCGAATGACAATCATGTAAAAATATCAGTAATTATCAATTATCGAAGAATCCTCGTACACTAATCGTAATCTAAGAGAAAGAAAAAAAAAATAATACAATGAAATAATACAATAAACATAAATAATAGAAAATTAAAAAAAATTGTATTTTTATTTTAATTTAAGATGTTAATTTAATCCAACAATTTTATTTTATGATTGCAATATTAATATTATTTTTAATCACGTGCAATTCAATATAAATAAATTTCGTTGGACAAACTGTTTATAGAAAAGAAAATAATTACAATAAATATAAAAGAGAAAGACGGAGATCATATATATATATATATATATATATATATATATATATATATATATATATATATCATAGAAAAAGAAATATTTAAAAAACGTCAAAATTTATTACTTATTAATTGTAGAGGAAAAATTGCGAATTTTTAAATAATTAAAGATATATATATATATATATCACTTGCGATTTATTATTTAATAGGCATTGGCTAATTTTAATGATTATTCTCATACTTAGTAATCATGAGATAAATATAAGTCATTTAGATTTATTGCACTTGTAATGAGTCGTTCGAGTGGATAGACAACATAGAAAGACTGCGATTGCATGTCCGCAGCAAAGAGATCTCTCTAACGAGCAAAACGATGCAAAATAGTAACCCACTTAATTTCGTTTAATCGTCTATCGTACACGCAAAATTAGGCGAGCGATTAAGTAGATTCGTCGCGATAGCGCGAATGAAGGACGATTATATGCCGTTCTAAGAAACGGAAAAACGCGCACAATTATGCAATTCGCGTTCGGGAATTCGCGGGAGGGAAAGAATCACGGCGTTTCAATGCAAAAACAACTGCAACGCTTTAATGACATGTCCGGTGAACAAGGCATCGCGATCGAAGAATGATTTAGCATAGCTGATGAGATCATTGATTGTTTTCTATTTAACTCTCCTTCAACTTCCGCAATTATTTCTAACAACAAGAATAATGCATCTTACCGCGTAGCAAAAACAATAGAAAAAAAAAATTCCATTAAATTCAGGAGCTATTATATACATATCATGTTATATAAGGATAATTTTTTTTTACTTAATTCGAGTATCTTCAGTATATTTCCTAAAAGAAGGAATATTTATTGGAAAAATATATTTTAATTTTAATTTATTTAAAATTTTAGAGAGAGAATATTAAGCAATGTACGTTAACCACGTACAAGTGAACTAATATAGCTTATGTTTACGCGTCATTTACACAATATATATAGGTGCGAGCATAAAACGATTTGTTTCGCTTAAGGCAATAGACAATTTATGTATTATTATTAATCATTGACGTACACACTGTATAAAAAGATTACATTAATTGAATCGGATCGCATATGTTTTGCGTATGACATTTATAAATTGCACTTTACATAATCAGCTGTCGGCCAATCTGATCAATCACTCTCGCGACTTATTAGCATTATAAAAGTGTGACGTGCAACCGATCTAAGGGAAAATCATTCTTAATCATTCGGATTAGATCTTTATATAATTTAAATTTAACGACCGATAAGACATCTCTTTTATAACAATTGCTTTTCCTCTTGTAAATAATATCGGATATGTTTATCCGATTTTTATATAATAACGTTTAATTACATTCAAATTTCTCGATCAAATCATATTAAATTTGAAATACGGATGTAAATCGTGATATAATAAAACCGGGAAGGACCGATTAATAATCCGGTTCAATTATTTACGACTTGTAAACATCGTTGCTATGAACAAAATATGTCGCGTTTTAATATGCCTAAGAAAAGGACAACATTTATCGCGTAGATATTCAGTATCAAGGTCCGTATAATCTTGATGAATTTAAATTTCGATGGGAGATTCCATCAGATCGATCGAGAATGACAAAACCTCCTAATCAAAATATCAGAATAAGCAAAGACAAAAATTGTGTAGGTTATAATGTCAAGACAAATACGAACCACACATTCATACATGCTAATATACTCAAAATACAATCTCGCGTAATGTTTGCGTTGATTTCGTGACGCTCCCCGTAGTTGCTCTCCGTAGTGGAAGTAGTTTCAATCTTTGCTTAGACTTCTTAAACAAAAGTTGATAATATAATAACTGAAAAACAAAACTCTCCGTATTTCCTTCTATGTTTTGTCGAGCCCCACTTCGGTAGTCGGCGACCTCGAACCGATCCGTCATTGTAAATAAATAAAGTTTATGTTTCTCACATTCGTTAACGTAACTACTTGTAAGATCATGCTTTATCGTGATAATACAAATTGTATAATATTAAATTATGCAAATTACATTTAAAAAATATAATTTCAAAAATAATTTAATATAAATTTGAATAAATATATATATATATATATATATATATATATATATATATATATATATGAGAAATATTGATTTAACTATTAGTTAATTTAAATATATTTAATACAGATTTATACATATATACATATAATAATATATAAAGAGTAAAATCGATAAAAGCTCAAGTTATTAAAACTTAAAGTAAATTTGGTTATCATATATTTTGGGCTTAATTATCGTGATATTTAATATTCAAAAATTATGAAAATAATATTCAATCAAATCTTTGCTAAAGAAATGCCGACAGATGTTCGAAGTATTTATCATCAAAACTGGTCGAATTAATATATTACGATACACCTTGTATAACAAGAGAATACGTTGTAAAACATAATAATGTAATGGCAAAAAATAATCGAATAATCATTTCAGATGTCACGATATGTGACAATTTTTATGAATATTGGAAGGGCGATATCTTTTTATAGTCATCACTCATATCAATTAAATTTCCTGTAGATCAGACGTTATACTTATTATTATAATTTTAAAACTTTTAATTATAAAAATTATTCACTTTATTTTAATTAATTTTATTTAAATTTATTGTTATGCTTGCGTGCGTTATGCTTGGCAAGTTTTACGCTTCATGGACGGCAGTTAAATAACAACAATAAATTATATTTCGTGCGCAATTTTACAAATAAATTTTACAAAAATTTCAAATTTTAATTCAAGGTGAGAAATGTCGCCGGGCTCTTTGGCTCGCCATAAATACATAAAACTTAATTGCATCGCGTCTCCGGAAGACTCGTAAAATAAATTTGCCCAACACAATCGTAGTTTCGCGTCTAACTTAAATATATGCGAATAGGGAAAATATTAATAATAAAATAAGCATAGCAAGAATAATAAAAATAAGTCGAGAAAAGAATCTAGCATTAAAAAAAAATTAAATTTAAATTTTTATTTAAGGGTTAAAAAATCTGATTTATATTAACAAACTATGATATGAACTTGCATAACAATAAAAAAATTCTGGATTCATTAAAAAAGGATTCTGTCGGTGCAAGTTTTAAGAATATTCCTGTCGGCTGTTCGGAAAGATAATTAATAGTATTGCATGTCGGCGAGAAGAATAGCGATAGAATGACAGGTTAACGATATGCGATTAAAGATCGCGTTCTTTTTGCGTGTAATAATGAATCGACAATTCGTAAACACGCATTTATCGATCATCACATTACTTATTTTGCAACGATCATCGAGATCGTTAGGATATAATTTCTCGAACGCATAGCATTAACAGCAGATGCTAATCGCGCGCGCGGAAGCCGCCGATTGGATGCGAATTACAGTCGAGAACGCTATAATAATTGTCGACGCGAGAAAATGCGACGTGTAGAAAATGAGGCACGTCAACATAGCTACGGAATGCAAAAGTTTCCGTCCCGTACAATTTGCTTATTTCCGTTCACACCTCGATCCGAGGTTGTTTCATCGAACAAAAACAATCTTTCTGCGGTTTTGAAAAATTTCGATAGAGATGGAAGGAAAAATAAGGAAGGGAGATAAAATTTTTAATTAAGTAGGCAAAAATATAAACAAAATAAGCAATTTTTAATTTTTTTAATATCAGTAATTATCTATACTTGTATAAAATGTAATATTCAAGGGAAGAATAAAATTTTTTCATTAAGCCAATTTATTCGCATTCTTGAAAGTTGGAGAAAAATTAAAATAAAATAAAGAATATATATTTTAACATTTGCAAAATATTAAAGAAAAAAAGCATTATATTCTTTGCTAAATATTGATAATTACCGATAATAATTAGAACGCGCAATACCATAGAATTTTTCGCTTTGTAACTCGCCGAGTTTGAAAAACGCAGGCGACAAATATAAATAAAAAAATTTGAAAAAATAAAAAAACGAGAACTCCGGAGAATAAATCCGACTTCTCTATGTATTTTCAGCATGTAATGATTACTTATACACATTCTAATGTGACTGATTCATGCATTGAAAATTTATATCCGCTATTTATTATTCATCGCTGCAAATTATATAGGAAGATTATTTTAATTAGAAAGAATGATTGAAAGATTTCATGTTATGAAAGACAAAGAACAAAATTACACTGACAGTAAATTATATTAGATAATTTTCGAATGTGTATAGAACTTGTATGTATACGCGTTCTTTTCGTGAGTCGCAATCTATCGAGAACGATTTAAAGCGGTGTAAAATTAAATGCGTGTAAAGTTGATACAGCTATACCTTACGGCGATAAAATAGGGAATCATTGCGATCACACAATAAATAATCAAAATTATTGCACAAGGATGTTGAAATTTCATTCCATTAATCTAGAAAAAAGTCGACGAAAAAGTGTAATTTACTTGTAATATGAATACAAATTCGGAGCATTTTATAAATAATAATGTCGCTATTTCTTTTTACGATATAACTATAAAAGATTTATATTATATAAAATTGTGTGAATTATATTTTTCGTCCAATATATAATAATTCTAGAAATTTCATTTAATGTCACAACGATTGAATATATAATTGCAAGAATTTAAGATATTGGCAAGATTGTAGTAAATTGCATCACAATGGCATATTACACTCTATATTAGAATTTCCCCGCAGAAATTAATTAAGCGGAGAATTGTTGTCTCGTGATCTCTTTCTCAGGACACGATGACACGCGATATAATAAATTATTTACTTTTATTTAGTTTCATATTTGCATAATGATATATGCAGCGATGCGTATATGCAGATATAACGTTAAATAACGGTTACTTCTGCAACAAAAACACGTTTTTTGTTTTAATATAATTGATATAGTTATGCATACAATCGATTTGAAAAATGCCCACAGAAATGATAAATGATATGGTTTGGAAAATCGGATAAAACATATATTAAATTCTGTCAACTCTGTCAGCTGTTAGTTATTAAATGAATAAAATTAATATCTGTGAGCTCGTTTTTTAATTTGAACACGCAGAGGTATTTTATATAAAACATATATAATAATATAATATATTTAAAAATAATTTTTATAGGTTCATATATTACATTAAAAATGACATGTGATAATCTAATACAAGATAATTTCATAATTTATATATTTATAAATGATGATTTTTGTAATATATAATTTTGCAGAATGTGACTTATGTAAAATAAAAATTACAGATGATAAAAAATAAGAGAATTAAAATAAAAAAAATGTATATATAATTTTTTTACATATATATATTTAAATTATAATTTTTTAAAGAAATTACCTATTTTTTCTTTGATAATTATAATATTATCTATTTTTTCTCTGATTAATTATATTTTATTATATTTTACATTTTGTATTTTATTATATTTTATATCTTTTCTTTTATGTAATAAAATCTATCTTTAATCGGCTCTACATAAAATTAAGCATCAAAATGTACTTACGTTGATATCGTTCGAGATTAAATCCTCCCTCTTCCTCCTTAGATATCGATGATGCAAGACGGTGTACTCGCTCAGTTTCCACATATCCTTCGGGAAAAACCGTGGATACATTCATTCCGCCGGGTTTCTGGAATTTTAAGATTTAATAAAAATTATTGATAATACATATTTTCTCTTGAGTCAGCAGTTCTCGAGCCTTTTCCTTATTTTTTCCGATTTTTCAAATTACATAAATATTATTCGATTCTTAGGATAAAGATTCCTCACTTTAATAAAAATTAAAACAGACATTTTATGTGTAAAATGTGTGAAAAAATTTATAAACATTATTACTCCTTGATATCTATCATATGTCATTACCATTCTTCCATCCCAGCGATTCATGATATTCGGATTGCCCCTGTTCATATTACGATGTGAAATGTTGTATGGATATGAATAATACATTATTGATGTGAATAAAAATACAAAAACGATATGAAAAATTAATAAGAAACCGATTGATTTGCTCCTTAGACTTATCGCACGTATAATCGGATTTTTTTTAAACAACGATCAAATTGACGCTCACGACTATTTCGTTGACTCTTTCGCGATGCAACTGCATTCTTTATCGAGGTCTCGATCGCATATTAGAATAGTTGCTAATTCGTGGTCAAATTCGACGTATTAGCGCCTCTGTCAACCTTGCCATGGATCGTGCCAACAAGGTCCGTATTATAAAAGTCTAAGATTAAGATTTTTTATAACGAGAAAAGAGAGAGAAAAATAAATATATGATAATTAAAAGAAAAGTAATCTTCCACATTAATTTAGTGGCAACGTGTCTATTATCTTTTATTTTTAAAGAGACATATTATAGTGAAATAAAATAATAATTCATTTTATTTCCACTTTTTTCAATTAATAAATTAATAAAGTCATCAAAACAATTTGCAATATTAATTAATAATTTGCATTATTAATGAAAATTAATTGTAAATAGTAATAAATATCGTATTTAATAACAAAAATTGAAGAAATTTTTTATATTATCTTCGTAAAATATATTATCTTTAGTCTACGTTATTGTCATAAAAATTATCATTAGCCACATTCGACTGACTTTAAAGTTCATTAGTTGCTTGGTGAAAATCTAATTAACGTGTGTCTTCTAGTTCGAAAATTCTCGTTTCCATCATGAAATGTATGACAACTGGAGGACTGAAACTTTGCATAAATCTGTCAATCTTAAAAATTGCGCTGAAAATTTGCATAAGCGGTTGTCACAAAAATACTTTCCTCGGTTTATTTTATCTCTTCCCGCGGCTAAAGATAATCAAGTGTACATGTATCGTGACAAATTCTGACTCACGGCTCACAATCAGATACGATGATAAGATGCTTTGTGTATTATTCTTATCATTACATCATAATTATCTCAGTAGCGTCATAGTTTACGAAAGTGATGTTCGAACAAAAGAACGTAACTTCTTTCGTTTGCAAAAGTAATGAAAATCGCGCTTGACTGCGCAACAATAAAAATTGATAAAAGTAATATTTTATACGTCTAGATACGAGATAAGCCATATTTATAATTACATATTCAGCAATAAACATATCTAATTAGAAATATGTAATTTCGAATCTTATATCTCTTTTTATTAAATTTTTTTTTATTTTTATGGAAATTATAATCAACAAAACCGTGAGCTGAGAAAGAGCTTGTGTTTTATTTAGCTCCACACATATTAAAAGATATTTATAAACATCATATTTTTTAAAACAAAATAAACTTTATTTTTTCAAATATTCAAATAATTCCTAAAATTTTATTCGCAATTACTTATAAGACTCTAAAGTTATTCGTGAAATTAAAAGCTAAAATTAAAAAAAAAACCTCTGCAGCTTAAAAAATTTAGGATTGTAAAAAGGCATAAAAGGAATAAATTTAAAGAAATAATTTATATTTTTATACTCATAGTATGCGATTAAAAACCATCCTGTAGATTTTTCTCATCCGAGTCACACGTGACAATATCAAAGTGTCCATCCGCTTGTCAATTTTAAGGATCGCACTTACGAATCACTTCCGCCAATTGCCGAAAAAAATTGACAAGAAAGAGAAGAGACTCACCCACGGACGGCGATTCTGTCCGAACTTCTTGGCGGTTGTGTTGAAGACGAGGAACTCGCGCCACAGGTTCAAATAGGAGGTCCTATTGCCAGGATGTGGCATCCTCGTGGCGGCCAGGCTCTGCAATTTGCAAGCCACGACCTGCCACCCTCGATGGCCATCAACTCGCCACCGAGATCTACTGGATCACCCTCGCGTCCTGCGAGCAATAGGACTGACCTCGCGAAGACGACGACCAACGGACAATCACTGGGAGGATCCTCCACGATTTACCCCAGTCGATCCAACGAGGGTGATGGTGGTGGTAGCGATGCATATAACGACCTTGACAGCGACCTCGTCGAGTTGCGTGACAACGTGCTGCCGTTGATGCTTCTGCTCGTAAACGTTCCGGTTGCATCGGTCTGCTTACGTTGTCCTCGATATTATTGTTGTCGTCGCACGATCAACCCAATAAAATGAAGCCGAGCAAGCCGATAAAATCGAAAACCGAAAAACTCGTCGATATCGAATATTTGAAACGAAGGAGTTGTTCTCTGAGAGTAAATGATGGATGATGGACTCCTACTTCAAATAAAATTTTCTGTGAAATTATTATAATCTTTTATAATTTAATAAATAATAATGTCTTCTCTTTCTTCTTTCCTCTTATTCTGTTCAATTTTTTTCTTTCTTTCTTTATTCCTCTTCTCTCTCTTCTTTTGCTCCTTTTTTAATTTTTTCTTTTTCTTTTTTTTTTATTTTATCTCTTTTCCTTTTTTTACAATTATAAATCCAGATAGAAATTGATAAATTTAATTATAAATTTAGATAATTTTATTACTTCTCTTTTTACCATCTTACGACCTTTGGCCTTTCACATAAATCTTCGACCGTTATAAACAATAGTGGACACCGTCAAGGCCGATGATAAGATTCCGTTAGTGAGATTTTACGCGGGGAATCTCCGACCGAGAACTTCCGGTCAACGTCTGCAACGACCAATTATTCACAGCTTACTTACAATTAGATCTCGTCTGCGATATTACTTGCAATTGGGTCAAAATTTTTACGAGGTTCTCGCGTTGTTAATAATATGGAAATAATTTCCTCAAACAAAGCTAAAGATATTTATCTAGAATCTTATACAAAATATTCGAATGCTTTCTTGATATTATATATCACTATTTTGATAATTACTAACAAAGTATTTTGATTGTCATAAAATTAATGTATTTTAATTTAATTTGATCTAATTTCACATATAGAATTACATCATCCCTTTTTCCGAAATCACTAATTTAATCTGCTTCTTGTAATATCTTTTAAGTGCAAAAATAATTAACCGAATAATTTACGATATTACAAAGTAATTAATTTACGATATACAATTATCTGAATAATTTACGATATTACACTTATGTCAAAATATTTAACTAGTTATTATCGTAATGCAATTTAATTATGCGTCATTAAATTCATTTAATTCAATTTAATTTAATGTTATTTCACATGTGTACAGGATCACATCTTCTTTCAAAACTACCGATTTTATCCGCTTCTTTTGTAAATAGTAAAAATTAATTAACTAAATAATTTTTAATATTATCAAAGTGCGTTAAAATTTATTTTAATTTTATTTTCGCGGAATTCATTAGTAAAGATAACCGCATGATTCGCTGTCAAGTTATTTGTTATTTCAAATTCCTCGATTCTTCCCCGTGTCTCGGCGTGATCCCTCCTAACGTTCTATTTCGCAGCAGTTAACTGATATAACGATGGTGAGCTCGCGTGCAGATAAAACCGTGACAATTAGCATACGTGAGGTCAGCCGATGGACGCGATGAACATGGGGGAACGTCATATCTGCAGTTTCTTGCACTCACAACACCCGCCCGTAACGATCGGCTTACGACGCGTGGTATTGCAGGAAATTGCTCGTGAAATTTGCATAATCACGTATATATCAATTTATTAAAAATGAAACGTGTCAGTTTTCTCTCCAGGGAAAATTTGGAGACAACTTTTCTTTCGCATAAAAATTTAAATCGATTATATAGGAAACGTTTAAAATATATAGGACAAAAATTTTAATAATTATTTAATATAAAAATATTAATTTTTCATTAATAATGCAAATTAATTTTTTGTAAATTTTGAAACTATATTATTTACATTTTTTGATTTCATAAAATATCTATGTTAAAATGTTTTATATTTTTGCGGAATTACTTACGCATATTCTATAGGCATATCTAATAATTATTATGCTTTTCCAGGCATTTTAATAAAAATTAGATTCACTCATATTTTTCTAAATATTATAATAAAATATGTAAAATTTATTTTTAAAATTAATTACAATTTTTCATGTTGCTGCTCTTTAGAGACAATAATACATATCGATCTATCGATTATATGCGCGTTTATTAATTGAGATAAAACGAAAATTGATATATGCTTGAATGTCTGGTTTCCTTCCAGCCGTCTCCTTGAAATCTGACACGAAGCAGTGCCTGTTTCTTTTTACCGCATTAATCTGCATCTGCATCAAATGCGTCTACGCATCCAAATTAGAAGCGCGATTTAATCATTATGTTTTTAAATACAAAAACAAAGATATACAAAGTATATAAAAAAAATAAATGGGAAGAATACATTACGTTATACAAGATATATAAATTTATAAATTTCAAGTCCACTAAATGTTTAATAAAAAAATATATGAATATGTCAAAAATTTGCCTATAAATAAAAAAAATGGTTTGTATGAGTATAAAAAAAATGTCAAAGATATTAAAAATAATTTATGACACTCTGTCTCTGTCAATTATGGATATAAAATTAAATACATTAAAATATTATTCTAAACATTCCGTAATTTCTACTGATGGCAAGCTGCAATACAACCGGATCTCCATTAACTCATAAAAAAATGTCGATCGTGGACTTATTATTACGATCAAGGCGACTTTTTTCGCCGAGCCAATCTAGCCAACCGAAACAATGTGACAAGGTCAAATAAAAGAGAAAAAAGAAAACCGTTCGTTTACGCTATTATGGACATTAATAATCGGCAATAGTGCGTGATAATGATCCTCAATATAGTAGTAAAGTTGCGATTTTTTAATATTACTTTATCGTTTATTCTTATCAATATCATATCATTAATATTCGATTATCATATTGTAAACCTGTTCTGTTAGGTCATTTAAAAATATTAAAATTATTTATCTTTTTTATATTTAATTATCATTTATTATATCATTTAATTATATATAATAATTCTTATATTATTTTTCACGTGTTAAAATTTAATTTTTTTTTTTCTAAATCTTTTATTATAACGGATAATTTAAATAAATAACTTTATTGCTAAATATGCTATATGAAAGAATGTTGATGCACGTGCGCCTCGTACATTCTTAGACAAAAAGACAAAGCGACGAGGTAGTTGACAGGTGGTCACGTGAAAAGAGCGGTAATGACTTGGCGATCACAATCCTGTTGTGCCGTTACGTGAAATATGTTCAAACTCGGAGAACGCGAAATGATTCATCGGCTTTCAGGACAGATCAGGATTGTCTCTATGTCGGTGAACCCGTTATCATATATTGTGTTCAAAAAAATTTTGTGAAATTTAAATATATTACATTTATTAACAAATGCAAATGTAGACAATTAATTCATGATAAATAAACTTTCCTTAGAATAATTAATTTAAGAAATTATTAAATTATTTCCTTAAATGTTAATAAATTTTTATAATATAAGTATTTATATTAATTATATTAATTTATATGATTAATTCTCCTTCAAAGAATTCTTAAAAAATTTTAAATTATCCATTTTTATAATTTCTTTTATATTCTATTAATATTTCTTTTATAATTATTCCCTTTTCGAATTATATTATTCGTTCTCTCGTCTCTAATAAAACTTGTCGATATTTTCTTACTGTTCTTCTTATTCGTTACTCTTATTTATTAATCATCTCCGCTGCGGTAAAAAACATGCGTATTAATTAATACATAATAAATATGCGCACTTGCGTGTCTCAACTTGCGTATCTCAACTTGCATATAAACCGCGATTCAATATCCGGATAACAATACGGCCAAGAACAGCTGCTTTTCCAATGAAAATAATCTTCCAACAATAGGACTCTTCTCTGCGATATATGCGTTGTAATATTTCCATTTGCAGTTCTAAGCGTGCTGTTATTCGTTGTACAATTACGATAACTTGTGTAGCATGTGGCATAATTATAGTTCTACTATAAACGAAACATTCCACGACTAGAAGAATACTTTGTTCGAAGCCATCATTATTTCATTCGTTGAATAGTTAATTGGCTTATTGCTAGTAGCCTTATTATATATATATATATATATATATATATATATATATATATATATATATAATAAGATAAAACGTAATATATTTAATTATTATCATAATGCATTGCATTATAATCATAATACTGTGTCAAAACAAGTGTATATAAATAGAATGTTTCAATATTTTTATTAAACATTTCTAATTTTTATTACAAAGCTACGCTTTTTATGAGATACAGATGTAAAAATTTAAAAATCGTTAATTGTAAAAATTAAGTTAGAAAATTTTTATTAAAAGTGTCATAAATATTTTATAAATTTGCCGTGCAATAATATGAAGGTCATTACGTGCATTTAATATTCAATAATTGTCGTAGTATTTTTTCACATTTTATCTCCAGTCGGATAGGCGCAAGCGTGAGACTCATCATCGTTGGATGTAAGGATGATTGTGCGTGCGATGAATCGCGTTTCGGGTTACACAAATTGATGGAACGAGTATTTAACATTTTTTCGCGTCGCTCGCCTCCGCATTTTCTGAATGTCGTCGACTCGTTTAAAAGCCGATTGCCATAATGACATTCGATTTACTTGCACGATTGGTTTAACAAGACGAAAAGATTATGCAAGACAGGACCAATATTTCATGCTTAAAGATATTAATGCGCGCAATTATTGAATCTCCATATTTAAGTTTTATGCAAAAGTACAAAATTAAATTTAGAAGAGTAAACTTAAGTATATTGAGAGCTCGAGGCAAAAAATTTTGAAATAAAAAATTAAGAAAAAAATATGCTTGTAATAAATAAAATATAAACTCAGTAAGAAAATAAGACAAAAGATTGAAACAGAAGAAATAAAATAGATAAATAGAAAATAGTTCTAAATAAAAGTAAGAACAAAAAATAAATGAAAATTATTGAAATAAAAATAAGAGAATTCTTATTACTTTTATAAATAAATTTATTATAAACAAATTTAAAAAGATTTAGTTTAAATTAAAAATATAAATCGGAATGACACAGAAAAAAATTAAATTAAATGAAAAAAAGACCTATAAACCGTAGAGCGTTTAATCGTAAAAGTAAAGGCTAGAATGAATTCATCGTCTTTAGAGTAGTCGTCGTTGCGGTTAGACGATTCCCCTTCGTTATGCATCGCGTGCTTTACAAGGAAGTACCGTTGAAACCGTATTTTCCTTTTCCTACCGAGAAATCGCCATTTCCGATTACACGTTTCGGGAAAATTACAATCAAAAGAAATTCGAAAATCAGAAGTCGCTCGCTGTCAGAAAACTTGCTTTGCGTTATTTCTCTCGTATTTCTATTAAAAATGATTTTTTCAAATTATTAAAATTTTATCGATTTATATATCTATGTAAAAATATATTTTTGTAGGAATAATATTCTCTAATATTCTCTAAAATTTCATCAATTTAAATAACATGAGTCTCGATTATTCAGATGATATCATCGTTCAAACGAGTTTGTGGATAAAAATGTTATTTCTCTACCTAACTTTCATAGAGCACTGAAGAGAAAAAATTGAAACATAGAAGCCAAAAATAGTAAATTGAAAATAAGCCGAAACAAAAATAAATTATCCTTTTTTAATCAATTAATAAACAGAGAGGCCAATTGGAGCTCAGATGCGGTATTTAGAGCATAAATTATTATATTTTATTAAATATACATTCAAGATGTATTGTACATTAATTCAAACGTTTCGACCCATTTCGGCTCCTTTGAAATCAAGGTGAAAAATAGAAAATTAAATAAAAAAAATAAAGTATATGACAAAGCTTTATGAAGCAATACGATGAACGATATAGCGAACAAAACGCAAATAAACTAAAATATGCATCCTAGTGTGCATACAATATAAATATATACATATAAAGCATGATAATATAAAAAAGATAGTATAATGAAGATTGCACTCATTAGGCAGACTCATTAACGCAAATTCTAAATTCACCTTCACAGCGATGTGATGGTTTATTATAAAATAAAATAAAAAGTTGCGTAACGCAAATACATATCGTTCGGTAAAACTAAAAGTTGATAAACGCCAGAGAAACGATGAAAAAAAGGATGCGAATCCCCGATGTGAGAATAAATTCATAGATACTGTGGAAATGCCCAATTATATAAATATGTGCCTAAAATGTGTCACAAAAAAAATGCAATGTCGGGAAAAATTAAAAACCATATATATATATATATATATAGACGAAATACTTACAGGAGAATAGAAGTGTCAACGATTCAAAATAAAAGGTCCTTTTTCTAGCAGTCTTCAAAAAAGTTAAGAACTTTTCGAAAAGTCCAGATACATTTTAGACAATTTAAAACATACAAATTTTTCAATAGTATACAAATTTAGTACAAATTAAAAAAAAAATTTAATTTTTCTATTTCTGTATTAAATTTTTTTTTTTTTTTACCTTTTATAGTTTCACAGAATTTTTAATTGCGAATCTTCAAACGGCAAATTTTTAGATATAAAAACTGTTTCCATAAAATTTCAAAATCACACATATATTTACTTAAAATTAAAATGTTAATGATGAGATATATTTATCACTTATCAATGGCGCATCTTATCAATCTTATCAATGGCGCATCTTCAAATTTAAGCCATTCTCCCATATAAGGCTTCATATTTATCAAAATACGCATGTAATGCATGCGTGAACTCATCCACGTTGTTTACGCGCCTACATTCGCCACTTTTAACCGCGATATCCCTTCTACTCTGCTGTCAGCCAGCCTGGTAAAGTACCAGAACAGATATCTACGTGAGGCCCGACCGGCCCGAGAGCTTCACTTGCGACAGTTGTCGTTCGGTCGCTCTCAAAGAATCATCTCGGCTTCATCGTAAACCGTCTTCGCTCGAAAGACTTTTAGAAAAACCCTCCAAAAGTATTCGAAAGAATCTCAAACGCGTTTCTCAATTAAATCTCGAAAAAATTTTATTGAGTAATTTTTCGAGTATTTTTCAAGAGACTGTCAAACGATTTTGAAGGAACTTTTAGAGTCTCGTGAGCAGCTATTGACAGAACTAGAAAGAAATTAGTGTAAACATCAGTTACGAAATTCCAGGGTGAGTGAAGATCTATTTGCATCATTATTAATTTTATTTATTTAAGTTTTATTTATTAAAAAAATATATGTATATTTTATATTTATTTATTTAGATATAGATTTAGTTATATAAAACATACTAATATTTTATAATATTTATTAAAATTAAAAATCTTTCAATAACTTTTATAATAAAAGTTATTCAGTGCTTTTAAAAAATGTATAAAATAACAGAATCTATCGGAAAAGCTTATCGACACGTGGGAAGGATTTCCAATCAAAGAAACATGTCTAGACTGTCTTGATTAAAAGGCTGAAATGCAATCGCTCTGTGTTAGGCGCAAAATCAAGCTTTTACGATTCGAATCAGACTAGCAATTTAACGTGAGCTGCATGCGAGATGCGTATTCAAATCTTGATCATTTTTTGCTGGTACGTGACATTCATGTAAACATTTTAACTATTTTTGTCTTTATCGCGTGCTTTGTTTTCGCGGAAGCCATGCAATGATTTATCATTGTCTCCCATATTTTTCTATCGATATACGATAAACACGAATAAACATGCGTGTCAATTAATAAAATCCTAATATTGAAAGAAAATATTATATACATATCTCAATTGAGATATAAAAATTATTATTATTAAATTATTTTATTCTTTATAAAACCTTATTTTATGAAATAAATAATTTTCTAAATAAGTTATTCGGTCTCAAGCAGACAATAATTATTGATATATAAATTGTATAAAATGTTCTAAGAATAAATAATTGTAAGTTTGGAATTAAATTAAAATAATAATGTAATTTAAAAAATGCAAATAATAATAGAATAAAAAGATAAAAGTAATAAAATTTGTATAATAAAATTATATAACATGCAATAATAATTAAAGTAAAATAAATAAATATTTAGCTTAGATCTTTTCATTTAATTAAGATTAATTTAAGAACTGTTTAAAATTGAAATATTCAAAAATATTTTGTAATTCAATAAAATTGATTTTAAGAATTAAATTATATATTCATGAGAATTAATATTTGAAGCTGAACTTGAATTAATTTACGTCAAATTAAAACTTTGACAATTAACAAGCCATGCAATGAAAAAGCCATTGGCTTATAAAGTAAAATAAATGGATTGTCCATTCGATATGGTTGAGCGATCCTTTAAAGGGATTGAGAAGAAGTCGTACACGGTGTCCACCTGAGAAAAATAAAATAAGTGGAAAGGAAAAATCCTACGATACTATATATGGATAACGATCTCTCTAACGGTCGGCGATAAATCGCCGAGGATCTAACGGCGATTTATGCTTCCAAATCGACCGGTCTTCGCTTTCGCGGAACGATCGACAGCAAATCGTAAAGGAATGAACTCGAAGTGGATTCTCAGGTGAGATAGGAGGGGGTTTTATTGCCGCCAGGTGGAACGTCGATATCGATAATCGCGTCGCGAAGGACAACCTTCTTTTCTTCGTTGCTGAATATAACAAGATGTGCGAAAAGCAAGAAGGACGTTAATAAAAAAAAATAGGAAATCTTATAGCAGAAAAAAATGAAAGAACGTAAACGCGTTTTAGTAAAAATTCAAGATTTGATTGCAATTTACAGTTCATTTATGTTGCGCCATTTATAATTGCAATTGCTTGACAAGATTGACGATTGAGAAATTAATTTAAATAATTAATATTAAGATGTCGCTTTATAAAATTTGCATATTTTTTCACAAATTTTCAGTCGATTATAATTTCATATGTATATATATATATATATATATATATACAACATAAAATTAAAATTTTTAATTAAATAATTATAAACATAATACAATTAAACATAAATATGACTTAATTAATCAGATTAAAAAATCATCCAATGTTTATAAAATATCAAAATTATATGTTAAAATATGATATTAAACAAATAAATAATAAATAACAAAAAAAATATGTGATGTAAATGAAATAAATATAACAGCACGCTTGCTTGTGCTTTTGAAATCAGGCAGTATTTTACAGAATTATCAAAGAAATTTATCACACAAGTAATCCTTCTCGATTCATGTTCTCGCAATACAGAGATTTGCCAGAACAAATAGTAAATAGTTATTTTAAACATTAGCAAAGACAATTTCTCAACAACAACATAGAATCGTATTTGTAACCCGATTAGCGCTCGCATTTGTAAAATTAGTGGCGCGATCATGCTAGAAGCAATCAGATAAATGGAAGTAAAGGTAAATAAACGATGGAAATAAAGATCGGAGCTCGTACTTTCACAGAATTTCCCGACGGTGTCATACATCGCCCGCGCTCTATTAATGTGCGAACATTACCGCTTTTACGATCCCGCGAAATTGCCGACCAAGCGGAATTCATTAATTTAGCAAATTGCGTCATATGAATAAAATGCATAAATAGTGACAGAAAATTCCATGAAATTTTAGAGAATTTCAAAAATAAATGAAAAAGATTAAAAATTTTTGATTGAAGAAAATTTGACTGAAAATTGATATCAAAGGATCTATCCTTAAAATGTCGAATTTCAAAAATTTGCAATAAACATTTATATCTATTATATTGATATTAATAAATTTAAGATTATAGAATTTATATTAATATTAATATTATGACATATAACATATCTATTAAATAAATATTAAAAATAATTAGTTTTTCATAAATTTTGCACAAAATGTTTCTTAAATAAAATCAATGTTTTTGCAATAAATCGTGCAGAAATGCTGATCAACCTTAAAATTCCTGCAAGGCCCTAATTTAAGCTTCACATTGCTGTTTACAATCCAAACATTTTGCGAGAATACGGGGCTGAGAAAACAAAATATCGATCGCGCGAATCGCATAAAGTCAACGAATAAATCCGGTTCCTTTAATACCCACGTGATTTCGTAATGACGCGAATTTAGCAAATCGGTCACATAAGCGACAAATAGTTTTATGACACATATACAGACGGATGCGAAGGAGGAACAATCTCGGGCTGTGACATCATCTGTAGGATCCGATCATCTCATACAACTTTAGTAATGATAATCATGAAATTACGTAATCCCTTCTGTCCGATAGTATTTTATAGAAAAAAAAAGATGTTTCCTGGCACAGTTTTGTTGCTTAATCAAAAAGATATTAAGAAAAGAAAGTACCAAAATGAAATAAAAAAACCAACTCTGAAAATTACGTGTAAAACAAGTGTTTTTCTTTTTAATTTAATTAAAATGTGATTATGATAATACTTGTGATAATATTTGTGATTTTATTTTATGAAATATTAAAGAAAACGTGTCGCAATCATTTTTGATGATAATTTTCTGTTTAATTAAGGCGCGTAGGTGATAATCAACGAGCTTTAGCAATTAAGTAATTCGAGATGATCGCATTCGAGACGAGGATGTGACGATTTGCATACATAATGCAGCCTGTCGAAGCTTTCGTCGCGGTTGTGCTCGTAAAACGCGTGTCCTCGATCTAGATCCGCTAGTCGTTGATCGATGAAACCGCTAAACATTGCTAAGCAATTGTTACACAAGATGGAAGAGGAAAATCCACCAAATTTTTTTACGAACCGGTATAAAAAAAAAAAGAAAACGCTTCCTTTTATTTCATTCGTATTATATAAAAAACATCGTAAATCAAACATCTTTTCTATTATTTCAAAAAAAAAATCTTAATTTTTTATCTTTTGGAAAAGCCTGTAAATAGCATTTTTAATTAACTTAATAAAAATTATGATTTTATAGTCATAAAAAAAAATACAAAAAAAAACGTGTATTTATTTTCTGATCCTAAAGTATTTATTATTTTCTCTATTGCTCATAATTCGTTATAAAATCTTTGATTATTCGAGATAAACAATTACATTTTTATTGTAATATTTTTTTATACGCTCTTTCTTTCCCTCTCTTTCCTTCTGTTTTCATTTATCTATTTTATTTTTTTATTATTTCCTACTTAAATATCTTAAATTTCTCGCGCAGATGGTGAATCTAAAAAACGCCTTCGGGGCTGACGAGCTTACCGATAAGAAGGCCGGTCTTCCTCGTGGTCTTTTGGCAGAATTTCTCGGCACTCTGTTGCTCAATTTCTTCGGCTGCGGTGCTGTGGTAACTGAAAATGTTGTCGCCATCGGTTTGGCTTTTGGTCTGGTGGTGGCGAGCGCGATTCAGGGAATAGGTCACGTTTCTGGCGGTCACGTCAACCCTGCAGTCACGTGCGGTCTCATCATCATCGGCAAGGTAAAGTGGCATATCGTGTGTATACTTGATGTAAAAAAGCTTTTATCCCCAATTGATACAAATTAAGTAAAATATCAAGATATGCAAAATATTACACAAAGCACTTATAATAATGTAATGTATGTACTTTTTATATTAAATATAAATAAATAATTATCATTATCAAAATATAATTTCTTATACTTGATTTATAACTCATTAAAATATGTTTATTCATAATTCGTTAAAAATTAGTTAATGATAATTTAATATAATAAAGAATTATCGAAATTTTGTCTTGGCTTTCTATAAATTGCTATTATTTATTTCTTATTCTTCTCTTTTTAAGAGTTCTTTTAAATATGATTCGATTTAGAATCTCTGGAATCTTTTAAGTCATTCTGAATCCAATATATTATATATAAATCGTGTGTAAATCGAGAATCGGCTATATTTTATTCCACAAGTGAAACTTACACTTATCTAAGGGAATTCGATATCACGCGATGAAAATTGATCGTCTACAAAGAAATAGAAGTGAATAAAAAAAAAAAAAACATCTTTCATTCAAATCTCAAATTAACCGAATAAATTACGCATTACTATAACAATAAATTGTCAATAATAATATCACTAATCAATCTTTGAATTTTAATCGAATACTTATTACATTTATTGCATTATTCGTGCGAGTATCTTGATGTCTTCAAGTTTTCTTTTTTTTTTTCCTGAATAGTTATCGGTGTATTACGCTAATAAAATGCTAATTCTTCTAGGTGCCGATCATCAGGGGCATCCTGTATATCATTGCGCAATGTGCGGGCGCAATCGCAGGCTCGGCGATTCTGCGAGCTCTTTCAGCGGATACATCGGAGGATGCTCTGGGTGTAGTGAAGCTCTCTAAGGGAATTACTCCGGTCCAAGGACTCGGCGTGGAGTTCTTCCTAGCATTGATCTTGGTCCTGGTTATTTGCGGTGCGTGCGATGCCGCTAAACCAGACAGCAAAGGCATCGCGCCTCTCTTAATCGGCCTGGTGGTCACCGTCGGCCATATTGTCGGCGTAAGAATTACGATAATTACAAAGACGCATTTTTCGTTTTTTTTTTTAATTTTCAAATTGAATCTTTGAACTTTTAATTCATTCAGTATTCCTTTGTATTCCATATTCAACATGTATTTTAAAATTATATTCTATATAAAATGCAAAATTCATTATTAATTAATAAAATATTATTAAAAATTAATTCTTCCTCTTCTCTAATTTTATAATAATTTTATATTTTTGTAACAATATTTTTGCAATAATTAGGTGCCGCGAACAGGTGCCGGGATGAATCCGGCGCGTTCGCTGGGTAGCGCCGTGGTGATGGGCGCCTTCGATGATCACTGGGTATACTGGGTAGGACCGATTATGGGAGGTATCGCCGGTGCGCTAATTTATGTACACGCAGTTGGGCCCGCCAAGGAACCGGAAATCCCCGCTAGGACCTACGCCTCCGTTGCCAGCGAGGAGAAGGAGGTATATTATACTACGAGAATGTGAAATCACTTCCAGGCACAAATAAAAAGTATTCAATTTCCAAGATTTCATAATTCTTAATTTTCAGTAAAAAAAAAAACTCATTAGATTTCAAAATTATTAATTTTTGATTAACTTTTTAAAAATTTGTTAAATTTTTAAATTATATTTTACTTTAAATTTTTTTTTTTAGTAAAATTACTAATTTTTTTATAAATTTCTTTATAAAATATATATATATGTAAAAATTCTCGATAATTATTAAAACTTAAATGTCATAAACTTTTGATTCTTAATATGTCTGAAAAATAATTTCTAAATAAACATTAACAATGTAAGTCTGGCATCTTCCTCTGCATTAACAAGACTTAATTCGCTTAAAAATCACTGACGCATGCATTAACTCTCTACTTATAGTATTTGCTATAATTTATAATCAATACTCTTTTCCTTGTCGATGAAACTCTGGAATCTCAAAGCTCAAGTATTTTTATCCATTTTTTCATGAAGTAGAATATAAATTAAATGTTAATAAAAATTAAATGTTATAAAACGCATGTATATTTATAATGCATGACAGCAAAATGCGACATAATTTTTTTTCTTTTTAAATCCAAAAAATAAAAATCTTGAGAAAAAATCAGTTTTTTTTATATAACTTCTTATTGTTAAAACAGAAAATCAAAAAAAGAATTATTCAGAATTTTTTTAAGAAATAATGAAATACAAAATCTGCTTTTTTCAAGAGAAATTTTCTTACTTATTTTTCTTCGCTCTTTTTCTTATTCTTTACTTAAAATCTCATGACTATCGAATGTGATGTACATTTTTTCTCGGAATAAGATTTCCATTCTAATTGTAAGTACACGATCGTCTCTGTCCCACAGAGGTTCGAGTATATTGACAGCGGACATAACGGACTTTAAGGTACGAAGATGTCCAGACATACACAAAAATGATTTAGTAATTCGTTTGTAGAATAACGAATACTTTTATAACGTGAAAAAAAAAGGGAAAAGCAAATGTCAAAACATCCTTGTTTTGCAGCTCCAGAATCTTACCGCCAGGAAACACGTCAATCCTGCTTGATGCTCTAATCAACACTTTAACAATCTCGTCAGTTCGCAAATTGTGTTATCGATAATACATATACGATAAGAATTATTAGACGGCTTTTATTGTGAAAAGTACGAAGCGCAAACTGCAAAACTGAAGTTTAGTATTGCTTTTTAAAAGAATAATATTTTTAACAAAACATCGGTTTGTAATGATCGCTAAAAACGATCTAGAGATGCAATTATTGCAATCATAATTAATTTTAAAATAAAAATTTTTGTACAGGATTTTCACATTTTTGTTGACTTTTGTAACAATTCTGTTGAAATAAAAGCATTAATTTAATCTTATAAACATATTATAATGCCAAATATAATAATTTTCAAGAATTTTTTTTTGTAAAATGTTGCCAATTCATAAAGATTTTCATTAAACACATAAATTATATAATTAAATAAAAGTTTAATTATATCATACGTTTCTAAATCGTCTTGAATCATATAAGATAAGAATGAAAAGACAATGAAGAAAACCGAAACAAGATCTTTCGTTACAAAATATTTTACAATGCCGACATGTCATGCCACATTGGACTATAAGTGCAATTGATATTGTAAATTGCACGTATTGCATTTTGATAACATTTTGATAATTTATCAATGGAATATTCGGCTGAATTCCCACCGTGCTTCATTAAAAATTGAAAAATCACGCAACTCTTATTAAAACATATTTGATATTTTGACATTTAATTTTATATTTAATTATGACATTCAGAGCATTTTTGGTATATGCACTTTTCTTCATCAACATAAAAATTTTCAAACATTTTTTTAATTTATTTTTAAGTATTCATTGCTCTCTCATCATCAGTAAAAATCATCATGTCTTAATTTAATTTCTAATTGTTTATTCTCATTTAATTATTAATTGAGACTGATCATGCAATATTGCAATAATTCATGATTCTCTGATAATTTAATAATTAATTTAATCACACATATAAAAATACTTAATTTGTAATAATAAATGTGCGGGTATAAAAAATTCGTCTCAATGGGATTATTCTATTTTTATTATTATATTTAATTAATTTATGCGCTTGCGTGACTTTTCGATCATTTTGCTTAATGTTAGATTAATATGTTTATGCATGTTCGTAGCCATTTCGCGCAAGTTCACACGCGAATTTATAATCAATTTCCAAGATATTTTTTTATCTATTCACCGTGGATGTTCTCTGAATCTTTCATACCTACATGCACGACAGCGAATATTTGATTAAATGCCACTAATTTCGTAAAAGTCATAAAAATATAACTAATTGTCAAGTATTGTGATCACACATACGTGACATTTAATCCATCTACATACATTTAACGCACTTTCGTAACAGTATGTATTTCTTTTATAAATGAAAGTATAGCTTTATTGCATTATATATTATATATGTAATTAATAGATTATATATATTTATATAATAATAATGATCCAAAATATTGTATTATCGTAAATGTAAGAATTATATGTATGTAATGTTGTGTACGGAATAAAGTCTAAGTTTTTATATAAATTCTTTCAATTATATGTTCATTCTCTTGTAACTAATATACATAATATTGGCTAATAATATATATTATGTGTATATATAAGTAATTTTTTGTATTCTCTTATCCATTTGGACATTTATTGTTTAGGGATTGTGTAAGAAACAGAGAGAGAAAAAGAGGACATGGAAGAACAGGCATAACAAATATTGCCGAGGGCTCTTTTACACTTACACACAATATACTTTGTATTTCATATATAATTCCAAATATCTTGCACAGAATATCAGATAACCTACGTATGTTATCGTCTTCAGAACTAATTAATGAAATAATTCTGGATATATGATTACACTATTATATGTATATCTAATACTTCATTATCTTTTATGTTCCCAACGTTGTATATATGCTGATTTGTATAATCAGAGTCCATTGCATCAACAACGTATTAAAAAAAAAAGACAAAAAGATTGTAATTATAATATTCGAAAAAAAAATCGATTGGTTTAACATACTAATAGACTGTGTGAACCAATTGTCTTAGATTCGCGTTAATTTCAGTCAATATTAAAATCTGATTAGCGTAATTTTATCGCCGTATATTAAAAATTATAGTAAAATTGTATATCTGAAATACTTTGTCATTTTAACACGTTTTCGAATATTGATATAGATATTTTAATATATTCGATTAAATGAATTATATATTAATCATGATCATTTTTAAATATAAAAAAATGATTAAACTTGGAAAAAAGAAGGAGATTGTCAAATGATAACCGATTGATGCAACTAGTTGCATGTTGAATTTTAATGGTAAAAAAAGACGAATTTGACAAATCGTAAGAATCGTGAAATTATTTCATTAACCAAAGCTCAAAAAATCACAAAAAATATTGTATATATTTATATATATATATATATATATATATATATATATATATATTTACACATTTTTCTCGTGGCTTTAATTTTTGAAAATCGGGATCAATCCATCCGTGATGGCTTATATATTTATATACATTCTCTCATTGCAAATTGTGCCGAATTGAAAGATAACACTCAAAATGAAGACATCGTAAATAAATCTAATCAGTTATTTTAAATTTAGAAAAATCTCGTTATTTCAAAAACAGTCAAATTTAAAAAAATCGAGATAAGAGCAAGAGATGAATAAGAGATAAATCAAAGAAGTATCAAAAGATTGAAAGTTCTCTTTTCAAATCATTAGAAAAATAAGTCTACAATTATACAAAATGTACTATAAAATTTTTACAAATAGATCTCCTGATGTTAAACCATTAAAATGACATTAATATTAACCATTCTCGAAATAAATAATTCACTCGAGTTTACAAGAGTCACTTCATCTTCTCGAAGCATAAAAATTAAAAATTTTCGATGTGATCTTAATGGGATTGACGCGATGTCATCTTCCGTCCGCGATCATCGAACTCCGAAACAATCGAAACTATCAAGTCACAAGTAAAATATGTTATATGTATTTGAATGTATTTAAATTAGAAAAATGCAAGAGGATATCCTTCACATGATTGATTTGATTTTATAATGATGTTACTTTACCTGTATATAAATTTTTGTTATCAATTCATTTTTGCACTTAATAAGGAAATAGCATTAAAAATAAAACATGTAATATAATATTATAATTATATGCAATTTTGCATTTAAAAAATCAGAGTTACTTTTTTAAAAAACGTAATGTACAATCATGTTTAAAAAATATTATTACATAATTATTAAAGAAATATTAAATTTTTCGGATAATTATTTCTCTATTAATTACATATGATTATTACTCTAGTTACAAAATAAAAAATTATTTTTATAATTCAATATAATTTTTTTCCGCTCCTGCAAAATGTTCGAGAATATCGATATTACTTTACAATGAATATTTCTAAAAGATATACGTAAATTTTTATAATGAGTCTATGTAGAGTCTCTTCATAATAATCTGTTTTATCTTTAATGTTATTTTCTTATCATGCAAGATAGATGGATAGCAACAAATATTTATGAGTCACATTGATATATATATTATAAAATCGAATCAATCATGTGAAGACGTTTGTACAGAAGAACCATGTCTCGCATGTAATACTTTTTTAGTAATTTGGTAGCTTCGATCGTTTCGGAATTTGATGATAACGAAAGATAATATCACGTCAATCCCATTAAGACCACATCAAAATTTATCTGACGCATCTTTAATTTTTTGCTTTGCGAAGGTGAAGCGATTCTCGTAAACTCGAGTAAATTATTTATTTCAAGAATGGCTAATATTAATGTCATTTTAATAGTTTAACATTAGGAGATCTATTTCTAAGAATTTTATGGTAATTTTTTCGTAATTATTTTTTCGTAGAATTATTTTTTTAAGTGGCTTGAAAAGAAAACTTCCAATCTTTTGATACCCAGTTTATCTCTTGCTCTTATCTTGATTTTTAAAAATATACTTTATGCTATTTTTGAAATAAAGAGATCTTTTTGAGATTTAAAATAACTTTAATATAAGTGGACCCATCGAATGATTTTCGATCTCGATTTTCGAAAATTAAAGCCGTGAGAAAAATGTATATACACGTTAATTATTTCTTGGTAAATTTTTTTTTGCGCATTTGTTTTAGCTAACGAAATAATTTCACGATTCTTACATTTATCAAATTCGTTTTTTAATATTAAAGTTTAGCAGATATAAATTGTTGTTGCTATCAGTCTATCTTGCACGATGGGAAATTAGCATTAAACTTAAAACAGATAATTATAAAGGAACTCTATATAAATTCATTATAAAAATTTACATATATCTTTCAGAAATATTTTTTTGTAAAATTATAAAGATATTCTTTAACATTTTGCAAAAGCGGGCAAAGAATTATATTAAAAAAATAAAACTATATATTTTGTAATAATAATTGTTATTTATTGCAATGTTATTGCAATAAAATTTCTTTTTAATTCAAAATTTTAATTTTGTTGCATTTTGTTATTACAATAAAATTAATATTAATTTTACATGCAAAAAGAATTTTAGAATCATTTTGTATTCAAAAAATAAAGTTAAAAAATACTATTATATTATTAGTAAGTAAATATTAGATAAATATATACTTGCTTCATAACTGCAATATTACATTATCTGTTTTGTATTTTGTTGATACAATTATGAAAACAACATCAATTCAGCAGTAATACGCTTCATAATCAGAGCTGTTAATATTGATATTACCTAAATAGCATGATGCATATTGATATTATCAAAATTAATTACCAATAGTACAAGGGGCCTCGGATAGAGCAAATTCGAGAACACGATTTTTACTTGGCGCAACATCTCAACAAAATGGACAAACAAGTAAAACAGAATTAAACTTTTTTAACCTTCCATTTGTGAGAGTTTGTCTTCCAAACTGTCCTGACTATCGTTGGTATCATTCAGATTGATGACAGATTCATTACCTTGCAACTCAATAACAGAATCGTTCAAGTTATCGCTCGTCGATTTCTGCACCTCCAGTACGTCATCCGATGACTCGAAGATCGAAGCGGTCTCGGAAAGATCCTGTGTGTCTAGTGATAGAGTTCCGTTATCAGGCTGATTCTCTTCTTGCGTAACGCTCACCTGTGCAGGCTCCTCCGTCTCAGGATCCAATTTAATTTCCGTCTCCTGCGCCACCTCAACCTCTATCGCGGTCTCTTGCTTGATAGTAGCAACGTCACAATCCACCTGCATCACGCAATCTTGCCCAATCTGCTCGTCAACCTCCATGGATGAGTTGTCGGTCTTCAGCTTCGCAGACGTGCTTGAGGTGTTTATGTCCGATGCTGATGACGCTGCGATGCCGGAAATTTGCGTGAGGTTGCTCAGCATAGTTTCTTGCATCTTCACCACGCTATCGGTAGTTTCTAAGATGCTGCACAATTCGCGACTCATCTCCTCTACTTCCGACGTTTCGCCAGGTTTTACGATCATGTAGCGCTTGTTCGAGTATACCTTGTTACTCGAAATCGTCGGACCCTTCTTCGGGATCGGTGTACTGTTTGTGGTAGTAATGTTGTCGATAGTAGTTGTCGTCGTTGTTTTCGACGCGCTCTGGATTTCCTTTTGAACATTCTCCAATGTCTCTTCTATGGTAAATTTCTCTTCTTCCTTCGCTGATTCTTGTTCATCCTTCACTCCTTGAGTCGGATTGATTTTCGTCATTTCTGTTTCCACGTCATCATTATATTCTCGCTCCTCGTCATATATACTCTGCTTTCGTTTCACAAACACCCTCTTGAGCGGCAACTGCTGCTCATCTTCAGACTCATCGTGTCGTTCGGGCAACATCTCATCAATCGCCTCATAATCTTGTTGCGCCTTCCTTGCCTGAAGCTCCTCGATCTTCAACCTCTGTTGCTCGACTCGCTTCTCCAGTTGTTCCAGTTTCTCCTTGGTCTCTTGATCCTGACCCTGGGAAATTATCTGTGTCTTCTGCGGAGCGATCGAGCTCTTCGGTATACTTGCTCCGCTGCTGGATGAGGCGGAGGTCTTCAGTTCAAATTTCTCGTTCAGAATGCCCGTATCGGCTGCTTTCTGACGTTGCTCCGCGGATTGCAATACCGCTTGCACCAAGCTCTGACCCTTGTCGAATGGACGCTTTACCACTACTCGTTTCACTACGTTACCAGTCGGCAATTTCGCCAATTCTGCGGGATCTATCGCGGTGCCGTCCGGATTCATGATGACTTCACGAGTAGTATCGCCCTGCCGGATAATTCTACGAACAATCACGCGCTTGACCTTGTGCGAACCCGGAGTGCCAGTTATGCTGGTTTCTCCATCCTTGACAGTAGATGTACTGACCGGTGTTCCCTCGTTACTGTTTCCTCCCGCCGACTTCCTCAGCACGATTCTTTTAATCACTTTAACCGTATTAACGGCTTTCGGCTTGGATTCAATGGTCTCCGTCTTCTCGTTATCCTTGTGAGTATCCTGAGAAGCAGTTTGGGATCTCGTCACTGGAGCTGATGAGTCTTTAGACTGATCCTGGCCGGCGTTTTGCTGATTTTTCAGTGGAATCTTGTGCTCCTTAAATACCGTAGCAACAATCTTCTGCACTTGTGCCTCGGTCTCATCTACGCGGCCGCTCTTGATGTTATCATCCTTGATTTGCGACGTCGAAGAACCTTTCAAGCTGCTCTGAGAAACCGAAGCGGTGGAAACGCTCTGCTTTACGGTCTTCTGCTCTTGAATATCGCAACGTTGGATTGGCATCAATGTCTTGATGGTCTTCTTCACCATGTTGCCATCCTTGCTGCGCACATAAACCACTTGATGTTCTTTGCGTTCTTCCTTTTCTTGCCTTTCAGATTTTTCTTCCTTCTCTTCTCTGTCTTCTTCTTCTTCCTCTTCTTCACTTTCCGAAGGTCTAGGCAGTGCCTTCGGCAGTTTCTTCGCGATGTATGCTGGCGGCGTGTAATCGTCGTCGCCATCCGAATATTGATCCTCTTCCTCTTCATCCTCGTCCGAATCTAGTTCGATGGACTTAGCCTTGTTGTCAGGCTGCAGACCATCCGGTCCCATCTTTTCGCCCGCTTCAATGTGTTGCTTGATATGAGTAACATAATCGGCGCGATTACGACAAGATTCTTGACAAACATCGCAGGTCAGGCCCATTCCTGTGCGCTTTGTATGCGTCAATTGATGTACCTCCAAACTCTCTTTACGCTTAAACGCCTTACCGCAATCTTCGCACATGACGTTTCTCCACGGAGTGAGTACGCATGTGTCTCGTCAAGTGATGGGAGAGTAAGAACGTGCGCGGACATAGTTTACACATGAATGGCCGGTGACCGGCGTGCGTGGAAAGATGCCGAGCCAGCTTGGTGCTAGTGTGAAAGGCTTCCTTGCAGTAATCGCAAACGAATGTTTTGTCCTCGCTGTGCAGCATCTCGTGCCGCTCCAAGCCCTGTTTGTACTGGAAACGCTTGTTACAGATGTTGCACTGAAACGGTTTGTCCTTTTTGTGCATCGCGTCCTCGTGCTTCTCGAGTTCCTCCGTAGTGAAAAACTCGCGATCACAGTGCTGGCAAGCATAGCGGGCTTCATCCCGATGCACCTTTTCATGACGTTGTAACAAGTTCAGTCGCGAGAATTGCTTCTGGCAGATCGAGCACGAGAACGGCTTTTCCTCAGAATGTGTACTCATATGTTTGCCGAGGTCGTATTTAGTGAAAAAATGTCGATCGCACTCGGTGCACTTATAGTTGCGATCGCGATGTGCGCGCTGAATGTGCAACGCCAGAGCTTGACGCAGGGGAAATGTGCGATCACACTGATCACACGCATGTACTCTGATCTCTCCGGGTTCCAGTTTCCTCTCTTCCTTGGTGTTGTTTGTTTCCTCTTGTTCACCCTCGCTACCTCCGTCTTGTTCCTCATCATAAAGATCATGGCGCTGATCGCCAGACTTATCCTTCTTTTCATTCTGTCTTTCTCTCTCTCTTTCCCTTTCTTTCTCTTTCTCTCGTCTCGCGTCTCTCTCGAGTATCTCTCTGATTCTCGCTATCGGAGCGTAGCTTTTTAGCGCTGTCGTGTTGCAATCTAGACTCGGCGGGTCTCTTGCTACCAGTCTCTATCGGTGGGTCGTTGGGGATGGGTGGGAAGGGTCTAGGCAATACCCCGGACAGAGGGTAGTCCCGCAGCGCTTCATCAGCCTTTTTACATTGCAGTTTGAATTTGTAAGAACGATCCAGATTCCAGCGGCACATGTTGCAAATCATTTGTGGCATCCCATCCGCAGCATACACCTGTCGAGAATAAGTTTGCAACGGTTTGTTAGCGATATGTTCATCTGTCGAAATTCCGGAAAGGAGTTTCTTCAAGATTGGAGATGCAGGAGAGGTTTCGTTGCGGAGCTTATCGATTTCGTAAAACTTATAAATTTCAGGAGATGAAGGAGAGGTTTCATTGCTGGGCTTATCGATTTCATAGAGCTTATAATTTAAAATTATATAATATATATATAATATACAATGTATATAATTATATAAAAGTTGTATATAATGTATGTATAATATATGTATAAAGTGTTAATTTGATTAATGTCTCTATTAATTTGGAAAACATTTTATTTGAAAGGTTTTAAGAAATAACGATACGTACTATTTCTGTAAATGTAAAATTAAAATATATAATAATAAAAAATAACATTATTTTCTTATTTAATCATTGAAGAATAGAACATTATAATTTCTTTTCATTTACAATTTTCATCTATTTCCTAAGATTTTTATTTAAAAAATTTTATCGTAATCAATTGTATGTATAAAATATACAATATACAAAAAATATATATACAAATTTGTAGGTTTCTCAAAAAATTATACATCTATAAATTACATATGTGTAATATATAAAATATAAAAATTGATGTAAATATTATAATCAAAAAAGCAATTATATATTGATTTTATATTAAATTATATATCTCAGAAAACATCAACTTATCAAAAAGAAAAAAAGAATATGAATAGGTCGAAACATTTATATACTTAATAAAAAATACAATTTTACAAAATTAATAATTTTACAATAAATATTTTATTTACAATATTGTATTTGTCTTTTTTTCTTCAATATATTAATAACAATAAATAAGGATTTTGTATGATCTTATACTAAATTTTCTCGCAAAATTTATTAAATTAAATATTTTATTTGAATATTATTTTCGAATTATTATCGAAAAGCTAATAAAAATATTATGATGCTACACGTCCGTTTTTCTCGTCCCATTTTTAATAATAAAAATTGTTTAATTTTAATTTTATTATTTTGTAGTCTCAGTATAATCAAATGCAGTAAATGTATAAAACATATACCGCAATAACAAAATATATAAAATAAATAAGATTACAATATTCACAGATATGTATGCAATAGCAAATACATTGATAAAATATGTGTAAGAATTATACAAGAGGTTTGAAATACTACAAATAAGAATAAATAAAATCTCATTAATAAATTATTAGATAAAATAAATATGATTTTCTAACATATTCTTATCGCATGAATTTTCAACATCTATTTGAATATAAAAAAATATGTCATATATCATGAATAAGCGCGCGCGTGATATGAATGTATGAATAAATAATACAGTTTACCAATAAATCGGTACAGATATATATATATATGCATAAGATTAATTTAAAGTCAGTTTAAAGATCAGTTTTGTAAAAATTGTATTAAAAATTTATCGAATAAAATGAATCGAGAGACACGTATATATAAATAATGTGCTTTACTAATAAATCAATGGTATTAGAGTTTAAAGTTATATAAAAATTGAATAAAATAAACATTTTTACCTTCACTCTCAAACTGTTTATTCTTCATCTCGATTCCGGCGTCGTGACTTGAGCGTTCGCGAAGAATTCTACTAAGCGCGTCCAGGGAATGTGGATAAAAAAATTTAAGCGGGAACATTCGACTATACGTCGCGGCCTCTCTCCACGAACGCTGACGTCACGACGCCCGGATCGGCCGGCAATCTTACCGTCCACGTTACCGATGTCACCGCGCAATCTCCCCTCTCGAATCTCTCGCGAAACAACAAACACCCCCCTCGTAGCTAACATCCCTATCGCCCATCTAATCATCGCTTCTAACGAAATTTATATTTCCCGGAGAGAGACGGGATAATGCATCGCGAAAAAAAAAAGATCGAGATATCGACTCGATGCCGTTAGGGAATGATGGTTACATATATCGCGGGGGGGGGCCACTCACCTCGATGGCGACGCAGGACATGATTTGCAATGTGAGCGGCACCTGGAACGGCTTGTTGTGGTCGCGCTCGTAGATGAAGCTCAACGGTTCCGCCTCCGTCAGGCAGAATCGGCAGACGCGCCGCGAGCGAAGCGGCGACGGCCTATTCTCCATGTCTTCGACAGCCGGTGTCTCCGCTTCGGTGACGGCGTGGGGCCCCGCTTCTAGCTCTCTCGGCGCTCGCTCGCGCGATCACACACGGGGGAGAGAATCTCTCCTCGGCTATATCACACGGGCAATGCTTGGCGTTACTACCTGTTTTCGGCTAGTTACTCCCCCGATTCGTTCGCTCGCTCGCTCGTTCGTTTCGCACGAACGACTCGCTCGACGACGCCGAGCGTCGGTAAGCGTCGCGTCGCGCACTCTTCTCTCACCGGGGAATAGCGGGTACGTCGCCACGGCGCTATATAATGGCGGACGAACGTGGAACAGACTGGCCAAAGTCGCGCGTGTCCCCGGCTGCTGCGTAGAGAACAGAGAATGGTAGAGAAAACGCCGTCTACTTGGATCGAGGAGTCTTTGCACAGTGGCGCCGCGCGAACGCCGCCGGATAGCCGCGGAGCGAGTGGCCCGCGCGCGGCTCGTAAAGCGAGAATCGTCTTTATCGCCGATCGTTTGCGCGAGAGTTCAAGTGCGATTCTCCACCGAGAGATGACGCGTTTATATTCGTTTGCCGGATATTACCGCGAAATAAAATGATAGCCTAGTAAATAAAAATAAAATTAATCGATTTATCTTAATTAATCTAGATTAATTAATATAAATTAATTGCTCCCAATTCGCGGCTCCAAAAGAAAATGTTAGCCGGTAATTTATGTATTCGCATACGTTGGTTTGCACGTTCTAAAATGAGATTTGTATTTAAATTTGAAGAATATGTATTTTTAAAGAAAAAAAGACGCAATTTTTCGTGAAACTATTATATAATTAATGTAGAAAACAATTTGCACTCGCAAGGTTTGTAATAAAAAATTATCGTAATTGAATTAATTAACTCGTAAACGTAAATGATATTGAAGAGATTAAGAATTATGAAAGATAAATCTAATTTTTATTGTTCGCGTGTGCAAAATTCTTTTTCTATAAATTTCAATTCTGCGAATTTTGTATTATTTCGTATTTTTAAGCATAAGAAAAATATAGATTATTTAATAAATTTGAATGATAAAATAAAAAGAAATAAAAGTTTCTGATAATCGATTCCAGAAAGGTGACAATGAAAGGTAAATCGATTATCAAGCTCGCTACGATTTAACTTCACGCACGTGTCCGCTTCATGACACGTTTTTAAAAGTGCATATTTTAATTTTGACAACATGTATCTTTTTCATATTTAAATTTTAAGGACATTTCGTTTTTTAATGCGTGATTTTACTCACGGTTTAGAAAATGTGGCAATTTTTATGTAAAAAGCAACGATATAACCGCGATGTGGATGCTCTTCACCAAGATATCGAGACGAACGTGCACATTCAACCAATAGAGGATCTACTGCAAAGTCTGCAAGTGGATCCTGAACAGGGCTTATCGACGATCGAGGCGAAAAATCGGTTGCGAGATGAGGGACCGAACGTGCTGACTCCGCCGAAAAAAAGGTTCTCGGATAAAGTTTTGAAGATCCTGCATTTATTCTGCGGAGGATTCTCTTTGCTAACATGGGTGACAATTTTTGAACGATTTGAACTTCCTGTGCAAACGCGCATTTTAAAGATTAAATTAAAATAGAAAGATATTAAATTAAAATAGAATAAACATTTTTTACAAAATATTTCTGATGATGATTTTCTTAACCTGCCGTGTTTACAAGTCACAGTAATTTTAATTTTTTAAATAATTTATATATTAAATTATATTTTATTAAATTATTAATTATATTTATATATTATTAATTATTTTATTAATTATATTTTATTAAATTTTTATATATTTTATATATGTATTAAAATTATTATATATATTAAAAATAATGTGACAAATTTTTAAGGTGGGTGCAATTTTATGCTTCGGCAACTATTTTCTGGAGTTGGAAGCTTACGGCGAGGCGTCCGAGTATCATCTGTGGCTCGGTCTAGTCCTGATCCTGCTGATCCTGGTTACCGGTATAATTACTTACTATCAGGATTCCAAGAGCTCGCGCATCATGGAATCGTTTCTACAAATGGTACCACAATGGGCCAAGGTCCTGCGAGACGGCGAGAGAAAGGAGCTGCCGGTGACCGAGCTGGTGGTCGGGGACATCGTCCTGCTGGAGACCGGCGACCGGGTGCCCGCTGACATTAGAATCCTGGAATGTCAAGGTGAAGTGAGATGCGTTCTATCACCGAACAAAACATTCTTATTTTCTCGCGGAACGAGACAAGAGCCTTTCTCCGCGTTCGATTTCTCGCTTCGTTCAATCTTTTATCCTATCAAAGATAGAGAAGAGAATTATTCGGGAAAACATATACACGAAATTATATATTATTGGAAAAATATTTCAATTTTTAAAGAATTAATATACTCTAACTGTCATTGATATCACAGTGCAAAAGAATTAATACTGTTTTTCAATTTTATTTTATTATATATATATATATATATATATATATATATATATATATATAAGTAACGCAAAATTATAGATTTTGTCATCTAATTATATGTTTCTTGTTTCAATAAAGGTTTAAAGGTCGACAATGGGTCGATTACGGGGGAATCGATACCATTGATACGGACGGCAAATATTCCTCAAACCGGAAATATTATTCACGCGAAAAACATGGTGTTCTTTTCTACAGACGTTGTCGAAGGTATACTATATAAAGAAATAAAAGCATTTTACTAAAATGGAATTTAAGGAGAAAGAAAAAGAGAATCACAAAGCACATACATAGAACGTTAGTAAATTCTCAATACAGTTAAATTTTTATTCTTTTTTTATTCTTTTATTTTATATTTTAATAAGTGTATTAAATAATTAATTTATTCGATAGACAATTTTTATTCCGCTAAAATTTTTATGGCACCCAAGTTCAATAATCATCATTGTTAATATTTGACAGGAATTGGAAAAGGTGTCGTAGTGGCTTGTGGTGATCATACGGTAATGGGAAGAGTGGCCAAATTAACTTCAAGATTGTCAACCCGACCTACGCCTCTCTCCAGAGAGATTAATCGCTTCATGAAAGTAATCTCGGTCTGGGCTATCTTTCTGGGCGTTTCGTTCTTCTTCATGTCCGTGGCGATAGGCTATAATTGGATCGACTCGGTCGTCTTTCTGATCGGCATTATCGTGGCAAACGTACCGGAAGGCATTGTCGCCACGGTGACGGTCAGTCTGACCTTGACCGCCAAGAGGATGGCCAACAAGAATTGCCTGGTGAAGAATCTCGAAGCTATCGAAACCCTGGGATGCACCGCCGTTATTTGCAGCGACAAGACTGGCACCCTCACGCAAAATAAGATGACAGTTCGTTTATTTTCTTCCACTTCTCGCGCTTAAAATTTTATTTTCCTATTATTCATATATTACGAATATGTAACATACATTTTATTTATGTTATATATATATTTTTTTTTATTTGTTGTCATATGCGACAATCAGCGACTGCGCGACTTCAGGTACGACACGTGTGGTACGACGGCCACTTGAGCGAGGTGATGGCGTCGGACACGTGGCGGAAATATGTCGACAGCCCGGGCTTCGAGAATCTAGCCAGAGTGGCGAGTCTTTGTAATCGCGCACAATGGGCACCGATGCCCGATCAAGACAAACTCCTGCCGCCGCTGCACAAGAGGAAGATCCTGGGAGATGCTTCGGACGCGGCCTTGCTGAGATGCATGGAGATCCTCGTGAAAGGGGGAGCTAATTCCTTCAGGAAGGATTATGTCAAGGTGAACAAGCCTGATCGATTGCGCAAGAAATTGAAATTTAAAATATAATTTTTTATTTTTTAATTTAATTTAATAGATTTTATTAAATCGTATTTTTTTATTCGCCTTAAAAAGTCTTATTTTTATTTAGAGTATTTAAAGTATAATTGATTCTAATAAATTCTTTAGGATATAAAATTTTTATATATATTATATTTGGATATTTGGATACTTTATTCTGAGACTTAAATGGATCTTTAGATATTGGAGATTCCCTTCAATTCGACAGACAAATTCCAAGCAAACGTGCATTTCTTTCGCGGCAAACATCTCGTGTGTTTCAAAGGTGCTCCCGAACGAGTCCTCGAGCGTTGCTCGACGATAGCGTACGGTAACGAAACTAAGACTTTGAATGAGGAGACGAGAATAGCATATACAAAATCCTGTTATACCCTGGCGAACAACGGGGAACGCGTACTCGGTTTCGCTGATCTCGAACTCTCGACCAAAGCCTTTCCCGTGAATTATCGTTTTGAAGCCGATCCTCCAAATTTTCCGCTTGAAAACTTGAGACTGGTAATCAACTTAATTCGCATATATTTTTAACGGACTTATTAAGCGTGGACCTTAATTTTTTTTTATTTAGAATAATTTAAAATCCAAGCATTCGAAAAGTCCTTGAATAATAAAATCTTACTTTTGCAACAAGAAATATTTAAAAATCTTTGAAATTAAACTTCTTTATGTGAATGTTGATATCTATTTTTAATCTAATTCTTGAAAAATAAACTCTAATTTACGTTTTTAATTATAATTTTCTCAATTAACGAAATGTATTTCATTCTTCTCGTTAAAAGATCGGTCTAATCGCCATGATGGATCCACCACGGCCCACTGTTCCTGATGCTGTGTACAAGTGTCGCTGTGCTGGCATCAAGGTCATAATGGTGACCGGCGATCATCCCGACACCGCCAAGGCGATCGCCAAGTACGTTGGCATCATCACGGAGCACGATGACAATGATGGTCTTAACAACAATTCTAAAAAACGTCACATTGTGGTGACGGGTCCCCAGTTACGAGATTTATTACCGGAAGAGCTGGATCAGCTGATTAGACGGTATCAGGAAATCGTGTTCGCCAGAACATCGCCAGTGCAGAAGCTGCAGATCGTCGAGAGCTGTCAACGGTTGCATCTGATCACCGCGGTCACCGGCGATGGTGTCAACGACTCTCCGGCTCTGAAGAAGGCCGACATCGGCATCGCCATGGGCTTCACAGGTTTTGATTTAATTTATATTTTAAGCTTAAAATTATTTTAAATATATATGATTGCATAAAAGATACAATTAAATGTTTCTATTGTTCTTAAGATACAAAGATTTATCATTAAAAACTTGTCGAGTTCAAAGAAAGTCACGCGCTTCAGTTTTTTAATTCAAGGTAATAATCGCCCCGTTGCAATGATGTAACTTTAATTGTGATTGTTAGGATCCGATGTGAGCAGACAAGTGGCGGATTTGATATTAATGGATGACAATTTCGCATCGATAGTGACAGGCATCGAAGAGGGTCGACGGGTCTTTGACAATCTGAAATCGAGCATCGCGTATATACTGGCGAGCAACGTACCGGAAATAACGCCTTTTCTGGCGTTTATCATCTTTGGAATTCCCTTGCCAGTCGGCGTGATTTGTATTTTATGCATCGATTTGGGAACGGACATGTGGCCTGCAATCGCCTTAGCTTATGAGAAATCCGAATCAGATATTATGTTGAGGTATTAAATCATATATTTAATCATATATTAAAAACAAAATTTATTTCGATATTAAAGAATTAGCCCTATATTTTTAATTTATAAATATTTGAAGTTTTTCAAAGCCTTTGGAAAAATTTTTTCTTCATCTAATTCAGACTAAACTTAAACTAATCAAAATTTAATTCAAGATCTAATTATAAAAATATCTCGGAAGTTAAATATTAAATAAGATATTTAATTATCTTAGATATTTAATTTTATCTTCTCTCTCTTTTCCATTAATTTCTCAGGAAGCCTAGGATACCTCAAAGAGATCATCTAGTCAGCCGACGTCTGATCTTCATGGCATACGGCCAGATCGGCGTGATCGAGGCGTGCGCGGGTTTCTTCACTTACTTCGTGGTAATGGCGGAACACGGTTTTCTACCTACACGATTGCTAGGCTTGAGACCGCTGTGGGACAGTCCGGCGGTGAACGATCTGGAGGACAGTTTCGGCCAGGAGTGGACCTACGAGCAGCGCAAGATTCTCGAATACACCTGCCACACCGCCTTCTTCGTCAGCATCGTGATCGTGCAATGGGCGGACGCGATAGTCTGCAAAACCCGTCGCAATTCATTGCTGCGTCAAGGCATGGACAATTGGAATCTGAATTTGGGTCTGCTCTTCGAGATCATTCTGGCCTGCGTGGTGTGCTACGCACCTTACATGGACCGCATCCTGAAGACGTATCCCCTGAAACTAGAGTGGTGGCTACCCGGGATACCATACGCTATTATCATTCTGGTATACGAGGAGTTGAGGAAATGGTGGATCAGAAAACACCCGGGCGGCTGGTGGGATAGAGAAACCTCGTACTAGGTAAGATAATGAAGAGAATGCCTTATAAAAAACAAAGAGAGTGAAAAATAATCTTTTTAAAGAATCGAGAATATTAATCTACAACCTTGGAAAAATACAATTAAATTAAAGAGATTAAATTGTTTTTACGTATTCTTTTTTAATTTTTGATTTAAAAAATTTTTTGTGTGTAAATTTGATAATATTTTTTAATCTTGAAGATTGACACAAAGATCAAGACAAGATAATATTTTGGGTATAATATATGTGCTTTCACAGATCGTTTTTGAATAAATACTATACACGAAATAAGATCTATTTATGTTGTTGAAAGAGAGAGAGAGATGTGAGAAAGATGTTGCAATATTACATTCTCTGACATGATGCATCAAACAAAAAAAAAAAAAAATAGTTTCGTAAATGGCAACCTTTCGCGACTCTATATTTTCCATAGTCGTGACTACTCGAGATCACGATGAAAGCAATTCTTTACCTTTCTAAATAAATAACCGCAAATGTAACGTCGAATTACATCAATTAAATGCAATTAAATAAATTGCATTATTAAATTATTAGATAGTAAACATATGTAATAAGAATATATTTTTGAATAATTTTCTCCACCATTTGAAAATAATTTAGAAATAAAAAAATTAATTTATTAATATTTTATGTATTTTTTATATTTATCTATTATTTATATTAAATGCCCAATAAGTTGAACAACAAGAATTAATGAGCACATTGCGACTTTAATTACTTAATAATTAAAATTATTGTTTAAGTAAATTTAAGAAAGAATAAAAACTTTTTGAACAAATCTTAGCTTGTAAAGTGATTAAAACAAATCGCTATTATCATTAATTGAATAGTATTAGCATTCGTTTATTTTAAAATTGCTATACGATAGGAAACGATACGAATACAAAAACTGAAAGAAACAAGAGAAGAAACTGGAATTTCACGTCGTTTTTTCGAGAGACATTGGCATCCTAAAAATATCTCAAATGAATGCTAAAGTTGTCTTGATTTTTAAGAAACTGTACCGTTTTCATCGCGTATTCTCCGTGCGCGATGCTATCTATATTTTACTTTGAATTCGCATTGTACTCAAATTTTAATTTTTTTAAATTTAATTTAATTTTATTTCTCGATTTTTAATTCAAATTTAATAAAATTTTTAATTCAACTTTATGCTACATATAATGTACAAGTAATTACATATATAAGACGTACATATAATTAAAAATGTAATTTTTGTAAATAAAAATATATATTATATTAATTAGCATTGAAATTATCGATAAAATAAATTTTATCGACATTATTTTCATCAAAATTTCGCGAGATTTTTAACGAAAACAATTGCTAATGTATGGTGTATGTACAAAAATCATTGTATATATGAATATTTTTTTTGAAATAATTATCTGTTAAACGTTGAGTCAGTAAAAATATAGTCAACGAAATACTTGGCAATGCTTCTTATAAAAATACTTGCCAGTTTAACGTATTAGCAAATATATATGTGTACGTATAAAAGATTGGCAGTTCTCCATAGAACTGTACGTAGTCACCAAGTGTTGTAACCTCGCGAAGGATAAAGTGGGGGCCGCATATAAGGCCCCGGCAATCGTCCAACAGGGCCCAGTAGTCTCTAGTCATCAATTCAATCGCGTTACCACGACTGGATCATCACACAAAGTGACGTCATTCTTTCTCTCTCTTTCAATCAACGTTCATCCTTCGTCAGGATGAAGACGGAGATCCTTTTGTTTTTGATTTGTCTCGGTGAGCTCTTATCACGCTTTAAATATCAGCTTTAAGTGAAATCAAACTAATATTGCTCTTACAAAATCCGAAACAAAACTAGATTTTTTTTTATAACTGTATGGATTTTTTTCTTGTTGCAATAGCATACATTTAATAATTTTAATTGAAATTTGCAACCAAAGAAATGAAATTTTTTGATATATGCCATATGTATGACATACATTGATAAAAGTCATTAAAAGTATATTTATTTATACATCTGGCAAATATAAATTTGAAATTAAAATAAAAAATTAAAAGCACAATTGGCAGAAATAATGTTAATATTTATATATGTGTAATATATATAAAAAATATATTATTGTATTTGATAAATTATAATAAGAAAAAAAAAATAATACTTTCTATTTATATTTTATATTATTTTTATACTTATATATTTTATTTTTTATTTTACTTAAGCATATTTTATATTAATGATAACAAATTTTCAAATAGCAAAAATTGTTTCACAAAATTTTTTATTAAAAATAAAAGAGTATGAAAGACAAGAAATTTTCGAGAGAGGAGACGCTGTTCAGGATCGTTAACTGGCTATTATCGCTTAGTTAAGGATGTTTGTCGAGGAATCTATCGGTGCTGCTGATTCAAAAGTTATCAAGCTAAACCGAATGAGCGACATTTAAGTTCTGTGCCAGCGACAGATCGAGTGTGCATATGGAAGCCCGGCAACTTTCTCGCTTTCTTCGCTCACGCTCGCGAGGTCGACCGGCGTTTCTTCAGGGACGCAGACGATGTGCTGCCTTGAAAATGCGCCAAGAGACCAGTCGACCCTCCGTCTTAACATTCACATTCTTTTTCTCTCTTAATTCCCCTTTATTTCTCCTTTGCTGAATAATTCGTGTCACAAAGCAATCAACGAATTCAAGGAACATATAAAAATTCAGAGCAATGATAGTCCAATTCTATATATAAACTTATTTTGTCAAAAATTAGAGATTCAAGTTTTCTGTAATTTTCTTTTACTAGATATATATTTGTACTGTTAGTTAAAAAAAAAAACAAATATTTTTCTCTTTCCAAACTTTTTTTTTACCTTAATTATAATAAAAATAGTTCACATTTCATAAATACTACTATTATGCAAATTATGTGCAAATCATATTCTAATTTTTGGGCATATTAATATAAAATAATATTAAAAAATAACTTTGAACAACTCTAAATATATCTCAGTTGACATTACTTTTTATTGTTCTGTGATCTTTCATATTATATAATTTTGTTCACTCCTTTTTTTCTATCAGGAGCTGTTACCGCTTTGACGAGGAAACAAGAAGCCGCCGAACAGAGTCGCCGAAAGACCGCTTTGCCGACTACGGCGAAGAAGCAGCAGCCGACCGCAGAGGAGGAATACGAGGACGATGATGAGCTCCTGGATCAGTGTCCTGAGCCCAATGGTTATTTTCCTGACGCGGAACAATGCGACAAGTATTACGACTGTCGAGACAATAAAATAACGGAAAAACTCTGCCCCGACGGCCTTGTCTTCAATGACTTCAGCCCGCAACACGAGAAGTGCGACCTGCCTTTCGGTATTGATTGCACGAAGAGACCTAAACTACGTAAGCGAGTCATAATTATACTTGAAAAAAAAAAAAATATGATCTCCACTGGATAACTGCTATTCCGTTTTTATATATCTATTTATTTCACAGAAAAGCCACAACCATCGCCACACTGTCCTCGCATGCACGGCTACTTCGCTCACGAAGACGCCAGGAACTGCAACACCTTCTATTACTGCGTGGAGGGCAAGTACAACATGATCACTTGTCCGGACGGTCTTGTCTTTTCGGAGAAGACCGGTATCTGCAACTGGCCGGACGAGGCGCAGAAGAAGGGTTGCGGTTCACGCGAGCTCTTCAACTTCACCTGCCCGAAGGTCGACGATAGCGTGGCCGCGACGCACCCGCGTTATCCCGATACCGAGGACTGCCAGTATTTTTATGTCTGCGTCAACGGTGAAATACCGAGGCGAAGCGGATGCAAGCTCGGCCAGGCGTTCGACGAGCGCACCGGGAAATGCGATTGGGCCAGGAAGATACCCGAATGGTATACGAATTATATATTTTACTAGAATTTAATTTTATTGTAAAAAAAAATATATATATATATATATATATAACGAAAAAAGTAAATAATCCTAAACTCTGTGTGATACAATTTAAAATTATAATCCATCAGAATATAAGCATGTCCTTTCTCTATAAAAAAAAAGAAATAAGATTTTTTTCTCTATTAAATTCTTCACAAAAGTCAATTAATTCAATAAATAAATACACATATTTCTTATATTCTTTAATTTGCCTGCTGTATTATTAATCATATATTTCTCATTTTTCTTATCGCTAAAAATAAATATATAATTGAATTACAGCAAAGACTGGTACAAAGATCAACTGACTGATGAAGAACTAGAAGCCTTGGAGAATCCACCGCCGAAACCTAAACCAACTGGTGGACCAAGCAGAAGGAAAAGCAACAGGCCAACCCACCAGTAGAATATTATATTCCTAGATTATTTGTATAGGTCTTTAGGTCCCTTTATTTTGGAAAACCGCCCTATTGTATAATAAACTTATCTTTTTACTAGAATTAGCTTTTTTCAAAATATATATTTAATCCTAAATCCTAAATTTCTGAATTCTTATTCGTTTAAAAAGAAAATCATGATTTTTGTACTGCAAATATTTCAAGATATATCAATCTTCTAATTACAAAGAAAATTTTACTCAAAGTTTCTTTATTAGAATCAATGACAGTTAATTATATTTGTATGTGTCTATAATTATTATATTCATAATATTTATCTCTAGAAATTTACTTTATCAATTTTGAAGTATTTTTTTTTTTTTTATTTCTTTCTGTTTTTTATAAAATTGATATTCCGCTAATAATCTCATTTACATAAATCACAATGACATAAACCAAGAGATTCGGGATTCTTCCGCAATAAATTCCAATCGCGTGTTAAATTTGCATGACCAGTGAAAGTGCGATATTGACCGACGTTCCTTGCACTTCTTGTATTGGAAACGTTTCCAAAATCCAGCTCTAACGTAATGTCTTCGTAAATACGAAAGATAGTGAAAATCATTTTACGTAAACCGAAGAGTACATTAGAACATTAACTATTGTAAGAGAAATATTATAGACAAGGAAATACTTATAAATAGCTATATTAAACATAATAGCGATAAACAATATACAATATTACAAATTATTTTATTAATATAAAATAAAATAAAATATATTTTTATATATTTGTTTCTTCGTTAAATGTTTAGGGTAGAACTCATAAATTTTAAGCGACTCAATTAACATTGTATCAAATTATTATAATTTTTTTACTTTACCGTGGAAAACATTAGAAAACATTGTGGAAGCAAAATAGTTATTGAAAGAAGAAAGAAATAAAGAGAAAAAACAATACTATTTAAAAATTTTATTTTTCATTCTATAATTTTTTAATTCACAAAAAATCTAGGTATTAATTAAAAATAACAAAAATGACGTAAGTACGCAATGAATTAAAATTTTATATTTTATAATATTTTTATATATAAAATATAAAAAAAAAGAATGTTGCATAAAATTTTTTTATATTCTTTAATATGACTATTGACATTATAGCTATACAGTTCTAACTTGTTATTAATATTTTACTGTAAAAACCATCTCAATAAATATCCTGACAGTAACAATGTCTCAGTTTTTTTAGAACAATAGAAGCGAGAGCGAAGGTGAATGTTAAACGGTAGTTATAAGAGTAGAAAGCCTAACAAAAGACTATTTGCTGGTCAACCGCAGTCAACGATGCGTAATTTAATGTGCTTCTTTTAAAGTCGTTTATTTAGAAATGGGAGGAAACAATATTTCTGAATATTAATGCTTTTTTAGATTTTAGGAATGCTTATTCCCTTCTTTTTTGATTTTCCCAGAGAATATTACGAGAAAAATAATATTTTTGAAACGGCAAAATTCTCATTTTTGTTTTATTTCTATCATTTCAAATATTAATTTTTTTCTCTCATATATTTTTGCTCTTATTAGATTTTTTAATAATTAAATCCTAAATATATTTTCCGCAAATAATTACTTGCTTTTTTTACTAAAGTATAATAAAGTTCTCCCTGTTTGTCAATTGGATTTGTAAAAAATTAATCCTCGTAGAAAAAGAGGTATAATTGGCAAAATTGCTTTTTTTATTCATCGGAATTTGTCTTAATGCTACTTCCGGGCATTTACCCGTCATCGTCGGATGCATTGCGATATGCATTTTTCTTCTCGAAGAAAAACGCGACGAAGGCCGTCGAGGTGAGAGGAGAAAGAGTGAGAGAGAGAGAGAGAGTTAAAAGTATACCTTCCCTACCTCTCACTCTCGTTTCCTTTCCCTCTCTTGTCTTCGATTTTCATTCTCAACCGGTGTCGATAAAATATGACGGCGAAAGTGGGATTTGTCCGTGATATAGTGGGGATCCAGCCGGGTATAGCCAGCCGGCGAGTCGAAGAGCTGCAGTTTCACGAGAACGACGCCATTCCAAAGAGGGACCAAAAATTAAATAGCTTCAAATAATCGTTCGTCCTTTGTAGTGAATCTTAGTGTGATCTAGGATCATCCCGCGAGAAAAAGAAAGACGTAAGAGACCGGAAGAATGTTCACGGCTGGGATCGTCACGTTGCTAGGCGCGATCGCGCTGACACGTGAGTATCGATCGTTGAATTATCATCTCTATAAAATGATGAAAAATAATAATTGCATGGCATTTTTAGAAAAAGAATTTATATAATTTCTTGCAATGTTTTAGGTTTGTAAAAGTAAAAAACTCTATGAAAAAGGTATAAATTTTCTTGATCACTTTGTAAAAGAATACATGCATTAATATATTTTATACACTTTCGCCATGTTCCAATCTCTGTTTATTTTTAAAGTATAACAATTATTATAATATAACATAATTTTGGGAGCGGAAAAATGACTGAATATTTTAAAGATTGTACTCAAATATATTAAAATATTAATAAACAAATTTATGTACTTTATAATTTTTACATTTTTATAATTTTTTTTTTGTTTACTTTTATAATAATATATATCGAATTTTGTTTGTGGGATTATTTTAAGCATCAAATGTGCGTGTTAGTGAATTATTTATTCGTTGACAGATAAAGGAAAGAATGCGCTGGAACTCGATAGAAATGTTAGAATTAGAACTCGGCGCGGAGATAGTGCGAGAGAGTGAACTTTCTAAAGCGTAAATGTCAGTTCTCTCGATTGGCGGATTACATAAGTATAGTCGAACGCGGTCGGGACAAAATTACATAACGACAAAATATGATAACACCTATCCGAGAATTCGACGACGAGAGATCGAACAAGTTCAAATGCCTTCGGAAATCGATTTTCTCGAAGAAAAACGGGAAAAGTATTAATATCAATATAATGTTACAGACGCTGCATTTAATTGTCCCAGCAAGGACGGCCAATACGAGGACAACAAGCAATGCGACAAGTATTACGATTGCAACGACGGCATCGCGACAGAAAAATTATGCCCGGATGGTCTTGTATTCGATCCTCTCAATCGCAAGGTCAACAAATGCGACCACGTATTTAATGTCGATTGCGGCGATCGACTCGAATTACGTAAGGCAATATCGATAAAATTATAATATTTCGTAAAAACATTAAATTTTCAAACGAGAATCAATAAGTGTACCTGTACAAAAATTGTTAAAGTTTTATATAAAATTTAAAATATATGTAATAATTAATTTGTATAAAATAATATTATTTTAATTAGTTATTATTCAATTAATTAATGATTCTTTTTAACAGAACCTCCGCAACCAACGAAGAAGTGTCCACGACGAAATGGCTTCTTTGCGCATCCCGATTCGTCGGTATGCAATGTCTTTTTCAATTGCATCGACGGAGAAGCGATCGAGATCACCTGTACCACCGGGCTACACTTTGATGAGTACTCTGGAACTTGCGTGTGGCCTGATAGCGCTGGCCGCGAGGTAAAAATCTTAACTATTTATTTAATTTTTTTTTAATCTTTATATAAAAAAAAAATCTGTTAACGATATCTAAAGAATTAATTGACATTAAAAATTTCGAAGGAAGGAAAGAGAAAAACGAAATTTGAAACATATTCAAAACTCGAATAAGTTGCAATTTATCCGTTAAATCTTTAATTGAGAGAAAGTACGTCGCAATTTCTCGTACACCTGTAGATACCATGTACTTTCTCTGAATTACATTTACAGATTCTTTGACAAATTCGAAATATTTCATTGTTCAATTATCAAAATTTAATAATGCAATTCTAACGTTAGCATTTTTAATTCTGAATTTAAGAATTATGTTTAAAGAAACGGATAACTTTCGCTCCTATTTACAAGATGCAATTAATAGAATTTTAATTCCGTATTTAATACGTTAAAAAATTTCCATTCCTACATAAAATAAAAATAAATAATTTTTAAAAATTAAAATAAAAAAGAATAAAACATCCAATGTAATAAATCTACTAGAAATCTATCTCCTAGGATCTGCGAATAAAATTTAATAATTCTAATAAATAAGAAAATGCATACTTTAATTAATAACGATAAATACGAAGAGATAAATCGTATAATGCAGGGCTGCGGAGTCTTGAGTAAAAAGCTGAAGGACGGTTTCGAGTGTCCGAGCGAGGCTCCAGTGGACAACAGGGGGATGCTCATCGACCATCCTAAGTTCGCGCATCCCGATGATTGTCAGAAGTTCTACGTGTGCTTAAATGGCGTGACACCTCGCGAGCAAGGGTGCAGCGATGGCACCGTCTACAACGAGGAGCAGCAGAGGTGCGACGTACCCGAAAATGTCCCCGGATGGTACGAGTCGTTCGTCATTCATTATATCATATTATTACGTCATCATACTCATATATTAGTACAAATAATTACTTTTATTGATCATTAAGTAATTGCATTAAGATCGTTCAATTAGACTCGGCAAGATCACGCACGTGATCTCTCTAATTTTTTAAATATAAAACTTTTTTAATTTTTAATTTTTATTTTTCATAGTTTTTCATTTTTATAGATTTTATTATATTATTATTATGTCATATTATTATATCTTGCTTATTTTTTGACATATTAATATATATATATATATATATATATATATATATATATATATATATATATATATATACTTTGAGTTGATTGGATAAATGTCATGTTTTATTTAAAGGTGAAAAAGTTTAATAATTGTTGTTTGCCTTGCAGCGAGGACTGGTATAAAGACGACGACAAGAAGCCATGAAGAAATCATCGGTGCTCATCTGTCCCGCATCGGGACATTTCATGTTTCACTCTAATCGTGTCACCCCCCCTCACTCAACGAGTAATCCCATTGTGTGTGTTTAGCCATTTGAGTGTCTTGAAATACATTTTATTTTTACTTTATGTGTCTGTCATTTTCTTTAAATCAAATCCTAATCCTTCTTTTTTAATCTTAAAACAAACTACGGCAAATTAAAATTAAGATCCTTTCTTCTCGCAATAAAAAATTGTTTGATTGATGTAATTAATCAAGAAAATCATTAATCCTGAATATTCAAATTGATTAATGTGACTATTAATGAAAAAAGTCAATAATTGTAAATTGCAATTATGATTTGTAAATTATAAATATAAATTTTCGTGGAAAAAAATACAAAAGTATTTGTGCAATTAATAATATTACTTATGCATATTTCAACTATCAAATAACTATAAATTTTCAATTTTAAACAAAATCCAATTTATGTTATATGGCAAATAAAAGAGAGTAAAAAAGGAGAAATTTTATTTGTAAGATTATTAACGTTAATTAACTAGCCCACATTATATATGTGCCATTGGTTAAGTGGTTTTAATCTACTTGAAAAAAATTTATTAATAAGATTGGTTTTTGATATGTTTTCGAAACGACATTTGCGGAATACGCGTATAAAGACCTTGAATCGTTTTTGTTACGAGATCCAACGACTATCACTTTCTCCCGAACAGCTCGTTTGTGTCTCGTTTTACAATTTATCGTCTCTCTCTTTCTTCTGTTCTCTCATATTCTCCATTAATATAAAAAAATATTCTCTTCAAAGAAAAAATCATTCATTCGGGTAACACGTAGATTAAAGTAATTTATTTGCTCTTTTTTAGAGTGAAAAATTAATTTATTTCTTTCGCATGGCAATTACGTTGAATTATTACGCACATATTCTTTCATTCAACTTTCCAATTTACGAACATTCATCGCAAATGTCACTTGCTGAAGATTTTTCAAGATTTAATCTATGCCTTAAATATAGAATTAAATTCTGCAGCAGCTTTTAACGTAACAATATTCAATTTTGTAATTATGGATGTTTCTTTTCTTTCTAACAGATAAAATTAATATAAAACTAACATTGCAACAGCATGCTTTGATACTATTTAAAATTAAATAATAGTTTTGACATTATTCATATAGTTTACTCACAATGGTTTATATCTATTTTAATTATTTTTTAATCCATGAGACCATATTTCTCGCATGCTGCTAATGAAAGTGATTAAATGGGACGTAAATGCGAGTTACATTAACTTGAACAAATAATTGAATATTTATTTCCACACATCTATAATAAACATGAAATCGATTTCTTTCGTTTTGCTTTTAGCACTGCAAAAACATGGTTTTAGATAATTAATTAGCATGTGATTGCTCTTTGACTGACTTAAATAAACAAACAAATAATTGTTTCAGTAAATCATGAAAAAATTTCTCTCCTTCCGCTTTCGGACATCTCTCGATTCGATCTAGAATTGATTAAATGCCTAAATCGCAAATGTAACATTGCAGTCGCATTTGCAATGCGAATTTCAAGCTAGGTAGAAGCAGCAGCAACAAGTTACCTTAACACCCGGAAGTGTATCTAAAGTCTATATCTATTTTGCATCGATAATAGTGCAATGCAATGAAATTTGCGCCCATGCACCCATTAGAATGCATTCGCATCGGGAGAAAAGGGGGCAGCGAGACTGCGATTCGATCAAAAAGAGAAAGAGAGAAAGAGAGGACTTTCGGCAAAAAGGGGGGCGAAGTCGAGGGAAGGGAGAATTGGAAAATGTGCAGCAACAAGGACCCGTCAAGGTGGTGGCGAGGCTGCAAGCGAGCGAAACAGGACCTATTTCGGGCCCCGCAGTCACGTTTTACCAACGTCGCGACGCGCTGCTGTCAACGTAATCGAAGAGGAGAACAAAAGGAACTGAGAGGAAGAGGAAGAAAAAAGAGAAAGGATCTCTTCGGGAATTTTCTGAAACAGCAGCTCACAAAATTTTGAAACTTTTCGAGACTCTTTTCAGAATATCAAAGATGGAAAACCGCGTGGTTTTTCGCCATTTTTTGCCGTTTTTAACCCTGCTGACCTTGAGCTGGGCGCAATTCCGGTGTCCGGAGCCCAAGGGTTTCTTCCCCGACCTGGAACAGTGCGATCTTTATTACGCCTGCGTGGACAATCAACCCGAGGAGAGACTTTGCAAAGACGGGCTCGTCTTCAGGGATGATAATCCGAAGAAAGAATTGTGCGATATTCCGGCAAATGTGCCTTGCGGCGATCGCACACTTTTACGTAAGTTTTAAACCATTCTCCAGATTTATTAGCCTTTCATTAATTATTGCAATTAAATTAAATTAAATTATTTTTCTTATTGCGCTTTTACCTTATTAAGATCTTTTTTAGACTTGGAGAAATTATAATATCTAATAATTATAATAATAAGAGATTTTTTAAGATTATCAACACACAGTCAAATAATTTTACGGATAAAAAAAAAATTCCACGCTTAAAGAAAAAGAAATATGTATTTTTGTGAATTTTATTTTATTCGGGTCAAAAATTTGGAGTCTGAAAAATTTATATTCAGCGGGAAATTTTTTTCCGAATCGTATACGATGCAGATACTGTACAATTCTAGTTAATATTATTTCTTTTTATCTATATATTTGTCTGCTTCTGCAGCTCAGCAAACCAAAAGAATGGTCGATTCGATAGAGTCACGAAAATAGAACTCGATATGAACCGGTTTGTCGAACAATCACATTCTGTCTCGGATACGGCGAAACTTTAATCATGTCAAATCAATCGCACCTTTTTGCATATGTAATAATATTTACAGACACACACACACATAATGTTAGGATATATAAAAAAATTTTAATTAAAAAATTAAATATAAAACAAATTCAAAATTTAAATTTGATCAATGTTGCAAAATTATTAAGAATTAATATTTACATAATTAATATATGTGTGTATATATTATAAACTTTATTTTTATTATAAATTCTAAATCAAAATCCACGCAGAATGCAACTATAATAATTATATAATTGACATAAAAATTATATATGAAATAATTAATTCATATTACACAAATAATTATTATAGAGGAGCCACAACCCAGTAAAGACTGTCCGCGTGCAAACGGCATCTTCGGCCACGAGGATCCGACCGCGTGCGACCGCTTCGTCAATTGCATCGACGGAGTAGCCCAGATAGTGCCCTGCCCGACCGGTCTAATCTACGAACCTAAAATGTCCAGCTGCGTCTGGCCGGTGGACGCCACACGCCTGTGCGAGAACGCGAAACGCGACGTCCTGGACGACGGATTTGTCTGTCCGGATGGCGACGTCGCTGGACCGTCCGGCAGGATTTTACCGCATCCCACATATCCGCATCCCGAGGACTGCGCCAAATTCTACATCTGCAAAAACGGCGTGGTGCCGCAGAAGGGCCAGTGCGAGCCCGGCACTGTGTACAACGAGGAGATCTTCAGGTGCACCGAACCGGAAAGCGTACAGGGATGGTGTGTATACTTATCTCTCTCTTTCTTTTTTTTCTCTTTTTCTTTCATTTCCCTCTTCTCTTTTTGACAGAATCTTAAGTTTATTCTTGGAACACTTGTCTTTGAAGATTTTAACAACCATTATTGTTTACAAGAATTTGCTTGTCATTTCATTTAAAACAAAAAAAAATATTTATTATTAATTAATTAATATTATAAATTATTAATTAAAAAAAAACCAATTTTTAAAGAATCAAAAAATAAATAAGTCTAAGATAAACAGAAATATATAATTTTAAGAAAACAATTGGAAAGAAAATTAAAAGAATCTAGAATATAAAGAATGACGATGTTAAATTTGAAGGAATTTTTCATCTGTAGTGTTCTAGAATTAATTTTAATAACAGGTTTTCTGAAAAATTTGTGAAATCTCAATCTCTCCTGAATTATATTCCTATTACAATTTATTATATGTCTCGTTATAAGCTCATTAATTTTTCTTCATCGTTATTCACTTCTAAAAAAGAAATTAATTATAACTCTAATTTCCACTTTTTCTTTGATCCCGAAAAGAGTACTGGGTTATCTTTCATGACGAAATGCAATTTAACATTTCAGCGAGGACTATTACAAGCGAAAGAATTGAACAAGAGACGCCGAAGGCGCCACAACAGACTGCAACTACATGTGTAACGCTCATCTTTTTAATTAAACGGACAATAAATGCGTGTGATATGCACGCTTATGTAAAAGCTGCCACGTGGTCTCCGCGAGAACGACCGTGCTTTCGTCCTCTCTCTCTCTCTCTCTCTCTCTCTCTCTCTCTCTCTCTCTCTCTTTTTGTCCGCGACATATATACTACCCCCTTTCTCCTTTTACGTAAACAAATTTGCGTTTGAAAAATCCACTATATATAAGTTGTAATCGTAGGTCGCTAACCCGCGAAAAGAAAACATCGACGATATCGTAACTTCTGTTAGATAAACTCCTCCGCTTTTGAACCGGTCCAATTTTATGTAATTAACTATTATATGCTCGCGAGGTGGAATTTTATTGTAAAAACGCGTACACATTAACTTGCAATTCCGCGATAAATAAATCAAGAAACGAGATTATTTATTATATTTCAATCAGAATATATATTTTAAATCCTGCTCACTGCTTTCATCCTGCATGTGCGATGCTTTATCTATAACATCTTCCATTATTAATTATTAAAAAAATATTATATATATATATATATATATATTATTATTATTCTGAGAATTGTTAAAGTAAAAAAGGAGCAAAAGAAAATATTTTATTCAAATTCAATTAATTCAAAAATTTGAAAGCTGATTAAACATCGCGTTAAGCTTTTCATAATAAAATACATCTTATATACTATTGTACGTTATCGTGTTATTTAAATCATTAATATTTATCGCGTGTTACGACGTGACTTTCTCTGACGCGAGAGATTGGACATCAAAAATCTCCACACCCTACGATGTTCCAGAATGCATCGCGAAATGCGTTCGCGAAATCGCATCTCTTTGAATACACTTCGACCGGATTTCACTTCGGTGAATCAAAAGTTATCGTAAGAATCAATTAACCCATTCTTTATAAAATTGCCTTCCATTTCAAGTTATATGACATCTCATATATATGTATATATTGTCTTTTATAGCTGCTGTTTGATACAATATACTTTCCTAATTTTTGTCACATTTTATGCGCCTTTAAATGCCGTAATACAGGACAAGTTGCATTGTTTCGTGATTCGGCGAGAGATTCACGGTACATAATAAAATAACATGCTACAGTTTTCCTAGCTAGCAAACGTACAATTTCTCCTCTCTTCTTATCCGCGTGATAGCAACCTTTCTCTTTACGTAATGCGCGATGCGCTCGACGAGTTACACCTCAACTATTAATTTGTATTTAGTCCGTGGAGCAATAAACTCGGTTGAAATAAATAAATTTGAAATAAATTATTTACATTTTCTACATTACTTTCATAAAAATATAGACATATAAATTTAATTTAAAAAATTAAAACAAAATATTTCTCTCCTTTTAATACTTTAAATGCCAAATGAAATAAAACAAAATACCATACATTATGTTTAAAATATATATTGTTATTCTTGAAGCATATTTTCCGTTATTATATTTTGGACAATTTGTTAGTAGAAAGTTATTGATTGCCACTGAAATTATTAAATATCATAACGTATCCACGCCGAGTGTCTGATCGATCTATCCAGTCTGATCGAGCTGTCCAGTTCGCCTCGACTGCTTTCACTATCCTGCAATCTGGCCCCTCCTCTCCGGCACCGGCGTGATAGGTGTTGCGTAAGATTAAAAACTCCAGGGGCCCCACTAACATGCCTCGGTGTTCGCACAGGAAATCACGTGTTCGCACCACGGTAATGATATATGAAGAACGCCTCCTGTCTGCGCGCGTACACGTTTCGGTTATACGATAACACGTGTTACAATGCACTTAGAAGCGAGTATATATTACACTGCGGCCGATGATATCATGAGCCTCAGGAAAATCGTACCTTGGCATTAACCGTTCAATTGCGCACGTGTCCTTGCTAAATTATTGTGCGAAAATTCTTTTTTTTTTTAATGACAGAATTTATATCAAAATGTCACGTGCGCAAGAGAAATTGCGCAATTAACATTTCTAAAGAATTTGAAGAAGATACTCTCTCTTCTTACAATTTCTGTAAACAACACTATAAAAATATAATTAATTAAATTTGATAATAATTAATTGAATCGAAATAAAAGCTTCATTGTGATCATAGTTTATTAATTAGTAGATTCCTTCGTTAGTCAAGCAATATCTTTCAAGTACATCTATTGTAATTGTGAAATTGTGATTCCCTTCGAATGCGCAGTTGATGGGAAGCGTTGAAAGATAAACATTCTACTTGCACAGCCATTCTCTTCACTGAGAACGCAGAAATATTACGCGATATTAAGTATGCGGAAAAATAACAAGCGTGCTTGTGCAACATAGTTGTTGCAGATCATACGCGTTCGCGATTTGTATCCTTAAGCATTTCGAGAGGTGCAAACCAGAAAAGGATCGCGCTTCAACATTAAGATCATTTATTCATGCATGATGCATCGCGATAATTGCGAGAGATTAGAATGATAGATCGCGAAACAAACTTCTCAAAATGTCCATCTAAAGCTAAAGTTTTCGTTTCTTCGTCCGTCAAAATATAAAAATTGTTTAGTTTTTAAAATATAAGTTTTTTTTTAAGAGTTCTTTTGTAAAATATAGCCAAATTAAATTTATATAATTTTATTCAAATTTTATTAAAATGATTTTAAAAAAAGAATAAATTTCATTTCAAAACACATCTTAAAAAGCCGAACGATACGACAAATTTTTCTCTCGACTTTTACCCTACATAGTCTTCGTAGAATCAACCTTTCTCTTATCCTAATTTATAATATTCTTGTAAAATTTGCTTGCTAATAAAATTCCTAAATAAATGCAAGTCTAAAACAACTTCCGGAATTTTTCTTTCCCCAATAATTTTCACAATTCATCGACTTGAAAACGCTCGCTATCGAAGAATGCAACCGCAATTCTCAGACAATTCGTCAAGCACGACGGCGCTGGTCAACAGGCCGACACGTAGGCAAACCAGGGACAAGACAAGGGGGGACACATCCTGGTGGGGTTCGGCGAAGTCGAGCGGTGAAGGGAGACGATACAGCGTCCCCGAGGTGTACCGAGGCCGACACCTAAAGTGCGCGCCAATCGCTAACTTCGTCGTCAGTAGTCAGAGACAGTCAAACCGACGAGTGTGCCGGAAGAAGATGAGCTATCCGATGTGCGTGATCGTGCCGTTGCTCCTGGCGATCCTGGCACGTGGTAAGTCCACCACCAGCATCCGCGAAGGTTCACCTCACCTTCACCACGCCTTACACCTTACGTCCCGATGCTACGCATCTCCGCCTCGCAGATGCGCTCATCTCCTTCCTCTGCGCATCGAAGACTGCCTCTCCACAGGCGTGAACGATCTCTTCTTCTTTCCCGTGGACTCTGAAGGATTGCAACATCACCTACAACTCGCGAGGCTTTCACCGCCGAGACACCATATGTTAAGATCCGCGTGTGTGACATAATGGCGGACATTAAGGGCAATGTGATCCATGAGAAATATAATAAGATTGCAATCTTGATATTACTTTATCCGATATAGAGCAGAATAATTCTTCATAAATTAAAAAAAAAAAAAAGATTATAATATTAATATTGAATGTGTGTTATAAAATAAATTATATTTATTTTATAATGCTATAATAAATGATATCATATTTTAAATTAAATAAACAATATTGCAAAAAATAATTTATATTAATATTAATATTATTCAAATTATTATTTTAGAAGATAAAAGTTTACTATTAATTGAGAATTAAAATCTGTTTTTGTCACGCGCGCTAAAATTCTATTTCACTTCGCAGTTGAGGCCGTCGCCTTATTCGATGCCCCATCATGTCCCAATCCTTATGGGATACACGCTTACGCTCATCCTGAGGATTGCGGAGCCTTCTTTTTATGTACGAACGGTACTCTAAGCTACGAGTATTGCGAGAACGGGCTTCTGTTCGACGGACACGGCGCTATCCACAATCACTGCAATTATAATTGGGCTGTCCAGTGCGGCGATCGCAAGGCCGACTGTAAGTATCACGTCGCATTTTCGATGTTTCAGCCACCCGTTATTTATTGATAATTTTTAAATTCTTATCTGCTTTGTTTGAGAAAAAAATTAAAGATTTATTTGAAATGTAAAGATTTATTTTCTGAAGAAATAATATAGTATAGATGAAAATGGCATAAAATAAAATATAAAATAACAATTGAACAAAATAAAAGTGAAAACAAAATAAAGTTGATGCACATAATTTTACTATTATAATTATATATATGGTACAATATTAATATCATTTACATTATTATTTTCTTGTATCATTAATTTTTCCCCAAACCAATTTATTGTGTGTTAAAGTAAAAATCACGCACTGCAACGGATGAAGGTAACATTGTTGCGAAAGTAAAAGTCGTGCGAAACCAACAATTTTGAAGGCGATTTAGTGGGTCGCGTTAACGCCAATCATCGTAATTTCGTCCTCGAGCAAATCTCTTTGAATTGCTTATATCTTTCGATATAATTGTGCGACTTTCCAATCTTATATATAATATTTCAATTTCTCATATTTTATGTGCACAAAAGGAAGATAAAAATTTTTTTTTTTCCATAGTCTCTCGATATATATATATATATACTTATACGATATAAATAAAACTAGAATAATGGAGTTAATTCATAACACGTTATAAACGATACCAAGAGAGGAAATGTTTAAGAAATCTTTTACTTTTATTATTTTAATAATTTTTTGTTTTATCGGACATATACATTTAATTTATTTTACAAATCCACCTTGCAATTTTCGATCCAGTCAAATAAGAATGATCTATCGGCGATCTTTTCTGCAGATACACCTATTAGCAGTCCAGGTTGCGAGTATCAGTTCGGCATGTACCCTGACAGCGACAGCTGCAGTACTAGTTACATCAAGTGCATCTACGGCGAGCCACATCCGGCCCAATGCGACCCGGGTCTGGTCTACAACGCGAAGACTCACACGTGCGTCTGGCCCGACGAGCTCATCCCCTTCTGCAATCCCGAGGCTATAGTAGGCTTCAAGTGTCCGCACAAGCTGCCCTCAAACAGCCCCGCTGCCAAGTTCTGGCCCTATCCGAGGTAATGTATTTAATTATACGAGATACACCTCCGAGAAATCGCACATAACGAGAGCTCACGCAAAAATAAAACTGGCGTTCGGGATCGAGGCACTTCGGACAAGCATTATTTTGTCCTCTCTTTAAACATTTATAATATAAATAGAATATATATATATCTCGGATTCCAACGATTCCTGTAAATTTCCGGTTATATATTTACCGTTTTATACCGTGCAATATTTTATTATACAGCTACAGGATGTAATAAAATTCTTTATCTCGATCTTCTGCCTTGCTTCTTCTTCTTTACTTTATTACGAGGAAGATTCGTAGAGAGAAAATATTGCACGTCACCGAAAGATTATGAGAATAAAAGGAGTGAATGCCGTTAAATGTCAGATCATTCGCGTTTGTGCGTAGTACCTCGATTTAAAAACCGGTCACCTTCCAAAAAGAGACTGGGAGAAAGAGAAAGAGAATAAAAGGAAGAGAGAGAGAGAAAGAAACACACGTGACAAATGTCAACGCGTGTTTTATTCAAATATTCAATTTTCTTTCAAATACAAATGACAATCCATAATTTTATATACGATAATCAACAATAGTAATTAGAGTAATATCCTGAGAGAGAAATGCTAGTTTTTTCTCGCGTTTAAACGGGAATCGACTGATGCTCATCTCAATCAGCAAAGTGACATACACTGCTATATATTTTATGTCTTTATTTATTTTTTTTATTTTATATTTTATTTTTATGTTTATATTTCTATGCAATAACACAACCAATTCAATAAAATGTCCATTTTATACGCGAGTATTTTGAAGGAGTATTGTTTAAAATAGAAAAAAATAGAAATAATCTTCTCCTATAATTTATTATTATTGCTTTTTTGTTTCTACCTCTAGAGTTACAAATATATTTAATTATAATTTTTTTAATAAAGAATACGTATTTTTTTCACTACTTGTGAAAATAATGAACTTGTTGAATATACATACAAGCGAAAGATTAGAAATTAAAATCTTTTATATTTATCCACGTAAAATACAAAATTTTGCAATTTTTAGATTCCCTGTACCAGGTGATTGCGGGAGATTGATCACCTGCGTGGACGGTCATCCGCGACTTCTCACCTGCGGAGATGGAAAACTGTTCGACTCAGTGAGCCTGACTTGCCTGGATCCAGATGATGTTCCTCACTGGTTTGTACATTTTGCATTTTAAAAAACAAAATCTTGAATTGTCTCTATTTTTAATTAATTTGAATATTACTAATCGATTTTTTAAGAACATTTTTGATAAAAATTTAAATATTTATAAAAATCAAAATATTTTGAAACACACAGTTTAATTACTAAAGAGAATATAAAATGTAGAAAAATATCTTTTTATTTTCTAATTATATTTTTTATGTCTTTTTTCAGTGCTAATGGAATTTAAGAATAGAAGCACATTCCTTGGTATCCTAAATCAGCAAAAAAAAAAAAAAAAAAAACAACGAAAAAAACAACTAACCATCAAACAATGAAAAATTATATGTTTGATGAAAAATTAAAAATTAAAAATTAAAATTATCTTGGTAAAAAAACGTAATATTGCCCGAAATTTATTTATAAAATAAAAATGTGTACAAAATAAGAATTTTTTATTGCAAAAAATTGAGTTATTACAAAACAAGATTAATTATTCAAAATTAATCAAAAATGAGGAAAAGGAAAAATTAATTATAAAAATAAAGAAACTATAAAAATAAAAAGCATATAAAAATATAAATCACAAAATATTATTTATTAATTAGATACACATTTTTATATATATATATAAAAAAAAATAATTAGAAAAAATTATATTTAAAACTTAACAAAGCAAAAGAAAAAATTCCTGATAAATTTTATTTTTGTTGAGCGTTGTCAATAGACGATAGAAGATCTATTATTAATAAACGTTTAAAGAGGACTAATTGCATGTATAACGCGTGAAGAACAAGTATGATATGTAATGCATATAAAATATAATACAATATGACATTGTATGTGTATTTATGATAGAACAATGTACAGCCAGGAAACTTGTTGAATAAAATCTGAACATGCGTATAAAAAATATACAACGTACAATTTATTCCAATCAATCTACATATAAATGATACAAGTCTTAAACGATTACGCGAAAGTGAAAAGAGGGAGGACAAAGTGAGGGAAAGATATTTACATCTCGACCAATGTGATAGAATGCAAATGATGAACGGATCCTGGGGCGGAAAAACGAGATATTCATAATTAATGTTGTTATTAATTAATAATACGGATCTCTCCTTAGAAGAGCTTGATCGGTCAAAGACATGGGCGGATCGATCGATATCGACGGGTCAATCTTTGGAGATATTTCATGATGATTGTTTATTGAGTTTAATTATGTTTCCTGTATTTATGTATATTTTGTATTCTCTCATTTATATATGTCTTTTAAGATCAATTTTTATTTTATATTTTGATTGATTTCTTCTTCTGAATTAACTTACATATTTTTTTTATAGAAAAAGAAAGAGAGATAACTTTCACAATTAAACGGCTGGAAAATTTTATTTGGTTTGTCAAGAGTTTTTTAAAGTTATTTCATTTATCTCAAATTAATAATTAAATTAATTCATCAAATACATGCTCAATAATAAATTAATTAAAATAATAAAGGTCTTGATTTTTTTTTTATAAAAAGAGAGAATCCTGAAAAGAATTAAAACACATAATTATAAGAATCTTTACGCTTAAATTTTTACTCAAATTTACATTTCATAATTAAAAATTAAATCTCTGTATCAAAGATCAAATAAAAAACTAAAATTTTTGATTACTACAAAAGGAAACTAAACATTGTCAAGGAATCGCGGAACATTGCCTTCTCTAATATCGAGGGTAATTTCAAGATTGATTGTAAGAGGGTAATTTCTCCAATATCGAGAATAATTTTAAATCTGTAGGTCTCAAAAAATCTCGAAATCGATCCTACTAATAGATTCAAAAATAATAGAATTACAGAAGAAAGGGAAAGATCTGGAGAGACTCTCGAAATCACGAGAGAACTCGAATTCTCTCTGCTGATCGATCGACGAGCTCGATCTCCGGGATCTCGCTCATCGCATCTCCTGGTTTCCTTCGTTCTTCCTGATGGTTGCACGTAACCCGAACAGTTTCGGATGCCCGTTTTAATTTCGGTGACGAGGGCGCAGTTGAATCGGCAACGCGCCTGCCGGCAGAGGCGGCACACCGGGCGGCAGATTCTCCTCCTCAGGTTCCTGCTGCTCGTTGCGACCCTCGGACAATTCGGCCTCGGTGGGCGGCGGCGTCGTAGGAACGTCGCAGTCCTCCGTCGGCGGCACCACGCACCTCAGCGACCGCTTGTCGAACACCAGCATGGCTGGACAGCGCTGTAGCCGCGGGTAACCACCCTGGCACTGCCAGTAGCGGTTGCACGACTTGCCGAGAGGCACGTTGCCGTTGGCGTCGTCGTTGCAAAGAGCTGTAAACAGGCTGCGTCTTACATCGAGCTCAACTAGAGCTTCAACTATCCTAATCTTCGAGGAATTCGTAGTAAATAATAATCTTGATATATGTAAGATATATTTGCGTAGATATATTGAAATGGTGACGATGATATTTTCTGCTTATTATTCAAGATGAATTGTTTTAAAAATATGCATTTTGAGAGTGAGAACTCTCAATCTCATCACATCAAACGATTTCTTGAAGAATTTCTTTGTTATGAATTGGACGTGATCGTTAACAGGGTGAAAGTCGGAAACTTTCATACGGATTCGATTCGTTAATAATGGATTGACTTGAAATTTAATTATGCAAAATGGAGATACTTGTCTACAATCGTCTTTTTCTTAAAGAATAAATGGAAATTATTATTTCTAAAACTTTTAAAATATTAAAACTTTTTACTAATTATTAATCGAATATCATATCAATATTTAAATAGAAAATTTTTAATATTGTATTTATATAAGTAAAAAAAATATAATTTAAATTTCAATTAGCTCAAAGCAAATGTTTTAAATAATCCTTTCTTTCTCATCTTTTTTCTCTTAAGATTCATTCTAAAATATTACAAAAGAATATTCAACACCTATCAAAAAATTGTATAATCATAAAATATTTTTCATCATGTTTTAACCTTGATAAAAAGATACAATCTTACATACGATAGATGATGCATCAGGCGACATTTGATATTAAAGATGAAAGCGCGATGCGAATTAATAATAAACGTTTCATCTGGGATTCTAAAGGCGAGAAGGGGAAGAAAAGCAGCGCGAGAATTCACTTCTTCAATTCAATGCTAATTAAATGCCTCGCCCCTTTTTCTTCAAGTACTGTCACTTGGAAAAGATCGAAGAGCAGACACGAGAAAACGCGCGTCTTGTTTGCCTACTTTCGAAAGTGAAAATGATCGCGTCTCTTAAATCAAACCTACCTAAGATAATCTTCAGAGATGCTTCAGTGAAATTCAAGCCAAATCCAGCAATCAATTTGCAAAAATAAATAGAAAAAATTTCAAAATCCAATCGAGAGGACCAAGTTCACAACGAAAATTAATCGCGAATTTATCTTTCAAAACGCTCCGTAATTTTCAAATAATCTTCGGCTGTCAACTCCAATAAATCTCAAATGATTCTCTCATAAGATTCACTCTCTATCTGACGATCGTACTCACGATGCTTCTGACATCCCTCGACGTTTTCGGGCCAGTCGCAGGATCTGGCTCTCTCGTTGTAAAGCAGACCGCCTATGCAGAGCTGTTCGGTGGCGGTTCCGTTCCAGCAGGTCCAGTACCTGGTGCAGGAAGTCTCGTGGCCGAAGATACCGTACAGCCAGTCGCAGTGCTCGGTTGGAATCGGCGGATTAGCCTGGCGTTTGCCGTCACAGTAGTTCGCCCGCCACGGATAATCGCAGCCCTCGGTGACGCCGCGATGCTTGCCGGCGAACACGAGACCGTTCGGACAATCGAATAATTCTGGCCGACCGCTCACGCATTCCCAATAACGATCGCAATACTCGATGTCGCCCACTACGCGCGACTTGGTCTGGCATGGATCCTCCTGCTGTTGCTTCTGACCCAGCGAGCCTGCAAGCGCGAAAATGTGAACGCTCATCTTTCTCTCTCACCCTGTTTATCCTTTATTTTATCTTCTCGGGATAGGATTCTCCAAATCGGATAGGTAAGGATTATTAGAGGAGAATTAGGATTAGATGATTTCTGACCGTTGAATCTTTTTTCGTATGCAGGAGATTTTTTTTTTTCCCCCTTTATAGCACTTAATTATAAGAACGATGATTAAGAAGTTTTTCTCTATCTGCATTTCTGCTTTCTCGAACTAGCTAATTCATCTAGAATATTAATTATGTGGAAGTTTCTTAATGAGCTTTGCTGCTAATTTATCGCGTCGTTAAACAAATTAATTATCGTCAACGTTAATTACCTTTTCCTATCTCTCTCGTTCGCGTCTGAATGAGCCGCGATTACGAAATAACAGAGTACAAATATCGACGATATCAAAATCATAATTTTCACTGGCGCGTGTTCTTGTCGAAGGACACTGAATGGCGACGCGAATATCAAGGATATTCTCGCGTGTATAACTGATTCTAGCCGCGCGCGCAATTTCGGAATCTTAACATCGTGGTGAATCAAAAACTGTCGAGTCAATTCGAAAGTCCCGATGTCGTGAGACGACACTATCCTTCTACGGGATTAAATCGCCGTTCAAGGATATCCCGGCTGATTAATGCAAAATACTTGGAATGCATATCCTTCTTCCGCGTCATATGGAAATATGTTTAATATCTCTAACAAGACGTGATGCCATCAATTTCTTTCGATTCGCAATTAATTATGCGTGACTCCTTGTATAAGATCGCACACATCGAAAGTGGAAAGTTAAGACCAGATGCCGATGACGTCGTCCTTTCAAGATATTCTCTTTCGAGATATCTCTGTTTCAAAGATACATATAGCAACAATATTTTACTACCTCGTTTTATAACGTGTCGTAAATTGCTTTAGAAGATTAGAAGAAATGTTTTGTGACTTGGATAAGCGTTTGAAACGATTCAATAATTTTCATGATTGGTACAAATTATTCAATCGATCTGTAGTTGCGAGAAATAATATTTCAGAGACTAATAACTCACTTTCTTTTAGATTCTAATCAAATAAAGTCACCGTTCGACTTTCGTTCGAAGGTATGCATGCACTACTGGTACCGGTTTAACATAATGTCCGATCGTTTCGCTAATGATTCGACGGCCCGCGCACCTTCGGAAAAGCAAATAGTAAAATAAGGTGGGAAGCCGGCATGAGGCGCGCTCCCAAGACGGCTCTCGAGTGAAAGTGCCTAGCCTTGACTTGCAACCTTCGGGGGCAGTCCTATTCCGCACCCCTGCACCACCTTTCTGAACCCCCCTCGTGAGCGCACGAAAGATTCGATCGAGCAATCAATTCGTCTAATCTCATTCTTATTTTATATTTCGATTAAAAAAAATTCAAGTTCTTTTATCATTGTTGAAGCTGCTATAAAAGCCGCTTCTCTTAATTCCTTTTTAATTTAATTTCTATTTTCGTATCTTTAATTTATATATATCTAAGTTTCAAGTTTTTTCAAGTTATCTTTGTAATACAAAAATTAATATTTTGCCTTATAAATTCTTGCAATAATTTATTTTAGATTTTCAAATATCCAAAAAAAAAACCCGTTGATTTATTTTGTTTTATAAAATATAATACAAATTCCTATTATCTCAATATAGTCGATCGTATGTCGAGAATTTCAATCTCTTTCTCTTTTTTTCCTCTTGCTCTCTTTTTGAGCACGGTACTTGTATGTATCATTATCGATCTGCTCGGAAGATTTAATCCGGGAACGAAATGAAGCCCTCACTCTTGCTCAACCGCCCCGTTCCGATCTGTAAATCAAGATTGAAATAAAAATGAAATATCTTCAAAGAGCGACCGACCGAAATCTTCGACAGGTACAATCTCTTGGTGCTCGAAGAGAGATGAAAGTCACGATTGTATCTCTAAAATCATTTCGCAAAGAACTCCTAATGATATCACGTCTCAAATTCTTTATTTTCATTTCAATCTTGATTACATTCTTAAAGTTTAATCGTGTTTGAAATGCATCGTATGTTACGTAGCCTTTAATTATAATAAAAAAGTTAACAATAAATTAGAAATATTATAAAAAATATTATAAAAATTTTTTTTAATGTGCATAAACATAGGAATAAAATAATCAGGATAAATTTCTATCAAATAATAATAAGAAAATCTCGATGATAATTGTGACAGTGATCGCGATGTTTATATCCACCATAAACATGCTTTTATGTTACGGGCCTTTATTCGCGAAAAGATTGCACGCTATTAGCCAACTGGTCCGAACGGATAAGGGAAGGAAAGCGAAGCACGATCGATCTCACGATACTGATAATCTCGTGGGGAAGCGAGCTTCGTCTGTGTTGAGAAAGAACGTCGAGAGATTGTGATTTTCCACCGGCAGAAATTGCGTAAAACTATGGCCTTAATTATCAATGAAAATATCGTAATATTTTTTGGGATAATAATAATAAATAATAATAAATTTAGGATAATAATAATAAATAATAAATAATAATAAATAATAATAAATTTGGGATAATAATAATAAATATAGCACTCAATAAAAAACGTAATCTTGTTTAAAAAAAAAATTTTTTATTTTGTTTCCTTTATTTAAAATTTCAAATCGCAGGATTTCGTTTTTTTATTTTTAAGTTCTAAAATTCTAAAAATTTAAACTTTTTAAATAAAATTTAAAAAATTTATATGTACTTTTTTTAAAGTAAATATTTCTCTTCATTTAAAAAAATATATGTGGCATTTTCATATGGAATTTTAAATTAAAAAGATTTTAATTTTTTTTTTTTTAATTTTACTTTTAAAATTTTTATTTCTCTATATAATATTATTTAAAATATCGTATACAATATATGAAAGTCTCATTAAATCAGTGATGACTGCGATGTATTCATTGATACGATTAATAGGAATTATGCAAATGCCATCAAGGGCCAGTAATAAGTGCCAGTGACCACCCGTAAGGATGCATCTCGCGCACGAAGAGCGAAGAAGAATAAATCCGATTAGTCGCGCGAGACCGGCGCGAATTAATCGAGTTTGCGCGGGCGGTCGTCACGGTGCCGCGCGAATAAGGTGGAGACATCCCTGGAACGTTGTCGTGGCGGATTATGCAAGCGAGACGCTTAGTTAACACGCCGCGGTTACTTTCCCTTCCTTTGCGACTCCTCGTAAAGAGTAAGTAGTCTGAGCAGCAATGGCTCGGCGGCCGTTACTCCTCGTCACTGAAAGCAGGTGCGGCTCCGCGATTTGTTTCTTCGCGAGGAGTTCGCGCAAATGAATGAATGACCATTTATAAAATGTCTCGCTTTATGAGTAAACAGACTTTCTAGCTCTAAAGAATTCTCGCATCGATAATCATTTATCGGTGACTTGAAAGAAGAGCAATGCTGAGAGTACATCGACTTTTAAAAATTACGTGCAGATATATGCCAGTTTGCAAAAAATTTTTCCATAATTTTCTCACCTGAATTTAAAAAGGATATTTTTTCAGGACAAGAAATTATATCGAAAAATAAAATTAAATAACAATTGGTTTGGAAGAATTTAAATTTATTTAAAATTAAATTAAAATTAAAATTAAATGACAATTCGTTTAAAAGAATTTAAATTTATTTAAATTTTTATAATATTTATTTAAATCGATATTTCTGAATTATAATATTTTTGCAATCTTTTTTTTAGTGGATTTTAGTTTATAAATATTGTCATTAATATTAATTTTCCACATAAATTTTCCATTGATAAATTTTACACTATCAGATTTGAAATTTAAAAAATTTCCAGATAAACTTCTTGTTACTAGATTAAATATCGCATAATTTATTAGACTAACATAAATAAAAAATGTGCATTTTATTTTTTTCAGAAATTTCCAAGCAAGGAGCAAAATTACGAATTTTTCTCTCTTCTCAACCTTTCCATATTCCTTTCCCTTAACGAATAAATAAGCAAAGCCGGCCTTCTTAGCTCTTCTTAAGACCGGTAGAACCCGAGGCAGAACCCCACCTTAACTCGGACTTTGCTAAGTGCAATGTTCTTCGATAAATGCGCGCCGTGTCGCAACAAGAGCGGAGCGTGTTTATAAAATCTGTTTCCCCTTTCCTTTCTTCATCCTTTTTATCTTTTAATCGATAAATTAAGTTGAGCGAAACGTCCGGCGTTCTTTTCACTATTATACCGCCACTTCCGGAAGCAGCCAACGTTACCGTTTTGACACCGCAAACACGAAAACAGGTATGGGAAGGACAAATAAATGACAAACCAACAAATAAATAAACTTTTCTCCGCAAAGATATTACGCGAAGTGACAAAAACGATTAGTTTCAAAGTATTAATATCTTCAAATGTCACCGTAGAAAGTAGAATCTCTTGCGTAAGCGTTTGCAGAATTGAGTTATCGATGATTATATATTTTTAAAAGCATGTTTTCGATATCCGCAATCTATCCGAATCGCGACAAGAAGAAAAGAGAATATTAAATTATAAAAAAAATATATTTATAACCTATTGTCATGATATTGTAAGTTTTATCGGAATGACAAAACTGAATGTGACATTGTATATAATTAGAAAATGTAGATTAGAAAATGTATGCAATCAAATATTTTAAAAATATATAAAGTAAAAAAATTGTCCTCCTTTTTTATACATTTAAACAAGAAGAAAAAATATTAAGAATATAAGAATATTTGAGTTGTGTACCAATCAAAATATTAACGTTTCTCTTCTTTAGAAAATGAGATACTTTGATACGCTTTTGCATGCTTGAAGATCCAGGCTTTAGAAATTTTAGTAGATGATAAGACCTAGAAGTAGCGTACTTTTGCTATATAGGGTGTCCCTAAATAATTACACGATCATAAGAAATCGAAGAAAAGACAGGGAGAAACAGAGAGAGAGAGAGAGAGAGAGAGAGAGAGAGAGAGAGAGAGAGTGAACTGCACAGGCTGAGCTACTTTCATATTTTCACTCCTGACATACGAGAGAAAGTTTTCGAGATGTGTGAAACCCGGAGAATGGCCACTATTGTTCTTACGAAGATGCGTGTAATAATTACGGAGTAGAAGACCTGCTGTTTACCACAGATTCTGCGCCTCGAATGTCGCGAGGATTGTGCAACGAAATTTGTAATCGAGCTCATTATCTAATTCTCAACGATGCTATTCTTCTTTATCAGATTGCTAATTATGTAATTTTAAGGCGCAAAATTCTGGAGCTAAAGATTTCTTTAATAATATTAATTTATGTAATAAAATATAATTCCTTAAATATAATAATCTTTATATATTTTTTAAAAATATTTTTTAATTGTTATTATAATTTTCATAGGACTAATAATAAATTATATAATTTTATCCCATAGAATAAGTTTATATTTTTTCTAATTTCTTTCACTCTATCTTTACCGCAAAATTACTGAATAATAGTATATATATATATATATATATATATATATATATATATATATATATATATAGTATTGCAAAATAATTAATTGAATTCTTAGATTTGTGTGCATCAATGATAATACATAATCAAAAACAAAATAGTTTTGATTATAAAAAAAATAAGTGACGGTGTTTATCACTGATAATAAGTATCATTAAAATAAATCAATAATCCATCCATTCAAAGTAAAATGAATCGTTTTTATGAATCATCATCTCGCGAAGGACACGAGAGGATCGCTTTAATCAATACGATGTCCGCGATCATCGTAAAGATTCACGAAGGAAAGTAGAACGGTCCGCATGGTTTTTCAGTTTCACTGCGAATGGCGACTGCTACGAGAAAATTTCACTGTTTTCATTCTCGCTCGCTCAACCCGACTTGGTTTTTTATCGGACGACTCTTATTATTTATAAATATAGCCGCATACGTGCCGATCTCGAAAGTGAAAGCCGAACGATCGCTAGATCAAATCAAGATCAAAGATGACCGATATTTTCTTGTAATTTCATTCAACTCAATAATATTACTAAATATTTTATGGACATTATTAAAATGGCAGATATCATTTTATTTACATAAATAATTTATAAATATTTTTTGATAAAAATTTAATTTTTGAAAAGTCATTAAGATAAATTATTATTAATATATAATCAATTTGTGTATGTGTGTATATATGTCGTTGATAATGATTCTGAAATAATTATTTAATTATTTGCGTATTAATATAAAATTTATTATAATGGATAATATGATTATAATATAAACATTTTATAATTAGAGAAAGTATGATAATTATCACAATCCACTTCTATGGAAAAAAACTTTTATGGGAAAATGTAATTATAAATATTTATAATTACATTAATATATGTATTTTAAACAAACAATTAAATTATTTTAGATCCAGTGTCTTATCAAAAATATTAACACATTATTAAAAATAAAATATTGTCACTATTATTAATTTTCAAAAAATAATTTTCTAAAAATATAACAAATTTTCATTATCTTTAAGAAGGACAAATATATATATATTTCACACAAGTACTAAATAAGTTTATCAGCACGTTATTATTAATTAATACGTTAAAATAAAATTTGAAAAATTGTAATTCATTTTTAATTCATATTGTAATTCATTTTTATATATAAAAAAAATCATGATGTATGCGCATATATTTATTTATGTAAAATTTAAGACTAATATTAATAAAATATATTACTAATTTATAATTTATTAATTTTTATTACGTTAGTCATAATAAAAAAGCCATTAAACGTTTTCATTTTTATAAAATATGATAAAAATCTGACTTGATAAGATTACTCATTAAAAATATTAATAAAGATAATAAAAATGTCTCGGAAATATAGAAAAATTGTTAAAAATATCTCTAAAAATCTCTTTAAAAATATATTAACTATATATATGTATGTGTAAATGTTCAATGTCAATAAAGAAATTGACATAAACATTATCCTACACGGTCAGTACAAATCAATCAATCAATCAAATCTCTGAGTCTTAGGAGTAGGAAGGAAAAAATCAAAAGGAGAACCGAAGAAGAAGGAGAAAAAGAAGCAGAAAGACTCACCCTGTGCAGCCAGGAACACTAGGACGAGCGAGAAGGCGTGCTGTGACATTCTGATAAAACGATTTAACTTGAAATGTGTCCTAGTCGGTGAAATATCCCCGGTATATATGCCTGGAGAGAATATACTCTCTAGTCCTCGGTGTGTGAGAGCCGAGGAAGCTCGGCTGATGAGTTTTCGTGTCGAGACTGCTCACTGGGAGAGGCGTTTGCCCGGTGTCTTATATGAGCTCCCCACTCTTCATCTGTCTCGGAACGATCTCCGGGGCCGCATAGGAAGGTTCTACCTGGAGAACACACCTGATTTCGTCTATCGAGAGTTCTAGCTGATAGCCCGCGATGCTCGACCGACGATACCGTCATGGAACACACCCGTTAGAAAGGATCTCCTTACGCGTGACTCACAGGAGAGGCAACACGCGTCCTTATATATAATAATAATAACATGCTTATACTCCGCGATTTATTACGTGCTGAGGAAGGCCAATAGTAGAATCGTGCTTAACGCTTCGTTTACCATGTCAATGGGACGATGTTTTCTTGGGAATAACGGCACTTGCATATACACGATTTTCTTTACCGTTTAATTTGTCGATCATACTCGAATTAAGAGCTTCAATCATATCGAAATATTCATTGCTTATAAGAAAATAGAAATGTGTTTTTTATATGATTGCTTCAATATTCAAATTAATAAATATCTGATAAAAATCATCGGCAATTAAAACTCATTAAAATATTTTATTAATCCACTTGTATACAGTAGACAATAAAATTTATAAAAAATAATCTTTATCGCATAAGTCGTTTTCGATTCGATAGAACCTTAATTATAAGTGGTATTAATAGCATGATATATATAAAATACATCATCATTTTCAGTTTTGAAAATCACATATTTTTTACAAAATTTTTTCTGTAAATTTATAAAAAAAGATAAATTTTTTTGGTATTTATTTAAGAATAATGTATCTAATTAATATATATAATTATGCATATTCAATTGTATTAAATTATAATTTGACAATTAAGTCATCAGCTTTCTAAATTTGTGTGAACGATGATGCATGTAATTGTATTAAGCTAATAATAAATAATTAACAATAATTATTATTTTGGAAATAAATGTTTTAAAGTAGCGTGTGTCGTATATTTACAACTATCATCATAAAAAATGTTGAATTTTAAGTCATATATATATATACAAACTCTCATTATCCGAAAATATAAAAATTTTAATCTCGCACTTTAACTCGCGCCAATCTCTTCCATGTAAATCACTGCATAATACAAATCGGTATCAATAATTCGCGTGTTCTATAACTGTCTAATTATTCATTAGATATAAATTTCCTGTGAATAAAACAACAACGCCAGGTTAAACAAAGCAGGACTAATTAATGGATGAGATTTCAACTTGCACAATGACTCTTTTATTATACGATAAAAGAAACATGCCACTATAAAGAAGATCTCGAAAAGGGGAAGTGAAATTCCGTTCCGAGGAAAATGAAATCATCACGAGAAACGGTATAATATATGTAAATTTCGCTCGCCAATTGAAAAAAAAATCCATTCAGTAAAAATTCATTTATGTAAACAAAAACATTTACTTGTCGGTATAGAGGAAAGAAACAAGAAGAAAAGAGTTTCTATACTATCTTTTTCATATAAATTATATTATTGTATATAATTTTAAAAAAGGAATGCGAGTGAATAGAATTGTGTACTAATTGATCCAAGATTTTAAGTTTTGTTTTTTAAGATATATTTATTATTATAATTTTTTTAATAATATTCTTTTATGAATATTATTTAAAAAAATTATAATAAAATATTCGTTTTAAAATTATATATAATAGTATAGTTTATATGAAAAAGGTAATATAAAAACTCTTTTTTTTGATTTATTACTATTATTTTATTTATTATGACTGCCTCATGTATTATAATTTTATATACTTTTAATTTAAAAAAAAATTATTATTTTGAAATCATTAGTTACAACAATTGAATTATCATTGTTTTCGAAAACTTTCTAAACTTTCGAACAATAATCGGGAAATTAAAACTGATTCTATATTGGCGCGTATTATCGTTATAGTTATAATTATGGCGACATATTGTGAATCAAAACGCACAAAAGCATGCGGCGTCTATCATTTCCGTTATCTGTCAAAACGCCACCGTTAACCGCGACGTTAATTTTGCGTGCATAAGCGGCCTTAACGAGGCCTTCACGGTTTCTTTCCCTCCCCGAATGGTCAGCCGACCAGCTTCACGCGATGAGACAGTGAAAATAAAGAAGAAACGTTCTCGATGAGTCGCATAAAATAATGCCTATTTCTCATACAAAATGTGTCACGTCGACATATGACAATACATGTTTATATAACGAATAATATAATAATATACGTATATGCAGTTCTTTTCTTTCGATAAAGAACATTAGCGACGAGCAATATGTAATCTTAAATTTCAAAATGTTTTAATACTGATGTTATAATATAAACAATTTTGTATAATATTATGTTTTGTTTATGTTTTGTTTGTCTGTCCTTTCAGAGACAAATTATAGCGCACACATATACATAATATTTAGATTATATGTATTATTAATAATTATAATATTAGAAATCGGAGTAATAAAGTCCTTTCCTGTTTTTCATTCGATTCCTTGCAATTCACTGAATTTCTGCAAAGTCGCTCAGACTCGATCCTAGCCATTAAAAAGTCCGGATCGTTCACTGCAACGACATTCCAATTTCAATGGAAATCTACGATCGAAAGAATTCGACGTATTTCGAGGACAAATAAATTTCTTTTTTATCAAAACAATTACAAAGAGATGAAGAAACTTTGCTGTAAGTGACCTAAAGAAATTCTTTCTAAAAATATCAAGCATTTTTCCCCAAAACTTGACTAAAAATAACTTTTAATGCTAAATTATAGAGCAATTAGAGTGCAAATTAATTGTTTGAGTTGCAAATAGTGAGAATTTCCTAATTTTAGAAATTAGAAAGTCGCTTAATTAATGCTAAAAAGGATGCTCTAAACTTTTCTGGAATGTCGGAATGAAAGTTAATGCTGATTAATATCACAGACAATAGTTTGTTAGATTTCTCGCCCGGATTACACGATATGAAAATGTTACATTAAACAAATGACGGTGTTTTCCAGAAAAATAGAGAGCATTCGAGGCATCTGACATCTTTCAAGGATTTTATTATGCAAGCAAAGATAATGACGAGGAGGACAAAAAAGGACTTTTATTGGATAAAATTATCACGACGCTCGGTGGGAATGGTCACAAGAGGAAACGAGACACATAAGAATAAAACAATGGGACACCCAGTTTCGCAAGTCTCTCGCAATCCCACCCTCGATTCGCAAAACAGGAGGTCGATCGTATCAAGAGTTACTCATGATCATGCGGACGTTCGTGTTCTGTATCCTGTAATTAAATTCTACAAATTTGTAAAAATTTGTAAAAAACAATTAAATTAAAAACAAAGATGAGATATAAAGCAAAGTTATATTTTTAAAAAATATATATAAAAATTATATTTTTCTCTTTTTTTTATATTTAATATTCATACTATGTAAAATTTTTTTAAAAATTTAAAAAAAAATGATAGAAACACAAGATTCTATATATAACATAAAATAAAAAATTTATATAAAACGTAGATTATAATAATGATAACAATGTAAAGAAAAATTTATAAATTTTAAATGTTATAATATTATATATTTTTTAATTCTTATATAAATTAATATCAAGAATTTTTTTTAATCCCAAGAGAACGCCTGAAATAATGGCAAGCCGTGTTGCACTAAAGTAAAACCGGTTACATCTTAATAGAGATTTCAACTCACTAAAAAAACAGATATATCAATTGTCAAATTTACTATAATATATATAATATAATAACACATTATATAAATTTTTTTTGTTCTTCTATTAAGCATTAATTTAATTTAAAATTAATTTCATTTTTTATTTTTATTAAAACAATTTAATTATTTTTCAAATTTAAGATTGCATTTAATTCTGCAGTTAATTTTTTATTTTAAATAAAATATAAAATTTAATATTTTATTTTAAATAAGAGAATTAATTTTCATATATTATATTTTCTAAAGCTCGTGTGTATATATGTGTGAGAGAAATAAGACAAACTAAAATGTGCCTATTAAGACTCTCATCGATATAATAGAAAAAAAATAAATTTAAAGATTAATATTACATATTTTTTTTCATACAAAATTCTGCGACAGTGCAATTTTCTGTAACGCAATCGCATTAATACGGTTGCGCATCATCATAATTTATTGGATGCAGCAACAGTACTACGCGTGCCAACAAATTTATATTTTTTTGAACTTATGTAATTAATAGTATATCAAAGTACAAAAGATTCATCAAAAGTTATTTAGAGAATATTGTAATTTCGTTATAGTGTAGTTTAACATTTTATACATTTTTAAATATTTTTTTAATATTTTATAATTAATTTAATATTTTATAATTTATTTAACAACAATATTTTTTTATAATATTTTGTAATATTATGCCTCTGATGTTAAATTTCCAATTAAAAATATGTATATGTCATATCAGTATTAAAATACAAGGATCAAAACTTTGTTTAAAACTGCGAACAACACCACGCGAAATTACGAAACGCTGCGCATAATGCGGTGAAGTCGCATTACAGTCGCATGTAATCACGTAAAATATTCTAAGTGTCCCGGCGAGAAAGTAATTAACGAGGAAATGTCTCGTGCTTTCTAATGTCCCTAATTGAAGCGTAACCAATTTTTAAACACTTGATATGTAATCTATCAAGCGATTATGTAAATTAGTTGAAATGTCAGGACTAAATTACTTTGCAAAAAATTATATTAAATATTACTTTCGTATATTTAATAACCTCGTTTAATTATAGAGAAATATAATGTTAAATTTAGAACAAAAGTTTGGATTATTTTTTTATATTTTTGTAAATCTTACAAAAATATTTATTTTTGCGTCCTATATTCTTTTTGTAAAATGATTCAAAATTTTGAGTTCAATCTCAATTTGGTATAACATAATTTTATCTCTCTTAAAATAAGTACACCAGCAAGATTTAATCAAAATTAAGAAATAGATGAAAAATATTATATATATTTTGCTAAATTCCAAAAATCCCCATCTAAAAAATTTTCAAATTAAAATGTAAATTAAATCTTTCTTCCCCTCTCTCTCTCATTTTCTTTTTACGGAATCCGTCACTATTTTTATAATGGACAATTTTGATAAAAAATAAATATCTATATTCATCAACAATTATTCTTTTAAGCATATTATCATATTATAGATAATAATAGTATCCATTACAAGTATATCCTTTTGTTCCATTGTAAACCTGATACAGCCATATTGATATTGATAGATTTGCGGATCCAAATAGGCCAGACTTGAGAGCCTTTGAAAGAGGCCCAAGGAAGATATTGCGAGAAGTCTATAGACCGCTATGACCCGGAGAGCAAGGACCTCTGGTCCTTGGACCCGCGTCCGAGTCCACCGCGTTCTTCTCCCCTTTATTTTCTCGTGTTGCATCGTCCTTTTTTGTCGGATCCTCTTACGGCTGCGTCTCATTCTGCCCCATCCTCTGGATCCTTTTTAATTGTTTTATCGTCGTTCTTTCGCCCCACCCCCTCTTTCTCGCCTTCTCGCTTTTTCCTCCAACGATCTTTTCCTCGAAATGTACTCGATTCATTAGGGCGCTTAGCCAATAAACGCCCGCGGATATCCCGTATCGGGAATTACGTGGGACATTGATTATTCTTGAATAATTTATATGCATATGAAAGAGAGATGTACGCACATTTTCAATTATTGCAAAACATGTTTTCTTAAGTTATCTGAATTTCTGCTTTAATAAACAAATATTTTACATCATGCGCGGACAAGAAATTATTATTAACAATAAATATTATAAGATAACAATTTTTGATAACGAAAAGCTGATTTCCTCATCATATTGTATATTGCTATTTATAATTGATCGATTCTAAAATTATCTTTCATGGAGAGCAAAAATATAATACTTATATTTTTTCTGTTATCAATTAAGAATTTCCAAAAATTCTTAAATTATTCCAGCTTTCAAAATAAAAGAAAATATCTGATAATTAGTCAGTCAAAATAACAAGTTCTCGTTCGTCGATAAAAGAGCCTGTGAAAGGTGTAACGTTCGTTGTTGGTGAAAATACCTATGCTACGGCGATGTAGTGCGTATCTTGAAAATGTACATTCTACATCACCGCCAGTAGTCTATACATCGCTATTTTATCGTATATCTCCTGAACACATACACAAAGGTGCGTGTCGCAATTAAAAGGAATACTTCTGTGAATCGATCGGCCATCCTTGCGAGATAAAAATATGTAAATGCAAAATAAAGAACCGTTTTAATACAGAATGTATCAAAAGTAGAATTCGTTAACTAAAGAAAAAGCAAGAAAGATAAATCGCAAAAGAATAAAAAATCATCATGTAATTTAAAAATTTTACATAATTAAAAAGTATAAAGAAATTTGATTAATTGCATAACAAAAGTCACCAGGTTAATAATCTTTATTTCCAAAATGGTGTTTTTTTTTTTTTTTTAATCATTCTATATGCGTCTCATACAAAAATAACGAGAGCTACACGAATTATTTATTGCTAAAATCCCACCTATGGGCGATATTTATCGTCGATCCTGCAATGCACTGTTCGTTTTTGACCACTTGTGTTATTTATGCAAATTTGACCCTCCGCCTCGGGCTCTGAACAGATTTTGACGTCATTGTGCCCCGACATTAGTCAGAAAAACTGGTTGCGAGGGAAAGAATAAACGACCTTCCCAGATTGCCTCTGTGTTTTTTCTCTCATTTCGCGATCCCTTGAAATCATTACCTTTAATTCTTCATTCGCTATCTTTTGCATTTCAAACTGATTTTCTCACAATCAGTAAAATTTAATTATCGATGAAAAAAAATTAAAATATATCATAACTTCAACGTAATATGTGTCTTTTAGTTTCTGATAAAAAAAAAGAATTTTAATTAAACAATTTTTATAAAAAAAAAATAAACATTGATTTTAAATATATTTTAAGTTAAAGATATTTTTTGGCTGTGTATATAATACAATATATATATATATATATATATATATATATATATATATATATATAATTAATGTGTAATTTCATTTTAAAATCTTTGAAAATATGCTGCTAAATAGGATTTGAAGTCAAACGATAATTGCATAAGACTTTTACTCATCATTATCCAAATTGCCGTAAAGAAGTCCATAAAGAATTGCGAAAATTATTCGGCGTAATCGCGAGGGCGATTGCCCAGCATGCGTTTTACTTCGATAGCAATAACACCGTTTAAAGCAATTATCGCCAGACGATTGCGCTAAGTGTTTGTAATCCTCCGGGTTGCGCTCTATCATCGAACGCGTAAGAGTAGTAAAAGACCACCTACGTCAGACGCACTCTCGCAGCGCGTGCGGCGCTTCAACCTGCGCCGAAATGAATTCGAATGATCATTACAGTATCACCGCTCAGCGACTGCTTTTTAACGTCATTTCGGATGGTTCCTGCTTTAATACAGGACGTGCTTCTCAACCTGTTTTTCGAGTTTCATTGCGCAAACGGAATGCAAGAGTGACGGAACAAAACTTTAGCTCAATTCAATGCTCAAAGCCTTAAGTAAAATTCTAGAAAAAAATCAATTTCTTTTTACTTGTTTTATACAAATATATTAAAGCGTCAAAAATTTCTAAAAATGTATATATTTAAATTTACCGAAGCTAATTTATTTAGCGGCTAAAAAAAGGTTTCGTATTAAAAATTAATTCAAATGGGAAAATTGATATTAAAATATGTATATATTAGTCTTAATATATTAATAAAAAAAAATAATAAAATAAAATTATAATTAAACATTATCGAAATCCATTAATTTTATAAGCAATGGGGTGCAATATTCCCGATATTTTACTGCCAATATCTATGCTAGGTCATTCACCAGTTTGTTCCTATATATCTATAGAATTATCCTGGTTCCAGAGAATCTAAATTTGGTTGACCCCTGCTGTGTCGAGATCCATGTTTCGCCGAGATGTCTCAAAGATAGAAATTTTTTGCGCGATACATCATAATTTATTTATAACGTTAAACATATATCTAATATAAATCATTATTTTATATTTTTTAAATCAATTTCATTTTAAAGCTGAACAAAATAATAAATTTCTGTTACCATTCTTTTTAATAATAAAGATTTTTAAATTTAATTTAAAAAATATTAGAAATTTAATAATTTTTTTAAATAAAAAGTAAAAAATGTGAAAAATAATTCAATTTATTTAAGTATATAAAAATCGTAACAGAAATATGAGAGAAATCTTTTTCTTTATATCTTCTTTGATACTAAAAAAGACTTACGCAAAGAAAACATGCACGCATGTTCTCAGCAAAGATATCGTCCTATATAAACTTAAGTGGCGTGCTGTGTAAGCCAAGCTTCAAATTTATTGAGAGCAATTTAGTATTCGATGTAGTATCGTGCTGGAAAAACATTGTTAGGCTATTCACAACGTTCGACGAGGATAAAAATAATTCTCAAATCATGATAACAACATAATAATTATAAAGCACAGAGAAATATAAATAAATTATGAAAGAGAAATATATCTAAATTAAAACAGATAGTTATTTAATAAAAGCGTGCTTTTCTGCAATTTATATAATTTCTGGATGTGCTTCTCGTACGCTGCATTTTGTACGACGGTCCAGTTAAGAATTTATCATTTATTTTTTATCGAATCAATCTCGCGATTCAACAGGCGGGAATTCCCGCTTCGTTTCTCCTGTCGACATTCCATCCTAGATCCCCCTGTAATCTCTCGACCTGCGGTCTGAAGTCTAACCGAACTACCGCTCGAGTTAAAACAACGACGAGAACTCGACCGAACGCGAACAATGAAGAGGACGAAAATTTAAGAAGCAACCGCTTCGTCGAACACGCGATGTAAATATCAGCACTGCCAGGATTAGACAGGAGATTATCTTGGGTATCACTCTTCTGACTATGCAAGGTCATATGTCTTTGCGAGCGACTATCGTGAGAAACCTAGATTTTTATAAATTATTGTGTAATACATCAAAAATAAAAAATACAAAAATTTTAAAAATGCTACAAATAAAAAGTAAAAAAAGTTAAGATAATAAATAAAAAATAGTTAAATATGAAACAATTGCAAATTTTTTAATTTAGTTTGAAATAAAATTAAACTAATATTTTCTGTATTTTTTAATAAATTATATATATTTTATTATATATATTAATATATATTTTAATTATATATATTAATTATATTATTAGTTTATATATATATATATATATATATATATATATATATATATATATACACAAGTATCATAATAAGATTTTGTTAAAATTAAAGATTGACATGACAAAGAGATCAATCTTATTAAATATATTTAATTTGTAGATTGATTCGGAGAAATAATTATTATACATTTTATCACTGTTAAATTTCTTGGAATCCTTAAAATCATTTTAAAAAAATTAATATTATGTATGCTATGCTTATAAAGTAAAATAGTATTTCAATCAAAGAATAAGACGATTAAAATTCCATCAATATTAAGCCAGATTAAAAGCGAAGCACTTTATTCTTTTCCAATTCTGTAAAAGTCTCAAGATATTATGCGTGCCAAAAAAATATGCACGATTACGTGAGTCCTCGAATCTGGCTGACACGTTGAAGAAGGAAACGCGCGAGGTCATCGCGCGTGACTCAGGATCGCAACGTGAAATTCAAAGGAGGAGATTCGAGAACTCGGATGGATTCCAGGATTACGTGGACGATGATCATTTTTATCTTTTCTTTTTCTCATTCGCCGTTCCACAGGATTCTTCCTTATTGCCGAATCCGCCGAATCTCTTATCCAAACGGATAATAAAAAGGACGATGAGCCCTCCTCGAAGAGGACGATAGGGGACCCTCCTACATACCGCGGTCCGCACGCAGCATCCGCACGCAGGACCCACACTTTCGGGTAACGAGTGCGTAACAAGTCCTCTCGAGAGTGCGTCCACCTTTGCATACCGCGCCTCGCCCCTTCCTTCCCCTCCGCCCTGCAAATCTTGCAGGTGTGGAATTTTTTCCTCTTCTCCTCCGAGCCACAGGATATTGACTTGGTCACACAGGAAATCTCGCAGACGATCAAATCGTCACGATCGACAAACGAAACTAATCCGCGTCATTAATTTTCGATATGGAAATCAATGACGTTATATTGTCAAGCTATTTAAAAAATAATAATTAGTTATTTTTAGAAATTTGTAATAACTTGCAAAACATTCATTAAGTTGCTATCTGCTCTAATTTAGATATAATTCTCTCTTAATAAATTATATATATAATATAATAAAAAATCAAATGTAGAAAAAATGCGAATAGAAAACAATTCAGCAAAATATTGTACAACGGACAGTAAATCTAAAAGAAAAAGAGTGCTAAAAAATTTTCATGATATCAATTCCTTGGAAAATAATGCACATAATCATTGTCGAATAAAGATTCAAGAATCATCGATCATAAAAGAAAAACTGTACAATTGTATTTTCTATCAATAACAAAAATAAATTAGCCTCAGTAATAAAAAAAATCAACAATAAGAAGTCTTAATCAAGCAAATCTTCTCAATTTTGCTTGATGTCCTTCTTCATTTTCCAAGAAATAAGATTAATAGGTTTAAAAATAATCATGATATCGAGCTATCCTTAGTACTGTCAACTCCATCGTGACAATATATCGTAAATGAGAGTTTTAAAACCTCGACCGATCTTTTGGAATGCATGTTTAATGAATTAAACAGTCGACCTGGAAGGGTTAAAGTCCTAAATTCGTCCGGTAACAATATCCTATCCTATCCGCAAATCAACAACAAAAAAACAACTCCAGAGACAGGACGAATAACCATCGCGAGCGTGCATGCATCCTTCGGGTGCATCCTAAATCTCGTCCAATGAGAAGTTCTCGGATAAGATGTAGAGGAGGGAGATACGAAAAGAAGGAGGAACGAAAGATCGGTGCGAAAGCAACGCTCGCGAGCACTTCCTGCGCAACAAGAAGAGGGTCCTACGTGTAATTGAGGTCCTACGATCCCTACGGAGTCTTGGCGGCGGTGGGGGTTGCCCTATGTAAGGCCCTGAAAGCGACCAGGTCCAGTTCATCCAGCATCGGGTCTCCACCGCGCGCCAGGACTCGCGCCGCCAATTTTCAGTGTCGATTATCCTTCGATTCGGATCATCCGCGAGGAAGATAACTTCGGAAAGTAATCTTGGAGAAGAGTATCCTTTCGTCCTGGTGGAGGGCGCAGATCCCTCGCAACTGTCGTCGGTGCAAAAGAGAAAGACGAAGAGTACGCCACGAGGAAGATGAAAGTGAACGTGACTTTTGTCGTTGTGGTCCTTGCTCTAGGACTCGTTGACGCGGCCAGAAGGAGAGTCAGGTCGACGACGGCGACGCTTGAGACGACGACGCCGGCGTCGTCCGTCGATAGACAGCTGGCCTTCGCCGAGCAACCCGAAGGTCAGTGTTGACGATTTCAGGGTCGAGAGTCTCGAGTTTCGCGAGAACTTCCTGCATGAATGTGATAACGATAACGTAACATTATGACTTGTGTTAAGTTAACGTTAACATATTAAAGACATCACAAATGCTTTTTAAATGAAATCTGCTAAAATTTGTTTTTTTTTTAATATTTTTTCTATTTCATCTAAGCATTTAATTATATATATATTTAATTGTTATTTTTTATAATTTAAATTTTTATTTTTTTAATTTTGCTAAATTTATGTTGTTTTTGTAAAATTATTTGCAATAACATTTTTACAGTTACTTTAATTTAATGTTTAAAAATTATTTATTTTATTTTCTATTCCCCTACTGTCCTTAATTAAAATTCATTCATATTGTTAGCTATTATTATTAATCTCGCGTACAAGCTACTAAAATTAATATTTAATATATATAATATATATTTATTTAATATATTTAATATATATAAGCTGTCATTACAAACATCTCGCGCCAAATCAAATTTCAGAAATAGAGACTCTGTGGGATAACTTTGACATCCAGAAATTGGACGGCCATTCAGATGTCTGGAAGAACGCCACGGTGAACCATGACGAAGGCAATCTCGGCAGACAATATCCGGGACTTCCGAGCAATCCGGGCGACACGAACGAGTTGCCGAGTCCCATCTCGCCGCCGCCACAACCCATATTACCGCCGCAAAAACCTCCACCGGGCTGCCAGGGTCCGAGAGGCCAGTACCCGAGCCCGAAAAGCTGCGCCAATTATCTCAATTGCTGGGACGACGTAGTGATCGAGCAGACCTGCCCGGACGGCCTGCTCTTCAATGATATCGCCGGTTATTGCGACTTCGCTTTCAATGTCAATTGCGGCGATCGACCGCCCGCCACGCCCAGTGAGTATGATCGATAATCCGTTCATGATTTTCAAAGTCCTTCAATCGCGATTTTGTCCATTAGATCAGTCGTTCTCCGAATGGAAATATTTGCAAAAAACCGAAAGAACGAAAAAATAACATCAGTATCATTTTGACGTAACAATAATCTCTAGATTCGTATCGAATTTCTTTTTTTTTTTTGCTCTTGTTAAGGATTTTATAGTATGCCTTTGTAATTCTCCATTTATTATGTGCCATAATTAAACAAAGAAAAACAATTCTTTAAATTATTAATAATAATTGAAAAAGTAAAGAAATGATTCTGTTGAATGGCAGAACCGCCGTTGCCGCCAGGATCGAAACAATGCCCGGATCCAAACGGACGTTACAGAAGCTCGACCAACTGCTCGGAATTCTACGTGTGCGTTGCGGGCAGACCTACCAAATTCAGTTGTCTTCGCAGTCTGGTCTACAATGACGTAAGGATTCATTCTAAAAAAAAATGCGCCGTAAACGTTCGCGGAATTTTAAGTCGCAAAATAACATTATGCTGCTTAAAATAATCCTCGCGGAAAAAATCTTATTATTTTTATTATATTAGAATATTAAGAAATTATTTAAAATAAAGTCTCTCGCTAAAAAAAGAGCTAAATTTGAGCTCTAGATTTTATAATTATTTCGACATAAATCGTTCAAATATTATATCTTTTAAAAACACACATTAATATTATATAATATATATAAAAAAGTTATACATTTTTTCATAATTTTAAATGTCTTCAAAATACAAATAGCATAAAAATATAAAAATTCTAGAAAAAAATCCAATACTTTGATGTTTTATATTTGCATTGTTTGTACTTTTTCATCAATTTTTAAAATAATTTAATTATACAAAATGCGAAGAAATATATTTTACACATATATATTTAATTTATTATTTGTTAAAATTTAACATATTTTATACAAAAAATTTTTTTTAAATATTACAGCTTAATAAATTAAAAATACTAAAATCTATTTAAAATGTGTTATATAAAAATTTTCAGCTTGTATATATAATGAGATATATTTTATAGAGAAATATATTGCATATATATAGAAAATTATAAAAGATTATTAATGAATATCTATGCGACAAATCTATTTTTATCGAGAGGAAGAAGGGCTGTATCATACTGACTTTATCTTTCAGATATTGAACGTTTGCGATTATCCGTACAACGTGGACTGCAAAGGCGCAGCTACGCCAAAACCACCGAAGCCTACGCAACCTTCACAAACGCCAACTCAACCTTCGCAACCCTCTCCCACCAACCCTCCACAACCACCTACTCGTCCCCCTCAACCATCCACTCGTCCCCCTCAACCACCCACCCGTCCTCCTCAACCACCCACTCGCCCTTCTCAACCACCCACTCGTCCCCCTCAACCACCCACTTATCCATCACAACCACCGGTTTATCCGCCTCAACCACCAACCTATCCGCCTCAACCACCAACCAATCCTCCACAACCGCCGATCTACCCGCAGCCTTATCCACCACCGTCCCCTTCGTATCCCGGGAATCCTTGGCTGAACAAGGCCGAGACCGATCCCTGGCATCAGCGACCGCAGGCGTCCCAGTTGGAGATCAACAAAGAAAAACGCGAACAGGAAGCGATATCGACCGATAATCAACTACTACTACTAGGCAATCGGCCCACGCCTATCTCGGAGACCGAGTTGGTAAACCCGTGGACTCTGTTCCAGGTGATACCAAGCGAACTGGCAAACACCACGTGTAACAACGGCGACGTGCATAGACTCAACGATGCCTGCACCAACGTTGTAGTTTGCAGGAACAATAAGCCTCAGATGGTGAGATGTTCAACGGGCTTCTCGTATGATAAGCCGTCAGACTCGTGCAGGCCCTTAAGCATTGCCAAATGGTATGATCTCTTCTTTCTAATATAATATTCTATATTAAAGTATTTTATATTACAAATTTCTCGTATATCAGCAAAGATGACGATATATAATACGCTATATAAATATGACTATTTAAAGCAATAATTTAAATTGAAAACATATTTTTTGTTTGTTTCAGCTAATTAACGACCTCTTTAGAATTCACGCTTATACTAAGGATGTATATCGAACCTCAATAAAGTATAACATGTTTACTAAATTACCATGTTAATTATCTTCCATCAGTTTCTGCTATGTGTGCAATATTTAATTAAAAATCCGAGTTTCAGTCGACAAAAATTATCATTAAGTAGTTCCTTGAAGATAATAAAAGCGTTTAAGATAAAATAAATAAATGAGCAAATAAGGAAATAAATAATCAATGATATTTAGTATCTTTATACTCTGCATTTTCATCCTGCACTCCTTAATCCTATATAAATAAATATCCCAATTCAATATTTATAAATATAAGTGAATAAAAATATATTTACATTTAACTTAATATTTAATATAAATCAGATTTTAATAAGTATTAATAGAAAATAAAATAAAAAATAAATGCATAAAAAATAAAATATAAATAATAGAAAATAAAATTATAAAAAAGATTATTAATCGACTCGAGTTTCAAAAGTCTCAAGAAGCTATTTTTATGGGAAATTGCCGTCGATGGTAAACTATTCGCGAAAAATCATGCATTTCAAACGGTTTATGTCGAAGTCACGAGATCGCAGCACGCGTTCTTCTCCTTTGGACAATCTGGAGAGCGAATAATGAACGGAAAAGAAAAGGTAGGAGAGATGCGTTTTCTAGCGATCGGAGAAGAGATCATTGTAAGGAATTAGAGCGTGATCGATTCACGAAGAGAAACGTCTCGTTAGAATATACATCATATATGTTTGACAGCCGGCAATATGGCCGACGAGCTTCCCACTACTCGAGATAGCGGCACGTAACTGGAACACACGCATTTTTCTACTCCTCTAGAGAGCGTGCGCCAATACATATCTTCTCCAATTTTTTCGAACAACCCGCTAAGCAATCTTCTGCGTTTAACGGATTTATTAGATCGTGACTATACTACGCGTTTAGTATCGACTGGCTTTTGTTCTAATTTTCACGCCTTCATAAAAACAAAGATTTGTCATAATTTCAGCATAATTTCATGTTACACGATTAATAATACACATTATTGATAATAATAGGAATGATTACAAATTAAGAATTAAATAGCATATATAATTCAAATCTGTGATATACGGTTTAATATACTATCTCGAGTCTATACTTATCCCAGCATTGCAGTCTTGGATATTGAAATTTATGATGTAAATTATGATGTATATTTAATGTGTAGATTTCTAAAATCCAAAACTTTTAATATAATAAAAAATTTTCGAGTTAAATTTAAAAAATTTGAATGTCGGATATCTTGACATTTCGAATTTTCATCGAAGATTTTAATGTCCAAGATTTCAATTATTAAAAAATACAAATAATATAGCAAATTGCGAACATTTATATTTTGCAAATCTAATTAAAATACATCATTTAATTCTTAATTGATATCCAGGGTGTCAATTAATTTATATATATATATATATATATATATATATATATATATATATATATAAATAATAAATTTATTTATTAATATTTAATAAAATAAAAATAAATAAAAATAGTTTATATTATAAGTATGTTTTAAAGAAATATTTATTGCTTGATCAATTTCTCTTTTCTCCATTTCGTGCCTCTCGTGTTCGATTGTTGGAAGAAAAGATGGCACGTTAAAGAGAGGATCATAACCGCAGCGATCTTTTTAAGGTTTCTTCGCAATCGGAATTTTACGCTTGATCGAAGGAGAACCGGTGACGAAAAATATGTTGTCAAGAGAAGATACAAAAAAAAAAAAAGAAAAATCAAAGAGAGAAAAAGCAACTCTTTCTTATAATATTTTTCCACCCATATCATGTATACTTAACGAGTAATTAAAATGCCCAGCATGTTTTTCTGTGTAACAATTATATAAACAAATAGCTATATATAATCACGCAATGATGTTATATAATAACAGCGTCATAGAGCTGTAATATAATGATCATATGACTGTCGTGAGATTGTACGTTAATCATGTAAATATATGTGAATAATAACTGCGACATTTTTGTCGTCGATGTTCCTACGCTTAATGAATTCCACAGAATGTAATCAGAGATATTTTATTATTAAATAAAGATTGTGATTATATCTTATTTCTTTTTAACAATAAAAGTATATGTCTTGATCAAAAGTCGGATTTTTCATCAAACAAAATTTGAGAAATCGTTTAGAAACGGACGATCAGGCATCGAAAGTAGCGGCCAGGGAGAGTCTCATACGTTTCACTCGAACTCGGTGGCGCAAAACTTGATAATTACGTAATAATACGCGACGTGTGTGTTACGTCGGGGAGGAGGGGAGGGAGGGGGGAGGATATGTGAAGCGGCAAAAGGTCCCGGTGAAATGTGAAAAGCGTGGCGGATCGAATGGCGAAGTGGGGAAGTCATCGAATACATGCATATACGACCAACAAACACCGGGAATGCAACTAAAGCATTATTATTCGAAAAGAAAAAAATCTCTTATCCATGATAAAAGTGTCACTCTATCTCTAGGGTAAGAATTAACTATCAATTCTTTATCTTAAATGAATAAAAATAGGGAGAGAGAGAGTGGAGTGCATAAAAATATTTCTCCAAATCTTTCTCAAAATCTTCCTCCATATTTATTAGTTACATATAAATTAATTTGCTACATTAAACATACTATTCTGTATTATTTTGATTAAAAATTGCTCGAAAAGAGAAGAATTATTTTTTAGAAAGTACGTTAAAGAAATCTTTCTAATGAATAAAAATGGATAGAAATATTCTTTGTCAAAATTGTCATTCAAAAATTCAATTATAATAAAAAAAAAAATCAATTATAATAAATTGTTTTAAATTTAAAAGCAACTAAGAAAATTGGTTCGTTCCTGAATGGGACGGTGAAACTTTCCCGCTGCTTTCTTGCCGCTTTTCTGCTGCCACGCCCGTTTACATTTGCAATTCTGCGAGAAATCGAAGAAACGCTCGATTTCAAACATGATAAACGCAAAGCGAAGAGTACAAAATGTAACTACATAAATTTGCTTACAGTAAATCGATTAGTATCCGATACGTAAAGAAGCAATAAAGTGATATAAAACAAATAAGGTAAGAATTGAATTGCAAACGTTCACATTCGCGAAATGATTGCGATGATAATTTGCGGCAAGAGAAGCGTTAAGGGAAAGAAAGAGAGGGAGATAATCGCATAATTTTCATGTTACGGAAGGCTCGAGAAAGGAAGGTATTTGCGAGCTGGCCGCGCGACTTCAACGGCCTCGACCTTTCCAGAAAAACTTGCCGTCAACGAGCCCTGCGATTAGGCACGCGTGAAAGATCAACGATGCACTCCCGCCGCTCGAGGCTACCACGTGCTATGCAAAGGCGTATCGCTCGCGCGCGAACAAAATTGCATTTTCTTTACGTTTTATTCAAAATAAAAATATAGATTCAAAAAATTACTAAAAAATTAAAAAAAAATAAAATAATATGTTTCTAATATTTATCTGACAAAAAAGTTTGAAAATTATATTGATGCATAGCATCAATCAATATAATAGCATTGATAAGCATCTAAACAATTATATAAGTGCGATTTAATATTTACATTATTAAAGAATATAAATAATTAATTAGAAATAATATGAATAATAATGAATATTATAAATAATATTATAAATAATATTATAAATAAGAGTGAATTCTTTTTTAATAAAAATTTAATAAGTTATAAGATTATGATATATATATATGAGATAATCGATAATTACAATTGTGTCCGTCAGAAAATCAAAGTGTGTCGTTATGAAATTTCCGTCGCGAGGAATCGCCTTTCTCTCACCTTAATGACTGTCAAAGGACAATGTCCTTTCGGCAGCTAAGCTGCAAAGCGGCGCACGGTTAAATGTTAACATAAGTCACGTAATATTTCAGCAAAATAAAGTTCGTTATTTTACAAAATTTTTATTAATTATTCATTTCGGGTGAAAAATATTTTGTTTACTCTTACGTTTCTCAATTCTATTTATGGTCATTTTGAAATCTAAAACTGATAATTACATTAATGCATTTTTCCTATTAATAATTTTTTTATAAATTTAAGCAATAAGGTATTACAAGCACCTTGTAATTCGCATTATCATAAATAATAAAAAATAATGCTCAAAAAATTAACGAGAATAATAAACGGAGAAAGTCACCAATTGTCTCTATAAGAAGTGGCTAATTTTGTCGCGGATGTTTTCCTTTGACAGTTACCAGGGGAATCGATCAGCAAACAATTCCAGCGAAAGGTCTCGGTGACCTTTCCGCTCGAATCTTTTCGAATCCGATAATAGCGAAATCGCGGATCGCGCGAGGCGAATGCAGTCGGAGACTTTATTTTATTTATACGCGTCGTAATCGATTCAATAAATAGAATATTATGTAATATTATACGTGGCACCGACGAAAAATTCCATTACGTTGTCGTTATGCAAAGTATAATGTAATGAGACCCACTATGCAAAATCCACGAGACATTCGTAAAACATCGTCAATGAAAAATTTTATTACTAATGTAAATTAATATTTTATAATGTAAACTAATATATTATTATTAATGTATATGAGAACGAGACATACTGTCTTTCAAAAAGTTCCATGTTTGGATATGACAAAATTGTTATAACTATTCATGTGTCCTAATCGCGTATCCTACTCGCGTATCTTACACGCGTGTCCTAATAGAATACCGGACGTTGCTTCCGTTGGGCCAGTTGAACCTACCTTTTGTTGATCCTTCTGGCCATATTCTTTCTGATTGATATTCTTCTGATCTAATCAGAGATGTAGCATCGATCTCTATCAAGAGATCAATGAAGGAAAAAAATTCCTTTCGTTACCGACTAATTATTATTGATGGTGCATGAGTAATTTTACGCTCGTTTGTAGTTGTAAGATATTACGACGTTTGTGAATTGTCATAATGTACCTTTATTTTAATTAATATAATGCCAAGTTATCAATTAAAATTAATTGATTGAGGAATTCTTATAATAATATAATATTATTTAAATATATAATATATATTAATATATAATATTATTAATATATAATATTAATAAATATATAATTTATATTATAATAAAATTAATAAAATGTTTATATTTTATATAATTTAATAGATCGATAATTTGGCTTTATATTAATTAAATCTGATAATGTAGATGAATGGGCTATACAAAATTAGAATAAAATCGACGCAACATAAGAAAAAATTTTTAATATTTCATATAATTAATAACATTACTAGAGCTTTCTTTATCAAATAAATTCAATAAAATTTATAAGTTAAAAAAAATATTTTATATTTTTTTAAAACTTTTATTTTATCTCTAATTTGTACCTCTTAATATGTTTTAATTCATATTAAAAAATCTTTTAAAAATTATTTAATTTAATCTTTTCTAGCCCATCCATTTTGAGGTAACGAATCTATTTACAATCAACAATCTGCAACATTTGTATCTACTATATCTATGAATTCATTACCTCAAAGTAAAATAAAATTCATTACTCACCGGCACTGATGCGCAACAGCGGAGTTGTTAGTCTTGAGGCTACTTTGACTGTAACATACAAATATAAAATTCGAATTATGCGTCAAAAATATAATTAATATTTTATATTAGATGCATAAGAAGCTTTATATAAAAATGAAACAATTTTAAAAATTATAAATTTTTTTAAATTTTTTTAGAAACTTTTATAGGATTTATGTAAAAGTCTTTTTTATTTAAAAGTCTTATTTTTTTCTTGTTTAATTTGTTCAAATAAAGAGACAGAATTAATATGCGTACACAATTTTTAACAACTGTACAAACAATAAATACTCACCCTAGGGTTGCTCCACCGATGCTCGATGCCTCTCCTAGGCCTCCTCCTCCTCTCAGATTTATTCACACGCGCGATACTTTAAACGACACTCCCGCACTTTTATTAAAACATACTTCCGCACTTGTTTCGCACGCGCGATACTTTGCACGACACTCCCGCATTTTCGAATTTTGACACGATCGAACTCCGTTTCACACGAGAATCATACTGCGAGTCGACAAGTCGGGAATTCACCGTTTACTTCGAGCAAAAGTTAAGCGAGCAAAGGAAGAAGACGAAATGGATTGATGAAATCGACGCTCAATTCTTGTCCGCGCTTGTCCTCATCGAGAGCCGACTCGAACTTCATTAGGAACGATCACATACGAACTACCAGTTTCTATCATACAGACTGAAACTGGCTTATCATAAGGCTGGGAGACGGGTCGAGAATGAAGATACCCATGTCCTAAGTGCTCACAATTTAGATCACTTAGAAGATGAGAAATCAGCTTCTCTAGCGAGCGAAAATCGAACCTAATAAAGCAGAGCAAACTATCCTCAATGCGATACACAGTATAGCTGATATACAGTACAAGAGAAGAGAACGATGATTCAAAAATCGACCGAACTCTAACCGATTCAGGCCGAACCGTTCGTCGAAGCAGAGCGTGCCCCCAACAGCCAATTCTCGAACCGAAGTTCAAGATTAACCGCGCGATCATCGCATCTATACTATGCACGATCATACGTTGCTGCGCGGCCGGCATTCACCTCAGCCGCGATACTGAAGCGTTTTAACGTTGCTTCTCCATTAATATATTAAATTTATTAATACATAAATATTTATATAATATATATAACATTAATATAGTATTAACGTTACCTAATATCATATAAAATTAATTATATTAATAGGGTATTAATATATTACCGATTGCAACGCTGAGAGACATCCCATTTAGCCGGCAACGAAGTACGATCCTCGAATCGTGAAAACGGGATAGAAGTCCAACGCGAAGACGCGACGACGCGAAAACGCGGTTACGCGACTACGCGACCCATCGTTGCTCGTACGACACGATGACGGCAACGAAGCAACGCACTAATGTCCTAACGTGCGTGCCACATATGAGTCGTGCGACTCGTGGCAATGTTATGTTGACACGCGACGCGAAAACCGTCCGCGGCACGATGACGGAACCGACGCCGCGATAAGCCGTCCGCGGCACGATGACAGCATCAACGATACGACGAGCCATCCGCGGCGCGATGACAGCAACGACGGCGTTGGGTGCTTGGTTTTCCCCTTCTCAGTAAACCTTTAGAGACCTTAAGGCCCTTAAGGCACCGTCCAGGTACTAAGCCCTCCCACCGCGGCAAGGTTACACCCTAGGAGGGTATTATACATATATAATTTTGTAATATGATGTATCATATTACGAAATTATATACATATAACGTGAGACTATATTTGAGAATAAGAAATATATTAATAAAAGCTTGTCATAACTGCGCGACACATTTGATAATTTAAATATTAAGTGGGTGTGTAATTTTTATTTAATTTATTTTGAAAAAGTAGAAAACTAGAATTATTATGTAAGTAATTATATACACATACACATGAAATAAGTAGCGCACGTTTGTAGTATTCTAGTCATGTAAATATGAAAATTTTTTGTTTATAATTAACTGAATTAAAAAACTTTAAAAATTTCTTTATCGATTATAAATATATTTAAAAAATTTATCTTGAAAGAGGTATCGACAATATGAGATTGCACTTTGAAGACGAAGAAAACACGGAGGAGGAACCCGGAGGAGGCATTTCCCGGCCTATGTTTCGTCATCGCGTTCCACGATTTTTTCGCGTCGATAGGGAAGGTCCTCCTCTAGGTGTGACTCGAATTCTTCGACTTGTTCGACTTCCACTTTCTATCTCTGTCTTTCTCGTTATATTTTTCCTACAGGTCAACTGCACCCAAGAGAAAGAGAACGTATATTATTTCTATTGCAATACACACTTGACTACACATCTTCATAGATCCGTGAGTTTCGCTAGGAGAAAAGAGTTAAATGCGCGAAAGGTGATCTAGTAAAAGATCCTAATAAGATAGCTCAAGATAGAATTATCAAACATATATGTAGAATATATAAAATATATATGTTTTTCTTAGATATTGTGTGATGTATCATTTCTCATCATATTTTATAAGAATTTTATATAGCAAGTTCCTATTGTTTTTTAAAATAATTCCAAAAATTGTTTGTCATATTTCATAAATTATTCTTATTAAACCGTTGTTTCAAGATGCATTATTTTTATATTATTATATTTTATATGACTTATTTTTTCACAGCAAAATATTATATATGGATCGAGTTTCTAAAATATTTTATTAACTCAGTAAAATAAAATTAAAGTACAAAATTCCATTGTTGACACTTCTATTATGTAATTCAGTAATGCAATTATTTTAAAAATTTGTCAAATTTATATTCTTCTATTTTTCTTTTTCTCTTTCTAATCACAAGCCAAAAAATTAAAATAAACTTCTTTGAATAAACCTTCCGACGATTTTTCGATCTAATTGTATCAAAGGTACAACTGGGTCATTTTGCCGGATATTTTGCAAGGCTGATAAGTATTTTTAAAAACGAAACACGGGGAGAGATATGCGGCTCGAAAATCCGGTTTGGGGAAAACAACAACGTGTCGAAGGGGGGATCTCAGATGGGTCCCGACGACGAAGATCTCGGGGGCTAGGTCTTTCTGCAGCGATGCATGTAAGCCATCTTCTCAGAACCATTTAACCGTTCCCGACGTGTATAATTTTAGACTCGTGAAAGGACGACACCGCGATATCTAGCCGACGGCCAGAAAGAAAATTACAATCTTTTGTTGATAGTGCATTTCAATAATACTGATAACGCGATATACATAAATATAAATATAATCAGTTTTATTATTCTGTCGAATTTTTTACTTTTTTTTTACTTTAAGATAAGATTCGTTTTTAATCTTCGTATAACATATTCGTGAAATATGAAAAAATATAAGTAAAAAAATATTTCTGAAAGATAATATAATGTATAAAATGCAGCCAGCTATATCACGTGTAAGACGTGTATTGCTATTAGCTTGCGGATCAATTAAATCCAATTAAATTAAGATAACATATTAATCAAGAACCGTTTGCACAGATTAAGGAAAGCATATAAATCTGCAAATACTCGTATAACTTAAAAAAAAAAAATTTTAAACTGAAAATTTTTAATCAAGTACTTAATAATATTATATTAATACTATATAAAAAAATAAAAAGTTCTTGTCAAATTATTGTGCTGCAAAAAATCTAGAAAATAAACTCATTTTTCGAGAGTTTTAACGGGTATGCCCCCTTAATAAGAAAGCTAAAAAAATATGAAAGAATATTTAATGTGAGATATCCTGTGTCGTCAAATATTTCCGTCTCAACTTGCTGTATAACATTGTGTTTGACATTGGATATTAAATTTTTCGTCAGATTTTAGCAAAACTTTAAGCGAGATTCATGCGATCTTTAACGCGTCACTGCTCCGTTGTCCTAAATTTGAGAATCAATCGATCAAGGCTGCGGTTGCAGTCTCGCCTAAATGGCATCGATCGTCCTAATACGTTTCAGCTGCCAGAAGATGAATTACGCAATGACAGATTATACCATCACCGCGCCCAACGTCTCTCTCTCTCTTTTTCTTTTTCTCTCCTTCTCTCTATCAACGAACGCGTGCACATATATTTAGTAAGGTTAAACTCCGATGACATTTTGGACAACTTTCACCGTATAAGCCCGGCTACGAGACGACTGCTTTCTTCGTCTTTTCGTTGCCGTTGACAACAGGGCGCGGTTCGCGATTATAAGTCTGGTCCAAAATGGCACTTACTACTTGCGCGCAGCATCCGTAGTCCGGTTCGTGGAACCCTCGCGACTTTGCGCAACCGAATTCCGCAATAACTAGAAATGCGATTATCAGAATTCAAAAGATTAGAATAAATAAGAGTTTAAAAAGTTGCAAATATCTATTTTATGTACTTAATGTAGATGTAATTTAAATGTATTAAAAAGATTTATATTTTTATATTTAATTAATTTTCAACATGCACATATAATTTGTCACGTCTTATTGTCAGCAAGAACAATGCAACGTTAAGAAATTAAATAAATGCCCTAATAAAATCAACCTTTAGCTATAATACCTAAAAAATTTATTTTATTTGTTACAACTACGTTGCATGTCATCGACGATATTTCTAAGCATCCCGATCGGATAGTGTTAGGGAGAAAGCGAGAAACTCGCTCAAAAATAAGAACGACGTAGCGCATAATCCTCTCCATTTATGTAAATGTATTCCTGGTAAATGTGCATTGCTTGTACTTCCTCCGAGGTTTTCCTTTTAATTTTTTTTTCCAACGTGCGAGTTGCACGTTATTATGCACCGTATAAGGAAGTGCATTCCGTCCACCTTCGAAGCAACGCAAGAAAAAGTACTAATAATAATAATAAATTTTTCAAATTATATATATATATATGATAAACGTATTATTAGCATCCAATGAAATAATTCACAAATATAAAATAATATCATATTTTATAAAAAAAAACAAACAAAGTAAAAGACTAATAAATCTTTCTCTCCAAAGAATTTTTTGGCAAATTACATTTGCATCTATTAAGCTTGTAATTATTAAATAATAGCAGAATTAAATTAGAAATTTCAAGAGAGTGTAATTAATAATTGCAAAAGAAAAGTAGAAAATTGAAAAATCTCTTTGCCCGTATTTCGCCCAGCATTCAATCGCGGAAGGAACGGCTCGTCTCGCCGGTGCGTTACGAGCAAACTCGTCCGCATGTATAGTTACGCGTACGCCTGCTCGCGCGTGTCCGGGCCTTACGTCTGCAATTCCTTACGACGGCATTGCAAACGAAGGTTTGAGTGCAAGGATCAAACATTTCATTTCATTTAAATGTCGCGAAGAAACTACAGACACTTGTTGGAAAACTTGTCAGACTTGAGAAATATTTTTACATCTAATATTATAAATCCTCGCGATGAATCTATTTAAATGCGAATATTAATTAAATCTATCAGACAAAAAAATATATATATGGCACAAAGGAATTAATTAGGAATAATTCGAGTGGACAGTACTAGGGGGAAAAAAGATAACAGAAGGAGGAAAAATGAAGGAAGAGGAGGGAATCGCCATAGGCCGGCAAAACGTTACCGGTTGCGGTTGGGCTCGTGAATCGAGGAGGAGATGGCCGGCGCGAATATGTAGGGTGCAGCGGCGAGAAGTGGTTCTCCTTGGGCTTCGGTGCCGCATTCCGGTTCGCATGCATCTCCTCTCCCGGCGGCTTTTTTTTCCGCGCCGCAAACTGCAAACGACGTGGGCGACGGGAAAAAGGCGCCGTTACGGATCCGCCGTTGAGTGCGCGTTACCGCTAAACACACCGCACGGCACCCCTTCTCCCCCTCGCCTCTCCTCCTCATCACCCCTTCTCAGATATGATGACGTGTCCGCTATTGAGTTACATTTATGGTCGTCGAGTACATAAACGAGATTAACGTCGAAGACTCACAGAGCCTTTCCATTATCTGTGCAATGTCTATAATATCGTCATCGATTTTATCAAAATTTCTTCCTATTTTTCGTATCAATAAAATTCGATTCTCTTCCCTTAATAATCGATCTCTCTAATTTCTCAATATTTTTGATGCAACGCAAAAAATACAAATTTTCCGAATATAAATGAATTAATATATCTATACGTAAATAAATAACAAGATGAAATTATTTAAGAAAATTATGAAGAATATTAATTTTATTTCAAAACAAAGTGTTGCATATGTTCTTATATAACAACTACTTTTCAATGGAGAAATACTTTTAAATTATTGCAGAGATTAGAGATTACAGAGAAACTATATCTTCGAGGCAAGAGATCCGGTTATTATTCTTATGAGAATCCGCGAGGAATATGAGCGAAAGGAGGCGAGGAGACGTGATCCCGAAAACAACAGGCGATATCTCGGTTCCGTTCTGAATGCAACGAAGAAGATTGCGGCACGATCGACCGACTGGTTGGTGCATCCACCTCGCAAGAAATCCTCCTTTCCATTTGAAAGATGTTGTCTCGCGCACAAGATCTAACGGTCTCACGATACTACGTGATACGTGATCTCGCATATATGATAAACTTACCTTAATGATAGAGAGAGAGAGTCTCTAATATATTTAGAATTAATTTTCCTTCCCCAATAAAAATATTAAAAAATCATTATATTGAGCATTCAAACTTTTTAGCAATTATTTAACGTACAAACTTACAGCGAGCTTTAAGAGAGTGAAATCAGATAATTAATTATATAAATTTAATTGATAAGTAAATTTAATTTTTTAATAAAATATTAATTTAAGGTTTGAGTAGGATTTGAGAAAATTCCTTTTTATACTCATATTTTGATCCATAATTATACTTTACATTTTTCCAAAAATACACTATATTCCAAAATAAAATCGCAATATTGATTAAAAAAATGCCGATTTTCACATTACGTCATTCAAGTATCATCATTCTTTGTCACACACGTAGGAGACGTGCCAATCTTCGAGACAATCTGTCTGTCGTGTCTCGTATGCGAAACGAAATCCAACGGGGCCCAGACCCCCAAAAAACTAGGCGGCATTTAAAAGTCGTGACGCGCGTGTCACGACTCGCGTCGACGTCAGTTGTCAAGGAAGAGAGAAAACTGCTCTCGAGAGTCGCGTCGTTGAATAAAGGAGTCGCGAGAATCCATACGAAAGGAAAAAGATCGAATTGACAAAGCAACATCTGGCTGAATTCGAAATCGCGCTTTCTTCGAAACGACGAATGGCCAACGACGCCAATTTCGAGTACGTTGCTCTATCTAAACTAGACGACGAAATCAAGTGAATAAACCAATTTTGGAGAAATTTGCGCTTCCCGTTATACGAAAGTGGCAAAAATAAACTGCCAGCTATTCTCACGACTTCGTAACTATTATTATATATGAGAAAGTTAAGATACATATATTGTAAAATATATTAATAAATATTTTTGAAATTAAAAATGAAAATAAAAAATTAGATTATCACAAATATATATTTTTCATAACTTTTATAATAATTTGTTTCGCAATCACGTTTTTTTCGTGACTTTGATCGCATCAACTCGTACATTTGAGAAAATGCATTCGCAAATGTATTATACTTGACGCAAATGCATCGACGGGAAAAAATAGAAGGAACGGAAGCGAGGACCTTGGAGTGGCGACGGATGCTTCATTGAAATCTCATCTATGGGCGCGATACCCCGATCGCGTGTTCGACACGAAATAGGGAATGCAAGTCTCGCGCGCGCGCGCAGTCAGCTGATTGTCATTCGCGGTGGATCGCTCACGTACCGAGAGACAAAACGCACGAAGAAACGTATATATGTATGCGCGAGGAGGAAGATGTCAATAACCTCTCACGACACTCTCCTCCACCTGCGCCTTTTTTCCCACCTCCCACACTATCTCGTCGCCGACGCGCTGCGATCCACTCGGCGACAAGCTCCTTTTAGACATCGGTATAATGCAATGCATAATTGTTCGTCACAGAAAGAATGTATCAATTCTTCTACGAAACGGTTGATGCAATTAGTTTTATTAATCTTAAAAAATTATTGCGGGAAACGGGCTTTTGTTAAAAGACAGCTTCGTTATAAAAGAAGCTTTTTTTTTCAAGAAGTGCATATATTGTAAAAAAAATGTGAAGCAAATTTTTCATATTCTATATAAAAATAAATGTTTGTTTGTAAAAAAGATATTAAAAGTATTTTGTTAAAACTCTTTTCAGTATTTTATCGATATTTAAATATTGAGTTATTGATATAAAATGTTTTAATAATAAATGTCACTGTCACGTCAATTGAAATATCTTTTAGATGTATATATCTTGCATTAAAATTATATTCTATAAAAAATATTTAAGCATTTCGGTTAAATTTACGTAACTTTTAGAAGAAATTATGTGACTAAAAAATGCAGAACTAATTCGATGAAGTTCTTCTCATGCATAAAACAGTTTGTCCAAATTTATGAATATTTAAAAAACAGGCAATTAAATTATGCAATTTATACGCATAAAAAAACACATTCATATGCTAAAGTTCATTTCTGCGTCGCTATGATAAAGTTCAACTGTGAACAAACATCATTTTATATATTTCTTTAGAAATTTTTAATTAAAATATTTGAGGAAATAAAAACAATTATTATGAAATCATTCAAAGAAAGAGAAAGAAAAAAATTAAATAACATTTTATTTTTAAAAATAAAAAGTATAATATTATTGCATCTATACAAACATAGTTTCTAATCCTAATTGCTCCTTTAATATTTTCATTTTTTAACTTAAACTTGTGTAATATATGTATAAATTTATATAATAAATAAAGTCAATTTTCCAATTGTAATCTATATTATCATTTCTGGATCATTCAATCTAATTTTACTGATAAAAATAAATTTAAATCACGATTGCGTGAGATGGCGGAGGCCGCTTTCCTCCTCACCTTTCGCGTTACATAAAGATCTCGTTTATCTCTTCGATGGTATCCTTCGACCTTATTTTCCGATCAAAGCTACAATATAATAATGCCTGAACAATCTTTTACAATTCTCTTAACATGCTTTGAAATATTTATAAAACTTCGCTTTAAAAATCTTTCCTATATTCGTCACACACAAATTAATTAATTTCTTTGGGCATCTACAGACATTATATATTTTGCATTTTAAAAATATATAATTTGTGACATATATCTTTCACGATTAACTTTCCGACAGAATTATTTTAAAGTGTTCCGATAATAAATAGTTCGACGTCCTTTAGATGCCATTGTCCGCGAGTCACGCGATCTTCTGGAGACAGAGCACAGGGTGCAGACGATGGATGCTGCGAAGGATCCGTCGAAAGCGAGGAGCGCCTCACTTTCACTCCCGCGTATATGATAGACATGCCGCGGCAGATGCCAGTGGATAAAATCGCAAAAGCCACTGGCGCAGCGCGATCGACTATCTTCTCCTTCTCCGCAATGACGCTATTATGCAAGCCGCCTGGAAGATGTTACCTCACCCTGTTAGTAAAAGCCGACGACACACTAAGCGCGAAATCGCTAATAGGCGAGAAGGTTCAAAAATTAAATTTCACGCCACGTTGAAAAGGAAAAAATCGCGAAATTTATTTGCACAGGACCGATGTGTTTCGTGAACCTTAAGGTGATGGAGATTTATTATCTTTTTAGTCTTCGTTAATATATCATTTTACTAGATATAATTTACTTTACAAAGGAAAAGTTCTATATATCTTAGACATAACACAAAAAATATACAATTATAAAAAAAGGAAAAGATCAACAAACAGGTAATAAAAAAAAAATAAAGAAACATATAAAAAATTATATAACGCATTTAAAAAAAAAATAAATTTAATATGCTTCATAAAGATAAATAATCGAGATAAAAAAATAGAAAGAAGCAATTTCGTAAACACGTCGAATGATTTATCTCCTACTGCGGCAACAAATTTATTAATCAATTTCTAATTTAAGTTTCATCATAGCACTTTCAATTACGTTGTAACGAATCGTTCTGTTATCAGAATTCGATCGTATTCTGTTATGAAAAAAAGACCTCCTCGATCTTCAACGAGATTTTTACGAGATAAAGATATATATAATTTGTAAAACGAAAAAAAATTTATGAAAGAAGTGCGACGAGACTACGAGCGGTGAAAAAGACGATCCTGCGAAAGGACGACGAGCCTCCTTAAAAAAAAGGAGAAAGGCCACCAAGCCGAATATTAATTGCACCGGGGCGTGGCATAAACATCCTTGGCACGTTGAACACGTAATACCGATTAATGTACCGCAATAATACACCGTATGCGACGCAATGTTACCGTTATCCGGAAAAGGTTCGCCTTTTTCGTCGCGAAGAAATATCTTCTTCACGGCCCACCACCGATGTCAATCTTAAACTTACGTGATTCGTATTTTATTTAAAATGCACGCGCGTTGCAGCATCGTCCAAAAAAAAAAATGATAATTTAAATGCACTGTGATATAAAAATATCTTCGAAATCAGCGATCTAATAATTGTTACATATGAATACAATACTATTTGCAATTCATAAGACGTGAAAGTTATTCGACGCCGCGAAAACTCGCTCGGGCAACTGGAAATCAAATCACTTTTGCCGGAAGAATGATAATGTACATGAAAAGTGTAAAATGCACGCTGCATGCGTTACATGGTATTTTTAATCAATTGACTATCAAATTAAATTTTTCTGTGTGATAAGAAAGCTAATAATATGGAAAAAAATTAAGTCATCGCGATAAAATAAAATCAAAAAAATTATGTTTACTTGCATGTTTTTAAATTGATTTGTTAACCCTCTATGGGCCGAATTTTTGTTTTAAATCCTGTCTTGATGTTAATTAAATTTAAATAAATTTTGTTTTAAATTAAAAAAAAATTTGTTTTAAATATTTAAATTGTTTTAAATATTCATTATGTGACTTTCAAGTCACGCGGCCTATAATGTTCGCATAATTATTTGGTAAAATATCGATAAATTGAAATGTGACCTGAAAGTTACACGGGCCCATAGAGGGTTAAATTATTATTTTAATTACATATATTTTATTATTGAGAGAAAAAAAATAATATACTTAACCAGACAGTAGTGTAATATTTTTTTATATAGAGCTGTCTTATTATTTTCTTTGTTATTGCTGTAATTTTTTTATTTTTATCACAAGACTGTCACAAATTAAAATATATTTAAGCAGAAGAAATAGGTGAAAAAAATTTATTTAACTTATTACTTTTGTTAAATAGAGTTATTCTCAATCCAAGCTAGCAGTCATTCATTGAACGCGCTTATAAATCTCGTGCACACTCGTTACCTCACTCGGACAAGCGGCGACGACGATACGATTTATTCGAGAAACTGGATTAAACGGAGCGAGAAAGTTCCGTTGTCGTCGTCGTTGTCGAAAGCGCCTTGTATTAACATGCATGTCTGCCTTGGATCGAAATCGTCCTTGGTCTCGAGAAGAAATACGCGGATCAATTCTCGTTTCGAAGGTACTTCAAGAAAGTATTTTCATTGATAATCAATTACAATGTCATATCATTGAAGAAATAAAGAAAGCACACATTAAAATGTTTTTTTTTTTTTAATCTAGAAAAGATTCGATAAAATAAATATCATCTGTACTGAATTTTAATGAGATGACAAGAGTTTTATTTTTATATATTATTAATATTTTAAAGAAAAAATTTAATATATAATTTTTCAAAAAGAAAAATTTTTTAATGTATGGATAAAAATTTACATAAGTTTAATTAGAGTTTATATTTTCTTTTTAAATATCATGAACTCAACTTATCAACTTATGACAAACTTTCTCTCAAAAATATCTTTTAGTGTATGTATATATATATACTTTCTGTGTGTGTATGTGTACGTGATCAAATCCATATAAATATCTTATAATTGTTGTTTTATTTCTTACATTCCAGTTTTTCTTAATTCTTTTCTTTCGATCTAAAGACTTTCATGTATGACGAAATGGCTTGTAGATTGTCGCGAGAAGTGGCGAAATGCGTTGCAAAACTGCTTTCTTACGTGACGAATCGTAATAGATGCCGGAAATATAAACGGATGATATAAGTATAAATCGATACGGCACGATCTGATTTATCGATATGATATGCGATCTTTCATAAAATTGCAAAAACTCACAGTGATCTCACTGTGTTCGAGTTAAATAAGCGCTGCAAGAAAAAGTTAAAAAATTCTGTAAGAAATTCCACGGATATAAATTGTAGATAAAATACAATCGTTCATAAATATAACAAATATAGAATAAAATTTTCTATTAATTATGCTTGAATTATCGAAGCTTATCACGTTTCTAATAAAATCTTAATTAATAAAATAATAGTCTCTAGTATCTAGTATCTATAAAGTCAACTTTTACTTTTTTCACGCAAGAAATAAAAATTTTAAATAAAAGTGCTCTGTCTTACTGAAAGTTTGTAATACCATATAAAAATAAATATCTACAAGTATGAAAAATTAAAAATTATAAAAAAGACATTAATAATATTATAAAAGATATTTTTTTAAATAATAAAAAAAAACAGTTTTTAATAAATTAGAAAATATTATGTATAAAAAATTGTATTGGAAATAAAAAAATAAAACAACTAGCAGAATTTATACCATTTAAATTTCAAGACAAATCTCAGTTGGCCATTTTATTGTGATCGAGAAACAAGTAGAGCAATTTCTACGTCCATGTGAAAGAATACAATAAATCAATCTTATTGACAAAGAAACGACAGAGCAAAGAAAAACGTGAGTCGAATTTTACCTAATTATACGCCTTTTTCATGGCTTTCTTGTGTCCGCGTTCTATTTTCTCACGTCACTGCAATGTTACCGTTCATTTAAAATATTTTTTTACAAAAAAGTACACTCTCTTCGAAGGTTGTGAATTGAATTCGCATATAACCGACACTTTTTTTCCATATAAAGTACGCTTCTTACACAACTTGCTTTTGCAGTTAACAATATTGAAAGAGATAAGTTTAGGAAAAATAGATTATATATCTAAAAGAAAATTAATGTTTGAATTAAATCTAGGTGAATATCTTTTTTCTCGACTCGTGTATACACGCAGATATTAATGTAAATTTTAAACTTTTACTCTTGAGAGTCGGCGAGAGTGATTATTGCTGTGAAACGAAAACGTCCAAACATTACAACTTACTTTCAGTCAAGCAAATTTCACACACACACACACACATCCATAGCCATATATTTCTTTTTATATATATTCTATTTAAAATGTGATAAGTTAATAAAATTAATTTATCATTACTTTATATTTTGACAAATCTCTATATATATATTCTCTATATATGTATATATTTATATATAATCTCTATATATAATCTCTATAATCTCTATATATATATATATATATATATATTTATATATAATTAATTAAGATTAATTTCTGTAATATTAAAAATCGTAAATATATATTCGTAATTTTATAAAATTAATTTTCATGATATTAATATTTCTACGCAAGTATTATGACTTCAAAAAAAAAAGAAAAAAGATTTTTCCTCCTTAATTAATCTGACAAATACTCTTCAAAAAATCTCTTATAAAAATACATATTTAAAAAAAAAATAATATTATTATTTTGTCATATTTTCAATGTGTTTCTCCTATATGTATATGTAGTAAAGTCGCATCAATACGATAATGTCCGGAAATATATATAATCGACGGACGTAGTCTCGAACGAGAAAATCCCGAAGAGGGTGGTGTCTCAGCAGAACGATGACTCACTCGCGTCTCGCACGAGCACGGCCTTCCCCGTTATTTTATATCGCACCGCAATCGATCGCGGCCTTATGATCGTCATTATAGCCACGTATCGTAGTCCTGTATAATTATTATTATGACCACGAGCCGACCGGTATTCTGCAAATCGCGCGACCATGGTCAGCAGCACACGCCCGACGCGTACGAAAGCAGTTCGAATTTATCGATACGCAAACGCACATCCTTCGCCGTCTTCTTGTGTAATATAATTAATGCACATATTGCGTTTTTATAGAAATAAAATTATATAGCTTTGTATCTGTGTGATCAATGATCTATTATACGATCTTTTAAATGAGCTGTCGAAAAATTTTCCAACGATTCCGAAGGCATTAATAAAAATATTTCGAGATAGTAAATTCTAATTTGTCTCTCAAAAAATAAAGGTACTAAGAAAAATTTTTATCGATTTAATCTTTCTTTATATATCAAAGAATAATAGCTCTCCTTCTCTTTTGGCGCGGAATTTGGTGACTGTCAAAAAAAACAAGACATTTCGAGATTCGCGAAGCGAATCTGTCATTCTTCAGCAAAATCGTCCATTCTTCGGCAAAATCCTTGCGAAAACCAGCCGACTTCGAAACTGGTTGTGCGACTCGCGACAGATAACGTAAATAAGAAAAAAAAAACGAATGGGCTCCTAGACATTAAGATACTAAAAGTTATTTTAGCTACTTTTCAGGATTCACTGGCGGAAGACGTCTCGGGATTGAAATAGCATTTATAACAAAAAAAAAGAGAATTTTATTTTAATAATAAACTTAAATCGCGAAAGCTAAGGTAAAATAAAGGTCGATTTTCCATAACTTGACTTTTTCTTGGACTCAAAATAAAATAATCATAATGTACATTATAATGTATGTACATATATATATTTAATAACGCTTTTTTTAAATTTTTAATATACTATTTATTTTCTAGTAAATTAATAATAAAAAATATCAATTACTCTTAAAAGCAGAGTTTTTAAATAATAAATAAAATTATAAAAAATAGAATATGTATACATATAACAATAATAAAATTTATTAAAAATAAAATGCATATGTTTATTTTGGAGAAAGAAAATATACACAAATAATATGGAAAGAACAACTTTTCTTTTCAGATTTTCTTTTTAATGACATAGATAAAAGAAAGAAGAGAGGTTGATCACATCTTTCGTTTCATCTGACCACATCTTTCTTTCTTTACTTTCCCTTTCTTTAGACATACTACTTGAAGTTCTATTTTCTATATAACAGATTATTAAATTCTAAAATAACAATAAAAAAAATCTTAAATGATATTATATTATATATATTATTTATATTATATATATATATTATATATATTATTATATGTATTATTTTTACAATAATAACTTTACATCGCAATGAGAAAGGAGTATAATGTCTTAAATAATAATTCACATAATTTATATATGCAAATAGAAAACTCATTATTTAATGATTATTCTTGCTGATGTTAGATAGTTTTAGAATGTTATTTAATAAAGTGCAGTATAAATTTGTAGAGGAAAGTATAATTCAATATCCTAACAAGTTCGGCAACCGAAACAAATCTAGTTTTACACGCATAACTAATTATCATTTTATCACTTTCCATCTTTCAGCTTTTTTCTCGTTGTAACTATTATATAATTTAATTATTATTATGTATACGTGTACTCCATATTTCTTTAATTTTATTATTCATCTTCAACTGTTAGAAATTTATTCTCTCTGGAAATATCGTTATTATAATCACGCTCTTTTTCATGCAATGAATTCCTTCATTCAAGAATTTGAATAGAACAACCGAGGCTGGCAAGAATGGAAACACATCGGACATCCAGTGCGGAATTTCATTGCCTCGTAACATAGAGAAAGAAGAAGAGAGCGAGAGATAGAGAGATGAAAGAGGGGATAGCATCAAAGAGGGAAAGAAGACAGAAAGCCCTAAAGTGAGACGGGGAGAAAGAGAGAAAGGAGATAGAGAAATATGAGAAAAGTAGAGAGGTGTGCACCTTTTCTCAAAGTGTCCGAAGAAGGTGGTGGTAGCTATAGAAGGGGGGGAGAGGAATATGGACACGTGACCAATGACTTATATAAAGGTGGCGATCGACAGGGCCCAAACACAGAGTACTGTCTCTCAGCAAAGCGAAGGCGGTGTCTTTAAAAGTGTAGATCTTTTTTTTTTCTCGTTAACTTTTCGTTCACCTCCGCGTCACACAGTCGACCTTTTCATTGAACCATGAGGACGTACTTCGTGATAGCCGCCATACTGATCGCCGGTACGTAAATAAAAAAAGAAAAAAAAATCATCCACCGCAACAAGGGTGGTGAAGTTAAACTGGGTCGATTTAATGCAGAAGGTCGCGAGTGAAGGATGCGTTGTTCGACTTCGAACGAAATGAACGGAAAGTGGACGGGATCTCATCGTCAGTGTGTGATCATGCGCGTGTGTAGAGTAGAGCAGTGCGCCCTACGTGCGTCGAAAGCGGGATTTAATCGAGACCGAGTCACCCTGCGCCAGAATCTCGTCGGAGAATGAAGGATCCGCGGCGATAATTTTTGGACTTTCGAATTTTCGATCACGATTCGATTCATCCTCGCGCAGTTGCACGTGCAAGTTTTCAATTTATAAATAAGATATGATTTTGTCACTTTTCATAGTTAAATGTAATATCATTTTTTCGATCGCGTTTAAATATCACTGTTTAATAATTGACGGAATTATTAACGTAATCGCATATTTTTTGAAAAAAAAAAAAAAAACATTTTAAAATAGAAGATTATATATACATTCTTAATAAAGAGTTCAAACTATAAAAGTATCCTTTTTCAGGCTAAAATAATATTTTTTATATAAATACATTTTTTTATCGCATTAAAATAAAAATATTTTAATTTTATAAAATGTCTTTTACTTGTAGTTATAATATATTGCATATAATACATTAATTCTTTATTTACGTGTGTCTTAAAAATGCAGGAAAATAACTAGTAGATTTCATTGATAATATAATAATTATTCATACAAAACTACAACCATATTTACACGTATTTAGCATGTTAATAATTGTGAATCACTATTCTTCTCAAAATTGCATAAATATTTTCTAACTATATCAATATACTCTAAGATTTTTTTATGGAATTATATTTCACATCTTTTTCTTTCTTTTTTAATAATTAGATGATTACAAATTAAATGATTAAATAATTAATTAAATGATGAATGACTGCATTTATCTTAAAAATTTCAAAATTTGATATCTCTAGATAAAATCATACACATTCTTTAATTATCTCTAAGAATGCTAAATTTTCTGACGCATCAACCTTCTTAGGGCCACATTAATTAAGCAACGCAATAATTAAAATCCGCCTCTGGTCTAAAAATTTTTGTCATGCTTTCTCGCCGCCGCGGTATAACCTTGGCCCAGATCTTGACCCTTCTTTTTATTCACTATTCATCAAAGGAAGGTTTAAGGATGAAATTTGTCGAAACAAAAATTATATTAACATTTTTTCGATGAAATAAAATAATATCGAATTTTGCAAGACAAAAAGACACTTAAAAAAATATTTGTTTTATTTAATATTCAGTTTGATTAAAAAATGTAAAGCTCACAGACTCATGATGAAAAAGGTAAAAAGAAAATTTTTGTATATGTTATTTAAATCAATTAGTTATGTTAAAAGTCAGGAGAAACTAGCTACGTCAATGAAAATAGAAAATTGTAGACAATATTAGACTCTCATATCTATGTTAGGGAGAAATTGGGAAACAATATTTTTGCAATATAAAAAAGAGAAATATTCATACAATATATAAAAGTATGTCATATATAAAACATTTACTATACATATAGTTCAAATTATTATATATATATATATATATATATATATATATATATATATATATATAATATACTATACATATAATTCATAATCAATTATTATATCAATTATTAAGACATATCAGATTCACAGTAAATCTTTCATCATTCAATTTCATCGACAGAGAGAAAAACATATGGTGCAATCTCTCATTAAAAATTAACAAAATATTTAAAAAATTTTTTAAATGTTTTTCGAAAATTTTCTCAAAGAAATTTAAATATACAATTTTCATTTAACAAAAGTGCATTACAGAAATATATCAAACATCATCAATTTTATGCCATATTTTACTTCATGAACACACATAAATAAAAAACAGAAATAAATTTTAATATTATCTAAATCAGTATCATTAATTAAATAATTTCTCGATCTATCTACTCGTAAAACTTCATATATTATTTTTTGATATACAAATTATTTATATATATATATATATATATATATATATTTCTCGATTTTATATAATCTTTACCACAAACGAGTAATTATATAAGAATCTAATATTGCATATTTTCCAAAAGAAGTCGAAAGCAAATAAAACCCGGGGCGCGGGGGGATACTGCGATCTGCAGTCTTCTGGTCGATGAATATATCGAAGTCGCTTTCGGTGGGACCAGTTCTATGAAAAACGAAAGTGAATACAGCTGGTTCCACGCAGACACAAATACAGACTCACCACTGATACTTGCGAAGCGAACCGGGTGAACGGGATGCTGGGAGGGCCCAGTTACGAGAGGCCTGGCAGCCGGGGCCTGGCCACAGGCCCAAAGTGAAAGCGCCCGGCGAAAGTTACCGTCCCGTACTGCCCCTTACATAAGACCTTTTAACTTATTCATATGCCACGTGCGTCCGTGAGAGAGAAAAAAAAGGGGCATAATTAATATGGATCGATGACGCGCGAAAAAGAGGAATGAAGAGAAGACTTTATTTATCTGCATCCTATGTTCTTCTAATTTCTTGTAATGACATCGATCAATTTTTTGCTGCCCGCGTGCCATTTTTCATTGCTGTTAAAAGAGGAGAATGGGAAAAGGAAATCCCGGAATGGATGGTTTTCTCGCGGTTGACAGTTAATTTTATGTAATTTTCTACGAAGAACGGTGATATTTATCTAAAAATCCGGAATCGTATTTAACCGCAATCCAAGGAATTTGAAATAGCCAATCGCAAATTTGAAAGCAAAAGTAGTATTCTTTCTAATTTCGTAACGAAAAGATTAAAAATAGCAAAGTTACATTTTGCAATATTTTCTGTCATATCCTCATATTTAAAGAAAAAAATGTAGCTATGCATTTTTTATTTATTTATTTTTTGGAAAACATATCTATCGTTTCAAGAGACTATTAAGTATTTTTATAATTTAAAAAAAAAAAATATTTAATTACAATAAAAATTAGAATTTTTTTCTGTTCAAAGTGTTATTAATCAAAGTTTAATTTATTGATTCTTTATTAATAATTTTCTTTAATAGCAAAATTCATTTATTTAGCGACTATATGTACGTTACAAAAATTGAACATTGTATATAAAATAAAATTAAAAATGTTAATTGTAAATTACTATATATAAATTTCCCATCATCTACAATCTTTACTTGATGGTTTCAGGAACGAGCGGTCAGGAATCGTTCAAATGCCCGGACGACTTCGGGTTCTATCCTCACCATATATCGTGCGACAAATATTGGAAATGCGATAACAACGTGGCGGAACTGAAAACGTGCGGTAACGGTCTCGCGTTTGACGCCAGCGACAGCAAGTTCCTTACCGAAAACTGCGACTACCTGCACAACGTGGACTGCGGCGAGCGCACGCAGCTCGAGCCGCCTATCAGCACGCCTCATTGTACTCGTCTCTACGGTATCTACGCCGACGAGAAGAAGTGCGACGTCTTCTGGAACTGTTGGAACGGAGAAGCGTCCCGCTATCAGTGCAGCCCCGGACTGGCCTACGACCGTGAGGCTAGGGTGTGCATGTGGGCCGACCAGGTGCCCGAGTGCAGAAACGAAGGTATTGATTGTCTTAATCTCGCAAATTACTTAATTTATTCGTTAAAGCTCGAAGCCCTTTAAATAAAAAAAAAAAAATTTGAACAAAAATACATCAAATGATTATAATATTTTTTTATCATATAGTAATTATATTATTCAGGATTTCTAGTTTCAAAGCTTAAAGCTGTCACGATCTTTCCTTTTAAATTCTTGTTTTAACTTTTTCACTAATATTAGATTCTATGTCGGATCGAACAATGTAACGTCGACTTGCGCAGAATCCTGGTCCAGTCACCCAGGAACTCGTCACGCGCGATTTCACACGAATAATAGAACATGCGTAGAATGTGACAGTATCCAACTGGTCTTTCTACAATAAAACTATTACAAATCTTTCTACCTCCTTTCTACTTGCCCACGCTAATCTTGCGATATTATTTTCCTTTTATTTGCGATTTATAATTTGACATTGAACTGATCAACAAATTTTCTATAATTTTAGAAATGAACGCTTTCTTTTCTCAAACTATTCTGATTTTTTTGCTTGTATGAAAATTTAAAAAAATATAAATACACTGTAACTCTTTTTTTTATATTATAAAAAGTATAAAAAATATTTAAAAAACAATATAAAAAATATAAAAAATATTATAATATTATGAAAATATATTGTAAGGAAATTTATACTAATGATAAAAGATAGTTCTTTCTTCTCAATACTTTTCGTCAATTGGAGTGCTATTACATATTCAGAGTCTTAGACATATATTTTATTCCCTCAAATATATTTCATAAACATCATATATTATATCTCATATTTTTGTTTTCGTTTGCCAACTCTAGACTGATTAGTAACGCGAAGAAACGAGATGCCTTTCTCTCTTTGTCCCCTCTCCCCCTCCCTGTCTCTCTCTCTCTCTCTCTCTCTCTCTTTCTTTTTCTGTCTCTTTCACAATTCTGTACCCTATTTATTACAGAGGTCGCCGGAGGTTTCACGTGTCCGGCCGCGGGCGAAGTGAGTGGTGCATCCGGCAGCTTCAGCAGACACGCCCATCCGGAGGATTGCAGAAAGTACTACATATGCCTTGAGGGCATCGCCAGGGAATACGGCTGCCCGATCGGCACCGTCTTCAAGATCGGCGACGCCGACGGCAGCGGCGCTTGCGAGGACCCCGAGGACGTTCCCGGATGGTGAGCATGTCTTTAATATATATCTTATAAGACTTCTGTATTTCAATTATGCAGGAAGGGATAAACTTCGAAATTTTATATAAAAAATAAGATTTTCTTAAAAAAAAAAAACAATAAATCAAAATTAAATTTTCAGAAATTTTATAAAAGATAAATTTGTTTTTAAAAGAGAGAAAAAATATTTAATCTATTTATAAAACATTTTTTTTTTTCAAGCTATTTAGCTCCTTCCTGCAATGTAGCCTATTTTCGATGAGACGATTATTTTCGATATTTGAATTCTAATCCAAATCTTGTGAGACTATGTGATCGAAAGCAATGTGAATGATAAGGCATATCTATCAGAATTCTATATTTCTAATCTCACACAATGATAAATGCTAATGAATGATTAAGAGCTCCAAGTTTCATTTATAAGTTTCGATCGCTGTAGAAATCGTAGCTTTAAAATCAAACAAAACTCGAAAATATCACCATAAATCGATAACAAAAAAAATTCTCAAACTAAATTTAAAAACTTTCCTCTGAAAAAATCGTATATATACATATATAAAAAAGAAAAAAGTATTGCATATCTGTCTCTGTCTTAAAATCGGAGAATAAAATAAAGATTTTCCGTAAAATTGGAATTTCTTCTTGCAATAAAAATCTTTCTGACTTAATTTTCATTAAATTGAATTTTTTTCTAGCAAGAGACTAATAAGTTTTATTATTCTCATTATTATTATTTTCGAAAAAATGTAATTTTCTTTTCAATCAATTAATTTTTTATATTTTTTAATCGTCTCATGGAAAATAATTTCTTCATACTATTTTTCTCTATCAGAAGGAAAGCTGGATCAAGTTATTGTTGAATTAACAGAAAACAAGTCACGAAAAAATACGCGCTATGAAAAGTCGGCGAGAGTGCCAAAAGAACGACAACGGATTGCGTTGTATAATAAATAATTATGAGCGCAATATATTGTGCAACAAATAATTATAAAAATATCCGAATTCGATTATCTCGGTAATTGTAGTTGTCGGCAGGAAATTTCAGGCTCCCCTGAGGATGGAACTGTGTTGGAGAGTTTTCGGATACAATATCGTGGAATTGCATTCGCGGATGATCTATAATTAAAGAGATATTCTCGCGTTGCAACACGATTTCGCGGTATTTATATATAATAATGTTTTGCGTAACTACTGTATAAAAAGTAATCGAGACAAGGAAATTTCTGTCGTGCAACAAAAAAGGAGTCGCGTGATGAATCAATCTTTTCCTATAAAGGCCGATTTTTTTATGCGCTTGATCGTGAATTAGCAAATCATTATTGCTAATCAACGCATTAATATTATGTTTATTAATGACCTCTTAACATGTGGCTAACGTCTGTGTTATCTTTCCTATTGTTCTAATATTTTGTTGCAATATCAACTTGCTTTATATCTAAAAAAAATTCTATTTTTCCAAAAATATTATATTAAAATATGTGTGGAATATTCTTATAATTTACACATTTATGAAAAATTTATAATATGTAAATATCATAAATTTCATCAATACCAATAGATGATTTCGAGGAATTCTATTCTTGCTTAGCAATCTACAAAGAAATACTAAATCATAAAAATTTACATATATGGTATTTAAATAAGATACCAAGAATAATTTCTTTACTTTGCTCTGCCAATATTTTATCTAAAAAAAAAAAAAAAAATACGTGCTCTCTGCAAATATTCGTGACTAACAATAAGTGCAAATATAGCCTTTCTATATCTGCGTGCACGTGTATCTCGTCTGCAAGCATAACGACAAGAGCACGCCAAGTAGCTCGCACCGAGTGCATGTCCTGACTTCCGGATTTTTCTCGGTTCTGCTTTACAGTGAGGATTACTATGGCGATCTGGACCTGAAGAGCATCCGGAAGAGTGAGCTACATAGCGGCATCCAGAGCGAGCACAAAAAGTCGTCGAACCAGCCGCCCCTCAAACCCAGGCCCTCAGGAGGGCCCACGAGGCCTTCCTCTTCCCTCCAGGAATAAATCCTAATTTACCTCACTCCTTCACTCATTCACTATTTCTCTCTTTCTCTCTCTCTCTCTTTACCTTTCCTTTTGTTGCTCTCATTTAATTGTATCGAGTTCTATTGTTTAATGCAAATTATTGGAGCAAAATCTATAATGCAGAATTAAAATATAAAAATTCTTTTTGCTAGGCATAATAAGCTTGAATCAAAATAATTTCTTCCATAATGAAGATCATGATTAAATGTTCCTAAAATTAGTAACAGCGTGCTCTAATATTTAACATAAATTAGAAATTTAATTTTATAATTTTAATCCTATAATTTAGTAATAGAAACGTTTGCAAAAATTTGCATTCTATAATATTTTGGGATATCTTTTGCTGTTATCTCTTTTTTAATTTATTTTGTTTTATTTAAATTTACATCGATTTTACGCCAATAAATTGTATCAAAGTGTCCCTTTTCTTCTTCATTTCCGTTTCGTTTTCCATTCTTTTTTTATCTTTTTCACTCTTTCTTTCTGTCTGTTTCCTCTATCATACATACACTCACTACATATAATCAAGGGAAAATCCAATCCTAATTGCGTAAAAAAGGATTTCTCCGGGAAGGAAGTAATCAACGCCGAGAGCCAAAAAAAAAAAGAAATCTGCGCTCAAGAGAGCAATTAAATTTATCTGCCGTTTTTTCACTTTTCCATAAGAATACGGCTCGATCTTGAAACGAAATCCGCGAGATTCCAAGAAAAGCGGGCAATCGAACTGTCGTAAATTTCGTGCCTAAGAATACTCGCTTAATTTTTTTCGTCGCCCTCCCATCGCGCAATCTTGATACACAGAGCGTATCGTTTATTTTTTGTAATTATGCTAAAATAGAAGGAAGGGGATTACCGATTATGGCCCGATAAATAATGTAATCGCGAATTTTGTAAAACCACGTGAATTCTGCAATAAATATATGTGTCGCTATTAAAAAACCTAATAGTGCGATTTTTTTTCAATTATTAAAACAATTCTCCAGAAAAACTTTTTCAAGATTTCTATCAAAAAATATATTATTATAATTCTCTTTTCCTATAATTTTCCAATATATATAATCGTAGTTTATAGACGCAAATATATATATAAATATATAAATCCCGCCCAAATTGTTATTGTTGCTGATATAGCAAATAAAAATTATTGCAGTTTATTTTTTTTTATCAAATATGTCGTATAATTTATTATAATTAATGTTAATACTATTTTGATTAATATGATAAAATACAGCCTAAATTATTCCCAGAAAATTTTCTGAGAAATGCTCAAACGATTGATATACATAATCTTTATTAATCGTAACGCCTCGTCGGCAATTTTTTGTAATCTAAAAGTTTTAATCTAAATTCTCTCTCTCTCTCTCTCTCTCTCTCTATCTATCTATCTATCTATCTATCTATCTATCTATCTATCTATCTATCGATCGTATCTATCTATCTCTATCTACTCTCTCTCTCTACTCCTCTCTCTTTCTCTCTGAAAATGTTATCTCTTCTCTTTTATACTTTCTATTTACTTTTATCTATTTTTAATCTATCTTTTCTTGTCTTTCTCCCCAATTTTTCTCGCCATAAAAATTTAGATAAAAAATTTATAATTTTGTGCCAATAAAAATGATAATCGAAAATAAAAAATATATCTTTACGCGACTGAAAATTTTCTAAAAATACATTCTATTGATTATATCTCGTAAAAGTATCTCGTCTAAAATTATCTTGTTACATTTTGATTATTTCTCATATTAATTAATTTTAATAACGCACAGTTTGTATCTATTTCTCAATGATGTATTTTTTTACATCAAAGAATAAATAAAATGTGCTTCCTGAAAACTTTTAGTCTTAAAAATAATTCAGTTTTTTGTAATGATTGTACTCATTAAAAAAGCTAACTTTTCTGCATGGGAAATAAAACTCGATTAAATTTTCATTTCTACATAAGAAGCATTAAAACAGAATAACAAAAAGTATTAAATTTTATCTACGAGATTGAGTCTATGAATTCAAGTAATTCACGATTTGTAATTACGAAATTGTTGTCATGTATTTTTAAGTAAAAAAAAAAGAAAAGTCTTTTCTTATCTCGTATTTTTATCGCATATTTAATGCTAATTGATGCTAATATTAAAAAATTTCATTTATAACATTCCAATTATTTAATAATATTTAATATTCAATAATTCTCTAATTTACTAATTACCTGAGATATTAAAATTACTTATAATCTTGAGACATATTTATTTAATAAGTGTGATGAAAATATAGATAATTTATATTTGTTTGTCCTATTTCCTAATCGATCTCTATCGATCGATGATCGTTGATGTTCACACTTAATTTCCATTTCTTCTATAGTATACTAGAATTGTGTCTTACCTTTCTTAGCACATTCTATGTATTTATTTGTTGCATGTTAAAGCTAATACAGTCTAATAATGTATGTAACTTAATCGTAACGTATGCAATATATTAAAAACTGGAAATAGGCATCTTAACACACGTTGAATATCCTACATATATATATCGTATTAACTTTATTAACTATATAAATACCAAAATCGAAACGATTAAATGAATGAAAGAAACGTATGTGTGATAAATATTTTATCACATATATTTTATCACATATATTTTATATGTGATAAATATTTTATCCATATTTTATTTTAATTAAATTATCATATTAAAAACAAACAATATTAGCGCGAATTAAATATTTCCAAAATCTTATCCAATGTATAAAAAAAATTGATAAATATTACGTGATTAACATGATGAAATTATGTGAAATTATTTGCTTATCTTTCTCTTCGCAAAGCTAAATTTTTCTATTTCTGATACAACCTTCAATCAGATTTCCAATTTATGAAATCAAATTTATCCAATAAAATAAATAAATTGTAAAAAATTAATGTGCAAATTCATACTTGATGTGAAAATCATAATCCTATAATTTTAATTACAATTATTAAAATCATAATGAATTTATTCCAAAGTCGCTATTCCGATTGAAGGCAATCATATGTTACGATTAAGTCACGCGCAATATTTTTATGCATTTCTCAGCCAAGATTATTATGGTAACGTGGACCTGAAGGCCCTACGCAAACTGGGCTACAGGAAATAGAGGCGTTCGCATGCAAGCGTCGCACTTACCAATGATGAAAGCAGCGACAGGAAAGAATGGACGATGGAATCTGCTACAGGAAGCTACCACTACAGATCCTCTGTTCTCCCGTTAGCGTTGAATAACTGCAACTCGAGCTGCCGCACAACTTCGCTTCGAAAAAGCTTCCTGCAAATCATGTTCCATAAAATTACATTAGATGTTTCTCGTAATTCCATTGCCATGTAAATAAATCAAATCGATAAGCAAATCGTAAAAACATAAATCCAAAATACATAAAAAAAAAAGAAAAAAGATGTGACTTTTTATTATCCTTAAATTTAACAGCTTCTTCAAATTTGAGAAAAATATAAACAATAACAAGAATATTGTATTTATATAATAAGAGTCATATATATATATATATATATATATATATATATATATAAATTTTATAAACAAAGTAGCCTATACACAATAGAAAAAAGAAGAAACAAAAGTCAATGTAATAAAATAATTTAAGTTAATATTATGTAATAAATATAATTTTAATGTATACATAGTATTATAATTTTTGATATTAATAGTAATTATTACATTTAAATTATCTATATAATGAATATTATTATGTAGAAATTTCATTGAACAATTAAATAATGTAATTTTTGTATAAAAGTTAAAAAATTTTTTTAAATAAGAAATATTACGCAAAGTAAAACAATGTAAAAAATGATATAATTAGGTACAAAATAATTTTAGCTATTATAATATTTTTTGTCGCGTTAATAAATATAAATTTGTATTGAATTTCAAATTAACATTCATTATTACAAAATAATCTTTACGCACTTTTCATCGATAGTCTTCTCTTCCTTCGACGATGTTCTCAAAATTCAAGAAGCGTCACTTTTTCACCAGAAAAAAACTTTCGAAATCATCGTTTTACGCGATTCGAATATTTTAACGCAATTTACAAACACTCGCGATCCGTACTACAACGCCATCTTCCATCGAATTCTCGCAGGCGATCAAACGGAGAAAGAGAGAGAAGAATCTATTTTTCCTTGTTTCTCCTTTTCGATTTAACCGAAACGCGCACTATGTTTATTTAAAACGCGACGACTGAAACATTATTCGATATAATACTTCGCGTTCAAAATAGGCTACCTATAAAAATATATGATAGCGTACAATTATATTTTTTAGAAACACGCCATGTCATATAAATATTCTGTATCAAAGTATCGCGCCCGACAATCATTCTCGCCGCCTGAATTTCATCGCGTCAATCACGATACACGAACACGAAATATTCAAATAAAAGATATATATACATATATATCCTACACATATACACATTGAAATAAATTGTCAAACTCGATTATTATATGATTAAATCAATATTTTCAACTATACCGCAGTGTCTCGTAATTCGCGAGCCGCACTCGAGACGCCATCTTCGATTTCCCGCCATCGAATTCTCGCGATTCGATTCTCCCTTCACGCGAAAGGCGCACTATAGTTGTTTGAAAATTCTCGCGAATCGATTCTCCCTTCACGCGTTACAATGTTGGCTTGAAATCCGAAAATAATTCAAGCATCTCGCATTCAAAACGTCAAATATACAAAAAATATAATGTTAATCGTATCAAAATATAGTTTTAGAAATTATATTTTGTTAGAAACGCACGATATAAATACATTTAAGCGTATCGGAACACAGAAAATCGCGCTCAATATCGTCGCTCGAATTTCAACGCGTCAATCGCAAAAATTATGCGCGAACGCAAAATATTAAATGACAGATACGCGCATTTATAATACAGGAATAGATTATCGAGTACGATTATCGCACGATTATTATAATTTGATAGTATTTTGGATTATATCGTACATACATAAAGTATACGAACCGCACTATCGTCGCCATCTTGGAGAGAGAGAGTCGCGCATGCGCATGCGAGGTTGTGTTCAAAAATCTGTTCAAAGAAAGCGAAGAATCCTCCGTTTTGATTGGTTGATCGAGCGTCACTAAATTCACATTAATAGTAAATTTTTGAACGCATGTCAAAAGGATTTGACCAATCCTCTTAGATTTGACATTTGACGTCACGGATCGTGATGTTCACAAATATCGCCACGAGTCGCGATAACGTACAATGTGTGTGATGTAATATATGTGTAAAAAAATTTGTATTTTCGTCGGGAGATAGTAGAGACGATAATATTTCGACCTAGTTTAGAAAAAATATTGTGCGCAGCTGAACTGTATGGCGATATCTGCTTTCCCGAGAAGGTGAGTCATATCTTTTTGCTCATACGTCAGCTGACACGACGGTACATTGTATAACTAACCTCAAAATTATAAATAAACCTCTCGATATAAGCAACAGGTTTTTCTAGGAATCTTAATGAAATTTCATTAATTAATATCTCTTAGTTGCACTTAACTTAATCTAAGTAACACATTATTTTTCTCTTTTTATTTTCAACACAAAATCTGCTTGTTGGAGATGCATTCTCTTGAATTCTATTAAACACGAAATTAAGTATACGGTTTTTAAATAAATAAATAATAAACAGAACGGGGGAAATGAGAGAACGCAAATAAATGAAATAGATTTATTTTAGGCACTGAAAATGCAAAAATGTAACTGAAAGAAGAACAATGTACAGTTAAATACATTAATTACAACATTAATTATATAATAAATTTAATATCACCTGTATTATCTAGTATTATCTGTGTAATATTGAATTTTAGAAATTTTCCAATTTTATCATATGTGTTTTACATGACTTTATTTGATTGGAAAACACTATTTGCTTGCAAATCATAGTTTTATTTTTTGCATATTTTACATACAAAGTTACTTTAACAAAATATCTGCTCAACCTTCGATATCATGCTATAACAAATATATAATGAACTTTGAAACAACTGCAACTTCCAGGATCAAGAAAGCGAAAAAACAGTGGCTAGTAAATTGCAAGAAGAATACTGTGTGAATTATAAAAAATAATATCATATAAATATATGCAAGGATAAAAGTACTTTTCAATCAGTCTGCTATATTTCCATATTAATTGTACATTTTACATCATGACGGAAGAAAAGGGGAACAATTTTTCTATGAAACAACAAAAGCTATCACAGAATAAAAAAGTTGATGAAAGTAAACGTGATAAGCTAAGGTATATAGAAACATTATTTAAAAAGCACTTCACAATTTCGGATGTCAGTCAAGGGCAAAGACAAACATATACATTACCCGAGCCCGAGTCTATGTTTAAGGAACCGCCATGGCGGCTGGATAATTTACAAATATTGAAGGATAGTCTAAACGAGATGAAGAGTCGCCTCAACAATTTCAATCTGTACGAATGGCAGCAGCATACGCACCAGATGAACAAAGCGGGCGACATCGTGAGCTCTGTGAAAAGGAACGTACAAGGAGAACTCGTGACTCAAGCCTGGTGTAAATTCTATGAGATCGCTTCTAACTTTTTCTTGATTCCATTAAATGAGATTCGTCGCGAAGAAAACGGTAATAATTTCATTTCTGTCCATCTGTGCGAAGCACCAGGCGCCTTTGTGACTGCCCTAAATCACTGGTTAAAGACAAATGCGCCTGATGTGCAATGGAATTGGTTGGCCACCACATTAAATCCTTACTGCGAGGGAAATTCATACGACAGGATGGTCGCCGATGACAGATTCATCAGGTATACGCTGAAGCATTGGTGCTTCGGCGCCGATAATACGGGCGATATCATGGATCTTAGAAATCTAGACGTTCTGGTAAAGAGATGCAAACTTCTCGATGGAGGAAAACGAATCCTTCTGATCACCGCGGATGGAAGTATAGATTGCACGGATGTGCCGGGAGAGCAAGAAAGCGCCGTAGCACAATTGCACTTATGCGAAACGGTGACTTGTATGCACCTCTTGCAAAAGGGTGGTAATTTTCTTCTGAAGCTCTTTACCTTATTCGAGCATCAATCCGTATGCCTTATGTATCTGCTATCTTGCGCCTTCCAACGGGTCATCGTAACGAAGCCGGCGTCTAGCAAACCAGGAAATTCGGAAATGTATGTCGTCTGTATAAATTTCAAAGGCAGAGATTACGTAGCACCGTATTTGAATATACTTAGGCAGCACTGCGGCAACGTGTCGCCTACAAAAGCGATGTTTTATCTGCGTGATATACCGGGTGATTTTCTGCGGAAACTTGAGGAATGCAGCGAGTTCTTCAAGCATCATCAGTATCAAGTCATAAAAGATAACATAAGCATGTTTCGCGCGGAAAGATCCAATGAAATCCCCTTTGAACTGAGACACGTCAAGCGGATTGTCGCTAATAAATATCTTAAAGATTACAGATTGAGTCGAATAGATTCCGTGAATAAGATAGTCGGCCGGGAGATATTAGAGAAGAGCAACAGTGGTTTCATGAATAAAAAATGGCGTGTCGATTCTTACAACGAGCGTTGCAAGAAGCAAGATTTAGAACCGCGAGAACATTTATTGCAGATATGTAACGAAGCAATGGAGATCGACTCGCCAGCAGAAAAATCTTACACTGTAAGCAAACTCTTTAACTGCGTGTTTTTGTATAAATCGCAAATTGAAAAAAGATATATCTCACAATTTGTGACTAAAAATTTTTGAAAATTAAACCCAGCAATTGAAAAACGACGATCCAGAATTATTATAATTTTATAATAATTATATTCTCTAACTATATCACAGTTATGTTTATTGTGTGTGAAGGAATTATTAGAAGTTTGTATATTATTACTTGAAAAAATGAAAAATTTTTATTTATTGCATTTTTTGAAAAAAAAAAAAACGGATACATCTACAACATGATTGTTTTCCTTTTGTAGTGGCATTTACGGACACCGCCAGAAACTTTAGAGATACAAACGGGAAGATCATTTAACAAAATACGCAGCTCGCACTTTTGTGACTCCAAAATTCACCAGATATTAAACAAAATTAACGATATAGTACGAGACACGCGCTCTAGTGTATGTTTTCCAACGACAGAAATTATAAGAGAGCAGACGCAGCGAATTGATCCAACTCACGAGATATTGAGTTTCCAATTCGTTCGCGATTACGATAGTCATCAGATAATCGCTGAAATTTACGATCGATTAGAAAAGTTTCGAACAGGACAAACACTCGTTCTCATCGGCTACTCTTTGCTAACACAGTTGAACATCGGTCTCTTACATCTTCTGGGTGGTTTCTTCGATAAGATTACGATAGAAATTCATGACAACGAAGGCTATCGCATAAAATTGGAATCTTATAGACATAATGACAAAATATTGAATGATTTGCGCGAAATACTTACTGCGTCGAATAATGCACGCAAAGATAATATGACAGTCTGGTCGATAATACCCATAACGATTTTATATGGTAAGATTTGCAAACACATAAAAACAAAAAAAAATTCATTTCATTAATTTTGTTAGCGTGTACAGATATAAAATCTCATTCAGTATGTTTTAAGTTTTATATTGATGTTCGGAAATAAGCATATTTGATAAACAGGGCAATATTCTTCCTTAAAAATTGAAATGATTGTTGTTTACTTTATTAAAATGTAATATAAGCTACAATTTTTTCTGTGAAAATTTAATGTATATATATAATGTATATATTTAATGTATATATATATATATATATATATATATATATATATATATATATATATAATGAATTTGTAATCAATATTTAATCTTCAATTCTTTATTAAAGTTTTTGTATTAAATATAGGTTTGCAAGTATTTAACTTTTTTTTATTAACGAAAAATTATTTTTAATAAAGAATATTGTCAATTGTATAAAAAATGCGCTTATTTGTACTTTTATTAACGTACACCCGGTATTTATAACGCAATTTTTTTTTAGAATGTGACCAGTTTCCCTTGATAATGCAACTTAATCACTTGGTGATCAAATTGTATGCTCATCACGTCAGAAATTCTATACATGATGTGATTGTATAATTATAAAAATATAAATTTACTTATATTTATAATTAAAATTATATATACATTCTCTCTTTTTTAAATGTAATTGTAAATAATTTGTAAATAATTTGTGAATCTATAAATATCGTTTGCATTGTAAATGTTTCATCTTTTATTATGAATAACACATACATATATAAAGCTTTGTAAATTGTACGATATAAAACGAAATGTCATTAATGGAAAAAAATGATCGCATGTATGGGCAAATAATACAAAACAAAAATGGTAATTATATATTTATATTAGAGACTAAAAATGAGAAACATTTCTATGTCCGAAAGAGTATAGAAACTTTTATTTTATTTTTATTTTTAAATAATCTTAATTTTTTTTATTTTCTTGCAAATTATAGCGAGAAAAGTTTGAGTCTATAAAGATCTTATTAATTAAAATTTAGAATAGCTTTAATATTTTAAATAAATATAAAAAAATATGATATCCAAAATCTCGATATATGAATGAAAGAATCTGATTTTGTTGTGGTATAATTTTTTATACCTGATATTTTTGCACGATAATAATTTAAATACGATAAATAATACGGATTAATAAATAATTCCAGATTCAAGATCGACACTTATAGGTCACGTTTGTTTCATAACAACGGATGACCGGCGTTTTGGGATCATGTTTGATGTATAAACCGAGATTTCGCTTTCTAGAAAAGAGCGATTTCTCAGGAATAACAAAACAGCGTTGTACGAGATCTCGGCGAAGTCTTTGGAGGCGTATTGTAACTGTGTAAAAATTCCGGTGCCACATTTTAGATCGACGCCATTGCACGTTAAGATGAAATGCTACCTTATTAGGAATTGCATTCGCTTCCTATCCACCGGACAGCACATACTGAAAGTATGCATTGTCGGTTCGGGTCCAGCAGGTTTTTTTGCAGCTCAACAGATATTGAAGGTAATAGCAATAGATTAGTTAGATAAATAGCAATTTATATTAATAGCAATAAATTATTATAATCAATAACAATATATATAAAAATATATATAATAACATTATTCATGTCTAAATTGTTAAAAAAATTAATTTATTAAACTTTGAATATTTTTCCCACAAAAAATAAAATTACATGAAATATTTATAATTAATTTTGATTAACAGAAATTAGACAATGTGAGAATCGATATATTGGAGAAACTACCTGTTCCCTTCGGCCTAGCGCGCTTCGGTATTGCTCCGGATCACCCTGAAGTGAAAAATGTTACGAATAGATTCCATAGAATCGCAACCAATCCACATGTTCAGTTTCTAGGCAATGTTAATGTTGGCACGGATGTTACCGTCGATCAATTACGTGACTTTTATCATGCTGTATTACTGGTACGTATCTAATTCCGTATCTTATTCCATTTTTATTCCATATTAATTATGTAATAAAAAATTAGCGTAATATTTTTGTTTAATTAATAATTGTCTCTTTTATTTTTATCTTAGACTTATGGCGCCCCAGAAGACCAATTGCTCAATATCCCTGGTGAAAACTTAAACAATATGATATCAGGTCGACGTTTCATTGGCTGGTATAATGGACTGCCAAGTGACAAAGACTTGGACATTAATTTAGATGTAGAGGAAGTGATTGTTATTGGTCAAGGCAATGTAGCTATGGATATCACAAGAATTCTTTTGACATCTGTCGACAAACTCAAGGTAACTCTCGATTTCTAATAAATGTTCCATTAAATTAGGAATTTTATGGTCCATAATATAAAAAAAAAGTTCTAATATTGAATTATATATTTTAAAACAAAATCATCGTTTAATTTTATCAATTGCGTGATGAAAATAATTTTTAATTTGAAATGTTAAGCTATGTCCGATCTCTTTCGATTATTTCAGAACACCGATATCACATCGTTCGCTCTTGAACGTTTATCTTGTAGTAAAGTTCAAAAAGTCTCCATGGTTGGACGAAGAGGGCCTTTGCAAGCGGCATTCACAATCAAGGAACTGCGCGAGCTTCTTAAGTTGGAAAAGTGCAAGAAAGTTTGGCGACCACAAGATTTCACAGGCGTACGAGATATCGTGCCGACTTTATCCAGACCGCGAAAACGATTAATGGAACTTATGTTGAAGTCTTTAGAAGAACCTGAAAACGACGACATATTTTTTAAATTTAGAGAGGTAAATCTGATCTTTTTGCGGAGTCCCGTCGAATTCCACGGTTACAATGAGTTGCAGAGCGTCAGATTCGCAATGAATTATCTGCGAGGAGATAAGATTGAAGATCAGATAGCTGAAGCGACCGGCGAATTCGAGACGATCCCATGTGGTTTGGCTCTGCGTAGCATCGGTTTTAGAACTATTCAAATAGATAGTTCTATTCCATTTGACACGAGCAAGGGACGCGTGGTGAATACGGACGGTAAGGTCGACGGGAATCTCTATAGCGCTGGATGGGCAGCCACCGGACCAGTCGGCGTTCTCCTACAAACTATGACGAATGCTTTTCAAGTCGCCAATTTGGTATGCAAAGAACTGGCATCCTCGACTGAGAATAAAATGGGTTTTGACGGTGTGTACAATATCTTGAATGCTAAGGGAATTCAGATCGTATCTTATGAAGACTGGCAAAAGATCGATCGTGTTGAACAAGAGCGTGGTAAAAAGCTGGGAAAGAAGCGGGAGAAGATTGTCGATATAGCAGAGATGCTTGAAATTGCGAAAGGAGCAATCTAAAAAATATTTAAAGGATGTTTGAAAAATTAGGTACAGAAAGCTTGTTTTTTATTGTATGAAGGTATTTAAAGGTATATAAAAAAAAATTACACGAAATATTAGGTATAAAAAGTATGTTTTTTATATTTATAGATTGTTCAAAAAATTAAGGCATTTCTTTTTTATCAAATATTTAAAATGTGTTAAAACATTTCTTTTATATGCCTAATTTTTATATTCATATTTTGGAAGAATCAATATAAAAATATGTAGGCCTAGTTGCACATTTGATATTTGATACATTATGAAGGATACAATTGATTCAATCTGCATTTTTAAAGACTTAAGAGAATCAATTAACTTAACTTGAAACTATTAAATTTTTTTAATAAATCGGTTAAAATTTTGCTGAATCTTCCAATTTCTATGTTGCAGAATGTTATGGATTAATTACAGTGTAATATCGAAATACATGTGTTTTCTTTTTATATATACTTTATATATACTTTAAAATGCAGAGGAATAGATTATATTTAATCAGAGAGAGGGAAAAAATTCCAGATTATATTTTATATTAAATGCGTTTTTATTATTGCTTTATTGTAAATTATTGTTACGGGTTGAAAAATAGATGTAAATGGATTGAAAACAGATTCTGTTAATGATACAATTAAATACTGATGTATGTATATTGTGTACTATCTAACTTATCTAACCCGACCTGACCTGACTTGACCAAATCAGGAGATCATTAGTTATTGTTCAAAACAATATACATCTTTTAATAACTGATAATAATATAAACATAAGTTTTTATATAAAGAAACGTTTTTATATACATTGTGTTGTGTTTGAAAAATATATATTTTAAATTTTTATAAGGAAAATTCTGGATATAAAGAAGCCGTAACACTTTTTATTTTTATAGGTTAGGTATTTTGTTTCTGCGTAAATAAGAAAAATTATAATATATTAACTATGTTTAGCGTTAGAATTATGTATATTTTATAACATTCCGGTTTCTTTTTGTAAACATACAAATTAATTTTTTTATTTATAGTATCTTTTATCTTTTTATAATATCTTGTATCTTTATAGTATCTTTTCATTATAGTATCTTGTTAGCATATTTTATTTATATTTATTTGTATATATATTTATATTTTATTTAACATATATTTATATTTTTTATGTACATTATATATGCAACATATATATTATAATGCAAACAAAAATATTATCTAATTTTAGTGTAGATTATTTAAAATCTCTTTAATTAAATATTGTAACTGATATATACTATGAAATTTTAGATTCTTATTTATACAATAAAACATGAATTTGCGAGAACCAAGAAAGAAAAAAAGAACAAAATTGAAACCACAGTTTCCGTTTCCTATTCCATTGGATGAAACACAAGAGTGGCCAGTGTATACAGCACATCTCACAGATATGGGGTCATGCATACTTGAACCTGAAGAAATCAATGCAGTGCATTCTATGGTAAGGACAAATTTTAAAATTAATTTTTGATATGAAAAGAATGAATGAAGAATATATTTCTATTTGCAGGGATTTTTTGGTAAAGGATCATTGTCACGCAGTTATCCATCTTTTGGTAAAGCGAGATATGGAACACCGCCAGTTGTTCGGAATAGACAGTGGCTTCGTAGGCAAAAATGGCTGAAAGAAGTCAAGGAGTTGAATTCTGCCTCTTCCAATTACGAAGGTGCGAATGGACAACATTTTATGATATGTAAAATGTACTTTATTGTAAATCAATAATAATAAAAAAATCAATTTTAAATATAAAATACAAAGTAAAATGAAAATAATGATATATTATGAAATTGCAGTGAAAATCTGTGATAAAGAAGACAGTAAAACAAGTGCTGAATGCGAAGAGGAAAACATTTCAAATAGCAAGGAAGAGAACGGAGATGTCATCGAGATTCCACTGAATTGCAATGAAAATAAAAATAAACAAAGAAACGAAAATGAAATTATAAATGACATAGAAATTGACGAAGTTATTCTAGACTCTGCAGAGGAAGATGACGTGTGTGTTATTGTTAATAATCAGAAGTTTGACAATACCAAAAATTCATCAAAAATTAATGATAAGAACTATTCAGAAGAGAAGAAAGAGGAGGAAGAACTTTGCGAATTAAACTATTACGATTTCAAAAGCGATTGCGCGAATGAGGATAATCAGCATGAAAAGCTGTTGGTTTTGCCAGACAGTGACTCGGATACTGAGGACTATTTGAAAGATATTAAACCGAGAATCGAGAGCGAAGGTTTCCCCATTCGAGAGGCTCTACATCTCACATTCGAGGAGACCTTTTTCCTTCTCTTTGGTTTAGGTTGCCTTCAGGTTGTTCATTTTGATGGCAATCTATTGGACATTAATAACGCATGGTTATACTTTTGCAAGGAGAAACCAGATTTTTTACAGAAATATGTGGTTTATCATTATTATAGGAGCAAAGGATGGGTGGTCAAGCCTGCCCTGAAATATGGCGGTGACTTTTGTTAGTATTTATTGTTTGAGTATTTATTCTTTAAAATTATCTTATAGAATATTTTATTCTTCCTCTGTTTAAGAATATCATCATGTACTTATAATATTATTTTGTTGATTTTTATTTTATTTTTTTTTTTTTTTTGTGAAAAGAATTTAATTGTTTTTATATTATTAAAAAAGTAGTTATATGCATGAATAACTTTGCTTAGATAAAAATAAAAATATTTTCATATTTTTTCTTCCTTGAAAGATTTATTAACATACATACACACATGTATATATAGGAGAGAATTTTATTATTATTATCTAATATATACATTTTTTTAATTTTTAGTGCTCTATAAAGAAGGACCTCCTTTCTTTCACGCATCTTATATTGTCATAGTCGAAGTAGCAAATGCGGACTCCTTAGTTATAGATTCTACTTTATCTACAAAATCCACATGGAACAGTTTGTTTGGATTGCAAAGGCTTTCCGAAACCGCTGCTAAGGTATGAGCAGTTGTATATTTATATAATTTAATAAGATATAAATACACAATTACATTTTTTGTACACATTTTCTTCTTACTGTTTGGACAACAGGAAATACTATTTGCTCAAGTTTTATGGCCATTATCGGTACCGCAGGATCTCAGTGCAACTAGCCCCGAAATACTCTCCGAATTTACAGTGAGAGAATTACTTTGGCGTCGATGGAATCCGAAGCAGCACCGTGAAGACGTCCCCACCGAAGATGAGGATTCATGTTGAAGGTTTTTTTTTAAATATTTATATTTTAGAAATTTTTTTCTTACAACAAATTCGCTCTACTTATATATATTTTATTTCATATATCAACTTTTTTATCGCATTAATATTAACGCGATAATATTGTGCTTGTATATATGTATAATTTTTTTATGAAAATCTTGTATATATATTACATTAAAAAGCAGATTGCATGTATCCCATTGCAATCGTATCTCATCATATGATAAAAAGTTTCTTCTTAAAATAAATTCGCAATTCTCCTCAATCCCGCGATATAATCATATGAGAGATTTTCACATTTTACAACAATATGTCGCATACACAATCAGTGATTGTGTGTGTTCTATAATAATGTAGTAATAATTATATATAATATTTTGATAATACAAAAAATTGTGTATAAAATATTATGATGTTCTAAAATAATAGAAATCATTTCGGTTATTATTCTCGATTATTAGATATCAATATTAAAATACATCGAGATTATTATGAGATATTTTTAGCAATATGAAATATCAATATCGAAAACGTGAAATACAATAGTAAGAAAATGTCAAGAGTACGAGAGATATTTGAATGTTACATACAATTAAATATGTGTTTATGTATAATATCTATGTGTAATTAAACACACAACTACATATAAACTTGATTCATGACGTATATGAATTTTATACAAAGCATCGCGCGAATAACGCGCATTAAGTCATATCGAATCCGTGTCTTTTATCAGCGATCGACGATTCACGCGGCGGTACCGCTTGCGGTACTCGCCAAGTGAAAGCAAGTCGCGATCGTGAGGGCCCGCAACGGTGGTCTCAGGTCCTCGGGCCCCGTGCAGTCAGTCCGAAGTGAGCTGGGAGCTGGCATGTCGAGTACCGTGCACCGCGAGTTATCAGCGAGTTGAGCATCTCTAAATCACGTAAACCTGGAATAACATTCTGCGTGATTCGGTACGTACAGAATCGATGGATATCCCTCAATGTTATTCCTGTCAATCCTGCCCCACGTGATAGGATAAGTGTCAAAAGTTTCTGTGCCTGTTTCATTGGGATCTATGTGTTCAGCGCGAAATCTACAAATAATAATATCTTGATTTTTATTTACATATTTATTTACATATTTAAAGAAATATTTTTTTGCGTTTTATTTACATGTTTAAAGAAACATTTTTTTTTTAATTTAATCAATTTATAATGAAAAATTTTATACTAGCAACCAATCTGTCATCAATATTAATTATAGCTAATGAAGTTAATTAGCTGAAAGTAAATTAATTGAAATAATTCTCCCTTTGTTTTTCTAGTCACGTCTATAAAAAAAATCAGAATAATTATAATTAACTTTAACCTATATGTTTATAGGAAAAATCTCTAAGATAAATATTCAACGGAGATATTATAAGAGTGACTTTATACAATTCATAATTGTGTTATAATGCAGAGTTGAAAGGATGCAGATTTCTTTATGTTTTATTTATTAGATTTTTTTAACGCTAAATCATAACATAATTTTATTTATTTTTAATTTACATTAATATTTTTAATCTAAGAGTTTTTTTTTATTGTCAATTATTCGGGATTAAAAAAATAAAGTTTCTATTTTATTTTATTGTTATTATTATATCTATTGCATATCTTTTCTCTGACTTATAAGAAGATAAACAAACATAGGACGAGTAATCAATGAATAAGAAATCGCGTCACTTTCATATAGGTTGAACACGAGAGAAAGCGCGACTTCGCGAGAGAATGTTCATCCGTATTTGCGCTTAATTTATAGGAAGAGAGATGATGCGACGCGCGAAATCTTCTATTTAGATCCAGTTACAAGAAAGATTGAAATGAATTTCTACTATTTCATAAAAACTTTCGATGAGATAAAGAATTGAGGGCATCCGTGTAATATGTGGTTTAATCCACTTTTTGAAGAACCTAATGAAATTAATTTAAACTCGTGTTGTGATTTTCTCAATCGTAATATTAATTCCCTTAGGTTATTAGGAAAAGAATATTTTACGTTTTTACTTAATTTTTTGATTATAAATATTCAAAAGAGTTACAGTAAAAACAGATTTTTTAATAAAATTTTAATTATATAATATATAATTTAACTTTATAATACTGAACTCTTAAGTATTCTCTACTTTATACGATATAAGAATAGTATTCTTAAAAAAACGCGCGTCATTCTTAAAATTAGTTTTGACTTATTAATTAAAAAAAACGTCGGTGTGAAAAAATTGTGCGAAAAACGTACACATATCTTAAAAATATCATTTATAAACGCTTAGCGCATCGTAAATAGACGAGTGAATGTCATTCTCGTCTCACGATATGCCTGGGAATTTAGTTGCACCGTATGCGATGTGCCCAGCGATGAATAATCTTATTGCTGGCAACAATAAAATCACCCGAAGCGAAATTTCGTGCGAGTCATTTTCAACCTTTAATTGCCATTAGGAGAGGAAAGGAGAATTCCCGAGACGAATTGACTAATTAATTGATTAACTTAACTGAAAAATCTTATACATCATGAAGATAAACTAATCTAAGAGATTACATAATTATAATATATTTTTTTATATTATTATTAAATTTCTTACATTTAACATTTTCTAATCTTTAAAATATAAAAACAAGAATCGAAAACAAGGATCATTCTAAGAATTATTTAATTGTTACTAAGAATTACAATTAATTAATTCTAAGAATTAATTAATTGTTATATATATATATATATATATATATATATATATATATTAATTATTATATTTGATTTCATTTATTATTATTTATAATTAGAATAAAAAGGTTTACTGTCATTTTTCAAACATAATTTTTCGTGAGAGATGTGACCTCGACGAAAGACCGGATGAACACCCTGTATATCTTAGTTGTAAAGCTGAACGAGATTCAAGTGAAAGTGTATAACTGTTTGCATCGTTTATACGTTCCCTACGGCATCCTTACCTGTACCGGCTTTTGCTTGTATAATTGGGATATCACTTATATTATATTGCGTTACATTATGTACTCGAGTACGCTAAAAAAACAAGAACCACTACAACGAAAATATAGTGATTAGCATATTTCGGAATAAATTTCCTTTATATTCGATATACAAGAAAATTTAATTCGAGACTACACAATCTCTTTCGTTCGCAAATTTCTCTATATTAAACATCTTTATTATCAAGTGTCAAACTAAATCTCTGTTAAAGAAATTTAAATGAAAGAGCTTTCTCTTGTGTATCCATAAAAAATGCTTAAAATTCGATTTGTCTAAATTATTTAATTATTATCATTTAGTCAAATTTTCCAAATGGGATCTACGTCTCAATATGCTGATTTCTGATAATGTGATAAACGATGAACATATTATTTATTATTAATAATTATAATTCTATTTATTATGAAAAATTTATAGGTCTTTTAAACAACACATTCCTAGTTTTTTCTGGATATAGTTTAGATTATTTTCATATGATTTTTAATTTATTGAATTATAAACAAAATTTTATATAAAATTACACGTATGCATTACGATAATATAATATTTAATAAATTAATAGAGAAAAATATATAGAGGATATATTATATAGAGAGAGAAATTATATGGGATAATAAAGCTGTTATCATTGATTAATTATTTCTAAATACGACAAGCGATAATAGATTTCAATTTATAACTTGTTGATAAAATTTTAACTCTTGATATTCTTTCTAAAAAGTTTGAAACATACTTCGGGTACATAGTTGTTCCCGACTTCGTTCCTTCAGCTCGCGTTTACTCGATCGCGACGGCGTTTCGGGGCCAGCGAGTAGAGTGATTGCTAAATGAGCATTCCTCTGAGAAACCCTAGGCTTGCTTTCTAAGCGAGATCACGTGCGGACGGGACCCCCGGTTCGCGCGGATAATTCTGATCTGACACGTGCAACCGATTGTCCGCTCGTGATTTTATATCCACGCGCGTGACCGGTACATACAAACGTGCGAAAGCACGTTCACTGCTCTCGTTTCGCTCGCATTTCGATACACTTTTGCCGCAACCTGGATTTAATCGTGATAATGTACCGTGTGATTAGCGCGAAGGGCGTAATTATAAGATGGAAATAATTTCGCAGTTTTTTTTAACCCTGAACGTAATGAATTTTTTATCTTTATTTACAGTTAATAAATTTATTAATTAATTACAATCGATACTCTTGTTATATTTAAAAGCGATAGCTCTTATCATTGATCAGAAACGCGTTGCAATATGCCCTTTTTTTTTGAAGATAATATAATGCTGTCTTTTCATCTTCTTTCTTTTCATATATATATATATATATATATATATATATATATATATATAATATTAAATATATAATAATAATATATATAAATTATATATATATAATAAATATAAATATATATATATATATATATATAATTTATTTTATATAATTTATTATATATTAAATTTTGTAAGAGCAAGAGAAAGAAAAACTGATATAATTATAGATCTATATAAAATTTTGACTTAAAGAAGATTCAATAATCGTATAATATATGATTCTAATTCTTATTTTATATGCTTTAATTATAGTTAAATTATAATCAATTACAATTATCTGTAGATAACTTATAATTTTACAATTAATATCGCTGAATTTTTATAACGTTCTTTCATTTAAAAAATGAAACTTAGACGGTTACGGTAAGTGTGATTAGTAGATTGCGGCAAGTGCATTTCCCCAGCGCGATGATCTCGCAGGAATCGGAGCGTGCAAGTACATTTATATGCGCGGACGTTGTGTTACGTATCCACTTACGCTAGATGGAAAGTAAAATAAATTCGCGCAGAATTTACACGCGCTTCCGTGTGAAATCGCAAGCTTCCGCTTCCGATCTGCCGACTTTTGTCTTACGGTATCGCGTCGGGGATCCGCTTTAGATACGCGGGGTGAGAAGAAAAAGGGAATCTGGGTCGATCGGTTGCGCACGATCATGTGCGATCAGGAAGCAATCGAGAAATAACGCTGTCTGCCATAAAATGCAGGGAAATTTACACACCCTGTACAAGTTGCTAAACCACGTAACTGCGGTATTATCTGACATGTACATATATATTTCGATCCTTTTTTTTTCCCTTTTTATAAGGAATAAAATTCCTTTTTATAGGATATCTTGCTTTAATGAACTGTTTCATGAATGCAAATATAAATAACAAAATATTGTTTAATTGATTTTATTTTTTCGGACCTTTAAATGTAATATATCGATGATTTAAAAATTCCAATAAATTTAAATCATACTTTTGTTGAGGAAAGATTTTTTGCTGATTTTTTTTTTACCGAGAAATTTAATATAATTTTAAGCAGTAATGTACAAGAAAGAGCTTATATATGAAGTTATTTTTATAATTATTTTATTTCTGAAAATATTTTTGTATATAATAAAATTGTACATGAAAATATAAAGTTAATATCTCGTATTTTTGTAGGAATCTTGTATAGTCTGTGAATTTAACAAACTCAATTATGATTAGAAATAGAAACATTATATATTTTTATATTTTACTATTTTATTAAAAAAAGATTATTTATATTATCTATTATTTAACATTTATTTTACAAAATTTAATATACATTTTATATCATATATATATTTTTACTTGAGACATACATTGACTTTTCAAATTGATTACAAAATATTATTTTGCTGTAGAATTGTCATACCACGATACACAATTACATAAATCGTGAAGATAAAGACTCATGATACTCCTTCCGTTGCGGTAAACGATAAACAAATAATCGAAACTAGAGGCATAAATCGCGCTTCAAGGATTCGCATGCGTTTAAGCATTTTGTCATCCGCAAAAATAAACTCGTCCGCATATTGCAAGTCCGATATGCGAGAGAGAGGTTTTATCGATGTAAAACCAGCCGCTTAGCCGCTGAAGCTTCGCGTTCTCTTTCTCGCGAGTAATTCTTATAGGTTTCGTAAGCAATCTAATGACGGAATTCAATTCGACGCGGTTTTGCGGTAAGCTCGGCAAATTTTCAAAGCAAATATCGAGCGAGATTAGATTTTAGAGGCAAGAAGGTATTAAAACTTGCAATACGAGTTATTAACGAATTTTAATGTCTCCTTACTTTGAATAATGAAGTCAGAATTTTATGTTTATGTATTACAATATAATCTAGCATTTAATATTATTATTTTTAATATAATTGATGATTTAAAAAAATTTTTTTAAGTTGTATTAAATAACAATTATTCTTTAATAATTTGTTCAGCTATAAATAATACGATCAATATCTTGCTGCAACTCAAAGAATACTTATCAAGATAGAGACGATCGAGAAAATAATAGGGGGCGGATTGTGAGAAATAAATTAACAGGCGATGAATTAGCAGCTGCAGGGACAGGCCATAGATCTTCGAGAGGAGGGCCCCGGATTCCTTTATCTCGCAGCTGGAATCAGCTGGAAGGTCGCACGATGCGGGATGTCCAATTAAAAATAATCCCGTCCTCGGGAGAAAGGCGAAAAGTCGCTACAGTAAAACCAACGAAACACTACGAACGACCGTGATCTCTGGCCAGGAAAGCGAGGAAGCTAAGGGTCAATGTTCACCATTTGTCACGAGTATACAACGTGAAACCTTTTTTATTTAATTTTAATTGTATTCCAAGGGAATGAGAATCTTATGATACAATTGTCAACGATTTATCGCGATGTATGTATCCTGAAAAAAAAAGGAAAATTCGCGAAGCAAACGCGACTGGATATAGCGAAGAAACGTTACATGACAAAGAAGCTTGGCTATAGTTTGAGAGAATGTAACGAGTAGATTGATATCGGCAGCGTTGTTTATTCCTGAGAAAAATGACATCTCGCATAAGATGCGAGTTGACCTTTTCCATCTGGCAGAAAAGAGAAAGAAAAAGAGGATGATAATACGCTGCTGGGAAAGTGCTTTCCCGAGAATTCTCAGAGTTCGCTTAACCGCTAGATTGTGATTAGGCTTACTTAGGATTGCCTCAGGAGACGCGTGCACAAGTAGATTGTGCCTGGCTTGCGTCAGACGTACGTAAATTTGCGTCGAAATTACTGTTCATTTTGCGAATTTAATCACCGCAGGAATGTCCCCGCCAAAGACACGCACTGGAATATCCAACAACAATGAGACGCAATTTTTTTATCACTTTTCAGTTTATTTAAATTATGATCTTAATTATGCCAAACACAAGTGTAGATATTTTCGGACTTTTTTAAACGATAATTCAGTTAATTTAATTTTATTATTTTTAAAGCAATGTAACAAAAAATTCCGACTTTTGGCGAAAAATTATTATCGTGGTCATGAAGTCGCGAAGTTCATGGCCACTACACTGATTTGAATATGCGGATCTAATCTCACGTGATATTCAAGAATACTTTATACGTTTGAAGACATGAATATGTTAATGTTTTTCTTCTTGTTGCTTATGCTAAATATCGTCGTATGGTTGTTTTTACGTTTTTTTTTTTGAAATCCGGAATACCTTCTCATATCGTTTTTCGATATTATCGTTCAATGACACCGCACGGTGATGGTCCCAAATGGGGAGAAATGATTGAATGAATACTGATTAGCATACGTCGTTTGAATAAGAAACGAAGAGAGTCGTTCGAAAGCAAAGCGAATATCTTGTATACTATGACAGATCGACAAAAGTGATATATCGACGACGAAAAATTTCTACTCCGACGAACTCTCTTTCGATTTTGGAATGCATGGCATTGCACAAACAGGGCTATAATAATGAATAAAATAACATAGAATCTGTGTCATTTCTTATTGTATATATATTAACTCTCTTTAATTTATATTTATATATAAACTAAGATCTTATTATTTTTTTAATATTATTTATTATTATTTGTTTACTCAATTATTTATTGAAAAAAAAAATATTAAATATTGATATCTCATTTATATTGATTATTGAAAAATGCCAATCACTTATTGAAATATGTGTATCGATTACTTCTAAAAAATTTTGATCATATGTGAAAGAAAAGATTAAACAAAGAAACTGGCTTCATTTATGTTTAAAGTCTAAAATATATTAAAGAGGAATTAGAGCGAATCGAAGGATTCAGAGAAACGAAACTACATCGATTAAAGCTTCATACAGAGAAATGTAATGTCAAACCGAAAATAAAATTGTAGAGATGCGTAGGCAGTTGATCTTCGGGTTGATGGTCGATGGTCTCTGACCATGATCTTGAGAGATCGAGCGAGAATACCGTTCTCACCGTTGATGACCGGTTTTTAACATATCTCTCTCGAGACGGACCTCGATCATTACTCTTGACCACGAAATTTACTCTCATGGACGTAATAAATTAGTCGATCCGTCTTGATTGACTCAGCGGTTGATCTTCGCCAAACTGACTTCGCGATGATCATTTTTACGACGCATAAAACGCATCTCAGCCTTCTGATTGCAAGCATTCACTTGCTTCAAGTCTGCTTTAAATTTGAAGCAATTTATTATTTATGTTTAATTTATAATTTATTGATGAACTCAATAAAATAAATTAAAATGTAAAATATTAGATAATTGTCCGCTGCAAAATAAGAGTAAAAAAAGTTTGATCTATTAGGTACATATAATTTTTCAACATACTGTACTTCTGCTATTTTTCCGCAAGAAAATACATTTTAATCGCAGAAAAACCAATCATATGTGCGCGGGAAAGAATTCACTAGAACGATTAAGCGAGACTTATACGCGTTGCAGCATAACATTTTTTTCAGATCATTACTTTCTGCGCACGTACTTGCGCGTATATGCGTGATAAATATATATATATATGTATATAATAGTAGTAGAATAGAGCCAGAGAAAGAGAGAAAGAGAGAATAGGGCCACTCCTTTTTTACCTTCGCATACGATTTGAGAAATGATTTATCATCATTATCTTGTACACCTTGAATTTTTGCCCTGATTATTTTTGTGCCGCTTTGTCTGGGCCTTTGTTATTTTCACTCGTAGTTGAAAAAAATTTTCTATTAATATTATTATTGATAGAGAATAGACACACAGAGAAATATAGAATTATGCTGTTAACTATCTATTATCCGCTAATAACAATATTAACATTATTATTAATTAGTTTTATTAGTCAAACAAAATTTAATGTTAATTATTAAATTTAATTTAATGTTATTTTCAACTCTCCTTTGGCAACAATTTTTATTGCTTTATATATTAATATGAATATTATCTCTACTCATCTTTTCCAAGGAAAGAAGATCTTCCTGCACAGTTATTATCTTATTATTATTTATTGTTATATTTATTTCACGCGAAATATATACAAATATTGATATAGGAGTGGTTGCGATGAATTAATAATCGATTAATCTTGTAATGAGAAGTCGCTTTGCCGATCGACAGATTGTGCAATAATCCGTGAACTCTTATCCATATTCTCTACAGTATAATGCATCGCCTATCCTATCATTAGAAGTACCTCGCGATAGAAGAGTCATGTGTTCGTGCTCTTTTCAGTTACAGCTCACGCAGTCATTATTACAGCTCACCGCAAGATCAGCCGTGGTAGATTAATCGTGAGAGAATACGGGTGAAAGGAGCGGATTCCGCGATGCTGCGCGTTGCTTATCTCGATATTCCGAATCCTTGATTGCGATTCTGCATCTTCGGCGAAAAAGAAATTGAATGTCTTTTATATTAAAAGGAGCTTTGTCCTCGAATTTCAACGGATCAAGTCGAATTTTTAATGATAAGGTAATATCTTACCTTTTCATATATACGAACAGTGAAAATGAATTTTTATGTGGACTCGTTTACATGTATAGAAAATATAAATTATAAATAAATAATTAAAAATTTTTTACAAATAAAAAATATATATATATATATATTATTAACAAAATCAGAATTCAATAAATTTCTGGCGAACTGAGCTTCAGTAGAGAAAATCAATGATAGAATCATATTCTTTAGTTAATTTTGAGCTTTACTTTAATAGAATTTTAATTTAAAATCTAATTAATAGTAAGAGAAAGATATGAGAAACAAGCAAGATTTTTAATTTTAGTAAAATTAAAAAATTAAAATTTGTTCCATCAAGTTTACAAGAAAGCTGCGATTAAGGCAAAGTTTGGGACACCCCGTATATCAGTAGTAAAGACACGCATTGTAACGGCACGCGACGCACTCCTGGGAATACTAGAGAAACTCGCTGCGCGTTTGGGATACCGATCCGATCTGCAATTACAGATTCCAGTCGTATCTTTGTTCTTTTTCTCTCTCTCTCTCTTTCTCTTTCTTTCTCTGAAGGCTGCTTTTTCTATTGTTTCGAGCTAAGCGATTACGGACACCCACCCACTCGATTACGCAACGATTTCAGCTCTACGCGCCGTGATTGTGTTAACATTGTCTCGTTGCGTTTGCCTCACACGGGATGTTTCCCGAGCTCATGCCTCACAATGTTCATGCTCAAGCAGATAGCGATCGAGCGAGAATGAAATTTTTACTTGCGACACTTGATTGCTTCACGCAAATCACGAAACCGAATCGCTTTTTTTTTATTCTGGCTTGCCGGCATTGTAATGAGTCAGAATTGATTGACAATGTCAATGCTTTATATGGTATTAAAATCGTCCTCTTTCTTATCAAAAGAATAAAACAATTAAAAAATACTAAATAATTTTATTGAAATAATTTTTGATTTTAATTTAATTTAATTTTAATTTAATTTAATTTTAATTTAATTTATTTATTAAAGCGATAGAAAAAATTGGAATTTAATGCAGTTTGAGAACAATTAAAATAAAAATGTATGGAGAAAAAAAGTGATGAACTTATGAAAAAAAATATATATTTGTTTTTTAAATAAATCAATTTATTAATTAATTAATGCTACCTACTAATTCTATTTTACAATCTACGCACTAATATATTTTTTCTAATTCTTCAACTTACTTTTTAAAAAGCTTAATTCTTTTCTTTAAATTTTTTAAAATAAAGTCATTTCACGCTTGTTTGTGAGAAATCATTAATAATGATATATGACGCTTATGCATCGAATCTATGTAAGAACATTCAAGGACTCGGAACAAAATTAACATTTTGCTCATGGAAAATACGTAGAAATACTTTCCAAATGATTACGCTACTATATAGCTATTGCTGTTAATATGGGATATTATAAAACATCCGGATTTGTGTAAAACGTACGTGCGGCGATGATGTCTCTATCCATTGGAATATTTGCTTCATAGAGTAACTCTGAATCCGAGGACATTCTCTCACGTAGGAGATAGATAATAATGTAGGAGACGGATAATTAGCAATTCTCATCAGAAGACAAGCGCGAGATAGTAGACAAGACATCTTTAATGAAGCAGAATATTTTTTACATAATTGTTAATTATTAAGGAAGAAGGGAAGTAACGATGTTTTGCAAAATAACACAGTAATCTGTCATATTCGCGCAGTTGATGCAACACGCCATTTTTACTCATTCGAGCAAATAGCTACAAGTGCTTGATTGCACGTGCAACTGCAATAATTGCGTAATCGTTTGAGAATCACTCGATTCTCTCACGATCGCAAAAAAAAATTACTACATACTTGTGTGACAAATACAACAATTTCATAAGCTAAATTATCACACGGACAACTATATAATGTAGCAAAATATTTTTGCATTGTTTCTTCTTTCACCTTTATATTTTTTATTCTTATTTATTAATTTATCGCGTTAAAAATTATAAATACCGTTAAAATTGTAAATAATATTATAATTTTATAAAGTGAAAAAGTGAAATCAGCCGATAGCTATCGCATATGTAAATTAAATTCTACATCATATACGGGATAATATACATACTACGAGATAATTTTTATATGTTTTTTATCTTATACTTTCAGATTCAGCGAGATCCCGTATGATGAGATCAGATTGAGCGCAATGACATCGAGATATTTCGTGTTTGCCGCAGCTTTAGCGTACGGTGAGTTAAGTGATGTCATTGCTAATGAATGCAAAATTTTAGATAAAAAGAACTTCTTCGTATTAAAATTCTTTTTACCCAGAAATCTTCCATCAACCGCGTCGCAAACAAATATTATCAGTAAAAAAGATATATAATAGTTTTTATCAATTTTTAATTAAATTATTATGAATACATATATTATTATGAGTTGCATAAAATTACTCCGATCAATTCTTTTATACTATATTTTTCTTTCTATATCTTTATATCATTTTATAATATGTTTTATATTTATTTTTACACTTGCGATTCTCGTGAAAAATTATATATATATATATAAAGATGAAACAGAGGATTTTATGAAATCGTGATCGTGCAGTATCTGCTGCACAAGTTTACAAGAGCTATTCGTTGGACTCATCTGCAACGTCCGAACCAGCATCTACGAATAATGACTTCACCACGCAAACGGTCTACGGATTTCTGGACTTCACCACGACACTCGGCAACACGGTGATGGTCTTCAGCCCTCAAAGCGCTCCGCCAGGTAAGAGATTTTAAAAGAATTTTCCAAAATTTTATTTATTATTTATACACACGTATAGTTGTATAAATAAGTGTGTGTGTGCAACGTCTATAATTATAATAATTATACCTATCAGGGATTCTTAAAATATATTAATATTATTTTAATAATAAATAATAATATTATATATTATATTTATAATTCGAAAGTCCAATTACTCTCACTGCCATAATCTATGCCATGACCTACTGTCAAATTTCCTTCAAGCCCGATTAATTAGTAAATAATTTATTGTTTGCATCTATTTAATCCTTAACACATAATTCGATATAAAATGTTCGTCTGTCATTCGGCTGTCAATCATCGTTCACTAAAGAGCTTCGCTGAAGTTTTTAAGTGAGAATTAAATGTCGCGAAAAGCTGTTGCGCAAACAGAAGATTCGCTACAAACATAGTTTAATTCTAAATAATTCCAGCCATGAAGTGTCATGTGAATTTGAGAATAATGCCAGGAATTACTTTCTAAGCGCAATCGACACCTTTTTGTTATGCTGTGCTCATTCATGGCAAGTACGATTATTCAATGGGACCTTGAAACGCTGAAGAGCCCGTACAATTACAAGACGGACCTTGGCGAGGTGTTGGGGTCCAATCTCTTTTGCATATCGTCATTTGCGTCTGCGTACGGATGATGCCATTGTTCACTCGTTATGATTCTTCTGTCATTTTTTCTCCTTGACTTTTCAAACTATAATACTCAGTGTGTAAAGCTGCTTCCTTTTTTTTTAAATGCAAAGATATAAATTTTGAAGATGCTATAAATGAAATAATTATGACAACAATCTGTCATATCAGCTGAAAATTAATCAAAGTTTTATTCTTATTATATCAAAATTAAAATCAAATAAAATAATATGATGCCAACACATAAAATTAAATTTAAATTAGATTTATAGAATCAAAATTTAAATCTTATGTAAGCATAATTAAAATTGGATCGAGAAAATATATGTTTCCACATGTTCTTTATCTTCTCATTCCAAAGAGTAAAAAATTTGACGAAGAATGTTGATTGTCAAGGAGCGCTTTTTTACTCCCATTTTTCTGATCCTTGAGATTCCTCACGGAATCGCGATTTTTATTCTCTATAGTCGCCGAGTATGCAAATGCGTTGTTTGTTTTCAGAAGGGGACTCCAATAAGAAGACTGCATCTTCCAAACCACCGATTCATACAAAGCCGACGGAACTGCAGCAGCAAAAGAAGAATGTCCCGGACATCCAGCCTAGCAAGACTCACAAGGTCGAAACCCAGGATGGCGAGACGAAGAAACAGATAAAGGGCACGAAAATTGTCGTGAATTCCGTGGTCCAGCAGAACGTGGTGAACCCATCCGAGAATGCTGCATCGAAGACGACGAAGAGTCAGGTAAATTAGAAAGAATAAAGTTAATTTTTTGAATATTTTTAATCTCTTTAAGTTTAATTATGTGTATTGGAAATATTTTTCAAATAATTTTTACACGTAATATATAATATAATTAGAAACATGTTTGGATATTTCAACAAATTATTGTAATTATATTGAAATTATAATTATAAATCACATATACATATAATTTTGTATTTAATAGTTCAATTTTTGAAAATTAAATGATTATATTAGAATAAATTCTTTTTTTTTAATAATAAAATAATGCAAAATTAATGATTAATAAAATAAAAGATATTTATATATGTAGCGAAATAAATTGAGGCATTATTTTGGAAACGCGAATAGAGAGTGAATATTTAGAGGATTTCTTTTAGGAGGCAAATAAACAGGCAACAACGAAGACATCAGTATTGTCGTCTGTTGTTCAGATACGTGCCAAGGATGAAGCTCTAGGTGTAAAAAATAATCTCGCCGAACCGGAATACGATTTTCTCTCAAAACAGCCGACGGAAGTGATCGATGAAACTTACAGGGTAAGTAAAACATATAATATTAAAGAAATAATATCTCTAATATCATCAAAGTGAATAAAGTAAATGCTATATCATTATCTTTATGCTCTAGAAACATGTTTCATGGTACATAATTTTATTATTTTCTCCTTATATTATTTTGTATTTTTTCACAGATCATGGTCAGTTCGTATTTCATTATTTATATTTTATGTTTTTTAATAGCTCTTTTTCTTGGTTTTTTTGATATCTTAAAACTAGATCAAATATCTCGTATCTGCTTTCTCTGTAGAATAAACAAAGAAAATATAATCTTATGATAATATATGTATAAGTTACTTCAATTATAATATATTTTTATATAAAAGTATGTAATACTTTTTTCCAAATCATCAATAATATTTTAATATTTTAAAGACAGTGAAGTTTTAAATGTCATTCAAATAGTCATTCTTCTATAAATTGATCAATAAACTCAGTGGAGATTTTCGCTGTTTTTTTACTATAAATTTATAATTTAACTTTAAAAGAGCTAGAAAATGTCAACTTTTAATGTCAACAATTTAATCATTCTTCTATAAATTGATTAATAGACTCATCGGAGATTTTCGCAGTTTTTTTACTATAAATTCATAGTTTAATTCTAAAACAGCTAGGTAATGTCAATTTTTAATCAATAAACTGTGCGATAAGTTTAATACTCTTTTGTATATCTATAATTTATGTATATAACTTTATATTCTCTTTATAAAAATGTTAATTACATTTCTTTTATATATTAAATTTTATAGTATATTTCATATAATTCTGTTCACAAATTTATAGAATACAGATTATTTGACTCGATTTGTCAAAAATGATATTGGCTTTGTTGAAATTCAACCAGGAGATGATTTCGCATTCGCGAAACTCGTGATTTCGCAAAAACTCAAATATCCAGTTTTATAAAAGCGACATTGATCTTCGCCCATGAACGAGAGTCGCGGACACGAAAATCGAGAATCTGGTTTCGATATTTTTGATTGTCGCCAAACCGGACGATGTTGGTGGAACGACTGCGTCGTTCACCAACATCGTTTCTAAAACGTGTTCAGCGAAATGTTGATCGTTTTAATCGAACCCCCCGTTGGAAAATGGGTATCCGGGTCAGAGCGGGATAAAAAAACTATCGTGATATAAAATCAGTTCGTAATTTTTTCCATAAAATTGCGCAATTGCTTTATCTTATAAGCAAGCTTTCACGATAACTCTCGCGCGAAACCGCAAACGAAATTGTATACGGAATAATTGCGTCGGCGTAATTTTCCGCGTGCCGTAATCGATTTTCTAGCCGATCCTTTCCAGCTGCCTTTCCCTCCCTCTCTCCCTCAACGACGGCGATCGGCGTGAAAGTCCGATCTGATCGCCCCGATAAATCGGTTTCACTCGTGAAGCGCGACGAACGCGCGTTCCTTTTCCAACAATTATTTTCGCATTTAATTTAATTTAAATTTCAGCATTTATTGCGTCGAAAAATATCGAAGATTGGGGAACTTAAAATCGATAATCTAGATTTTAAAAAGCTTTTTTTTTTTATGGCAAAAAATACTGAAAATTATCCTTTAGTCACTAATGTTAAATAAATTTTTTTGATACTCTTTTTTCAGTTTTATCAAAAGCTTAGAAAATTATTGTTATTATATTATTTCCCACATATAATTATAATTTAAATATTTTGTTTTATTTATGATACCTTTTCTCTTCCTCTCTGTCAATATTTTCTAGACTATAGAAAAATTTTTAAAAACATCTTTTTATTAAATATATAAAGATTATTATTTTTTACATGAATCATATTTTTAGCTTTTGCATATAATTATTATCCCAACATAATATTTTCATGATACCATGTTTCTTTAACTACTTTATTCCTGGTTTCTATAGTTGATCAATCTGCGACCCTCGTCGAAGCCTCATCACAAGCCACGCGCGACCGCGCGAAGGGACAAGGAGAACCCGACCGGTCTGGTGACCAAGCTCGGGGGCACCGTCGTGAAGGACGGTCTCACTACCGTGCACGAGACTAGCGTAATCGGCACCTACATCAACGGCAAGTATGCCCAGGTACTACAGAGCTCGTCCAGAATCCTGACGGAGCCGAACGAACCAGTGATCGAAGATATGATTCGTCCGTCCAGCACAAATCGAATCCTGAAGACCATAGGTCCGCATCATGGCAAGCTCAAGCCTCAACTGGAGCCCACTCCGACATACCAGCAGCAGGAAGAGTCCTCCTTGCCCTTAGAAGCTCTCTTTAACGCACCCTCCGGTGAGAGCTATGATAAATCAGTGAATTTCAAAAAATTTATTTATATTGAAAAATATTACCAGAAACTTTAGTTGTCTTACTGTTTTACGATACATGAAAGTTTTTTGTGTATTAATCTTTTATTTTCAATAATATTTGTAATAAAATTTTCTGTTATTTTTTAAGAAATTATATATTCTCTGAAAGGATTGATTTGAGAAACTTGATGATTTACGAATTAGCCAATCCAGTACGAACAACGCGAAGGCACTCGACCACCAACAATCAGCCCAGGCTCAAATTCCGAAACAAGATTGCCGATGATTATGAGAATAATGAACCGCAACAACAAACGAGAACGGGGAAAAATCGCGCGACGACGACCCGCCCAAATTATAAGTGAGTGTCTCTGATAAGAGAGTAGCAATCAGAAGAAAAGAATTTATTAATTTGTTAATTTATCTTTTGTTATATCTTACAAAACAATCGTAATCAAAACACCTATCATTATTGTCTTATTATCACATAAAATATAAAATACGATAGATCTTTACGTAATTCCTGGTTCAAATTTCACTAAGAAAGAAACTCTACACTTCTCTTCAGGAATCGTCCTATAACCACTACCACCAGCACCACAGAGGCGTCGACCAGTCGCCGTCGCAGCGGTTTTCGTCCAAGTGGTCAATCCACCAGCTCACTCTCGAAGCAATCGACCAAATCGAAGGGCAGTGATCAGCAGCTATCACCAACTGCCAGTCTTCCGGTGCCCAAGGTGAAGTTACCGAGGACACAAGGTCGCTGGTCGTACAAGACCACACCGAAGCCGAGGATCATGATCCGCAAGCAGGCAGACGAGGAGGATCCGCGATCATCAACTGAGGGAAGCACAACGGAATCATCTTTCGTGGTAATTTCGGACGAGCAGACCAAGACGACGGTGACAACGAGCAACGCGGCCTCATCCGGCATCCAGAGAAAGGAGTTTGCGGAAGACGAGTTGGATCCCAGCGAGAGCGAGGATGTGGCCAGTGTCAGTGTGCAGCAGGAACACCAGCAGAATGTTGCGGAGCAAATCCTCCCGGTGGAAACGCTCAACGTGGAAATCTCTACTGCGGCAGATCTCGACAATGTGTATTTTGAGATAGCAACTATTAAGTCGCCGTACTCCTTCCAAGTGCGTTCTCTCGATTTTGCTAGTATTTATTTATTTAAGTAAAAAGTTTGATAAAATCTTATTTTTATAAACAAAGATGGATATATGCCGAAGGACAGTTATATTGTATGTAACAATAGAATTATTAGTTTTTAATTTATTAAATTTTTTTGCTTGGCGTTAGCTGTAAAATACATGAGCAAAGCAGCCGTGTTTCTTTTTATTGCCACAATAATCAAAATGTTATCCCTTCAGGTTGGAACAGCCCGAAACACTCGCTACATTACAGTGACTTCCACCATCAAGAAGACCTTTGCGACGGCCGAACCGACTAGTTCCATCGCACCTACCGAACCGCTTACGGAGAATATCCTGGCAAACACGGCAGCCGCCTACGAGTCGACTCTGCCGCTCGATTCATCCGTTGCGACGCTACCGGCAATCTCTTTGGATGCCAGCCAGGCAACGCCGCCGTTAGAGACGCGGACAGAGACATTCTCGACGACGCAGACGTTGCTAAAGACACATATGTTACCAGTGATTTACGGCGGCAATAGCACCACCCGTTTGACCCTGGTACAAACGTATAACATCGCTCGAGTGGTGACGGCGACAAAAACACTTCCGCCGATGGAAATCTACCAGTTCATCCCAAGCAAAACGCTGAATGAATTCAATTCAAAGCTCGACGAGGCCGGTAGCGAATTGCATCTCGAGCTTGACTTCGGCGATGACGATCGTGATGATGAGGATGTACCCAAGAGAGTGGTGGCGCCTAGCAACGATGCCGATTCCGATCTGGATATCTTCAAGTCTTCATTACCATCCAAGATCAAGAGCGACGTCGCTACCAGCAGCAGTGCCGAACCTCAGCTTACTCCGGAACAGGTGCAACAATTGGCCCTGCTAAAATATTTCGGTCAACCGCAACCCCAAGTCATCACCACATCTAGGCCAGTGGTCGTTTTGGAAACGATGTACGAATCGCATGTGATTCCCGTAGTGAGCGCGGGAAATACTATTTATTCGACATTGTCCAGGCCAGTTGCCACTGTACCTAGGTTGGTATAATATATTTTTAATGAATTATATGCGTTAATTAATTATACATATAATATATTGTATCATCTTATACATATTATATTTTGCACGTTTCTGCTCCCTTCAGGACCTCCTACGAATATGGCACATCCACCCTGAGTCCGGTGCTGCAGCCACAGGTGCCGCAAGTACCGCTATTCCCGCAGCAGCCACAGTTTACAGTAACAAGCGCGCCCTTGGTCACTCAGACTTTTGCCACCGTGTCCGACTCACGGGTATTAAAGCTCACCTTCGGCGCTAAAACCGCTTATACCACCCTCTTCTCCACGAGGGTCGTACCCACAGAGCTCACCACCTACGTTACTAACACGGTGCCAGTGCAGCCGACGGTACCGGCATATCCCGGTTATTACCCAGCGCCGGTGCCCTATCCACCTTTCCCCTTTCTCGGTTAGATTTTAATCTGATCGTCGAGTCTTTTGCGGTTCAATTGCTATCACCAAGTAGATTTGTTCCTTCGAACTAAATGTTGATAATTCTCCTTGTACTACTTATGATAAACACTATGAACAATGCGTAAACACAAACAGTACGATTTTATTAATTTAATGGCTATTTGTAATGAGTTTGAGAAATTTTTCGATATAAATATATTATTTCTCGCAAATTTATATGTGCATTGGTTGCCATATATATTTATTGTTGTATACATAAGTTAATATTGTGAAATAATAATTAATATTGAATAAGTTTAAATTAGAAATCTGTTTTTGAAGTCAACGTCATATATATATTTACCGATAAAAAATGTTATTTTTCTAATTAAAATATTATTTTTCTTAAGAAATGTTAACGTACTTATTTGTGTTAAATAACATCGATAATAATGCTGCAATTTCATAATACTTTTCAATATAATTTCTCGTAATTATATAACTGCTGCATATATAATAGCGTTCAATAACGATTTGAGTTACTACAAGTAGAAGATGAAAAATCGCAGCATATCAGAATAATTACAAGGTTGCACAATTTCGAATCATATAACGAACTGATCGACAATGATCCTAGTTGGACCGCATCGAAAATTATTGTAAATAAATTATTCATTATAATATTGTATATCGTATATTGTATGTATATCGCGTATTTTGTAAATAAATAAAATAAAAACGTAAAATCTCTCTTTCTCTTTTATCGTATTGCAACAAATCTAAATCCTAAAAACGAAACGTTGATAATATAATGTCACATATAATACACGCACATATATACATCATATTTAAGAATAATATATATCTTAATTAATGTAGTATAATTTATTTAAAAGTTCACGAATTTAATAATTCAATATACGAATATATAAAACGAAATTACATTAAGATAATCATGGATTGAAAAATTCGAAATTTTCTCCAGCATAAAATAAAATACTAATTTTTATTATGCATTACTACTTATGTAAAATATTATAAATATTTCATGTTTACATTCGTATGTAATAATAATTTAAAATTACATTTTACATTTTATTTGCTTCTTATACGTTTAATTTTTTTATTTATTAGTATGATAATTTTTTTACGAAAAATATCAAAGATAATATCTTGTTCTTGGCGAATTATTCGATTATTTATATTCGTTTCGAAATTATTAGAAATAACAATTCAATTGATTTATATATTCACTGTTTTACGCTATTTTAAAATATCCCTTTCAATGATTACTATCTTCTAAAAGTGATTAATAAATTATAGTTGTATATTTTGTAAATACAAAAGTTGCATACAAAATTATAAAAAGAAGATTAAATGAATGATTATAGGTACAAAACGTGACATTCAAGCGAAATAGATGAAATTTTGCCACAAATTAGTGACAATTAAAAATCTATAGTGACATAAATTATGTGTGATGTTTATTTTAAGAAGTCAAATTTTGAATCAAGGGAATTCTAAAAAAAAATTAATTAAAAAGAAATTTTTTCATCTTTAAAAATTGAAAACCATAAAAATTAAAACTGCATTAAAAACTACGTATATATATTTTAGATAAATGTCATTCCCGAAATAGATGTAAGTTCAATGAAAAATTTGCAATTCAATACAAAATGTATTCAATTTTTCATTTCTTTTTTTTCTATGAAAAAATATAATTACAATAATTTTACTGTCGTATCATAGATAATGAATTAACGCTTGAATGTAATAGACTCCTCTTCTTTTTTGATCGCTCGAATAAGCGTTAATGTCAATACAGCTATAATCACCTGCAATAATTAGGATAAGAAAAATATAATTAGAAGAAAGAAGACGATAAATAATTATTCTATTTTCGTAGCTAAATTAAAAAATTGTGTATTCTTTCTTCTTGAAAAATGTAAAAAATAAGGTAAAGAATAAGAACTTACGTGAAGCATGCACAATGCCATTGCCAAACCAGCCAGCCATCCCGATCTTGCTTCCAGGAACCAGGACAGTTCCTCGACGCAGCCGTAATGGAAAGCGTTTCCAGTAACAGTGTCTCGGCATTCGGTGGGCAACGGTTTACGCAGGTGCGTGTAATCCCTGGGCCCGTCAGCTCCGCAGCATCCGACCTATTAAACATTAATTTAATTAGATACATAATTCTACATGCTTTTATTTTTTCTTCCTGAAAAAAAGATTAAGATTAAAAAAAGAAATAAAATTTTTAAGATATTTTATACATCTTACAGTTTCCTGGATTATTCTTAGGATAAAGCCCGCTGTTTCGTGATGGGATTTGCTGATAAGATTATACATGGACCGTTCGATGATGGGTTGAATCTTACTGTCGTATGTCGAGTAGTCAAGGATTACCGCCGCTCCAGATAAACCGCAGATGAAACTAAATAATTGAAGGCCCACATGCTAAAATCACGAAAATCTCTAAGATAAATCGCTATACGAAATCTTATAATAATAAAGATATAATTTCCGTTTTAAAAATTTAATTTAGCAAGAAAAGAATTAATCTCCTAAAAAATTAATTTACTGGACGTTGAAATATTTAATAAAAAAAGAAGCATTAAACAATATGTTTTATCAATAAATTTTTTTTATTAAATATTCGATAAAGATTATTAATTTGCAATAAAATGGTATATTTTTCACATTTTCATTGCGTTATATTAATAATTAAAATAATTTAAATAATATTTTTGAAAATATAATTGGAATAATAATTAGAACAATTTCAAATAATTAAATAGAAAACAAACAATTTTAAAAACTAGTTCCTTCAGAAATGATTTCTTTTCAGAATTGCCGAATTAAAGCGCACGATAAACATTCTTACGATGTATAAAGCCAGTATGTTCTCCATAAGTGCAGCACCGCAACCGATAAAGGCGACGGCCATGATGAACACCGAAGTTACAATCAGAACATAAATTCCAATGTAAAACTCGTACATATCCAAGAATTCTACCCATTCCTCAAACATTGGCTCGAATCTCATCCATATCGACAATCCGAACATTGCACAGCCCAGGATCTTTCAACAAAAGCATAAGAATTTTATTAATAGAATGTATCAATTAACGATTAAGCGACAATAGTTCTTTCTTTTTCTCTGAGAAAACTTTTGTTTTTTAACTGTAATGGTACAATAGCAAGATAAAACAAAGACAATCTTTTAAAATATCTTTTAAAATTTATTAAATTAATTATAAAATTATATCACAATTAAAGAGATAAAACAATTCATATTAACAATATAATAAAGAAATTATTTCAAAACAAATCCTATATAAATTACATTTTGTAACTATACACAAACACACACACATTTTTTAAATGTTTATTTTAATTTTTTTTTATAAATCTTATAAAATTTATTCAATCAATATTTTTTATATTTTTTTTGCGTGGACTTGTACCAAAAATAATTTTATGCACATATAGGTCTTAAATCAAATTTGAATTTGATCTAAACTCTTTTCTAATAATATAACAGAACGTATTTATAATTCTCACTTTTTGTATTGAGAAATAAAATAAAATTTAAACTTATTTTAATAATTAATTATATCATCAAACAAATTAATAGCAACATTTTTTTAAAGAAAAGAAAAAATAGAATACAATTTAAACAAAATTCTTCTACTTTGAAAATTATCATAACAAATGCATTTATTTATATATGCAATACTCCTCATTCATTCATCTTTTACATTTTGTTCTTTTCATATTTGACGTAAAAAATAGATTGTATTATATTATTTCACTAGCACATTATTAACTTCACAAGACGATGCAATCATCACGATAACTTTCCGTACCCACCCATATTATCACATTCAAGCAGAAAATCGTAAATTTGATGCAGCCGATCTGCTTCTCCAGCAGCGGTGCAGAATTCTTGACAACCATCTCCTTGCTTCCTTGCTTCCTCGGAAGATATTCTCCGTCGCGAATTAATTTCTTATCGACAAACGAGACAATGTTTCGGAAACGCGACGAGACAAAAAACGTAATTAGTCGATCGTGGACGTCGGAGTACCCCGAGTATCATCACCTAGCCGTTGCTTTATCAATGGCAAATATAAGATAACTGGATAAGAGCCGTCCTAGATAAAGAATGCCACGCATTGCCGAGATGAATCACTTCTTCCGCGATATCGCGATTAATGTGTAAATTATTAAAAAATGTTATTAATAATAGCTGTGATGTTTATTTAATTTGTTCAACCTTTATTTTAATTACTATATAAAATTACAAAACTTTCAATTTAATATCATTTCAAAGTTATTGATATATATAACGTCGTATAAACAAGAATTTTAAAAAATATTAATAATAAAAGTTATAGTCTCCCAATATATTTTTATTAAAAATATATCAGATGCGACAAGAATAGAATATCACATAGTAATTTGATGCCAAGTCATATAAGATGATGCATACGTTTTATTTACAGTAATCCTTACAAAATCATAATTATAAAAAATAGAAGACATACCAGATTTGTGTGTAGACATATAAATTAAAGAAAAAAAATTAATAGAAATCTTCCTCCGTAGCTTTCGATGCCGACGTTTTGTTTTTGATCTGTTCTTGATTATTGTACATATCTGCCACCTGCTGAGCAGAAGTGGCTTCTTCACAGTTTTTATCCTCGCGTATCCTAATAAATCGCGGAAATCTTAAAGATATACCTTTTTCTGGATCAACCTAGACAAAGCAAAAAATTTAATATGTAACGATATCAATTTTCTAATTCAAAAGATATTTAATAGCAGAAACCACTCGTGATATCATTTCAATTTACTTTTGAAGAAAAAGGATATATTATATGTTCTCGAAATTCAATAACGCAAATCTTCTCATGCCAAAAGATTTTTTTAATTGAGAATATCGATGTTAAAACATTTCTATTATGCAATATTAGTTTTGTTTTTTGATGTAATTGAAAGAATTTAAAACTTTGGGAACTCACTATTCCGATAGCTGCCCTATGAACTGGCGATAGGGAGAGATCGGCGCATTTAATCTCCCACACTTGTACTGGTTCAAACCAATGATCGGGCTCATGGCTGCTGTCGAAACGATAGTACGATTTCGTCTGAGGTATCACATGTTCCTTTAAGAATTTTGTGTGGTTCTCAAGATCTTCCTCCTTGAAGCCTGTGCCGATCTGTTTATTAGAAAGCAATACATATTAATATACGAACTAAAATAATACATCAAATTACAAAAATTATCAAATTTATCATATTTTTTCATAATTTGAAAAAGATATTTTAACAATATCTCAATAAATATTGGAATTATTTAACACAAAAAAAAATTTTGTTAATGCATGCCCCTTCTCTTCACTTTCATAACATCGATAAAATATGTTATAAAAACGTACTTTACAAATGCTTTGGTACTCCTCGTTTTCTTGATCATAACAAGCCAAAAGGAAGCCACCATAAGTGCCTGTTCTCTTTCCTTTGCCGATGTAACCACCGATTACAACCACATCTAGCGTATCACCTACGCCGTCCAAGTAATCTTTTTTCAGCTTCAACCAATTTCTCGATCGCTTGGCGATCTCATAGGTTGCATCCTCCTTCAGCGTCTTCACCATTAGACCCTCACAGTTACCCTTCACAGATTCATCCAAAAAGATTTGTACCTCCTCCATTGTTGTGGTATCCATACTATTGGCAAATTTCCATTCGCCTTCTACTTCCTTGAAATGCTGCTTCAGCAACTCGCGACGCGTTGCAAAGGATTTCTTTACCAACGGCTCATCGTTTAAGTACAACAGATCGAACATAAATACGCATACTTGCACTTTTATATCCTCTTCGTTGGCGTCCTAAGAACAAGAATAATGTTATTTTAAAACGAACAATTATAACAATTACATTAATTATAATCATAGTGACCATTAAATTATGACGATTATAATCGTAATAATTACATTTATAAACAACTATATTACCTTTCGCTTTCTCGTGCTGAGTATTTGAAATGGAAGAATCTGTTTCTGCTCATTGTCCCAGGCGACCGCCTCGCAATCAAGTATACAATTCTTCACCAAATCACCACGAGTATTCTTGAATCGTTTAATGATATCCGGATATTTACTAGTATTGTTTTCCTGATTTCGACTATAGATATTGACTTGGCCATTATCCGCGACGTGTATCTGTTGCATTATAATATTATAATCGACTTAAATCTTGAAATTATCGCAATTTCAGGTAATTGATTCTGGCACATAGTACATTTCTTTTCAATATAGTATTATCTGGTAATTTACAAAGTTAAGTAAATAAGAACCTGTGCTCTCTCTCCGTCATATTTCCATTCGCATGTGAATTTTAAACCCTCAAATCGTGTCAGGACTTCTTGAACACCTTTGGTAGGATGTGCCAACATAGGTTTTAAAGGTATTCCAGGCGTGAGCTTGCACTTACTCGGCAAGGCATTGATTCCATCTTCCAGTAAAACGGGAATTATAAGATTGTAGTTCGGACACTCACTATAAATAAATGTAAGTCATCTTAATTATCAAAAAATAGGAAATTGATATTTAAATATTTAATATTTTATTTTCAAGTAAAAAAAAAAATAAAATTTTATTTGTGATTAATTATACTTATTTTAATTAATAATTTAATAACTTTATTATTGTATGTTTGTGTGTGCGCGAAAATATCTTTTTCTCTCTCTTTTTTAAACAAATATTTTATTTTAAAAAATTATTTTAAAATAAAACGTGTTACATATTTTTATTATATCTTCTTCTCATTAATCCACTTTAATATTCAGAGTAGTATTTTCAAAATAATATTGTATTGCTTACCAATATGTTGTTTTTAGTATAAGTGCTATTTCATCGTATTTCTCTTTAAAACGATCGGTCGACATTTTTTTGCTCGCGTTTAAGATTTCTGGTGGATAGTCCTGTTCTGGCGGCGTCATAGCACACGCTAGAGCCAATGCCTAAGAAAATACAAATAAAAATATCGATCGTAACAATGCGCGATATCACCAACGACTTACTTGCAAAACAGATTGTTCGGCCAAACCTATGCGAAGCTTTCCAGCCAACGATCTAATAAGATACCTTGCTTCCGTATTACGACATGCCACAAACAACGTTTGAATCTTGTCCAATTTTTTCGTCAGAGACTGTATATATAAAAAAAAAATTATTTTGTACAAATAATACAGTTTACATTTTATTTTTAGATAAATCTAATCTCTTCTAATTTATATTCTTCAATGTATTATGTTTAGTTTTTCAATTTAGATATAAACATCAATCTTTATTTTTCATTCAGCTTATTTAAAATTCATATAAATTTAATTTTTATTTTTAAATGTATTTTATATAATTTGAAACTTATATGTAGTATATAATAATTAAATGTAATTTAGATTAAAAATTAGTTTCCTAAATTAAAACTTCTTTTTTTATTTTATATTACTGATCTGCAAAAGTTTTCCTAACTTAAATTCATATTACTGATAATATAAATTCTGATTATAGTAGTTATGGATTACCGCATGGCCCGTCATTTGAGCAATCTCTTTCAATTTAGAGTATACAATGGGAACTGTCAACGGTGCTGGCTGAAACATAGTTCTCTGATTGGATCTGCTACCTTCTGCTACAATTCCCAAATCGCCAACTTCCTGGACATCGGCTTTAATTTGCGTCAATGTCCTACCAGTACATTGCGCTATCGCTTTCATCAGGTTCGTATCAGCAACGCCAAGCTCAATTCCTAAAATAAAATAAACACTGCACAAGCAATCTCTAATCAAATATATAAAATAAATAAAATTTAAATAACTATCTCTTTAAATTAAATTACTTTCTCTATATATTATAATGTACATAATTTTTCAATCTTTACCTTCATATGCAGGCGCTAATTGATTAAGGCACAGATATACACTTGGCAAAAGATCCATGGGGCTCAGAACTATGACAGATCGAAAGTAATTTGACAATATTTCTACTATCTTCAATCTCGCACTCGTTTCTTCGATAAGCTCCAAAGTGCGCGTAAAAGCGCTATATGGAGTTCTGTAAATAAATTTCAAAAAAAGATAGAATTTTAAATTTTTTGAAATTTTTCTCCATTCCAATCATAGTTCCAACTTACTTGTCTTCTCGTTTCCAGCACGCATTGTTTATCGGATGATAATCAGATGTGCTAGGATTATAAGACTGGTTATTGCTTTTTGCATCACCTATCTTGTTATCCTTTGCATCATTCTTTTGCTTAGATGCTGTTTAACAATAGATTTAAATAATTATTTAAATCAGATTCCATTAAAACTTGTAAGATTATAATTTTACATTATTTAAAGATACACTCTGGTTTAAATTTTAATTAATAATCTAAAAATATTTAAATTTTTAATACGTACTGAAAAAGTTATGCATTTTCTTAGTAGTCTTTGATTTCTTCTCTGGTGTAGGCTCCTTCAGGGTTTCGATCTTCTCCTTGATATCCAAAATATTTTGATTCGTTTCATCATCTGATGCATTCTTATTTATTTTACTACACTCATCTGTGCTTTCAATCTTTTTTTCTTTGCCATTAACCTCCAATTTTTTGGGACTTTCAGGTAACTATAAATAATTATTTGCAAATATAAACAAAAATTTACAAACATAAATTTAATCCAAAATAAGTTCTTTTATAAGAGGATTATCAATTTTAGAATGATCTAAATTTACCGGTAGGTGATCCTCATCGTCACTAGAATCTATTATTATTCTGGTTCGTTTCTTTTTTACAATATTCTCCGTTTTTTTTCCTCATCAGAACCAAATTTTTTTTCTGGAGAAGTAGATTCTTCTTTTTTCTGTTCACTTTCAACTGTATCATTTTCTACTTGAGCACTTTTTACTTTCTCAGCTCCATTCACATTTTTAGATTCATCTTTTGCCTCCTTTTTTGGAGTGTTTGTCAGTTTCCTCTTTTTATTTGGTGCTCCAGGTGAAAGTTTATTCGACTTATTTTTTGGAATGGTTCCTAAAAAAATAATTATAAACATATATAACATTCAATATACAATAGTTCAGCAGTATATTTACCCAGCTTTGCATGAGGTTTTGCACTTGGAGAAGGCGTCTTGGAAATTGTCTTTGGCTTCGTAAGTTTGTGGTCTATCTTCTTGGAAGGAGAACTATAAAAATAACAATTTTAAAAAATAATGTAAATAGGAAAGAGAACAGAGAAATATGAAATAAATAATTCTCTTGTTTACCTAGCAAATCTATTGCTATTATCTCTCTTCCGTTTGCCGCTTCCCGGTGCATCCTGATTCTTTTTCTTGTCGGACAAGTTGTTGCTGTTGGTTGTATGTATCCAATTAAAAACGACAACAAATCGATTATGAGCTGTGTTCGCGAACTTGAAATGTCGAACTGATAAAGTCAGCGAGCTCAAGCGCGAGCAAGTGGCGAGGATTTTTAACATAATCAATTTATCTAGAGACTATTAACATTTATAACCAAACACGTACCTCTCCGAATCCTCGCTCGAGTTTTCCTTCTTGGACGATATTTTCGTGAAGAAAGAGCTGTAACGATAAAACAACATTATGTTACTCGAAAAATCACATGTTTAGAAAAAAAAATTGTCAAATTACATGTCAATTACTGAAATCATGAGTTTTATGTTATCGATCAAATTACGTTATGTCATTGGACTTATTAATGATTGAAATACTTTGTTAAATTCTTTTCCAAATAATTATTTTCACAATCTACTCACTCTATACGACGCTGCGCCATTATTATCGCGCCGTTTCTACGCGCTACGCGCATTTGACAGCATTTCCCGCCTTTTTAAGACGGAACAGGATGACGTCACTTCTCGCACAATCATAGATTAAAAATACGTAGAAGTCTAATCCCTAAAAAAATGATACCTTGCATCATAGAGTTGTAAATGAATGTAGAAAGGAAAACGTACGAATAAATATGTTCATTACATAGAATTGTCATATGTAATTACATATTATTTTTATTTATACGCGTTACATCAAAAAATATCATTTTCCTGTTAAATTTCATTTCAATGAGATTAATCAGATTTACTAGCTTTGAACTTTCATAAAAAGAAAATGGCAAACCCTCAGGTTAGGAAAATAAAATTAATGGGAATTATATTTTAATTCGACTGTGTGTAATTATCAATTATTTATTTATTTTACAAATAATAATAGCAAACTGAATCATGTTGGAGATTGCACGATTAGTCTCAATCTCACCGGTGTTCGAAAAGCATGCCGCAATTCCTGCTCTGCCATAACAGCAACTTGTTTTATTCTATTGCCTACTAATTTATTTATATTCCTACGAATTAAGAGTCTAGCAATATTTTTTTTGGGACATGAGACAGTCACTACTGCCATAATATTATCATCAGCTCCTGTATCAAAGTGTTCCAATATTATTTTCAAGTTATATGGAACCTCATTCGGTAGAATATCCATCAGTTTTGCTCGTACTGTCTGCTGTATTATATCTTCGCATTTGTAATTGCTGTATATATGTCCTTCATATTGCCAGTCTCGCGGCTTAGCTGAATCCAGCAAGTAAGTCTGCAAAACACAATGTAATTTATATATAATACAGATTTTAAATCATTAAAAAATTGTTCATCACCAAAAAAATAATTGTTTATGTTACATTATAAGCATTTAATTATTCACAGTTGCAAGCTTATTTACCCTCAAGTCATCAGTGCCATCCCCGGTTAAAGCAGATACCATAAATATATCAGAGAACTTCAAAGATTTCGAGTTCTTGATCATAATGTTCACAAGTTGCAGTAATACCTCTTTCTTTTTCAATTTATCCACCTTATTAAAAATTAAAATCATGGGAATCTTATTTATTATATTCTCAGTCAATAGTGCCAATATATTTGGATTGATCTTATCTCTAGTGTACATATTCTGGGCATCTTGCACAATCCCCACAATATCTGCTGTTGCCAAGGAAACTTTTGGATCATTTCTAAAGGTATCGGCTAACTTGTATCGTTTAAGTTCTTTTGCGGAAACCATACCGGGTGTATCCATAAATATCAACTGAGTATCATTTTCGCAATAAATTGCATCTGCTTTGGTTTGCGTTGTATGTACTTTTGAAGATGCAGGACATATCTAAAAAAAAAGATATATATATATATATATATATATATATATATATATATATATATATAAGATACGGAAAGAAAACAAATTTAAACAAAAAATATTATATAGAAAATAAAATAGATGAATATATATAAGATAAAAAATAGATTCTACAGTATACATTCTACAATAAATTCTGGCATCATTTTTCTTATGAATAAAAAAAAAAGATAAAAATAATTTAATATTTATTTACCGATCTTTTAATAAGTTGATTAACCAGCGTGCTTTTTCCAGCATTCGGTGCACCCAGAATAGCAATCTTCAGAGATTTCCGTCGCACCGATGTAAAATTATCATGAGGTTGCAATATAATTTCTTGAGAATCCTTTGTCGCGACGTTTTTCGAAAAACATCGTCGCAAATATCGCGAACCGGCGCGAATCATATAACTCTCAATCATAAATAACATTTCATTGAAATTTTACGAAAAATTTCTTAAACAAATAACCAAACTTAACCTAACTTTATTATCTACATATTAGTCATTCATGTGACGATGATAATCAATAGCAACTAGTAAAATATGTAAACTTGTTCGTTCCCTTTTTTTTTTAATTGCAATTTATAAAAATTTTTATACTTGAGGAACGAGGAAATATACTCGAGTGTGTGAGAAGAGGAGCAAGAAACCTGAGTGTAAAAGGTACGAGTGATATAAACAGAGACGATTATCGAAAAGGGACGAATCTGATTGGTTGCGCCATGTTGTTGTCATTTTTATTCCCGCGACGCAAACGTCAAAATCGACGTCTCGCGTGTCGCGCCGTCGCCGGTGAAATGCGAATGGAGCGGCTCTTGTCAACTGTCGCGCGAGAAATAGATATCTGTTATTGACGCGCGTCATCACCGTGGCACCATTCGTTTTGGTGCTCCTCCAATTTCAAAACTACACGAGAAAAAGTGATATCGCTCCTGAAAAGACCGGATATGAAGAGAGAGAGAAACGAGATGAAGATGTGCGTCTTTGACAGGACGAAAGGAGAAGCGTGAGAGCGTAGATATATACGCAGAAAGATATATACGCAGAGAAAGTATTTGCGTTTCCGATGTTGTACGGATAAGATCGAAGAGTTCGATCTACGAACATGTTTGATTCCTCTCCTGACAGGTTGGAGAGGGAACGTTGAATGACACGCAAGTGAGTATCGTGGACGCTTTTTCCTTCCAGCTGCTCGAGGAAGCAGTGAGCATGTCATCCCCCGTATTTCTTTTATTTTTATTTTTATATACTTCGTTATTTAATTAATAGGAATTTTCTATCCTTTTCTCTTTTTTCAGCCAAAATTGAATATATTTTTACTTTAAATGCGGGAAGCAGGAAAGAATAAATCTGTTAGATTTATTCTCCTTTTACTTTCTCTTTGCACTTTCTATACTTTTCTTTTATAATTAAGTTCCTTTTTTTATTTTCTCGTGGAAAAGGTTGAATATCTTTCTGTATTCGTTTCTCAATAGCTTTAAATATACAATAATTTAAATATAGAAGACAATTGTAAAGAAATTTGTTTTTAATTTTTGCATCTTTTTATTATATTTTATTTTTCTCTTAAGATATTTTTCCCACAAGAATATGCACATATAATATTGAATTCCATCAGACAAAAATTTGAAATAAAAATAAAACTTGAAATAAAAATAAAACTGTATTAATAATTTAGATATGGCGGTATGTTTTGCAATATTTCTTTTTGTACATCAAGTAAACATGTACACAATGTGCATATTTTTCAAATCATTAACTATATTTTTTGTTATATAGTATTTGCTTCAAAATTTAAAACAAAATACCAGTTACTCTATAACATTATTTAATTGATGGTCTTGTTTTCAGAGATTATTGAGCTTGACAATCTTAGGATAGAAAATGAATTTAATAAGCATCACTAACGAAGCTCATGAAAGACGATGAGCAGTATATATCGAAGATTGATACGGCGCATTTATCTAGGATACATGTGCAACAAGGCCTTGAGCCAACCTCGAAAAAACTGTATTGAAAAAGATGCTCGAAAAGGATCGTGTATAAATCGCGCGTTGGTGCGGAAGCATCACTGGGTAAGAAATTATATGAAAAATTAAGATTTTAAAATTTTTCTAAATTATAGTTTGTAGGCATCTGTGCAGATATTGCAGATAGAAAAGAGACACTTTGGTGGAGGGGTTCCATAGATTTCACAATATTGTGCAAGAAGAAATTGTTCTTCATATTTGACCAAGGATCTTTTGAGGAGAGTTAATAGAGAATTCGCAAATTAAATGCATAAAAAAATGCAATTAATTCTAAAAGTATCTAAAATTCTACTATACTCAGTTTTGACAAATGAACAGACTGATCTTGAAAGTCTCGCTAAATGTGAATCCCATTCTTCTTTCTCTGCCAAAAATTTTGAATATTGCCTGCTTAGTCGAATCATCTGTGTTAAGCCGTCTCTTTTTCTGCACTTGCAAAAGAATGAAATAGTTGTATTATTGTGACTATATATGATTTAATACATTGTTATCAGGCAACGATGAATCTCTGAGCTCGCTGCACAGTGATATCCTGATGCACTTCTGGATCAACAAACCGGCGGGCAGGTACTACGGCTTCACCGGCCGCCGATACCCCGCCACACCTGTGCCCAAAACACGTAGTAAGTGTATAAGTAGAAAGAATATAAAAGTAATATAAATAACAATATAAATTACTTGTGTTTATTACAAATGTTATTACGTTTTAAGATATTTAAAATACACTTTGTAAGAGATTATTATTATTAAGATACACATTGTAAAAGATTATTATTACTATCACATATCACTCAGAATGATTTAGGAATCATGTTTCAAGATAATTCTATAAAGCGAACCAAATAAAGATAAGTTTAAATGAATACGAAACGAAACGAGAAGAAAAACTAAGAGAAAATTTCAGAAAATGCATACATATTTAATTTTTTTTTTTTTCCATCTCTTGACTCATTTCTTTTTTTTTTCATTTCTGGATTCATTTCTCTATCCGTTGTTTCATTTATAGTTAATTTTTACAAGCCAATAAAAAAAAACTATTATATTTACAGGTCAATGTCGGCGCGGCGGCGAGCTCAGGCAGATGGTGACTCCGGTGCGTCGATTTCAAGGCCTCGCAGGTAACTTCGCAGCTGGAAACGCATCGTCAGCCGGGCCTAGTAATATCAATAATTCCTGCCGAAGCATCGTCGCCCGATCTACGACGACGACGCTGACATCCGCGCGAATCCTCAACAACGAGAATCGTTCATCGACATCGCTCAGCGCCGCCCAACTCGCTCAACTGAACAACATCCCCAAGTAATTAATGAAAACACAAAAAGGTCTACACTAAGAAAAAGAGAAAGAGAGAGAGAGAGAGAGGAGACATTCTGAGAGGAACATGCTCTTCTTATACACAGGGTGACTCACTTATACATATCTATCAGCGGAAAGATCACTTATAAGAGATTCGCCCTCGATTTTGCGAGCTTAATAAAAAAAATATATATATATAGCTGTATTAAATCGACTCTGTTCACGTTGTTCGCAGCAACGTCACTGACACCAGCAACAATCAATTGATTCTATCTAATACGACTAGTGCGAACGGCACCAACAGAAATCTACTGGGCTTCTTCGAATTCAGTGACGCCGAACTGGCTGGCTATCGGTTGCGTTGCGCCGTCTGGATCACGTTCGTCCTAGCGACGGGTTTCGTGGCGGCCGCCAAGTTCTACTTCGGTTATAGGGCAAGTATCTTTATATCTTACTTTGAAAGGATTTTGTAAGTCTGAGAAGATCCATCACAAAAATATTTAATATAGAACATTTTTGGACAAAAATTCATTAAATAAAAATTGATTACAAATTAATTAAAGAATTCGCAAGAGGGATATCTTATAGGCATGCGACTATAAGAGTTTATAAAATCTTCATAAGACATAAAAATGTAGAAAGTCGCGGTAAATAGTGACATAAATATTTCAAAGAATCTATTATTAAAAAATAAGAAAATAAAGGCGGATAAATAAGTTTTATATAAAAAATTTTTATTATGCCAAATTATTTATGAGATTTACGATTCTTCTTCTTTTTGCTAATTATTTCTTATCTCCGTATTAACAGGGGCCAGGCTTGGAGATACTCATGTTTTGCGGGCTGTTGATACTATTGTTATCGGCATGTCTGTACTCGATCTTCTGCCGGCGTCATGATCAAAGCCATTATCACCACGGCAGTCGACCGGAGCACATTGACCGAACGGGCGCTCGCATGCAGGAGGATCACCTGGCCGCTCTGACAAACGCGTCTGGTATCGGCGAGACCGTCATCGGCAGAATGACGACGACGACGGCGATAAGGCAGAATCCACCGCCGCCACCTTATCACATCGCTATTCTGATACCGCCGCTGCCACCTACGTTCTCGGACGAGGCGCCGCCGCCCAGTTACGACAAGGTATGCGATGAAATCGCCGGACCAGCGTGAAATTCAAAGACGGACTCCTTCGAAACCTTTCTTCGCGACATTCTCGTGTCTCCGCTACTCAAGGTGACACAAATCAATTCTCTAGTATTAACTTTCACATCTGTGATAAGAATGACGCAATGACGATAACACATCGATAACACAACGGGAAGTCGAGAGATTTGGAAAAAGATACGCGCGGCTATATTTTTTAGTGGGCATTATATGAGGGAGCGGGGGAGAGGAGAGGAGCCACGCTCCGCCACCGAATTTACGTTTGTGGTGCAGGTAAACTGTATTCTAATCTTTTATACTTCGAGATACCGTGTGATATATTTGACTTAACTTTAGCTTAGCGCGACACAAGTCGTAAACTCGATCGATTCATTCGATTTTATCCATTGGTTCTTCCGGTCTTAGGACTTCCTTAAATATGTATAATTATTCTAAGAATTCGCTTATTCTAAGAATCGTTATGTTCGATTACCTCGTTATTTTCATAGGATGCGAGAGGATTGACACTCACATACAGCATACACACACACACACACACACACAAAATATAAAAGAAAAGAAGCGCACAACTTTAAACATGCGATTCGAGTCAAGGTATCGAGTTTGCAAAATGCACGATTCGATCGCCGTTACTTACGATAAGCAACTAATAATAGGCACGTTTGACGTACAGTTTCAATTTTCAAGCAGGTGCAACTACCTGTTCATCAAACGTGTACAAATGTTACCGAATATCATATACATATACGTACGATTTAAATCGCGTGGTTTCACGATATATATAAGCGCGCATGCAATGTCTCGCGATAATTTATGACGCAGATTAGAAAGCTATAAGCGGGAAATGTAATACGATTTTATATATTTCTTTTTCTATGAATGCGAGAGAGAAAGAAAGTATGTATACACGCCTGTAAATGATTCTTTATGTCATAACTCTGTATATATTTAAGGGCAAGTAAATATAATACATACTGATGTGAGATCTCGTGTTTGTGAACATTTTTCGTTATTACAAGTCATAATTGTACTACGATGTACAAAAGTTATTTTTCTATCTAGTAAAGTCCTTTCTGACTGCACTTGAGAACAATCTCCCGTTTTCATCTAAAAATAAGAAAGTAAATTCTAAAAATCTTAAAAATTTAAAACACATTCCAATTTATTATAATTTATTTGGATTTTATCTACTCCTAAATTAATATAATATAAATTATCGATCAGCTTGCAAAAGATGGAAGAAAGAATCAAAATTGTATAATGTGACTTTTACTTTTATTTATCTTGTTATTTTCCTTTTATTCATAGCCATTTCCTGGAAGATTTATCATCTTGAATGCCTGAATATACATTTTATCTCGAATCATAGAAAGTCTAAGAGAGTGCAGCTAGGAGGAACAAATAGATCTAAGATCAGTTCTTTGCATTACAGTTTAAAAAAAATGCAGTTGATTTGCCGCGCATAAAGTTTCAAAAAAGTTAAAAAAACCGATTGTTTTCCTTTCATCGGGCCTTCTCTTATTACTTACACTCTTCTAAAAATGAACTCGCGCTCGGGAGACAGAAAGAAGAAAGGCCACGTGGTGTTGTAGTGAATATAATAAGAGCAGACCCGGAAATGTTCTCTCAACTTATAATTAGAAATATAATATATCTTTCGCGAAAGCGTGTTCAAGTACTTCTTCATTATAAATAAGTGTGTTATCTTCATGTTTATCTTATCAGTTTATATCTTTGTATATAGCAAAACATACGACAATGTGGTGCAAAAAGCAAATAAAGGTTTTCCCTTGTAAAGCGTAGCTTCACATCGCGAAAGATGAATTAACTAGTTCCGATAATGATACTCCTACGATATTGCTGGTCTTAACGAAACAATCTTATCAAAGATTCTTTTATTGAAGAAAATAATCATATAAAAACTATTCTTAACTATTTCTCACCATTTAAAATATTAATAATATAAAGAATGTAGAAATGTAAAATATAAATAATTTATAATATAGGGAAATGTATATGTAAATATATATATATATATATATATATATATATATATATATATATATATATAAAACAAATGCTAAATGTAAAAGCAAAGTTTAAAATATAAATTTTTATTTATAGTCAGCGCATAAGCTTTTCTCATTATCTCTGCTAGCCTAATTTAATGAGTGTATTTTTCCTTAAGACCAACGATATACACACGCTTTTTCCACACTATAATTAACGGTATATCTATTACTATGATACAAATGAGAGATTACAGTCTTCGGGATATAATAATAATAATAAATCATATGATATCGATTTTAAACTACGCTTACAATCTTGTACACGGTTTATGTATGTTACATCAAGATGAAAGTATTTTGGAGGCTCTTGCCATGTAAATAGTAATCGAAAACGAGATGAAGCGTGCATATGATTCAACTCGTTCTTTGTCAACATCGCTCTTTGTCTTGTTACATGTCTCTTTGTATAACCATCAATCAAAGTAGATATTTGATTCTTTCCGTTTCTTGCTTATTAAAAATGTATTTTTTAAAATTATTAAATTTTTTGAGATTATTTAAATGAAACCATTTCAATAATCTCGAAAGAGACAATGAGTTGAATTTCAATTAATTGAAATTCTAGGATTCTAATGATCTCGTAATACATTTTTTTAGACCCCGAAAAAATTTATTCCACATTTCTAATTATCTCTTTATTTTAACTTATTTATTTTAAGAGTATGAGAATAAATTAAGTTTTATATCTCTTCGAGTTCTTATACAAAAGCGTGTCACATTTTGTTCTTGAAAATTTAATTAATATTTATAGGAACGGCTCTGTATCGTACACAATAATGAGTTCCACGAAACTCACCTTTCTGCGCACTGCCAATAAAATAGTATTTCGAGCGCGAATAATAACGCGTCTCTTGCTACCTAGACCCTCTGAATCTCGAATAACTTGACATCTGTGTCGTACCATATAGGAGGCTCGACATTTCTTAGATATATAACGCCCCACATGTATGTACGGAACCATGCGGTCGTACCGGCGTTAGCTTGATACCGCCTGATGAGAATAGGATGCGGCACCGGTAGTAGGCCGACCAGGGTGCCGTGTTGCAGGAACTTCAAGATTTCACTCTCGTCTGTCAGTCCCCTAATAATAAAATTGATAAAAAAATATAAGCGAAAGTGTGATTATAAGAATTGTTGCTTCTCGTCCGAAACTACGGAAACAAAGCATTCAAGTCCGAAACAATTTTCGATTTATTTCCATTTAATTTATAGATGTTTTAATTATTCACAATACAATAAAATATAAAACATCTGTATAAAAGATTGATAATTAAGATGATAATTATTCAGATTGAGCTATATTTTATTATTAAATTAAATAGATTGTATCAGAGAGTAAATAAGGAAAATGAATAAATAAGCTAAAAATAATTACCAATAATTAAGTTAAATTTATGATTAAATTAAAAGATTTTCTCATGAGAATTTTGATTTGTCGATGTACTAAGGTATATTTTTTTTGCAATTAAAAAATCGAATCAAAATACTCACTTGTCAATGCAGATCTTCTCGACTTGCGGCACAAGAACTTGGAGCAGTCGCATAATAGTCTGTAGCGGAAGCTTGCTCTTCCATTGCCATACCCACTCGCTGGATGGCACCCATTGATTCGTGTTATCCACATTGGCATTCACTTGTTCAGCTACACGAATGCCACCCTTCTGCGCATCAGACAAATTTCTATTATTATTATCGATATTTATTTGCTTTCTATATTGGCTATTATGCGTTAATAGATTTAAAAAAATCAGTGTCAAAGTTTTATCTCTCTTTGTTTCTTACCGGAACTACAGAATTTTTGGTCGCGTTCATCGATTCCTCCGCGATATCTGTCTTACTCTCTGATAGATTACCAATAGATTTACCAATATCGATGTTGGCTGACGGGCTTAATGGATGCGCCGATTCTTTCTCTGTCATTTTCTCGATACCTGCAATCAACGCGCTTGAATTGATAATACATAAAAATTGGAAATATAAGTTTTACATATATAATGTAAATAGTCTGAAAAAGACTCTTGAATTTAATTGCAAGATCACATACAAAGAGAGACTCACCAGGAGTCTCCAATAGCGACGCCTTCAAAGTACCGGGTTCGGCGGGTTGTGCGGGATGCGATCCTTCCATCGCGGTTTCGCTGACATTTTCGTTAGACGTGCTTGCAGGCATATGACGACGCTGTCTCTTGTTAAGAGACTTTGCGATCGTAGTACAATCACTGGGTAGGTTTGCGAGCGCGTGAAATACTTGTCGCTTGCGTATTATAGTGTACACTAGATTACTATTCCCGTCGAATTGATACTGAAAACCCGAAAGTAACATGAGCGACAGATCTAATATCATAGAACTCCACCACACATTACTTCTTTTCTTGATATTATATTCCATGTAATATTAAAATATATAAGAATAAAATAAAATATAATCTCCAAAAAAAATTATTTATATTTATATTATATTACAAATCTTGAAATTATAGACTAGCGTATTGAAAGGAGAAGTGAATTGCAAATAATTAATAAAAAAAAGTTTGTTTTAAATTTTATGAGCGATAATGCTATGTATCAATTTTACACTTATTTTGAAACTCTTTGTATATTGACGGAAAAAAAACAGATTATATATGCTTAGAAGAACATTTTGCAAAAACATTACCTGAATAATATTGTTAAAGATTTCGAGCAGAAAGAACACCAAGTGGTGATTGGTGACTGCTGAGAAAAGGAACCATGGCGTACTAAATGCCTCCAAAAGATGCAGTAGTTTTGTACTCGCCACCATAGATAAGGTTTTGAGATACGGCGAAACATTGACTAGAATTGTCAGCAGACAGTCGAATAACGGTTGCAGTCTCTGATGACCAGTTGTGATAATTTTGTGGAATACAGTAACTAAAAGATCGGCGTGCGTTCCTGAAACAAAGAGAATGAATAGCACATTAACAATTTAAAAATCCGCTAAGATACATTTACGAAATTGCGACAAAACTGTGACTATATATAAAATTTATGTCTCTACAATCGGAAACGCGATCTAAATTATTGTGCTTTTTACATTAAAAAACCTGATTATTTTTTTAAATTATTGGATATAATTTATACAAATAACATACCTGTAAAAACCGGAATGTCCATAGGCACTGTAGCTGTGTACGGTTTATTCAACCTCACTCCAAAATTGCGTTCTCCACTCAAAAGAAGCAAAATAAATACACCAATATGCATCAAACCAACTCGTGCTGAAAAATTAAAAAGGTGAGAAGTAGACAATTAGTCAAATTAATTAAAAAAGAAAACTAATGTGGTATAATTCATTAACATATCACTGCTTCAATTCAATCATCAGATACTATAAAAATATTTTTTCTCTCTGAAGATATCTGAAGAATATCAATTAATGTTTTCTTTCTATAATTAAAATGTATAGTTTAAAAAATAATTGAATTTATAATATTATGCTTCTATGCTATGTTGAAGAAAGATACTGTCCATGTTATATTATCTCTAGAAAAAGAATATTATTTCCTACACACACAACACATTTCATATAAAAATTTATTTTAAACATTTTGATGTATTGAATTGAATCACTAATATAAATGATTGGATGAAAAAAAAACAGAAAATTTTACATTGGTCGGCTCGTGAATCGTTTAAATGATAAAGAATCGGCACGAGAACTTCGAGGACATCCGAACTCTTTAATACATAATATAAGAACTTCTTGTTATAATCACACATCTTCCAAAAAAAAACCAATAGTTCCTGGTGAAAATGCACTTTCTTGGTCGAGTTTGGCAGATACGTTTGCATCAGTGGATTGTTCAATAGTCTGGTAATACCCTTTAAGACAAATTGGAAATCTGTAGAAGAAAAAAATAATATGTTTCAATTTTTATTTTCTATACAATACATTCAAATCTCTTTACAACTTTTTGTTCTTGATTATAAATAATTAAAAATATATTTTTTATGAAAATATCAAGCAATTTTCAGGATATAAGAAAATGAAATCTTATTTCTCGATTAATTTCAAATATGTATTACTTTGACTTGCTGTAGAACTTTAATTCGAGATTGTCTACTAACAAAAAAATATTTGAAAAACTGGATGTTAAAAGTATTGCAGAAAAAATAATCTTTGTTGCGTAAAAACTAATTCTACATCGAGCGAAGAATTCGCTATAATTAAAGAATATCTGGGATAGCTAAAATATATAAAATGCCATAAAACAAATTCACCTTCATCACGATGAATTCGACTCAAATAATTGATGAACAAATTGTCTCCGACTGCCCCCTCATCCAATGGCGCTCCGCCAGTGGTATCATGATCCAATGTTACAATTAAAATTTGCAGCGCAACATCGACCAGCGGTTCTAAGGAATCGGCGAACAACAAATGGTTGTACGGTACCCCATAACCAACAGGATCATACGCACATACCGTATTTAACAGCGAGGTAAACATCGGCAATGCGTGTCTGCGAAAAATCACACACATGTATAATTACAGCATATATAAATTATTAACAAAAATATATAATAATATTAACGATATTTTGTAAATAAATATAAATAGATAATAAAAGAATATGTATCAAGAGAATTTAATAAAAAAAAATATGTATATTAATTAAAGTAAGAGAAATAAATTGTACCTGTTTTCACTGCTAGTCAAATGTTGAATCCATTTATTCGGTGTGATCGATGGATCCATCGGCGGATTGTACATGGTTTCGCTGAAGCATGTTAATAAAAGTTTCAACAATTCTGTGCGATTTGAGTCGAGAATGGGATACCTCGGTGGTGAATACGCGAAACCCACTCCCGCTTCCCATATGTATTCACAGCTATCTATTGATTGCAATTCGTCGACTTTATCCTGCAAAAATAGCGTCGCGTAACAATACATTTCATTCTTCCTTCCTTCTTATTATGAAAACTCCAATAGTTAATAAAATTTACCGGGCCTGATTTCCTATTTGCAGCTACTGTAAAATCAGGACAGAACAACAAATCCTAAAACAAAAACATACATTAGAATAGGTTCTCATGTATTGTGTAAAAATTGATCGAATTTATCATTAATTAACTTTTAAAAGTAATATATATATATATATATATATATATATATATATATATATAATTTAGCATTTATTTTTTTTATTAAGATTTCTAAAATTGTTATGTATATAAATACTTTATGGAATACTCAATTATTATTATTATTTTAAATATCTTACGCAAATAGCATTCAACAGAGAATGCGCCAGTGGCAAACTCTCCTCATCATCTTTGCCAGGTAAACTGGACCAAAAAAAGCCTTTCCAATCAGGATCTTCAAATATATAAGGTAATAAACGTGTGAGCAAGCGGCAGCAGTTCAAGACAGTTTGATGTTCCCGTTGAGTCCTACAACTACTGTCCACTGCCTTAACTAATTTTTCAACTGCTTTGTAACATAATGTGGCCAAATTAGAAGGTGCCTCTTCTCTTAAGATACGAATTTCCGGAGCTGGGATCAGAGTGAAGATATCTTGAACATTAGTTACATTCTCAGACCAAAACTGATCCCAGAAAGTATCGTCTGATGAATCAATCACCTATTAATATATATTATGTATAAATATTGATATATGATTTTTAGGTAAAAATTGTATAAAATAATATACAATATAAATTTAAATAAATTTTAAGAAAGGTAATACTTTTCTAATGACAATCTCTTCAGTATCATAAAAATACATTAATTTTAATGTTATATTTTCATTTGTGGCAATGTAAAAAATAATGTTATTAAAATATAGCTTACATATAAATTATGTATAGAGAAAAGGGCTATTTTTTGTTATTATACATATTACAATTTTTATAATTTTTTCTTTTATTATTATAAAATCACTCATGTTATTACACATAAGTTCATTCACGAACTTAATACACGTAATAAGAAAAGTATAGATTTTTCAACTGAATTCATGATAGATTCTCTCTCTTTGATCGACAATTTTATTAAGAAAATTTTACGTTCCTATCGATCTGTCAACCGATCATATGTTACCCGATCAGGCACGTAAACAAGCGGCTATTTCTTTGTTTACCTGAGTCTTCGACGTTAATTGCACCACTGCCTTTCGGAAATTCAACTTTGTGTCGGCATTGCCCATGATGCACCTTCGTTATCGCCGATAATAAAACGATAATATTTCGTCGTAGCAAAAGTGGAGTAAAAACGCGTCGCTGCTCTTTAAATGGACATCATTGTCGCCATGTTTGTATTGTGACAGTGATAGCTGGTGACAGCTAGACGGAGCTACCAATATCGCGTTATCTTGCGTGAAAATGACAGATGAAAATTGAAGCTCCGCGCCAATAAAACGTCATTAATTTCATCAAAAACTAAAAATATAGGGAAAAAATCCGTTTTCTTCAATTCTACGTCTTGCCATTTTTTTTCAAATAGTAATATATATGTGTAAGTATATGTCGAGCGTTGTGAGAAAAAGCGCGCTTTTTGTCTCGAAAAGATAAATTCTCATACAAGATATATCGGATCGATTGCACGTGTCACACTCATATGACATTTTCATTGAAAAAAGATTGATTGAAGAAGATAATCATTGTGGCGCTTTCGCAAAAGTCGCCATTTTGTAATACCCGAGCGATTAATTGGCTGAACCAATGAAATGCGCGAGCAATATGTGTCCTCTGTTACAAAAAAATAGTGCACACAGCGCACTAGTATTTTTATAGTTTATGTTTATAGTGCTGGTTCGCCACGTGATTCCCGCCAGAGACAAGGCTTTCATATGACTTTTTTTATATTCTTTCTTTATCGTTATCTGTCGTTATCGAGATTACGTTTCAAAACGTTCTCTACGAGAAAAATTTTATTCGATGGTCGTTTCGAAACGTTTTCGAACTTTTCTGATTGATTCCAAGCCAGTCATGGAGTAAAATTTTCGTCGGGGTGCAAATGTTACACCGTTTTGGAACTTAACCTAAGTAGGTCTACAGTTTACTTTAGATTTTTAGATCCATAATTTACGATAAAATTCGATATATAATATCTATTTATAAAATTATGCGTTGCGTGTATAATATAAAAAATATATACATATAAATATAAAATATACATTAATAATGTATATAAATATTTCGAAATGATTATATATTAAAATATTTATATGTATGTTAAAATATCCGAGAAAATTATATTAGTATTAAAATCATACAACTCACATAAGATGCACTGAGAAAACTGCACAAAAATAATATACTTATTTGATATTTATTGTTTATTAAAACATTTATCTGTATTTATATAAAAATACATCATTTTTCGTGATAGCAAGTTTAAGTCACTATATATATATATATATATATATATATATATATATATATATATATATATATTTCTCTCTTTTATAAATTCTTTCTGAAAACTTGTCAAAAGATACGAATACAAGTTTGAACTTTTATTATTTTTGTATGCACACATGTGTGCGTTATAAATTAAATCACAAATTTTTATTATGTCTTTTGGTCCATGCTTCCATCTCATCAATAGAGGCCCATATGTCATTTGCAAGTAATTCAGGCTCCTCGAATGCTGCAAAATGACCACCTCGAGGCATTTTAGTAACACGTAAAAGATTCACAAATCGTGTTCTGAGTAATTTTGGAGATTGTTCCATTATCTCATTAGGAAACTGCGCACAAGCGCTGGGAACCTTTATCAATGTTCTATAAAAATATGTCAATTTTGATATTTAGAACTTATTACAAACATTATCATGCTACAATAGTATCAATATAATAGGATCGTTGTAATTTGCGATGATCATTATATACGTACGAATTTATGAGATTTCCCAACACTAAGTTTTCCTTGGTAAACATTTCAGCGTATATTCGCATGGCTGTAGTAATGCTATTGGATGCCCAATAAATCATTAAATTATCAATCAACTCATCGTATGTATATTTTTCCAGAAGTCCACCATCCGCTCTATTTTTATAAGAATGATTTGTACCAGTCGAAAATTTCTCTATAAGATACGCTGCCAAACCAGCAGGTGAGTCAGTTAGTCCTACACCTGAAACATATAATGATAATACAATAATGTTAATGATACTGATGTCACTTGTTCAGTACCAGAATTTAAAAATTTTTAATTTTTATTCAACGAAATATATAAAAATAACTTTTTTTATATAATTACATTAATAGCAATACTGACCAACTGTATCTGGCTTTGTAGCTTGGATATGAAAGTATCCAGTTTCTGCTAAGAAATTTTTGTATGAAAATGCTTGTGATTTGCCAGTTTTTTTCGCACAAGGCAAGAAAGAAGAAAGGTATCCGTACATCATTTGCCTCATTAGAACCCGTTTTTTCATTACCGAGCACATGTTGGAATGCATACCTAGTACGCTAAAATTTGCATTCACAATTTTTATACATTGATGTTAATAATTTTTACTTAGTGATATAATTAGAAAGAAAAATAATCTTACTGTTGCGGAAATAGAGCGGACATAGTACTGGTGATCGACGCGCCCCAATCGCCCCCTTGTACGTAAAATTTATCATAACCGAGTCTCAACATGAGATTTTTTAGTACCACGCTCATCTGAATGTATGAGAGGCCAGGTATTGTAGCTGCACTGGAAAAACCGAATCCAGGCAAGGAAGGCGCTATCACTTCAAATACGAAATCGTGTTCTGATTTAGGTGTCGTCAATAAAGGGATGATCTTGTAAAATTCTATTATAGAGCCGGGCCATCCGTGTAAAATTAACAGTGGTAAGACTCGTTTTTCTTCTGCATTACTTGGTTTTGCGCGAATAAAGTGTATGTCCAATCCTAAATTAAATGCAGGATACATAGTCATTTATATATAGTTTAATTTAAAATATTAAGAATGAACGCGAAAATAAGCGAATATAACATTAAAAATTTTAATTTTATTTTAATTTGTAATAATTTCTGTTCTCTGTACATAATGAATTGAAAAGCAAGGCCAGTCTTAAAATATATCAAAATTAGTTGTACAAATTGAATTAATGATATGATTGGCATGCGGAGATGCATAATTATATGACTTTAAATGTATGGACTTTGCTTTACGGATTTCAGTTGCGAACGATTGAACGAAATTTATTACTTTCAAGGAAATTAGAGATAGGGCTGAATTTGAGCAGTGCTCAACGCAATGCTTGATGTGTAAAAATAAATAATTTTATTTTGTAAAACAAATAAATTATTTTTATGTATCAAGTATCGGATTAATGTTTCAGCCCTACCTCTAATTTCCTTGATTCTTATCATACAAGTCCACCTTTAATTATAATTTTTATAGCTTCTTTTATTTTTAATTTTTATTACCTTCAATCGTTTATAACTTTGAGATTATTTTGACTTTTTAATATTTAAAAAAAACGCGCCATTTGTTTTAATTTTGAATTCGATATTTTGCCAATATTAAAAAAATTAAATTTTACTACTGCAAATATATTTTTACATATTATTCAATGGAATAATCATTCAATTTATAATAGATATTATATTATTACTTTCTCAATCATTTTCCGCATAATTTTCGGAGAAATAACACTTCGAGTTTTCAAAAATATATATATATTTTAGATTAATATATCTTAATATTATTTTGATATAGAAGATAAAAGATAATTATTAATTTTTATTTTTATAGATTGAACATTGAAAACATTCTTCATTAACGATTATATATATTCTTTACCTTGAATATTAGTTTTAAAATGTTGATATTGATTTATAAATTTCTGACGTTCCTGAAAATTGTAATCGTTTGCCCAGTAATCTAAAAATTTGCGTAAAGCATCCGTGTTAGTGCCATAATTCCAAGCAACGTCTTTCAACGGCGGTGTCAAAGGTCTAGTATGCTTTAATCGATACTTCAAATCTTTCACGAGCTGGAAATAATAATTTTTTTTTTCGTTTAATAATCGCTTAATTTATTCGAATTTTCCTATTAAATCAGTTTTTTTTTAAATTATATCAAATTGTGTTGATTAAGGACGAATTACCTCTTCGGAAAAAGCGATCTCGTATGGTTTGATGTCATTGTCGACAGAGTTTTCGGTGCCAGGAGTCCACCAAGTATCCGATAACTCTAATAATTTATCCTTTTTATCCTTAGATGAATAGTACCTTATTAAAGCGTAGACAACTGAACAGCAACCAACAGTAATCGCAATTGTTACAGAATAATCCATTTCACCTACGAATTCTAATCAATTTTGATCGGAGAAGTGTGCGAGATAATACTTGTGTGATATCTCGATGCGTACTGATATGCACGGCATTTGCTTAACGAATATTGGTGACTTGTAACTTGTAACTGTAACATCTCCGTATTTTTAACAACTTTATTTTTAACAATTCATATTCTTAATTTCCTTAGCTTCCATATTATTAACATCTCTTTTTATATTAATTTTTCAGAACGTAAATCTTCTATAGAAAAAGCCTGGGCAGAGATTATTTAAAAAGATAATTTTGCTTTATTCTTTTCTAAGCATCCTTTTTATTGAATGCTCTATATAAGCGTCACAAAAGCATTTCATTAGTTAGTATTTATTTATCATAAATTACGCTCTGATGAGCGTATTTCTTTCTTTATAATGCATCAGTTTGTGCTGAGAAAGAGAAAAATAAAAATAAAGTGACGTCTTCGAAAATATGTCTTTCAGTTGCGTGTAGTAAATGGTATAATAAAAAGTAGTCGTCGCACGTGATTACGCAATCATGCATAAAATGACTAAGCAAATGCGACTTATAATTTTTTTTTGAATTGTGACTTTAGCTATAAATATGTACATTAATGATATGCATAACAACTTTTCTTTATCTTATAAATAATAATTATAATAACTATCTTATAATTATTAGTCAATTTCCATAAAGATATATGTATAAAGAAATATGTATCTTAAAATTGAAGTTTATTGTAAAATAAATAAACAATTTTAGATGTGATAGTAAAATAAATTAAGAAGAGATTATCAGATCTTATCTCTTAATTTTTACTCACGAAGTCACATAAACAATTACATGTACATATTCTCAAAAATGTTAACAATGTAAAGCAAACGATTCTATATTCCCCAAATGTAAAAAAGTTTAAGAAATGCTGACGATCACGAGCGTGACCTGTAATTCAGCGGGACATCATACTTTGTATACAATAACAATAGGCAACATAGAGAGCCGAGTCTTGATTCAGGTATCGGGGTATTGGTTGAAAAAAAATTTGGGAACGAATCCGTTAGCTCCCGCAGATCGGATTGTTATGCGACAAACAGAAATGCGACTTATCCTTGGGTCCAAACTAAAAAAATCCGGGATATAGTTGAAACAGAGCGAGCCTTCGCACAATTTTAAGATTCGTGGCAAGATTGTAAGCAGGCAAAATTCGACACGGGCATGTTCAAGGATAGATAATTTCGACCTAGTAGAGTCACAGTAGAGTCTATGCAAATACATCGATTTGAGACAGAGGACTTTGTACGTATTTACAACTGAAAATATTCGTCATTATTGCGTCTCATTGCGTATGTCGAAAGATGGCAAAAACAAGTGCATTCTCTTTAACTGGTAAAATACACAACGACGCCTTGTTGGATAATATCTTATTTTATATATTAATTGCCACGTGTTTATTTTAGTGCCCTTTTTTTAGTGCCATTAGTTTATTTGTTATAATTTGTTAAAATTATTCATGTGATAAAAATAGCTGGCACATAGTCACCATTCGACCAATGAAACATGTGTTTTTCCTGTCAAGACTTGATCAATAGTTATCACTAAATTACACGAGTATTATGATTTTGCATTTCATTATATTTAATGGCTTTATCAACTATTTCGATTTTACGTTATATATCTACGATAATAATTAATTTGATAAAAATGAGTAATGTGAAATCGAATATCTTTAAAGAGCATAATTATTGTAATTATTGTAATATTTAATTAAAAGTTATATATTTATTCAATGAATATTGATAAAACTTGATAGATAAAACATATATGTATATATATATATATATATATATATATATATATATATATATACATGTTGATCATTATTATATTATTATATATTTATATTATTTGACTATTGACTTATAACGTAATAAATGAGGTTTCATTGAACCTGATTTCTCCAACTGAAATTTTGTTTTACCATTTTTTTTAAATACTGCGAGGAAAATATATAATCAAAATCGAAAAGCTGATTTCTCTCAATATCCATGTAAATTTGCAATATCTGAAACAAAAAGGACATTTAAAAAGACTTAAAGAACGACATATCATAAAATAAAAATTAGAATTTTACATTAATAAAAGTTAAAAAGTGAAAAATTTAATAAGCATTATTATTTACGCCTAAATGTCTTATACATATGAATATTTTTAATTTAATTACATTTTATTTTATTTTTTTTAATATATATTTTATTATCTTTTATTATTATTTCTATTTTATTACGATATATCTCTCAATTTATTTTTCGCAAAAAAATTGTATGAGCTGTAAAACTGTTACATTCTACTGTTACATTCCACAATTCCAACATGTAAAATAATTGCGTCTTTAATTTCAGGTGATTAATATAGGATGAAATTGCGATTCTGATGATTCCGATTTAATTAAAAAAAATACAAATGTCTTCCAAATTATTGCAAATTATTGCAAATTAAGTTTTTTTAAAGCGATATCTAAGCCATAAATATACATTATAATGCAAAAATTGTGGATTATTGTCTTCGTGATATTGATGCCCGGTAAGATGACATTTTATATCGTTCAAACTTTAATTTGCTAATTAAAAAAATTAATTTACTAACAAAATACTTTCGTATCTAAAAAAATTGATCTATTGATTTACTAACAAATCTAATTTGTTATTGATAATCTTGATTTATATTTATATTAATAATAAGTGCGCATTTATTTACAATAAACTTTTATTACTACAAAATTATAATATTGAATTATTAATTATCTTTTTAAATCTTGTAACTATTTTTTTAGATATTGTAAGGATGAATTTGACGAATAGTGAGAATATAAAAAACAATACGGCATTAAGTGAGACACACATTATGGAATTAAGTATGCTGTATAATACGGAAAATATTACAGAATTAAATACTGTACAGAATACGATATTAAATAATACAAGTGTAGAATATAAAAATTGCACTCAAGATATTCCACTGAAAAATTATAAAGTCATGCAAGAACGGTTTAGAAAAGAGGAAAAACGTAGAATAACTCAAGCTGTAGTACAAAGTGCACTATTAATAATTTTACTATTAATTCTGATCATTATGGGTATTAAGAATAACTATATCAGGTAAGTCAATTCTTTATGTATATAATATGAACACTTATACACACATTTTCTGATCATATACAATGTATACATCATCATATAATCATGTCAGATTTTAATTAGTAAGTCATTAAAGTTATTAACAAATTGAAAGAAAAAAAGTTGAGAATATGCAAAAGGATGGTTATGGGAACTTATTTTGTATGTTTCACAAGATATGTCATGCAAACACAACCATTTTAGCCATCAGGCTGATTCAGTATATTTGTCCTTTCTTTTTGAAATTTCTTTATCTTATTCATTTGTTTTTTCAAGTAGATTAATTTGATATTATGTCATTGTGCCTCGTTATATCATATTTGATGATTATTTTTGGCCATTGAAAAATTTATTTCTGTGGATTATCACACAATCAACCAATTATTTCGCTTTACTTATATTGCGACATGAAGATTTAAATATTTTTTATCGATCTTAGATCCAATTCAGATTCATCTTAGATCAAACTGAACATGCTTTAATCACCTTCTTCGTAAATCATAAGTGTTCTGAGATTCTTATCATGATATATCCGATTTTTCTCTGGAATGCTTAATACGTTCTTGTGATTATTTTGATTATTAAAATTATGCAATGTTCTTCAATCTGAATAGCTTGCTCTATCAAAGTTACCAGTTTGATATAAATACCATTGTAATAAATATTATTCAAATTTCTTTAATTATATCTGATCTCTCTATTTTCTTGTTAATTTAGCAAGCATTGATTTCAAAGTAAGAATTTACTTGCTATTTTTTTGTTTAATTTCTACTTGTTACTTCTTAATGCTTATCATGATATCTTCTGATATAATATCTTTTTTGCACAGTAATCTTTAAATTTGGCTGATACTAATGTTGCGTATCTTTCTCATTAATAACATGCAATGACTTTTCAAAAATTTGTTGTACTACTGTATTTTAATTTATCGATAACTTCGATAGTCTTAACTATTTAGCTAAACTGTTTATTTAGTCAGATATACTCAAGGAAATTTGGAAAAAGTATCAATAATTATAGATATAAATATTCTTGTAATTCTCTACTTATCGCAATCATCCATGAGTAAACCAAGTTATCTTAAAACGATTCATACAACCGGTATGTACACAACCGGTATGTACGAACATTTCACTTTGGGATTGGAGCAAGATAAGGAAACGATTAAAAAACTCTGCTCTGAATCAAAACGAAGCTGTCATCTTTCAATAATTTTGGACATACTAAGCAATTTTCAAAATTACAGATGAATGTACGGAAATACCTTAGAGAGATTGAAAAAACATTAATCTTGATATATTTATATTCTTACTCAACTCAGAAATTTCTCACTAATTTCATCTCAAATGAAGGCAAATGTTCTTAATCATCTTTTATTATGTTTTAAAAATTTTTATATCTTTTTTAATTAACAATTTTAGATGTAGCTATGCTGCATCGACTCTTTTTAGCATTTTATTATGATATTTTTTTCTATTCCTTTAGTATTGTGCTAGATTATCTATGTTGGCAAAAATTATTTTACATGTATAATTAAGTATTAAAACTTTTTTTGTCATCTTTAGAATCAATTTGCTTTGTCGTGCTGCACAAGAATATTATCAGCGGATGCGTTCTCGTATGTATATAATTACTGCAAACGACATTGAACCAGGTGGTATTTGGGACGCTAGAGAAACATACAATAATATGCTCGCAAAACGTAGAACACGGGAGGCGATGAGAATGATATTTTATTACGTGAGTAAAATGCGATTACAAATTAAAAATATTTCGAATATATATTACAAAGAAATAGAAATTTGAAGGAAACATTGATTTTGCATTATACATATATATATATATATATATATATATATATATATATATATATACACATATTTATACATAGATATATGCATTATATATATAAATACATATCATCCAAATTTATTATGAATTGCTTTTAATTGGATTGTTCATTCATTAGGCTCCATCACAAGAACCTTATGATGAAAATATGAAATTTGTTCGCGAACCGCAACGTCAAACTGTATGACATTTACCTTCTCTGTTTTTTGACAGATTGTGTGAGTCTACTTTTTATATATTTATTATATTTTCTATTTACATTTATTATATATATATATATATATATATATATATATATATATATATGTACTATTTGTATTTAATATTACATTTATATTAAATTTATATAATTTTTAGTTACTATAGATCATTTTATAGTAACTAAAATTTTATAGTGTTGTTAAATATATTCGTAATTAAATATTTTTCTTTATTTTCTTATTTTGTTTTATATAAAAGGATAATTATTATTAATGATCTGTATTTAACAGCTACCATGTGTATCATCTATTGAGGTTTGCATTAAACAACGAATGGCATTATTATTATGGTAAATTGATATAACATTTTCATTAATCTGTGATATTGTTAAAGTCGTAGACATAAAGATCTATAACCATAGTTTATTATAGTTTACAGTTAAACATTTTATATATGCTAGAGTAAATAACTTGAAACTATATATATATCAATGCAATCTGTTTATAAGATGAAGTACTTTTCTAACAAATTCTGCTGCATTATAACAAGAAGAGTTGACATTTCAAATTATTAATTTAAAGTAAATTCAAAAGTAAATTGAAAAAAGTAAATTCAAGATTCATTAATTAAAGTTAATTAATTTAAATTAATAAACTAATATAACTAATGAATTAATGAAAATTTTAATTTTATATTATTTTTAACTAAGTATTATAATTACTTAGTTTTAAATTATATTAAATTATATTAAAAAAATATGTTGCTTTTTTTATTACAAAATATAATTCTAATAATAAAAGGAAATTTGTATTCTTCTATTTGACGGATTTTCTTACTATTTTCTCTAAATTGTAAATTTTCGATTACTTTTCCATTATTTTTATTCTTAAAAATAAAAAAAAATGCTTGTTACAAATTTAAAGAAAATGTAATCAAATCTTAAATTTTAATAGCATAATATATAACATGTAAAACTTCTTGTGTATTAGATTTTTGGAATTTGACTACCATTTGTAATAAGTAAATTATACATTAGCATTGCGCAATGACATTATTTACGTACTACATTTTTATCATTATTTGTATTTTATTGTATCTTCAATTCTACTAATCAATTAATTCTTTTGTAATAAATTGTACAATAATGTATATATGTATAATAATAAATATGTATATGAATAAACATTTTATGAATGTAATATAAATTTTTAATTCAATTTTAGTGCCAAAGTGTTTATTGAAAATAACATAATAACATCAGACACATATAAATACATATAAATCATCATAAATAGAAAAATAATTTTTAAAAAGTCATTGATTTTTAAGAAATAAAGAAAGCTTTTAATTATATATTAATTTATTAATAGATATATATTTTTGAAGTTATCAAAATTTGCTATTGAAGTCATTGAAACATTTAGTATTATATATATATATATATATATATATAGTATACATATATATATATATATATATATGTATATATATATACATATAAAAATCAATGACTTTTATATGTGTCTGATGTTATTATATGTTATTTTCAATAAAAAGCACTTTGACATTAAAATTGAATTAAAAATGTATATTACATTCATAAAATGTTTATATATGTAATATATATATATATATATATATATATATATATATATATATATATATATATATATATATAATGTATATGTATATATATTTGTTGTACCATAAATGTTAAAATAATACGACAGTTTATAAACGATAAAATAATGTAATATCACAAATGTTACAAATGGAACAAATATATATTATATAATTATTTAATTTGTTCTACCCTTATTACTAAAAATATTAAAAGATTCATAATATTCTGTCACGATTGCGTAATCGTAGTATTTTCGCATAAATCTGTTGATGTGTTTTGTAACTATTCTATATATATAGAAAGCGCTTTACTACCCAAGATGTAGCTCTCAAACTTTTATGACAGTGATTTTACTACTAAAAAACAAAGCATACAACAGAAAGAAACATAAAAGTATCATCTTACCGGGATCAATATCACGAAGGCTATAATCCACAATTTTTTCAATGTGTAGCTTGGGTATCGCTTTAAAAAAATTTAATTGGAAGACATTTGCACTTTAATTAGATCGTTATCAGAATCGCAATTTTATCCTGTATTAATTATCTGAAAGACGCAATTGTTTTACATGTTGGAATTGTGGAATGCATAGAATGTAACAGTTTTACAGCTCACACAAATTTGAGTGAATCAAGACCTGATCTTCTATGTTGCCTATTGTTATTATATATAAAGTATATCTCGCTGAATTATGGGTCGTCACGATCGTGATCGTCAACATTTCCTAAATTTTTTTACATTTGGAGAATATAGAATGATCGTTTACTTTAGATTGTTAACATTTTTGGGAATATGTACATAATTGTTTATATGAGATGAATTCATAAGTAAAAATCAAGATCTGCCGATCTCTCTCTTTCTCTTTCTTCAATTTATTCTTCAATTTATTTTTCTATCACATTTAATCTATAATTAATACTAAAATTGTTTATTTATAATAAATTTTCAATTTTGATACATATATCTTTATGGAAATTGACTATTAATTATAAGATAATTATTATAATTATATAATTATTATTATAAGATAAAATATGAGTGATAAAAAAAAATTGTTACACATATCATTAATGTATGTATAAGTTAAAGTCACAAATTAAAACTAAAGTCACAAATAAAGTTCAAATAAAAATTATAACTGTCATTTACTTAATCATTTTATGCATATGATTACATAATCACATCCGGCGACTATTTTATTTATTATACTACACGCAACTGGAAGAGATACTTTTGGAGACGTCATTTTATTTTTATTTTTCTCTTTCTCAACAAACTTTTTACAAAGAAAGAAATATTTTTTACAAAGAAAGAAATACGTTCTTCAGATAATCTATTATAAATAAATGCTAATGAAATGCTTTTGTGACGTTTGAGGCCACAGAGCATTCAATAAAAAAAAAAGGAATAAAATTTAGAAAAAAATAAAGCAAAATTATCTCTGTAAACTTTAAATAATCTCTGTCCGGCTGCCAGGCTTTTTCTATAGAAGATTTACGTTCTGAAAAAGTAGTATAAAAAGAGATGTTAATATGAAAGCTAAGAAAATTAAGAATATGAATTGTTAAAAATAAAGTTGTTAAAAATAGATGTTACTGTTACAAGTTACAATATTCACCAATATTCATGAAGCAAATGCCGTGCATAGCAGTATGCCTCGAGATATCACACAAGTGCAGTTATCGCACACGCTTCTCCGATCAAAATTGATTAGAATTCGTAGGTGAAATGGATTATTCTGTAACAATTGCGATTACTGTTGGTTGCTGTTCAGTTGTCTACGCTTTAATAAGATACTATTCATCTAAGGATAAAAGGGATAAATTATTAGAGTTATCGGATACTTGGTGGACTCCTGGCACCGAAAACTCTGTCGACAATGACATCAAACCATACGAGATCGCTTTTTCCGAAGAGGTAATTCGTCCTTAATCAACACAACTTGATATAATTTAAAAAAACTGATTTAATAGGAAAATTTGAATAAATTAAGCGATTATTAAGCGGAAAAAAAATTATTATTTCCAGCTCGTGAAAGATTTGAAGTATCGATTAAAGCATACTAGACCTTTGACACCGCCGTTGAAAGACGTTGCTTGGAATTATGGCACTAACACGGATGCTTTACGCAAATTTTTAGATTACTGGGCAAACGATTACAATTTCCAGGAACGTCAGAAATTTATAAATCAATATCAACATTTTAAAACTAATATTCAAGGTAAAGAATATATATAATCGTTAATGAAGAATGTTTTCAATATTCAATCTACCATAATAAAAATTAATAATTATCTTTTATCTTCTATATCAAAATAATATTAAGATATATTAATCTAAAATATATATATATTTTTGAAAACTCGAAGTGTTATTTCTCCGAAAATTATGCGGAAAATGATTGAGAAAGTAATAATATAATAATATCTATTATAGATTGAATGATTATTCCATTGAATAATATGTAAAAAATATATTTGCAGTAGTAAAATTTAATTTTTTTTTTAATATTGGCAAAATATCGAATTCAAAATTAAAAACAAATGGCGCGTTTTTTTTAAATATTAAAAAGTCAAAATAATCTCAAAGTTATAAACGATTGAAGGTAATAAAAATTAAAAAATAAAAAAAGCTATAAAAATTATAATTAAAGATGGACTTGTGTGATAATAATCGAGGAAATTAGAGGTAGGGCTGAAACATTAATCCGATACTTGATACATAAAAATAATTTATTTGTTTTACAAAATAAAATTATTTATTTTTACACATCAAGCATTGCGTTGAGCACTGCTCAAATTCAGCCCTATCTCTAATTTCCTTGAAAGTAATAAATTTCGTTCAATCGTTCGCAACTGAAATCCGTAAAGCAAAGTCCATACATTTAAAGTCATATAATTATGCATCTCCGCATGCCAATCATATCATTAATTCAATTTGTACAACTAATTTTGATATATTTTAAGACTGGCCTTGCTTTTCAATTCATTATGTACAGAGAACAGAAATTATTACAAATTAAAATAAAATTAAAATTTTTAATGTTATATTCGCTTATTTTCGCGTTCATTCTTAATATTTTAAATTAAACTATATATAAATGACTATGTATCCTGCATTTAATTTAGGATTGGACATACACTTTATTCGCGCAAAACCAAGTAATGCAGAAGAAAAACGAGTCTTACCACTGTTAATTTTACACGGATGGCCCGGCTCTATAATAGAATTTTACAAGATCATCCCTTTATTGACGACACCTAAATCAGAACACGATTTCGTATTTGAAGTGATAGCGCCTTCCTTGCCTGGATTCGGTTTTTCCAGTGCAGCTACAATACCTGGCCTCTCATACATTCAGATGAGCGTGGTACTAAAAAATCTCATGTTGAGACTCGGTTATGATAAATTTTACGTACAAGGGGGCGATTGGGGCGCGATCATCATCAATACTATGTCCGTTCTTTTTCCGCAACAGTAAGGTTTTCCTCTCTAATTATATCACTAACAATAAACTTAAAAATTATCACCATCAATGTAAATGAATTGTGCAATTTGTAGCGTGTTAGGTATGCATTCCAACATGTGTTTGGTGGTGAAAAATTGGGTTCTAATGAAACAAATGCTATACGAGTACTTGTCTTCTTTCTTGCCTTGGGTGAAAAAAACTGGCAAATCACGAGCATTTTCATATAAAAATTTCTTAGTAGAAACCGGATACCTTCATATCCAAGCTACAAAGCCAGATACAATTGGTAAATATTGTTATTAATACAAATATACACAAAAAGAACTTTTTATGTCTTTTGTTGAATAAAAATTGAAGATTTTTTAAAGTAAATTTTAAAGATTTTTCAGTACAGTCTTGTACTGAACGAATGACATGAGAATTATTAACATTGTGTTATCATCTTTTGTTTCAGGGGTAGGGCTAACTGACTCACCTACTGGTTTGGCAGCGTATTTTATTCAAAAAATTTTGTTTGGTACAAACTATTCTTTTAAAAACAGGACGGATTGTAGATTTCTGGAAAAATATATGTACGATGAATTGATTGATAATTTAATGATTTATTGGGCATCCAATAGCATTACTACAGCTATGCGAATATATGCTGAAATGTTTACCAAGGAAAACTTAGTGTTGAGAAATCTCATAAATTCGTATGTATATAATGATCATCGCAAATTACAACGACTCTATTATATTATATCATATTATTGTAGCATATATAATCCTTGTAATAAGTTCTAAATATTAAAATTGACATATTTTTATAGAGCATTGATAAAGGTTCCCAGCGCTTGTGCGCAGTTTCCTAATGAGATAATGGAACAATCTCCAAAATTACTCAGAACACATTTCGTGAATCTTTTACGTGTTACTAAAATGCCTCGAGGTGGTCATTTTGCAGCATTCGAGGAACCTGAATTACTTGCAAATGACATATGGGCCTCTATTGACGAGATGGAAATGTGGAACAAAAAACATAATAAAAATTTGTGATTTAATTCATAACACATGCATATGGAAATAATAATATATATATATATATATATATATATATATATATATATATATATATATATATATATATATAGTGACTTAAACTTGCTATCACGAAAAATGATGTATTTTTTGTATAAATACAAATAAATGTTTTTCAATAAATGTCAAATAAATATATTATATTTGTGCATTTTTGCATTTTTCTCAGTACATCTTATATGAGTTGTATGATTTTGCGATTTATAATTTAATGGATATTTTAATATATAAATATGCTGATATATAATTTTTCGGATATTTTAACATATATAAATATTCTAATATATGTATAATTATTTCAAAATGTTTATATATATTATTAATGTATATTTTATATATATGTATGTTTTTTTTTTATATTATACACGCAATAAAATTAAAAATAGATACTCTATACCGAATTTATCGTGAATTATAAATCTAAAAAGTAATATAAATCTATAAATCTAAAAAGTGAACTGTAGATTTGGATTAGATTCCAAAATGATGTGACATTTCCCCAGGAAAATTTTACTCCTAATAACCGGCCTGGAATCAATCAGAGTAAAATTTTGTCGTAATCCCAATTTCGATAATTTTTTCTTTTCTTCTTTCTTTAAATGGCATCTGCCCTCAAACTAAATAGTTCAATGAGATGTGCACATTCCAGTATCTTCATTGAAAAGAGGTAAGCGGGGAGCACACACTTTTGCATAAGCGCATAATCATAAACATAAAGAAATTGATTGGTCCACAAATGTATGCATAAGAAAATGAACCAATCAATTTCCTTATGCTTATTGTTATGCGCTTATGCAAAAGTGTGTGCTCCCCGTTTAAAGATCAAAAAAACAGATCCATAATCCAATGGTGTTTTTGACATAATTTCACGCATGCGCACGAAAGTTTTGTTAGAGGTTAGAAGTTTCTCTACTCGATGGTCATTTCGAAACTTTTTCGAACGTTCCCTCCATTTCCTCCCACACTCCTACATTGTGGTTTCGCGTGATGTGATGATAATGATAGAAATAGTAAATGATGATAAGCAAATGCATGGCGTAGTGTTGTGCGTACCGACATGTTTGACATTTTGAGCTCGGGCCATTAAAAATGGATTCTTATCAAAGCTTCATAGAAACATTTCAACAAGCTATCTCCACCAGAGATTTAGCTACTTTAACAAATAATTTGAAAAGTGGTCAAGGATTTCTTGCGATTATTTCACTTGAAGATCGCGGTAAGTAACATAACAATTATAAATAGTGATATACATATATATCTTCAAATGAAATCATATTATTATTATTATTTTGCGTGCACATAAGATATATAGAACGTCTCCTTTTTGCCGCATTATCTTAATGAGAAATTCCATTCAATAACATTGCATTCGATCTTTTCTAAATCAAAAGATCTTGATATATAAATATTTTATCATCATTTACCATATTTTCAAATATTTTTAATTCTACAAATTTTTAAATCATTAAACTTTAAATTATAATTTTATTAATATATGAATTATTGCATCAACAGCTCCTTCTGATCATATTGAGTTCAAATGTATCTTCCATATAAAAAGATTATAAATTTAACAATTGACTTATATCATGCTTATTATTTTATAATTTTAAAGCTATGCAATATTGTAATAATTTATATATATACACACTATATATATATATATATATATATATATATATATATATATATATATATATATATTATCCATTTGTTTTTTAGAATCACTTGTACATAGCATATTTGATAGAAGTGATGGCTTGCTGTGTTTCCTCAAGTATGAACTTGAAAGACGGGTTGCAGATAAAAATATTGATAATGCATGCACAGAAGGATTCCATTTCCTTAAATTTTTTATCAAAAATTTTTACACAACTTCGTGTTTTGCACAATATATCCTTCAACTTAAGGTATTATAAAATATTGACAAATTATATAATAAAGATTAAGAAGTTAAAAATAAATCTGAACAAATTTTTTTTTTTAAGTTTCTTGGGTGTGTACATGGGCTCTTTATTTTTTGATGATAATGCAGGAATATGTTTTCCATGCTTCTCTCTATCGTGATATTCAGAAGATATATCTTCTATAGTTGTGTCTACTTCACAATAACGTGATGATGTAATAAAAATGTGAATCTCTTATCTCAACTGTTTGGATTCATATTACCATATGCACATGGTTAGATTGTGTATAGGGGAAACATGGATTCTATTACTTATTCTTAGATATGAAATAATTCCATTTATATAAACCATATACATACTTCTATTGTTAATATAACTTATGTATAAGAATTTGATATTATGTTATTTTTATTTAAGTAAATAATATTTTGAAGCAAATTTAATGCTATATTTTTATATACATTTTATATTTAATTAAATAATGATTTTTTTATGTACATGTATAATATGTTGTAGGATGTGTGTCAGTTAGCACTGATTATAAAATGTTCTTTTTATACAAAGAAAGCTGCTTGTAATGTTTTTACAAAATTGATTGAGCTATTCAGGGATCATGATTTAAAACTTAGTGAAACAGTGAAAAAATTTATCGATATATATCGTAAAAACAACAGTAAAGATGAAATAAAAGGTGAATATTAATTTGATTTAGATTATATAAGATTTTATTAAAGAATAATTATTTTATATTGCTATTTTCTGTTACAGATAGAAGATTGATATTATGTGTTTGTAGTAAAATAGTCAAATATAATGAAAATGTCTGTCTATCGCAGAAACATTTGATTAGTATTTTTATACTACTGTATTCTGATATGCAAGAGGTAAAGCTGACAGTAATGATTTATAAATTTAATTATTAAATAATTATAGTTGTCAAGAAATAAGAGTAATTTTTTATATAATATATGTATATCATTACTTTGATATTATAATATATAATTAAAATTATATTATTTTTTTTACATAGTATAATCCAAATATCAACATACCCAACGACTTCCATATGTACTTTGATGTTTTCGCGGACATGTTAGATAGTGTTGAACCGCCGGAGCAAATACGAAAAAAACTCTTTTGCAAATCGTATGAATGGATTAAGAATCTTAGTCAGCAGGATAGACAACAATCTATTGTAATATCGGCAATCGATCTCCTAAATCGTCATATGAATTCATTTCAAGATTATTTGTATCCTGATTGCCAGTATTGGTATAACTTTCTTCGGCGTTTATCGCGCAAAACAACTGCTTCTGGTGCCTATGGACAGCGGGCATTGAAAACATTTTACCGAGTGATCGGACATATTCTTACAGAGATAGATAGCGGCGAAGATGCACGAAAGTTATTATCGGTAAATAAGATGTTATATAAGAGAGGCAATACTTCATTCAGAATTTACTATTTTTCCGTTTTTCTTTCCATTTTATAGAATAAAATTCTGTAAATTTTACTTTCTAATCTATATATTTGTGATTTCAGTATTTTCTTGAAGAGTTTGAAAGAGAATTCAAAAATACTGATTTAGATGTAACCACCTTGCAATTAGTTGTTTATGGATTCAGTCAAATGGCTGCACCATGCAAATTGCATCTGAATCAATATCATATCGGACATATGTATTCAATTATAACTAGTTATGCACTTCCTCTTTGCTCCAGGTAAGAATGAAGATATTTCAGATATATTTAACATTAAATAATATAATCTTATTAATATTAATATATTATGTTTTTTTTTCCTTTTTGACATTAGTGAAACAATGATAATTTTTTGTATTTTTTTCTTTTTCTTTTTTAGTGAACAGAGTGATTCGAAACACATAGAAAATATTTGTTGTTATCAAGAAGCGCTCTCGGAAATGTGTCATATGACTGATGTTACAATTGAAAAAATTAACGTTCTTGTAAAACTCAGTATCTATATTATCAAGAGATTTCCCGATTTAGTGATATCTAACAACGCGCTCGCCGTTTCAGCGTTGATTAAAACTATCAGCAAACTTGCAAATATAAATAAAAATTTGGTGCAGCAATATCTCGATAATATAAGTAAGTAAATAGATTAAATTTCATTATTTATATATGATACTTTTCAACTGAAACGTGAAGTAAAATTGTGGTTCCATCGAAGTCTATGTTTGAGTTGAATGTATCTAAAATATATTTCTCTAAAGAATACATACACGTATACATATAAAATCTTGATATTTATTTTCTGAAATCTCGCCTTTGTCATTAGTTTATGATGGCATTGCTTGGAGCTGTTCGCATACGTTGGCGCTTGACGCAGAATTACAACGAGAACTAAACTTGCAACAGTCACCAATATGCTACAAAAATTATTTGCCGTTGTGGACGGAACTGTTGAACATCGAAAAATATTCCGTCCGCGGATGCGAGCAAATGGCGCAACATGTGGCAAATACCCTAATGAACGTGTGCATCACGTTGGTTGGCCGATTGGATATACGTGTAAAACGAATAAACGAGGACACCGTATACTCGGACGTGGCCCTTTCTCAAAGTGCCTTGAACCAGGCGGACTTTCGCGTATTCACGAATCTCGTGGACCTTTACATCAATGTAATTGATGCAATCGATACGTCGAAACTGTTGCTATTTGCCAACACCGTGTGCAGATTTCTCTTCGAGATTGTCAGATTGTCGTATAGATATCCGTTGATATCTGGTTTCTACAAACTCGTTCGAACTGGTATGAAAATCTTCGTCGCTTGCACATCAGAAGAAGAAGAGGACACTAGAGATTCGCAACGAATAAAAGAGCTTTTATCTAATTATTTGTCACATACTCTTGATCTAATCCCAACGTTCTCTAATGAACTGCTAATCGCGTGCCTCTACTTAATCCTAGATTCGCCCTACGCATGCTTCAAGGATGCGCTGCCATGCATGTTGCCGATATTCAGGATCGCGTTTACTGTCGGTTTGAGTAACCTGGAGCTCGCGTATACCGCGCTCACTTCTTTGCAGACATGGACTGAACAAGAACAACAACAGGAGCGAACGAATGAATTGCTACGCGAAATCGTAGCGTATCTGGAACCATACTTGCGCAGCACAGAGAGCTCCATCGAGGTCTCTCAGGATTTGATGGCGACGAGGGCGAAAAGTCGTGTGAAACGTGTCGAGGTTATTGACACTGAATGTATGCTGCGAAACTTCCAACGGCGAGTTCTGCTCTTCCTCGGATCGCTCGATCACGACTTGCTGTCAAGTTTTGTTCATGATCGTGCTTCCCGTAGCACTGGGGCGTCCTGGGATCACAAGAATCTGCTCAAATATACCTTATTGTTGCCGGACGCACGACCGGACATTTATTTCGATCGGATGTTCCCACGAATAATTGCGTTGGCGCGCGAATCCAGCGATCGGCGTACCAAGATCGCAGCCTGCGAGGTTCTGCATTCGATGATAACACTTATTATCGGCTCTACTGCGCGACATCTCTCCAATCCGGAGAATCATTTCACCGCTCTCTACGGCATTCTATGCCCGGCTATGCTCGTACTTGGCTGTGATTCCGACGAAGTCGTGCGAGGCCTTTTTCAGCCGTTGACGTTGCAGTTGATGCATTGGTTTAGCTCCAGGCTCATGTTATTGTCACCCGTTATCTCGCCCGTTCTCGATTCGCTATTCGAGAGCTTAACCGACGATTCGAATCCCGCATTACGAGAGTTCTCCGGCACATGTCTGGCGGAATTCACACGTTGGTCGTTCAAGTATGTTGAATTTTTAGCATTTTTTGTAACTAAACGGGTGACTCATTTCTCTTATCACCACTTTTTTGTTATGCTTTTATTGTAATTATCTTTATGTATTTTTACTTTAAAAAAATATATTGCATAATATATATTGCACAATTGATTTTATTAGGCAAGCATCGGAGGTGAAAGACGTCCAATCGAACGTGCATCGGATCGTCCAAAAAATCAATGAGCTCGCGCTGCATCCGTCAATGCGTAAACGCGTGGCCGCGGCTGTGGCCTTCAATCATCTCTATGCGATCCTTCGCGAAGACGATGACATAGTGTCGATCTATTGGTTAGAAATATTCTACTGTTTTGTTTGCAGTTTGAATGATGAATGTGATGATCCATCAATCGCGAACGCACTAGCTCACATCGAAAAAGTAATGAGATTTAAGGTGGATCTTCTGAACGCACCCGGTCCACCTGACAGGAGAAAACCGCACGAGTTTGACGGCGCGACTTTGACCCACGCTATGTACTGGTTGCTCTCACGGTGTGGAACACTAGATGAACGTTGCCGAGCGAAATGCATGGAATTATATATCAACATGTCACAATACGTTGATAGTTACCCGCAGGAAACGATACAGATCTTTGTCGAGACTTACGGAATGGATCGATTGAACGATATCGTTCTAAGAGGCTTGGAATCCGGCGTAGGAGATATTTCTGTAATCGGCAATGTGACACCACTCTTGAAGGCTCTGGATTGCTACGTGTGGTTTTTGGAAAATCAATTGCTATCGATAGAAACTCTCTTTTCTGCTACTGATGATGCACAAGAACACACAATCTTCTCCTGCATTCAGAGTTTCACTCGTCAATTCCAACAATTAACCGAGAATCCGGCAGAGATGGTTGCGATAAATTCCAGGGAACTCGAACAGCTGCAGACCCTACAGTGCAAAACTTTGATGGCTACATTGAACTTTATACAAATGTTGCTGAATATTAACGTGAGTCGCATCTATTTCCAGTTGGATAATCGAGCTAATTTATTGAATCAACTTAGTGAATAATAAAATTAATTAGGGTAAGCTATAATTATTGGTCACAAATAAATAAATTATTAAGTTTCGATAAATTAATACATTTAACTTAGCCGAGCAAACTATAATAAACTTCTATAATTATCATTCTTAGGTTAATGTTCTACCGAATTCCTTATGGGACGAGTCCTTGTCTGCATTAACGATCAAGTGCATAATGTCTCCGCGAGCGGTTGGCTTCGACATCAGGAACATCGAGATGACAGACAAGTTGCCACATGTCTTGGAAATTTTATTAAACGCTATGAAATCGCAGCTTACTTATGCTTTGCCGAACACCTTTAAGAATTGTCTCTTAAATTTTGGCCAGAAACACATCGCGAGACTTCTTTATTTGAAGGATATCGCACAAAACAATTTCGGCGATAATCTGATACAACAAGTTAAAGGTCTGATTCTGCTACAGCGATGCAATATGCTCGATCGAATGATGATAGAAAAGAGCAGTTTCACGCAAGGCGAGAAAACGATCGAGCGTATCTTCAAGTTTCTAGTGAACAAACGCATCGGCGTATGGATTTGTAGCAATTTAAACGCGCAGATGATTGAATATTTGAGAACTCTGATGGAATTTCAACTCTCATTATTCTCATCGACGATCGAGGCACCGAATTTGGTGATACCCGAAGATACTCGTTCGATAACCGAAACGCTGATGAAATTTATATCCAATAATACTCTGATTATTGGCACAGATTCCGCGCAGATCATTTACGGCGAATATTTTCTGAACATGTTTAAGGATACGATTTTCGGGTTTATGTTGACACACGTCGCCGCAATTACGCTCGTCTTTGACGATTTATCACGGGACAATCCGTTCTTCTTGCTCAAATGGCTGGAGGATCTGCTGCTGTATCTGAAACAACACAAACGTGAATTTCAAGCTCACGTAGACGCGACAGTGGACGTGATCTTGCGGCATTTTACATGTCTGAAGAATGCCGTCTGCAACAACGATAGTCGTAAGGAGAGACTGATGAATATTTATGGCACTGTGGTGCGTCTTAGTTCGAAGCCCGTGAAAATCACGCGGGATTTCGCGTTTCCCGAGATTTATCAATGGATTCTGGATCAGTTGATTGGCAGTAATAATCTCGAGTATAAGACGCAGATTTTGCAAAAATTTTTCATTTGTCTGACGGACGCGACAACTGATGACGGCAATGATAATCTTGAATTGCGAAGGATTTTGCTATCTTTAAAGAGCAACAATCAAGAATTGTTTTTGAATTTGTCCGAAACAAGCGTGAACGCCATGAAAGTGATCGACTGTTTTGAAACATTACTAACACTGCTTTCGACAACGAAATCAATAATTATGCTCGAATGCGTAATACGATTTGCAGCCGGTACTGGCGATCGTCTGTGCCAGGATGAGAAGATAGAGGAACATCTGCGTGAATATTATCGCGAAGCGTCCAGCGAATACGCTCTACACTCATTGAAGATAACATATAGTACGTTTATGAACCGTGACTTTTATTTCTTCGAAAGGCTCGATATTCTGCGCAATTTTCTCTTGCCGATGTTCAAATTTTGTGACGCGATCACAATTCAGCGCTTCTTCGAGCAAAACATTCGCGATTTGTACGAACTCGCTTCCGATCCAATCACCACCACTGACAACACAAATGCTAAACACACCATCGTGTCAAAAATCGGATGCTTTCAATTGATAACGATCTTGTTTGCTACGGTGGATATGAACAAATTAGTTGGCGTGAATGCGACGATTGCGTTAAACGCTCTACATCAAAATATTAAAATTGGCAAAGAACTCATTCAAAGTTTGCTGAAACTTGTCTACAAAACGCGAACTCTAAGGGTGGACCAACCAGGATGCAACGAGCTAATGCGTCTCTTATATTGCTCTGCGTACAATTGCGAGCTGACGATCATCAACTTGAAAGAGGAGGAATGGTATTACATCTCAGCCTTTAGCGAGAATCACTCGACCAAACCAAAATTTCTTCTCTGGGAAAACATCGTGGATTGCAACAAGCGTTATCAGCTTGGTCAGACCTTTAAGGAATATCCTAAGACTCGCGAAATTACTATTAATATGAGATCCATGACTTTCAATGTAGACGGACCACAACACAGATACGCGTACGTTCACAGTTACGATTTATCGGCGTCCACACTGTGCGAGGACATCAACGCCTACGATTTTAACAGATCCGTCTTGCTACCATTCAATTCTCATCATTCCATCTCGGCGAAAAATCTCAATGATCCGCGTGGACAAACGAGCATCGCCCTTGAAATCGATGATTTCAACAAGCACGAATGCATGCCATATATATGCGTCTTGTTGCGACGTATCAGGGAAATCTTTGTACCGAGCAAAGAATTGCCCAAGGCAATGGCTCGCTTTCTCAATGGCCTGAATAAATCTAAACCTAATATTATACTATTCCTATTGAGAATTATCTGGAACACTAATGATGTGTTCAAATCTTACGCGAAATTTATGCTGATACCGATTGTTGAAGCCATCACTAATTATCTGGGACAAAACGATTTGAATTATATTATTACAGATATTATAGAAATACTTATGGATTGGCATGATGTGGCCGTACCGAACGACGAGGAGGACAGAAAACAAGCTCAGAATCTTTTCGAGAAACTCATCGACAAAGTATTGGTAGAAACATCTAACAATGAACGACGTGTGTACGATTATAATCTCAGTCTAATAAAGAATATGGTAGAGAAGTGGCACTGCTATCTACGAGTGCCGAATGATTTGCTGAACAGAAAAATGATATCTGTGCCAAAGGCCGCAGTATATCTCATCTTAGTGCTTCTCGACAATGATATGACCGAAGAAATTGTCGCGAGAGATGACATTATCGACTTCTTGCTGAAACCATTGCGCGATTGGAAGACACCCGAAATAGACAAAACGCCTCTGCAGTGCAGTGAATGTCTCGGATTATACTTGAAATCTTTAGATAAGCGCAATGAGGTCGAGATACAGATTAAGAAACGCGAACTAAGAGAGAAAATTTTGACTATTCTCGGTCCCATACAGCAGTACCAAATAAGCAAACAAGTGAAACGCATTGCTGTTCTCTGCCGGACTTATCCCGAGGTTACTGTGGATTACATCAACGTGATACTCAATGCAATGGCCAAAAATGTCGAAAGACCCTACTGTCTGGAGATATTCACATTGTTTATGACGAGACTCAGCCCCTCGGATGACGAATCTGTGATTATGAATTATCTGCGTCACATGCAGCTTCAGGAAGTATTGATAAACAGAGTATCGTTTTGTGAGAAGCTAGCATTGGGAATCGTCGGCAATTTAGTAACGATCCTCTCACCATCGGATCTGTTGCTTTATGTGAATCTGACGATCCCGTACATTAAAGACGTAATCACGGAACACCGGGATTTAGTCTACGACATACTTATGAAGGTTTATAGGAAATACTCGGCAGACATAACTGCAAAGGACGATGCGATTCAGACCCTGTTGTCTGTCAGTGTGGAGAAGCTGTTGGCTGGTTTATTGGATCCGTCACAGGAGCTGCAGGATAGAATACTGCGGTTTTGGTCGGAGGAGACGAGACTCAGCACGGAGAAATCGAAGAATCGATTACTAGGACTTCTCTCTATGCACTCGTTGCTTCAAAAAACAACGATGTCGTCTGAAGACGACGCATTCGCGCCCTTCATAGCGCTATTGATGCTGCAGTTGGTAACAAAATCGATAGACTACAACAAGAACATATTCGACGCACCGTTGCATAGTAATTGTACCTTTGAGAACTATAAAGTAGCCGTTTCCTGGCGGAGGCGGAATTTAAGCTGCATGGCTCCAATGTTCGTCGATTCGCTCGCCTCACAAATGAGCTATGGCACCTTTTCTCAGATAAACGATACCGATTTTGGCTCTCTCGTAGATTCCTATTCGCGCTTCTCACGATACTCAGGCATTCCTCTGAGACTTCGTGCGACGCAGGATTTGCAGTTTGAGCCGACTCTTCTCGACAACGATGAAATTATGAACGCGACGCTCGATGTCGAATTTGATCGAACGATAACAGCATCTTCGTCGAGACAATCATTCCAAAACACAACGCGCAAGAGACCCTTTAGACTTCTGGCAAACTCATCGGACATCGCAAACATCATCCGTCATAAGCAAATACAGAAGAATGTACAACGAGCAGAAATGATGAAGCAGGAAAGTATAAGACAGAGAAGTAGCGTAAAATTGTACAGGTAAGATGAGACCTTTGTCTTTAATATGTTAATATTGCAAATAATTCCGAATAAATGTTAATTTTTTTTGTTCTTCCGCTTTTATTTATAGAGATTATAGAATCGGAGATTTCCCCGACATTGAAATATCTCATTCGAATTTGATTGTACCGCTTCAACAGTTGATAAAACTGGATCGGCTGATCTGTAAAGATGTGACTGTATCGTTATTTTGTTCCTTGATCGAAGAAATAACCGAGAGAGAGAAATCCGATGACTTCCGTCAGGCCGTCGTGGACAGTTTAAAGAAAATTCTGCAAAATTCGAGCGAGAGAGACAGTTCCTTCAATGCCGTTATTCTGGAAATTTTACTACAATTAAATGCCACTGACTGTAATCCGCTAGATATAGCGAAGATCTCCAAGACGAGCCGCTTGGACGTTCTTGGCGCTCTTCTCCTGGAACGCAATTTGTTACCTAATCCGCGGGATGATGACTCATCCACGCCGAGCAAAAGAATGCGAAGATGCGACAACGATGAGACTGACAAATGGATGCAATTGGCATGTCTCTATAAATCATTGAATGATGTTGATGTTGTCTTGAGTATCTTCCGAGGGCGACAATTTTTTGGCGATGACATGCAGGTAATTTTTGATAGTATAATATTTGATTGACACAAAAATATATAGGTTTGTTTTATAAACTAACAGAAAATAAAATCGTAAATCATTTTCTATTGATCAAAACAGTCTCTACTTCAGTTGGCTTTCATAGAAAAAAATTTCTTATTCTCTTTTTAGCAAGCTGCTTTCGCGGAAGTAAATGGTGATTGGATTCAAGCGAGAGACGTCTACACAAGCGCTTACGAACGAATCGAGAATCGGTCGATGAGGGAGCACTGCTTTCAAGGATTACTTAAGGCCGTCGAGAATTTATGCGATTGGTCGGCTATCAATCAGCTTGTGAAGAGTCGCACGAGTGAAAACAATCTGAATGGCGTCTGGAACGACACGTGGAACGATTGGACGATTCCATATGTTTTCGATGCTTATGTACACATGCTGGCGGAGGGAAACTGGACGTCAAGTGACGACGATCTGGTAATCATCCAATCATGGATGAACGATCGAGATAAATTAAAGTATCTTAAACATATGGTAGGCAAAGATCTGATAATATTTTTGCTGATGGGTGAAGAGCAGCAGCGACAGGCAACCAATCTATTGAACGAACTTCTGGACAAAATGGGAGAACAATGGGTCAGTTTGAGTCCTCTCTGCATCGAACGAGGAATACGCGAATCGTTAAAGTTGCAAGTCATAAACGATCTCAACACTTCACTCAAGGTTCTTCGATGTGCGAATGAAGCAAACTACCTAGATCAGCTGGATGCGTTATTGAACTTCTGGTCATCGAAAGTACCCACCGTTCAAGACAATCTCGTACAGTGGAATAAATTAACTGCTTATCGAACATATTTTTCAATGTTATTCAAAAACAATATGAAAGAGGATGACGAGGAGAATGAGAAATGTGCGATTATCAAAGAGCGGATGCATCGAAGTCGTTTTCAGCTTCGACTCGGCATCGCCGATGCTGCGTTGCACCAGAAACACCGATACATTGCCGAGAGGCATCTGAATTACATGAACGAGCATTTACAAAACATCCGTCAGCCTCTAAAGCTTCCGTTAGAGCTTTCGTGGCTCGAGGCTAGAATCAAGTGTCTGTGTGCCGACATTGAAACAGACGCGCGCACAAAAATGATCAATTACACCGCTTCCTGGAAATGCTCGCATCAATTACTGAACGAATGCGGTGAGCTCGACGCCAACATGCATACCGCCATCAGGCAGCACGTCAGTGCACTGGCTTCGAAGATCGAATTTTCAAGCAGGAAAAACGCAGAATTCGCGAACGCATTGGCGAGCAACGCCGCGATTCTGCAGAAGATAGGAATCGCGGAATCGACGCGCGTCGTTGACCTAAATAACATTCGAGAGCATTTACTGCAGTACAGCTTGAATAATCTGCGAGCTTGCTGCGAGAATGCGACGAGGACCGCCGCCATTAACATCGGTGAGCATTATTGCGCTCTGGCCCGTCATTGTTATGGTAGACTGACGTCCACCGATATGGAGAGCGACGAACTTTTCCACGAATTCCTATTATCCACTCTGAGATCTATGCGTTATGATTATCTCGAGGCGGCACACTATTTTCCCTGCTTGCTGAAACCTGAACGGTTACAGAACGAAGAGATACGTACTACGTTCGTTCGAGAGTGCGCTGAACTGCAGCCATGGTTGTTCCTGCGTTGGCAGGATCTGCTGTTCTCCCATCTGGGCACGCCGTCAATTGCAAGCGCGATTGTATCGATTGTCGAGAGAATCGCCGAAGCTTATCCCGATGCGGTAGTCTACACCTATCACCTGGTTATTGAGAGAAACCCCGCTATTCTGCAGGAAAGAAACATTCAGCGAATACGCTCACTCTTGCACGATAAAGCGGAGAAGTACGAACAATTCTTGCGGGCGATACAGTACGTGGCACAACCGGAATTGTATCTCAAGCATTATCTTAATGAAGTGATGAGGGATCTATCGCAAGGAAGAGGGGCGACGGCCATCGAGTCGCTGCTGCAAAAGGTTTATCCGAAGATATGGGCAGCAGAAAAGAATAATCCTCGTCCGGGTAATACCTATCAGATAATCGCGAGATATGAAAGCGAGATAAGAGCCTTGGATCCTGACAATCACGACGCCACACGAGAAGGAATACAAAGACTCAAAAAATCGTTGAATGAGTCTCTTTCCAACCGCGCGAATAGAAATAGACTGAACGATTACAGCCCGTTCTTACACCAGTTTATGGGCAGCGATATCGAGGTACCCGGCCAATATACTGATGATAGGGAACCAATATTGCGTTATCACGCAAGGATTGCACGTTTCGAGCCACGCGTGGTAGTTATGCAATCGCTGCGCAAACCGATTCGCATCTGTATGGTGGGCGACAATGGCAAGGAGTACAAGTTTCTGGTGAAATTTGGTGAGGATCTGACGATCGACCGCGGCCTCCAGCAATTGTACGCCACCATGAATAGGACATTACGCAATGACGCAAGCTGTAGACAAAGACGCTTGGTCATAGACACGTATGAGGTATATATTTTTTTATATATAAATATATGAAGAATACGTGTATATAATATTTCATTACTATTATTTGTTCATTAACATTTATTAACATTAAGTTTTTAATTTAAATACTAAGCACACATTCTCTTACTTCAATAACATTTACACTTCAATAACATAATCTCAATTTATAGGTGATTCCATTATCGAAATCATTCGGCCTCATACAGTGGATCGAGGATACGAAATCCCTGGATGATTTGATACGCTTCACTCTGTCGAAGAGAGAGAGCGATCAATGCGAGAGCATTTATCACAGATATGTGGCGTGGATAGCGAGCGCGACACTTTCGAAGCAAATCGTCGATCAGTACAAAGAGGCATCCAGATACAGCTGGCGAACTGTCACGGAACAGATGGAGCGTTTCGTCGGCGAGACCAAGCGAACGGCTCTGCGCGACGCTTTCGATATCGTTAGTCCGTCACCAGAGTGCTTCGCGACGTTGCGACGTAACTTCGTCGCGAGTTACGCGACGATGTGCGCAGCTCATTGGCTCGCAGGCATCGGTGATCGCCATCTGGAGAACACTCTGGTGCGCGTAACCACCGGACGATGCCTTGGCATCGATTTCGGTCACGCTTTCGGCGGCGGCCTGCGCACGTCCGTACCAGAACTCGTACCCTTTCGTCTGACGCCGCAGATTCTCGAGTTACTGCTACCCTTCACGGAGCGCGACCTCCTGGCCACAATCATGACCCATGTGATGCGTGCCCTGCGCGACGATCGCGGCCCGATCCTCGCTTGCATGGATATCTTCATTCATAAGCCTATCAATCGATCATCGAATATCAACGACGACGAGATAGCGACGAGGAATGACGATGAACAAGTTGACGCAGGTAATGTACAAAATGAGAGCCTCACGAATTTTGCAAAGAAAATATATTCTCCCTCTAACTTACATGTTTATATATATGAGAAATATAAAAGTTCACAAAATATATTATTATCTTATATTATATCAATAAAATCGTGTAATTTGTAGACACATGGTCGTCAAAGAAAAATATTGAAATAGTAGCGAGGAAATTAAATGGAATCCATCCATCACTTATTACATTGGAGCAATTAAAAGAAACACATGATGATAAATATTTTACAAGATATCATGCTATTGTCATGGGCAATGATGGAGTCAAACAAGCACGAGCAGATATAAAGAATGATTGTTTGACACCTGCCGAACAGGTAATTTTAATTTAGTACTTGCAAGTGTATTTGATTAGAACGTTAAAAGCGATGTACATGCTTTTTTTCCCTATTATAGAAGTCTAAATAAAAAATATCATATTTTCTTTACACTTCTGATATAAATCGAAATATTTATATTTAAAATACAAGAACTTTTGAATTTTCCTTTTACATCTCGACATTAATGAACAATAATATTTCAGGTGGATTGTTTGTTAGATCAAGCGAAAGACTTTAATATTTTGGGCCGTATGTATGCAAATTGGCAACCTTGGCTGTGATAATGTTCTAGTTGCAGAGTATTGCAAAACATTGCAAGAGTTATTAAAACCAATGATTTAAAAAGAACACACAAATCATGTATACAAATTTTATATATTTTTTATATATATTAAATGAAGAAACTTTAACATGAATTGAGAGAACAAATTATAAAATCATGGATAAAATTATATATGTAATATTTATTACAATTTTATCTCTTCTTGTATTATAGAATATATCTGATAGGTAAAGTTTATTAGATTTTATAAATATTATATAACTATATTTAATACGTTGTTAAAATCGATCTATAGACATGCAATATATCAATTTAAAAAAGTAATATTTGTCGATTCTATTTGATTCTAAATATATATATGTGAGAAAAAAGATTCGATTTAAGAGAGAGTAATTTTAAATTTGAGACCTAATTCTTTTACAATTTATTATAAATTTTAGAAATAAGAGAATTTCTAAAAAAATCGAAATTTTTAAAATTCTTTTTAATTTAATTCATTAATATATTTTCTATTTTTGATATCTCTTTTGCCTAACATGTGCTAGATATATATTTATTGCATTTAAACTTGAACTTTGGATTTGTAATGATTTTCAAATCGTGTACCTACTATATACATGTATTACGTACTAGATATATCTAATTATATTTGCCTGATGCTGTAGAAATTTTTAAATTGTATGATATATATACGATCAATAATATTGATTTACAGCCTATTTTTATTATAAATATATAATTTTGTACAAGAATAAAACACATATACCAAATGAATGAAATATGAATTAATCTAATATTATTCAACTTGGATTAGTTAAAACTACTTTTCTGAAAGTATCTACACTATTTATAATAATTCTAAATGCTAAAACATACCTCGAAATTAATTTACTCTAAAATAAAAGCCTATTTTAATATCATTGAATAATAAAAAAATATACCATTTTAGTAGAAAATATTATTTACTTAACTATTTCCTAAGTATTTTTATACAATCATGAAATGAATATTATGATCTATGCTTTACAATGTAATAATCCCTGCAATCTAAAAATAAAGATTTGTACAAAAAATAAGTAACAGGTGAAATAAATGTGTAGATCGTCCTTATGTATCGCTTTTCCACAATTTAATGGTTTTGTCATTTTCAAGAGCGGCCGAAGCTATGATATTGTCCGTTGGATGACACGTTGTGCAAAGTACCACATCTGAAAGTATAGAAAAATATATGTTTTCGTGAATATATATCGTATAATATAAAAGATTCGAGAGTATTTAATTCATTTGTGCATATAGCAGTATTTTCTTATTATTCTTAAATTTACATATATTTACCTGTATGTCCTTGTAACTTCTGTACAATCTCTTTTGTCTGCAAATTCCAAATGTACACCATGTGATCTTCAGAGCCAGATACAATCCACTATATAAGAATAAATTATTGAGTAAATTATTTTGACATATTATCTTTGTATTGACATACACGAAATCTACAATACGAACCTTTCCACCTGTTACAGAAAAATTCGCGAAGATACAATATTTCTCGTTCTTGTGGCCCGTATATGTTTTTAAGCACTTTCCTTTAGCATAATCCCACAATTTCAATGTATTGTCCAATGTAGCTGCAAGGATGTATTTTCCATTTGGTGAGAATTTGACAAATGATACTGGAGGATTGTCATCATCTATCAGTGTTTTCAAACATTGCCCCGAGGCAGTATCCCAAATACGACTATATCGTGAAACATAAGCTCAATATCACATTTTTGGATACAATAAAACAATCTTCAAAAATACATGGTACACGTTTTACATAGATTTCATTTTATAGAATATTTTGATTATGAAATTTTATGTATAATTTACCATAATCCATCATAACTACTCGAGACTATGAGAGAACCATCCCTATTAAAATGAACTGCGCTTACGGGATCTGAATGTGCTGGTAAGGTTTTAAGGCATTTTCCAGTTCTAACATCCCAAATACGTACACTTTCGTCAAACTGAAAACAGGAAATCCTCTACATATTATCTTCCCTTTTATAATTATATACACATAATATATATAATATTCAATACTTACAGAACCGGAGACTATGAGATTTGATTGTGGGTTAAAATTACAACAAAAAACGTAGTTACTGTGACCTTTTAACGTTTTTAAACATTTACCCTAAAAAATAAAATTCAGAGATTAATATAATGAAGAATACACAATTATTAAAAAAAAAAAATTTTAATTTGCAGGACATAACAATAAAACTTGCAATTTTAATATCAAGTTTAATGTTATTTAACTGCTTAATGCTGATATAAATTGATTAATACTTATAATAATAAATTAAAAAGTTTTTGATAATTCATTCATGATTTATAGCTCAAAGATTATTGGGATTTTCATACTTCAAAAAAAAAAAAAAAAAAAAAAATTTAAATTCAAGTCAATATACTATTTGCATTCATTTTGCTATCAATTTCCAAAACAAAATTTAATATAATGGATTACTTACAGAACTCAATTCCCATATTTTTAAGGTTTTATCGTCAGAAGCTGATACTAGTAATCTGCTGTCACTGGACCATGCAACATCCGAAATACCAAGTTTGTGACCGGATATAGTCTTTTCAAACTTTCCATCATAAGATCCCCAGATTTTAATAAGTTTATCAGCGGCTAAAAATTAGATACTTGTTATTGTATTTCAAAGTAACATTTACAACTGGTTTTATAAAAAGCCTTATTTACCAGAACTCGCCAACCATTCTCCATTGGGACTAAATTTTACAGATGAAACTGCCTTAGTGTGACCAGCCAAAGTATACTTTAACGTGTAATTCGGTTTCTGTAAAGAAAGAAATTCAAAGATTGATATTGTCAATCCATTTGCATTATTTGCTTGCATTATTAAATTATTAATTGAATTGAAAATTAATAGAATCAAACATAACACAGATGTCAAAGTTTGATTGTATCTATTGTAGTATTTAAACAGGTATAGAAAAAAATTTACAATTGTCTTAAGATAAGAAAAAGTGAAAATTGTTGAATTATACAATATATTAAGATTATATCACAGAAGGGAAAAGAGAAGAGAAAGGGCGAGCTACAAAAAAACTTGTTCAAAAAGCTACAAAGAAAAGTGTGACAAGTTTAAAAATAAATTTATTCATAATTTAAATGTAAATTCAACATTCTGAAATTTCCCATTTCCCTTAAAGATATAAGTGATCGTTTCTTCGCATATTATTCCGACATTTAAATTTATTTAATCAAACCGGCTTACCACTTGCTTGCGTATGTTAACCTATACGTACTTGTTTGTTTCTCTCGTTTATTAAAATTCAAATTACCAATATCGCGTTGCTCTTTGTCCCGCTAGCAGCCGCAGTGGAAGAATTGTTGACGGACGTTTGATGCCCAGGCGATGGGCCGAGAGGTACCATTTTTTTTTCTAACCGTTTACCGACGAAAACTTGGAGAACAGCAACAAACAAAACATTTGTCCTGAAACTATGTTATTACCTGCAAGAAATTCTCTTACAAATCTGTACGAGAGTATGAGAAGACGAGGACCAAATAACCGAGTCTGCGCAGTTCGCTGCTGTGCAAATCCGCGTGTCTGCGAGCAGTATTGCCAAACTTGTACCGTAAAAATAAGGTTCATGTAGACCGTCTTAGGGCCAATTTTACCACATTCGGTTAAGTTAACCGACGGTTAAAATCAGCAGGGTGGCAACAGAAAATAGAGGTGAATGAAAACCAAGCATTCTTATCATTTCAGTTGCCACCCTGCCATCGGTTAACCTAACCGAAGATGGTGAAATTGACCCTTATTCCATATGTTGCAAGTGATCACACTCATATCGACTGGTGTCTAGAGTAACAAGAAAAATTGACCAATCAGAGAAAAGAAAACACAAATCAGTTACAATGACACGCAATCTGATGTCACATAGAGAATTTTAAAGTCCTGAAAATTTCTTTATCTGGCAGCCAATCGTACGCTATTATGTTTATGTGACTTTCTTGCTAGAAACATCCTATATTTTATGGATATATTGCATATAAAAAATCTGTAAATTACGCTTAGGATGAAGAATATAACGTTGTGATGCGTATCTTTTAAATCGATGATAAGTCTTAAATAATTTAATCGTGTACACGATTAGAATTATTAAATTCTTTCAAAATTCAATTTGACGTTTATTGTATATTTACAAAGGTTTACATATCACATCGTTGTCCAATCGTGGATCAAAAAATTCTTTATTTTTCAAAGGCTTTAAAATGTGTAGATTAATATGAATGAATATACATTTGCTGGAATGTGGATAAATTATCCTTTTTTTTTTTTACAAAATTAAATGTACAATCTCTTCTTCATTTTACAAGTCATCATCCTTTTCCTGTAATCACATTATTTCTTTTTCAATAAATTACATATCTCAAAAAATCTAAAACAAAATAAAAATTTATAATTAATCAGCAATGGTAGAAGAAATCACTATCTTTCAGAAACACGGACCATTAATAACATCATGATTAATAGTACAATCGGAAAATAAAATCATTTAAATAATTATTATAAAAACACCCAGAATACTAACCATTAATAACAGCACGACTAAGAATAGTTGATCGTTGATGAACAGGTCTTATTTTTTCATCTTATAAGTTGTCATTCTTTTCCTGCAATCACATTATTTCTTTTTTAATAAATTATATATATCAAAAATTGTAAAACAAAATTGGAATTAATAATTAATCAGCAATGGTAAAAGAAATCACTATCATTCAGAAACACGGACCATTAATAACATCATGATTAATAGAACAATTGGAGAATAAAAACATTTAAATAATTATTATAAAAACAACTAGAATACTGACCATTAATAACATGACTGAAAATAGTTGACCATTGATGAACACAAGTCTTGTTTCTTCATCTTATAAGTTGTCATTCTTTTCCTGCAATCACGTTATTTCTTTTTTAATAAATTATATATTTCAAAAATTGTAAAACAAAATTGGAATTTGTAATTAATCAGCAATGGTAAAAGAAATCACTATCATTCAGAAACACGGACCATTAATAACATCATGATTAATAGTACAATCAGAAAATAAAAACTTTTAAATTTAATAACATTTAAATAATTATTATAAAAACACTTAGAACACTGATCATTAATAGTACCATGACTAAGAATAGTTGATCGTTGATGAACAGGTCTGATTTCTTCATCTTCTAAGACATCACCCTTTTCCTGGAATCATATTATTTCTTTTTCAATAAACTATATATCTCAAAAATTGTAAAACAAAATGGGAATTTGTAATTAATCAGCAATGGTAAAAGAAATCACTATCATTCAGAAACACGGACCATTAATAACATCATGATTAATAGTATAATCGAAAGATAAAAAACGTTTATATAAACATTATAAAAACACTCAAAAACCACTAAAGAAACAAAGAATATATTCTATAATTTTGCAATTGTTCGATGTATTATATGAATTAATAGTTATAATTTATATATCAAGAAATGGAAATAAAATCACTATTAAATTAGTAATACAACCAATAATTTTTTATTATTTAAATAAGATTTTTGTATATATACATGTAAGGTAAAAAATAATAAGAATTATTAATGACTACTTAATGAATACATATCTATATGCTATCATCATTTTGAGAATCAAAATCGTTTTCATGTATCTATAATAAATTATTATAATTTAATTTATATAAATTGATTCTTCCCGTCACTATAAGCACTAAAGTAATAAAATGAAAGCGCATATCACAAAATAAATGATTATTTTTATATAAACTTGAATTATATTTTACGGAATACTTACAAGAAACACGTGGTCGGGCATGCGGCCATGCGACCGGAGAATTTATTTTTACGACAAGTAATCATGAATAAGCGATGAAATCAACGAAAGAGAATATCGTAAATATTCTGATACTCATTCTAATGTATGGTAAAGCGTAGAGGAATGAAAAGTTTCTTACCATCTTGCGTTTTTCCTTTTTTAAAACGCAGACGAAATTGATCAACATGCCTCCATATTGAACGGCACCGAGGAAATGGGACGAAATAAGACGCCAACGGGACTAATGGAAGTCAGTATCGACGTTAACATCGATAGTTAGCATTACCAACCATTCTCAGATACATTCAAAAATCCCCAAAGAAATCTTTGATTTCTGATTGGTCAATTAAATTTTACTTTATAGGTAGGATTTTCGAACGCATTCTCTTATTTTAACACATGCGCAAACTAAATGCATGCAAGCTGCAAGTAGTAAATTTTTGTTTAGAGAAAACGTGAAAAACTTTCGTGGACTACAGAAAATTTTTTTATTATTATTCACGTTTTTCTTTTTTAAAATATTATTAATTCTTTTTTAGATTATTTATTTTATTTGAAGTATTTATATTTATATTATGTTTATATAATACCTGTATTTAATAAATTTATACTTCTAATTAGAATACTGAGGTATATGACAGATATGTAAAAGAGTCACTATAGTTTATTTTTTATTAATTAAAATACATTACTATACTTTTGCAGCAACTTTGTTGGAGTGGTATCTAATATAATAAAGTAGCCTTATTATGGCTGAAGGTGTCACTCCTGAGATTTTATTCGCTGCAGCAATCTACAAGATAATAAATCTTATTAATATAGATAATAGGGAATTATTAAATAGATGCAGATGACTATTAAAAAAATTTGAAGTGGTTACATAGAAAGACAATTGTAAAAACAATAAATTGTAAAATAACAACAATAAATGTTATAGATATTTAAAAAAGAAAAAAACAAAGGAATTTACTCATTGAATTTACAAAAGAGGTAGTAATAGTAAAAAACTTACCGTGCTTGGAAGATATTTTGCAAGTTTCTCTCGATCTTCAATGGATAGATTTAATTTAGGACTGTAACAAAAATAATGTGAATAGTTAGCAATTTCGTCGACATATTTTTTTTTCAGACATATAAAATTTTAAAAATTGTTATTTTTATCTATTTTATTAAATAGCAATTCAATAAATATTTGGGCAATAAAATAAATATTTAAAGCACACTATATCTTATACCTATTATAATCAATATCATCAGGTATAATCATTTGCTCGTTCTTCCTGACATCTTCCACTTGATCCTGCTGATCTGCAATGACATGAGCATATTTTGCTTCTATCTGAAAATCAAATCATATTAATATTTATCCATGAAAATATATTTATTTACAATTATTTTACATTAATTAAAATTTCTAAATTTTTATTATTAATTAAATATTATTAATTAAAATTTCTAAATTATTTTACATTAATTAAAATTTCTAAAACTTTAACTTAAAAATATTATTAAAAATATTTTTTTAAAACATTTTTTTTTTTCAAAGTATATATTTATTATCACAATAATACGTTCACAAACCTCTATTCTTCTCGCCAGAGTGGGATCTCTATCCAAGTGGCCTAACAAATTCGGCATCAAGTTCACTAACTGTTCAAATGTGACTTTCTCCTCGCCCGTCACTGAAAGCATCTCAAAAGCTGATCTATTTCCAATAGTTTTAGTCTTTTTCATCTTCAATAATTGTCGCCACTTGATGCTCGATCGTATTTCGCTCTTAAGTATTTGTATAGCTTCCTGTATTTTACAAAGAGTTTCTCTCGTCTTGTTAAGCCTCTCACGGGAAACGCAGCCCACTGCGTAACCATTCTCTGTCAACCTTTGGTCGGCATTATCAGGACGTAGGCTTAATCGAAACTCCGATCTGCTGGTGAACATTCTGTATGGCTCCGTAGTACCCTCTGTCGTGAGATCGTCGATGAGAACGCCAATATAAGCCTCGGTTCGGCTTATTAGAAGCGATGGTTTCTTAAACACCTGGTTATATATATGAATAAGATTTTGTTCAGAATGTAGAATCTGTATTTAAATACATATCTACATATCAGAGCTTTGCGAGCCAATTGCGAAGTAATAAGACATGAAAATCTTTTATAGAGATAAAAAATTGTCAATTATTTCTCTTTTGCAATAAATCCAATTTTTTTTTAATTTCCAATAATTAAAAAATATGATAATTTAAGTCAAACTTTTTCCTTAAATGGGAAAGCTTTCTGATAATGTGCCAATCACCTTAGCAGCTGCATTAACACCCGCGATGATACCTTGTGCGGCAGCTTCTTCATAACCGGTGGTGCCATTTATTTGTCCAGCAAAGAACAGTCCCGAAATTTTTTTAGTCTCCAATTGAGAGGACAATTCTCTAGGATCTATGTAATCATATTCAACACCATAACCAGGTTTTGCTATAAGCATAAATGCAAATAACTTAAATAACTAAATAACTGATTGTACAAAATATATATATATATATATATATATATATATATATATATATATATATATATAGTAATAATATAAGTAATAATTATGTAAAATGATGTAAAAATTAATTAACAAAAAACGTTGAATAACAAATAGATGCTGAATGTACAAATAATGGAATGTAATGAATTCTGCATAATCTTGAAACTATTTAATATTTAAAATAAACTCAAATTTAAAAGAATTAAATATACCTAAACGAGCGTTTTCCAATCCTGGAATGCAATTAACGAGTTCTACTTGTTTCTCTTCTGGCAAAGTGCATGACAATCCACTTGGATAAATTAATGGAGAATCCAGACCTTCTGGTTCCAGCCAAATTTGATGCTTAGACGTTTGGAATCGCAGAACTTTACTCTCTATGCTCGGGCAATATCGTGGACCTGATATCTCCTCCGTGACATGTAAGTTACAATGCATATTGTCCTTTATAATCTTTGCGACACCCTCATTTGTATATGTCAGATATGTTAGTACTTGTTCCTTGGGCGGTAGCCACACATTATCATTCATAAATGAGAACGGTACCGGAAAATCATCCGGCAGAAATTTCGTACACTTGGTGAAATCAATGCTATCTTTCTCTAATCTTGGTGGTGTCCCTAATAATATGTATAATATATATGTATAATAATATGTATAATCCAAATATATCATTATAATTAAAAGAGTTGTAATGTTATGATAATTTTTATTAAAATACATATTAATGTACAAATTAATATACATACAAATGAGAGTACAAAATAAGGAATATATTATTGATTGTATGTTGCATCAATTAATAGAAGAAAAGACATTCTATATATATGGAATATAATTCTCTTACCAGTTTTCAATCTTCCTATCCGAAATCCAAGCCTATCCAGTGTGTTTGCCAAACCAATACTGGGCTCATCATTTAATCTACCTGCAGGTCTCTTCTCCAATCCGATATTTATTTGGCCTTTCAAGAAAGTTCCTGTAGTTATAACTACTGCATCACCAAATATTTTTGTTCCATCTCCTGTGAAGTAATATAATATTTAAATAATAATATTAATATAATTTTTAAATAATATTAATACTAATATTAATAATAAAAATATATACATTTTTTAATTTGTATAATACTTTTAGAGAAATAAATTGATGTATATATTAAATATACAATATTAAATAAATGCAATAAAATCGAATTATTTTAATTAAAAATTTAGTTAAAATTAAATTTTTTTTGTATAATTCTTGTATAATGTCTTTCTTTCTTTCTTTCTTTTTATTATAAAGTTTGAAACATACTGAGAATTACTCCACAGCAAGACAGAGGATTATTTGCTAAAATCAAATCTTCTACAGAAGATTCATAAATATGTAAACCAGGCATATTGAAAAGTTCTGCCTGAAGATGTTTCTTGTATAATGTTCTGTCGATTTGAGCCCTGAGACCCCATACTGCCGGTCCTTTGCATTTGTTTAGAACTTTGTAGTGAATCCCTGAAATATCACATATTCGACAACATATCCCATCTAAAGCATCCACTTCTCTCATCAAATGGCCTTTTCCGATTCCACCAAATGATGGATTGCACGACATTACCCCTGTAAATATAATCAAATTCAAATATATTGAGTGATATTATATTAAAAAATAGAAAGTCTAAAGGCAAGAAAAAGTTAACAAAAATATATATTCAGTTTATCTCAGTTATTTTAATATACAAATTTAACATGCAATTTAATATACAAAAGTTAGAAATACTTATCCCTCATAATATAATTCCAAATATAGAGAATTTAAACTACAAGCAATGTATCAATTTATTTAATATCAATTTATTAAAAAATTTAATAATTATTGCCCAATAGCTTTAAGCATACATACCTATAGTACTTTTTTTCTGAGTAACTAACAATGTCTTTGCACCCATTCTAACAGCAGCAGCAGATGCTTCAGTTCCAGCATGACCGCCACCAACTACGATCACATCAAATTTCTTTTCACTATCATTTGTAATTAGTCTTCTCAATAATTGTAATTGCTTTTGTTTGGAACATGTGTTGAACAAAGATGTGCTAATTTTGGTAGAAATCATTTTGCCTCTTGTTATTATGCTCCTCCTATTTGTATTCTAATTTCTGCAAAAATTATTAAGTGTCTTTAAATGTCAGAAAAAAAATAATGATACTAAATTTCTTTCTCTCTCTCTCATATTACACTATTTGTCTAATCCTCTTTTGCATAAAAGACTGATCAATTTTAGGTACTTTCTATGATGAAATGCTACAAGAATTATATGTTGTATGAATCTTTATATATAATATCTGAAATCTCTATCCTTTATAAAAATTGTAACATATTAAAAATATTAAAAATTTTTGTTATATATATATATATATATGTATGTATGTATGTATGTAGTGAATGACTTAAATCTCTGTATGTATATGATTTGAAATAATTTATTACAATTTTATCACATAACTTTTAGATGGAAATGATTAAATTTCCATCTTAAATTTTATAGCATTTTATTATCATCTTGGATTCTCTTTCAGAATCATACAAAAAAAGATATTCATTTAATATTTTATCATTTATGATAGAAATTACAAGTTATTCCAAATTATATAAAGTTGGATAAATCTTACTATACAATATAGTTATAAATATGTATTATTAATAAATGCTGTTTTCAGATTACAAACTTGATTTCATCATCTTATAAAAAATTTCAGTTAAATTTTCTTTTGCAAAATATATGCAACAGAGAATTAACAAAAACACATATTTATAAAAAGCACATTTATTGTATTAATTAACATTTATATTATATTATAAATAACATTTTATTGAGAAATGACAGAGGAAAATATATCGTATATCAAGAATGATGATCCGATAACAAATACTCCTGATGCTTCAAGGCCCTATATAATGAATTATATCTGATTGCATTTTGAATTTTCGATAGTATCAATCGCTCGCATAAATCTACCTTGCTCGCAAACTTGAGATTCTCGTATCCTAGATTATTGAGAAATTCCAAAACAAAGTCAAAGCAATTCATATTGATATCATCGTAGTTGATCGATTTCCATCTATCATCTTTTGACATGAATGATAGCGTTTCATCCCATCGAACGGTCCAGGCGACCGATACAACCTGGAAGGCGATGCAATCGGTCCACCTGTCGACGTCATTCGCTATCAGTCCGTCTTTATCGAATTCAACGATGCCTCCGTCCGAATCAACTATTCCGACATGCAAATCGTCACCCGTTACATTGTAATCGTCGAGAAAACTACCGCATGAAGGTCGAATGACGATGCTGGTTGGATAATGAGTGGCGTTCACGAACGGATACGGGATACGAAATGGATCTACGATGAAGTCTTGTATTCGCGATGAGCAAGCTGGACATATCATCGGAACGCGCTTGCAGAATACATTTTTTCTCGGGCAATGACGGAAGCACACGATACCCGGATTGTCATTCATATTAGAACAAAAATGTCAATTGAACTCAAGTTACTCCCGCGTCGATTTTTGTCATCTTTCCATTTTTTTTTTATACAACTTTACACGCAAGCAGTGAAATTTTTATGTATATGTGCGTGTGTATATTAAAATCTTAATCTAAACTAACCTAAATGAATTATTGTTCTATAAATAATATGAAAGCCGACGTCGTATCCCGCGATGATGTTTTCACAGGCTGAATACGTACTCCTGTACTTGCTTCATGCTATAAATCGAGATATATTTACGTTAGCCACTTTGTTTCATCGAAACAATTGTATCAATGAAAATACATATCACTTAACCTCATTTAACCTTACATTGCTCTGCTACATATTTACATGCGACTTGTGTCGTATGTCATATTTTATAACGGATTACGAGAGCGATATCAGAGTCAGATAGTCAGATACGCGCGACGACAAAGGGAGGAAAGAAGAAAGAAGAGGATTCGGAATACAATCTCCTAAGATTCTTTTCGGATAATAGATCCCTTCTCCTTCCACACTTTATCGCAAATGTTATGATCGATATGTCGGATTATATCGATATATCGATTATCGTCTGTCATTTAACTTTGGAATATAAATTAGATAAAAAAAGTATACCTAAAAAAGTATTCTAATATAAAATATTATTTACTTTACTATTTCCTGAGCATTTTCATACAATGAAATAAATATTATGACCTATACCTTACAATGTAATAATTTTCCTACAATCTAAAAATAAAGATTTGTACAAGAAATAAGTAACAGGTGAAATAAACATGTAGATCGTTCTTATGTATCACTTTTCCATAATTTAATGGTTTTGTCCCTTTTAAGAGCGGCTGAAGCTATGATATTGTCTGTTGGATGACACGCTGTGCTAAGTACCACATCTAAGTACAGAAAGATATGTTTTTGAAAATATATAAAAAATTAAAGAGTATTTAATTCATTTGTGCACATAGCAACATCTTTTTACTGTTCTTAAATTCACATATATTTACCTGTATGTCCCTGTAGCTTCTGTACAAGCTCCTTTGTTTGCAGATTCCAAATGTACACCATGTGATCTTCTGAGCCAGACACAATCCACTATATAAGAATAAAAAATTAGTGAATAAATTGTTACGACATATTGTCTCTGTATTGATATATCTGAAATCTACAATACAAACCTTTCCACCTGATACAGAAAAATTTGCAAAGATGCAATAATTCTTGTTCTTGTGGCCTCTATATGTTTTTAAGCACTTCCCTTTAGCATAATCCCACAATTTCAATGTATTGTCCATCGTAGATATCAGGATATATTTTCCATTCGGTGAGAATTTGACAAATGATACTGGAGGATTGTCATCATCTATCAGTGTTTTCAAACATTGTCCCGAGGCAGTATCCCAAATTCGACTATAATACATCGTGAAACATAAGCTGTCAATATCACATTTTTGGATACAATAAAACAATCTTCAAAAAAAGAATACATGGTACACATTTTATATATATTTCTTTTCATAGAAAATCTTGATCATGAAATTTTGTATAATTTACCATAATCCATCCATGCTACTTGAGACGATTAGAGACCCATCTCTATTAAAGTGCACTGCGGTTACGATATCTGAATGTGCTGGTAAGGTTTTAAGGCATTTTCCAGTTCTAACATCCCAAATACATATACTTGCATCATACTAAAAGCAGAAAATCCTCTACATATTATCTTCTCTTTTGTAATTTTGTATGTTATAAAATATATATATATATATATATATATATATATATATATATATCGATACTTACAGAACCAGAGACTACAAGATTGGACGCTGGATTAAAATTACAACAAAAAACGTAGTTAGTGTGACCCCATAACGTTTTTAAACATGTACCCTAAAAAATAAGATTCAGAGATTAATATAATGAAAAATATATAATTATTAAAAAAAAAATTTAATTTGCTGGATTACTAATAAATTATTATTATTAATAATACCAAGGATTATTAATAATACCAAGTTTAATGTTATTTGGCTGCTTAATGCTGATGTAAACTGATTAATATTTATAATAATAAATTAAAAAGTTTTTGATAATTTATTCATGACTTATAGTTCAAAGATTATTGGAATTTTCATCTTCAAAAAAAAAAAAAAAAAATAAATAAATAAATAAAAATTGATTTTAAATTTAAATCAATATACTATTTGTATCCATTTTGCTATCAATTTCCATTAAAACAAAATTTAATATAATGGATTACTTACAGAACTCAATTCCCATATTTTTAAGGTTTTATCATCAGAAGCTGATACTAGTAATCTGCTATTGCTGGACCATGCAACATCTGAAATACCAAGTCTGTGACCATATATATCCTTTTCAAATTTTCCATCATAAGATCTCCAGATTTTAATAAGTTTATCAGCGGCTAAAAAGATTAGATACTTGTTATTGTATTTCAAAACAACATTCAACTGGTTTTATAAAAATCCTTATTTACCAGAACTTGCCAACCAGTCTCCATTGGGACTGAATTTTACAGATGAAACTGCCTTAGTGTGACCAGCTAAAGTATACTTTAATGTATAATTTGATTTCTGTAAAGAAAAAAAAACCAAAATACAGATACTGCTCATCTATTCGCAATATTTACTTGTGCTATAAAATAATTATTAATTTAATACAAATACAGATGTTAAAGTTTGATTGTAAGTCTATTGTATTATTCGAACATATATAGAAAAAAATTTGCGGTAATTATTCAATTTAGTAGCCTCACCTAAAATATCGATAAACATATGCTCATTCGAGGTATTTTTGCACAAAACGAAAGAATATAGCAGAAAAAAGTGTTGCTCTTCCTCGCAAAGCGAGATATTGGGGCTGTTCTCCATCATAATGGAAAGAGAAAGATAAGCTCTGAATTAGTGCAGCCAGTTCAGCTATAAAGAACAGACCCATTAATAGTTAAAGTTGTTGACGACTACTTCTTCTTCTTTCTTTTTATTTGGCCACTTCTGATCTAGAGTGTGATCAGAACATTCAGATCAACAATTGGTTAAAAGTTGACAACTATTTTGATTAGAAAACTTATTATATCAACAAAATGCTGTAACATACACATGTTCAATTGTTGTATAGATGAGAAAATGTATGTGTCATGGATGTAGAAAGTATCTGGATGGTACCTGGGATTGACGACAAAAGGGAAAGAGGAATAAAACTTCTAGTGAAGAATATGAACAACCAAGATTGGCAGAATCAATAATTATACAGATTTCAATCTATTGTAACATCTAGCAATTAGAATCACATAAAATATTGAGCAACAAAGATGGCTATATCGAGATTTTAATTCCTCAGTTTATATGCTGTACCAAAAAATGTACTTGTACTCTTTGTCCAGATATTTCCTAAATCCATATCAGACTACATTTTTATTGAAGATTTTTATTGAAGATTGAAATTGAAGAATATATTCACATTCTTATAAAAAAATTATATATATCTCTCTGTTTGTTAATTTGTAAAGCTGTCTTCCAGACAGCTTTTGGAAGAACATTACGCTCACAGTAGAGTTGTTTAGTTTGAACCATTAAATTTAATATATATTTGTTATGGTTTATTTCTTTTCAATTAAAAGATAAAAAGGGATGATCATTTTTGATGGGACACCCTGTATATATTAAAAATTGTAAAACAAAATTGAAATTTGTAATTAATCAGCAATAGCTAAGAAATTATTATCATTCAGAAACATGGATCATTAATAACATCGTGATTAATAATAAAATCAAAGAGAATAAAAACATATATATAATTATTATAAAAACACTCAAAAATCATTAAAGAAACGAAGAATATATTCTATAATATATTTGTAATTGTTCAATATATTATATGAATTGAGTTATAACTTAATATATTAGAAAAATCCTTTTAAATCAACAACACAAACTAATAACTTTTTATCATTTAAACAAGACTTTTGTACATATATGCGAGATAAAAATTAATAAGAATTATTAATAATTACACATATATGCTATCTATCATCATTTTGAGAATCAACATTTTCCTGTATTTATAATAAATTAATATAATTTGATTTACGTAAATTGATTCTTCCCGTCATTCTGAGAATCAAAATAATAAAATAATGAACACATCACAAAATAAATTATATTTTTATACAAGCTTGAAATATATTTTACGGAATGTTTACAATGAGAAATGCGTGGCTGAAACAATCAGCAACGCGATCGAAGAATCAATTTTCGCGGCAAGTGAATAATCACGAATAAGCGCGACGAAATCAACGGAAGAGAAAATCGCAAATATTCTGATACTCTTTCTAAGATACGATAAGAAAGAATGTAGAAGAATGAAAAGTTTCTTACTGTTATTATTTTACGATTTTCCATTTTGAAACACTCAAACAAAAAATTGACATGTATCCACGTTGAGCGACACCGTAATAATAATAGGATGAAATAGGACATAAACTAACAAAAGTTATAGCATCGACGTCAACATCGATAGTTGGCATTCTAAAGGCCGTATTACACTGTGTTGGTTCGATTGTGATTGGTGTTTCGGTAGACAGTTGCGGATTAATTGACCAATCGGCAAGCTGCTTTGTTCTGATTAGTCAACTATCTTTTTTTCTATCTTCATTTACAACTATCTCCATAATCTCAGTCGCAACCGAGTCCGCAACCTTAGTGTAATGCGAAACCTTAAAAAATATCCTATTTAAAGAAATCTTTGGTTCTGATTGATCAATTTAATTTTACTCTACAGGTGAGATTTTTGAATGCATGCCCCGTATATGTACATTGATATACATATGCATAAGTGTAAACGCATAAAAGCTGCAAATTCTTGTTGAGACAAAAAGTGAAAAACTTTATTTTGTGGACTGCAAAAAATATTTCGATTATTATTCACGTTTTTCTTATCCAAGATATATATAATTTTCTTTTTTCTCGATTATTTACTTGAATTTACTTTTATTATGTTTATATATTAATATCTCCTAATTTAATAAATTTATACTTCTAATTAGAATACTGAGAGATGTCTGATGGATGTGCATATAAATGAATCATTATAGTTTATTTTTTTATTAATTATAATACATTACTATACTTTTGCGACAACTTTGTTGGAGTGATATTTAAATAATAAAGTAACTTTATTATGGCTGAAGATGTCACTCTTGAGATTTTTTTATTCGCTGTAGCAATAACGTGTAAGATAATAAATCTTATTAATATATAATTATTAAACAGATTCAAATAATTAATAAAAAAAATTTAAGTGGCTAATATCGGAAATAACGAACGATTCTAGTATATACGATCAATTTAATCAGAATTTGATCGAAATATCGTATTTCAGTGTCGTGTTTAAAATGGAAAATATTGCAAGCGCGCGCGTATGCAATACAGCGCCATCCGTCGGCGGCAGACGGTACTGTTCGTGTTACCGTGCGGCGTCGCAGGGCGGCGCGTGAATCCCCCTCCCCTCTCCGCCTTATGCCGGCGTGGACGACCAGTCAGTCAGTCGCAGCTGACCGATGGGAACGCTTGGAGCGGTGTCTTCCGCGCTTGGTCTCTCAGTTCTCGCGCTCTGCATGTCCGCTCGTGCGTATCTCACGGTGCTTCATCGCGTTCGTGTCGCGTCGCGTGTGAATTGAAGAAAGATACGAGAGGACGTGGAATCCGGGGATCGGCGCATCTTCATCGTTGATTGCGAAAGAGTGAAAGGCCGCGCGGGACGAACGAAGACGACTTCGACGACGGGTCACGGGTGGAATTGCCACGGTCAACGCAACACCGGTGAGTAGCGATCATTGTTTTTATTTGCAACCGAAGAGATTTAGCGATTATTTTAAGAGAGAAATATCGAGTATTTGACTATCGAACTTTTCCAGACAAGTCCCACGTTTATTCCGTAATAGAATTGTTTTATTTATACGCGCTCGCGGAATAACACGAATTGTGACATACGATCGTTGTTTTTTCGTGTGACGTTGACGAGGATGATGCGTACCTATCGTGCGTGCGTATCGTGCGTATGGTAGCCGCGCGCACGCGAAATCCGACGTTCTCACGACTCGGGGTGACTGACACCTGATGCGTCGATGACCATGCCGTGAATAGAAACGCGGAATCCGTCCTATTGAATGGCGACATACATTTCTCGAGAAGTTTCTTGCGTAAGATCCGAACGTCGTTTGTTCCGTTTGGAAGAAAAGAAAAATTGGCGCTTGCTGAATGTCGAGACGAGAAAATCGTCGCGTTACGTCACACGAGGAATTCGCTTTTTTTTTCAAACGGGAAAGAGAACTCGAAATTTAGAGCGAGCGTCAGATGGCGTCGTGTCCTTGCGCGAAGGACGAATCGCGCGGCGCGCAATTTCTTGGGTACGTGAGGACAAAAATAACATAGATTTACGAAAAATGATTTTAATAGCAATTAACAATCACAAATAACAATTTTGAACGTAAATTAGCTTAATATATACATTTGAGTATATAGTATATTTATATTTTAAATCGAATATTTCTTCTGCCACGTTGTAATATTGGAAATCGACGCGAGTAAATTTCAAACTCTTACGTATATCTTGGGAATGTAACGCATAAAATATGACTTATTAGCAACGATTAATCATAAGACTATTTTGCATGTAAATTTCAAAATAAATTATACAATACAATAAAAAAGAGCGCGAGCAAATACTTTTATATTTATTTATAATATTTAAATACATGTATGATGAAGATAATAATATTGATAATATTAATTACACATATAACTATAAAAAGTAATTATAAAATATATATTTTTTTATAACATATACTTATAATATAATATAAATAAATAAATAAATAAAATGCTTTTTTTCATGAAAATAATGAAGATATTATATATGCACTATTTTTTCAAATATTAATTCTTGATATCTTCAAATTAAAGCTTGATATTAATATTCCATTTAAATCTGCTTCAAATTAAATAATGAGAGACACAAATATTCCGTTGCTTATTTTCGCCTCTTATTTTATAAAGTTTTTCTTACTGACGTATATATAACTATTTTATTAAAAGTTAAGTTTAAATTTTACATAGAATCATATTTGTTCAGGTCAATTCTGAGAGTCTGTCTATTTTGTTACACTGACTGTCGTTTCCTGTTGATTTTTGTTAGTACGCGAGAACCAAAGGCTCGTAAAAATTACAATTACTAGGAAATAATCGTAGAAATTAAAATTGCCTAGATTTTAATAGCTTTATTCATTTAAATCATAAAATTTCTTATCAATCAAAATAAATTTTTGCTTTAATTAAAACGCGCAAGCAGTCTGATAAAATATTTTAAAATATAAACGATCTCTCGAAAATGTGTAGCTGCGAACAAAACTTGGCTTTTGCGCGGCGAGGTTATTAAATGTAACGAAACTTTATTATTCATTTAAATGAACTTTACTCTCCCAAAGTTTGCCTTCAACATTTAATTACAATTACAGGTGCATTTAATTTAAATTGTTAATGTTGAACATTACGAGAGATTGCATATGTATGGTAAATGTTTCTCTGGAATTTTGTTTCGAGAAAAAAATGGGTTGTAAATTTATTTAAAACGATTACAATTAAAATCATAAATAAACGGAATTTTAGGATACATTTGTGTGAACGAAGTTTAATTAGTGTAGGAGAGAAATTTTAGCTATTTCGTGATATGACTAATGCCCGATGAGGAAATAGAGCTATTTCATGAAATTACATTAAAATCGTAACTAATTTTACAGATATTTCAGGCATTTCAGGTACATACAGAAGAGTGAAAATATTTCACGCATTGTTATATGCAATGTCGTGTAATAATCGATTATGTCGCAAATAAAATATTTGTATACGTTTCTGTTTGTTAGTAAGTCCTGTTCGTCGATCGATGAATCATCGATAACTAATCTAGGTAATGATTGAAGTTTCAGAAGCTGCGTGTTAAATTTTGTTTTAGTGGATAATAATATGTCATCGATAATTTGCAGTATTTATTACTCATTACACAATTAATCTTTAAATTGAAACGTTACATATACAGACAAGAATTACTTTTAATTAAAGAAGCATATAGTTTCCGAGAACTTGCAGTTTTATTCTTTTATAGATTTCTTAGATATGTGATACAAAAATTTATTTAATTTATTATTATTTATTTTATTATTAATTTATTATTTATTTTTATTTATAATATTATTTAATTTATTGCTTAATACGATGTGTATAAACTGATATATATATATATATATATATATATATATATATATATATATATTTATTTTGCTTTTTTAATTCAAATAAATTCTTACAAATTGTTACAATCGCAAAATTATCATCGCAAATAATAATCGTGCTTATTAAACTACACGTGCCGTTAATTAATCTTATTAATAGACCCTAGAGTAAAATTGAAAGATTAAATAAAGATGTAACTTGAGATAGCACAGGATTCAAAATTGAAGATACCGCAAATATACCTCTTCTCTTACGAGAAACAAATTTATATCTTTCGAGGAAAAGTGCCGTAAATTATTCTCAGGGGGTGCCGCGAAATTAACCTCGAGCTTCTCGTAGCTAACACAGTACCGTATGAAAGACGCGGTGAAGCTTTGGAAACGGCGGGCAAAAATAAATATACGGCGCGCATACCGTTAACAGTGCTGTCATGCTAAGTCAATATCATAAACGTTATACGGACTAGCGAGCAAAAACAATAGCGCGAGAACTGAAACACAGAGAGAGAGAGAGAGAGAGAGAGAGAGAGAGAGAGAGAGAGAGAGAGAGAGAGAGAGAGAGAGAGAGAGAGAGAGAGAGAGAGAGAGAGAGAGAGAGAGAAGAATGAAATAATCCAAACGGAAAACCGCCGAGTCGTTTTCCGCAAGCTTACCGGAAATTATCGTTTACTTCTTCATGGTCCGCGTTACGTCTGGTATTAAAAGAACCACTGTTACAAATATCCTATGTGATTATGGCTAATCTGTAGTCGTTGTAGTTGCTCTTTATCGGAATATCTGGAATATTATGCGAAACGAGCTGCGGTTTTTTTTTTCCTAATTACGATTTCCGCCGGCATAATCATTCGTTTCATTATGATATCGCTACCTTGATCATGTCGAGCTACATATGAAATGTTCGAAAGATTTTACCTCAATGATTTCCACTTAATTTCCGGAAAACACAAGATGCACGTAACTGAAAAACAGAACTCATTAACATCGCTCTTGTATTTTTCAAACGTATTTTAAACGATAATTCGTCACAGAATTCAAAATGGAAATCAATTCGTTATCTTTACGTGCCACGTATTTTGACATGAATTTTGATTTTTGACAAGTTTCTGCTGTAAATAGAGTAGAATATTATAGATCCGCTTTAAAGTGGACTTTGAAAGACATATTCGATCCTAATAATTTCTGACGACGTGAAATTTTTAACTTTTGTTGGCTGCCATTTTTTTCATTCGTATTCCGCGATAAGAATAATTAACTACTTTACGCTTGTTGTATGCGTATCGCATCTATAAGAAGCTTGTTGCGACCGTAAAAATTATTTTTTATTCTCGACACTTTACTTCGTTACGGTTTTATAAGCCATTGATAAACTATATATGTACCTTACGGTAAATATATATTGTGTTTATATATATATATATATATATATATATATATAACCATAGTATAATTGTTTAAAAAATCTCGTTTAAATTTACGACGGATAATTTCGTTCTATGCAATAACCTTAAAGTAGAACTACTGATAATGTCAAGTTATATATACGAGATGATAAATAATGAGAATAAATAACGAGAATGTATTATTGAGCTGTATATAATTTAATCGTGCGGGAAATGTATAAAATGTAATATTCAAATGAAATTCATTGACATCCCTCAAGTAATTTGCTCTTGTCGGAGCTTGAAGGATATGTTATCTGAAAATTGAATTGTAACGATGCGGGATATATTGCCCTATGGCTAATTATTATCCAAAGTGATGTATGTATTGTTACAGGAATATAGGGCAATTTTGTATTTCAAACAACGCGTAAAGCTCGTTTTGGACGATCTATAAACTTTGTGTCAAAGTTCGGGATAGAATTGTATTTACATCAATTATAATTTTTGTCAGGTGCAATTATACATACAAAAACACATAAATCATTTAAAGATAAAGAAGGAAAAGATATGTATCATAAAATACACATCAGAAGATATATGTATCTATTAAAAAATGTGACGTAAATAAATGAAAAATTTAAATAGAATCTTGTTGCGAGTTATAATTGTTTATAATTGTTATAATTGTTTAAATTAAATTTTTAGACAAATGCTCTAGACTTTTCAATTTATATAGTTCATTAGAATTATTATTGAAAGATTTTCACATTTGCCGCATAATTAACTTGATGATTTTTTTGGACGTACACTTGGAAAATTTAGTTTAAATTTAACTTATAATAAATATGTAATATAATTAAATATTTAATTATATTAAAAATATTATTTGGTTATATACTTAATATTGCATATTTAATATTATATATTTATTTTATATTTAATATTAATATAATATTTAAAATTATATTTAATATAATTCTATATTTATTTTATATTATATGCTATATATTTTTTTAACCGGCATATTTTTTAACGAGAAAACAAATAAATTTTCCAACTGTGTAGCGACGAGTGGAATGTTGTCCTTAGTCGTTTGAATAATCTTTGCGGATATTCCAAGGTAATATCCGGATCACGCGCGCGCGCCCAAAGTTAAATCCAGACAATCTCTCGCCATTTTGAATCGTTAACGCGTATGTACGCGAAAATCCAACAGTGTCCCCTTGTTTCCGATGTTTGAACACGGGGACACTGTTGGATCGCGCGGCGTCATCCACCCATAAATCAAGGCGTCGCGTCGACGTGGTCGCACTAGCGACTGTCGCTTCTGTCAACCGATGCGATGCGGTGTGATTCGATATCCCTCATTCGATACACGCATTCATCTTGGCGAGGTGAAACCCGCGCAGCCACCCCTCGGGAAGGATCAGGGGAAGGTAGTCGAGTAACTTGTTGCGGACAACGTCTTTTGTACTCGCTTGTTGACGGATCGAACATTGCCGGAACGCTGTAGCGGTATTCGCGTTACCGATACCCGGCCTGTCTAAATCTTACTCATGAAAGGAACATAACGGCAAGCTGATGAGCTTCCGGTTTATCCGGACGGAACAATGAGACGCCCATTATCCGAACGTAAGCCGGCGGATAGTGCTACACCTGTTATCGATTATCCATACGGGATTTCCAAAAATACACGCAAGAGATATTAAACGATATGATATGTAAATACAGGGTGGGTTCCAACGTTTCGGCCAGGTCATGAAATTTTATAGGAAATTTAAATCCGAACAAAAAGTTTCCGATAAACATGGATGGAAGATCTTTAAAAAATAAGCGGCCAAAAATCTTTGAAATCACAGTTATTTTATATATTTTTAGAAATATTAAGGAAAGTCTGATTATTTTATTTGAAAGATAATTAAATTTTCTACAATTTTTGTTTCGATACTTTTTGTTAAAAAACGCATACTTTCCTTGATATTTATTAAAAATGTATAAAATAATCGGGATTTCAGAATTTTTTAGGCGCTAACTTTTTAAGGAAGCATTTTCCCATATTTATCGGAAATTTTTTGTTCAGAATTAAATTTTCTATAAAATCTGAAAGTCTGGCCGAACGTTTGGGCCCATCCTATATAAGGAGCGCGTTGTTGCAAATTAAGTCCTTCGCGATAAATATTAAAGTTTAAAAATATTTTTTTTCTTGAAAACTGAAACTTTTTTTTTTTTTTTTTACTTTAGCCAAAGACCTTTATAATTTCAAGAGCGAGATGTATTTCGGCGGTATTACGTTATTAACATCATTATCAGCAAATACGCGTTTCGCGGTTTTCCGCGCGGATTAAACCCTCTCGATTAAAGATCGATCCGACGTTAAAACGCAATGATGCGAAAACGCGCGGGGTTTCCGTACGCGGGGAAGAGATCGGCGTGCAAGCTGCAAGCTTCACCGGCTTTGTAAACCCCGAATCCTGTGTGCGCGCCGCGATATATTCGCCAACGATCATTCACGCTAGTTCTGTTTCCGATAGTTAAACTCTCTCGTTGCCTGCCTTACGCACGTGACGTAAATCACGGGGCGCAATCTCGGTATCTCGTAATTTACGAGAGGTAAATGACCTCGACTGTGTCAGTTGCGAGATTGGGAGGAGGAGGAGGAGAAGGGGGGGGGAGGAGGGTATACGGGGTGATTTGGAAAGAGGATTGCGAACTTAAAGCTTTAGCGTAACACTCGCCTAAGTAAGACATAACGCGCGTCTTTAGTAACTGCTTTGTGTGTGTGTGTGTTATGTGAAAACTGATGCTTGAAATACGGACGGTTTCCTGTATTATCCCGATAACAGATGCCCCTATATTATTTCTCCTTCTCGCGAATAAATCTATGATCCTTCAGAATTTGTGACTATTTTTGTTCGTTATATTTATATATTTATACAGCATTTTTTTTTTATTTTATATTTTAATAATTATACTGAATATGCTAGCAAGATTGGTCCCGCGTTTCAGAAACACCCAGTATAATTAAATGAAAAAAGTTGCGGGAAGGTGTAATTGACGCATAAAAACCGCTTCTCGGTTTCGCCCTCGTCCTAGAATAGAGATGTACATGCATATACACGAGATGTGAAAATAGATTAATCTTTCGAGCTAATCGAGTTTCGACACTTTTGTCGGGGGAAAAACCGCGTTAGAATTTTCGACAATGAATAGCGCCCCGCATAAACCCGGAACATCGTTATAAATGGTGAATTAACGATGTAAGAGGCGAGCTGAATTAATTTCGGCGAAGTAATTAAATTCGTCGAAATTTACCTTTTTATTCATTCCGTCAGATTTAATTAATTTACGCCGAAAATTAATTTTTCCCCGCAGTTGAAATTTAAATGAAAAATCCAACGTTATGGACACGCGATAGAAAGATACGACGCGATAATTCGCGACGCGAGAGAGATTGACGTGGCTTCTCTCTCGTTCCCATTTTTTACGCTAAAATTCTTGGGAAGCATGCTAGCGGTCGTTAAGCTCGTTAATGAATCGTCGACCAACTGTTCGCGATGTACGGCGCGTCTCTATTTAATAGATCGCGCGCGTTAAATGTACCGCTCGTCATGCGGAGAGGCTCGTAAAATATTCAAGACGAGGAAAAATCGTGACGTATTTATTTTTGAGCTTGTCGTGGAAAATCTTTCTCTCCTACCCACGCTGTAATTCTGTGCTGCTTGAAAGGTGGAAGCAGGTGGCATAAGTCGAGAAATTTGTAAAAATGTCAAATTCTCTTTTTTTTCAACGCCCTGTATATTATTTTATATGCATGTTTACAATGAAAACTCGATTCTCGAATGCGAATTTTTTTTTATTTTTATTTTATTTAATCTACAAATGTACACAATTTGGACATGCTTTTTTCATTTGAAAAAAAAAAAAATATCTTAGTAACTCACAAATTTAAATGACTAACGTTTTAAACTGTCGATAAATTTTAAATTATCAATAATTGAAAATATATTAATAATTTTTTACAAATTAATTTTAACTGATACAAAAATTAATAATAATATAATAACGTATTTTATATATAAATATACATTATAAAATATAATTTTCTATATTAGCTTTTTTTAAATGAATTTTAATTCAAGTTTTAATTAGCTCAAGATATTTTATGTTGAATATTAAAAAGTTATGAGAAAAAATTGTCTTCTATTAAAGTTTTGTCAAGAAAAACTTATTTTAAATTCATTTAAATTCTTGATTCTGCTTTTTAATATTTCATGAAAATCTTATAAATGTTATTTTAAATAGTCATCCTTATTTAAAAAATATAATTTGCTTATATATAAAATATTGGGTTACTGTTTTTTTATTATAACACGGATTTATCGTATTAACAAATTTTTTAAATGTTATTAATTTTTTTAAATATTACGTTTTTTTTTAAACATTATGTTTACATATAACATTTACAATCGTATCTCGGAGCTTTGGAGAGCTTACTCTTTATTTTATAATCTATAAATTTTATATTAGTGGCATGATTACAGCAAAAATGTCAAAATATATAAGTCTGCTTTTATTTTCTTTCTTTTGACGTTTAATTCAATATTCGATTGACGCGATCACGATTGTTAATCCATCTAGGTAGTTACGCATCGACTCTTAAAGGACATTAGGGATATAGTCGAAATAGCAGCAAAGCAGAAATGCAATAACGTGTAACTGCGTTCTCGTTACTTAATTCGATTACGTGTACAAGACGCGCGTGCCGCGAATTGCGCATCGAAACCAGTTTCCACTGACGTAGTTTCGCTCCACTAATTTCCGTTCGAAAGTGTTCATGGTCACACGAATGTAATGTTATTTATGCATTACTTATGACAGTGACGCTATTCCGCGCAATGCAATTCTCACTTGAAAATTTTATTCGTAAAATATATCTCCTTGTGCGACAATGAATTCAACTCTACATATGAGACGAATATTTTTTTTAGTTTTTTTTCTTTTTTTATTTGTATATACATATATATTTTGTTTCAATAAACTTGGCTAATCTATTTCTTTATTAAATAAAAGAAAAGATTTTTTTTAGCAAAACGAATATATTGATAAATTGCCTCTTGTATCTATTTTTCAAATCGAGAGTTTTGTTTATAATTTTTTCGATATAAAAATAAAAATAGCCGTATCGTATTGTAAAAGCAATCAAGATGAAAGCAATAATGTGTGAAAAGTCGCGCAAATCCTTTTCGCAATAGTTTACGTAATTACGTCGTCAAATCGAAAGGATACATTCTCTTGGCGGCTGATTGCAAGCGGAAATGTAATTTCCATCGATTTATAAATATTTTTTTCTAACGAAAAAAAAAAAAAATTTACTCCGTTTACATTTTTCGTTTACAAATTTCGTATATTATTGTATAAATTCACGAATAATAAGCTCGTAAAAACAATGGCGCATATAAAACATATACGCTATTACACTGATGTCATCGAAGAATCTATTTTAGACACACTTTCAGCATTTTTGCTCGGTAGTTCGCAGAAAACATCATGCATAAGGTAAGTTAACGTAAACGATATCAAGGCGCAATATGAGAGGCAGACGCGGAATTTTCTTTCTTGTGCGGCGCGCGAGTAAGATAGACGGTATCGTATATTCGCCGAAGCGGGTCTCTTAAACGTTAATGTTATGCAAACGCGAGATACGACGAGACGAACGGGGAGGGTATCGCTCCGTTTCTCAGTTGCATCGCAGAGTGTCGGATTATAGATAAGACGGAAGAAGTATCGCGCTCGTTCGTTACCGTTGCGATGGTAATGAAAGGGAAACGTCAATGAGAGAGCTCCCGGAGAAGAGAGCGAGTCGCTCTTAATTCGGATACTTGATGAAACGCACGCGAATAGCTACACATGTATTATAGGGGCGTATATTATATTATATCACATAATAAAAAATTATTAGTTAGTTAAATTACTAGTCAGCGAATGAGACAGAAAGCGAGTGAAAGTCCTTGTCATTTCTGCGTCTTTTTTTTTTTGCAAATATCTTGACATTTCTTGACATCTTATATTCGCGTAATCAGCACTGCTTCACGTACCACGTAGTCGTGTGCGAAAAACTGATTAATTCTCCTTGTCTCCGGAGACACGCGGAGCGAATAAATAAATGTCTGAATTAACTTACGTCTCGTGCGAAATTTTGTCAGCGGGACATTTTTGAATTCCACGACACGAAAATATTTCACTTTTGGTACATTTGGACGGAAAAAATATATAATACATAGAGATGTGCATAGCTACAAAAAAAAAGATATGCAGTTACAAATATTTCGAGTGCCCTTAAATATTTCAGTAAATATTTTACTGCCGTAAATATTTTACTGCCGTTATAGGATGTGTAAACAGAAATATGTAGAGTATGACAAATTAATGCCTCTTGAAGTTTTAACGTCGAATACAGATGTATGAATATTAACTCTTCTGAATGAATTATGAGCGAAAAAGACGTGAGTGTCATTTCAAATTATAGTAAACTATTATGGCAATGTGTTGAGTGCAATATTAATTAATCAAAAATAAAAAATAATTAATTAGTTAATCAAAAATAAATATAAACACATAATAAATATGTCTCATAATTTATTATTATAATTTATATATATATATATATATATATATATATATATATATATATGAAATATTTTTAAAATGAAAATTATAAAATATATACGTTTGTAATTTATTTTTCAAGATTCTCTCAGAAATTATTTTTAATCCAAGAGATGTTTCATCCACAGATCCAGATAGAAATATTAGATTAGTGTGTTATTAAAGAAGAGAATAATTCAAGATAAATGTACATCAAGATTCGAACAGACGCAGGTATTTTATATCCGCGACAGCGAAATATTTTGCATGCAAATTCGCTTGACCTGATTAAAATTTCATCGTAACTTTCGGTGACTTGCACAGACTGTGCACAATGGTCGGTACAGATTTTCCCGATTGCCAAGTTGTAACCCGTTAGTTAGTGACTTCTCTCTTCGTGTTTATGTCGCGTGCTTGCACTGCTTTATTTCAAGATACATTTATTTGTGGCACGACTTTACATCAGGCTAAATTAATGTCTTCGTATATTATGCTGTTTGAAGATTAGCATGCGCGCGAAATAATTCGTAAATCAGCTGTTCGAACGTCTTAGGTCACGAGAGATGAGATTTCGGGATATATTTCATGAGCGACGAATGAAAAATGATCATCGTGCACGAGAAAAACTTGCTAAATTACGCGAACGCTGAAAAGAATTTATTTATAACTAAATAAAAAAATATAAATTATTTTATTTATTTTCTTTATTTATTTAGTTATAAAAATATAATTTTATGTTTTTTAAAATTATATATTTATTATATATTATATATTTTTATAAATCTATATATTTTATACTTTTATAAATACTTTATTTATTTATAAAAATATATAATATATAATAAATATATAATTAATAATAATAATAATAATAATAATATAAATATTTTATTTATTTATTTATAAATAAATAAATAAGATAATTTATATTTTTTTAATATAGAAAGTATTTGTCCTATAAAAGTGCATATTTATAATTCGAAATAAAGCTCGTTAATTACAAGGAAATTGTAAATACGACTGGTAATTCAATTTCAAGTGAAAAAAGAGATTGTCACATGTTCAGAAAATGCGATTTCTCACAGAAAAATGTCACGCAAGATTTTGCGCGCGACAAATTTATCGTCCGTGATGTTAGAAATATTGTAATGTGGCTGCAACTTTAAGAATGATTCGTAATTTTTTAATTCTATTCAATTAACTGCCGTTTAGGTAGCATTTCGCGCTAGTTTGAGATTTGATCGGATTTCGCGAGTGGACGCCAAGTATTTTTTGCGGCAGCAAAATTGGCACCGTTCGTCTCGCCCGACTCTACAAGCCGATCGTGGACAAAAAGTCGAGAGATAATTGGATTCTATCCGGAGAATCGTCTATCGCGCCGCGATTTCGTGGGAGAGAGAGAGAGAGAGAGAGAGAGAAAACTCCGAATTATTCCGCGCCGAGATTGATATCGAGATTACGGCAAATCTCGTTCCTCAGATAATGCTCTTGTGATTATTATGCTGTTAGGTGCGGTACCACTCTTGGCACGTTCTACAGCGCTCATTATGTCGGCCGACCGAGAAAGAGAGAGAGAAGCAAATAAAGTCTTTGACCTTAAACTCGAATCCGAATGCGTGATGTAATGCTTGATCGTTAACCTGCTCCTGCACGGTTCCAATATCCATCCACCACGTTCGCTTATTTGTTTCTCGCGTTCGATCACCGCGCGAATTGTTGGAGCGTATCTCTTTATTGTGATTCGATTGACAAAACCATGTTCTGTGCCGTGAATCGATCTCGTTCTATTTCTATCTCGAATAAAAAAGTATCGTCATTCTCTATAATATATATATATATACTCTATGAAATCTTCCTCTATATTTCATTTTGTCAGTAATATATATTTTTTTTATATATTTTCATATAATTTCATGCTTCGAAATAATATACACTGATGATATCTATATTAAATTCGTATTTGCATTCTGTAATTTTTTAATGAAATTTTAACGAAATAATTTTATAAATAATTTTAACGAAATAAAATAATTTTATAAATAGCTTCAATATTCTAGCTTTTTATTATTTTATTAGTTTTTAGAATATTTATTTTCTCATGTGCTAATATAATTTATTATGAAAAAAAAATGCTCCTATTCGATTTAAATTATATATCTTTGGATTTTTTAAAAATCTTTTTATAAATGATTTAAATATATGAGCCACATCTGTCACCATGAATTTACTATGATATAAAAAATGGCAAACAGGAGCATACTTTTGTAAAAGAGTCATGTTTTTGACGTGACATATAATATCTGATTATCGGAGAACTTTTTTTTTGTTTTATAAGAGCGTTCCATAAAACTGAGACTTTCGGGATCTGTCATCTTGCATGTAACGATTCGACTGTCGGAAAGCATCGATTCCAAGCAATTTCTAGAATCCAACCAAGGGATTCCTTCGAAAAGTCTGTGATTCGGAGGTAGAATATCTCGGGCAAATTTCACGGATCAGAAGAAATTCCTGTCAATCCTCTCTCTCTCTCTCTCTCTCTCTCTCTCTCTCTCTCCACGCTGTCGAGTCGAGTGTGGATCATGTGAATTTCCGGATAAGTCGTCGTCGCGGTTTGAAACGATAATGACGCCGGTCGAACCACATCCCAAGGAAGGATCGTATCCCGGGGTCCGGTTGGATCGTCGCCAGATCGTTTCCGGGATTCTCGTCGACCGCGGATATTCCGCGCGATGCCTGGCAAATATTACACAAAGGAGATCATCGTACTATCCCCCGCATCTGCTGACCCCGCTGCCAATCTGATTTTCGTCGAGTATATGTATAGGGATATAATGAACCACCCTCGTGATATTAACCCTCCAGGATGCTATGTCGTGGCGAGCTCTACATAGCGCTTGGAGACTATTCTCCAAATACTCGGGAAACAATACCTAATTATAGTTAGCCAACTACACTTGTGGGGAATTTTCGCAAAACTCTTGGCAAGCAACATGAATGAATTGTTGTACCAAGATATTCTGATAAAAATCTAAAGATAAAGTAATTAATATATTTGTTTATTTGCGAAAGTTAAAAAGAATTGAGCAATTGTTTACATAATCATTTACGATAAATCTGGCAAAATAAAAGAATATTATCAATATTATAAATATTATAAATATTATAAATCTTAAGAATTGCGTTAGGGATAATTTAATGCTTTCTCACTCTGGTGCAAAAAAAATATTTATTGCCATGCTCATAGTTTTTTCTTTTTTTTTTTTTTTTTAAATAAACTTTGAAATATATATAAAACTTTCCTTTGAGTTATACATATACATATAAACTTGCGTTATTGACGTTGCTCGGCCGTTTAAGTTAAAGTAGAGTTTACTCGAGCGACATGTTAAAACTCGACGTTTCAACATGATGATCTTTTAACATTGAAAGTTATAGAGTCGAGGGATGCTAAATTTATCAAGCGCTCTCTGTCGTTATCATTTAACAACGGGATAGTCTATTATACCAAAACTATCAACGAGTAAACCGCAGTAGGCGGGGTTCGACAAGAGATTCTCTCTCTCCTCTCTCTCTCTCTTTCCTAAATCTCTACGCGTCCCTGTGTGTATTCGTGTGTCGCGTACTTTACGATCCCGCTCCTCTCCCACCGTAACGCGACATACACGACCGTGTCCCGGCGAGATTACAGAGACGTCCCGCGACGTTTGCGGGGCAATTTGCGGTACAATGATTGCGAGCCTCCGCGGCTGCAAACGAGACGACAGCACCCGCACTTGGGGACGACGGGCGTCGCCCCAAGTTGAGCGTGTCGGCGGGGAAGAGATACTTATTGCTACTCAAAATAACTATCTTGTCGCGGTCCCTTAGATCTATCAGTTGTATAAGAAAAATTTGACAACTCGAACTGAAATGCTTAAATATTTTTTTTTTTAAATAGATAAATATTTTTTTATAAAGAGATATTCAGGAAATTGAAAAAAAAAATATATATATATTTCTAATAATTCCGCTCTTGTATCGCGAGCGATCTTGTATTTCGTAAAGCATGCTGATCAAATTTGATCGTTTAACTTTGTAACATCTCGTACAATTATTACCGCGCACAGCGCGTTAATAAGTCTTCTCTTTCAAATTACCCTCGTTATACGAGAGAAAGAGAGAGAGAGAGAGAGAGAGAGGGGAGCCTTTCCGCTTTCTATCAGCGAAAGGCAAGTGCGCGGCTTTCTCTGAGTAACCTACGAGCGTTAAACGCAATTACTACAGCCGTTACGAAATATCTGACCGCGAAGGCGCGGAGGGCGAGGGGGAAGAAGGGAGGAAGATGGGGGAGGGGGAAGGAGAGGCCGCCGGTAAGGCTGCGGTTTTCGGTCCGGGACAGTTTTGTCGCGCGCGTTTCGCGGTTTTTGCGGCTCGCCGCACCGCCGGCTTTGCCGACAAGGGTACGGACGGCCCTGCTAACGATGGTTAACGAGCCCGAATGAACGGGCGATGCAACAACGTATGCGCTCGACAATACGCGCGACAGAGGCATCTCCCCCTCTTCTCTCCCCCTCCTCTCTCTCTCTCTCTCTCTCTCTCTCTCGTCCCTGGATATTCTATGCTAAATTCATCTGTCAACAACGCGCGGTTTACGTTCGTGTATGATGTCGCGGGAATTTTATTCATATCACTGCCGATATAAATAATCGGCGTAATCGAGCGACGCGCCAATGTATCTCGAGAAAAAGGAAATAGCGTCCTTATAAATCGATAATTCATTCTTTGTAAATTTATACCCGTTAATTTAATTATTTTGACAAAATGATTTCTTAGTTTGATTGTTATCGAGTTTGGAATGAGTAGAAATTACTTATAAGAATATCTATTGTTTAGAAAAATTTAATTTCATTTTTATACAAGATTTTAATAGACATTTTGTTTATATAAACTGGAAAAATTATAAAAAACAATATTTTGGCAAAATGATTTTTTTTATTGTTTAGAAAAATTTAGAATTAATCTTTTTGTAAGATTTTAGTAGACATTTTGTTTATATAAATTGGAAAGAAAAACAATGAAAATGTATTGCAATATATTTTACGGACAAATATAAATTGCAAAAGCAGGAAAGTATAACTCAGATGTAAGATATCCATATCTCAAAACGTATACGTTACACATTCCCTGGAGAAAAGATGTACATATTTAAGATACGAAACGCGATTACGTCACGTTAATTACGTAATCACGCGTCCCGCAATTTCATTTATATTACTTTACCTGGTGCTTTCCCATCTCGTATCACGCCGCACGCGATCCGAGTTTCCGTGACATTATACGATGAAGGATTACCTCGTGTCGCGGGTTTCTTTAGTGTCACGGTGAAGATGGATTTTTTTTCGCCGACAAGGGAAGCTCGTTTTCGCAGAGACAGACACACAAGACGCGAAACAGCGGAGAGCATTCTCACGTAAGACGGAGTTGAGAAAGTCGAGGACGGACACAGAGAAGTAGTAGAGAAAAAAAATAGAGAGAGAGAGAGAGAGAGAAGAACACACGAGAGGAAAGAAATGCAGCAACACCTTGTTATGGCGCGAGAAAACGAAATATCGTCGTAGAAGGAAGTCTGTATTGGACGAGAAAAACTAACGGGAGAAGAAAGGAATCGCGCCAACACACACGCGAATTGGATGGTCGATTCTCTCGTTATTATCTTACGCGACATGTAACAATTGCATTTCGACGTACGTGAGAAATCGCATCATCGAGAAAATTCCATCGGTTGGAATTTCATCTTCGTTGAAAGAGAGAGAGAGAGAGAGAGAGAGAGAGAGAGAGAGAGAGAATAAGTCAACGAGAGGGATTCGATGCAACGATGACTATGACAAAGTTCGTGAAGCTTATGCGAAGAAAAAAAGGATTCGATAAAATTATCTAGATTGTATTGTCATTTCGATTTTCGACTTGTCGTTTCGAGAGCGCAATCGCTTTTCTGGAAAAGCTTCTAAACTTTATTTATTGTAAGAAAAATGAGAGAGAGAGAGAGAGAGAGAGAGGGGGAGAGGGAGACAGACTTACAAAATTGATGGTTCGCTCACAAGTTCATGGATCTGATATCTGCTAAATTACATAAGTTTGTTAGCACGTTTAACTGCGTAAAGTTACATTAATTTTGTGTTTTCAAGCCGGTTATATCTCTAATGTTTGTAGAATTGAGGGTATCTTCAACTTCGAGAAACGAGACATATTTCTTTTCGAAAGGAAAAGGGATATTTCAAAAACGTGAATACAAGATGTTTCTAAATAAGCGTGAAAAATTTTAGGAGATGATTCTTTGTCGAAAATTAAGAGGTCTTTCATATAAATATACTCCTGTATTCCAAAATTTGAAAAAAAAAAAAATAATAAAAATTTAATTTTCACCTCTTTACCTTTAAAGGAGTGTAACTCCTCAGGAAGGAATATAGAAATGTATTTTTATATAAAAGACCACCTTTAATTTTCGGCAAAGAATGATGTCCTAAAATTTTTCATTTATTTAGAAACATCCTGGATATTTTTGTTTGAAAGAAAAGACATTTGAGTAATGAAAACAATGAAAATTATCTACCGTCCGAGTTGAAAATATTAGTGAAACATTATCTAGCTTCTAAGTAAGCATTTTTATATATATATATATATATATATATATATATATATATATATATATATATATATGTACGACGTAATCGAGGATATAAAGTTTCCCTCCTCGAGGAATCGAAGAGACGTCTTGCCAAGAAGATCGAGACGAAAGTCTAGATGGAATTCGATCTCGCGAGTCGGGAAATGGCTAAAGTGGCTAATTGGAATCCCCGGTGTCGATGGTATTAGAAGAGGGTTCAGCTCGCTCGCTGCTGCTAAAATGCGGTAAATTCCGCGAGCGGGCACGGTTAGATTCGTTCCTCTCGTTCCGCTTCTCGATCGGCGTGATATCCGAGTTTTCGTGCAACCACCGTTCTTTCCCACCCTTCCCCGGTTTTCTCCCCTCCCTCCCCCGGACCTCCGATGCATTCTTTTCCTCCTTTGCACCTCTTGCTCTTGGCACACAGTTTGAAACACTTCCTCTTTTCTCCCCCGCTCACTTTTTATTTTTTTTCCTCGCCCGATGTCCCGTCGATCCTTTTTTTCTCGCCCTCGCCTGCTAAATTCAATTTCGTCGGCCGGATCGATAAGTAATGAACAGTATGACGAGGCACCCGATCGAGACGGAGTTACTTCCGGTTAACTCCCTCCTCCGTCCGGGCGATATGTTTCGTGAATCTTTCGTTACCTTTGAAACGCTCGGGTTTCTATTTGTCGATATACTTTGGTGGCAATTTTCTAATAAAACAAGAAAAATATAAATTTTATTTTAATAAAAATATTAATTATTATAAATATTATTTTGTAGAAATCAATTGTTTGTAGCAGCTTATGTCAGAATTCATCTCAATAGCGAATTATTTTGTACATATTGGTAGACTGTTTGCGATCGAAATATTTTACCCCGTTTGATACTTAATCTTTTTGATAAAAAAATGATAGATCAGATATTGAAATGTATGGCTCTCGTTCTTCTCGACGGAAATAAAATCCTCGCGAATTTTCGAAATGTTCATCGAGCGTTGAATGAATGCAATTTTTGTGTAAACTGCATTTCGTATTTCGATCAGATTCATCGATCAGCTGTGACACGCAATGACGGAAACATACGTTCGATAACAGATGCATCATGGAGAAACAAAAGTTATCGTTGACCTATGTCCTATGATCTCTAATTTCTTGTGGGCTAAATTTTTAATCCAGTTCGCGTTTTCATTTCTCGATATTTATTTATAAAACCGGATAAAAACATTTGCGATATTTAATCCCAGCTGTATATCTTTTTCGAACAAGCTCTCAAATTTCACGAAGCTCATGTCAGTTGCAACGATATTGTACAATGTTTTTCATTTTTACCCTTTCTATTTTTGAACGACCCGTTTCTCTGGAGTCGATTTTTTATTCCGCGAAAATATTAAGCGCGAGAAGAGATATCGTTCCACATTTTTTTTCCAATGTTTAACTTTAGACGATCGATATTTTCCTTGACAAGAAAAAAACCGATTTCGTATCGCTCGAAGGATAACGCTATAGCGGTACACTCGGTAGCACGTCGGGTTACATCGGTCACTCAAGGACGCTACGGAGACCGTCATTAGATTAATTAAACTTGCTCGGCGAGGGTACGTTGGTTTGTACGGAGGTGCGACGACCGTTACATCGGGAACAGGAATAGTGTCCTGTCGGTCGGACCGGCGATATAACGAGGTTAATTAGTCCGACGGACGGAGGTAGAGAGAAGTGCTCGATCCTGAAATCCTTCTATTAACATCGTCAGCTGCATGCACCATTACTGTCGTACGAACGTCGGCATAACTCGAATCCTCCGGTTGTCCCATCTCCGGCGTTCCTCGCAGAGTCATATCGCTAATTCGCCGATTAGCTTACTCTGTTGTCAAAATGTCCGATCGATTCACGGGCGAAATATCCGAGACGGCGAGCGGTGCATCCGACAAGATATACAGGGTGTTTCGGAACTACGGACCTTATCAGTTGTCAAACTCGTCTGAAACAATGTATTTCAATTTTTTATTTCACGATTTTTTTTATTTATTTTGTACCGAGAGTAATTGTCGATTTTTTGACATCTCTTGTGATTTTTCTATTTTTTTTTTGTATTTTTGTACAAGCGAAACAAATATCAGCGCAAAATTAGAGAACAAATATTAATACACAAACAAAAACAAATCAATATTAAAATACAAAATAATAAATTCTTTATTCTACGAATAAATAAATGAATCATATGAATTAAAAAATTTAAAAAAAACAAATATTAATACACAAAACAAGAAGAAAATCGATATTAAAATAAAAAATGCGGCAGCTTTTTATAATGGAAGATACTCTAGTGTGCATGTCGCACGATTAAGATGAATAAGAAATGAAACAGATGTTATGAAACGGAGGAATTAAAGTCTATTGTTGGTAGGTGGTCACAGGTGACCAACTAAAGCGTCGTTGATCACCCGTGGTAGAAGCGTACTTGTACCCTTAAGATTAAACGACCTTGTAAAAGCTGTAAATCTGACGGGAAAGCTCGAGGGTGAATGTTTTACAATTACACGAAATTCTATACACACGTACACATATATGCACGCTATATCTCGACAACAACTCCGCGCGATAATTTCGAGTTGTCAAGTACGCGATGTCGCGTGTATGCAATAGTATCGCGTTACGCGTTCGTTCTTTCTCTTTTTAATTGCTCCCTTTTCGTTCGAAAATATTTCACGTAGATAGAACACGGCTCGAGAACGCGCGTCGGTTTGCCGGAAAAAAATGACACCGCCAGAGCGTTACCGCACCCTTTTCCGCCGCGACAAAAAAAGAAGAACACCCACACGTACACATGCACACGTGTATGTGTGTGTGTGTGTGCAGGCGTGCGAATCCGCGCTCGTTATAATTTTCCCTTTTTTTTTCCTCTCAACTTTTTCACGAACTATGCGTTTTTCCTTCGTCGTCTCGCGTCGGCGAGAAATTTCGAAACATTCCACTTAAAAGCGGCATCCAGCCAGTGTTAACGCGGGAAATATCCTTCTCACTTTTTTTTCCGCCACGCGAGCCATCTACGGAATTGTCCCGCATGACGCGGGACAGGTCGAAGGGGGAATTAGAAATCGATTTCTTTGCGAGCGTAATTAAAATTCTGTGAAATTTCGCTTGTCGTCGAAATTTATAAAAAGCGCGCGAAACTTGATCGTATGAATTGTACAATATATAGTTTGATATTGAGAGATATTTTATATTATATATTATAATAGTTGATATGAAAAATTTTATATTTATATATTTTAATTACTTAAATATATTTTTAAAATATATTTTTAATTATGTATATTTATGAAAGATAATATATATATTTTTTTTTTTTTTTACTTAGAAATGACAAGTTTTTTTTCCGTTGATGTAGCATTTTTTTTTCTCGACGTAATCTCAGCGTAACGACATCTTTATCAACCACAAAATAGATGAAGACTTCGTTTCACCCGGTTTAACATACGAATTAAATGCACCGCTCGGCATACCTACAGCTTCCGACGGTTATTATCGCGCTAATTACCTGCCCACGCGAATATAAATGCACGCTCGTGATAATCCTATCTTAGGGTGCGTGAAACGTCGTAGACGCCGGTTACTATTATTAAGCGCTTAAGGAAATGTCTGTAATAGTCAGTAAGTGTTGGATAATGCAGAACAATTTCGCCGGATTGTCACGTTAAACTTGATTCATACTTGCCGGCGTACGCCGACAAGATTTTCTTTGACGAGCAAATTGAAATTTACCACACGGTATTTTCTTACTAAAATTATATAATTTTCACGCTTGGCAAAGTGAACGCCAGCAAAATTGAAATTCACGAATGGAACAGTAGATCTTTAATCTTTAATCTTTCTTAATAAACGACACATAATTAATTTCTCTATAGTAATGGAAATAGCAAAAAAATTGGATTTTTAATTAAATTTAAATAATGAAAAAATTAAAGGAATTTTTTTATATATTAATTATGATAAAAGAATTTTTTCGTCATCCTGAAAATGTTATTGATATTAAATTTAATCTATGAAATGTCAAACATTAATTATTAGGATTTTAGATATCTTTAATATGAATCGATAATGTGAAGGCTCGATCATTTTATAGGTTGTATCATTGAAGGTACATTAACTTTAAATTGCTCTTTATCGCACATAATCGTTTCTTAATCTTGTTCAATTCACATCGATTAGAAGGAGAAAATTGCACGAAACTATAAGAAATAATTTATCTACGTTAAATAGAAATTACGGGATTATTTATTTAATTAATCATACGTTAAACTTTCTCTTAGTTTATCTATATAAAATATAGATTATAATTTATTGATTACATAAAACTTATATTTGCATATAAATTCGCGTGATTGTATTTATATAAAAAATAGTTTAAGATCGTAGGAGGTAGTTACCGTTATTTCTTGCAGTTTTTCTACCTTTTGAAATTTTGTTGTAACTTAAAAAAAAAAAAAAAATTACAAGAATTCTACAAGGAAGCCGAAGTACATTTTTGTAGAAAAAAAATCATATAACTTTAATGCGAGATGCGATGAACACCCGATTATCGGAAAACGTTTAACTTTAAGAGCATTTTACAAAACTGTGAGACTCTCGATATACAACGACTCGGTGGATGGAATTTTATCGAAAGAAGGAAAGAACGCGCGACACAGAGCCTTTCGGGATTGGTCTCTTTTGACATTGAGCGATGCAATTGAATTTTCTTATCGCTCCGGCTCGCGGTGCATTGGCTTTTAGCGAGCAGCGGGCGCTATTTTGGGCCACGAGAATGATTTTGTGAAAATGTGAGGAGGCTTGAAAGCTGGAAAGGAAAAGGAACAGCGCCTTCAACAACTCCGCAAGGAAGAGAAAGAGAGAGTGAGTGGGTTTAAGCGAAATTGCTTTTGGTCCGGGCCGCTACCCCTTCGACGAATGTCACCGACGGGATAGAGACGTTTTAGTCGCGTAACGAGATTGCAGCTACGTACTATACGGGCACACACACGATACGTACGATTATGTTCCATCCTTTGAGCGGGAGCTGGTCGTATGTCACAACACGGATACACGTGCCGGCGCGACGAGATTCGCCGGAAGTACACATATGTGTTCCAAATGAGATGTATGACGAACAAATAGATGCTCGCCGAAAATACAGCACGCTGCTGGCAGCTTCAAATTTTGCTACCTTAACGCAAAGTCTCTCTCAAGGGATGCGATTTATTAAGCGTCGACCAAGAAAGTGTACGCTAATTTCACGATATTTTAATATGTTTTTGAAAATAAAAGATCATGCTTGTAGACAATTCTGGAAATGGATTCAAATATTATTGTTTGGTAAAATTAAAATATATCTTGGACATTAAAAATTGTGAATTGAAGGATGTATTCAACATTTAAAATAACTGTCCCCTCATTACATTCTGAGATATTAACTCTAAAATATTTTGTGCACGATGTATGTATATATATTAATTTAATTAATGGCATGTATAGATATCGCGATTAATTAATTTCTACTTTTTACAATTATTTCCTTCTGCTTAAATTATAAATGATAAATAAATTATTGCGATCTTTATATTGTTTTTATTAGAGAGCTAACAATACAAAAATATTTTTGCCTTCTTAAAAATTCTAAAAATAAGCGAGGGATACAATTTTGTAAGAGAAATTTCACATCGATTTTAATTTTAGACGCTCCAGAGTATTTAAGAATTAAATAAGGGGGATATCAGAAGAGATTAATCAGTAATCAAACTAGCGCTCTAATTTGCGCACGGTGGCATTTTGGATGCGCGTGTTCTAATTATAAGCCACATCGCCAAATTGCAATCTACGAAAACACAAAGTAGAAGTCTTCTTATCAAAGTGGAAAGACGCGACCCGCTCGCACGTATCGCACATGCATACACAACACGCACACATACACAAAATACGTTACCCTTACGTAGCTGCAGTAAATTACATCGCTCAAGCACCCGCGGAATTCGGCGGAATGCCATCGCTCGTGTATGTCTGTGCCTGCAACGATAGAGCGAATAAAGTGCCGGACGTAATAACGTTTGGACGTGGTACGGCATACCTGCTCATTGCCTGCTCTCCCCTTTCCCTCTTCTTCCTCCCCCGATGCAATTCGCCCTCAAAAAGTCGACAAACGGAACCACGAGCCAAATATCTGCAACACGGGAATGTGGTAGACGAGAGAGGAGAGAGTGACGGTTGGCTTGTAAACGATGTACCGAAAAATTTTTACTACCTATATATATATATATATATATACATATATTTTATATACATATATATATATATATATATATATATATATGTATATATGTATATATATAGATAGATCTGATGTTTTTCGATCTCGTTCGTGTGCTGGCGACCTGAAATGTCGAAATGCGAGTTCGAAGAATTTTTATGAAAAAAAAAGGAAAAAAAATCTCTATCTCTAATCTGTATTAAAAAAAAAAAAAATAACAGATGGAAATGTGGCTCTATTTCTCTGTGAATGCCCGCTGATTATATACGTGTCCATATCCGTTGATTCGATATGCACCGCAAAGAATTCATTCCGGAGCAAAAAGTTTGCAATTTAAAAAAAAAATAAAAACAGTCGCATCGATATTTTTCAATTACTTATTCTCGTGTATTTTTACCTACATTAACGGTTATTATTTATTATAACGTATTCCATGTCACGAATTAATTTTCATCGATGCTTGGATATTCACACACACACACACACACACACACACACACATGAATGATATCTTGATAATTTAATGCAGCGAATATTGAAATTCATTTATAATTCAGATTAATGCACCGTCTCATTATCGCATCGTGCAATTGATGCTAAAAATTATAAATTTTAAACGCCAAACGCGCGTAATTAAATTGATTTTTATATTAACTTTTTTTTTTTACAAGAGCGAAATATTCCTCTCGAAAGGTGAAAAAAGAATTGAAGTAGTACCACCTCGTTGCCTTATACTTTACCTCACCCTTTATTCTTTTCCGCGTTTCCTTTAATCCATCATTGCTCTGTTCGACGTGAGGCGAATTATGTCTAAATACAATGCGCCCGCTCTTCGAGAATGTCGACGCTAACGCGGCCAATAACGGAGCGCAACGATAACAAAGCGGGAACGAGCGTGTCGATATTTCGGAGCGGCGTTCCAGTATATATACGTCGATGTACACACCGATAATATATTGATAGATTGATACGCGCGCGCACACACACACACACACACACACACACACACACACAAGATCGAATATTCGACGAAACTCGGGGGAGCGTGCGCGGGTCGTCGCGCGCGGATGATACCCGGTATATTTTATGCACTATCGCGCGTGTACTCCATTTCATTCGTTTCCTGGACAGGGCGAGAGCTGTCTCTGATCGATGAGAGGCGTGTCGTGTCACGGGCTTTCCATCTTCACTCGCAGTCTTGCTCCAGATACGAGCATCAGTTGTATCACCTCTTTCACCTTTCAGCTACCGTCGTCTGCTCGTCTCTCCTCGAGAACTTTTGTATCATTTCCCGTAACCTTTCAAAGGCGTACATCTATATGTCATACATACATGTTTCAATATCATATAAAAATCTTAAATAAGAATGCGTATTTTTGTTTTAACTCGTTTATATATTTATTTGGACATATTTATTTTTAAGGTGTTCATGTATCTTAGTTTGTTTTAAAATTTAAATTCCATTCCAATTTTGTATAATCCATACGTTTTACATTATAATAATCTTGAATAATCCTCTTTTTTTTTAAAAAACACATGACGAAATCACACTTGAAATTAAAAGAACAATAGCTACATTTATAAAAATTACTCTACATCTATGACAGATGAAAAGAAAAAAATATGTTTGTTTATTTTATACCGTTATTTATTTATTACCGTATTGTTTGTTTTTCAGTAGCCATTTTAAAATAGAAACCGTGCAAACACACATGCATATGCGTACGACATATTCATGAAATATCGAAAATCATACAAAAGTAACGTGCTTTTATTAAAAGACATAAATGGAATTGATTCGAAGCGAAGGATGGAGGAATTAAAGATGAATGAAACTATGGTGTCGTGTGTAGTAACTGGGGATAAGATCGCGTCGATGTTAACAATTAGGTTTAGTTTTTCCAGCAATCGATGATCACCTGAAGAATTAAGTTTTTTTTTTCCCGGTGTTTTTTTCGAGTTCAGGCTCTCGGGATGTTCGAGATGGTCGCTGAAGTTCGTAAGACAGGGATCGGTCGGTTGATTGCAGGTGTCGAGGAGAACACGATGCCACGAGAGAGCACAAGTTCGGGGACAAGTTGGGAACAAGCGAGAACAAGATGGATGCACGGGGGGATAACGCGGTGTGATCGATGAGATCCATAGGAGAGTTCGAGGGTACGGTGTGACGTAATAAAAAGGAGAGCTTATTCCGACCTGTAAATAACAAATTAATGGTAGACGAGTGCGTTAACGGAGCGTCGGCTAATTTATCACGATGCTAACGAAAATAAGAGAAAAAACGAAAAAAAAAAAAAACGCGCGTGAGTGAAAAGAATGAGGAGGATGAAAAGAAAGGAAGAATGGAATGTGAACTAACGAACGTGTAACTATGCGCCGAGAGAAACAAGGCGCGATTTCCGCTTCTATTGTGATTGTAGGTCTCTCGGTATTCGTTTCTTTTCGGTATTTTTTTTCACTCGATAAACGACAATTTCGCGTAGACATGTCTAGATGTAGTCTAATTTAGATAATAGTCATTTTAAGTATATACGACGCCGATCGAAAGTTTGCGCAAATATTTTAATTAATACATCAATTAAATATTATTAATATAATTAAAATATAATATAATATAATAATATATATTATAATATTATTAATATAATTAATTAAATATATTAATTAAATTGATCATTTGAAAAAAAGAGATTTAAAAATAAATTCATTAAAATAAAAAATATATAATTATAATGTAATATAATATTATAATTATAATATATTATTAATATAATTAATTATATTTATTAATTAAATTAATCATTTGAAAAAAGAGATCAATAAAAAAAATTCATTAAAATAGAAAGGACTCTCATTATTATCGTTACATATAAAAAAATATTTTAACATTAATAAATATAAAGAGTTTCACGAGAGAAGAAAATGTCCCTAAAACAAATCCTTTTGTGCAACATAACGGTTCAATCGGGCTCGATAGATGGAATTTTAGCGACGATCAGAATAGGAGGAGCGTATTGATCGCGGGAACACTGGAAACGAGAGCCTTTTTTCAATTCTGCTCGCGCGTAGCAATTGCGATAGTCTTTATCGCAGCGCTGAAGTTTGCGAAATTTCGATCGGAAGATCGCGATATGCGAGAATGGAATGCGCGTTCCTTCGCGAGACGCGATTAACTTGAGTCGAACCCTTTCGAGATTCTCCCTCCTCCTTGTCGAACGCACTCCCGTGACTCGAAAACTCAACGAAAGTTCCTCCCCGAGACTTTATCGCGTGTCATTCCGCCAGTGAGTTCGCGTTCAAATTTGAAATTTAATTCGATATTTATATTTGGGACAGATATTACGCACCTGGGAAGGTATTTAATCGAAGTGTATACGATCGAAGAATTTTGCAATTAATGATAAGGTACAAGATACTTGATACGGGCGTGCGTCGAGAAATATTCTGGACGTACAGAATGCTGGGAAAATTATGCGAAGTTGGAGAATGAATGCACCAAGAGAAATTGAAAAGTGAAAAATATTTTCTGTGATTATTCTGTGATTCATTTTACTTGCGAAAAGATTTTACGCAGATTTTGCTTTTCAATGAAAGTTAAACGTTGAAAATTACAACAATAGCTCCTTTTGATGTTTCAAATTCTTCTCGGTTGAATAATTCTTAAGAAAAAATATTACTCAAAGATTACTCTGAGATATTTTTTCTTAAGAAGAAAACCATCTTTAATGTCAGACCGGCAGATTTTCACGTCGCAAGTTTTCAGAGCGTAGAAAATACGCTAAGCATTCTTCATAGTATCTGGTTAATGTGGTGTAAAAGGATTTAATGACCTATCGAGTGGCGCGATGTATGCGTTACGGTTTCTGATCAAGATGATGGAGAAATTTCGATAATTGAGAAAAAGATCAATATGAAAAAAGTTTTCTCATCTCTTGAAAAACTACAAAAATGGAAAGATGATAATTTTATGATTATAAGAGATTAGAATAAATGTCATGAATTATGCTTTGAATAGTAAATAATAATACGTTCTTTATTCAGATTCGAATAAGCTTTGCTCGACTTTTAATTTGAAAACAAAAATATCTGAAAACAAGCGAGATAAATAAGATATTCTCAAAATTAAAGAGAAAAATTTGTTTAATATTAAAGAACTTATATTTAAATTGTTTTAAGTCCCCATAATTTCAACGAGAAAAAAAAGAAAAATTAAAGAAATAAAAAAAAAAATTAATATATATTTTTTAATATCAAATATAATTAAAACAATATATAATCAATATATAATAAAATAATTAATACATAACATGTATGTAAAATTATTATATTAATATAATATATATAAAAGATATAAAAATATAGATTTAAGGGAGTTTAAGAGAGTAAGATTTATAGTTGATTAAAGTATCAGATGAAAGATCGCTTACTTGTATGTGGGACATTTTTTTGGAGCGATTAATCTTAAAACTCGAAGTAGTTTGACCAAATTTCCACTTTTCTCAAGTTGTCGGTCGGGAGGTTGGCCATTTTTCACGTAACAAACAAACTTGGCGCATCGCGCATCACCGGTGTATTTTGACGTCACGCTAAACCGAATGATATTAATGGCAATTCGCAGCTCGCGGATAAGTGTTGCTTTTGATTAATCGAGACTATCCGCCGCGAGAACTTACGTCGCGGGAAAAAGTTTCCGGCTGATTTATCGTTGCCTGTCGGACAGGAGCATTCCGCGATTTAAGGAACTGGAGATTTCTTTACCTCTCTATCTAGTAAATTGGATACACTAATACACAGGGTGTCCCAAATCAAGTACCTTCTTTGATCCACGGCAAATTTATCCTTTGATTATCAAAGAGAAATGTTGGGAAATGTGCGAAGGAGCGTTTCATCGGAACTTGTCGAGCAAAATTTGTCTCTTCCAAGACCGTTGAAATAAATTCTCTGATTCAATTTCGAAAATTAAAGGGTATTCATTTTATTTATTTATTTTTTTAAATTGAATAAAGGAGCTTATTCATTTTAGAGAGATTAAACAATTTTATTCTTCAAGATTTTATCTGCACGAACGGTATAAATAATATTTCGATATTAATTCTCGAAATGAAGATAAAAGACAGATGTACGCTAATATGATGTGGCATGAAATTTATTTGATTTTCTATACCGATGGAGCGTATATGAATCCCGCAGCAAACCAATCGTCTAAAGCTGCTTAAAGGATTTTCACGCGCGGTTCCGCGCATAGATAATTCACAGATACTTTATTGGATATCGAAATAATAGCAGCGGTCATCGCAAAGTCTGCAAATTCGTTAACAAGTATTCTCATCTTGTCGTATCACAGTTCGACACGACTTTCATAATGCGCTTTTATTATAACAAGATGATTTTCTTTTTATCCGAGTATCATATAATTTTTTTTTTATTATATCATATAATTTATAGATATTGTCATCGTGTTTTTATCACGAGATGCAACTCTCTTTTTCCCTCTCACAGTATTTTTTTTCTTTTGTAAAAAAAAGTAACATTTTTATTGTCTTCCATGAGGTATTGTAAATTTGTTCTACAGACGAATTTAATAGATTCAGAAGTTATATACCGTTTGATTAGCGATTCAACGAGATGCGAAATTCTGTCTCTCTGCATGAAAGAGGAACAAAGTTTAGCTTGCAAATAAGTTCGGTAAGCCTGCTTGGTCTTACACGACGTTGGAAAATTACTTATTCCGACGAGCTCTCATCCCTAAAGTCTAGAGTAACGTACATCGTTAAAATTTATCCAAAAATATGTGATAATAATTTTCCGCCATCTTCTCACATATCGCGAGACGTTTTTTGCCTCAGTCGTTTTTAAGACTAAATTACTATAGAAATAATTCTGTAGCAAAGCTTCTTAGAAAGAAACGAATATTAATTTAATTTATTTTTTTAAATATTAAATATAAATTCCTCGATTAAAGGTTGGAATTATTTTTCGAAAGATACGTGCGTTAATTTATACGCATCGTTAGCCTTTGTTGGGAACTGCGGTGCATTTCCCGCAATTCAATGTCTTATGGCTCGAATCGAAATTTTTCGTACACTCCCGAGACACAATCGTTGTTGTGCTATACACGATAATGCTTTCGGTCGATTCAATGATTCGCAAACAATGATATCGCTCTATCTACCGTAGCGTGAGCCAGCATCCGCTGGCGTGAATGCATTATGCATGAATCCCCAACCAGGGAATGGCATCGTGAAAGGGTTGCTCTTTGCGCACGATGGATTACTTATATGAGCGCAAAATATATTCAAATAAAAATCTTTTGAAGCGCGCCGAAAGTAATCCGAGGAATAAAAGAAAAGGGAAGAACAACAGCAGGAGGGGGAAAAGGTGTGGCAAAAGAAAGAAATAAGGGGAAATAAAGAGAAAAGAGAATATGAAGGAAGGAAAGGTTAGAAAGGCGGAAATAAAAGAGCAAGTGAAGAAAAGCAAAGAAAGTACACGAGGAAATAATGAGAGGCAAATGAGAGATTGAGGAGATACAGAGCTTTTAATAATACCATCTTTCATGGCGATAAAAAGAAAGGAATTAAAGCGCGTTACAAGATACAAGATCGCGAAATTTAATTATTGCCAAGGAAATAATAGATTCTGAATTGCATAGAGATTTTGATACCGAAGGAACATCCTATATATTTGACGCGAGATGATAGATAGCGTTTTATCTGATATGATAATAGCAAGATAAATTCGAATGAAGGTCTTTTTAAAGGCGAATGAAAGGCAATTCGGCGTCGAAACGGAGCGGAATTATCGTGGCTAATCGAGTTTCTCGCATTTTTCTCTCTCTCTCTCTCTCTCTCTCTCTCTCTCTCCTTCGCTTTTCGAGCGGAAAAGCTCCCAGTGGCAGGGGACGGTGTAATTTCCTGGAGTGAAAAATCAAAGCGATTGAGTTCCTTTCGCGGCGAGCTAAACACTTCTTGTCGTTCAGCATTGAACTTGCATTAACGCGATTAGAAAGACCGCGCAGGGGGTAGAGGAAAAGGAGAGCTTTCTTTCCGTTTTCCGTTTGTTCCTCTCGTTATTTAACGCTCGCCTTAATTCACTGCAGTAGAGGATTTTCTAACTACGAGCTCCAGACACACACACAGGGCAATGTATCGAAATTGATAGAAAGTGTGCGCGTATTTCACGAAATTTAATGTCCTTTTTTAATATAAAATCTCGAGGCAATTTTCAAACTAAAAATTTCACAAGTTTCTCTCGGATTTAGAATTAAAATTAAAATTTTTACAAAAAAATTTATAAATTTTTGATTACACCCGATAATTTGAAACGACAAAACTCTTGAATTTTTTACACGAAAATTGCAAATTCTGCTATTGAAAGTTTGGCAAGCTAAAAAAAATTACCGAATTTTACAATGGAGGAAAAAGTAATTTTTTTTTATTTTGTCGATTAAACTTTCATTTTGACGTTATAATAATAACTTTAAAAATGATATTTGAGAAAAACTTTTTGTTATACAGTGGAAAAATTTCTCAATAATACATACTTAACGAACGAGGAAATTAAATAATTTCATAAAGTGATTTTAATAAAAAGATACTCTGTTTAATAAGAAAACAGTAATGTAGGTGTTGCTATTTTCTCTTTTCTGAGAATTACAAAAATTCTAGTTTTCTTCCCAATTGTCTTAGTCGCACGCGAAAAAATATGGCCGCTCCAACAGTCCTGGTAGACAAATGGACCTCGACATGGGGAGCGTAAGAAAAAAAGGGAGAGAGAATTAGAGAGAGAGAAAGAGGAAAGGGTAGCGAAGATGGGGTTATTAATCGGCGTAATGATGACGGGCAGACGTTGTCGTCTGTTGTCGAGGGCTAAAAATATTTTTCCCCGGGAATAAACGTCAGTCGACGAGAGGATGCTTCCCTGACGCCAGTCCCTGACACAGCCCGGTCACGGCCTCACGATCACCGAAATGAGATTATTTTTCAACCTCTTTTTTGATAGACCGCGCTTTCTCCGAAAGAGCTCAACCGTCCCTTTCTTCTCGCTTCGCGCACACGCACGTTTTTCTTCCGCGAGATACGAGAGTAAGCGTTCGTCGAGAAGTAACGAGCGTGTAACATAACGAGCCGAACTTTGAGTACAGCTGCTTTTAACTTGCCGAAAGGTTCAATATAGCAGAAAAATGCGTTTGCAGATTAAATACGAACCGCGTGTAGTTTTTTTCTTTCAAAGGTTTACAAAAGTATACCATATTAAAGTACCCTTTAAAAATTTTGAAGCAGTTAGGAATTGTTAACTAAAATCATGAAAAGTCAAGATACAAATTTTTTATGATCAAAGAATTATTTTTATCACGTATTATTATATATTATTATTTATTATTATTGTTATTATATATTTTTTTATTATAATTTTTATTATGTATATTTTTCTTATTATTTTCATTATTTTTTATTGTATATATTTTTATTATTACTTTTCTTATATATATTTTTATTATTATTTTATTATTTATTATTATTTGTATTATTACATATTATTATTTATTATTATTATTATTTTGGCAATGTATCTGACACGTATTATATTATTTCGAGAAATATATCTATCTGACTCTTTTTCCATGAGATTATCAAATAATGTCACAAGTGTGCATAAAGTGTTTATATTTGTTACAAACATTTATATATATATAATATATCGATATTGTGTATAGAGTTCCTTATATCGTTCCACTATATTCTAGAGTAAAATGGAGGAGGAGGGGAGGGGGAAGCTAAACTATCTGATGAGTTACTTTGACCCTTTGTGGATTACCGCGAAATGTAACACGACGGTTCGCTAATGAGAAAGCGAGCGAGCGAGCGATCAATAAAGGCCTCTCGGTAAAGCGGTAGAAATCGGCTATTGGGCAAACCGATTCGGAATAATCAATCGAATGGAAGTGGACGTAATGTAAACCTAGCCATCACCCCCTTTCCCTCCCTTTTCAATCAACACGGGGGGTATTTCAGACCGGTTTTGCCCATCCGTCATTTGTCGTTTTATCGATCAATATTCCCGGAAACACTTTGCTTTCTTCGTAGGAGGAGATCCGTCTTCGGGTAATCTGCAATACGAGATTTTATAGTTTAATGCGAACAGTTGGGACGATTATCGGGCGGTAATGCAATTTCAAGTCTGATGTCATTCATTACGTCACATCATGTATAAAACATCATCTCGCGTCAAACAGCAATGTAGTTATTAAATAAAAATTATTATTATTATATTATAAAATAATAACCATTATTATTATTAATACATAAAATAATTATTATATATAAAATAATAATAATAATTATTATTATATTATTATTAAATAAATGAAGATAATTATTGTGTAAAAATATATAGTTGTGAAAGGAGGAAAAAATATTCCATGAAACATATGACGGAACAATACTTCTGTTATCTCCAAAAATTTTAAAATACATCAGCGTTTAAAGAAAAAAAAAATCATAATTATTTATAACAATTATTATCGCACAAAGAAAGAGTGTCTATGGCTTCTCAGATACTATTACAAAAAAAAGTTCTTTGTAAAATATTCCGTTTCAGTATTTTTATCGAGTCAATTGTGGAGGAAAGTACGCTTTATAAATTTTTTTTTCCCCTAATCGCGCCCGGCCGAAGTTCAGTAGAATACAGTCGGTGAAAACGCGCGAGTTATTGTTTCCTCCGTGCTCTGAATATTCTCTTCGCCGGGCAAAGAGAAGAAACACAAGCGGAAAGGAAAAAGGTTTTTCCCCCCGCGTTCCCACGCGTGCATTCGCGGAAGCGGAAAATATAACTCGGTTACATCGTCTCTTTTTTTTTTTTTTTCACGCGATGTCTGACGCGGTGTCTCCCGCCTTGACTTCTCTGTTTATTACTTGTCCTTTCGTCGCGGACAATTTTTGACGAATTGAAGTCTCCCTTTAAATGCGCCGCGCGAATAAGGATCGGAACTTTTAATCGGAATGACAGCGGCAACTCGACTGAAATAATTAAATTTTTGTTTCCTCGTCTTTTCGTAAAAAGAATCATTTTGCGTTCTAATAATAAATATAAGAGAGAGATCATTTCTATGGCGAATACATTAACGATGATATACATGAAAGTCATGGAGAATTGAAGAATTTAATATCTCCGACGTATTCGATTATCCAACGTTGCTTGCGACTCGGCTGTTCTTTTATGACAACTTCTCGATAGAATTCAATCTTTCGCACAATAACATTGAACCGTGATGCATATGAGAAACGTCATTTATTACTCAACATTTGTCAGATAATTTCCGAGGAAATGAAATGTACATTATTTAAAAAGTTCAGCGATATTCTCCTCTCACCGAGTGGAAAATGTTTTTTTTCATCAATTTCGGTTAAATATATAATGTTACCGGGAATGAAAAATCAAATCGCGGAAAACAGTGCATGATTTCAGTTTTATATCCTGGATATTAAATTCTGCCATTATCCATTTTTTATTTTCCATGGTAAAATATACTGCTAGTATAAGATATAGTATAAGCGGATAGTGCAACCGTCAGGTAAGTTCACGAAAATGCACGTTGCATTGCCACATGTCCAAGTGCGCGCGTGAAATTCCCAATTCAAACGAATATTAATGAAGATACGTGGCGAGCTTGCCTGCATCTCTCTCTCTCTCTCTCTCTCTCTCTCTCTTCCTCTCCTCTCGATACAAGCACCTCGATCGGCGGACGAAACGCCAACGCTGCTGTAACTTTGTCCCCGAACTCCGGCAAAGTGCATTAACGAGATGAAACGGAATTCGCGAGTGGGGCGGTGCCATCCTCCGATTTACGTACGTGCCCTTCAAAGCTCTCCTCTTCTCTTCTCCTCTCTCTCTCTCTCTCTCTCTCTCTCTCTCTCTCTCTTTGTGTGACCCTTCTCTCGGGAAAGCGTATTCGGCGTATTCACGAAAGTACGGCGCAGCCGAGATACGACGAACAGAAAGGTTGACTCCCGATGCTAATTTTTAAATGGGATAATAGATATGTCGAGGCGCCTGGATGAGGCGGCGAATTGCGGACAAACGGTAGCTTCCGACTTTCTCGGCTGTTTCGCGCTTTGAATTTTAATTCTGTAATTGCCGAGCCGCGGCACGATGTAAAGCGCCGAAAAAGGGGATGTGCTGAAATAATTATTGTCGTCGAGAGAAATATACGTTCTCGCAGTTTCTGACACCGGATCATCGACGCGTGAATTGAAGTCTCTTCGACTAGCTTCGCTTTTTCTAAAAGTTGAAACATTGAAAAATTAAAAATTACAATTATATGTTCGTGATTTTTCAAATTATAATTTATATCAAATTCGCGGATATATATATATATATATATATAGTTTAATATATATAAGTGCTTTGTATGAAATATTTGAGAAAAAGTATATAGAGTGATGAGCGAGTATACAGGTATATGTGTTCGGTGTACTGCCTACATTAATTCCCTGGGGACATTTGATTATTAATTCACACGATATGCTAGAGCTTGCGCCGCATATTTTATTTTTCACGTCAGACAAAAGAGTCTTTTTCATCTCTGTCCTTATTTTTTTTTTCTCTTTTTATCTTTTTTCCGGAGAAAAAGAGCCCTACACACGTTAAGTGGAAAGAGAAAGAGAGAGAGAGAAAAGGCAAAGGATTTTTAATTTTCAAGTTAAAAATATATATTTGTCAGCGTGTTTTGTTTTACGAGGTGTATAAAGTTTTTGAAAAAAGTGGAGCTTGAAGATGAGAATGTACTTTATTTGAAAAAAATTAATGACACACGTGGTCACACGTGTGGTAAATACACTTTATGCGTTTTAGCATTTGCGGATTAATCTTCTCTCGGGAAAACTTTCGATTATTAATTCATGCGACGCGCTAAAACGTTGCGCCGCATTTTCCATTCTTCTTGACAGCCTGTCCCGCTTTTCTCTCTTGTTTGTTGAAAAAAAAAGCGCGTTAGCGCGTTAACCAGAAGCCGGGGGATTTTTAATTTCAAATCGCTATATCTGTCAGCGCTTTAATCCATCCCATTTGTCATCCTGCGCCGCGTTTAGATATTCAACGTTTGCGCGAGAAGCTTTCGCGACAGAGCGGAATATTAAACTATTCTGTGAAAAACGTTCGTCGACGGTATGTAACTATCGCGGTGTGATAAGAAGCGCATCGTTAATCGATAAATGCTCACTCCGACCAGAGTTTTCCCGCTATTTTTCCGCGTTTCCCACGCGCGTGTCGCGCATCGACTCAAATTTCTTTTAATTCAGTAATAATTAAGAATACTTGACTCGAGTACCCAATTCAGTATGATAAAGATCTCTGAATTCTATCCAATTAGTTGTAATCAATTATCAGTTGGAATCAATTATATACTTGAAAGAATATCTTCGATAACAAAAATCGTTTTTATTCTCGCTTTATATGTTTCCGTCTTCTTTCTTCGTATCATAATATATTATCAAATCTCACGAAAACAAATCAATTACTAAAATATAGGGTATTAAAAAGATGATGATAAAATATTGTATATCTCGTTAAAGTAAACAGAATTATTATATAATTGGGTATTGATTGAATACATATTGAATTAAAATCAATGTAATATGACATAATTCGTATAATATTACTTTATGATTTCAAACTCGGAGATATAATATAAAAATAACTTGCAAATAAAATCTTTCTCTTATAAAAAGAGGGAAAGGAATAGAGTCATATCAACGTGGGAAAAAATGCATATGAGTATATACACAAAATCTTTCTGGAACACGAAGCTGAGGACATATCTTTGATATTTAATCACTTTCCACTTTTTTAAACTGCATTCTCCATTCTTGTTCAAAATGAAAATATGGAATAAATAATTTCTCATTCACAGAAAAATATACATTACTGGAAAAAAAAAAAATATCACTGATTTTGCTTTCTTATATATTACCTGAAAAATATTGATATAAAACCGACATTTTATATGCGACAATCTAATATTTCTCTCCGCATTTTTGTATTCTTTCCTCTATTTTCCGCTACATTTTCCATATTTCCTGCATTCTGCGAGCTGACATATTGTCAGTCGAGTGTCTCTCTCTCTCTCTCTGTCTTTCTCTCCCTCGCTCAGTGAAATTCGCTACTATGTCCTTGAGAGAAAGCGATCCCACGTTATCCCCGGTAAGTTGTCATTGTCCCGAGGACGAATTGAATTAACCGCTTTCTTCGACTTGCGCCTCGACTTCGCCCAGTTTTTCCTCTTCCGTTCAACTAGATACAGAGAGATTCTATATCGGACGCAGAGATCTGAGGGGCGCTTGTTAATTCGACGATCCCTTTATTTCGGAGCCCCGTTGAACCCGTGCCCGTGTCGACTCTTAATGGCCTCGCTTGAAATATTCAATCGTCTCTTGTACGCGCGCCGTGGAAAGCAAGGCGAAATATCCCGGCTCTCCTTCTCCTCCTTCCCCCTCCTCCCTTCCCCCTTCCCCCTCCCCGCAGACGTAATTGTCTTTCGCAACTGCACCGGGCTTTTTACCTCGCTCTCCACTCGCGGAGGACGAGTCTCTTGTTCCTTTTGCCTTCCGGTTACGGTTTTATCGTGGGTATTTTTTCGGTAGACCGGTCTGCGAATTTCCCACGGGCGATAAACCCCTCTCGGGTCGATGCATTTGCTATATCGGGTAAACGCGCAAAGTTCTTCCCTTCGCTTCCTGCTTTTGGGAACGCGATTTTTACTGTTGCTCCCCTGACTTAGTTCTGCCCTGCTTCGAGACGATATTGTTTTACTCGAAACACAGAGTGGCGGGACCATCTTCGTCTGCTGATCTCATTGTTTCTTTTGGAAAAAAAAAAAAGAAATTAAATTAATTATTTTTCTCTGGAAAGATTGGAGGAAAGTCAAGAAATTTTTTATAATAAATCACTGAGGTTACGTAATATTTTTTCCTTGATTTTAAATTAACATTTGTATCGAGAATGAAATTATTTTTCCTTCTATTTGATTTTCTCGATGTTTTATATTTTGTCAAGTTTATTAATCAAAATTATCTTTTAAAATGCAAAATGTTATCAAAAATAATGGCTGTCGTTAAAACAAAGTAAATTATTAATTTTCAGTTTTACCAATTGTTTCGACTCGTATAAAATATTTTAATAACAATTTTAATACACATGTACAGTGATATAAAAGTATATTATAATAAGGTGTGAAAAAAAAATGCATGCGTGCAAAAGATATTTATATATTCTAATTCGTGTGCGCGGTTGCCTCAAAAATTCGCGTACAAATGTGTGCGAAAACGTATAATAACTTGTGTAATAAAAGGAGGAAGTGAAATGCCCCCTTTTAATGGTGACTCCGGGTGGTTCAGATTTATTAAAAGCCAGGCAGAGATAGCCGCACCTTTGTTCGCTCTTAATCATGACCGCTGTGTTGCTCTCTGACTTTCATCTCCCCAACAAGGTTCCCCGTATATATAGTTCACCACTCGAGACTCGGCCAAGTTCTCTCCGGCGCGAAACAATGGCCCGCGTCGTCCGGAAGTTATCCCAGAGGCTTCGCACGGGTGGAAGAACTCGCGAGGACACGTTGCTCGCTTCGCTTGTCCGAGACAAGCATCAGACCTCGGCGTTGACAATCCCCGAGGATGAGGAGCGGTTGGCCGTGCCAACGACTAGTATTTTGCATACAAATAACCGCAAGCTGTCGCTATAGATTGCTTCTCGACGAAGCGTACGCGTTACCGAATTCTTCAATTTTGATCTAACGAATCGAGTCGTCCTTTCGGCGACAGTGACGTCGTTCGACGCGGAAAATTGACAATAACGATCCGCTTGATTCCACGAGACAGACGGGATATAGATTGGAAATTATGCTGATTCTAGCAATCTTATAAATTTTGAAAAATATCACAAGGGAATTTAAAAATATTTTATTCATTATTAATTTATTATTAATTAAATATTAAAACAATTTATATATAATATATTGCCAATACCTCGTCATTGTTTTTCTTTAGAATTTGCTTTTCATAAAACGGATCTCGTATAATTTTCTATAGGAATTATAAAACTTTTCGAATCGTCGAATTGTTCGAGGATTGATTTTACTAAAGTTACTTTTACGAGGTCGAATAAGTTAAATTGTTTTTTTCCAAGACGGATTTCAAAGACAGATCGGTTTGTTCTCTCGTCGTTCAAGAAATCTTGGTCTTAATGACTATTATAATTCTAGTTGCCTTTCAATTTCGAGAGATCCATGAAGGGGAAGGAAGTGACTTCTCGAAGAAAGGAGAAGGTGAGAGAAAAGAATTACTCCCCTTGGGAAATCAGTAGACACTATCTTTGTGAATTTCTACCAAGATTCTTCTTAGAAAATTCTTCCTTCGGACAGCACTAAAGGACGGAGATAAGAACGCTGTATAAAACTCCACCTCACATTCAAAAAGACATTCTCCCTTCCATCTTTTTTCATTCTTCCGAACCTCCTCCGACCATGTGTGCGCGTTTTTTTTCGACCTTTTTTTTCCTGCCTTTCGACGATTATTCTACGATCTCTCAAACAGTCGTATACTCGTGCGGTTCACATCCCAGCTTTTCAGCTTCTCGTTTTCGCCACTTGTGTGTTTATAAAGCGCATAATAAATGTTTATCGCGTTAAATTTTGAAAAAATCTTTGAAAAATGCGCATTGCACGCGACAAAAAGTTTTGTCTCCGCATTAAATGTTAAAGCAATCAGGATTACTCCGCGATGGAAAATTGAAACTCCTGTAATTCTACAGGGTGGGCCCCAAGGGTGGGTTCCGGCAATACTTTGAAATTTTATAGGAAATTTAATTATGAAGAAGTTTCCGATAAACATGGGTCGAAAAAAATGCTTCCTTAAAAAATTAGTGACTAAAAACCTCTGAAAAAAAGTGTTTTTTCGGCTGTTAACGGTAGAGCTTTTTAAAAATACTCTTCATTTATGTTATGGTTTTAGCAAATTTTTAATGTTTATCTCGCTTGTTATTCCACTAAAAAAAATTTACTTTTCTGTATTGTTTAAACTATAGGAAGATGAAAGGAAGAGCCGAAAGTGAAAAGAATATGAAATAAAAAGAAAATAAAACTTAATAAATTTCTTGGAAAAAATCAATAAAAATAAAAAATAAAAATCGTAAAAATAAAATAATTTTTTTTTAAACTAAAATAGCACTGTAATAGTAAAAAATGTATAAAAACAGCAAGTAGTGACCGATCTGTTTCGCTCATGTTTATAAAAAACTTTTTATTCAGAATTACATTTTCTACAAAATCTCAAAGTCTCCGACCGGAACGTTTAGGCCCACCTTGCATATAATTCTTCATCATTCGTCTCTAATTCCAGAAAAATATTTTATTTCTTTCATATAATAGAAAAGTGCCTTCTCCATATCTCCCGGTTGGAAAAATGTTATTTTCGAGAATCGATAACTTATCATCTTCGCGCGAAATTTTTGACGTGAATATCGTTAAAATGGAAAGGGGATGCCGCGATTCTCGCCACGATCCGTTCGAAAAATCGCACGCCGGAATATCGGGCGATTCCGTGCGGTTTCTCGGGATATCGGGACATCCTCGCGCGATATCAGCCGCGACTCGCGTTGCATCGAGAACGACGTGCTCGAGTAAACGGGAATTTCGCGTGGTCTATTTTCTTTTCGACGCTCTCTGGCACGGATCCCGACGCCCTCGTTGGCGCCCGTCGTCGAGCTTTTCGCCCCGCGTCGACTTAAGGAAATAAACTGTAAAAGCAGCTCCCCGTGTACACGACTCGGGGCATTTATATATACATGTATATATACAGCGTGTACATTAACGGCCGCGCTGACTCCTTGCCGCGGCTCGTTGACATTTTAATTACATTGCTGGCGCAAACGCGCGGCCGCATTTTCTCTCGAGAGTGACTCAGCGGCGAGCGCGAGATAGGTCCCGTTTGTATTTTCCCGACTTTCGTGAACTATTGTAATTCTCGTGTTCGTTTTCGCGCGAGACACCGTGTTAAATGTACTCTGTGTCGCACGAATTCGGTTACAATGTAACGTTTATTTCTCGTTCAACTCCGCTGATGATTAAAGGCTTTTTAGCGCCGCGATTTTGCGTATAGAGGAGAAATGTCGGTGTAACGCGATATCCGCGATGGTGTGGAATTATTTTAGCATTCGATCCGGGCTTGTTATCCTCGCAAGAGCGAGATCTTTCGTCCCTTTTCGCGATTTGCATTGCAAAACGCGACGAGATTCCACCTCCGTTTCACCGAACGACGTTAGACGAAGACCTCTATCATCAATTACGAAATTCGATCGAACGCACTTAGCTCTCCTCGCGAGGAGAGAAGCCAATTTGAGACCGGAGCGAGTCGAGTTGGAACTGGCAAAAAAAAAATATTATATCGGGTTACCGTTAATTAGCGGATGCACCGCGAGCAAGTTTAACGAGCGGGGCGTGCTCAATTAGAAAGTTTGCCGTAAGCAAGTATGATCGACGTACTTTGCACCTCGTAACTGCCTAATTCGACTGCCTATTATTGTTATGATCATTGTAACGGAAACAGCCGCGTAAACAGCCGACGTTGGTCGGCGATTTTTGTCGATCTGCAGCCATCTAATTGCTGTCGAAATTGATCCGAATTATCTGGTCATTGCGTATAAAATGTCGGTTTTATCTTAATGCGATCTTTAAATAATTTTAAGGAGAAAATAAATTTAATTAATCAAAACACCTAATATAATTTCTTTTACATTTTTTTTTAGAATAAAAAAACTTTCTAATTTTATTTTGATTAGCTGTCAGAAAAACGAGGGATTTAAAATAAGGAATATGTTTCTAACTTTTGCATATATCCTGGATATTAAAATTTTTATACTAATATCTACTTTTTTATCACGTTATAATAACGACTCTTTTTAAATATTTATACTCTATTACACTCAAAGTTTTTTTTTTTTTTTTCTACTCAATTTTATTCACAATCGGAGAGTAAAAAATTACATAAAAATTTTTCCCAATCTCTTTCTCTGTTTTCAAATATTTGGAAAGTTGCGAACATTCCGCAGAAATTGAAACATATTTTTGGGAGAAGATTATGTCACAACGTAATATTCTCGTTCGTCAGTGGACTCTACAAGATGATTTAATAAAATTCTTTTGTCGGAATCTCTGAAATTTTTCTCATACGCGGTATCCTAAAATTTCAATCACGGTGGTCGGATATAAAATACATATTTTTTTATTTTTTTTTTTTTATTTTAAAGTTATCAGTGTTACAGCAACAGTCTGACACGATGATCGATCTTCGCCATTTCGAGTACTCTGTAAGCATTCGAGCAATGTAGTTTGCCGGGTGTAATCATTCACCGTTTCGAGCGTTGGGAAAAATACGCGGAGGCTTCCCGTAAATCACTGTGTCGAGTGCAACCCCCGATACAGCAGGGGTGGCAAGGAGGGTTAACTTCCCTCTCAATACGCACAAATTCTTTCGAAATTTTTAGCTCGTGCTCATTTTCAAGCATCCTGTCCTTGAAAATGTCGGCCAATCTAGCTCCTAAAAGCTCCTCTCAGGAGACGCTTTCTCGCTGCAAAATATCGAGGGCGCTCTCCTTTCGAAGACACAAATCGCGAAATCTTGTCGTCATCTTCACGTTTTCCACAAGCGTACTTTAAATAAATGAATTGAATTCATTATTATATTTAATTTATTATACATATTTATTTATTATTATATTTAAATAAATGAATTAAAATGAATTAAATTCAATATAAATGCGCGAAATATCTGCGTTAAAATATTGCCAAGACAAAACTTTTTTAATTTGACAAGGATTGTGAACGCGATGTAGAGTTTTGGGATAAAGTTGACGCTACGATCGAAGCGGCGTTAAACGTCGATATCTTTCTTCTCTTGGACAAAGAGCTTGCGGTATATATCTTAGGAAAATTTTCTGTATGCGTGTAATAATTTCCCATTTTACGCGTGGCAGCGCGAAGTTTCGTCGGAATATTTACGAGACCGCGCCAGTGCATTAACGGTGGAGCGAAAGATAACGCGCGCTGTACTTCGATATTTTATCCGGTCGACCAACGTTTTTGCGATAACAGAGAAATATGTATGCGCAAAAATTCGCTCAGATAACCGCTATTGTAAATAGTTGTTCCAGCGATCGCGCCATATATATTTTTCGCACTTTGTACATACTTTTGTTTTACGCATGTTGTATTATTTACCTTTTCTTTTTTTTTTTAAATTTATACATTTATTATATATTTTTATACACTACGAAGGAGATTACGTCAACTTATATATTTCACGGTAGACGCGAATCCCATTTTCGTAGGACGGGAAACGCATTTGAAACGTGCTTTATTTGCTTTATTTTATTTTATAAATTGCTTTTTCTTTTTTTTTTTCTTTTTCATTGCATACACATGTATATAATTATATTTTTTTCAAAGCATATCTTCAAATGTTAATCGCCCCAATCGTGAAGTAATAAAAGAATGAAGAAGAAAAGGAGAGAGAGAGAACGCGATGCGCCGCGGAAAATGAGAAAAGAATTGTGTATCCTTTCTCGCACAAATTGTCGCGCAAGATTCGAGAGATGCGGCAAAGACCGCGCGCTATCAATCTGTTCCCGATAATACGCGCGCGAATAAGTTTCCGTGGTGGGTGAGGGGACGGAGGGGGACGGAGGGGAATCCCGATACGGCGCAAAATCCGATTCGCATCGGCGAGTGGGCGAAGGCAAAAAGGAAGAGGGGGAGGGGGACGGGGACGGGGCATTCTTCTGGAAAATTGCAGGAGATCCGGGAATATTCGTGCGCCTTTATCGCCCGCGTCTTCGAAGCGCATCAGAAGCGGAGTGAACTCCCTCTCTCCCGTTACTATACGATGAGGGCGGAAAGTTATATATTCGCGCGCGGAAGGAAGCTATTTAGAGACGTCATTGGGGAGGGATCCTCTCTTCTCTCTCACCTGACACCTCACCTTCCCGGTCTCATGTTCCCTATAGCATTGTCTCTCGGAATCGCAATGCGCCGCGGGTGCTCGCATTTTCTCGCTTTAATCCAGTCTTTGTCAACCGTATCTTATATCGCCTCACTCGAATTTCCCGGAAATGCGCGCGTGCGTTTCATCCATCTCTCTCTCTCTCTCCCCCTTTTCCCTTTGTCTTTCTCTACGCGACTGCAAAATAAATCGTATAAATTTTAATTCCATTAGGTAGATTTTGATTGTCTCTGTGTACTAATTGCATTAAAATGTATAGTCCGCGAATCTCTAGGAATCTCACACACGTATTATTATCGACTGTGCTCTATGCGTAGGGAGGGGAGGGGAGGGAGACTACCGAGGAACTGAATACGTAACGAGATTGTTCATTAACATGTACGATATAAAATTCGACGCGGGAGCATTATTAACGACACACGCGTCCCTCCACGGGCATAACCCGACGACGTAGATATATATAATAGGGGGGTTCACGCGACGGGGACGGAAATCGCGGCGGCCGCAAATTGGATTATCGGACTTTCGTGTGCGACGTACCCCTGATAAAAACGGTCCGCTAGAACCGTGTCTCGGAGGTCCTAGAGGAGGATTATCGACAACCGCTCCTCGGTCGTTGACACGTGCGGCGAAGGAAGTATTTATAAAAGGGCAACAAGATGCGGAGTTTCATTTTTATTTATTTATTTATTTTTTTTTCTCTCTCGTCTCTTCCCCCTTTTCACCGCGGCGGGAACAACGGCGACGCGCCGCAATTTCACTCTGGTGAAAGCTGTAACTTTAAGGATAACTTTTTCGTTAGGCGAAACTGTACGTAGTAAACGAAATTACCGGATGAACTCGTTGAAAAATTCGCGACGCGAGACGTGACGGGTCGCACCAATTCAAGTTCAAGAAAGACTGGAGTTGCGAAACTTATAAGTGAAACACACGTGCTGCGTGAGACGAATTTCTAGGCGCCCATGATTTTCTCATAGCTAATAGATTCCTTTTCTATTTATATGTTTATTTTTTATTTATTTCATCGTGTTGCTCTCGAAATAATTTGTGTTTGGTTACCTGGAATAGAAAAATAACTCTTCTTATAACACAATATTCGCACAGGTAATTTTCGAGGCAAAATATAATATAATGTAATATTTTTTATATACGTGTGTCTTTTGGAGTAAGAAGAATAAATAATTACATTTGGATAAAATGTAGAAAACTTAGAAGATTAAAAAATTAAAATTCTATTTTAGCATTATATACCAAAATAACATCAATTTTTCACACATAAATAACTTTTTCTAAATGTGGAATTTTTTCATATTGTTCTCATATTTTGATTTTAAAGTTATAATATAATATTACATATTTAAAATATTTCCCGCTTTAATTTCTTTTTGCGGTTTAAAAAAAATTGCGAGTATTTCGCAGAAGACTGCAATATATCTTGGTAAAAGGATCGCGTTATTATAACATTGATATATAATGCTTGATTATTGAAAGAGCGTTTACCTCTGGCAAAGTTTCCAATACTTTGGAATCGCTATATTTCACATGCAATAATCTGACACTTGCAGCGGGGATCGAAATCCGTGTGTCGTTACGATCAATTTAATTATCGACAGTCGCACAGAGAGATATATATATAAAACAACCCGCGAAATCATCTCGCGCGCTTCCATTTTTCGGGGAAGAAAAACATACTCACCGATTTACCGGATATATTATAACAGTTTCAATTTCCGGTTTGCAGACGCATATTTACCCCCATTACGATGCAAACGGGGAAGCAGTAAGTCCCGCGTAACTTTGCGCCCTGTCGGTTCTCATTTCTCATTTCGGGAGCGTGTTTTAACGACGCGCGCGCGCGCGGAACAATGTAATCGTACGAAACAAGCATTCGCGTAATTAATTTAGTTACGACATCGCCGCCAGCGGCACGGAATTAATAATCGACAAATGGCGCGCGGCGCCCCGATAAGAGCGTTAAAAACTGCATTTATCAGACACGATCTCGTTCGGATGCGGCTGTTAAATGCAAAACGGTTTCACGCAAAACAACGTCCGCTTTTTATCATACGAACGGCTGATAACGCCACTTTTCGATCGAAATTAAAAACGTAATGGAAATATATACTCATGGCAGAAAAAAAAAGTCAACACCAATATTTATAATTCAATAATAATCTAAATAATAAATATTTAGTATCTTTTTTTTTTCGGCCGTTCTTCTCTCTCTCTCTCTCTCTCTTTCCTCTGGCATCGCGCGAACGGATAGGACGACAAATTCGCGTTAATTGAATCGCGAAGCTCCTAATAAGAAGCCCAAATACATTAGCATCCAATCCTACGCTGTACGTGGTCGGGGAAATAATTTGTGCTATTCCATTTCTCTCTTCCAACCGATCGATCTGACGAAGTTGCATTCCAGCAGAAGGGGATATTGCTGTCCTCCCCCTCCCCCTCCCCTCCCCCCCTCTCTTCCCACGTGCGCTCACTTGGGACGTGATGTTCTCGTACGTGTTCGATGGTCTCGATCACGTTCTCGTCTTCTTTCACATTGTTATACATATTTACGTATATATTACTGTATAAATTTACACACAGAGTTCTCTCGCAGAAACCATAATTCTCATTTTATTTTTGTCACATACATACATATACAGGGTGTTTCTAAATAAGTGTCAAAAATCTTAAGAGATGATTCTTTGTCACTTCTGCGAAAATTAAATTTTTATTTACTTATTGCATTTTTTTCTTTTTTTTTTTTTAAATTTTGGATCCAATTTAGAATCCATTTTTTTTTTCAATATTTACTATAATTTTGTTTAACTCGTTTTTTTTTTTTATTTTAAAATTCAATTTCTCGTGCCTCGAAACCTATGCCATTTATTTCGAAACATCCTATATCCCGATCTGGGATTTTGATACGAGATTGACTCGATTTTTCTGTCATTTGATTCCATCTCGTTGTATTGTCTACATAAAGGATATCAGAACGGAATTATATTTTAGAAAGATAAACGCGACAGGTTCGAAAACGCGCACAGGGAAAGATTAAATTGATTGGCAGAATAGAGAAGGGGTGGGGCGGGTGGAAGAGGAGGAAAGCTATGGATTTTTTACGCATCGCGAATCACATCTGAGGTCTATAAGATTAACCGTTTTATATCGCGCATCGTTGTTATCGCTTTCCGATAACAGCGCGTCGTTGGGTATTACTCAACATCAACAATTCAATCCGTATCTCTCTCCCTGGGAATGGGGATTGACCATCCATGCATATTCCGCGTGTCTTTTGGGAAATACGTTGCTGTAATCTAGCACTATATATTTGACCATCGCGCCAGGTTATTTTGAATAAATCATTTTCGTTATCGCCTGGCGTTCGTCCGCCGTGATGCTAGATTACCATCTCTATGACATATTATATATTCCTTCTTGCACGTGCGCGCACACTCGAGACAGGCTTCATTATACGATGTTACAACTATCGAAAGTTTCGAAACTCCCGATTTTCGAAGAATTTCGGACTTTATCACATTCATAAAACTTCGTAAGAACTTTAGGTACACTGGGTGGAAAAGTTGTCGGTGTCACGTATGCATTACGGAATTGGAAAATTTGTGTGTTAAATTTAACATATATCGCGTGTCCCAAACGACTCGCAGATTTTTTTTCCTCCTGACTTAACGTAATATGAATATATTAAATTGTGACACTAATACTATATTAATTTTTCAACACAAAATAGATGCAATCTTCATAATAATTTGAAATAAATTTTGTCTAAAATTGACATATATTTTTAATGATAAAATTAATTTAGAAAAAAAGTTATTGACGGTCTGTAATCATTCACTGTTATTATAGAATAAAATAAATATTATAGAATCAACCTTTTTTTTTTATTTTTAACACATAAATCCTGTCATTAATAATATCTGTTATATAAAACTTAATTTATGAGCACATTATTTTTTAACTTTTTTAATTGTTTTAATAATTAAATAGTTGAATTCAATTAACGTAACAGTAATATGAAGTTGAATTAATACATAAATGTGTTAAATATTTGTCATTTTAACTGGCATATTTTTTTAAGAGAACATAAATTTTCAAACTTTATAAATATTCCACTATTTTTCACTCAAATGAGTATCTCGCAAACACAGTGGCGATCTCCGTATCGAATGTAAATTAAGAATTTATTAAATATAGGAATTATATTTATATATATAAATTACACTTGTATTTTCTCTGTAAATAACATTCAATTGAGAACGCGATTAAATATCAACCGAATAAACTTGCTATTTATACAGTGAAATGGATCCATACGTCTCTCTCGTGGATCGTATTTTTAAGTTGAATGGACGTTCACGTTTCGTATATCGCGAAATATCGAGCCTATCTAGCGCGCACAGCAGTCGATACGACTTTTACACGAGCGGATAGATTGCCCTTCCGGATAATAATTAGCGTCTGGCACGAAGTTTATCGCACCGCCGCGAGGGTAATTTCCCCCGAGGATGCAAACAGCCACGTTGTAAATTTGGTTACACGCGAATACACCCAAACACGTGAAATATCTTCGAACCAAAGCCGTTTACTTCGCTCTCAAGCTAGAATTACTTTCCGTTTCATGTTAATAGTAATTATTTTATCAGCGTTCTAAAAATATTCTCGAAATTGATGTAGTAATACTTCAAAATTGTATGGAATTTTTTAAACATTTTATAATACATTTGATTGAAAGAGTAATTAAAGAAAAAGAACAGAAATTTTGGATAAAGAACTCGGTAAAAAACTGTTTTTTATTCTCCCAAAAATGAGTTTTTTAATTCATTAATTACTCCATTAATTATTCAGAATATTTTTAAAGATTTATTTGTGTATATATATATATATATATATATATATATATTAAAGATTTTAAAGATTTATAATATTTAAAAATATTTTAAAGATTTATTTGTATATATATATATATATATATATATATATATATATATATATATATATATTCAAATAACTTTAAGAGTAACTAAACTTCAAATTAAAATTTTATTAAGATAAACTTTGTCTGAAATTAAACAAGCGCAATTTTGTTGATCTTTTAATTTTATACAAAGTTTAGTTTGCTTTGAAAGCTTCTTTTTAATTGCTTGTAACTTGAAAATTATTGATGCCTCGATATTTTTACTAAGAAAAATAATCTCCAAATTAGTCAAAGAATCTACTATTTAAAGGATTTCCGATAATTTTGCTCACCCCTGATTATTTCTCCGTCGCTTGATACTTTCGTGGAGCCCCTCTTCTTCTCTTATTTGTTCTTTGCTACTTCTCTACAGTATTCGGGACACTTACTCGCGAAAATACAGTTTATTTGATCATGTGCACACTTATCATTACAATACAATAATTATTCAATATTTTATATACTTTCGATATATTAATTGCACACACGATGTACATTTTATTTTATATTGCGACGAGAGAATACGAAAAAAAAATTGTGATTTGCTTCGCATTAAAAATCGAAAATCGATGTTTACAAATTTTTTATCTACGTTGTTAACGAGACAAACGAGAAAAACACATTTTATGATATTTTTATCTCTCAATACAATACAATGTGAAAAGATATAAGTTTAAATAAAAGATAGATATATCCTGAAAAAGTCGTATTATCTCTTGGAATATACCTTTGCGAAAGGTATATACTTTTCGATAATAATTTTTTTTTTTTATTAATATTTTAGCATTATTGTAAAAACAAAATTACATCGAACATAAAAGATCATCTTGCAAAATTTGATATCAAAAGATTACTTGGCTTTTTTTTTAATTTTTCTAAATTAGAAAAATATTTTCACTTTTTCTCGGTTTTTCGAGAAAACGTGATAGCCAGAATTTTAAAAATACGGTTCATTGCTGTGACGTTTCATTTTTGATTTTCCGCTGTTTTCATTCATCGGCAATGACGCGGACGAGCAGGTCGTTGTTAAAATGGGAAATTCCCATTTCTCATATCGAAATTTGCGTACATACTGAATGTGTCACCATATGTGATCTTAATTTTCATCATGGAATATCGATGCATCGGCAATTTTTTTGAATAATGAATGAATTTAATTATTTTTTGTGGTATTGATAGATTTCACACACATTTTCAGAATTTTAATAGATTAAAAATCTGACTCTTTCTCAAAGAATTAATTGATATGTATATTATTTCCCATAAAAAAAATATCATTTATAATATTATTTCAAAATATTATTTAAAGTTAATAACATAAATAGACTAAATTATAGGAATTGAAAAAAATTATTCCGATCAATTTTTCCGTTCTTTGTAAAAAAAATTTTTTATATAAAAATCTTTTATTGTTATTCACATTCATATATATATTTATATAAAATTAAATCTGTTTTTTTGTATTTATAACAATATTTTACCGAGCAATATTTGATATTTCCGGGCTTTTAACAGGCCTTTCAAATTTTAGATATACTATATTTTACAAAATTTATTTTTTATTTTCTCCGTTTTTTATTTATTATTTCTCAATTACTTACGAAACGTTATGTAAACGTTGCACATATGCGACATAAATTCTTGTACCTCTCGTAAATACTCTAGTACGTCTTTCATCAAATATCTTTAATTTAAAATGTCGGATTTTTCCTCGATTTCTTCTTGCAAATGTGGGGCATGTGGTAGAACGTAAGGAATCATTCTCTTCCAATAAGCGCGAGGATCGTACTCGTGATTTTCGTATTCGGGACGAGTTCCATTTAATAATCTCGAATCAAATTGCCCATATTACCTTTGTCCGATCGACGCTTATCGTCGTTCTAATGCCGGCGATCATCATCTCGACGTCCTCCGGAACGTTGAAGCAATTCGGCACGATTTTGGGCTTAACATTAATATCGCTAGCCACTAATATCATGCGATCGCTGTTCTCCAGTTTCAGCAACGTCAGGATTATTATACAGCCATAGCTGCAATACTGATGTATTTTTTTCTGACGGCTATATATATATATATATATATTTTTTTTTTTATAATAAGATTCTTAAAACGCACGTCGACGAATAGTAACTCAATGTTTGATAACTTGTTACGTTTTTCCGGATACTTATATTAGTATCAAGCCGAGGGCTTCGAAGACGTTTGGAGTCGTCGATTTCGATCGCTTTGTTATATAGGGATAGGTGGAATTGAGATGTTGGAATGCTTGAAAAATCACCGACACTCGAATCCCCCGATTTCATGGCAGTGTTCGATTGTCGCTCCGGGATATCCATCGTTTCTATCGTTTCCAGATTCTTGGAATAAGATGGCAATAAAATAAGACAGGCGTGATTTTATTATAGTAAATGAGACCCAGTTGTAAGAAAAAAATTATCGCGATACACGTGTGCTTAAATTGTATAAATAAAAATTAATTAATAAACGAATGAATTTCAAGAGCGTTAACATAATTAATTTTATGATTAAAGTCGCACATCTTTCCGAGGAAGTTCATTTAAACTTTGAAAAAAATTGTGAGACAGAAAAAGAAGAAATTGTGAATTTGTTAAAAAGATGTGCGACAGAATTTTTTATTAAATAATTTTATACAGTGAAAAGTTTAATTAAATAATAATTAAACTTTTCACTGTATAAAATTATTTAGTAAAAATAAAAATTCTGTTGCACATACTTTTAACAAATTCACACTTTCTTCCTTCTTTTTTCTCTCAATTTTTTTCAAAGTTTAAATAAATTTTATTTATTATTATTTAATTATTCAAGTTTCATCGTTCGTTTTTGTATAATGTATTCCCGAAAAACAATCGATCAACATTACATATATTTTAATGAAAATTTGAACAAAAATTATAAATACAAAAATGTGTAAAAGAATGTCAAAATTCGGAAAAGTACGATTGAAAGAAGTTGGCTTTTCGTGTCAAAAGGGTGTGTCGACTGTTTATTGGCCAAGGATGTTTAAGGGTTTGTCTGATGCTTCTGGAACACTCTGTATACATGCTTTTTACAGCACACTTTTCAGCTTCATCCGTTTTATATGGATACTTTTAGCCCTTCGTATATATCCGCGACATGCAAACAGCTTTTAGGAAGGTAGAGCGCGTCGCGCAGTGGCTCTTATCGGCGCGATATTCCACGCTCTCGCAGCGCAAAGTTTTTTTTTTTTTAATGGGGTGTAAATCTCGCGCTCTACACATAACATGCGAAAACGAATAAAATGACAACATGTGAACGGAACACATTTTCTTTCAATTACGCTCTTAATATTTTTGCAGGAATTTTTCCGTCGAATATAATATACTTTTTGTGAGGAAATTTTTATAAAAAAGACTATTGATTTTTTTAATTTATTATATATGCCAATAAACGATAAAATGTGTTGAATATGTATTTTAATATTGATTATTAGTAGAAAAATATTAAGAATATATTTAATGTTTATTAAATATAGCATGCAACATATTGTTAATACTATATACAAATCTGATAATAAAAAATTTATTGGTTATTAAATTATTATATTATTTCGAACTCAATGTCGAAAAAATACCTTCAACGAAAGCTGATCAAAAAATATCTTAGTTTTATCTACTTAAAAGAAAGGGTTGATTAAAACTTAATATTAACAAAAATTGTCGAGAAAAGTGCATTATCCCTAAAAGATATTAATAAAAATTACTTAATTATAATTAATTTCAAAATTCCGATTGTTAAGAGAGAGAGAGAGTGAGTGAGAGTCGAAAATGAAGAACTTGAGACAAAGGATAAATGTATCTCGACATTTTCGCTGAGGAAAGAAATGACCTCAAATTGGTCAAAGAATCCGTGAGATGAAAAGTGGCTCGCTACAGTCCGGGATACCGTGTATAAAGGAGAGTTATTAACTCTTAGGGAGAGGAGAATGGAAAGAGAGAGAGAGAGAGAGAGAGAGTGAGAGGGCAGGGGGAGGGAGAGAGTAGCTGTATTCGCTTTGCCATACGCATTTCGCTAGCGTAGAGAATTTAATAAGCCGCCTGCTTCCTGCTTCTATTGCATCCATCACAACGGAATGCATTCGATCCTCGAAACAGCACTTTCTGGTAAGTTATAAGCCGTGGCGCATAAACGATCTGCTGCAATATCATCTATGCTTGCAAAGGAGAGATATTATAAAACGACGACAAAACTTGATATTTTGCGAGCGTATAATAAAATTTATATACTTTGTTATATGTGTTGCTTTTATTTATTTATATCTATTTATTTTGGACGAAAAAAATACGTATCTCTTTATTTTATGTAAAAAAAATTTTGATCGATTTAAAAAATACGAAGTCAAAAAAAGTCAATTTTTGTTTGATTTGTGGGATCACTTATACATGTACAACAATATATATGTATAATTATTTTTTTATTAATTATTTAAATAAAATAGATATTTTTAAAAATTGTTATTATATGTGTGTTTGTTTTTAGTAGGAAAAAAAAAATTCGAAATTTTTATCTCGATTATATTAAAGGAGATCGATTTGTGCATACATGCGTACATTCAAGCAGATTGTTAAAAAAAAATTAATTGTTACAAAAACGGTGCTTTTTTTCAACCTAATAAATTCTACCTATTTTACACGTTCTTTTACATAGCTTTCATAAAATTTATGTTTGCATTCGTATTCATTTCATCCTAATGGTTCCATTTCAAAGGTTTGAAAGGGTTTCGTTTCCAACAAATGCGTTTATTCTCCGAAACACAGGGCGCTTTCCGTATATTAATTGCTCGTTAAAAATGACCACTGCGCAAGAGAATTCCTTTATGTATCTAGCCGTGTTCGACGTCCGCGCAATTTTTTAATTTATCGCAATACTTTATATTTTATATCATTGAATTCTCATAGCAATACTCAAAGCAAGTGGGTTTTTGAATTTTGGCTTCCTCCATAAAGAAAGCTTTGTGAGTGAAATAAAATGATAAAGAAACAATGTGCAAGTTTTTAATTTGCATGCTTTTTTTATTTTTATATAACCGTCACAGAAAATTTAGAGATTATATTATAAAGATAGACGATCAACAAAGAAACTTTATTTGATATTTGTTGATATATTACACAATTTTTTTTTATCAATTTTAACCAAATTCAATACCAATCAATGATATTTGAATTTCCTTTAATGATATTTTATTCATTTAAAAAAAAAAAATTTAACCCGATATCTCAAAATTTGCGGAAATTAGAGCTTGCACAGCCATTTTCTGAAAAATTGAAATTGCCTTAAAATCTAAAACAATATATGAATTTAAAAAAAAAATAATAAATAAAAGTTGTTATATTTTACTTGTCTATCAAATTGCAACGCTGTAGCTCAAGCAGTTTTTAAGTTATAAATATTTGAATTTTCGATCGATCCGTACAAACATATACACGCAAACGGGACTTTTTTTTTTAATGTATTTTTGACGTTTTGAAATATTCTGAACGGATTGGCATAGAAAAATGGGAAAAAAAAGTTTTTCACGAAAACAAAGCTTTTTCTATGAGAAAGCAAACGTGAGCATCGCGCAAGAAAAATGTTCTTTTAATATCCGACTATGTTATTTTACGAAGCTACGTTTGCGAAATTTTTTGCAATATATCATTGAACTCTCATAGCTGTCAACAAAATAATATAACATTTAAAAATGACCTCGCATACATATACATGGAAGTAATATAATAATAATACGTAATTATTGTTGCGCGTGTTGCGTAGAAGTTGACCTTTATTGCTCTATTTTGTATGACATAAATATATTAATGATCGATCGACAAAACACTCTTTCTCCTTCCCTCATCCCTTTTTCCTTACTTTTTCACTCTCTCGTTCATCTTGTTTCTAACAAACACATTTATTCTCCGGCACAGCGCGTTATTCGCTATACTAATTATTTCGACATTGTTTGCAATCGGAGAATACCACATTGTGCAATGTGTGTTAATTAGTCGTAGCTGGGTTTGATCGGGTTTGACCAAACAGACCCGGTTGTTTGCGATCGAAACGCAATAACGCACCCGCGAAACCGTGTTTCAAAACGCGATACTCTTTCTGCGTAAGATCCGGTATCAATTTACGGTTATTGACGTTAAATAAATTTATCTATCATGATTACCTCGAAATTGTATCGATGTCGTATCTATATCATATAAAATGTTTCGAGACACATCTGAAAATAAGTTTACAGATGGCCGACTCAATACTTTATCAAGTCTAGAATTTCACGGACTCCACGTGACGTCTTGTTTATGGCCAACTCCTTTCGAATAAATATTTATATGAAAAATATATCGAGTAAAAGAAAAAGAAATGGTAAATTTTGTTAATAAAATAAAATTTGATATTTTTTGCGTATCAAAGGTCGCATTTGAATTTAAAATGCAAAAATAAAAAAAAACACATGTGTTAAACTGTTTGTTCAACGTTCCCTGTACATTCGTATCGTCTTATGTTACGGTTTATCGATTTATCTCGAGGACCGATTCCGTGCGTGTCCTTTCAGTATATATTGATTATACGGTTAAGAGTAATTAGCGTTAATTGAACAAAGAGAGAGAGAAGCGAGGGGTCATCCCAGTTATCGAGTCTGAACGAACGATCGTTTAACGACCAATTAAATCTCTCACCAGGTTCTGCCAACGGGATCACTGTTGTTTGCTGTTGTCTCGCGTTTACCAACTATTCCACAACCCTATCCAGGACCAGCGGTCAAATTGGGCGAAGTGAGTGTGACTAAAAAGTTATTAGGATAAGCGAACTAGTCGCATGTGTGAGAGATCGCTTTATATATTTACAATATTTTCTTCTTTTTTCCTTTTTATTCTTTATTATTTTCTTTATTATTTATACTTTTTGGAGAATTTAAGATTAAAATGAGAATTTTATAAGGAGAAAAAATAATTTTATGATCCAACTTGAGATATTATGATAAAATCACATTACGTCACGAAGGTTGACATCCGTATTTCCTTTCGGAAAATTGCGAAAAGCGCGGTAAAATTGCATTTGACACGAGGAATAAAGTTCCCAAGTTTTGGAAAATTGCCCGCCTATTTAGAAGCAAAACATTTTGAGAGAGTACATTTGCCTTTATCGTCGACTCGAATGTACACTCGGTGTGTTCCACTCGCGCTAATCGCGTCTAGTCACCGAGTCCTTTGTAACCGTCAAGGAAGAAAATCCCCCGAACGTATTTTCATCAAAAGCATGCTCGTTTCCGATGAAATCCCCGCGTTTTCTTCACCTCGCTTCAGAATGTAGCCTTAGAGTTTCATCCGGCATACAAAAGCATCTTCTTCTCTTATCTCGCCGTACTTTCTCGTTTTCTATTCTATCGGATACCTCCTTTTGTCGTTGCTCGCGCGCTCAAGACTCCCACCCTCACCCCACACCCCTCTCTTGTTCCCCCTCCCTTTGCTTCCTTTATCGTCGCGATATAAATCGATCCGATTTCACGATTGGAATATGTAAGGTCGTGCGACGTGGAGATGTGAATTTCGCGAGCCTGTGACAAAATTCGCGCCAAGCGGTCGCGAAGTAAAGGCTTCAATCTCCAATATTCATTCCATGCACCTGTTGAGTTCATTAACAAAGCGAATTTACGTGAACCGTAATTTTCCGCTGTAAATCTTCACCGGATAGACGTACTGCGAGAAACGGAAATTACGGTGTTCAAAATTGTGACGAGCGACGACGATTTATTCTCTCGATGTATTCGTCGAGGGAAAGATTGTCAGTCGGGGATTACATGATGAGAGAGAAATCGAAAAATAATCTAATATATGTAGGTGAGATAGAATAGATAGGAATGAATAAACCGGAAGATGTAATGATTCAGTTGAAGCGGAAAAATATCTCGTTACAGACCTGATGGTGAATCGCTTTTCGGGATCTAATTAATTCGCGACGCGTTAAAACTCCACATGAAAGCACTCGTTTGGAGCAAAATATCGCGCTGTTGTATCACGCGAGACCGCGCGAATCCGTTGAAATATGCAACGCGCATCGACGCGTGAGTCGAGAGTATTCGCGTTTTGATCAACCGGAAATTAGAATTTTAATTTCCGTGACGCGCGTCACCGATGTATACACACCCGTCATGTCACAGATCGATCGTGCTTCTCTTAAACTATGGATTCTCGAAAGAGAGGGAGAACTATAAAGAGAGATCAGTATACGAGTGTGGCATATGTGTGTGCGAGGGAGAAAGAAAATTACATATTTATTAAATAATAAACGTTTTTATTGTAAAATATATGTACAAGACATTCGCGTAATTATAAAGATTGGGCCAAACATTTTGGCGAGGCCTTAATTTATGGCCTTAATTAATTTTTAATGTTTATCTTGCTTATTGATTGTTCCGCTAAAGAAATTTTATTTTTTTGTATTATTTAAGTCAATCATCATAGGAGGATGAAAGAAAGAGCGGAAAGTGAAATAAAGAGAAAATGAAACTTAATAAATTTCTTGGAAAAATCTCAATAAAAATAAAAAATAAATCTTTCTTTTTTATAAAAATAAAATAATTCTTTTTTTGTAAACTAAAACTAGTACTGCAGAGTATTTTTAGAATGAAGAATATTTTTAAAAAGCTCCACCGTCAAAATAATTTAATTTTCTACCACTTTTGTTTCGGTACTTTTTGTTAAAAAATAGATACTTTCCCTGATATTTGTAAAAATATATAAAATAATCGTGATTTTAGAGATTTTTGGGCTTTTTAAGGAAGCATTTCTTGATCCATATTCATCGGAAACTTTTTGTTTAGAATAAAATTTCCTTTAAAATCTCAAAGTTTGGCCGGAATGTTTGGGTTCACCCTGTATATTTTATTGATCTTATGATATTAAAGCAAAATATTATTGACATTTTGTGTATGACATTAAGTAGAAAATTGGCGAGGAAAAATCCGATTTCGAAAATTGACACCATTATATATGATTAAAATATTTTAATCGATGATCCCACGTCATTTATTCATCGCGTCGGGAGCGGGTCAAATTATGAGCGCGGGATGGAAGCTCATTTTAAGGGCGCGATCGATGTGACCCGGGTGGAGCTTAAGAATCGATGTCGAAATCGAGTCTGACGTTTCCACTGACTCGTGCAAATCAACCGACTGAATTATTCATCGACGACTGGTGTGCCGTTGCCCTCCTTAAAACGTCATTCACTGCCCCTGTTTTATCTTTCGTTTGATGGCACAGCAGATCGATAAGCAGATATAAACCTGCCCATCGATTGGTTTACGCGATACACGGAATATGATATCCATCGCTGTGACGTCGTATCGCTTAATACGTATGAAGGATTCACGAGGCGCAAAAAATTGTGCGGAAAATTCGATATTTTTGGTATAAATTAATTTTATAGTTTTTTAATCGAGATTAAATGAGTGTTTGCAAAATTCTCAAATGGAACAAGCGAACAAAATAAAATGACTTGGAAAAAAAAGCATTAAAAGGTAATTCAAACGCGACTATCGAGGTTACTGCTGGGTTATTAAACGTCGAACGACGAGCTCTTGCTGGAACATTAAACTAGATAATAAATCCGCAATAAACTGCATTTCGCGAGAGAGGACCGATAAACAACTCAACACATTGTACACTAGAGAAATCATGGAAGAAAACAAAGTGGTAACGTTAGAGATGGAGCCAACGACGGAAATCCCTATTTATAGCGATCATTCTGACACACACGTGCGCCGGATATGCCTCACAAAAGTCTCGTGACGTGTGATAAAATACGCGGTTGATCTCCGCGATGGATGTAAAATCGATAGCTGTCAGTCCCATTGTATTGTGTGGCAAAAACAGACAGATCCTTCGCGAGAGCAACGCGTATCTTATCTTTATTTCGTTACGTTAAATTAAGGGCGCCACCCAGTGGGGGTAAATTATTTTGTGATACGCCTAAAGGGAGAGAAATTAAAAAATCAGAATTATATAATTAAAAAATCGAAACATGAAGTTTAAAAATTATGAAGTTTGGAATTAATAATATTTTAAATTTATAATTTACTTCTCTAATTATTTTTGTTCCATTCGAGAGAGTATAAGGCTGTTTTTATTTTGCATGTGTGTTGGATAAAAAGACAATTATATGTAATTACGTAGATACAATTAGACGTCAAACGGAAGAGTTTTTAGATGATTTTGTAAATTAAATTGTCATATTTTTCGATACATTCCCTCTAGCTTGCTGTTGTCCTCTTTCGTATTCTCTTTCGCGACACATAAAAGCAACGCTAAATTGGACACGTTTGATAATAATCGGCATAATTAAAATGCAACTTAAGCCGATTTCCGTTGCAACATCCAATATATACTTTTATCGGTTTTTCTTTTCTTTCCCCTACTTTGTTTGAGAAGAAAATGAACCGAGTCGAAAACGATTCTCGTTAAAGACGAGCAAATGTCACGTGACAGTCATTACGTTTAAATTCACGCTCGATTACGCGCAAATGCGCGTGAAAGATAGGACGATTAAGAGATTTCGCGATGCATTTCCGATGTATTTTCTCGACTCTCCTCGAATCTCCTTTTCTAGTCATTAAACGAAAAAGAAAAAAGAAAAAAAAATTAAGCATGTTACAGCGATTCTACGATACCATCGTATCAATCTTTAAAATTAATGATCACAGATCGATCTTTAAAATTAATTTTTCCTCGGCGAAAGTCTAATTGGCTGCTACTATATAACGAGATCATAAAAACATGATTTTAGAAACGATCTAGCTTTTAGTTAATTACGAAACAAAACCATAATGTTGGTCGGTAACACACAAGTTGCTTTCACAAGTAATTGGATTCTCGCAACAAACAGATACTTTGAAACATGTAATTCATTTCTTAACGAGAAGGTCGAGGATGTTATACCTATACGATATCCTCTTTGGATGGTCTGTAAATTGGGATTACAAAGATCCTAGCCTCGGGTATTGTGTGTTATATGGGTATTGTAACTGGCGCGAATATCTCGGGATGTTAATCCGGAAATCCATGAGACATTAATCTCTCTGTGATTTAACAATAGCTTAGCATACACGGTTTCTACGGCATTATGCGATAAATATATACATTTATCTCTTTATAAGTTGTGTCAATTATTTAATAAATTCGTTTACACATCGGAAATTTCGAAAAATTAAAACTTTCAAGGAGATCGCATATAAATTTATAACGAAATAACTTTTAACGCGTTGTGCTGCTTGTAAAGAGTATTTTAAAAGTTTGAAAAGACTTCGGAGAGAAGATTTTTCGCGGACCGATATTTGATTGCGAAGTCGACAACGAGTAACGACGCGAAGTATCTGAATATTATCAGCCGCGTGCAGCCCCCGATTGCCTCTCGTCCCTCTTTTTCCCGTTCCCGTACAGCCGCGGGTATTCCTGACTACTTCGCGAGATAGCATCGATTTCCCATTTCTTTCGCTTTGCTTGCGTAAAAGGAATTCCGTCGTTATTACATAATAATCATAATGTCGTTTGTATCAATATAAACGCGATCAATATTTATCGGTGTAGCATCGGGTGTTTCAGATTTTTTTTGCACATTTTTATATTTTTACACGAGTTCCTTGGATCTGTGGATTTCCTCCCTCGGAGTAAAAATTTGCTCTCAGATTTTTTTGAAAAATATTTTTCTAATAAATATTATTTTTTTTTTAATGTTCGAATAAATTTAATTAAATCTATCGAGAAAATTAAATCAATTTTAATAATGAGTTGCAATAATAACAATATTAATAAACAAATTAATAATATCCTTACGCAGTTATTACAGGTCGGATTGAAATTTTATTCAAATAGAATAATTACACAAATATCCCGCGAGATTGATAAATATCGCTATGATTGACGAGATGTTCCACACTATTTATCGATTTCAATATTTCGTTCCGAAAGGAAAGCAAATATATATATATACATATATACATATATACATATAGAAGGTGCATTTGAGAAGACAAACGCGAGGTATATTACGCGCACATTTTTCATTTCTGTCGGCTTTTTTTTGCGTTCCTTTTTTTTTCCTTTTTTTTTTTTTTAAACCGATTTTACAAAGGTGCTTTCGCGCTTCGAACACACAGCTGGCTTCGAATGCGAGCGGTCTCTAATTACTTCGCTCTCTTTCCGATGATATTCTGTTTATTCCAGAAGGTCTATCTACCGCATAAAAGCGTCAACAAAAAAGGGCCGATGCAAATATACAAATAGGCGAATGGTAAAGGACGGATATTTCTCTCTCGTGGTATTGAAAAATTAAGTGCTCCGGCGCAAAGCTTTGGGGAGGTAGTGGGTCATTCTTTTGTTCCCTCCTCTCCCTTCAACGAGGATTTTGGATCTATATATTCTCTATATATTTTTGATATAGTTCTATTCTCCGGGTCGAAAAGTCGCGTGGAAAATATTGACCGCACACTCGCGCGGAAATATAATCTCGCATAAAATATACGATAGTATATCGTTCGAATAAAACTGATGTACGAAAATCTTTTATCATCTCTTGTTCAAGTTTCGGTGGAATGGAATTTACGTTGTATTATTACAGGGTGGGCTATCAACGGTAGAGCTTTTTAAAAATATTCTATAGTGTTATTTATGTTATTTTAGTTTAAAAAAAAAAAGTTATTTTATTTTTATGAAAAAAAAAAAGATTTTTATTTTTTATTTTTATTAATTTTTTCCAAGAAATTTATTTTTATTTTTTTTTTTTTTTTTATTTCATTTTCTTTTCATCTTCTGCTCTTCCTTTTATTCTCTTATGTGATCGGTTTAAACAATGCAAAAAAGTAAATTTTTTTTTTGGTGTGATAACCAACAAGCATGATAAACTAAATTAAAAATAAAAAATATTTAAAAACAAATTTTTTGTTCACAACAAAATTAAATTTCCTATAAAATCTCAAAGTCTGAGAACGTTTGGGCCCACGCTATATAATCGACTTATAATGAAAAAAAAAAAGATGTGTGTATATTTTTAAAATGTTATCTAAGAGTTTAAAGAGAATTGACACAAGCTTAGAGAGGAAAATCAAAAAGTGTCTAATAGTTTTTATACTATTTGCATTTTGTATACAAAGCTATTGTTTCTCTTTTGATGACGCAATATAAATTCAATTTCCTCTTTTCGATCGGAAAAAATGGAAACTGATGTCGCGGCGACAAAGTACTCTCGGTCGAATATATTAAACACACGAATTTACCATAGTGTGTACCGCTTTTATGCAACGCTACACAATGATTATACATCACTGTTTTCCTTCCGCGTTTCCTCCTCCCGGCATTATGGAGATGTAAGATACACGCACCACGGTTACGTGTTTTTATCGCTCGCTTCTCGCCGAATGTAAGTTACATAGCGATACCAAATAAATGCGAATGCAAAAAGACGAAGGAGCTTTCCAAAGAATAGCGTATGTTCTGTGTATGTGTGTGTATGATGCGCGGTAAGAGGAATTTACGATAAAATGCAAAATCATCGCATCCCACGGGCATTCTAGACGAAATACAAATCGACTGGTCGAAAACAAGCGTACCTTCGCGAAGTTTTATTTTCATATATCCGCTAGAGAAAACAAGCCGAAGATTGAATTTGCGCGAGAAAAGATTTGGGTCAATGGAGGAAAAATGTTATTTGACGACACTATTTAAGATATCGTTTAACTTCATCCTCACGTTATTCTTTCATTTCTTCTCATTATTTGTAATTGTTGAGCAATATTATCGGATAAAAATGTGATATAAAAGATCATCGATAACGATAATAATAAATATCGGATGAGCGCAGTGTCATTATTTCAGACGAGATAAAATGTCTGACGTTCTGTAAATGTTTATTCACCAAACTGCGCGTCTTGCAAGCATGGAAAAGTTATTGTAGTTTCAGAGTTATAGCTTGTGTGCGAGGAGGCTCCAGGTCGATACAGGGGGGAGGGGGGGGGGATTAAATCTAACCCCTTTCTCAGCTGCTTTGGCTTCGGAGCATTCTCGATCCAAGTATCGAGAGAGAGCCCAGTTGGGGCCATTTCCCCGCCTCTCCTCGTCACAATCCATGCACGTTTCTAATATCCTGAAGCGTCCGAAAAACGATGGGAGATTATTTTTCCATAAATATTTCTTAAGACTATCGATTTTCTTGCCAATATTATGTCCTGCGGAGAAAATTGCATTATGATGCTTTCTCTCTCTCTCTCTCTCTTCGTGATCTTTAGTAAGAGTACGGAAAGTCTCGTAATTGACTCGAAATTGAAGAATTTTCTTGCCACCTTTGTTTCTTACTCTTATTGCACGAGGCTCTTAATCAATTGCGAAGAGGACTTTGTAAACATAAAGCTTGGAGATACGGTGCGCCGTGGAATCACCTGTAAATAGACGATATTATTTTTTGCGAAATATCGGTTTTTATCATTAAAGAATAACACAAGGCATCGATATCGCTTTTGAAATACAAGAAAATATAAAATGAAGGCAAATTTAGCGAATTAATTTTGTGAATTAAACCTCGCAGCAAAAAATAATAAATGGAACATCGTTTGCATTTAATTTGCAGAAATTAAAAGAAATGCTGTAAAATAATAATTATATTAATCTTAATCTACACACATACAATCTCATATACACATTCACGCATACAAATATATATATATATATTTTTTAATTATATTTTATGCTATTGATTATCTATGATTCAAGAAATACGATCCATCACAGAAATTAAAATTAATTTAATTTAATTTAATTTAATTTAAAAACACAATTATTGTAATATTTTAACAGCTGTCAGGAAATTATGCTTACTCTGAATAGGACGATGAAATGCAAAATATATACATATATATATATATATATATATATATATATATATATTTATTTATTTATATATATATATATATTTATATTATCTATATACATATATATAGATTTATTTAAAAATTCGTTATGGACTATTGCTGGCGGCCATTCAATATAAATTCAAAACGATCGTCATTCAAAGAACGGGTCGGTTATAAAAAAAAAAAAAAGAAAAAAAATAATTTTTAGTACGTGACTTGACAAATTGGCTGAGTTGGACAGTTTTTTATATAAAACGATGGCCATATCTCTCTCTCTATATAACATGTTTTCTCGACTGATGGAAATTGAGAGAGCTTTTTATACGAGAATTATTTCTTCTTCAAAAGCGTATCACGATCCCTCCAGCGAAGCTTTCTATCATTTCCGTACTTTTCTTAAGATTAATCTTTTTCTTTCATTTAAGATGATGAACTAGATATTTATTTGATATTAATATATTGTTAACGCACCTAATACCTGGTTGTTTCTGAACACCTTGTGGTAGAATCCATCGCGTATTCTGTCAGGGATAATAGATCGCCTGAAATAGTTCCAGACTGAGATGAAACTCTACGAGCCGCGATGCTTCCGTTTAGATGCAAGGAAAATCGATCGTTTGTTACGTTTGTGGTGGAATCGCGTGGGTAAACTTCATTAGGACGCTTCTCGATACAAGATATTTCCGCGGATAATAATTCTTCGCTAAGGGAGTCGCCTTAAATTATGATGTACACCGGGGAAATATTGTCAGGTTGTACACGCGAGCAAAACACGTCCACGGAATTAACAATTACGAGCGAAATTATCGTCGAGTTTTTCGAGTTGTTTGTCGAATCCGTATGATTTATCGATTATGACAGTGTGTAAAAAATTCACAACGCAATGCATTATCATATTACGTTATTGGAGCGTTTCGTTATAAACACAAATAAACGCGCAAAAATATTGTTATTCAAAATTATTTTCGCGTTTACATCTCTCTCATCCCAAAAATAATTAAATCCATTTTAGAGCAGCTATATAATTCACGGAAACGAGTTTTGTTTAAATCTATGCGCCGCGCGTATAACAGAAAAACATTTGCAGAATCAGAATGCATATGTATATAAAATGCGTATATATATATCATAATAAATCCGAATACACCCGGCATCATAAATAGAATCATAAATGGGATTCTGTTTTAAATTCTGTCGCGAATTATGGAATCGTGTCATAAAGCGGGGGCCTTCAGCATAATCAATAATCTAACCGATCCGATTATTCGAGGTGTGTTTCTCTCTCTCTCTCTCTCTCTCTCTCTCTTTCGATATTTTTTTTCCGATAAAAACAAAGAAGCTCTCTCTCTCTCTCTCTTGCACGCGGCGAAAAGGTTAAAGGTTAGTAGCGCACTGTTAATACTTTGCGCGCAATTAAGTGGCTATTAAGTGGGCGGTACGGTTTGACCCACCTAATCCAGTTTTACCCTCTTTCCCCCCTCCCCCTGACCCTCCCCCCCCGGCTTCAAAACGATGCTCGCGCAGGGACAATGTGGAGTGCTCGGTGGTTTACTTTTGCGAAAATTCGTTCCACCGATAATAAACCGATTCGCCGCGCTCTCAAGTGAGATCGATGCAATTAAAATGACATGGTGCAATAAAAGCGAAAAAGCGGAATTTGATTTTCCCGATTATATTCCAATCCTGTTGAATTCGCACGGCGAAATCATCGAGATGGGTGGGTGGGTGGGTGGATCGGTCGGTCCCTCTTGATGGTCCCCGACAGATCCCGAATTATTTCTCGCTGCGCGAGACGATAAATCGAACGATTAAATCTCACGCTCGAGGACCGAACCTATCCCCAAAACGTGTAACGCCGCCCGGGCGGAAATTGAAGGGGAGGGGGATGATTTCACAAAATGTTTCGCGAACGCGAGTCGGGGGGGGTCGAACTGCAAAATTTCCCGATTGCCTCCGCGCGTAGACGCTGTAATTAAACTTGTTTATCGGCTCGTACGAGAGTTATCGCGGAAAATCGGTAACAATAGGAGATAAAAAAATCATATAGTGCCTATATATTTTCATCTTAACGATCACCTCGACGAGGAACTCTTACACACATAAAGCATGATATTATTATTTTATTATTATTATTATTATTATTATTATTATTATTATTATTATTTTTATTATCACATTGTTGTTAGAACCCTTAAAAAGACTATTTCTTGCGCTGAGATATTTTTCGGGGCGCCAATTGTATCGTCTATTGTCGCCTCTATGGCTCGCTGTTCTCTCGAGCGATTGATCTTTGGAAGGAGAATTGATCGCAAAGAGCGAAGTCTCAGGGCGCGTTTTGCATTAGGACAATGCATCGTGCGCGACAGCTTTCGACCTCTCCCTTTTCCAAAAACACTTGGGTGCTTCCGCAACTTCGTTGTACTTTACTGCCGACCTTGGTCGCCGAGAGGCAACCTCTTTCCTCCTCCTCCTCGTCCTCCTCCGTAGAATCGAAGAATCGCCCGAAAGGACATTATTTTGCGACGATCGATAACATCCAGAGTCGCCGTAGTAACCGAATACCCCGAAGAAGAAAACTTGCGGTTCTACTTCGGCAAAAGAGTGTGGTGGGACTTGGCGAGGAATCTATTTTCGGAGGAGACAACCGGAATCGCCGCGAGTTTGGAAAAATCGCGAAAATCGAGAAGCACGGCCGCGAGAAAATAGATATCTCCGTCTCTTTTTCTGGATGATATATTATAGGTTTTAAAAATATTAGAAAATATTTAAATCAAGATGACAATTGTGCAAATTATTGTGCAAGTTATATGTTATATTATTACATTATATTATATTACATTATATTATATTTTATTTTATTTTATTTTATATTAAATTATATTAAATTATATTAAATTATATTATTGTATCATATTATAAAATTATATTAAAAAATTTATATTTTGAAATCTAGCCGGATATCTTAAAAATTGCAGAAATTAGAGGTTGTAAAATGTATATTCTGTACATACATACGTACATATATACATACACACATACATAAATTTAAAAAAAATATAATTTTCCGACGTTTTGGAGGATTTTTTTTAAACACAATGGTATTAAAAACTCAAAAAAAAAATGTTGTCACGAAAACAAAACTTCTTTTATGAGGAAGCAAAATTATAAAAATTTTATAGAGATGTCATATTGAGAAAGGCAAAGAATAATCTACTAAATTTTTTAGATACCCTCGATAATTATTACTATTGAGAAACAAACGTCAAGTTCTCCGGCAAATTTTGGGACACTCATACTATATACAACAAATACCCCGGTTTGAGCTTTGACGCGTGACGAAATTAGATTCGACATTTGTTTAACTTTCGATTCGATGCGGTTTAGATCGCGAGTTTGGGCGGTCTCTCAATTAGCAGGAAGCTCACGCGCGCGACGTGACGATACGCATCGATGTGATGTTGCGTTTGCGTTTCCCAATGCCTGGTTTCCGAGAGGTACGCCGCCTCGTTTCCCGACACACAGTTGCCGCTATTAAAAGATTACCGAACCAGGGAATACAATTTCAACGCGTAATCCGAGTGCCGCCAGCGAGTTATTGTCGTTTGCTACGAGCTTACGAACCTGCGCACCTCTTTGCACTCTCTGACTTTTTCTAAAACAAAAATAAATTAATAAATAAAATTTTTATTTTCATAATAAATATAAAACACATAGTTGCCGCCATTAAAAGAGAGCCGAGCAGAGAATACAATTTCAACGCGTAATCCGAGTGTCATTATCGAGTTATTATTATTCGGTGAATTTACAAACCTGCGCTCTTTGTCAAAAATGAAAATATAAATTAATTAATAAAAAGAAAAATTTTAATGCAAATTAAATATAAATATGAAATAAATTTATTAATAAAATTTAATTTTATAACAAATATAAAAATATATTTTATTTATTATTTAAATTACTTTTGTTATCAAAAAAATGTGATGAAAAAACCTTGTCTTTCGTGCTTCCTAATTTTCTCGGTGTTAAATATCTTTATTAATATTCACCGCATGCGAAATGCGTTGGCAGGGCAAGCGTTGCTCGCTACGAGAAGCCGTCAGTTTTCACAAATTTTTTTACCGCCGCCGCATCATTAATATTGTAATGCGGCTTCTCAGTTGGTCGGCCCTTTTCAAAAGCAACGTAATAAGGAAATTTTGTTGCGAGATGAAAGACGAAAAAAATAACCGCCATCGTCGCGCTAAGTAAGCTTGACCGCCTCTGCGGTTTTAGAATTTTCGCTAGCTGAATTGCAATCACCTCGATTGACCCCCCTCGATAGCGATAGCGGAGAACAAAGCGGAATCTCGATAAACCACGAGTTCACCTAACAGATAGAGTCTCATCTATGTGATAATGAACGGTAGAAGTGAAATGAGGCGAAGATATATATTTAATCGAGAATGAAATTGCATCAAGAAGCTCATCCGTTAACATTTCCCGTATTGTACTATGTAATTCTTTTTTTTTATTTTTTTTATTTTATTTTTTTTTTTTACGGAAATTTAATATTGAACGCGTTAAAATATTTAAAGGGGCACGTCAAAAATGCAAACTAGAACATTCGATGATGCATGATAAAAATATTCTCGATGGAATTTGAGATAAACATTGTAAACAACAATAACGGTTCCAGCGTACACAAGCATGGGTATTACAAACTCTCTTGTTTTATTTTGTTATTACTATCGCATAACAATAATAATTGTTATTATTCTCCAATTTGCCCGTCGGGTTTACTCGGCGGTTTTCCAATCTGCAGGATGGACGGGGAGTGTCATTATTATTATTATTATTGTTATTATTATTATTATTATTAAAATTATATATCATTATTACATATCACACAATTTTGTTACTACGCGGGGCGATGAATATCAATTGTCCGGAATGATAAAATCATGAATCCTAGTAGATATGGAATCAAATTTTACACGAAATATCATGATCGCGAAAATTGTTGTCAGAAATTTCGGTCCAATTTTTTTTCCGCTTTTTTTGCTTGCTGCGTAGAGGAAGCTCTGTTTGCGCGGCAAAATTTTTTTTTCCAGTTTTCTATGTGCCAATATGTTTAGAACGTGTTTCAAAATGTCGAAAAATCATATTTTTGAAAAATGTCTATATGTATGTGTGTGTGTGTATGTACATTGTACAATCTCTAATTTTCGCAAGTTTTGAGATATCGGATTAAATTTTTTTAAATAAATAGAGTATTATTAAAGATTTGTTGGTATTGAATTTAGCGAGAATCGGATGGAAGAATTCACTTTTTATAAAATTTTGAGAAATGTTTGTAAACGTTCTATAACTTCTGCAATTTTTTAGATATCGTGTCAAATTTTTTTAAATAAATAAATTATTACTAAAGTTTGATTAATATTGAATTTGACGAGGATCGATAAAGGATTTATTTTTTATAAAATTTTGAATTTTATGAAATGTCTATACATGCTCTAATTTCCGCAAATTTTTAGATATCGAATTAAATTTTTTTTTTTACATGAATAAAATATTATTGAAGCATAAATGGATATTGAATTTGATGAGATGAAAAGTTCATTTTTTATAAAATGTTGAATTTTTGAGAAATGTCTATATACGCTGCAACTTTCGCAAAACTTTCTGAGATATCTTTTTCTATGAGAAAGCCAAAATTCAAAACCTAGCTTGCTTTAAGCTTTGTAAGCGAAATAAAATGATGAGGAATGCAATGTGCAAGTTTCTAATTTGCACAATTTTCATCTTGTTTTCTTTTCCTATCTTCTTTTCAGATTCGTCTGGGGCGTTGTGATTTCCGCTTATTATCATCGTTATCGTTGGTATCGCGTAGTTTCGGATGAAAGAGAGAACGCCATGCGTTTTCTACTTTTTCCAAACCCAAGTCCATGTATAATAAATATCTTTTGTCCGCATCTGATTCGCACGCGGCGTTCGCTATTGTTCCGCAGTTTTCGCGATTAAAGTTTAAATTGGTCGAGCGAGCGAAGCGGAGCCCGGCCGCGATGGATGAGCTTGATGGAAATGGACCGTTTGTGATTATACACGCGAAAGGTTGAATTTCAAATATTTGATGGGCATCGTAACTTTTGGCTAAATTCGCCACGCGGCTGCAGAACGAAGATCGCCATGTCCCCTCCCTCCTCCCTCCCCTCTTTTACTCTAACTCTCTATGTTGTTGCGTGTTGTTTGAAATTACTAGTTCAACAAAATTGGAACTCCATCATGGAAATGTACTGCGGCCTTGTAATAATAACTCGAACTGCCCCCGATATTCCTGGAAGGACGGATTCAGACCTTCGTGATTACGAGCAAGAGTTTAATATAAAATAAGAATATGACATTTTATTATTATATTGAAAAAAATAATTAAATTTTCACCGCAAAATATTTAGTGTATTTTTATTATTTTTCGACTTGCTAATTAATTCTTTTTAAATCGTTATATATACAGTCACACATTTACAACTACTTATTTGTCGTTACTTATTTTTTTATAGTACCGTCTCCCAATTTTTTTCATCAAAACAATAATATTACATTCTTACAAGTATCTCTTTTTTTTTAATAAATCGCAATATAAATCGATACATCTCGGGATTCAACATCTTCTTTCGCGATTCCGACTTCGTTGAACAACGCGTTGCACAATACAAGGTAGGATAATTCGAACGATTCGGGACAAATCGATAACTTTCCTAGAAACTTAACTGAGAACCACCCTTTACCCTCCCCCCCTCCAAGGATCGTTCGTTCTCGTTAGCGCGTCAGTCAAGCGACGTCGATTATAATGGGGTATCGGTTTAAAGGTACCGGACGTCACTAAGCCACGTCGAACTTTCATTAAACTTACGCGTCGACAGGCAAACGCGGAATACAATTACGTAAAGTTGAAAAAAAAAAAATGTGTAATATGGTGCTCTCTTTTTCTCTCTCTCTCTCTCTCTCTCTCTCTCTCTCTCTCTCTTTCTCGACTTTCAATATCCTTGTGGAGCAATATAAGAGATGCTCTAGACGTCAATCTAGCATATGCTGTAATTTTGATTTTTAAGATATTGTTATTGAAATAATATCGGGAATGAGATTTATGGTAGGCAAATTTCTACATTTTTTTGGATAAAATTCGTGCCAATGGTGACAACCGATATTTTCCGGAAAAATCGAAAACTAGTCGCTTTTATTAAAAATGTAACATCAATAAAAAATCTTTTTATCTTTGTTTTCGTCAATTGAGAGAGTATTTTCTAATTTAAGCTTTATCCAAAAATATAAAATCCGTAATAGATTAAATATCAATATAGCAAATAAATTAGTTCTTTTATTAGAAAATGCTGAATAATAAAACGAACCAGATTTATATTAAAATCATTTATATAAAACCAGATTTACATAAAAATGTTCAATTCTGTTACTATTACATTTTTCTTAGTAAATAAAAAATTAATATAAAAAATTTAATAACATTTATATCTTCCCCGAAAAGTTGTGATTTTTTAAAATAGCCCCTTTGTCAGTTTATTTCATTGGATAAAGTTCGGGACAATAAAAACCGGAATTTACCATTTTTTCCACTCACTGGACTTTTCCGGCTATCTCTGATTTATAGGAAATATTACAGGCCGTTTTTTCCTGTGGACATTAAAAAAAGTCACGATTTTTTTGTCCTTGAAAAATGATGTTTAAACAGATAAAAATTCACGCTTAACAATCTGACGCTTAATCTGAGCCATGATTCTCTCTAAATGATTTGAAAAAAAAAATTATAATCGTCTATTACTCATCTTTAATGATTGTCTAACCGAACTGTCAATTTGTACAGGGTGCTTCATTTCATTTGACATTTGACACTTTTCGGAAGTATTTGTTTTTCCAAAATTTAAAATTTATTTCGCGCTATCCAGGTAGGTACAGAGTGATTTTTAATGCACAGATCACTTGTATCGATTCATTAGCATATAATTGAATGACGGGATACCCATTTTTTGGAATATTTGTCGTTCAGATATTGAAGAGCAATAATAATTTTTGCGTGCAAGACGCATCCTTAACATCGATCTCTTTGTTGATGATCTCTTTGTCTCTCTCTCTCTCTCCTTCTATTTCTATTTATCTCTTTCTTTGCGCCTCATGGCGTTGCGCGGATATCAATTTTACGACGACAACTCGACATGTTAGACAAATACCGGGCTTAAAGTACCGTGCGTGAAAACAATATCGACAGCGCACATCCGGAAGAACCGAACAAGATTCATGGGAACCGGAAGAGCGATCGGGGAGAAGAAAAGTGGAGAGAAAAGGCCGCTGTAAAACGCGCGTATATTTTACGTCTAGATAGAGACATTTTCCCGAAGATGCGATCCTCTGACGAGAGCGCAGCGTATTTCGGAAACTGACTTTCGAAATCTCCTCGCCTCCCTGCCCTTCGATTTCCTTTGCCCTCGAAATCTCCGATTCAAAAAGTGATCGGAACTTAATCTTTTACGATCTTCTCACAGAATGGATCAGCAAAAATTGTCGACGATGGATGAATTTTTCCAAAAAAATTATTTTAATTCCAATCCTAATTAAATGCCAGAATATCTTAAGATTGACATTTTGTGCGATAAATATATTATTTTTCTCAGAAAAAAAATTTTGTGAAAATCCTACAAAAAAAGATCAAAGATTAATCCGTCTGTCTGAATATATATGGATATATAGATTAGGTTTTTAATTTTCTTAAGATCTTTTTAAGATCATCAAAACACTTGGGAAAGCAAACTTTAATTTTATATTTAAATAAATCGCGATTTTTCTGAAATTTTATATACATCTGAGAAAAATCTATTTGATATAAAAAGAAATTAAAAAATACTTGATTGCGTTTTGCAGATACAATGAGGTAGTAAATTATTCACGGAGCACCTGATGAGAGGCGATTTTTAACACGGCGGGTGACATGTTGTTCCTGTCGAGCCGCAGCGGCCGGAAAGGGCCCATCGCTTGCTTGGTTGGCCTTCTCCTCCTGTTTGCCCTTTATCAGCTGGGCATTATTTGCGGCTCCACCAGGTACATACCCGCGGCCGTGATGGTTGGCAAAGAGGTGAGTGTTTCAGCCATACTGTAATCTACTATTTGACATAAAAATCGCGTCTGTTTCTTAATAATAAATATTTACATATAAATAAAAGATATTTTTTTATTAAATAAAAATTAAATTTTATTAAATATGTAATGTAAGGAAAAATTTATAAAGAAATGTTAAATATATAATTAAAATATTTAATTAATACTGTGCTGCATACTTTTGTCAGACTATTCTCTCTCTGTTAAAACGAGAAATTTTAATTATTCATTTTGCAAAAGGGAGATAATTCTCGCTTTCTCTCGACGCGATAATAACAATAATAATTAATCTAAATAATAATAACGATAATATAATATGAGCGCGATACATTATCACGGCTCGAGTCTCATGGTGAAGCCTATACATTATTAATCGGCAATTAATGGCTGTCAAAGTATTAATTGCGCCGAGCTTGTTGAGAGGTCTGTTTCGCACGAATATCGAATTTTAATCACTCGAGCGAGTTTACTGATAATGAATGATACGCGGCTCAACAATCAAGTTTATTAGACGAAACTGATTCAAATTCGAATACGCTCTATGAAAAATGTTTTTAAAAAGTAGCTTTCTGCACATTCATTATATTAATCAAAAAAACTTTTTTCTTTTCAAAACTTAATAAACATTTTTATAATTTTTCCAAGAATCATTTAACAAGGAAACATGATAATGATTTTTTAGTCTCTCAAAATATCATTAAAAAATTCTCCATATGGTGCTTTGTCATGCTATTAAATTAAAGATTATTACATACACGCGAGTTTTATTACATTAAATGAAATATAATGGTGGGATGTAACGTAGAGATGAAAGATTAATCGCGTATCTTGCCGCGCTTTCGGCATTTAATTGGGAAGAAGGAGAAATATGACTACGCGAATTTAATTGTCGGACGCTGTATTAACGAACGGGATGAAGCTTCATCTTAGGCTTAACCAATGCCAAGCAGCACCGGACGTAGACGAAGGGATATCCGGCGTTCTTGAAGAATAGTTCAACTCCAAGTTAATTCCACCGACAAAGTCGATACACTGACGAGTCTAACTTTCTTTCGAACCAACTACTCCGCGTCTTCTCGATCTACTTCCGCCGTCGACTCGGAGAGAGATGCTTTTATTAATTTTCTTGTAGACTTACTTTAATTGCGTTAAGGTAGTTACCGGTAAAATACCGGGACGAACGAGTTAGAGTTTACATCCCACTTACTTATGTACGTAACTAAATAAAACAAAAGAAATATTGTTAGATGTAAAAGTTTTGTACGAAATTTTTTTAATTTTGATTTTATTTATTTTTTATAGATTTTATTATTTAAAAATGATTCGAAAATAAAAGATTTATCGTAAATAAATGTAACAAAGAGAAAAATCTTCTTGTAATCTTTCGTTCAATTTTTCAAAGCAGAATTTGCTTAAACAGAATATTTTAATAGTATCTAAGGTAGTTGTAAAACTATTTGATATTGTTCTGAATTAATGATTTTCGATAAACTATTTTTTTAATTTATTGCATTTTTACCAAACAAATAATGATGATAGGAATGTGACGTGAATTTTCACATAGTATTTTATTAATTTTTATACACTGTATATTTTACTGTTAAATTTTTATCGAACAGAAATACGTGATCGGGCCGTTCGATCGCAAGACGTACACGTACGATCGTTACATGCCGCTCATCTTCATCGGCGGTGTACCACGATCGGGTACGACCTTGATGCGTGCCATGCTGGACGCCCATCCTGACGTGAGGTGAGTATTATTATTGTTACTTAGACAATAATGTTTTTTAGAACAATATTTTAAAAGATAGGCCATTTACAAAAAAAAAAATTACATACTTTATTCAAGGTGCGGGCAAGAGACCAGAGTCATACCGCGGATTCTCCAGATGAAGATGCACTGGTCTAAATCCGAGAAGGAGAACGTACGGCTTACCGAGGCGGGAATCTCGAAAGAAGTAAGTATATATGTGTGTGTATATTCTGAAAAATAATGACGCCAAGTTACAAGCAAAAAAAAAAAGACAGAGACAAAGAGTATATATTTCAATACTGGGACAGATTTGAATAATGTATCGTCTGACGAAAAAAAGAACTCGGGTGGGGAGAGTTTTCAACCTTCCTCCGTATTTATCGAGAGTACGATACTACTTCTCTAATACTCTCGAAAAATGTGGGACGGGAAACCGGAAACTTTTCACCGTAAATAGTGCGGGATACTTGCGTTTTATTTAAATTTGCCCCGATGTTTAAACGTCCTCTCCCTCCTCTTAGCCGCCAAAACTAAGTAAAAGTATGAGATTTATGTATATAGTTTGAATAATTGTATTTTACCATGGCGCAAAATTGTAAACCTTACTTCTGCAGAATTTTAAGCTGATCGTATTAGTCCACAAGCTAACATAGATCTTGTGTAGCAATAACTTCGTTCACCTCTCAAGAATAAGCAATTATATTAAAATACTTAAGTATTAATTACATTTAGAATTTTCATTTCATTTCAAAGTATGCATTTTTTATATGCGTAAAATGGAGAGGAAAGGTGCGTCGAGTTTTCTCCCGATGGTATTTCAGAATGTCAAGACTGTTGCTTTTTTTCAGGTGATAGACAGCGCGATAGCGGCCTTCTGTCTGGAGATAATAGCGCGACACGCCGAGCCGGCGCCGAGATTGTGCAACAAGGACCCACTTACCCTAAAGATGGGCTCGTATATCCTCGAGCTCTTCCCAAACGCCAAATTTATATTCATGGTACGCGACGGACGCGCCACCGTGCATTCCATCATATCCAGGAAGGTGAGAAAATCCTGCTTCATATGTTAGTTCTTAAGATTTATATCAAGTTACCGCGAAAATTTTGTCATTTTTCTACTTCGAATTCTATTTCAAACGTAGTTATTATTATTTTTTTTTTTTTTATTATTAATTAAGGAACTTAATGTTTTTAACAGCTTCTCTTTTTTCAGCATTTTTTTTATACACATATTTTTAGTTATAAGTACACATAGACGCGAGATATATAGAGCAATGCAATTCGATACGATCATTCTACAAGTAGCATCTTCTCTCCTTTCGCAGGTCACGATAACGGGGTTCGATTTATCGTCCTACCGGCAGTCTCTCATCAGATGGAATCACGCAATTTCCGTAATGTATGGCCAGTGCAAGGAGCTAGGCCCGGAGAGATGCTTGATGGTCCCTTACGAACAGCTGGTGCTGCATCCACGTCAATGGATGAAGAAGATATTAAATTATTTGGACGTACCGTGGAACGAGTCTGTCATGCATCACGAAGAATTTATCAACAAACCCGGCGGAGTGCCTCTGAGCAAGTAAGAAAAATAGAAAAAAAAGAGAGAGAAAAAAGAAGAGAAAGAGAGATGCATCCTCTCAACTTACAAACAATATTTATAATATATCTTAGCATTAATGAATACATGCATTAAAATAATGTCATATGATGATAAAATTACATATTAATTAATGTTAAAATATGTAATGGCATAATGTTTTGCATCATTAACGCCAAAACTCGAACGAATTAATAATCGTTCGTATTATTAATGTTGAAGTAATATCGTAATGCAATGATGCATCGTTAACATACACATTAAAATAATATAACAAAGTTAATAAAAGCAATAAAATGAGCGTTTCACGTAGATAACATTAACATCACGTTCAACAGGGTCGAGAGATCATCGGATCAAATTATAAAGCCCGTGAATCTGGCGGCGCTTACCAAATGGGTCGGTAACATTCCCGAGGATGTAGTGAGAGAGATGGCCGACATCGCGCCGATGCTCTCCGTGCTTGGTTACGATCCTTACGCAAATCCGCCTGTCTACGGCGCGCCGGATAGTTTAGTTAGCGACAACACCAGACGGTACGTGTTCATTTGTTATAGTATACGGTTGTTACAGTTATCGTGTACAGAATTGCTATCACGAGCAGTATTCAAACCATGTGCAGCCAATCAAAACCGAACCGAAATGGGACACAATTAATTTGGCATACTAATATAACATTGATGTATATTATTGTACAGTTGTAGTTCTAGTAAATTAATTTGAATTTTAAAAATTAATTTGAATTTGAAATTAATTTGAATTAATTTGAAACAAAGGATTGTAATTATTTAAGAAAGTAATTTAAAAAATTCTCACATTATAGCGTACATACAGTTCACACTCAAAAACAGTTTTCGCCGATTATTATTTATATAAATAATCTTAATAATAAATCTATAATATTAAATAATTTTAAAATGATTATTCAAGTGCTAAGTTTTCTTTGTTTTCGATTGTTACATTTATGTATATATTATTTTATGTAGAGATTGTTTATAATATTTGATTTATTTATTTAATTTCTTGTCTTTTAGGGTGTTGGCTGGCGGAAAGCTCTGGGAAGAGAAGGCGCGGGCATATCAACTATCTCACAGACCGACTGAGACGAGCATTGAGGAAGCTGCTTCCAGCACGGCTCCGGTCGCGTGACCCCGCGTGATACTTTTAGATGCGCGCAACACGTAACCAACTACTATCCAAACTCTAATCCGACTTAGGATTTCCGCGCGTGCGGACTTCTCCTCTTATATTTTCAAAGTAAACTCGATAGTCGCATTCGACGCGACTTGTCGTCCCGTCGAGAATTAATCGTTGTGTTTTCTTAATCTCCTTCGTTGTCACATCAACGACATGCATGGACAACGAATTCATCGGCATTCACTCATTGCGAAGTTTATTTATTCGCATCAGGTTCGTGTGTTTCGTGAAATCAAGAGATTTGTAATACTAGATCGTGACTAGAAAACACAAAGTGTCTTTTCAAGAATAAATACCCGAAATACTGCGGGAAATATTTTAACAGTTTATCAAGTGTTAATGCAGAGCATCATTGTGTAAAAAGGTAATTTCTGAGTTTTTTTTTTAATTTCTTGATGTCTCCAAATCAGATATGACTTTCTTTCATCTTAAGATGAGTATATTAACAGTTCTTACAATTTATTTCTAGAATGCATATAATGCCAATATAATCTTAACACAGAGATATAATAATAATATATGTTGAATAATAGAGCTATTATTATATCAATTTGAAAAATGAAGCATAGTTTGTAAGGTTCATTTTAGATATGATTTATGTAAAATATGTTGTATTTAAATATCTAGACTGGATCTTGCAAATTATTATCTTATCGCATTTTTATACTAAATTTTTTTATTTCTACTTAAAAATGTATACTATATATAATTATAAGTAAATTTATTAGTAACAAATTATAAAAAAAGAGATCTGATAAAAATTAATCATTGATTAAGTTGAATGACAAGTTCCTTTTTGTCACTAGACATCGTCTAGCATTACAAGTATTGTAGTGCGTTATGAGACAAATCCCGAGTTGACGGAATACTATCGCTCTGATCTATCATCATAATCGATTATTACGAGAATAACAGGCTTGATATTCGTCGCACTTAGGGATCAAACTTTGATTACGTATTGTAAAGGATAAGATCTGTTACTATTTCTGTAAAAAACACGAAAAATGATCTTATCCCTATTGTCACGTTATAGAGATGAATATAGCGATCATTGTCATATGTATGGAAAACCGAACACTGCATGATCGGTTTCCATCTTTTCTTATTAAATGACATCGACCAATAACGGCCAGTGATTTTAAACAGAAGCATTGATAAGATATTTAATGACGATAGATCAATTTAAAATGCACAAGAGATCGAAAGTAGAAACTTCTCTTTTATCTCTCTCAAAAAAAAATTTTGTCATTTAATCTTAACCCAGCACAAAGTTTTCTATTTAACATTAAAGGCAATCCGATATATGAAACAAAATTACATAAAAATGGGTTAACTCTATCACGAGTAATTGTTTTAAGATTTGTACAATGCGTGGCTTTTTGCTAATTTAGCAATGTGTAAGTAAAGCTTATTTTTTTTTTAATTTTTCGGATAAACTATCATTTTTACGTAACATTCGTCCAATTATATATTATATATATATTAATTAGATATTAATCATGTACAAAAATCGAGAAGATTGCACACTAAAGTTTTTATTCTCCGCATCTCCATTATATCATTTCAATCACGCCATTTTGTTGTAACCAATCTCGAATTTTTCATGTTCGTCATATTTTTTAAATAATATAGTTTGTCTTCTTCACGGTCAATTTATATTATGAATATATTTCTAATACATATATATCACAAATTAATATTCGGTTGGTGACACAAAACTCCATCATATTTGAAATGCCTCTTGAAAAATCAAAATTACATAAAATTTTTTAAAAATTGTTATTAGTGAGAAGCATTTTAATTAAAAGTATTCCTTCCTTAAACTTTTTCTTTTTAAAAATTCAGATCAATTACCTTTAATTTTTGCTTAAAAACTTACTAGAAAAAAATGTGACGCAGTTTTTCTGAACCAACCTGATATTTAGATAAATGTAAATAATACTTGTGAAGTTTTTCTCGATCGTAATTTGGCTGCGACATATTCTCATTGTTCATGGATTTTTATGACAGTTATGTTATAATTTTAGGAAAAGAACAACGCACTGTTAGAATGGAATCTGTGACAGACAAGCAAAGGCATGTCCAAATCTTGACTATTTGAATTGTGCAATTAAATTATTTTGATATTAACAATTCTATTACATCCAATCCACATTCCTTACTTCCTTCTTACTTTCAATCGGCGCGATGGATAAAAATAGACTGTAGGTTTATCGCGCATATTTGTATAATTTGCATGAATCGTAAAACTGATAAAATATTTTAATTTCCTCATTAATTCTAATTAACCATGTATTGTGGAAAATTTTAATTTAATTTAATTTTAAAAATATTGTTTTTATGTTGAACCTTGTATGTGAAAAATAGAAATCTTAGAATATTATAATTAATATCAATTCTAAAATAGATATTTGTTGATTTGTTGCTTATATTTTAAGAGTGAAATTTTTTGTCATCACCAATGCAACACGGTTATATCATGACATATATTAATACATGAATATTATATATATTGCATATTCAGATTTGAGAATTACATTTAAATAAATAAAAATCAATTTTTAATATACATTGAGCAATAAAAACGCGCAAGAGCAATATAAAAATATATTTTTATCCAATTACATTGTATTTCCAGATTTCTACGTCGTAAATCTATGTTTGTGGGAATCTTGATAAATTGCATTACACAATTTCTACGACGGTACCTTCCGATATTTCGCCTGCACCCATACTCTGTACATTCGCAATTGTTTACCCCTATTAACTTGCAGCCTTCTGTCCACAAAGTTTTGTTCTTCAATGAAGCCATTACTGGTAAATAACTTTCTAATTTCCTCTGGAACAACCAATATTTTTATGTAATGAATGATTAATGAATAATTTGCAAGAAAAATCAGACTTTAGGTACTAATAGTTTAATAGGCAAGAAACATACATTATAATTTGAAATATAATGCATAAAGTTTTGCCATACAAAAGTAACAATTAAATTATGATAGTAAGTCTGCAACATTAAAAAAAAAAATATCAAAATTTCTAGAAAATATTACCATGTAGGAAAAAGTACACTTTGGTGCCGTCTCCACGCACATAGAAGTTTTTGTCGAGACAATTACCCTTCTTAAATCTCAATTGTGCCAAATCATATCTGCCGTAATCGCGAAACAAAACTATTCCACCTGGCTTTAAGTACTTGTGTATTTGCTGCACAACATGTTGCATTCTACAAAACAATATAAAGCAATATATTAACGTGTGTGCTTTTTTTGAATATAAGAATGATTTTAATATAAAGTATACAAGATACAACTATATAAAAATAACAAAACATTATAGAGATACTTGTATGTAAAAGTATAACAAAAAATATAAATTAAATTTATATAAAAATAAACAATTATAAAAAAGCTAAAATAAAATGTAATAGATATATATGTATAAGGTAAGCATTATATAAAAAAATTGATGTAAATAATAGATACATTAAATGAGATGTAATAAAAGAAATGAATTAATAATACATGACAAAATAACATACTTATCAGGATGGATGGCAGACAATACAAATATAAGGATAACAATGTCTAAACTTTCAGGCTCAAAAGGAGTTGTCCATGATTCTTGAGTCACATCAAGGACAAATGCTTTACACCTAAAATCATAGATTTTAGATTGTACAAATAATATATGTTGTATAATGTAAAAATTTTAAGGCTGTTGTAATGCTGCCTTACCTATCTACATCATAAGCGGGATTTTGTTGTAGTATATCGATTGCTTTCATAGAAAAGTCACAGCAATACACAAATAACTTTGGATCTGTATTGTACATTAGTATAGGAAATACAGTGTTTCCTACACCACAGCCTATTTCGAATATTCTACAACTATCTTTACATGGCAAATTGAGGATTTTAATATGCTTGTCTCCGTGACTTTTATCTTCGTCGGTAAGTGCAGCCCTCATAGGTCTTTCTATATTCTGTTTTACAGTATTGGGTGCCAATTCAGGAAACTCAATCAGTAACCAATGTCTGTCTTTAAAAAATCTAAAATAAATGTATCAAATTTTAGAAATTTACTCCTAAAATAACATGTATAACAATTCAATGATTATGTTACCTAATAAATATTATCTAATAAAGGAATATCAAATAAATTATTATATATATTAAATAAAAAAAAAAGAAATTTTCCTAGATTTACTTATTGATAAAACATACTTGTTGTTGTGTATCCCATAAAATTTGTCCCAATATTTGTCTGCTTCAGTTTCATATTTCAAGAATTCTTCATATGATATCGTAACAATAGAATTCTCATCCACTTTCTGTTGCGCCAACTTTTCCTGTTCCTCATCCCACGTAACATTATCCCTTTTGGAGTATCAAATTCTTAATAATTAATGAGAACGTTTAATAATAGGCATATTGAATGAACAAAATAATTGAAGGCTTCTTACACTATCTTTATTTAATAATAAATAAAAAAGAAATAATAAAATAAATAGAATTAATAATAATCAAAATTCAAAATATGTGAAGCAAATTAATTATCACACATTAGAATTCACTTTAGCTATTCTCTTTATATTCACAACTTAAAATAGCTTTATATTTTTACTTTAAAGATAATTTATAATGCATAAAATATAAAATACTGTGTATTAATACGAGAACATTCATTCCAAGAAATTTTAATTTTTACATTACAGCATGTTATTTGTAAGTGTATTTAAAATCTAATTTCAAGTCCAATCTCTTTAAAAAGAATATCGAACAGGAGAAAAATATTCATATATAATGAAAGAAACAAAAGTCTGCGTGTATAGTTAGAACATGTATGATAATGTTCGATTAATTTTTTTTATTTTATAATTTCGCAGGTTAGACCGGATACACATGTGTTTGATCAAATGTCAGATCAAACGTCACGTGCAGCCGCTCATACACGTGGAGCTGTAATGTACCATGCATTATGCTGGAAGACGTCTCCATCGAGGGGTAAATTTCGCGTTCCAAAACGTGGTCTCCCCGTTTCATGATTGTCACTGTTCGACAACGATCCCTCAGCCATGTTTCAAGGTTCAAACCGCGCCGGCGAAATGACAACTACATATGATATTGGAGTCGTCGCGATTTTGACATGTCAAGAGAATTATTTTTTACACGTGAGAATTATTTTCCTTCTTAAAATTCACTCAGAATTAGTTTCCTTCTTAATCACTCATCAACACATCATTATATACGACAATTATTTTGCTTGTTTTTTATAGGTTATTCCCTTTTCAGAGAAACAGCTGTTTAATTCAGTCAAGTATACATATAAGCAAAATGATAGAATAATGAAAAAAAAAAAAGATGATATGCGAAATAATTATAAAATAAGATGATGAATGAAATAATAATATTTATTTTAGAGCCATAATAAAGTTACTGCATTTATATCGATTATATACATCGATTATACTAGACTTGCATCGATATATCGACTTGTATTAATCGCTATATTCTCGCGAGTTTACTGAGCCACGAATTTTCCGGCCATTTTGTAAAGCATAAGCTTGTTCCAGCTATTATTTTTACACAGTTTTAGCGTTTAATTCTTAATTTAGTAAGTTGCTAATTTCTGGAGATTCTAAGAGAAACAAATATTTACTAATTATATTAATTATTAATTATATTTCTTAAATTATATTTCGAATTTTGAATAAATGTAATTCTTTGCGTATAATATCTTATGACGATTGATTTTGTGTATTTCAACCGATTTCGCGTTGTTTCTTAAATTTTAAATACATAGAATTTTGAACTTTTGCATTAATATATGTCATATTATTTTTATATGACGATAAATTTTTAAAACTACATCAAAATAATCAAACGCAATAAAAACCTGTTTTAAAAAAACCACTTGTATAAGATATATCGATATATAAATAAACGTTAAAATATAATAAAAAAAAGACAAGTTGAAAAAATGTTCACAAGTAAAGGAAAAAGATTTATTTAAGCGATTTCTCAACTTTTTTTTTATCTTAATATGTTATCAGGAGAACAGACATCATTATATATCTTAACGTGAAATATACGAATAATGCTCGTTTTGTCTTTCTCTAAATATTTTTTTATATACGACATAAGCGAGTGAAGAGCGCACTTCACATCATAAAGTGCTTCGAATGGAAGAAAAGATTTTACGCGCGAAACTCTCGCCTTCCCCTATACTCCGAGTTTATCCCGCGACAGGATATTTTGAGTGGTATTTATTTATTTATTTATTTATTTTTTCAGAATACACATCACACACCGCGAAAATACGCGCGTTCGATGGCGCGCGCGGGACCGCATCAGGATCAACGACCTAAGAAAGTGATATAGGTTAGGTTGAGGGTATGTATGCGCGCATGGTATGCGGAAGCGCGGGATGGGTGTGACGCGGCGAGGGGGTGCAGGTCGCGGGGGTGGCCGCGAGTTACGTCATTGGATGCTTGATGTCGCAGGGGCGAATCTCGCGACCCACGCACTTTGAATCCGCGACGATTTTTGCAGGCGTGGACTTAATTCTTTCAACATCGAGTTGTGTACGCGAAATTTTGAGATGCTGAAGATGCAACAGCACCCAGTGAACAGACAATATCTTTGAAAATTTTTGAAAAACATTTTTATAAACATTAAAATAATGGGTTAAGTCCCCTTTTCAGTCATTAAAAAAATGTTTATGTAAATAACACTTGTTACTTCAAATAAATATTTTATGTAAAATAAATAATTAATAAACATTAAATGAATATTTTATTTTTACAATATTTTAACAATTTAATATTTATTGTACAATTAATTATATAACATATAATTAATGGACAATAAATATTAAAAAGACACTTAAAAAATATTGTCTACTCATTGGGCTTTTGTTTAAATATATAATAAAATAGTAGATTCAAATATGATATCTGAATATATAATTTTTTTTTTCTTTTGAGAATATTCTTTGGTACATTTTTAAATTAATATATATAATAGAAGAATGAACAAAAGATGTTACATTTAAATAACGAATCTATATGTATAGCTAACTATACATTTCTTTTCAGAAACATGAATCCGATATGCATCTAGTCCACATGCATCTAGTCCACATTTTTACATACGATCTGCCTTCAATCGACTATTTCTGGAAAAATCAATTTTGTGGGTATTAATTAGATTTAGCTGAGAAGCTGACTTAAAACATAGATGAATTAAAAGACCCATTTTTGGATGGAACAAATAGAAAATATCAGGTATTTCATTAAGTTTATTCAATTTTATATATAATTTTATATATAATTTTATACAATTTTATATATATTTTTAATTGCTTCTTTATAATTAAAACAATCAACAAATAGATATAGAAATTAATAATAAAAATATTTAATAATTTTGCAGTCAATCTTTACTTTTCAAATATTGAAAAGATCAGAATCTTGATCTTAATTTATTTCAATTTACAATTCGTTTTTAAATTTTGTTTTTCCCCCGAAATTCTTTAAGAATAATGTTTATTTACTATCTGCAAAAATCTACATTCATACACGCGAGATCATATATCTATATCTATAATAAATACTCTATGCGCGCTTTTACAAATTGCTCCGCTTATACAGATACAAGTTTGTGCCGCTCGTTATTCAATCGCAGGGCGTTCAATATAATACACGCGTTAATAATGTATTCTTCCCGCAGATTTTCCTCGATCCGTCCGCTCTTTTCGCGCAATGAGGATCGTCGATTCGTTCGCGAGGATGCTTTATCGACGCGATGCGGCTCTTTGGCGGCGAGCGAGATGAAGCTAGGCGAAGCGAAGCGAGAGACGAACGACGAGTGATGAGACGAGACGCGGAGGTGGCGAGGAGAGGTGCTCGCGCGATTCCTGGCAACCGGTTGCCAAGGGCCATGCGAGGTCCTCGCGCCGCTCCTGCACTCGCCGCCTCGTCGTGGGTGGCTACCGTGACGTCCTAATCCTGCCGCGAGTCCCTAGGGGCGAGATCGATACACACCGTGATCCGTTTCCCTTTCCCTTTCCCTTCCTCTCTCTCTCTCTCTCTCTCTCTCTATTTCTCTATCTAACTCTCTTTCTCCTCTTTCTACCCCTCTTGTTTTCGCGCGCGATGGGTTAGGCACTCATCGATCTCGAGTCGGCGAACTTGTCGGAGACAAAAAAAAAAGGGGGAAAAAACATGGGAAAACCCGTCCTCCACTGAAAATTGGCCCGCGATAACGTCTCGTCCTTCGATTCGTGAAAAATTGCAACATGTGTGTGCTCGGATTTAGGAAATATTTTAATCAAAGTACACACTTGTCGGGGTGTATTAGCGATAAACTAAGTCGAGACGAAATAACTAAGATCAAAAACGTCTGTCATTAATATGTTAATTTGTACTTTTTATTTAATTTTGCAAAACTTATAATTTTTTTTAATGATTCTTCTCCAAACTTATTCTCAAATTTTAGTCATCTCATTGCGCCGAGATGACTAAAATTTTCAGTTTTTAGTTACAGCTATGTCTTGTAACACTGACAATTTCTTGTACTACTTAAAGCCATTAAGAATATGCGATTTTAAAAGATCTATCTTTCTATTTGCAAAATCTATCTCTTGAATGTACTTATTATATTTTAGTTTTGTTTACATACATAATGTACAAAAAATTGTACATTTTATTTTTCAGTTAAAGAGGGATAAATTTATTATATGTAATTAAACACAATTTGTAAAAAAGAACTCGATATCAAGGGCTAATATTTATACATTGATAATATTTGATATGACAAGTTTTTAACGCGAATTCAGAGAAACACTTTTGCAAATTTTTCAAAATTTATTCACAGATTCTAAACACTTTTCTCAAGAATTTTTAGAATAAATTGTTAGAATCCGATCTCTCGAATCCTCAGAACAAACCACAAAGTCCTTTCTTACCAATTTCGACCAATCGTCACTTTGCGTCCTCTTTCTGCAACTCGTAGGTTTTCGTCTGCCAAAGAAGAGGGATGAGAGGAGGAAGGGCAAGGTTTGACCTTTTCGAGGGGATAACGGGATGGGTAGGACAAGGGTAGTTCGACGGCTGTCTTTTGGGGCATCGGCCCTTGCCTCGCCGAGGGAGGGTGAGCAGGGGCGGACGAGGAGGACCTACGCGTTATTGAGCGGCCATTTCCCACAAAGCGCAGACGAGGGCAACCACCCCGACGAAGCGCGCGGAGTCCTCTTCTCTCTCTCTCTCTCTCTCTCTCTCTCTCTCTCTCTCTCTCTCTCTCTCTCTCTCTCTCTCTCTCTCTCTCTCTTTGCCCCTCCGCCCTCTTTTCACCCCGACCTCTCTATCCTCCGCTCTCGTCTTTTCGTCCCTTTGCGCGTCACTCTCCCTTCGGTCTATTACAGACGAGAGAACCTTTCCGAGACCTCGGATAATGCACCACCTTCATCGACGCATCTTTGAAAACGGTGGATTTCTTAAGTTCTGTTCTAGAGATATGACACGTAGGCAATAAATAACAAGGGTTTACAAAAATACGAGGAAAAGATTTCAAATGGATCACAAGAATTTGAGGAAAAGATTTCAAATGTATCTTATCTTTACCTTTATCTTTGTCTTAATCTGCGTCTTATCTTTGGAAATTTATTTTAAATTTTTATTAAGAAAGCATTGATTTCTAAATAGAAAAAAAAAAATTTGGAATCAAGTAGGCATTGCTCAATGATAATGATAAAGATAAGAGTAAAAATTCAGTAAATAATGATAATTTTCTCCATATATATTCTGAGAAATAATATATATATATTATTTATTATACATCATATATATGTGTATATATATATATATATATATATATATATATATATATATAAAGCTAAACTTTTTTATTTTGTAAATGTATTAAATAATTATTATATTTCATAGATGATTAATAAATCGATCGAATATACGAGAGAAAAGAAGAAAATTTCTCGCGCAACGTTATGTTGAGGCTGAGCGAATTCGGAGGGCATAAGTCCTTTCTGCAGCACCACCCTGCACACCGGCGGAATATATAATCTCGGGGTCATTGCTCGAACGATCTTTGGGGGTTCCACCGTGGTGTCTGCAACGAGGGTGAGAGACGCCTCGAAATACCGGACGCAGATATCGACCACCACTTTCCCCAAAAGACAAAAACGGATCCAAAAAAACGCGCGCGTCTGTATCTCCGTTCTGCGATAATGACATATCAATAAATATTAAAACAAGAACAAAACGATAATAATAACGTTTTGACTGTATATATATCGGATTGTTGCGCATGAGGTATATATTGAAAATTTCACTTTTATACAGGCTTTGATATCCGCGTTAATAAATCGTAATTCCTTTATAAATTTATATTTTAATTTTTGCAAAATGTTTGTGAAATTTCACTAATCTTTATAGACAATTAAAATATCCGTGTAAAGTTATTCTATCTTTTTCCCTTTCTATATATATATATATATATATATATATATATATATATATATATATATATATATATAAGTGAGAGATATAGATATTAATATGAACATAATATTTGATCGCTTTTAAATTGATGAAAAATGTTATCGTTAAATCTGAACATCCTGTATAATCATACATCTCACTTTTCTCTCGTTGCGATTATTTACGCCGCATTCCGGATAAACGGCGTAAATAGGACGGAAAATAATGTGGATAATCAAGATGATTGAATTGTCGAGGTACCCTTTGCATCATGCGATATAATGTCAAACCGAACGCCACCATCATGTGGCGCGGGCTGATGTGGTCGCTTTAATGGTATGCAAATTACCAGGTAAATTCTGCGTGCGAGCTTTGTCGAAGTAGAGAGAGGCGGGAACGGAATAGAAGAGAAGGGAATGGACAAAATTGAAAGGGTTGGTCCGAAGTGATTCTTGAAAAACAAACACGAAATGCGGCCACGCGGTTCCCATCGATTAATTACTCTAATGGAAGCATTTTCGCAGCATTCGAGCTGCAGGAGACGATACATATCAAGATACAATAATATTACATATATGATTCGACAAAAAATGTATAATATTTGTAATAATTAATTTATTATTAAAAAAGTATGTGTATCTGAAAGATGTGGAGAGACGTGTTTGATAAAAATTATTTCAATAGATAGATTGATGCTTGGAAACATCTATTTCACCTATTATTTGCCGCACGTGACGTACAAATACGTATAGATACACATACCGGGACGCCCGCATCTATTTATAACGGCGATGAATCGCGGGGCGATTGACCGCGTGACCTTGACTTCCGGTTGATCCGTCTGTCCTCCCTCTCTCCTTCCTCTTGGGAATTTCAGTGTGATTCTCGCAAGATTTCCCGAAGGCATTTAGGCACCCACTAATCTCGTCTTTCGATTAGAAGGGGAGAGGTGGCAGAAGAATCGGCTGTTATCGGATAACGATCCGCCGCGAACGATATCGAATAATTTCTGTGAAACATATCTTTGATTTAAGATTTATTTTTTTTCAGCTGCAACTCTTCGCTTAACACACTTCCAATCGGACAAGTATATCATTGCAAGGAAAAGGAGAAAAAAAATATACAGAAGCTATGAAGCAAATAAATTCTATATGTATATAATTTGATGGGACACAAAAGGATCGACAAAAAAATCTGGACAAATTAAAGGAATGTATTTAGGAGAAATTCTCGACACATCGAAGCCATTAAACTTGGAGATGAGTTTTAATTCCTTTTTTTTGTAATAATTAGATTATGCAGTGATAAAAAATAATCTCGTAAATTCGATGCTCTATAGACACGTGAAAATATTAATCTCTTCGCGTTTATTCGCGACCGTAAAGATTTATATTGTACATTTTTTTTCCGTATTTAAAGAAACCCGCTGAAACGATCTGCGTTTAACGGATAATAGGAAGAACGATGATCGAAACTAAATCTCGCGATTTTGTTATTTACATCAAACGATCTGCCGCTAATATGACTCTGTTTAGCTCACCGTTCCGCTGCCTCGCGTACGCTGCCTCCTTTTTCCTCGCCCCGTCTCTTTCCTTCTTTTTTTTTTCTTTTTTTTTGCAATCGCTCGGAAACCTGTTCGCATGAGAGTAGCAGCAACGGAATGTCCGAGTGCTGTTCGCTCTCATCTCGAACCGATCGAACCGGGAGATCGTTCGTTCTAGGCTACGGTTTCGCTTAGAATTTCACACGTTTATTCACTGTTCTTCAAACGTGTGCCAGCATTTCAGTTCTTTTTTCTTTAAAAATTATTATTAAATTAAATTAGTATATTAATATGATAATGGAACAGTATAAAAGATATTAATATGATAATTATTTTTATTGATAGTATCACGTTTTTAGTTTAATAGTAAACGCCGGTTATATATCCTGCCAAACAGAGAAATATATTAATGTCCGCGAGTTTGATAAAATTTCTCTCTTAAAATTCACTAATAATTTTAATTGTCTCTTTTTTTTGTGAACAATCTGAACCACGTAAAGCGGCTTTCGTTATTAAACTCAAAAATGTATTTAATTTAATATTCTTGTCAATATTAATAGGTGAAAAAGAGAGAGAGAGAGAGAAGCTATACTTGTAGAAGATTCGCGGAGGAGGATTCCGAGGAATGAAGGCTAACGACCTTGACCTTGTCTGTGGCGTGTGGGATTGTGTGCACTTGTGATCAAGAGAGAGAGAGAGAAATCGAAAGGTGAGGAGGGGGAGAGAGAGAATGCGAAAGTAGAAACACGAGAAAAGACATCGGTCAAAACCGACTGGCCTGCTTTCTTGCGCGTCTCGACACGATGAGAACGAATGAATCCAGGTAAGCGACGAGACGGACGAGGCCTGGATGATTAACAATAAGAGGACGGTGACGTCGGGCGTCCTCGACAGCGAATGGCAAACGACAGCGTTGCGACATATCACGATGCACGATGCATCTCTTAACAGGATTCTAGAAAATAGAGAAAGAGAGAGGAGGGAAAGGGGAGGGAGAGAGAGAGAGAGAGAGAGAGAGAGAGAGAGAGAGAGAGAGAGAGAGAGAGAGAGGAAAGGAAGGACTGTGTATATAGCACAACACATATATAAAGTGTTTCGCGAGTATAGCCAACATGAAATTTTCTATATATATTTTCTATATATAACTTATCATTCTTACTTTGTTAGTTATACTTTGTGCGAATAAAATTGGAGGAATAGAAAAAAAAATTCACCGTTCTTGTTTATACGTCTCTCGAGCTTTATTGTTTCATCATTCTTTTTCCAAGTTTTCTCAGTCGCAAAATTTAATTTCGCTGCAATCTACGAGAAAGAAATTCCTCAAATATAACCCGCTGTTTTTGCGAGACTTTGTGTTTTCCGTTCTTTAAAGCGAGATAAACACGTTCGTGCAATTTGCAGTGTCAATATTGATGTTTTCGTGATGTGATAAGCTCGAGCGTAACCATCTAAACGTAATGAAGCTGAGAGAATAATAATTAATAGCGAGGTATTTCAATTTGCATTCATATCGACGCGTATATTATTTATATACAGTCGTCGATTTCGCTTGTATTTACATTTTGAATCGTTCGATATAAAATATCACATTCCAAAAGTTCAGTTTTAGCCCTCATTTGAATAGAAAAACGATTATTCTCTCTCTCTCTCTCTCTTGTAAAATTAAATAAATAAAATTAAAAAATATGTCTCATTCGTACTTCCTGGAGAAATCTTACTATTTAGAATCGATATATCGTAGGAGAAATAATGTCAACCTCGACGACGTACGTTCCTCGCGACAGCGCGCAGAGGCAGAGATGCAGAGAGCTCGTCAATGACGCGAGTCGACGACCGCGAGAGCGAGAGCAAGAGCGGAGCGGGACGTCCGTCGCGACGAGGGATGCTGTCCGCACCGAGTTACGTTGCGTTGCGTTGCGTCGCGTCGCTAGAAAAAAGAGAGAAAATCGCGACTCTCGATGTGAGAGAGGGGGAGGGAAAATCCAACCCGCCGACTCCTGACCTCCAAGAGGAGTAGGAGACGTGAGCGAGGTCGTTCCGCGATCGATCGATAAATGCGCTTTTGCCTCTTGCAACCAAGGTGCGAAGGAACTTGGCATATTGAGGGAAAGAAAGGGAGAGAGAGAGAGAGAGAGAGAGAGAGAAAGGAAATGGCAAATAGGAAAGGAGAAAGTGAGAGAGAGAAAAGACGCATGAGAAGAAAAATTGAGGAAGAAAATCATTTGATGTTCCCTTGCACTTCTTGTATACGAGATATGAATTTGGTAATCAAATTTTAGTAAATTAAAATAAATTATTTCCTACATCGTGTATGTATATAGAGAGAAAGAAAGAGAGAGAGAGAGAGAGAGAAATCATTTGCTTCATTCAACTTTTTTCTTTTCATGTAAATTCCATGTCCTTTCAATTAGAACACGATAACATCCTTCATCTGTTATTCTTTTTTCCCACTCGACCGAGTTTATCTTTCATGGGAAGAAATGAAGTCGCAATAAATATTTACAAATTCTTTTCTAATATATATGTTTGCAATTTTTTTCTTTAATACGAAGTCACGTAAAATACAAATTTCTGCCAGGTAGAAAATTTCTCGGTGAGCACCCCTGCAGAGAAAGGCGAAAGGACCGGAACAATCGATCCTTCGGCCTGCGGAAAGAGAGCGCGGGAGCTGCTTCTTCCTCTCGTTCTCTTCGTCTCTCTTTCCACATCTCTTTCCGCTGTCTCGCCTATTCTCCCCCGACGTCCCGTTCATCTCAGGTAACCGATTGCGAAATCCGGAAGCCCTCTAGAAACAAGACTCGCGACAAGACGAATGAATAAGCAATTATACAGATTAAAGTCGAAAAATAAATAATACGTATATCTTTATTATCTCGACACGAAACGCCATAGAATCCGAATAAAAAATTTCATCGCGACTTCTTTTTACACGTCTATGAATTCTTTCGTCATCTTCATCGAGGCGATTAGTCCGAAAAAGAATTTTTTTGCGTAAAAGCATCAAATAAAACAAGAAAGAAAGACAGAATAAACAAGCGAGAAGTTGAACCATCATCCGAACACTCTCTCTCTCTCTCTCTCTCTCTCTCTCTCTCTCTCTCTCATTGTTTACATTTCGCGAATTTATTCTAATAATTCCAGCCGCTTTATTAGCATCAACGTGTTATCCATATAGTGTTCTCGTGATGCCTTAATTATCACATCCTTCCCAAAATGAATGCAAAGATATTCCTCTCGAGCTTATATCGATATAGCCATTTTCTTTCTCGTTCCCTCTCTCTCTCTCTCTCTCTCTCTCTCGTCATGCTTTAGATTTCAGATACAGACAAACGCGACATTGGACATTGGACATCACGTTTCTTATTCCCAGACATAAATAATCCGTACTGTGTTTCGGACTGCATTAGACAACGCGATAAGATTCTTGCAGAGAGCGAGCATAATGAACGTCTCCCCTCCTCTCTCTCTCTCACTCTTCCTCTTTCTCTTTCCATCCATTCGTTGCCACCGCGGCGCTCGGTGCGTTTACACGGCTGCCAACCGCAGCGCGCGGAAACTCGCCGACGACATCCGTCGCGTCACCGACTCTTCCTCCTCCCCCTCCGCCAGTCCTCTCCCCACCCTGTCGCTTCGTCATCGCGTTGCAGCGATTCGCGCTGGTCGGCGATTCGTCGCGTCCTCGTCGCACTCGCGGCCGATCATACGTTCCTCTCTCTCTCTCTCTCTCGCACGCGCGCGCGCGTGCCCGACGCGTGTGCGTGTGCTGGTTCGGTAACGCGCATGTGTTGAGTGGCGGCAACGCAGACAGGCGCGGCCGCCGGAGCCCCATCGGCAGCGGCAACGGTGGCGGCCCGCCGTCAGCGCCGCCCGTCGGCGACTCCCCTCACTCAGTTTCGGGCAAGATGGGCGCACCTCGCCGGGCAGTAGCTTAGTCTCTACCTACAAGACAACACACACACTAAATGTTTCCTATAGTTAACAATTAACCAATTGTATATTAATCTTATTTAAGGGAACAGACACACGCGCGCGCGAGAAGATAGAGACACACGCGCGTACTCTATACACACACACACGCACATACACACACAAGTTCTATTTTTGTAATAACGACGTTGTAATAGCGACGTAAATTCTCAAGTAGTGTGCTCTCGCCGCGAGACAACGCGGTGTGTAATTCGTACGGCCGTTGAAAGAGAGAGAGAGAGAGAAGATCGAAACTCGTACTTTATACGCGCGCTTCTACGTGCAAGTAGGAAGAGAAGGAAGATCGCGAAGAGAAAAGGATCATCGCGAAGAGGAGGAAAGGAAGCATAGATCGAGAAGAGAGGAGCGGCCGTTGCGCCTGTATGTGTATGTGTGTTTCTTATACGTGTGTGTGAGAGGCAACCAGCAGCAGCAGCAGCAAGCGGTAGTCGCTGGACGTGCGTAACTCGGCCGAGACGGCGACCGCAAGGACGACGACGTCGAGAGCGATCGCGGGAGGCGAGGGAGACGACGATCGGGTTGGTGGCACCCTCCGGGAACGGAGAGAGCATCGGACGGAGGGAGATCGGTCGACGCGGGGAAGGCCGGACACGACGTGCCGCCGCCGCCTCCATCGTTCTCGGCGACAGTGGTGGCGATAGAGGAGGAGGTGGAAGAGGAGGAGGAGGAGGAAGATCAGCGGCGCGCTTAGAATGAGAAACGGCCGATAAGCGGCGGCGCGGTGCGACGAGTTCCCCTTTGACACACGGTGCAGTCGTCAACGGCGGTCGCGGCGCCGTTAGTCTCTCCGTTTCGCGGCGCAGCGCGACGCAGCAGCGTGCGTTGTCTCTCTCTCTCTCTCCCCCTTACTCTTTCTCTCGTTCGCTTCCCTTTCTCTCTCTCTCTCTCTCTCTTTCTTTCTTTCTTTCTTTCTCTCCTTGTCCGAGACGGTCGTCGGGTGTGTGCGATGCGTGCGGTGCGTGCATGGTGCGTTTGATACGTATATGTAGAGTAAACGAGGGAGAATAGTTAATAACGACGACGGAAGCCGTTACGGGAGAGGAGAGGTGCGCGAGAGGAAAAAAGAAGACGTCGTTGGAGAGAGCCAATCGGGAACCTGCCGGTGTGCGTACTACCGTGAGGTAGTAGTTAACAACGGCGATAGCAGTGTAGTAAGTGGTGAAAAAAAAGTGCGATCACACGAAAGTGCGACACACCCTCTTGACATCCATCGTTGGCATCGGCTCGACAGCGGCCTCTATCTCTCTCTCTCTCTCTCACCTCCCTTCTTTTCTATCTTTCTCTCTCTCTCTGTCTCTATCCTTCCCTCCTTCTCTCTTCGTCTCGTCTTTCCATCTCGCTTCTTCCTACGTACACTTACAGAATCGCCAACGTAGCGCTTTCTGATCTCTCTCCTCTTTCTCTCTCGTCTCTCTGTCTCGTCTACGTCTGATCTCGTTCTTCTCTCTCTCGGTACTGCAATCTTTGTCGATTTATTCGATATTTCCGTTTATCGTCGCGGTTTTTGGAAGTCGACAACGACGACGGCTGGCCCCGGGGTGCATTAGAAGAAGCAGAAAAGATACGGTGGTACAGAGTGCGGTCAGTCTGCTGTACCCTCTCTCCACCCCCTCCTTCGACGCCATTGGGCCATCCCTCGTCGTTGCACGCCGAGGCAGCGGCGCGTCTCATCTCGTCTCGCCCGGTATTCTTACACTCACGTCGCGCCGGACACACGCACGGGTAATATACCTCTCTTTCCCCGGTTTTCATCTCCATGTTTTTCCTCCTGCCACCGCTTCACTCCGCGGTTACCACCGGCCGGATCGTGGATAGTGCGAATTCGCGTTCCGTAGTGATTCGGTGCGTCGTGCATGCGTGCTTGCTTACGTACGTACGTATACGTATGTAATATATACGTGCAAAGCGAGCGCGCGCCTACAGTGTGTTTGCTTTTCTCTGCTCTTCAGTTCGACGATCAGTGTCGCCGGTGAGCGAGGAAAACTCGTCGTGCGGTGCGACAAGTAACGACTCTGTCGGACGGAAAGCGGACGAGAGGAACGGCGAGGAGCCGCCGACAAGCAAGAGGAGGAGGAGGAGGAGGAGGAGGAGGTGAAGGAACCGGAGTGGCGGCGCTAAAGCGACCGGCGGCGACGGCTGACGGTGGTTTTTAGGCTGCGCGCCGGCGTATTATTGTTATTATTGTTATTATCAACGCGACTGTGCAGCTGTATCGTCCATTCGACGGAACACCACGACGCAGCAACCACAAGGCCGCTAACATGTCTGTGAGAATGGAAAACGTGGCCGCGCGGAAGATCAATTATAAAATGATGGTGAGTACGTACGCATATGCGACTATGTTGTGTGTGTGTATGTGTGTGTTGTGTGCGCGTGTGTGCGAGCGCGCATCGTGTGCCTCGTTCGCTCTATCCTTGTCTGTCTTTCTCGACGGACGAGACGGCGGGTGCGCAGTGCGCGCACAATTCGCCGCTTACTTCGCGCAGCTCCGTCCGTTTGTGCGCGCGAGCGCGTGTTAACGTGGCGTGCGACGACGAGTCTGGACGCGCCGTGCTCGCGCCTTGTCTTTCTCTTTTGCTCGAAATCTCATTTCTTCATCTCACTCTATGCGTCTCTCGTTCTCCATCTTTTCTTCCCCACGTTAGTCGATATTTCTCGCAGATTTCTTTTTCCCCGAGAAGACAAGAAATTCATTTTTTTGTCTCGCGACACGCGTCGCGAATTGTCAGATAAATTCTCGCCTCTTCGTCATCTTTCTCTGAATATACTAGCTCGATTTCGAACGCGAAAGCCGCGATACATCGCGGCCGAGAAGGAAGAAAATACCTAACCTAACCGTCTATTCTATGCCGCATCTCTCTTCCTATCGCGCGTGCTTTATCAAATTGTCGCGTACCCGTACGCATGGTACCAAGCACCATGTTCGCGAAAAAGCTCCGGAAAACGCATGCGCGCGCGTACACGTCGCGGAAAAGCCATGGAGAGTTTTAATGATGGGGGCGGCCGACAACGGCTTGCGGAACCGCCGGTTGTAGTTTGACAGTTTGCCGCGGGGCGTCTGGCTGCTGCCCCACCCAGACTCGTCTCTCTTTCTCTCCCCCTCTCCCCTTCTTCCCCCGCGCCCGTCCCGCGCCTCTTTCGACCGTCTCACCGTGCCTGTCGTAACCCTCCCTCCCTCCCCCCCATTGCCCCATTCTGTCTGTTCCCTCTCTCTCTCTCTCTCTCTCTCTCTCTCTCTCGTTCGCACGTCGCAAACACTCGATTCGTCGTCTCTCGACTTTCGGCCGCATATTTTCGTTTTCCTCTCTGCGTTAGTTTGATGATGGGATTTGCGAGATGCCGACATATGGTCTTTTTACGACCACGGTAAATATTGATGTAAAAGTTCTGTTAAAAATCGTGTATTGCTTCAAGGCTCTCCTTTAATGGTATCTTAATTTAAAGTAGTATCATAAATACATTTCGGAAATAAAAATGACTTCAGAACTTTCAATATGTATTCATTGATTAAAAAGAATTATGCCAGGAACTCTGCCAAATCTCGCTAGACTAATGCAAAATTAATAAATTTATGATTTATGGACAGACACGTCCATAAAAATGGAAGATTCTTAGATTTGAATATGTTATTCTCCGTTTGTGTTACATCTATTCTTAAAATAGTGCGATACAAAATCTGTCTTAAACTATTATTACCTCATGCCGTTTTTACGAACGATCTATTGCACGAATCGGAATATATACATAACACGTGATAACGTGACGCGTGATAAAGTATTAATCCTTAAATTGAAATATATTTTATGTAAATTTAACATAATAAAATTTTGTACCAATAATAATTTGTAATAATAATTGTGTGTATACATTTATTATTATATTAATCTGCATATTTTTCAAAATTAATGACAGTTAAACTTGTCAATTATCAACAATAAATAAATGTCAATTTATCATCATAATTTATAAATTAGAAAGAGAAGAGAAAGAGCAAAAAAAAACTATTCTCGTATATCGTGCGTTGCAAAAAAATAAATTGCAAAACGAAAAAAATTAATCGGAAAACACTTGTTTTCAACTGAACATATTTTTGAATATTTTACGATTTAAGGATTAATACAATCAGTCAATCAAATATATTCTTCTTTTTCATATTTTATTAAGAGATATATTTTAAAAAGTTGGAGATCTATAAGATCATGAATTTTCGTAATGTTAGGTATGCAACATCATATTGTGATATATTGATATTAGAATGCAATATTTCTTATAACAAAGTAATCTCAAAATGAACATTAATTAGGATGAAGACGAATCGAGAAGGTTGTCTATAGAAAGGTATGTGGCCCATGTTAGATGAGAGTAGAAATTCGGCGACGGATAGTAATGTGTTGCAAGTTGCAAACAGTGTTCTCTCCGTGTGTGCTAATTTTAGCTCGGAACCTGAGAAGAGTCGAATGCTAGAAATTCGATGGGTACGAGATCGCCATTCCTCCTGACCCAAAGGAGAATCCTAAGATCTGTGACTAACGTTCCGATCTCAAGGAGAAAAGGAATTCACTCATTTCTAGGAATTCACAGAATCTTTTTAAACACATCTTTGAATTATTCAAACTGTGAAAACCTAAGGTTCACACACACACACACAAAATTAATTTATTCATTGAAGTCTTCAAAGTTTTTTTTTACTAAATAATGACACTAATAAATATTATAAAAATGACGTCAATGTCTTATTATATTTAATAAAGATCAAGAGTTTATACATCTCGTTTATCGAATAACGCAAGATTAAAATGCACATTGATCGAGTCGTGATTTATCCTTTACGCTAAATGCACTGTCATCGCGTTTTACCCCTCACTTAAAGACAGTCGTCACTAAAAGGTTATCGTGCGCGATGATCCGAGTTCAAGCAACTCCACCGTGATCAGCCGAGAACAGTCATTCTACAAAACAGCTGTTCGTTTTTCGCGACGAGTTATCCCGATTTAGATTTTTTTTATGAGCGTATAAAATTGAGCCGTTTCTGTCGTGCAATAATTGGGTTCGCTTGTATATACGGGTAACTTGACGTTCTCATCATTATTTCTTATAACCGTATTACACGTATTAAGAATTCTAATCTTTAACCTTTTCGCTACGGAGCGCTTGCGCCACAATGTGATCGCTGTGAACGGACCGCATTACTGAGTAGTTGACACTGAAGTACGGACGTGGAATCGTGTCCACTATCACTTGCGAAAAATATTCTCTTAAATTTTCTTTTCCCCATGCTTTGATAATGGGTCTAAAAAATTAAATACTTTAAAACTCAACATATTATCACAAAGGCAGAAATTGAATATTTACCTGTGAATTATTAAAATTAAGCTAACAAAATTATTGTTGAATTATAAATTCGAGTAAACCTTTTAATCACCACTATTATAAACTGCTGGTATATATCCGTCGCTGGCAATGTTCTAAAGAAGACTGAAACTGTGTATCGTTAAAACAAAACACAATATTGTCTTGTCAATCGTGTTTTATTTCATGATAGTCAATTGCTTAAGGCATGCAGCGTTGCCAGATACTCGATTAACAAAAGTATCTCATGTAAAGTATGAAATCAAAGTATATATGGTATGAACGTATATATACGCTCTTCGTACCCACGCGCCCACTTTTCCAGAGCGTATATATACGCTCTTCGTACCCACGCGCCCACTTTTCCAGAGCGTATATATACGCTCTTCGTACATGAATGGTCATTCTTCGAGGGCGTATATATACGCCCGTCGGAGCGAAAGGGTTAAGTACACATTTAGATAAATATAAATCGAACGATGTTAAAAATAATGCGAGAGAGATAAATGTAAAGAAATAAATATAATAAAGAAAATATAGGAAAGAAAAAATTATAATCACATTATATTAAAAAAAAAACTATACGCGATAGACTATATAATAATAATAATTATTAATATAATATCATAAATATATATTGAAAATAGATGATGTGTAAAAATTCTATCTGATGTATCAGTAAAACTTGCTTTTATAAATTAATATCATCTTATCTCGAATAATGATCTCTCGTGAGAAACGAAAAAAATGCATCGTTACCGGTTAATTAAATCCTTTCGCGCCTCGCACGTTCATAATTGGTTTTAGATCGCGCGTTAATTGCAACGAGGTAATACCCGATGGTTAATGAGCATCGCACCGCCGGTACATGTCGGACATGCATCTTGCACTACGTAATGCATATGTGAATGTGAATGAGAGAATTCAAGAGGCTCCGCAATAATCACGAGATCTATCCTGTCTATTTTAATCAACGAGTTTCAAGAATATTTCTCGGATAAAGAAAGCATTGCTGGAATAGCAGACAAAGCAGAATTTTTCTTTTTCTATTTTTTTTAAATTATTTTTTTTTTTTTTAATTAATTAATCTACCATTAATTTAGAACGTACTTGCAATGAAATCTACGAATTTAATTACAGATTAATACGAGAGAAGAAAGAATAAAAAAAAACATTATTAGTTCTCTCCGCTTCTTAAATTCATGGTAGACAATTATTATCATTAGAATCTCAACGACATCAGAGAACACTCCGATAAGATTGCTTATGTCACGTATCAGCCTGAAATTCTCGTATTTTCCTGTTTTTTTATCGCTTTTTTTTCGAAACAGATAATTATGTTATTTTCTTTGTGTCCTTATCGAAGAGGGACGCTGATAGTAGAATCGCATTTCGAAAGAAATAAGCGCGTTAGAAAAAAAAAGAGAAAACGGATTTGTACACGGATTTTCTTCGAGTTTGAAAGTCTCCTAACGATAAGCTTAACGTAAATTTATCAAGTTAATATCTTTTTAAAGTAAATTTGTCAACATGACAGGACATTATCTGTCAAATTTTTCTATGTACTTTTAAGTTTATCGTGTTTCAATACTGTCATATATTTTATCGCGTTGTCAATTGACAATGATAAATGACACTTGCGTATTAATAGAGTCGAGATTTTCGTCGTTAGAAATTTTTCGATTTGTTCAGTTTGAATACATTTTACTAAAATTTAAACTTCTCAATTTAAAATAATTTTTATTCCAATATAATTTTTTAAATAAGAGAACTTTTATACATATATTGTCTAATTTATTGCCGTATTTATATGAATTTTTACAGCTTCTTTTATTGTGCATAATTTGAGAAAAATTTTCAATTTTGTCATATTTGATGAATTTAATCCGAGCACATATAAATACAAATCTTTATTTTGCTCTGGATTTGTTTTATTGAACTGTGTAATTGCATTATAATAAATGATAAAATTACGACGAAGCTTAATCAACTAAAAGAAAAGTAACCATTTCGTACTTTAAACTTCGCAATCTGCTTATCAAGCATTTAATCACAAGTCAGGGATTGGTCGATTTAATCATTATTGTGCATCACAATAATCGATTACATCTTATATAGTCAAATAACAAGATAGAAAACAATATCAATATATGATCGTTTTATCTTACGTAAAATATAAGGAAAAGAAGGACCGAAAAAATCATGGTTTAAATTTTTCTCTAAAAATAATTTAAAAACTAATTTTGAATTATATTAATTTTGAAAAAAAAAAACAATTCAACGCACAAGCTTTTCTTATCTTCTCTCTGTTCTCTTCTTGTAAAACTTTTTTAATAATATTTATTAATATAAAAATTTTAATATTAAAAATATTTAATATTTCCCTCTCTTTTTCTGTCACTTTCGTATAATATAATATACATATAATTTTTTATTTTATTTTATACAATTTCTTATTTTTTTATAGTAATAACCAGATATTTTAAAATCCTTTTAATTATATTTAATTTTTAATTATTTTTTTGATTTTTATTAATATTCGCATATAAGCTAATAGACGGTTAATGCAAACTTGACAGCGCTCAGATAAATTAAAGTTATTGTCAGTTACAATGCATACTAGTCGTTTCGCAAGTAAAACTCGTCACGTATCGCAAAACTTTTTCTTTGTTTTTGTAGCCAAGTTTTTTGCCATGGCCATCGGGATGAAAACAAAACCGAAGCCATACTGCGGTTATCGAATGTCTCGACTTCGCTATTACTTATCTGTTTCCAAGAACAATCATTAAATTGATTCATTGATTGTACACCACCAGTTGCAGCATTCCAATATTTATCTATTAATTATAACAATTAATTATTTATAATTAATGAGTGTGTATATATATATATATTTTTTTTTTATTTATTTATTTTATCTATATATACATATGAAAGGGAGAGAGAGAGAGAGAGAGAGAGAGAGAGTATTAAATGTAAACATCAAGAAGAGAGAATAATAAATAGACAGAAAGTTGAAGATCGGGAGAGTTCTTTTTCAGCAGCTTTTCGATCACGTTTTCCAGAAAAGGGATTTTCCAGTAATCCTGTCGGCGCCGCGAGGTATCGTATTGACGTCATTATCATCCCATCCCGTTGGTTTCGCTTCACCCTATTGCGGTCGCTCGTCTGAGGATTATTTCGAGAACCGGAAGACGCGCGAAAACGCGATTAACGATATCGAGGGGAGATTTCCGGGAGGAGAAGGCTCGCGCGTCCCTTCGGCGTCGGCCACCGCGTCGGATAATCGATATCGTCCTTGCTGCGTCTATCCTCCTCTTTTGACGCAATCCACCGCCCTTTTCCGCATCGTGAATGCGATATCTTATGCGAGTCGAGAGCGTCTTATCGAGAGCGGTGCCCCAAATCTTTGACACTTCCTGCTTTAGAATTTTTAGGTCGCGAAAGATTTTCAAGGGTTTAACATTTTTATGCACAAAGACAAGTGTAGGGTACATTTTTTTCGCACGAGACTTTGAGGAAATCCATTTGGCAATTAATAAGACTATTAATGAAGTACTTATACGAATCTTTAAAGTGATTTTTTTTTTTCATAACAAAAGAGATTATCGTTAGACGATTATTTCTAAGAATTAAACTTATTATTGTATACAGGCTGGCTCATTTTAATTCATCCATTCAAATATCTCAAAACCTCTAAATTTTAGGGAAAAAAAAACTGTTTAGACAAAAGTTATTTGATTCTGAGGGAGAAGGAAGATAGGAATATTGATTAGACCTTGGGTGACGTTGTTAAAATCATATCAAGATCATTTAATGAAGTATTTTTTTATTAAGTATTTTTTAAATTATTTTATTTTAATCTGACATTTTGATATAAAATATAAAAAGTTCTTGAGATAAGCTACAACAATATTCAATAAAAAGGGGTTTCAATTTAAAAAAAAAAATTAATGCGACCTTGATATGATCTTAACGCTAAGTAATATTCCTATTTTCTTTCCTCCTCAGAATCAAACAACTCTTGTCTATAAAAATTTGCTTCTAAAACTTATAGGTTTTGAGATATTTGAGTGTATAAATTAAAATAAGCCATCCTGTATGTGTGTGAATTTAAAAATATATTTTTTCTAATTTTTTTTTACGCGCAAACGATTATTCGATAACTTGTACTAATTATTTATCCCCGCGCGAGATTATTGAACTCTTGCGATACAACGGAAACATTGCGTGCAACTGAACCTTGGAATTCGCGCGAACACACTTTGTCGTCTCTCTGCCTACGTACTTCGGCGGCTACGTTGCCTCACCTCGGCTCCTCGATACCCGCCATTCACGAGATTTACCGGCCGGCGGCACAACGGTACCTGATGACGACGCCGGTCGGCGGTGTCAAGGCCGTCCGTTCCATGCGGCCTTTCTAACGCGTCGTCGTCGCTAGAAGACGCTCGTGAAGGAGGAGGATCGAAACCTCCGGCGGTCACACGATACGTCACAGGCGACGAAATTTTGTCCCACTTTTACGAGAATATATTTCATCGTGACGCGAATACATTAATTAATCGTGTATAAACATGCATTTCGTGAAGATTACGCATTTGAGATTCTTGCATTCTTTTGAAAAAATTGTGAAATTCACTCACGAAAGTAATCGAATTTTAGTTTACATTTTTTTAAATATGAAATTGATTTTTTCTTTTTATTTATTTAATTTTATTTATTTTTTTTTTATTTTTTTATTTCTTTCTTAAACGGCTTTCTTAAACGCTATGTTGATCTTATCTACACATTTTGTCATATTATCAATAGCAATAAAAATATATTTTAGATAGTTAAGGGTTAACATCCTGTAGTAAGAAAACCAAAGAAGGCATTCTAGGAAGAGATATTTCGTTTAGATATAATAGAATCTTCCGATAAGAGAAGTTCTACTATATTTATCTGCTCTTAAAAAATATTTTTCGTAGAGATAATACAAAGATTTCTACCTGAGTGATTCTCTCTTCAATCTCTCGATGTCGCGATAAAAATCGAGATGTTCTAGGCTTGAAATTAGAAAGAGAGAGAGAGTAACCATCGGCCTAGATAACACGTAGTCAAGGTCTGTCGCCTGTTTGCATGGCATGCACCTTTGTTACATCATCATCTAACATAGGAAGCCGCGCTTTTTTTTTTTTACCACGCATAGAGTAAAATTTGTCTATTGTAAAAGGAGCAAAAATATTTAGATTATCTGATTGTAAATAATAGAAGTTTGAACTTTTTTTTCTTTATTTTAACAGATATTGAACTCTGCTATTGTCACAGAGAGCGATTAATATTATTTATAAAAGAATTTATTTTTAATTATGTGTACAAAAATAATTAGAGAAAGAATATACTCTTTAACTCTGGTATTTTTTTCAGTCGATATTTTATGTGTACAAAAATATCGACATATTTTTTTATTTGCTTTGAAAATCTAAATTGTATTTATTTTATAATTGAATTAATATAAAATCCAAAATTAAGAAATATATAACATGTAAAAAAAATTCTATAAATCTTTTTAGTATAATAAGCAGAAGGAGGTCTTGAAACAAAAATGCATTTCTATATTTCTAGTTTGTATATTATTAAAAAAATCTAAATATTATAGTTCTAAGGGAATAAATTTTTAATTAACTTTTTGAAACATTTGATAATATATTTTCAGGCATCATCATTCAATATAAAATACATTAGTCATTTTAATAAAGAATTTATATTTTCTAAATACTTTTATGCTCCTGCAATGGACAAATTTTGCACTGTCAACGCAGCAACCCATAATAAATGCTTTGTTATACGATTATTTGTGATGGTATGATTCATGACGCCCGTGACTGCATGATTCATGACGCGTGATCGAAGAAAATGTATTTTCCAACTTGGGAAGTTGATCATAAAAATATTATTCAGCATATTTTTAGATCATAGCTCTTCAACAGCGCAGCTTATCGTTAGTAATTAATCTGAGTAATTTCTGGCTTCACTTCTCAGTATAATGTATTCTCATTATTCTCACTACATGCATTAAAAACATTCATCGCAATGGAAAATAGAAATTGTTTCTAAAGTGCGAGAAATTAATATCCTGAAAAGAGAAATATCTTATTTATAAATTATTTATTCATTATTTATAGTAGAGGGATTACATTTTATCTATAAATTTTATGCTATATATATGTTGCCTCATATATAAATAAATATATATATATTAATTATATGTAAATCATCGAATAATTTTTTATATTAATAATGATCTGAAATTATCGTGTAAATTAATATTTAAAAAATTAAATGGAGATTATTCTATATTTTTAACAAGTAAATTAATAATTAATTCATTATATATTTATTATATATTTATTATATATTTTTAATAAATATAATAATTAATTATGTTTAATTTTAAAAATGTCGCCAGTAAATAAATTAATAAACAAGTGTTTATACGACCAAACTGGCAAAAATTTGCCAGTTTGGTCGTATAAACACTTGTTTAATAATAATTAAATTCACTTTTACATTGTCGCTTTGCATATATATAAAATGGACCAAATTTAAAAATGTTGACGACGTATCAATTGAATTATCGCGCTCTTCGAATTGTACTAATAAAATTAGATAGTACGAACTAATGCATTCGTCTAGTCGATGCTAATTTGCAAGAAAAATATATAATTTTCCCGTTTTTTTTATTGATTTCGGAATATTAAATTAAAGAACAATTTGTTATTAAATAAAACGACTAAATTAAATGACTCAATTAAAAAATGTAAAACACTATAATGGAGGTAATTAAAGTTCTTAAAATAAAGTTCATAAAATACAATGATAATAACAAAAATAGCGATAATTATTGAGACGGCAGTGACTACAATTAACTGTACGATAATATCGGGCCAATCTTCGCGCACCTGTCGCGCTTGCGTCTTAGGCTTTGAATTTAGCTGTCTCAGATTGCAGTGAGAAAACTATTAGCAATGACAACGACAACGGAAGTGGTCACGCTATTAATAATGCTTGCACAATGACTTGCACAAAGACTTATGAATAAACTCGCACTTCGAGAGTTCATATCATTTGCAAGCGTGACGAGGTTCATATATCTTGGACAAAAGTACATTAATCTTCGTGAAATTCTCGAAATCATTTCCGGAGATTTGAATAATATTCCTGTGATAACTTTTTTTTAAACAAAGACAAAAAATGTATTTCCTTTCTCAAACATGTTATTTTATTTATTATCATTAAATTATTTCTTAAATCTATTATTAAAATTAAAATTTATTATTTTTAAATTTAAATTTAATTTTTTATATATTCAAATAAATATGTACATGTATAATTATAATAATTATAATATTTTTATGTATATAAGAAATTGAAAATTTATTCCAATTATATTGATTTTGTAATCCTCTTAATACGTAATCCGAAATCTAAATTTGTTGTAATTATTTTTATATGGTAGTTTCGCTTTCTGCGCAAAAGATTTTCGAAATTCCACTCTATTATATTTCCCAATATATCTAGCACATTGTTTTCCCTGTGCGCTATAAGGAGACGGAAGCACGCGACGTGGCTAATAATATCTGCCGCCAGCCTAAACTCGGATAAAGGGTGTCAAATCCGAGACGCCCAGGTCAGGCTCGTTGTTCTCAATTTTTTCGAGGTAATTTTTTCTTTTTCTTTTTTTTTTTTTTTATTAAGATAAAAATGTCTTTGTTTTCTTTTAAATACAAAACTGATTAAAAAAATTACAAATATCAAGACTCTTAGTGTATAATTGAAATCTTAATTAAAATTATCAATTATCATCATTAATTAATTAAAAAACTGTATTAAAATTTTAAATTACTGCAATTAATTTTTGTATCAATTATTTGAAATATCTTTTTATATCTATTTATTGCTCGAGTATTTGATGGAATTCGATTTTATTATTTTAATTGGGAATTTTATAGTAAAAAATATTTTCTGTCAATTATTAGAGAGATTAATTGTTTTCGTCGATCACATTGCGTTATCTTCGTTATGCATCGTGTTTTCTCGCATCGTCCTTGTACGAGTCGCGTGCATCCTATACATAAGCTATGTTTGTTCCAGCACTCACGTAAACCATACGTGTCGCTCGCCACGTACATATGTACGTACACAATTTTCCACGCCCTCCTCCCCTCCTCCCCCCATATCGTAGCACGATGTAGTACGATGTATGCACTCGGCGATAGATGCACCGCCCGATGCGATGCACTCTTGCTCGACTCGATTATGGGCTCGTCTCGCCTTCCGAAAAGATAGACATTTATAGGCTATGCAAATGCCTATAAATTATAAGCCGTTTACCCGAGACGCGAGAAGTGTCACGCGACGTTCCCCTCGCTTCTTTAAGAGAAAGAATTAATATTTAATTGCGAACAATTTATGTTAATGAAAAGTGAATTTACATAACAATTGAAAATTTAATTTAACTTGTTATTTATTTTACTTTGCGTTTTAATGTTTTTAAATTATTTAAATATAGGAAATCAGGCCACTCTGAATCTCATTTACTTTGAATTATTAAATGTTAGCGTGTGTGTGTGTGTGTGTGCGCGAGAGAAGTTAACTCTTACTTTTATTTTTCCGCTCTCTTTACATCAGAAAGTTAGTTCTCAAGAGGACGTTAAGCTTAAGATTTGAAAAAAAAATATCCACGTATCTCGCTCATCTGCTTGCCCGTGTACGAAAGAGTCCCTCCTCGCTCGCATACCGCGCATACCGTTTCTTCACCTTGAAAGAATACCCGCGACACACCGGGTGTCCGCGATGTTATCTTCCGATGATTTCACCGCGATAATAGTATCTGGAATTTCAAACACGATAAATACATTTTCTAAAAAAATTTGTATTACTATAATTGGCGAACGCGAGTGATGTACATTAAAAGTAATTTGTGTATGCATTGCATCAAAAGTTATAAATGATTATTAAAATATTATTAAGATTACATAGTGTTATTATAAAATTGACAGAATATTAGAGGATTATTAAACTTTATAAATATCAATGTCTGAGTAGAATATATCTGGAATTTCTATTAAATTATTTTTATTTATAAATATATTATTTTAATATATTTATGATATATTTAAATTAAATATATTATAAATATATTATCTTAAATTTATAATACATATATTTTGACTTTTAAAATAATCATAAATAATTTTATCTTAAAAACAATTTTTATTAATATTATAATTTTATTAATATGTAAATTATTGAAAACTGCTACGAAGCAATGGATAAATCACACATACATACATTATTGCATTCTCTATAATTAATTTACATATCATGATCCGTTAAAAATCGTTAAGGATCGGCCGGAATCGATCGTGCGGCACGAGATTTTCACGATAAGACCATAACTTCGCTAAATTAATAGTAGAGAGGATCGAAAAAAAAAGTGCATTCCGGGATATCGCGAGCGAGTGTTTGCTCGCTAATAGAGCATAACAAAATAAAAAAAAAAAAGAGAGTAAAAGAGAGATCGCACGACATGCAGATTCATTTCTCCGGTATGTGGCGCACATCCTGAATCTATCTGTCTTTCTCTTTCTGATCGTCCTTAGAAGAAAGCGCGAAGTTATTCGTAGAGCGCGGCCAATTAACGGCCGCGTTATGATAATATACTGATAGATGCATGATATATACGCGCTCGCTCACTTGCATTTCGCGCGCAAGATTGTAAAACGGAAACGATAGTGCATAAATAGTGCGCCGTTAGTTCATTCGGTTAGAAACCTATATGTTATCTGAGACATCCTCTCTAATACTAACCGCGGATCTCTGTTACACGACCAACGATAATAGAACGAGATCTATTTCTCGAATTTCAACTTGGGAAGTTCTATATAATCAATCAAATATTCTACATTATTTTTTAAAAATTATATAATTGAAAAAAAAAATCGTAAAACAGGATATCTATTCCCTGGAAAAATATGAAAATTTCGAGGAAATTTCATTTGTTTTGTACCTGGAAAAAAGGAAGGAATTCTCGAAAGGAAATGAAATTTTTTATTGGGACTTCAGGAATTTTTAAATAATTGTCTCTTTTTGATAACTTTTTTATATTGTGTCTATCTATATATATTCGATACATTTGCCTTATCAAAGTATTAAATATGCAGTACATATTCTTTATTATAATTTTTTTATTGATAAAAAAATTAAAATATGCAAGTGAAACACATGTTCATTTTACCAAAGGTATTCAATATCTTTATATTTGTAAATCTGCATAAAAGCATTAGAAAGCGCGTACAATAAAAAAAATCTTGTTTTAGAAAATTTAAAAAATCTTTTAATAAAAATCTTTAAATCTTAAAATATTTTCTCCTCCAGGAATTTTGAATAAAAATATCTGAAAGATCAGGGAATTTCAAGAGAATTTTTTTTACAAGCTTCTCTCTGAAAAGGGACACCCTCTACACAAATTTTCGCTTCTCTGGCGTTTGACGTAGCTTGAAAAATAATGTTAACGCAGTGCGATGAATACCGTTAAATACGCGGTATACGAGTTCGAAAAAGGAGAGGACGAGGACGAAAGGGACCGGGCGGGACCGAGTTCGCGTTACAACGATGCGCAGACGTGGCGAGCAGGAAGTGACATCCGGTCGGTCGGTCGATCGCTCTTCTCTCTGGCCGGATCATGACACGGCCGTGCATTTCGCACGTTCGTTCGGTCGTTCTCTCTTCCATTCCGTCCAGGAGCCACGTTATACTGTGCGATTCGTCAACGGCAAACCATGGCCGAACCATCATCATCCGTCTGGTTTTATCGCGTGGCCGATGCGTCAGCGGAGCGAGAGTTTACATACAGGGTGTCTCCCAATTGAGCGCGCGCGCTCGCTCCGGCAATAAGTGGTGGTATTTCCGCGACAATTCTCTCGTCTATCAATTTTTCGCATTTGCAAAAAAATATTCGGCAACGGTGGCTTTTTGAGTCTAATATGAATGATTGAAAACGAAGAGCTTTGCATAAATTAAAATCCAGAGAATAATGAACGAATGATAAAATTATCTTTGAGTAGACTTTGGATAGAATCTTAATCGAGACTTATTTACACAGATATACAAGGTGGACCCAAACGTTCCGACCAGATGTTGAGATTTTGTAGGAAATTTAATTCTTTTATAGGAAATGTTTACTAATATTAGGGGAAATATGCATTATTTAACAAAAAAGTGAATTGAATTATCTTTCACATAATGATTGTAGTACATTCCATATGTTTTGAGATAAGTAGTTTCAAATGTACAAGTGTTTTTTCGGTTGTCGAAAGCAGTAGATCTTTTTAAAAATATTCTACAGTGCTATTTTAATAAAAAAAAAAAAAGAATTAGTTTATTTTAATGAAGGAAAAAGATTTTTATTTTTTATTCTTATTAATTTTTTCCAAGAAATTTATTAATTTTTATTTTCTTGCTTCTGCTCTTCTTTTTATCTTCCTATAATGATTGACTTAAACATGCAGAAAAGTAAATTTTTTTTTTGGTGGAATAACCAACAAGCAAGATAAACGTTAAAAACAGCTAAGACCATAACAGCATAAATAAAGACTAGCATTTTTCGACCCATGTTTATACGAGATTTTTTGTTCAGAATTAAATTTCCTATAAAATCTCAAAATCTGGCCGGAACGTTTGGGTCCACCCTATATAATGTTCGAAACTGAAAGGTTGCGCGGTAAATGATGAAACCGCGACGCGCCGATAGTTACGCGATCGATACGTAGACGCTCTTGATTCAAGAGTCTTGGATGCTGTTAGAAAGATACATCCTGATGCACCGTCGCGAAAGAAAGACGCATCGAACGAAGAAGAGGGGGAAGGAGGGGGGAGTGTGAAGGAATGCGAGGGGAGAAATCGACCGACCGACTAGTAGAGCTGGCCGTTTCTTCTCGTTATCGGAGAGGCGTGACCACGCGAGGTCACTGATAAACGATAACGGGTGGGGTCTCTTTTCCTCTCTTTTCTTCTTATCGAACGTACACGACCAACGATGTGCGCGCGCGAAACTACAAGATCGGCGAGAAACGCGATCGCTTTCTAAAATAGTATGCCGTTTCGCTCGAGAAAACCAATAGGGGCCGATGTGATGGTTGTATCGATATTAAAGTCCCTCCTCGCTCATTCACATTGGACTCTGACAAACACGAGCGAAAGATGGATCCGGAATTTTTTTTCTTACGCTATTAACATTGAGATTAATTAAGTCAGTTTTGCTAGCATCATATCTATGCATTTCCATAAATCTATTCTATCGAATATAAATGTGAAAGATCAAATTTATTTTGCTTCGTAGATTAGAATTCGTAGATTATAAATCTTACGATTAATAATAAGCAATATTACTGCTACTAATAATATTCACGATACTAGTAATGTTCGTAATTTTGTTTTATGAATTTTTAAATTATTTACCATTGTTTTATTTTTCTTTTGAATGAATATTCTATAAAAGTGCATAAATTTAATTTTTTTCTTTTACTTGAGAAAAATTTGCAAAAACTTGTGTGTGCAACTTTTATTAAAAAGTTAATTTTGAGCATCACTTTTGGATTTTGTATCTATTTTTTTTTTTTTGTATAAAATATTTCATCATCCAACAGGAATAATACATTTATATTTGCGCTCGCTGAATTATTAACATTGATAATTTGCTATAATTATTTTTGGATTGTTATATCGAAGATATCTTTCTTAATCCATAAAAGATCAACATGATTTCATGTTGACAACATGTCCATCGATTTTTTTACTTATTGTATTTTATTTTGAAAACAGCATCGCGTGATAAAAAAAATATGTTAAAACAATAATATACATTATTTGAGACATATTCTCTCTTTTTAATATTCAACTAAAACAACAATTTTTCTCCCGACTATGACTCATTTTTTATAATGTGCATAAGTCATCAGAGTCCATATCTATATTATATACATAATTTTTTAAATTTTATATATATTTTATATAACATTTTAATATAAATATAACATAATTTTTTAATTTTTAATAAATTATTATTAATTATTATTTCACAATTGATTACATACTTATAATAAATTGTGATATAATAATAAATACCAAATAATGAATGAAAATAAGTTTCTCTAATATATTATCTAATTGAGATTTTTCGGATTTTCAGAATACAAATGGACCGAGGCCGACGTACGTAGGCGCCAACAACGGTAACGCGGGCGGCGCCGGCGGAGGCGGCGGTGGTACTGGCGGCGGCGGCGGCGCCGCCAATACTGGCAGCGTCGGCGTAGGACCCGCGAGCGGCGCGGGTAACGCCGGATTGAAGGGCAACACGGGCGGTGGACCGCGGGGCGGCAATCCGGTGCAGTATCGTGCGAGCGGAGGCGGTGGTAGCGGTGCCGGCGCGGCCGCCTGGAGCACGGCGCCGTCTCACGCGGCCGCGGCCGCAGCGGCAGCAGCGGCGGCCGCTTACCCGCCTTACACGCGACACCCAAGCGCGGCTGCGGCGGCCGCCGCGGTCGCCGGTGGTCCTCAACAACTACCGGCATCCGCAAATCCCTTCGTCACCGCCACGTACGCGCAGCACGCGACGGTAAGCACGCGCTCGTTTGCCAGCGTACTCTCTCTCTCATCTTTGACGGGATTCTTGTTGCGATATCGGTCAGTAGTCTACGTGATTGAACCTCGTGACGGTAAACGTCGCGAGTACGTAGAAGATTGTTTTAATAAGCGTAGTGCAATATTCGTGTTGTAAACGAGGAGATAGGAAAGGGATTGTTACTGTTTGGATATAAGATATAATTGGTTTGGATATGAGTTGTTGAATCTGTAACGCATTTAGCTTTATATCTAATAAGATGTACATATATTGAAGAGATGCTTTAGCTAACTTCACGTTTTTATATATATAGGATGTTATCAATTATATCGAAATTTTTAAAATGGGATGTTAACTTTATAGAGATAATTGACTAATCATGCTAGATTAGACAGATACAAATTTGAGATAATATATTTTATATCGATAGTCGATAGTCGATCTGGTAATGAAGCGAAATACTCGGTATAAAATCAATTGCCTTTGACACTTTTCGAGTATCTCAAGTTACTTGATTATTAATGATGTGTTTGCAGTATGGTGGACAGCGGGTGCCTACAGCTTCATCTCCGGCGAACACTAACAGCAGCTCTAGTAGTGCCACTGGCAGCCAAAGTGGGACAATGAGCACGAGTCTCAGCAACAACGCTATGCAGGGTCAACAGGCGGAGCAGCTGTCTAAAACAAATCTATACATCCGTGGCCTCAATCAGAATACGACTGACAAAGACCTCGTTAATATGTGTTCTCAGTAAGTGATGCTGTATTATCTATTCCTTTTTTTTTATACTCGGCATATCTAATGCCGCATGATAGATTTATTCGTCGTCATTCTATCGGAAAGAAACACGACGCCTTATCAGAAACGAATATGCTGTTAATATAAATTAATGTAGCATTATTAATTATGATTTATTTGATTGTACATAACTATTATAAAATTGTACAATTTAATTTCTATTAAAGTATATATTTTATTAATAATTATCAATATTTGTCTTTAAGATACTAGTATATTATTACAAATAATAATTAGGTTAATATATATATGTCACATCAAAATCTGATATTTTTGCAGATACGGAACTATAACTTCCACCAAGGCAATTTTAGACAAAAATACAAACAAATGTAAAGGTAATTAATTGCATTTACATTCCTCAATAGCAGCGTACTGTAACCTAACTAAGCTAGTTCTTTATTTCAATACGTTTGTTTTATTACAAGTCGATCAAGTAAAAGTTTTTATAATGCGTTAGAGATCACGATAAATATGCTTGATAAACAAAAAATTCTCATTATGCTTTTTTATCTAACAAGATTGTCACTCGTCTATAGAGTAAACTCGCGGAATCTGTCCTCTATTGGAAAAATGTGAAGATACACTCTCTTTTTTTTCTCTTTCAGAAAATTTTATAATTTACAAAACTATCAAGTTTTTAATTTAATATGCGGATTTCTGTAAATTGCTTAGATTTTGAATTACATCATGGTTCTTAAAACCAAGGCAAGAGTGATATCAATTTTCTCAATTTTTCAATTTTGGAATCCTTGTTGCTATGTACATCGCAAAATATGGAAAACAAATTTTTAAAAAATAAGAGGAAATAATTAAAGAACAATTTTTGGGAGAATTTAACGAGATAGAAGAAACGAATGACAATTTTTGTATAACTTTAATACGTTGATCGCTAACGTCATAAATGATAAATTCATTATTTATCATGTATCCATTATGCATACATCAATACATTGTATATCAATATTATGCATGTAGTAAAATCAATCTATCAATTATTATAAAAATTATTAAATATTTTATTTTATTAAAATTTTTTAAAGAAAAATCAAAAATATTTATGCTGTAATTACAATGTTGCAGGTTACGGATTTGTAGACTTCGAGTCACCGATGGCGGCAGAGGGTGCTGTCAAAGCACTGGTCGCCAAGGGGATACAAGCGCAGATGGCGAAAGTGGGTATCTGGTTGCTCCGTAGACTGGACAGTGTACGTGGTTGTGCATGCAAGTACAGAGTAATACCAGAGTAACAGTAAACCTTTCTCTCTCTCTTTCTCTCTTCTTTCTCTCTCTTTCTCTATCTTTCTTTTCGTTGTCGTTTCTTTATTTTTTCCCCATTCTATCCATTGCGTTTTGTTGTGTTTTTCATACAATCCCTTTCTCGTTGCTTCCCCGTTTATTCGTACGGAAATTTTGGAAAACCGATCGAGATAAATCATTTTTTTTATAATTTTAATAAGTGCGAAATATGTTTCGGACATCTCTTTTTTGTATGCAATATTGAAAATGTTTTAAAGCAATCAATGTTTCAATCAACTAGGATTGTTATTTTTAAATTTTGTATATTTTTATATTTAATGGATTAATATTAGAATTTCAAGTTAAGCATTTGTGCACGAAAAATATATCAATTTATTTTGATTAAGTTTAATTAAGTTTTCACTTTGTATACAGAGAGATTTATATCATAAACGAAAAAATTTAGATATCTTTTTTTTCATAAATTTATTTTTTCTCTAGTTGCTTTTTAGATGCTGAATCTGATAAAAATTTAATTGCCGCGCTAATCAAATAATTCTGCAAACATGAAACTGACGTTTCTCATAACATTAAGAGAAACATAACATAAAGAAAAACATCAGGATGAGAGTTAAAGAAAAAAAAATCGTGTAAAAAAAAGAAATATTTTAGAAGCATTTTCACATATGGTATTTCTTCTTAATATAATTAATTCGGTGGAAATTTCACAAGGGTATAGCTTATATGTGCGACGAGCAATTGTGTGTATAATTCAAAAAAATACTTCCGTAATATTTTTCTCGATTATTTCTTATATATGTACACCGGGGACTAATAATTTTTTCCATCAAGAGCCTCTCTATCTTTCTCTCTATCTCTCTTTCTCTCTGTGTCTCTCACCTATCTCTTTCACTTATCTAGAAATTCTCTCCGATACTTTGTCTATAATTCTGTCCTACTCCTACCAGACCTCTATCGGTGTTTGCTGCTATACCTCGGCCACAAATACAGCCGATATACTATGCTACGCCAACACTATGTTTAAGATCATCATGTCTGAAAATTGCATTCTGCGAATTTCAACACTAATTTCGAACCCCGCTATAGAGGCGCAATAATAACCTGTTGTCGACATTCAATTTAATGTGTCACAATCTAGATTTATATAATTAATTATATACTTGCAAGAGATTGGACAGTAAGTCTATAAATATCGCAATTTTAGAGTTTGACGTAAAACTATTTGCCGAATCGTTGAAAGACTCGATAACGAATTAAAGAAGAGATTGCATTGAAGTATGGCAGCATAAATGCGGTGTATCAGTAGCAACTCTAGTAATGGTAATATTGATATATTGTGACACATTACGTTCATTACATTCGTCGTATCATATCATTAGTGATCCAAAGAGAGTATTAGCTTAAAATTCGTACACGCTATTAAATTTGATAGCATTGTTCGGCTATGAGAAAGATCTCTCTTTATTACGAAGAAGATGATGCTTTTCTCTATATGCCATATTATATTAATCTTATTCAATCGAAATTGGAAAGATAAGAAAAGAAAGAAAAAAAAAGCACACGCTGCCGAGTGAGAATGTCGGCCTTCCCCGCCTGTGTTTGTACCATTTATCCATAAGATTAACTCTCTCTCTCTTTCTCTTTCTCTCTCTCTCTCTCTCTCTCTCTCTTTCTTTCTCTCTCCCTCCAAATGGAATGGTTCCTCTAAGTTGCCCGCGGTAAAAAAAAGCACGGGGTGTGATGACCAGCAGCTGTGTGATGATAATGATGATGTCGATGGCATGCGATATGATATTATAACTAAAAGCGCGATATCATCGTATTTTTTCTCGATTAAAATCCTACGCCCCTTCCCACGCTGCTCTTCCCAGGGATACGCGGTATTATTCGGTTAGGCGTTATCTTGCCTCGAGGGGTGTTGGTTGACTCGTTGGTTGACACGTACACTTATGTTATGATAAAAGTTTAATCTCTCAACGCGTCCAGGGTGCATTCGGGAATTCGTCGTAAGATTCAAGCTCGAGAGTAATTAAACGTTACTCATGTAGTACATATAAAAATTAATTGCGTCATATCAATTTTTAAAAGTATGAATATTAGTCACCTATAAATAATATAATAAAAATATTGTTTTTATTACATCTATCTTATATACGAAGTTTATAGGAACAGAGAAAGTCATGTGGAGGTCACACAAGTAAAAGGAATTCTGTAAAAAGGAAAATGTCAACGAGATTAAAAATGAAGTTGTGTCGAATCTTACGCAAAATTCCGAATGTACGAGTCATATCTTTGACAAGTCTGTATGAACTGTCCTATCGGAATAAGAGTACATTACATTAAGAAAGAGTACATTTAATACAGCGAAAGCTCGATTATTCGAACGTTATTAAAATTATTCGAACGATGCTGGAAACGCCCGATTGTTTGAACAATGTTGCTCTTGCGAGACAACATCATTCGAGAATAATTGTCCCGTTTCTTCCATATCATTCAAATAATCAAACATTAAATAATGTTCGAACAATGGAGCTTCTATTATACTTGTATTTGACCATCCATATATATGTAGATTGTCGTAGAATGGATGGTAATGCGATGAATAACGCGATTAATTCGCGTTAAAGTGGAAGCAGAGTCGATGGACCGTGTATTCGTTCCAAGTCATTCGCTTCATTAAAACAATAATCGCTTCATTCTGCGACAGCCCGCATATATTTTAAATGCCATCAGCCTGGCTTATATATCATGATATTTTCATTATTCGTTCTTTTGTTTTAATGCATTCGCAAGATTGAAGTAAATTGTCGTAAAGTATAAGTATACTCAAGTAATCGTAGATATTTTGATTGATTTATTTATTATATGTTGACGGAGAAGAAGAAGTGGTGGCATCTCGAAATATGCTTGAGGGTGCATCAATATATCATCCAAAAAAAAACGTACACATATATCTTGCTCTCTTTTTCTCTTTAATCTTTCTTTCTCTCATCCTTTATTTACATTATCAAGTTTTGTTTCACCCTCTCCACTTACTCTCTTTTAATGGAATCGTTCAAACGGCATAAACGGAGCATGAACACATACGTATATATGTACGTCCGTGTCCACGTTCACATATATTATGTGTTTTGTGCGAGACATGTGTTCGTCCAAAATCGCTTTCCTTCTTCATGTCCGTTCATTTACTTACATAACTGTATATATACATATATGTATGTATACGTAAGGATATCTGTGCTTTTTTTTATCACGCTTCTTTCTCTCTCTCTCTCTCTCTCTCTCTCTCTCTCTCTTCTTCCCTCTCTCTCTCTCTCTCTCTCTCTCTCTTTCTCTCTCTGTTTCCAATGAAATGCCATTTGTTATTTGAACCTATTCTTTGTTACCGCTTTGAATGGTTATCTGTAAAGACGACGGAGACGGTTCTTGACACGTGTACATACATAATATAATATAAATTTTTAATGGATACGGAATACACAGAGTTAATACACAGGGCTTTCGAGCTATATAATCCTTGCTACAGAAATTACGATATATTATCGCGAATGCCTCCGTGAATATCGGTTTACACACGCGCTACGAAATTTCTAAGTACTCATTGTGACGACTAAGAGACTAGATTATTGCGCAAATAGGCAGGTTTTGCAAATAATTCCACTCCCACATGCACAATACTCGAGCAAATTTGTCCCATTCCATTACCGTAAAACGCGATGAAATGTATGCACAGGCGACGTTACTTATCGTTATCTCGTATATGTTACGAGAGATTTCGTCTACCAATAAAAATTTGACAACTGCAGTAGAGAGAATCTTTATATATATATGTTTTGTACCGTCATATAAATATGTATCTGATTTTTATTTTCTTATATATATTATATATTTGATTTCTCTCTTATTTATTTATATTTATTACATCTGTGATTTTTAGCTGTGCTCACTCGCTCTTATCTCTATTGTGCCTATTTTTCTTAAGGCTTATTCGTAGAAACGACACAAATTTTCTTTCGATAGAGCTGAGTCTTTACTTACGCGAAGATTGTGATTAATGATTGTATAACGATGTGTATGTGTAGATTATATTCTCGTGTGAGCATGCTCCGCGCGAGAAGGATACAAATTCGAGAGAATCGAATTTTTAGAGATAGCGCATAATATATATTTTTGTATACATATATATATATATATATATATACATATAGATATATTTGTTAGCCGAGAGATAAATCGAATGCATCCTAAAAGCAAGCAAATTTAGAGAGCCACCAGAATGTGGTAATGAAATTGCCATGAAGCATGATAACCTCCCGACATTGAGAATAATAATTATCTTAAAACGGTTTCACGTTTTGCGATATCGGTCTTCGATACGTACCCTCCCGTTCGTTCTACTTTGCGCTTGTTTCAAAATTTAGATGATAATAATTCCTAATATATAGTTTCATGATCTCGTAGTGTATCGATGTATTAGTAGAAAAAAATATTGTATTTTAACGAGGCTACCGCTCTTTTTACCGTTTACATTGACTTTTTCGAGATCACAATTAGATTACGTCTCGTTATTTTTTTTGAGAATAAATGTCTTTCCGTGTATTTTTATTATTTCGATTTTATTATTCGCGGTGAAACTCGCAAATATCATTTTAACGTTCCAGACTAAAAAAAAAAAGAAAAATTACGCGACCACACGGCACACTCATTCGTCGCAAGATTCTCCCCATTATTTATTCACAATTCCATATCAATGTATGATATAATATTTCTTTCTATCTTGTACAAGATAATTTTGAAAATAGTTAAAGAAATTTTGCAGACGTGTTAAGTCAAGTTTCGAGTCTGTAAATCGTTTCGCCTGTGCATCCATTTGTAATCGTGATAAAATAAAGCAGCGATATACAATAACAGTCGTGGAAGTTAAAATGATAGTCCGTTTCAGATTTGTTTGCAAATTCGATATATTCATCGTATCGTTCCGTTGCACAAGTAATTTGCATAGTGTCTTTACTCTCTTCCCAGCAACAGGAGCAGGACCCCACCAATCTGTACATTGCCAATCTACCGTTAACCTTCAAGGAGAATGACGTCGAAGCATTGCTGGCTCAATATGGACAGGTCATTTCAACTCGCATCCTCCGCGACACTTCGGGTCAAAGCAAAGGTGTCGGATTCGCAAGGTTCGCATGAAAATCCATGATATATGATAGTACATTGCTACTACTATTTCCCCGAGAGTTGCAAGATTCGCCTCTTGACGAGAAATATAACAGAATTATTATATTGTATTGTCTTATATTATTTTAAGTCACGGTAAGATTTGAGAAAATATAATATAATATAATATAGTATACTGTTAATTCACAACTTGCGACTAATTTGATATTTCTAATGACTTGCAGAATGGAATCCAAAGAAAAATGCGAGCAAATTATCCAGATGTTCAATGGAAAAGCGCTGCCAGGCGCAAAGGATCCTTTATTAGTTAAGTTCGCTGATGGTGGAAACAAGAAGAAATCGTTGTTCAAGAGTACAATATGGAGAGAAACTGGAGAAGTATGTATTCTCTTTTTATCAATCTCTATAAAATTATAGATATTGTCATAATGATATTGTGTACACGCAGAGTGATATATATATATATATATATATATATATATATATATATATATATATATATATATGAGGTGCATAAAGTATATAAAACGCACATACTTTATTTCTTTAAATAGTATGCAAATATGACACATGGTATATTATATTACTAATTGATCGATTTCACTGCCTCTCTTTTTGACTTGAATAAAAATTTTTTTTTGTGACATTAATCTTGGAAAGTGTGTACACGTGTCGTTTATTTATGTTATATATGTTTAGTTATATATGTCACAGAATTTACATTTTTATAGTAATGCTTTTTTGTAATTATTGATATTTCACTGGATATGCCAGTTTAACATTATTTCTGCATTGCTTTCAGAACATGACTTTGAATTACGACACAAGCGGCGTCGGCCAGAACGGAGTTGCTGCCACTCACATGCTTCCTGCGGCGACTCTGACGCAGTACAGCCGTCACTATGGTCAAGCATTGCCTGGTTACAGTGTGCCAGGCACTCCTTGGGTGGCACCTTATCTCGTGCATCCTTCCCCACCACATATGCAACAGGTTGACGTGAGTTTTTATAAACTTTTCGTTCATTTTGTTTTCGCCGTTTTACACAACGGAAGAAAAATATTTTTGTGTCGGATTTTTCGATCCAAGAGATCAACATAATTTTTTTCATGCATGTAATAATTCTTGTTTTTTTGTCTCCGACAATAAAGTTAATAGATGAAATGTTTTAAATTTGAGCATGTGAATCTCATTTAATCTAAATTAGAGCCATTCTCTTCAAGATAGGATTGTTTTATATTTATACATATATTCTGGCGATTCTTAGAAATATATTTAAAATACTTAAGATATCAATATGTTTACGAAGTTATATAATTATATAATTATATTAAACTATATTGTTGAATTATGTGTTCGTTTTTTTTTTAGAAAACCGTGTTCAATTGCTGTTTTAGCTTTAACAAGGTTCCTATATTCTTAAAATATCTTTTTTTCTGAAATGATTACTGTTTACTTTTTCATCATCGAGCTTCGTCGATCTCTTTGTTACAGATGATACCGTCGGCCGATCCTAGCAATCCGCAGTACAGTATGATTCCTCAGCTTACCACGCAGATGTCTACTTTGCATCTCGGCACTGGTTCCGTAAGTTATCGACTTTTTATCAGTTGTTTGAACACAAAATTCGAAAGATGTCTCCAAGATGGGGGGAGAGGGGGCTTAAAAATTATTTCAATCATGTAGGAAATCTCAAAAAGCGTTTCATGATTTGAAACGTTTACATATTTTGATGAAAAGAATGTTCTCCTAAAATTTCTCTTAAAATTAAATCTAAAATCTTTATAATCATCTTTCGAATATACGTGTTGCTCGACTAGATTGATTTAAGTTAACACGGACACGAAAATAAAAGTTAATTGTTTCTACTTTTCAGTACATAGCGAGCCCGCATCCCTATCCTTACACCACTTACCCCGCCCCCAGCATCATTCACACTATGCCACTGGGCGAGTCGGAGCAGACGAGTAATGCGGCGTCCCCCGACGATTCCTATCAACAATACCAGGCTCAACAGCCTAAGTAGGCCACGGTTTATAATAGGTCAGAATTCTTTCTCCCTCTCGTAATGCCGCACGATGCGATATTATCGTGCCAAATTACAGATTCCTTCGCTCGCAATAGGATGACATACTAAAGCGATCTTTCGGATTTTGCAGATGTACGATCACGCTAAGAGTTACATAAGTTAGAAAAGGCATACTGATAGAGAGAGAGAGACGCATCAAGAGACACGCGTAGAATGAGCGACAGCAATCGACACCGAGCGGGATTATACTAAGAAGAATATAGATTTGAAACAAAAACTACATTACGTAACGGATAAGATTCTTCCTCACGATAAATTGACTTGCCAGCGATGTTTTATACGTTTTATCCATCAGTAAATAGGGGAAAGTAGTTGATATTTTGCAACGAGTAGGCAGAATGAATGTTGAAAGAATGTGTAAGCGCGAAAGAGAGCGAGTAAAGAGAGAGAAAGACAGAATAGAATTGAAAAAATAGAGGAGAAAAAAACATGAGAGTGATCACGTGTCATCCGTGCGGATTAGCATGTGCTTCCGCACTGATATGGCTCCGTTAAAACTATCTATATAACGGTAATAACACATACACTCCCATGTACATACATAGATACACAGAGAGAGAGAGAGAGAGCGATACACACACATATACACACAGTGACAAAAAAGTTATTTACGAAGGGCAGTTTAGTGTCAAGCTGATAGGCTTCCATGATGTAACTTTAGGTATTACATTTACTAAGAACAGATGAGACAGAAATTGATCGAAACTGATCTTGAGAACTCGAGAATATGAATAAGTATTTTAACGAGTAAGAGAGAAAGAGAGTATGTGCGTGTGCAAATTGTAAGGGAAAAAAACGAATAAAGGAGAAAAAAAGGTAATGCTGCTCAGAAATATATAAAGAAGAAATTTCTTAAGGAAAATTCCTAAGGAAAATTCTTCCTAAAGACATAATAGTAAATGATAATACGGAGAGAGAGAGAGAGAAAGAGAGAGAGAGAGAGAGAGAGGGAGAAAGATGGTGAAAGAAGGGAGAGAAAGACAGAATGCGCTACTTCCAAATGATAGGATGATTGACAGATATAACATCGAGAGGAGAAATTTGAAGATTCAGAATTATGACTGCAAATTTCGAAAATGGCGCTCATTTGTGGAATTTCTTTGTTAAGAACGTGCTTGGAAGCACGCATTTTCCATGAGAGCGTACACTTCACCCACAGATCTATATTTCACATACAGATTACATAGACTACACAGATACACCGACAAAAACACACACTATTGTTTACGAGTTCACGTGTTCTCTTTTCGGGTTTTTCTTTTTTTCTGTTTTGTTAAGATGTTCAGAGACATTCCACACCGGGCATATATGAGCACATCGTCGCGTAAAGTTTTTTTTTAAATGATATTTTTGCCTTTTTTTGTAAGGATAAATTATTATTACAATTTAACAAAAAAAACTTTTTTTTCGAACGCCCGAAAGAGGCTAATCATTTTCTGTTTTTTTCTTTTATGAATATTACTCTGGTTCTTAAATTGTTTCATCACGTTAGTTTTAAAAAATTTGATTAAAATTGCAAAAAAAGCTATTTGAATATATTTTATTGTATTATACTTAATTGTGATTTGCAAAAAAACCTTTTTTAACACGGCACATACCGTAGCAATAAATAATAAAATATATGAAAATAGTCTGTTTTTGCAACTTTAATCATAAATTTCTGAAAATTAATAATTTCTTAGAATGTGATATGATGGAGCAATTTTTGAAAATTATATTCAGCATAAAAGACGGAAAATGGTTATTCTTTTTCTTGCTTTTTTCTTTGTTAAATTATACATAGCTTCTCAAGACAAATTGGAAAGAGAAAAATTACGACAATAAAATTTTGTTTGTAAAATGTAAAGGAAAATTTTCCGGGTATACTGGATATAATTATTGTGCGAAAAACGAAAGAAAAACATTCTTTGTATTATATTTATGATGATTATGCTACGGATCAATATTGATTTTTAATTGTACAGTTTAAATACAAATTTTTTTTAGAATCGTGCCTTTGCAGACAGATCCGTAAATGAGAGAGAAAAAAGGAGAAAAAGCGCGAAAGCGAGTAAAAGATACAAGAAAAAAGAAATTGTTATAATATATTTTTACGTATCGATAAATTCAGATGCGACACCAAATTTGGTTTTCTAGTTAATATATCTGTAATTGTTTTCACGTTATAAATATCTTTATATACATTTGTTTTCGTTATCAATTTGATAGATTTTGTACGTGTAATTGCATGCATTATCGAACGTAATTGTCGGACTGTAAGAAAGAAGAAAAATAGACATACGCGTATATCACGGGCAGTCCATATTAATAATAAAGATAAAAAAAAATCTCTAAGAAAAATCAAATCAATCACTGCGATGAATCAAGAAAGAGAGCGCGAGATAACGAGAGAAAGGAGAGGATGGGAGTATGCTTGAGATAGAAAGAGAGAGAGAGAAAAAAAATAATAAAAATGGATTTGTTACACAAGACAAGTATAACTAGAGTGTAAATTAATTTATTTTATCGAGGAAACGCGCGTTACTGTCGAAAAATGAATAGACGAAGAAGCAAGGATAAAGATGCATCGATCTACAATCGTACACACATGTATACGTATACACATGTATACGTATACACATATACACACGCGCGTACGCGTGTTCAAACAGATCGAGTAGAAAAAAAAGAGAGTAATCGAGACGATATTTTGTCATTTTTCAAGATGTTAAAAATTAATAGTTGTAAATAAATCATAAAGTAACATCGCACGAAAATATTCGTCAGATGATCAATCAAAGAAAAGTTTCGATCTTTAAGAAGGTTGAAGATCTTTAGAACATTGTTACGCGACTTTGCGCGATAACTCTGTATTTGCTAAAATAAGTATATTTTGCCAAAAAAAAAAAATTGAAAAAATTTGCGAAGGTAAATTATTATATTATTTGGATTCATTAAAAGCATCATGTTGCCCGTTTGAGTCTTGATTATTCTCACGTTACATCTACGTCCAACGAGATCTCCATCTCTTTCCCCTCTCCTGTGAACGCCTCCTCTCCTGTACTCATCACTGTCATCATTTGTGCAGCCGGCAGAGTTTTCTATTGTCTGACGTGGAATTGACAGTCAAGGATCGAGTGAAAGAGCGAAAGAGAGGGAGAAAATGTAGAAAAGCTTTTTACCAAAAATATGCGAGAGCTGCAGGCTATTCGCGCGACATATAAGAAAATGATGAAGGAGAAATGACGATGGCAGCAAGCACAGGTAGTTAGAGTTTTAGAAAGAGAGAAAGAACGAACGAGCGAAAGAAAGCCGAGTCGTGTAGTTATTATTATAATATTACAATAATGACGATGTATTATTATAATTAACGATTTACTATTATTGATGTCATCTAAACGTATGAAAGATTTTTACACTGTTGAGACTTGAAGTAAATAATATATTTAGTTTATTTTGGTACATCACGATTTGATGACGAGAGAGTGAGAGAGATAAATTGAAAAAAAAGGAGGTGAAGAAGTAGAGAGGCGAAGTACGAGCTATTTTTTAAGAGACAGACTTATTACTCGATTTGACTCCACATATTAAAGTAAAAAGTAAAAAAAAACAGAGGGTAAGTGCGAAAGAGAGAGTGAGTGCGAGATAAAGAGTGTGTATGAGTGAAAGAGAGAGAGAGAGAGAGAGAGAGAGAGAGAGGGGATATAAAGCCGAGATGGAAGTGAGAATGAGAGGAGCATCTAGCGAGTGCGTATAGTGTATTTGTTGCACAAGGCGAGATTGTCACCAATTGACTGACAAAAAAATCCATATGTGATTTTAATAGTAAATTTTGAGAATTTTACTAAATAGACTTGTATACAACTAAAAAAAAAAAAAAACTAAAGTAATTATCGTGACCGACCAAACGAAAAAAAAGAAGAGGGAGAAAGTGAGTTAACAGAGCAGCATTAATAGTTGCGCCGACCCGTTTAGAAGGGGATGAGGACGCACTGTAATGCGTCTCCAACATCCTCAAATACAGGCAAGAAAATTCTGTAAGAAGATAGAAAGAGAGAGAGATGGAAAAGAAGGGTGGCCGGCAAAACGAAGCGAGAGAAAAAAAGCGATCGTGAGCGAGAGCGCATAATTATTGTGTACAGAGAACGCGCATAGAGACGCGTCTTTTCTTTTTTGAGCGCGCGCGACAACGTGTCTCGCGTAGATAGTTAGAGTTGAACTGAATGAAAAGGAAAAAAAATCCTTAGAATTAAGGCGAGACGTGTGCGAGTGAACGACGAGCACTCGCTCGAATTAGGAGATAATAGGAACGGGGCGATCTTTTATCGGCTAAGTTTACAACGGTAGTTAGGTAGAACAATAGTTTAGCTATAATATAGTAATAGTTAGGATACGAATACATATATAAATATATGCCTCTCATTTCCCGTGTCTACCTGCCATCCCTCCGTGTTACCTTATCGCGGACACGAGAGCTCAGGGAGAGCGAGACACGGGCATGGGGCACCGTTCAGCCTATGCACCTCGCACCCGTCAAGACTGACTGGCTATTCATATTTTAATTGATAAATATATATATATATATTATTCTACAGTATATATATATACATATGAGCGCTATACTTGTATAATTGTATAAATAGTAAGGAACTATTTGCTTGCTGCGCACCGCGGGTCGGGTGCGTGGGCTGGCCGGATGTGGGCTTTTGAATTTGAATCACGATAGGGCGTGGGAGCTCGCGTGGAATTTCGCACGGCGAAGACAAGTCGCCACACCTCATCCCCCTTGCCCCACAATCTAGAGCCGATATTATTCTGGAGGATTAAGATTTCGGCGCGCAAAAAAAAACGATCCTCATAGTCTCCCTTGTGGTGTATAATATCGGTGTCACGAGACGTCAGAAGCGAAAAATCATATGAATGTTTTTTTTCCTCTTCCTTGTACGATTCTTTGCTTCTAACGTGAAGCTTTTGTCGTGAAAGAGCTCGCGAGCTTCCCCGCAGTCTATGGCCACCACCAACATGGGTTTTCCGGCAAGAAAGCGGTTCTTGCTGCTGCGGACGATGCTGCTTTCCAGCGTAAAGCTTTCTCTAGAATTATAGCATAGAAACTTTTTTAGATTAGACATACTGTAGTCGATAGGCTCTGATTGTAGAAAAAAAGTGGATGTGAGAGAGGGAAATTGAGAGCGAGGAGAGAACGAGACGAAAAGATGTAGGATGTTTTTAAGTAAAAATAATGTTTAGTCGAGATCGGCTTAAGAGAGCGAATGCGTGCGTTTGTTGCGTGCGAGAGTGTGAGTGAATTAGCGATAAAAGCGAGGTCCGAGGTGAGACTAGATCATCGTCTTGTACTTCGATTTGTACAGTCCTTAGTTTTCCAAGTTTTTAAGTTATTGTTTTACACGTGTTTGTTAAGCGACATAGTTGTAATTAGTCGACATCTCTGTTTCTTCTTCCACATTTCCTCCTCTCCCCCTCCCCCCGCCGGCCGATGTATCTCCGCGCCCCACACCACTCTTTGTCTCTTGTTTTCTTTTTGCATTTGTATTCCGCTCGTCCTTCGTGCTCGGCGACGAACGAACTCTCGAACGAAGGAAGCGGGACTTGTGTGTGCGTAATGTAATACACTACGATGGAACGAGAAAAAAAAAATGAGAGACACGTACCCCGTGTACCGCTTATTTTGCGTCGTCTTTCCAAGGTTGGCCAGAGACGGAGAGAAAAAGCGCAGTAACACAGAAAAACGGGGAGAAAAAAACTGATGTCGTCGGACGCTGGAGTCTCTTTTTAAATCCGTGCGCGAGGATCAATTTGTAGAATTTCGAGTACTTTTAAGGCAGAGCTGAAGAAATGGCGTTTTAGCATGTAATGTGAAGAAAAAAAAAAAATCTTTAGACGTTAAGGCAAGTTGTGTCATAGCTAGTTAAGAGATCTAGGGAGACTCTTAGGAAGTCGAATAGGTGCTGTAATAAAACAAAGTTTAACAAGAAACAAGTCAGAATTAGATTTTTCATGAATAAAGAAAAAAAAATAATGAAAAAAGCTCGAAGATGAACGTAAAAGGGGGATGGGAGGGGGGAAACGTAACACACGCGACGACGACGACATATGGAGCATAAGCCACTAAAAAGTGCCCTTAGTTTATTTTGGATCGTTTAAAAAAAACGCTAGTCTTTGTGTGAGAAGAGATAACGTGGGAATTTTTAGATAGAATCTTCGGAGAATAAACAAGCAAACAAATGAAAAAAAAAGAAGAAAAAACTGGAAAAAGGACAAAAAAAAGAAGAGCCGAAGAAAAATCGCGCGCGACGAGAAAATATTGCGAGCAGACGAAAAAACCGACGAGAGAATGTGTGAGCGAAAGTGAGAGAGTAGGAGCGTGTGCGCGTGTGTGTACGTAGGTGTATGCCATAAACTTCAAAAAAGGGGGAAAAAAAGAAAAAGCAGAAAGATAACGCGTACTCAAAAAGAGAACCATCATCTGCCTATTTTACATACAGAAGACTACAGCGCACACTTGTGTGCAGAATATACACACACACACACACACACACACAGAACTTGTACAGAAAGAAAAAGAGGGAAAAAGAATGCGCGCGCTATTGCGAGGGTGCACGCTCTCCGCTGCTCCTGTATTATTAACGCATACACCCTAAATGTGTGTCTCTGCTATAGGGGCGTGCACACTTGAATCGGTGGTCTTTTTAGAATTACACGAGTAATGAAGAAACGGTTTGGTAAATAATTAAATACTTCGCGATGCGGGGAAGCGAATTTCCCAAATTCGTCACGATTATCGTCCCTTATTTTTGATCAATAAACGATCTGTTTTGGGGATTTATGCCGAGCGACAAGATTCTCTTACTTTACCTATCCGGCACGAGTTACTTTGACGAGGAGAGAGAGAGAGAGAGAGAGAGAAGAAACGGAAAGGCGCTGATTTAGGAATAGCGTGTTCTTAATCAAAAGATGCCGCAATATTAAAATCAATTATAATATTTTTTTACCGTTATATCGATCTTGGTTTTCACACGTGATACAACAATGTGATTAAATACAATCAATTTCTTGATTCAAGATAGTACTCTCGTTTCCAATGAGAAAATCGATAAATACATATCCATAACAAATACAAAGATTCTTAAAATAAACGCACAAATTATATACATAATTGGTGCTAAAACGGTAAAGATCGCTTTTTGCGTCTCAATTTATTAATCGTACTAAGTATTTTTCAGATGTCAAAATTATTTAGTATTAATATTATGAATTTTCATACCTAAATTATTCACGAGCAATTTCTCGATTATTTCTGTGTCGATTGTACCTTTGCTTTATACCACTTGTGTTATATTATATTTATAATTAGCGCGCTACATGCTTGGACTTGAATATCCTTAAAGTGTTATCCGCACCACCGGAGGTTATCAATTCAGGATTCGACCAGTCGCAGCTAAGGACCTTGTCTTCGTGTCCCATGAGATCAAACAGCGGTGTTTTAGGGCTGGAATACGATCATAAACGTTAATGCATAAATCTAGTACTAGATATAGACAAAACTGTTCCACTTTTCCAATTTACGTCCGGAGACTTCGTATTTTTATATTCTCTCATATATATGTTTCTTACATTAAATGTCTGAATGTTAACGTGTAATTTTAATTCAAAGATAACTCTTCTTTAAACAACAATTTTATAATTTTTAATATTTAATTATATAATTATTAATTTATATTAAAATGGCAAATTCTAATTCTCTGCAAAATCGGTGCTTAAAATTCGATTACGCAACCAAACAAAAATTCGGAAATTTCTATATTTTTTTTAAGAAATGCACATTGTATGCTATTGTCTGTAACTAACCTTCTGGTGTCCCAGAACTTGACGACATTATCATAGCCTCCCGAGATGAAGAGATGTTCGTCTACGGTCGACCAGCGCACTGATGCTACCCACTGTGTGTGAGAGGTAAACTTGGTTTTCAAAACAGTACCCTCTAAAATCGTAATAACACAACATAAATATATAGTCTGAAATATCTATTCATTAGATGTCAAATTAATAAAAAGTTTTGAAAATGAAAAATTAAAAAATCCGATTAAAAAAATTAACCAAATTTTCTACGTTAATTCAAAATCAGAAAAATTCAATATCGATTTAATTTTATAGATAAAATATGTAAGTTGATTTTACATTAAAGATATTTCAATGTTTTTCAATATCTTCCTCAATGTTTGTAAACATATGTAAGTTGATTTTATTTTGAAAATATTTTAATTTTTTTAAATATTTCCCTCAATATTTATAAACACATCGATAGTATGAATTATGTCGAAACTTTAAACACCTGTAGATCTCGGGTCATACAGTCTCACATGTTGATCAGCCGATCCTGTTATCACAGTGCGTGACAATGGCGAGTAATCAATATCGAAGAAACATTTATCGCCATGGATTTCGTGTTTGATACCGCCCAATTCCGAATCCCAGATCTTTATGGTGTGATCCCACGAACTTGTTATGATTTCTGTTTTGTCGGACCACACAATCCCGCTGATTGCTTGTTTGTGTCCTTTCATCGCGCGTTTTGGAGCCTGGAGTAAAACGACATGATAACCACGAGGGATCAGGATAATATTTTAACACAAATTTTTTTTAAATTTCTTAGTTTGCGTTTCTTACCTTCGTTTTACTAACGTATTCTAATCTTGCCTTTTTCGATGCCGATTCCCCATCATTATCTTCTTCTTGTGTAGCTTAATTAGAAAAAGAGAGATTATTAATTGTCATTTCATGCGACTAGTCGTTTATTGCCAACTTACATCTCTATTTATATTGTTTTGTAGTAAATATTTTTTCAAATCATTTTAAAATTGATATTTTTTTAAACAAAAAAGTTTTTTGTATCACAAAGCCATATATCGCATTTCCATTTACAATAAAAAAATAAAGATTAAGACTTTTATTTAAAAAAACTAAGTAAATTAAGTAACTCGATTTTTTATATTAGTCTACTTACACGTTGACCATATAAGGAGCATATTGTCCCAAGCACCAGTTGCCATTAATGTTTTGTTGTGGTTTACACTAACTGCTTCAACGCTTCTTTTATGTCCTTTGCAAACATGTACACACTCCACAGAATTCTTTATTATATCCCAATTCCATATCATGCATGTCTGGTCCATCGATGCACTGTATGTGCATATATTTATAAAAATCATTATTAACTATTCTTTATCTTCTGATATGTTTGAACTTTTTTTAAATGTTTTAAATACATTTGGGCAAAAAATTGAACATTTGTATCATAATTAATAATTTATATGTGTATAAAAAAATATAAATATGAAATTCATAGAAAGAATATACACAATTGCGGTATTTTCAAAGAATTACCTGACAAAGGAAGCTTTATCATTGTCGAGAGATATCCAGGCTACCGCTTTGACAGGAGACATATGTCCAGGAATCACAAAACGATGTTTACCTTTCAAAGTCCAAATATGCAGTTTATTATCATAAGTACCAGTTAGGATCCTAAATAGAATAATTGAAAATGTTAATATCTCAATTATAAATATATAAAAAAAAACAGAGAATACACTTTTTGTCTTTTATTTTTAAAATTTTATAGTCTTAAGAAGCCCAACCATTTTCCGCAAACAGCGACAGCTGATACCCAATCATCGTGTATTAAACAATCCTTTGGTTCTGGCAAGGGATGCTTCTCTATATATTCCACATCTATCACCTCTTCTACACAAACTCCCCTGTCTGCGATATGTTCTGCCAAGGGTGTACGCAAGAATTGTGAACAAACTAAGAAATCAAATTCCACTTGGATATCATGCGGATATTGTTCATCTTGGATATCATTCGATTCTGCAAACAATCAGACATTATCGACACTGTCTTACGAGTAATTCTTAGATGAATACTTAGATGACGTATAAAAATTAACTTTACATAAAATTACTTTTTAGAATTGTCCATATGTATAGGAAAAGCACGCGATATATATATATATACTTTAATACTAAATAGTAACATATATTAAATAATTAATAATCGAGAATCATTTGAAGAGAAATAACAGTTTGTACATTAAATAGATTAAAGCAAGTAACTTTCACACGAAAACTCTCTTCCTCACCTTTCAAAAGTTCATTTATTATAGTATTCAGTTCACTGCTCACTATGGAACTGTGCACTGATAGGGGATAATCCGGTACTGCATATCTGAAAAGATATTCACAAACTAAGATTTGTTATCAAATTCATATAAACTCGACGAATATATGAGAAAAAATCAGTTTTTACCGCTGTTGCTTGGTTACAAAACGAATTTGTATTTGGCTATCATTCTTATCAGAACGCACATGCTCCATCGTGGTCGATCGTGGAAAAGCGGGTGCGGATACTGATACTGATACCAGCTACACGAGCACACTTGCTCTTAGATTCGGATATGAATGAATTAAAATCGGTCACGTGTGAGAGAAGAAGTGGGGAGCAGATATTGAAACCACGTGCGCATGCGCGTGTAAATTTTTCTCTCTTTTTCCTTTCCTTTACAGTTCATCGCGCTCCAACTTTCACGCCTAGTTTTCGCATCATCGTGTTACATAATTAATGGCGAGTCAGCTTTCACTCGCTACTTCGAAATGGCGGGATATTCGAAATTAACAAGAGCGAGACTTGGAATAATTATGTCAAACTCCTCGAGATCCTAAGATCTCTTTTATTCGCACGTATTACGTGCTTATAAATCTTCCTGCCCGCCGTGACCGACATCCAGACTATCGGATCTTCGGAAAAGCGCGCGTTTTATCGACCGCGATAATTGACGTAATCCACCTGTCAACGTCGAGCGTAGCGCGCTCGGTGCCACGCGGCGCGACGAACAAGAGCGTGGATTTGGCTTTGGCTCGCTCGGGCGATTTTGAGGTTATGTCAGCCGACAGATATTCTCGATTTTCGTCGTGATTGTGTCGGGATATCGCGATGTCGGTGCCGAAAGTGCCGCGGAAGGACACGACGGACGAGTGCCCGATCGCACCCGACCTGGCGAGACATTTCCGGGCGAACAACAAGAGTGGCATCGTCAGCTGCCTCGCCCAGCTCAAGAGCGACCCTAAACGATGCAAGGAGTTCGCTACGCGGAGCAGCAGCCTCGATATTCTCGTCCAGCTCCTGCGCTGCAAGAACGATGCAATAGTAAACATGAGCCTGAGCATACTCGCGGACGCTTGCATGTCCTTTGACGTCAGGGAAAAGGTATGTCCTTCGCTTCTGTTTGTAGTAATGTACTTGATTGATCATTCCTGTAAAGTACACTGCGTAGATCAGGGGCGTAAATAGATTTTATATTCAAGAGGCGTCAAAAAAAAATTTTATTTAAAAATAAATTAAATTAATAATAAAATTTAAAGGTAGAAAGAGCGAACGATTTTCTTCGATTTCTTTAATATTATGATTTTATGATTTTTGATAAGTAGACAAGGTGGGCCCAAACGACTTTAAGATTTTATAGGAAATTAATTCTGAACAAAAAGTTTTCCATAAACATGAATCGAAAAATGCTTCTTTAAAAAGTTAGCGTCCAAAAATCACGGATATTTTATATATTTTTTACAAATCAGGGAAAATACGTATTTTTAAATAAAAAGTACCGAAGGTTTTTGAAAAGTTTCGATTTCTCGAAACTTTTTTTCCGAAATAAATTTCTTATAAAATCTCAAAGTCTGGTTGGAATGTTTGAGCTCACCCTGTATATTTAATGATGATGATAATATTGATGAAAATATGTCTACTTCTACAAATGAAGAAATTTCAAATTGAGGTATAGAGGAAAAGATGTAGTGATAAATTTTGCTACTTTAAAGCAATGATATATAAAAAATTTGTTATGACACAAATGAGTACTATAGTCTAACTTGACTTTAAACAAAATTGAATAACATTCATGTTCATACCTGCAGTATTTTTACATTTATGTCATCATTTATGTCATATATTAATAAAATATCTGTTCACTGTCTGACAGATCTAAAATTTCAGATAAAACACAGCAAAATTGGAATTAATGTAGTACTTATAATAAAAAATCTCAAACTGGACACTAAGCTGCATTGCCGTGCTTGCAGACTGGTCAGTAACTTGTCCGAATGTAGGTGGCATGTCAAAGAATTATGCGATGCTGGAGTATTGAAAGCACTTATGCCACTCCTAATATTAAAAACCAATATGCAAACTTATTGCATGGCCATTAGAGCTGTGAGGTAAAATTATTCTTTTTCTAATCATTTCTTCTTGTGTAATTACATTTATTCTAAAATATAATATTTTTTATCTATATTATTTTTTCAATTGTATTTATATAAATTCCATGTATATAAATACTTATATAGAAGAAAAAAATTCCAAGATTAAATGCTAAATTAATATTAACATTTAAATACTATGTCTTACAAATTTTTATAATTATATATCATTAATATTTCATGATTCTAATTATTATGAGATATTATCTATTTTTAATTACTTTAAATAGAAAAATAATTTATTTATTAATGTTTTATGCATTTATGTGCATGTGTTTAATACTACAATTATTAATTTATTTATTTTAATTACATTTGCAGGAATATCTGGAATTTTTATGTACATATCAGAGAAACAATGATCGAATTGCAGATTATCAAACTGGTTACTCAATTATTCGTTAAGGCTGAAGAAAAATCTTATGAGAATACTAAGTACACCGAATTGGTGGATGCATGTTTGAAGGCTATGTACGCGTTTCTTGTCACCCTGGATCCGCGTTGCGGCGAGCAGATGCAGGTAGATAAGGACAAGCAAGGTTACAAGTGTCTCATGCGATGTTGCAACAAGGGAAATAATAAAATGGCTATCAAATGCCTCTATATTCTCTGCCAAATAGCCGAATGTCGATTGGATTTAGGCATTTCCGGCACGGTCGAGGAGATCATAACTTTGATTAACTCACTGGAGAGCGGTTCTAAGGAACAATTGTACAAAGAGATATTAATTAGTCTGTGCCTGTTCTGTCGAGAATCGGTAAATCGGAACAAGGTCAAAAACAGCGATGGATTGCAGCTGATCATAGCATTGCTGAACAATTCCAAGCACAAACATTATCATTCTGCACTGTTACAAGCTCTCGCACAATTTATCTATGACGATACTGCTCTCGAAATTTTGGCCAAACATGGTATATTGGATATCTTGGTGGCAAAATTGAAGGACGTGATTGCTATAGCGGTGGACGATGACAAGAATAACGCATCTAGAAAACGTTTCAGCGATTATCCGCCCGAATACCAAAAAACGCCTTTGAAGTACACTCGGACTTATGCGGAAAGGTGAAAAAAATTGCAGAATATTTATTGAATACTCATTAAGATGAAATATCAGAATCTACAAACGATGATTCTGATAAGAATATATTAGGCAATTGACTTTTATTTTTCTAATCGGAATTAATTAAAATAATTTGTTGTTTTAGACCGTCCAGGTTTAGTATGGATTTTTATCGCGACGACTGGAGTCCGAGAAGTTTCACGAGTGCCTCCTCCTCGTCGCCACCAAGCACACCGCCCTTGCCGCTTTGTTCCGATTCCAATCCGGAAACTGACGACACCGAAGATAACGACATTTACAGTCCGATCTGCAGTGACACCGAATGCGGTGACAATGACGAAGACGGTACAAGTTATATTTATTAGTTCTCTATTGACATAATTTTTTATTTAGTTACATGTGAGGTGATTTAAATTTTATGTAAAAAATTTATCTGAACTCGAATACAATTTATTCATCTTATTAATATTTCATTGCTACATTGCTAGAGGAAACAACTTCTTTAAAGAGTTACAAATCGTTGACAACTACCGAAGCCGATTTCGATTCACTCTCAACTAGTTCCGAGGCTCCCAGCAAGATGAATGCTTGTGAATTCTATACGTTGGTGTTATTCAACAGTTTGAGTTTTTACCCAATCGACGAGTTAGCCGATTCTAAGATCATCAAACCGCTGACGAATTATATAAAATATACGAAGAAACAAAACCTCCAAAAGTACCGAGTCACCGCGATAAAAATATTAATGAGGATAATGAGGTAAGAGATCTGTCAAAAAAGAAATTCCGTCACTTTTTAATTCGAATTTGTTATTTTAGAATGATTTTATCTATCGCGTGTATTGAATTTCTAACATCTCTCAATTTTTTTTCCAGTAATACGGCGTATTTTCTACCGCTGCTGAAACAGGGCCTGGTATTTGATCTGCAGACTCTGCCGGAAGCGGAGGATTGCACGCGGCGTTTACGCATGGTGGCGGAGACCGGCGGCGCCATCGGTCAGCTATCGTTTATATTGCTACGCGGAGAAGACGAGCAAAAGCTGCTGACCGCGGTGTCGATACCGCTTCTCATAAAGACACATCACAATCTTAAATGTTTATTGGACAAATATGGCGGACTGCAGTTAATATTCCGCTTGCTCGCGGAATCGTCTCACGAACTTCACGAATCAGCGATCTGGTCGATCTGCCAATTGGCGAGGACATTGCAGCTCTATCCGGCCGATCCGTCGATTACAGTCATAAAATCACTGAAGGCCAGCGATTATACGAGATTATCTCTCGACGAGACGACGGATCACGCGAAGCCTACAGTATCGTCGATGGTAACATTTGAATTAGATGATGGCACGACAGTAGAGGCGTGTAAGCGATTACTATGCCGGCGCTCGGACTTTTTTTCTGCCATGTTAGAAGGCAGCTTTAGTGAGTCGGGTAAGAGACGAGTGCGATTAAAGAATACTTCGCGCGACGGCCTAAACACATTGATACTAGCAGCAAATGGTGCCGCCTTAGAACGCGAAAACATTGAGTCATTGTTGGACGCGACAGTATTAGCCGATAAATATCTCATGTCGGATCTTTTGGACGCGTTGACCGAGACCTCCTTAGCCAAGCTGAATCACGAAAACTTCTGCCGAGCTTGGCGTTGGGCCAAAAGCTATTCATGTCATGAATGGAGGTCCTACTGCATCAAGAGCTTCCTCACAAAGATGTCAAGGAGTGAAACAGTGCAAGCGTTTCGCAATTTCTATACCATCGATATTTTCGATGAATTCTTGCACGAAGTCAGGGACATAATCGAGTATGTGTTGTGCCAAAAGATTAAAAGACATTAAAGACATTAAATGATTCTTGAATTCGGAGCAGTGCAATTATGACAGACATAGAGAATGCTTTGACGATTTCTAAAATAAATCTTGGAAAAACGAATTCTAGATTGAAAATGGAGTAAATTTGTGGACATTGTTACTCTATTTGTTGTATGAATTTCTGAGCAGATTCTTTGCATGAGCTTGTGCCGTAATTTTAATTGCGAAATCGCTCGATAATTATATATATATAATATGTTTGTATCATTATAATCATGTATCTAGATACATAGAAACGAGATGTATACGCATACATTCAAAGCACATTTGTATATAATACAGAAATACTTATTTAAAATCTTATCGTCATATTTATATCATTAAATTTTATTTATATTGCTTTATTACAGTGCTACATTGTAGTCTGCTGCACTGTAAATTCCTTTGCTTCTGTCTTTCCAGAATGTATGCTTTTGTAAGAATAGTTGAAGCGAGACATCTTTGTCACAAAAAAAAGTGTCTGCATGTTTTATATAATAGATTTATATAATAGATATATTTCCAGATTGCATATCGAGATATTTCCACAGCTTATGTATATGCAATTATATATATTACAATTCTTTTTCCGTTTGAAGATAATTAAAGAGTTGACGTACTAGTATATGAGAATACATCGAAATATTAGTTTAATATCAATGTTTTAAGTATTCACAAACAAAATTGGAGCGGGCTTAAAATTATAAGCTTCTTGTTAAAATTTATTTTGTACGTTCTGTCCTGATTTCTGACCAGTATCAGCAAAAAAAAGTTAGATTTAGTCATGCATGCATTTATCTATGATCCTCACACCGGACAAGCTCAGTAAACCTCCCTCAGGTTCCAGTCATAAAGAAAGAATTTACTTTGATCTGATTGATTGAAAGCATACAAATATCCTAACTTTGTCCACCAGACAAAGCGAGTCACAAAAAACGAAATGCAACTCTTGATGGTCCGAAATCAAGATTGAAATGAACAAGATAAATTTTAACAGGAGAAAAAGATACGCACCGGTTATAGTGCTCGGCTGTTAATTAGTCCCGCTCCATTTTGTTTGTAAATATTTTATATCAGTTTCCTACTTCAATTTTTTAATGTTAACTTAATGAAATTTATAATAAAAAATGTTAAAATAATCGAAACTTACAATACTAATAATAAAAACTTACAAATTGTTAATTAATGGAAATAGAAATGGCAATTAGCAGCACAATTAAATTTATTAAGACATCAATATGATACAAAAAAAAATGCGAATGTTTCGATTTTTTTTATGGATCATTTTTAGCACATAAAAAATTAAGATATATGTATAAATAAAAAGGCGGAAGTCAATGTTAAAAATAGAAATCAATAATAAATTCGCAGAATACGTGAGATAATAAAAAAATCAAACACATTGGCAAAAACATATAAATAGAAATCAAAGGCAAAAACTATAAATAGAAAACATTTGTGTCGATGCCTGTAATTTATTAGACGTGTTCCTCCAAGCGCATTAATATAGCATTAAAATATGTGTCGACATACATATATCGACATATATTACTAAATAAAGAAATATATTGTGACACATGTCAGATAATATAACTAATAAATTAAAATAAATTAAAATAAAAATAAATTGAAATAATGCTCGACTTTAACTACAATCTCGTCCAGTCAATTAAAGATTTGATTATATTTAGTTTATTTATTTATATTTTATTTTAATTTATTGATTTTATTATCTGACATATGTCACAACGTACTTTTTTACTGAACATGCTATTTTTGATAGTGCGCTCGATATACGTATATTGACATAACAGTATTAACAGTTTTAACAGTATTATATATTAACGGACTATATAGCGGATCTTATCCTGATCTATATCCTACTCAATGCTAACCATCCGAAGCCTAACCAGCTATTTAGGTAGAAGAAGAAGATCATCCAATCATGATGGGATGCGTCCAATAGATTAAGGATTAAGGGCATTGATACGAAGGTTTTAAATTGATATGTTTTTCAATATTTTATCTTTGACTACAATGACTGATTGATTTTTTTTAACTACTCTCCCATGTGTACGAGTTTATTATCGATACTTGTTTTTTAACATTAATCTTCGCTGCCTCTTTATTTAGATATCTTAACTTTTTACACGCTAAAAATGATTCAAGGAAAAGACTGAAACGTTTGCGTTTCTTTTTGTGCCAATGATATTCGATATTTTATCTTTGACTACAATGACTGATTGATTTTTTTACTCCTCTTCCATGTGTACGAGTTTATTACCGATATTTGTTTTTTAACATTGTTTTCCGCTGCCTCTTTATTTATATATCTTAACTTTTTATGCGCTGAAAAATAATCCAAGGAAAGGTCCGAAACTTTTGCGTTTTTTTTTGTACCATTGATATTTTAATAAATTTATTTGTGCCCTATATTTGCGCTGGCTTTTAATTGCCATTTCTATTTCCATTAATTATTAATTTTTAATTTTTCAGATTCTTTATTTTTTTATCGTATATTAAAATAATATACGATATATATTAAAATAATAGATCGGTCACAATTTATTATTTTGATTACATTTTTAGTTTCTATTTTAAATAACTTATTTTTATAAATAATAATTATTAAATTTTTAATTTTATAATATATATTGCTTTTATATTCAAATATATCTTTATTATTTTTTTTGTAAGAGAAAATTGTTAAACAATTTGTTCTTTTATTTATTATAGAAGGTAAAAAATGGTTAAACAGTTAGCCAAATTTTATTATATAAATCCGTATTCTATATAAATTATTATCACCCTTAAATAAAAAATAACATCCTATAAGAGATTAAAGTACAAATATGAATCTGCTCTTTTCGAGATTTTATTAGAATCTGATGAAGAGACAGAGTGCCAACGAAGAATAAGTCATGAAATTATATTTATATATATGTTCTTTATTTAAGCTACAATATAAGATATTGCAGAATATTGAGGAATTTTTTAAAATCTAAAAATAGGAGCATTTTTAATGGCTTATAGAAGCATTTTTAATGGCTTATAGAAAGAATCTCAATTTACTAAAATTCTTTCGAGACAAAAAGATTTGTGAGACACAATTGCATATAGGAAACTGTCTCATTATGAGTCACAGACATACGTTTATATTTGTGATTAGTGGCATGTCAAATCAATCCTTTGGTAGCGTGGGGTTGTCGACAAGTTAGTGTCTCTATACTTTCTCCCGTCATTTATAAAGTTTGGCTCGTATTTGCTGCTTGTTCAGTTGTTCCCTTCAATACGTGCCGACAAACATTATCTAGCAAGTATTACAAAAGTAGTTGGAACTTATTCTTTGAATAGTTCCTGGAGAATCGATCTACGTGTTACCTGCTGACATTGAATCAATAACCTTTGCATTAATCAGGGGTTGGAACCGGTGTAACTTTGGTGAGTTAGATTTTTAATAAGTGTTCATATTATCATAATTAAAAACGAGTTTTTTAATGTCTGAAGTCTAAATTTAATTGAAATTATATTAATTTCAAACCATTTTTAATCTTGGTTGTCATTTTGTCAGAATTTTAAGTGAGCTTTCGGTTTTTGTTGCATATAATTGCAATATTTTTTTAAAATTTATTGTTTATGTAAATTCTTTTTAGAAAATTCTTGAAATTGACAAAATTCAATAAAAATTGCCTAATCACATTTCAATAAAAATTTCCTAACTTTTTATAAAACCACATTCAAAGATTCACGTTATCTGAAATCACGTCTTATACAGTAAAGTGTAGGAAGTGTTGCTTTCTGATTTTAATAAACTTTGAAAATGTGTTACATACAACACAGCATAAAATAAGAGATTGCAAATTTTTAATAAGCATAAAATAAGAGATTACAAAACAAGAGATTAACAAATTTTTTAATCTTTATATTTAGGATTTTAAAACAATTCCTTGAAGATAATTTGATTGTTTAATTGATTGATTTAATTTAGAATATCATTGCAAAATATATGAAAAAATGTATTAGTCAATTATTTAATGGCTTTCTATGCTAAATTAGGTTTAAATTTTCTTAAGAATGTTATATATTTTAAAACTGTATTTATAAAAAAATCGTTTCTCTTTGAGTTGTTTTAGAAAACAATATTCAAAGATTATCAAGATCGAAAAGGGATATCTCGTGTGGTTGTTAATTAAAAATATAATTGTAATATGTAGTTGCCATTACCTTTTATAAACATTGTGTACTGTCGAGGCCTATCTAATTAATTGTCAGGTGCATTTTATAATTATCCATATATAATACATAATACTCACGCAATATGGTTACGTGTCAATTTAATTGTCAACGTCTGGTTGATAATTGCGGAAGCATTGTCACCTAAAATGTTAATTTTAATTGTATATTCAGTGCGCTTTAATTCCGCATTACAGTGCCGTGATGCATAGAGCAAAACTTTTCGAGAATTGATGCGGATATCTAAAACTGCCCTTCAATTTAGACAAAGGATTTCAAATACTTGTGTAAAGTATAATAATTAATTATTTGTAGAATGCAAAATGCTAAAATAAGACTGTTTGCATCTGAAAAAATATTAACGTAAATAATAATTTTATGTATCTTATATGTTTTAATATAAAATTGTGCATTATGGCAACATTTATTATATAATATAATAAAAATATTTATTACATTATGAGTTTCTTTTAATTAATAAATTTATAAAATATATATAATCATGTAATCAGTTTAAAATATAAAAAAATTAATTAAACTGATTAATATCACGTTTTCGTACTAAACATATACATTTATTTTTCAATTACGATTTTATAAGATTTAGTATTATGCGATTTTTTATGCAATAAAATTGCAGCAGTAAGCAGTCTTGATTAACAGTAGCATAAACCTGGTTAAATTAAGTTCAATTATTAGTCGCTTTCAAGTTTTCTCATAATTTTTTGCTCATTAAGTGTAAATACGCAAGTTTCTTCATGCGTGCGATCATGATCGGATCACTTACTTGAAGTTTATACTATTAATCAGATGATTACTGTAAATTTGTCCGAGTGACATAATCTATATTTATATAACTTTATTAATTTAAATTTAGACAAAAGTTTTATGAATAAATATATAATACTCAATATTATAAATTTTATTTTTATTTTTATTTTTATTTTTATTTTCATTTTCATTTTTATTTTATTTTATTTGTATTTTATTTTATTTTATTTTTTTTTTATTTTAATTTCAAAATAATTCCTTATCATAAATATATGCATGCCATCTATATTGTCTAATTTTATTCAGAAAAAACTTTTAAGAAACTATTAAAGATAATCGTCTCATCTTGCGTATAAATAAATAAATAAATAAATAAATAAATAAATAAAAATATATGATATTTCTTATAAATATTATATATTCATATAAATATATGATTTCCTTTTGAAGTTCGCGATAGATTCGTCGAGAAAATATATATCTCCCATTTCATAGTCGTTGCGCCACGAGAAAAATCCGGTTAGAATAAGCCTCATTACTATTCGGCAACCGACGCGAGTAAAATCGGACGACCTTCAACGATGGGGTACGGACTGCCGCGGATTGTGCAAAGCCGTTGCCAATAAAGGGGAAAGCAAACGGGCGGTAAATCTTTTTACGCCGTTTTTCGCGCGAAGGTTATTATCGCACAACCGGAAGGCAATTGCGACGATTGTTATAATTTTTAAACAATTTTTTGCGTTGTATGCAAAGTAAACACGAGAATGATAAGAGTGACATATATGTCTCCACTCCTCCCCCGGGGTGGATGTTTTATGCATGAAACCGATATGAAATATTTGAATTCATCTGTGAGATGTATGTGTTATCTCACAAATAATATCTCAGAAGAGATAAGTATCATAAATAAGGCTCTTGAGAATTAAATCATAAATAAGATAGAGAAAAGCAATCAGTGCCAGCGCAGAACGTGAAGCGCACTAACTTTACTTCAAAATATTTAAAATATTTAATTCAAACATATATATATATATATATATATATATATATATATATATATGTTGAAATAAAATTAATAATTAATAATAAATTAAAATAAATTAAGATAAAATAAGAAAATAAATAATAAATTAAAATAAAATAAATAAATAAATAATAAATTAAAATAAAATACATAAAATAAAATAAATAAATAATAAATTAAAATAAAATAAATAAAATAAAATAAAATAAATAATAAATTAAAATAAAATTAATAAAATTGATAAAATTAAAATGGATCAAAAAATTAGTCGCAGTCTTAAATAAGACTTCTATAAATCAGACTTATAGAAAATCTATAAATTTGGTTTTGACATTACTATATCGTCTTTAAAATATCGTAAAATAAAAGTGGTATCGCTTACGTTGTCCTAAACAAATAAGTTGGAAAGTTTGAAGCATTTAATTGTAATATTTTGCATTGTACAATAAATTATGTAAACGATTTACTTTACATTGTAAACATTTTATAGTTTAAACTTCCCTTTTCTCTCTCTCTCTCTCTCTCTCTCTTTGATATACAAGGATAGTTTTAAATCTTCACTCTAATTAACTTCAAAAAAATGTATTCTGTCACGGAATTAAAAAGCGTAGCTTTAATTAATTTACTGAAAACTTATTGTCGTAATCGTAATATTATTAATTCTGATTGAATTTTATATATCGTAGATAACGACAATATCTTTCATTTCGAAAACATTATCAGACATTGGATTGATTTCTTTTACGCGGGCAACACTATTGCAATTTTTAACGTAGTGTAAAATCTCTTGTTGTTTTCCCTCAATAAATAAGGATGACAAATTATCGCATACAAATTATACATTAAAGTGTCTATGTATTTAGTTAATATTACTTTTTGACGTTCGATATAATTTTCCGTCATCAAGTCTACAATTTTTTTCTCTTTTTATTCTTGCGGAACTGCATTTTAATTATACATGTCGAAACGTACACTTCCATAAGAAATGCTATTATACATACACATTGTAATGTAAAGTGCGATAAAAATTCATAGCGATATAATCGCTGTGGAAACATAAGACGCACGGGCGCAATCGAGAATTTCTACTTGTGCGATATAAATCAAATAAAGAGCCGTTTTCCTTACACTTGGGGTCTTAGCAATCAATTTGGTATGCAATAAAAATCAGTGGCTGTCAATAAATAATATATATCATTCATCAATAAACGTAATTTATTGTCATTACTACAAAGTAATGAGGTGACTTGATTGCACTTTTAAAAATAAGTTATCTCGGAATATAATTGATTTAGAATTAATATAAAATTCTTCGGATAAATTCAACCAAGAGACATGCTCGGAATTAATATTATCGATTTTGGTAACATTAAATTATCCAATAAAAAAATAATGCACGTGATTTGATGTATTCATGTGCGTTATTTTTCTGCTCGTGTGCACCGGACACTTCAATTTATGAACGTCTATTAACATCTCATGCCCGTTTCAGTGATCAAATGAAAAAATACCGCAAATTGCGTTCGGAGAGCGAATGTAATATTGCGGTTGGGTTTCCACGCATTAGCAGGAAATTGGGTTCTTGACATTGCAATGTTAGCAAGATGAATATGAAATGAATCAACACGAAGAAAAGTAAATATCACAAGCCAGAAAGTTTCCTCGCAAAACACATGCGATCTTATTTGTCAAACTTATTGCAGATATTAAAATTTCTAATAATAATATAAAAGGGAAGATAAAAATAATTTATATATTGGCGATATTTCACTCCTGTTTGATATTGAAATATTTAATTTTAGTCAAAAGAATAATTCCCGTTTAGCCTCAGAAATTATTATCGCCATGAAGATGAAAATAGTACCAAGGTAATGTAATAGAGTGTTTGCCATCTGCTTCATTGTAAATTCAATTTTTCTTTTTGATGTATACGGAAATTGATAAATTATGCATTATGCATTAGGGCCTATTTAGCAAGCTTATTCGATCGACATTCTATAAAAACAGCTGCTTAAAAGGCTTGTAAAACAGTTCTCATTTGAGATCATGCGAAACTGATATAGTTATATGTAGTTATGTGTAATATCTGTGCGAACTGACATTCGATAATTTTGTGACATTTCCGTGATTTTAATACAGAAATTTAAAATATCCACATATATTACTATAATGGCATATTATTAATTTATATTCAAGATAAATTATTTTGAAATTGTATTACGGATATGAATACCGGCACTGTCATATTTTCAAAATAAAAATTACATATTTTAATGCTAGCAAAACAATCACATTTACAACAATATGTAATTTCCGAGTAATCTTGTAAAAAAAAATATCCCAGCCAAATATGCCTTGAAATTTTGATTTCAGAGATATGCAGTGTCAAAATAATCGCTGGATTGCGGGCTTTCTTATCGCAGTGCTTATGCAAGCTTGCTTGTTAGTGATCGTAAACACCAAAGATGCTACAAGGAAAAAGGTCACTCCATCGCACGCAGGTAATTTCATCCCTTCTTTCTCTTAAATCAAATTTATATTAATGTATACTAGTCAAATGTATGCTAATTTAATGACGTAAATTAAATATACTATTTTAATGACGTTTTAAATTTTAATTTTATCGAGGTAATTTTTTCTATTATTGCAAAATATTTATATATGGAATACGGGAATATTTTATTAAAAAAAATTGTGATCTCTAGTTAAAAAAAAAAAAAAGTACAGACTATATCCACATTTATGGATTATTATGGATTATTACTAGAACACAGCATCCTCTTATATAAATTTAAAATTAAAATTTAAAATAAATTTATACAATTTGTTAAAATGAAATTTTAAATAAACTTGACAAATGTGATATTTTCCCTATTAACATTGCCGACTTGCGCACATAGCGAATCTTGACAAACATCTCTCGCACGTTTGGCCCGATTCGAAGATACTTAACATTTCATCTCTGCATTCATTATTCTTTATATAAGTACACAGGAAATATAGCAATCTCGTTCGAATATCTCTACTTTCTCTAATAGCAATAACAGGAATAAATAATCAGGACAGGGCGTAGAGGAGAAACTGTGTGACTGTGTACCGCGGCACGTTCCTTGTGCAACAGGTGGGAGTTTTAATGACAAGAAATGATTCGTGAGGTAGAAAAAAAAGGCGCGCGTGTGCACCGCCGGAATGCATGTTACATTTTCGAGAGAAAGTGTCCGTGTGGCGATCGCAGAAATCATTTATGAACAGGAGAATGCTTGGTAGCAATCAAGGGTTCTCTATTTTTGCCAGGCTATTTAACCGCGAAATGTAAGCACATGGAATTACTCGTGCAAAACGATATGGACATGGACACGCCTTGATCGCTCTTACAATGTTTGTCGTTTTATATTAATAAATGTACAGGCATATATTTATGAAAAATCAATTTGCATTTTTAAAATTAAATAATATTTAATTATACTATAAATATTAATTATTTATATTAAATATTAGTTGTACAAATTAGTAAATAATTTGATTAAAATAATCTTAAATTTCTGTTAAATATAATTAATATTGATATTAATATTAATATTAATATTAATATTAATATTACTTTATTAAAAATATTAATTATAAAAATTATTAAATAATTAAATTCAAATAATATTAAATATTAAATTCTTATTAAAATTGCTATATAGTTCTTATTATAGGAGACGGTTTTTATTTGATAGAAAAAGATCGTACTTCGATCTGTCATTGCGGATCTATTTGCGGATTATTGTGTGAGCAATATTTTATGTTAGAAAATTATCGAATCATGACGAATACAATTCGTCGCCGGTAACATTAAAGCATTGAACTAACGAAATGCTGTGAAATTTCTTCTTTTTACTTACTGTCTCGCAATCGTATATAACTCACGCGATTCATTATATCATCGATCTAGTCGATCTCTGGAGAGTCATTCTCTCGAGAGGATGCATAAAAAAATCCGCTTGAGTAATTTAAGAGAAAAAAAAAAACAGCGTTCTTATATAAGTTTAGTATTCACATCAAAGAGAGATTATTGTACATGACAATGCACAGAGAAAAACCGATTACATCTTGTCGTATGTGTAACATTTAACGTTCAGACGTCAAGTGGTGAAAGGATCTGCCTCGCTCGGGGATTTGTTTAAATCGCGAGTCTAATTTTTATTTATGTATTAGATTTATGTATTAGATAGATCTACGCATTAATTGTCTTGGCAACGATCACTGAATCAGCTGAAACTGATGAATACGATAATTTCTTTTTTTTTTCTACCGACCTTCGTGAGAAAGTTATAAACAGTCTCTTATTCTTATAAGTAATGAATTACTAATAAAGGACTATTTTATAAGATTATACTGAAAGTAATACGATATTGTTGAATAATTATTTCACAATTTTAATAGTAATTATAAATATAAATATTATAAATATACTTTATGTTATATTTTATTTATTTACATTATATTTTATAAAATATATCTTGCAATTTTTATGCATGATATATATTAATTGATAATTAATATATTAATATATATTATAATAAATATAACAAATATTTATTAATATAATTAATAATATAATTAATTCAATAATTTGTCATTTATTATTTACGTTAATTTATAAAATTTTCAGAAGGACAAAAAAAGGAGCCTTCAGATTTAGAAGGTTCAGAGACTTCGTATTTCAGTACGTTTGCGGTTCATAAAAATTCCTTTGGCACTTATCATCCTACCGTTTACTATTCGACAAATCCGTTGTCGTACTTTCCGCCTTCGTCAAATTTCCCCACCGCCACGTAAGTCGAAAAAAAAATAATACAATCTTACAAATAGTAATAAAATATTTCGATTGCAACTTTTAATACTTGTTCAAACTTTTCTTTCACCCAAAACAGCGATAATATTCATCAACAAATTAAATGCGGCGATAATTTTCCTCGAGTTTGTCAAAACTCGCGGTATCGAAGCTACGATGGTTCCTGCAATAATCTTCAACATCCTACCTGGGGTCTGGCCAATACAAGATACGGAAGATTACTACGTCCACGTTACAGTGATGGTGAGAATAATCGTATTTCATTTTAATATTTCATTTTAATGCAAAAGTACGTAAAACATGATTTGTGTATCTCTAAATTCAAAAGAGATATTTAAATGATTTTTGTTTCACTCACACACACTCGTCTTTATTCAATGATGATTATAAAAATTTAAATTGTTTTATAAAAAGAGCCTGAAAGTTTGCAACAAGGAAAGATTTATGATTTGCTGATTACTTTTTCGAGAATTGTAATTGTCTATGCATATACTATTGCTCTGCATCTTATAATCCAATCGGAAGTAAAAATGATAATGAAAAAGAGTACGTTATACCTTAGCTGGTAATTTGTTAAAACTTTCAATCGATAGTAAGAAAATAAGTTTACATTTGACTCTTATGACATCAAATAATCGATTCTCATTCGTTGCACGGACGTAGTAGTCTCTAATTTTAAATTTGTCACGGACGATTTGATTTTGCAAACGGTACTCAAGTGATCACTAAATGTGAACAAAAAAATATTGGCATTTTCTCATTCGCAATCTTTACTCACATTTGAATGAAGTGCCGTAATCGGAGCATGATATAAACGATTGCGATATAGTAATTTAACTCAATCAAAACAAGCAGACCTTATAATAGTGTTTTACATATATCTAAGAAAGTTTTTTAAAAATGTTTAAATATATATATCAGAAAATGTATTTCGAGATTTCTAAAAAAAAATTTTCTATTTCCATTCTTGATTCATCTTCCCATTTTTATAACATAGTTATTTTTAATTTTTTTTTTTTTTTGCAATCCAGGAAAAAATTTTGATTATTATTTTGTATTAAAATTAAAATTTTGAAAACAGCAACGCATCAACAAGATCAAAATTAAAAAAAAAAATTATTTTTATTGTTAGATATATATATATAAAATGTTATTGCAAGATTTGCTTTTCCTGATTAAATTAAAAATTGCTATATTGTAATCATTTTTATATCAGATAAAATTTACTAAATATATTCGTACTTACGTCAGAATTTATCTCGACGAAATCTATTAGTCAATAGAATATGTATACTTGACAAATTTTGCGCATTGAACCATAACGTAAGACCGGTTTAAACTAAATTTTTTTTGAACCTATACAGAGCAAGTCCACTTTCTAGGATCTCCGTAAAAACATACAAATTATACAAATACTTTCTAAAGTTTGGTCATCCCGCCAATTAAAACGATCGCCATATTTTTCACATGGACGAAATTGACGCAATATTTTCGTCGAAAGTTTTTTCAAAATTCATTTAACGCAGGTATTCGAGCACCAACGAAATCGATCACCGGTGCAGATCTGCCATTAGCTCGATCCGTCAGTTTCACGATGTTTCCTAACGCCAATGTCGATGACGTAACATGGACCTTGCTAGCGATGCAATACGGACAGATCATAACACACGACATGGGCTTGATCGACGGCACCACTCAATCGAGTACGTAACGCGCTCTTTTTTTAGGATACGGAAAAAGATGCGGGAAAGTTGCGTCTTTGCAACAACAAATTCATTATCAAGAATATAAATAATTAGCCTTTGTTAATTTATTTATTTCCTCTCTTTCTGCAGAATCACATCGCACGCGATGTTGCACGTTCGACGGTCAGCTGGCACCGCACTGGGCGACGTTACCGAAATGCTTCCCGATACTCATACCTAATGACGACCCAGTGTATGACAAAACTCCCATACAGTGCATGAACTTTGTCCGTAGTACGACCGATCTTGATCGTGGCTGTTCATCTCCGTACAAGCAGAACATGCCGGCAGAACAGGTTCTACACTTGCATCTCGTCCATTCATTTACGGTTACATCATGCTCATTCGCATACAGTAGATGAGGAAACTAAATAAAACTAGAATGCGACCGTTAATTAAATATTCTTGCATTTATGCGACGCGAACTTGACATTCTTTCTTAGGCATTTATCTATTTTTATCCGCGATCCGAATATTTCTAAACTATTTTCTCCTATAAATCCTATATATTCTGTCTCTATCTATAGGATGAGCCCAAACGTTTCGGCCAGACTTTGACATTTTATATTATAGGAAATTTAATTCGAAACAAAAATACTCTTTATTTATGCTGTTATGTTCTTAGCTAATTTTTAATGTTTATTTTCCTTGTTGGTTATTCCACTAAAAAAATTTTCTACATTGTTTAAACCAATCACCATAGAAGGATGAAAAAAAGAATAGAAAGTAAAAACAAAATAAAAATGAAACAATAAATATCTGGAAAAAATCAATAAAAATAAAAAATTAAAATCTTTTTGTTTCATAAAAATAAAATTCTTCTTTTTAAACTAAAATAATATTATAGAGTACTTTTAAAATAAAAAATAATTTTAAGAAGCTTTACGTCGATAGATGAAAAAATACTGTGGTGTAAATTTGAAACTGATTTTTTCAAAATCTATAAAACGTACTACGATCATTTTGATCTAATTTGAAAAATAATTTTATTAAAATCTCAAAATCTAATCGGAATGTTTAATCCCACTCTGTATATCTATCTCTATGCCTGTCGTAATGTTTATTCATATAAAAATAATAAATAATTAATACATTTAAATACATAGTTGCATACATTCGCAAATATATTTAAAGACTTTTTTTTTTTTTAATAGAGGAAAATTAATTTATTTGCTCATATATATGCGATGTTTTTTCAGTTGAACACCGTTACTCATTATTTGGACCTTTCTCTCGTCTACGGACCTAGCGACCAAATCGCGGCTAGTCTGCGAGCCGGTTTCGGCGGACGACTAAATATTGAATTGAAAAATAACAGAGAATTTCCACCATCGGTATCTAATAAATCAGCCACTTGCGACACGATATATGATTTCGAGTCATGCTACGCTACCGGTGAGAATACACATTTACATATTTTGCACAAATCGCGTGCAATTTCATTTACGAAATATGTATTTCTTTGCCGCACGTTCGATTTTTCACACATTGAATGTAAAGAGAAATTCGCACTGTTTTTGAAAAAAAGTCAAATAAAAGTGAGGCAATTGGTTTTCTTTGTTTTAGGTGATTCGCGAACTAATCAGAACCCACAACTGACAATTCTACAGATTATATTGCTCAGAGAACATAATCGCGTTGCCGATTATCTGGCGCAATTAAATCCTTCCTGGACCGATGAAACGATATTTCAAGAAACACGTCGAATCGTGATCGCCGAACATCAAAACATTGCATATTACGAGTGGCTGCCAATTTTCTTAGGTACGGTCTATTCTTTTTTTCATATTATATTTAATTAAATATCATATTATATTTATTATATTTAATTAAAATATTATATTGAATTAAATAAATTTTTATGAAATAAATCTCGCTTATTTTGAAAGTAATTTAAGAGTTCAACTTGAAAAAATATTATACGGTTCATTCCTTTTTCGATATTATTCAATATTTTATTATTTATTATTTTATTTTTAATTTATTATTTATTCTTTTATTTATCATACACTTAGATCGCAACATTAATAATAATTAATATTATAGGTACTGCCCAACTCTATGAGAACAAAATCTTGTATGATACCAAGAATTACATAAATGATTATGACGAAACAGTCATTGCTAACACTCTGAACGAACACGCAAATGCAGCTAATAGATATTTCCATACGAATATTGTCGGCCATCTAAAGTAGGTATTTAATAACTTATATTAACGCGCGTTGCCTCAAAATTATATTTAATTTAATAAAAATTTGTCATTTAACCTTAAACATTTAAAATACGTCATTTATATGCAAATTATAATAATATAATAATACAATTTATTTAATTTTATATGAATTTAATTTTGAATTAAATTTTATTTTTATTTGAGTTTATCTTTTGTGCGATCGAGCGTTGCCAATGACAGCTGCATGTTACTAACGTTAAAATTAATTAATAAGAATAAAAATGATAAAACATTTGTGATATAAATTTACTGCAAACATACGGATCGAAATAACAATTTTTTTTCAATAGCTTAGTGACGGAAGGTCGACAATATTCCCCCTTCTCTAGTCTAAGATTGAGCGATTACTTCAACAGACCTGGTATCATAGAAAAGGGCAATAATCTGGATGACTTGACCAGAGGTTTGGCCTATCAACCACAAAGTTATACCGATGTATTTTTCGACAAAGAGGTATTCAGATAAAATCAGAGATAGAAATAATGATAAAAAAAAAAACAATAATTAAAAGCGCAAACTGATATATCATTGAAATAAAAAACGCATGCGTGTCAAGATAATAAATATGAGTAGGAAATATTTTGACTAATAAAATGCTATACTTTTGTTAAAAATAGTAATCTTCTTTGCAGATCACGCAATACTTATTCCGAAGAGGAAGAACTTTCGGATCTGACTTGCGAGCGATAGATATACAAAGGGATCGCGATCACGGAATCGCTTCTTACAACGATTATCGCGAATATTGCGGATTACCACGAGCGAAAATTTTTAACGATTTTGCCGACCTTATATCTCTTTCGGTAAGTAAAACGTACATCTTTTGATAATCGAAATAAATATTATTCCCTTCTAATTTTTTTAGGATATACAAAAACTTTCGTTATTATATGCTAGTCCGGATGATATCGAGTTGACTGTCGGCGGATCTTTGGAAAGGCACGTAAGCCAAACGTTGGTGGGTCCAACGTATTTGTGCATCATGTTGAAACAGTTTCAACAAACGCGAATTGGTGATCGCTACTGGTTCGAGACAGGCGATCCGAAAATAGCATTTACATTAGGTAATTAATAGAGCAAATTGAATCACAATAATAAATGTTTCAATGTAATATCAATTATTCGAGACTAAATTAAATAATATAAATTAATAATTTTATGCGCATATTAATCGTTTGCGATACAAAGATCATTGTCTTTATCTTACAGAACAATTGAACGAGTTACGTAAATCAAGTATGTCGCGACTACTCTGCGACAATGGAGACAATATCCAAAATATGCAAAGACATGGATTCGCCCAAATCTCCGAGTTGTAAGTTTAATTGATTATTTTATTCAATATTTGCTGTTTAAATTGAATCTTTAAACTTTATGCAACGATCGCTACCCGATATAGATAAATTTCTTCAATAAAGATAAATTTCAGGAATCCACTCCTGAGATGCGATGATCTCCCACAAATAGATCTTTCTTTTTGGAAGGATTATAATTTGGAGACTCAGGCATATCAAGATAGCAATATTATACCGCTGTATAAAAGGAAATAAGTAAATTTCTACAAATTAAAAATTTCGGATTTTATTAAATTACGTTACAAAAATACCAAAAAATTTATGTTTATAAAAAAATTTATGTTTGTGCGCAAACAAAAATATAGATCAAATTCGATTCAAATTGCAATGCTTTGCATGTTTGAGATGTTTAAAACAATGCTTTAAAATTGATAACTAGTCGCCTAAAATGATTAGTCGCTAAATATAAAAATCTGCTCTCTCAAAATTTATTAATTTAAAAATTTATAAATTCTCTTGAAATTTGGAGCGTGTTCTAAGAATATATAACTTTATCATATAAAATGTTTCTCAATTCGTTTTATTTTTAATTTTTAAATATATCTTTAAATATGTTTGCGTGAGATGAACAGGTCTTTGTTCATCTCACGCAAACATATTTATTTCATATTTTTTGTGATTATTTTACTGTCTAAAAGTGAATCTTGTCAGCTAAAAACTCACTAACTAGTTCCTTAAAACGTGTCGGATGTTCGTCGATGATTGAATATCGCATATGATCGCTATTAATTTATGATTTCAATGTCAGGTAACCCGTCGGCTTTATATACCTCGAAAATCCTTTTTACTATATTTCATCGTCGTTACTCTCGTCACAAAACAGGAAATGCTAGTATATTCATCGTTATCAAGTCATTCTAAAAAAAAACTGCACTGATTTTATACTGATTGTAATTTACTAAATGTAATTATAACAATGTTGTATTTATATTATATTCCCGTATATATTTAACAAGCATAAACAAAGTATGTATCCGCGTCTCATATATTTAAAGAACATTTATACATAATACAAAAACATTTATATAAAATTTCCCTGTACTATTTTTCATGTATATCATTCAATTTATCTCATATTTAAAAAAAAACATACAAATTTATATTGACTTTTTTCTAAATGCATCTCATATACATATATATAAATTCGATGTAATATGAAAATATTGAATTTAAGCATTAAATAAAATATAAAATTTTCTTTTATATTTTATATTTGTTATTCCTTTATTCTATCTCTTCTTTCCTTTCGTAATTCCAAAATCTTCATCATAATTTCCTTTCCGTCAGTTTCAATTGAATGGGCTTCGATGGTACAGAAATCAAATGCAAAATCATCTTTATACTGTCGCGATTTTCGCACTCGATCTTAAAGTTTTTGATGAGCTGCAAAGAAGAAAATGCATGAGATTGTAACACGAATGGAATTTATTGCACGACTCACCTGCGCCAATGTGAGGGACATCTGCGTTTCCGCGAGCTTACGACCGATGCAGCTCCTCACGCCCATCGCGAACGGCAGAGTGGCGTACAAATTTTTCACACCCTGATAAGAACCGTCCTTCGTTCTAATCCATCTTTCTGGTCGGAATTCATTCGGTTCTGGAAAATCGTTCCCATCACGGCCGCTCGAGTAAATCGACAGGACAACCAAGTCCTAGCGGAGAAAGGAAGCTGTGTATCTCTTGCAAGTTGCAAATATTTTTGTCTACGTAACAAGCCTCGTTGAGTTTAATTCGATATAACAAAAAAAATTTATTATTCTGCAAATTACCCCTTTCGCCACGAAGTAATCTCCGATTGTATTATCTGCCAGCATGTATCTCGAAAGGAATGGCGCAACGGGGTGCAATCTTAACGCTTCTTTCCACACACCCTTCAACAGAGGATGCCGTAGAATCTCCTCCGGCGGCAGATCCTTGATATCGTGAAACAATTGGTCCTGCAACTCGGGACGATCGCTGAGCAGCAGCAACGCCCATTGCATAGAGATTGCCGTCTAAAATAACCGGTCGCAAAATGATACCTGTTCTATATGAGGTATATTCTACATGACTTTAATTACAATTAATTAACTATAATCATCTACAACCGACTTTTCCTCAGCTAAAATGCTGATATTCGATGCGAATGTCAGGACTTGAAATAATTATATATTTTACTATAAATAGAATTTAAATATCTTGGCATCTTGATATCATATTTCAATACGTTATCTTAAAATTAATGGTACAAATAAAAAAATAATTCAATTTCAAATACATGAAAAATATGGAATAAAATCTTATAAAAGATTCTGTTTTTGAAAAAAAAATCCAAAGAAATTAAAGACATCTTTTCTTTGTCAAATTTAAATAAATTACGCACAAATATTTTGTGTTTAAATTAATGAATTGGGAAGCGCACCGTGTCACCAGCGGCTATAATGAAATCAGTGACGATCCTAATCGCATCATCGTTGCCGATACCGTCGTTTATCATCATCCGTAGAAGCCCGTCACTCTCTAGAAAGATCATTTTCAAGACTAGATTGCGCACTGTGACCAGAATTTCATCAGCGGTGCGGACAAACTTGGTCCACGCCGGCAGTCTGAGTCTCATCGCCAGTTTGGCCGGCATCATCGATAAAGTAGAAGAATATACAAAGATCTGATGCAGCATCAGCGCCAAATGCTCCGCTTCGGGACGCAGATGCTGCTCGCAATCTCGCCATCGCGAACCTATCAAAGTCGCCAGCATCACTGCAACGAGAACACGCGACTTTCATGCCAGTTAACGTGTAGCGGCAATTGAGACAATGTAATCCGATATTAATCATTAATTACTAATAGTAGATACAAATAATAAATAATTTGTATAAAGGTTTACCCTCGATAGACCACTGATAGAGCTGACATTCCATATTCGGTATCGCAGAACCGGCTAAACTGTAACACATCCATTTCCTCGCTAAATTCTCAGCGATTTCCTGGCAAGGCGCGCACATAAATTTTGTCGGATTAGGCAGAAGCATCGTCTTATTGAGAATTCGGCGAAAGTGCAACCATTCGTCTCCGTCCCTGTATCAAAAAGCGTAACGAAACTTTTATAAAATTGATTTTATTTTCTTTCCATTACCACAATTTAATCATTAACATTTAATCCTATTTAATTTCTTTTTTTTTTTAGCGTCAATAGAAGAACATTATATGCATACATGAAGATTAGTCCTCGGCGCTGCGCCCTGATTTCGTTGTACAGCCTCCAAGCCTCCGGTATAAAATGTTGCGGTGTAGGACCCTCGAGTCGCAGGAAGATCTTGCGAAATTCGTCAGGCGAATTCACAAAGACGATCCATAATGGTCCGATTTGTTCCTTGAATACCGGGCCCAGTTTCCGATGCCTCCTGTCCACGTACTCGTGCAGTTTCTGCGCGCCACCGGCCATCATCAGGGACAGCATCGTGCCGAAAAAGGGGACTCGTCGAGGTTCAGGCGGTGTCTTTTTCGCAAAAGTACTACAATCTCGTTGAAACGTTTGCGATAACATCCTCGTCGCATTCTGGTCGATGACGTTTCTCGAAGAACGAGTGATATCCTTCTCGTTCAGGACGAAGGATCGCGGATCGCATCCCAGCGTTCCGCATTCTTTGGAGAACGAGACGTTGAACTCACCGCAATGGTTCACCGACCTCGAGATCCTACGCGAAATTCTTCGCACCATCCAGTGCATCTTCACGACGACACCGGGTATATGAATTCGCGGGAACTGTGCGACGACTGTGCGCGGCTTCACTGTCGAGGAGAGAAATCAGATCGTATTATCGATTCAGCATCTTTTTTTTCGAGTCGACGAAATCATCAGGCTGAAGGTAACGCGAAAATAATGCGGGTAAAGTTTCTTTTAAAAGGCGAGAGAATAATATTATTTTAACACAACTTTTGCGATATATATAACGTAATATCATTATTATATATAAACGTATATAATAATAATACTACTTCTCTTTTTCACTTCGTAAATGGAATAAAAAATGAATAATCTCTCTACATTTCTGTAGCAGAAATGTCGCATTGATATTTTTCCCTTTTTCGTATTATTCCAATATAACTTTTTTTTTCACGCAATGATAAAATATTGCATCGGGAGATAAAAAAAACATGCAATTAAGAAAACAGAGCAGTAGATAGAAATGAAGTGCGTATCATGCGTATATACATGCGTTCGTATGACAAATTGACAAGGTTTATCTCTCGACACGATGAGCAATTCATTGGCGAGCACGAGACACCCGTTTACAAAACAATGCCTGCAATCTTTTTTTAATTCTCAATGTATACGACGTATATAACTTGTTATGAAATATCTCATGTAATATATTATGAATAATCTTAGTTTTATGTAACAGGTAAATATATAAGTTGGCTTCATCATTTCGCGTTTAATTGGTTTATAGAAAGATACATTTTATTTTTACAGAAAAATTGCAAAATCGATAAGCTGAAGCGTCCTAACGAGCGAGTATAGTTGCGAAAGACCCTTCAAATCTCAAAAATGCGCCATTAACGATAAGACTATCCTTAAGACAGTGTTTCTCATGTAAATTTAATTTATACAATTTTTAGTTTCGTAATTTTAATTAATAATTTTTACTTGTACTTATACTGTACTTAAAATGGTTCAATTTATAATCAATGTTTTCTCAAAATTTTAATAAAAATTTCGCTTATGCCAATTTATTAAATTAAGTATTTTTTATTAAATAAATCCTGATATTTTAGCGACAAATTAAATATGAAGATTATTCTAATTTATTTAACTAAATTTAATTTTCATGCCACTAAAACAATTGACAGATCTTGTAATCTTTTCTAAATAGTTAATTATTAATTTATTATTAATCATATTATTAAATATTATAATTATTAAATATTATTAAATATTAATTAATATTAAATATTTATTATTAATAATATAAATATTTATATACGCACCAACACAATTATGTTTTAGTTCTAATCAGCCCTTCTCTTCATATCACTATCTTATAGACACTATTATCAAATTTTAACACCATCTTTCTTCATCGTAGAGCATCGCCTTTAAAAACTGACACTTGTTTATGTTTTCTTAGGTATGTATTATCCTTGGATTGTATCCGGTGTGTCAAAGTTCAAACTTTCTGCATGTCTCTCTCTCAATTTAACAAACCATTCTACAGACTCGGACTCGTCTGGCGAGCATCCTGATGCTCACTGCCGTGCATTTGGCTTCCTGATTGCCGGTCGCCGTAAACCGGAAGTACAGGGCCGACAGGGTGGAAACGAAGCAAAGCTAGGAATCAAACTGATTGCGATGATCTTTGCCTTCCTTTAAAACGGAGTCGCTTGGACTCGCAACAGGAAATCGTATGCCGCTGAATGCTCTTATCTATATATAGAACAGCATCGCCGTTCATCCCTCTCATCTCGATCAGAGATATGTGATCGAATATCTTTCCTGATCTTTTTGGGTGAAGATTAGATTAATACACTAGGCGGTTAAATTATAATAATTTTATATTTATTCAGTTTTTTAAGAAGAAATAAATTTGCCGCAATTTAATAAATAATAAACAAAACTCTTGAACTCCCTTTTATCTTTATAAAAAAATGAAAGAAATTCATGGATATTTAAAGTTTCGAGCTTCAGGATCCACTCATACTTGAATCCACCTTTGGAACAAAAAAAAAAGAATTCTTGTGTTCAATAAATTTCCTCAATAAATTTCGAATCAACTTTAAGCGCCTATAAATAATGCAAAGGAACATTTGAATGTTAAAATAACGATCTATCGAAAACAGAAAAAATAAGAGGAAGAGAGAAACATGTCGATTTTATTTCAAGATATGCTAAGTTTATTCAAAATAAATCACGTGTCTATGTAAATTTCAGAAGTTTTATATATATTGCTTCTATGTTCCTGATTGAAAAAATTTGAGGTTTTTGGATACTATTTGCAACACACATACATATTATCTTATTATTGACTACTGGCGATGCAAGAGAGATACATACAGATTTTCGGATTTTAAACAAATAAGATAATCCCTCTCCTCCCACTCTCGTTTTTTTTCTTTTTAGTTTATTTGTACAAAAAAAAAAAAAAATTAAAATCTATATGTTTTAACTATATTTTTTATCTATATTTATTTATATTTTTTAACTACAATACAATAATTATATAAAATTGTTATTAAATTTTATTAGAGCAATTAAAGCAATTCTATATAATATTCTCTGATCAATAAATTTGATATAAAAGTTTTATCTTTTGATCTGTTTTTTTTTCTAATGTACTGCAAAACCTTAAACATTAATTATTATTTATTGTTTTTCTTTTTAATTACACTCTTAATTATACTCAAGCAGAATAGAAAATCACAATAATATCACAATAATAATGACTATCAAAAGTTATTATAATGTTATTTTGATATTATTGTGATTTTATGTTCTGCTTGGGTACTTTCGACATTTAAAATTTAGTTAATTTAGAATAAGGAAAGTAAAAATATAAAAAATATAGATAAAAAGAACAGATTTATTCATCAATATCTTCTTCTCAGCTTATTTTATATTATATCCCAGTGTAGCAAATCCACGTCTTTTGACGTCAAAATCACGTGCGCTTCATCACGTGATTGAGATCAATTCATTTTATATCAGTATAATATGTATATATAATTTAATTTTATACATTTGTTACTTCAAAATATTGATGAAAAATATACTAATACTATTATCAAATATAGAAAATAATTACAATTTAATAATTACAATTTATTCTAATGTTATTTGTTTTCTTATTAGCTGTTTTTTTTTTAAAGCCTTTTAATGATAAGCGCGCGCAAAGTTCGCAAAGTATCTCTTTCTCCTTTCTTCCTCTCTCTTTCTTTCTTTCTTTCTTTCTCTCTCTCTCTCTCTCTCTCTCCCTCTTTCTCCTTTTCTTTAGCTAAGCATGAAATATCGATATTCTGAAGTATCGACCAGCTCTCGACCGTTAAATCTTAATGATCCAAATATTCTAAATATAATTTTCGCTCATCAGCGAGCACCTTATTAACTGACCTTTGTCGCGCCATTATCAGCATTATCAGCGACAGCACTATCTACTATTAACTCTATCCGGCGCACCGGCTGTTGCCCTTCGCTCGCTCCTTCTCCCTCTTCCGGTCTCGACTCGACCTCCTCGACATTCCGCCGTTCGAAGGTGTACGAGGGTGACGTATGCACCTGGAACCGTTGTACTTTAACTCCACCGTCTTTCCTACATCCTTCCCCGCAATTTTCAACTTTGATTTTCTCTCTTTCTCTCTCACTCTTTCCTCTCCTCTCTCTCCGCCACGTGTCCGCAAGTGCTGGAAGCAGCAGAAAGTGTGTGAGAGAACATCGACGAGCGAAATCAAACGGTCGCCTATTAACCTCACCTGACTCGACGTCTTCTCCGACGCAATGGACCTGGACGCCGAGACTTGTGAACCGGGACTGACCAAGGAATGGGAGGATCTGGCGCAGGATTACAAAGAACTCGAGGTGAGAGAATGTCCTGGGTTTTGGGCGGAAGAGGAGGTTATGTTGCACCCCGCACAGATGTTTGACCGGTGGAGGATCCGGAAATTTCAGCGATTCGCGTGATACTCGCTTTGATCCACCTAATGAACCGTCAATAAATGACAATTGATAAATCATCGTCGATACACATATGTATTTTGGTGCATATGTTTTTGACATTATTTACGCCTCTGAATTATTTTCTTATTATTTCGATTAATAATAATGATATTACAAAATTTTAATAAAGACTACAATTGTTTATGATGATTATTCTGACAGAAATTGATTATTTTTCAAATTATTTCGGTACAATCAGAGATAATAGAGAAGTAAAAATATAATGTAAGTGTGAGATAAAATATGTATGATATAAATGTGTAAAAAAAATATATAATTTAAAGAATTATAAAAGAATAGATTATTTGTCAGCAATCATGTATCACGAATCTGTAATTATCACTTATCAATAATAATTAAGGATAATCAACTAGAAGTATGATTACTTCTAAAAAAAACTTTTGTATCTGTTGACAGGCACTAAATAGGGAGTATCTTGCAAAATTAGAAGAGGTTGGTGAACTGCAAGCAAAATGTGTTAAAGGTATTTCACATCAGAAATACCGTATGGGCATAATATCTAAAATGCTGAAACAGTAAGTTTGCATAATATAAAGAAGAACTACAATAAAAGAATAAATTTTAAAAGAGCTATTCAAATATAAAAATTAAAAATACTTTAATATTTTTATTACAATTATACCCAAAAAATGTTGATTAAAATGCTTGGAACATTTGTAATGTTATTGCTAAAATTAATCAAATATTTCATATGATGATTTTTATGATTCTTCTTTTACCTATTTTCAGATTGAACACAAAAGAAATACGAGAGGAATTACAAAAATCTATGGCAAGGAGAGAACAACAGTTGTATGAGATAGAACAAACATTACCTAAGCCAAACGGCACTTATCTTCAAATTATTCTAGGCAGTGTTAATGTTTCCATATTAAATAAAAGTGACAAGTATGTCATGCTATTAAGAATCGAGCCTAATTTATGTTGCATTCAGAGTGGTTTCTTAATACTTGTTCACTTTCAGATTCAAGTACAAAGATGAATATGAGAAATTTAAACTAGTTCTATCAGTAATTGGATTTATATTATCTGTAGTAAATCTATTTACTAATATAAGGTATGTATAAAAGCTCTATTATGTATTCAATTCACATTTGTATGACCAATGTTGCATTATTTTCTATCTAATATAAATTTTATTCATATATGATACTTGTATTATAATTTTTATTATGTTTTAGGACTTTAGAACTTAGTTTTATGTTTCTCCTTGTTTGGTACTATTGCACGCTAACAATAAGAGAAAGTATACTCAAAGTGAATGGATCTAGAATCAAAGGATGGTGGAGATTTCATCATTTTCTTTCAACTGTAGTATCCGCTGTTCTACTAGTGTGGCCAAATACAGGGCCGTGGTATATTTTTCGTAGACAATTCATGTGGTTCAACGTATACATCAGTAAGTGTTATGCAATTTTTAGCATGACAATCGCATTCAACTACTTATAACAAATAATTTTTATTTAATAATATAATATTTTTTTAGGTGTAGTCCAATACTTGCAATTTCGGTACCAACGCGGCGTTTTGTACCGATTGAAAGCGTTGGGCGAGAGAGACAATATGGACATTACTATAGAAGGATTTCATTCATGGATGTGGCGCGGTCTTTCTTTTCTACTGCCGTTCCTCTTTGTCGGTTACCTGTTTCAGCTTTACAACGCGTACACATTATACGAATTGACATATCACTCAGAGGCGACATGGCATGTGTCAGTACTCAGTGCCATGTTCCTTGTATTATTCCTAGGCAATATCACAACTACCATCATGGTGATTCCACAGAAGCTCGTCAAGGAACGCGTCAAGGATCATCTGTTCGCGTCCAAGTCTTCGCGTCAAGATCGTAGGAAGGAAAAAGCTGTACACGATAAGAACAATAAAAGCGAAAAGAATGAGTGAAAAGAAAAAACTTGAGATTTTCGGCTGGCAAAGAACTCGATCGGAATAACGCGAATAAAAAAAAATTACAAATAGCAGAGACGAAACTTTACATTATAAAGTGGTGATGGTTTAAGTGATGCATTAAAACATAACGAACAGTGCTTTGCTTGTTGCGCCGTGTAAAGGTAAATACTAATTAAATATACATACATAATGTCGCAAATGACCACAAACGGAAGGAGTCGCAATCCCGTGTACTTTTTTTATTGACTTTGGTTTTGAATAAAGTCCATTGTAGAGTATTTTAGCGAATGTTCTTTGTACTCTCCGATTAATCCCCGGAGTATATAAACTGATGCAACTTCAATAACAGACATTTCTCGATGAATTTATCGATGATATTATTTATATATTTTATTATTTCCTAGAAAAAAAAATCATTGCACGGGAATTACTATCTCTCTAATGCTATTTTTCGAAACTTCTGTACATAGGTTTCGAATAAAGAAACTTGTTAAAACCTGTTTCAAATCAATTATATACTATATAGCTTTATATTTATTTATCTTTTATCCTTTCTTAATTAGAAAAATATATTAGATTGGTAATTATTTAAAAATCATTGGAACATCTCGATAGTTTAGTCAGAGAGAAATTGAGATTCAGACTGAATCGTTATAATTTAACTCGTTTATTCCGGGATAGTCTACGATCCTCTCTTGGATACACCAAATACACACATTTATTATCGATTGAATTGATATCCATTCGATATCGTAGTTAGATTGCAAACGTGCATAAAGTATGTCGATAAAACACCGAAAAATTTATAAGCATGTATATATATATATATGCATATAACTTTTTCGATACACACATACACAATTCATATAAATGTAGTACTAAAAAGTTGAACTTATATTTTATAAACAAATTATATATGTATTCGCACATGTAAATTACATAACTGTTCTGATATGCAAATATATATATATATATATTTGAGATATCGTGTTTATTTCTTATAAAATGTAAAATAAATATAGTGTAAAAAGAATGCATCGAACATGTATCATATTATTATTATTTTTCTGTTTAGACATATATATGTATATATTTATTAAAATGTATTTATTCATGTATAAATAAAAAACGTATCAAACTGTTTGATCTCATAAACAAGAAGCGTCAGTTAAAAGATGCTTCGCACTAAGTCACTAATTTTCTTCTCTTAAAAGCATTTATCTTTTGTTTTGCACTTCTCTTCCATCCGCATTGCACCTAAGCGCGAAAGCGTATCTCGTTGAACTTTGCGAATTTATATAATTTAATATATGTGCAATTTGTACCACAATGATAGCAAAACTTTAATATAAATATATATGTATACATATAATTCTTTCTCTATTTTTCTCTCTTACATGTTCTGTTTATCTTTGGAATATAATCGTGAATATAATCATCATTCGAATGTTTCGCGCAGATTATAAAAATTTCTTTGTATCGTCCTTTTTGAATTTAATTGTGATAAAAAATAATAAGTTAATAATTGTTTATCATTTATTTATATATTAATAATTATTTATTATGTCTGTTTTAGATGCTTTCAAATTATTGACATTTTATTGTAATTGATATATATTTTTTGATGACCTTGATTGAGAAACACTTAATATCAATGGATTGAATCCATTGAATGAAATACTATACACATCTATACTTTATACTTTCTATTTTCAAACAGTGTATATAATTCTAATTTTATTTGAAAAAAAATTTCAAAGCAGTTGTTTCATGCTGTTTCTTCTTTTTTATTAAACGATAAAAAAGAGTTGCTCGATCAAAGAACATTGATAAACAATACATTCTTCTGGATTGCAACAAGTTGAAAATAAAGCACTTCAATAGGAGTTGCCTAGCACAAACCAATATATAACGATAGTTACGTCACTGCCACGGAAAAGCAATAGTCATCGCAATTTACGTCGCTAGGTAAGCTTTACGTTCAGTCTATCGACGTTCTCCGCAAACGTACCATCGTGAAGAACTCTGTACATTCCATTTTATCCTAGCTCAAGAACTAAAAGATGCCGGTGCGAATCAATTGGCCTCTATTGACGGCGACGGTCTGCCCTAACATCGGCGGTTGGATCGGCGGCTACATCACCCAGAAAAATATGAGCTGGTACGAGGTGAGGATCGTCTGACAATGAGAATGGTTGTGCGACGCCAAACCGGTGCCAGGGATATCGGTGATTACGTCACCGCGACGTAATGAAAACCCACGAAAGTTATAATCGATCGATTAAAGTCCTCTCAATACACGTTTTTTGCCGGTTTAATTTTAAACTCGTGGAAGTGTTTATAAACGAAGGTCATCCGATAAGTGCAAATCAATATATGACGAGCGATTGCTGCTATTTAAATCGTTCGATCCTTGCTTTAGTATGTATATATACGAAGGTCTGTCTATAAAACGTATACATTTTTATAGCGACAATTATTATTGCAATAAAAATATCGTTGTCTATATAATTATTTATAATTATATTTGTAATCTGATACTTATATAATTATAATCATATATAATTATTACAATTACGCATTATTTATAAATGTTTTTATATAGCTATATGTGTGTATGCACGTTCTTTATATGTATATAACTATAAATATATTTTATCATATGTAACTGTGTATTACATCTGTGTAATGTATATATATATATATATATATATATCGCGATTGTAATAGCTTTGAGAGAGTTGCGTGTTATTTATAATTTAATTACAATTGTGCATAAGGCAATCATGCCTAAAGATGTAAATTCCACTGAACAAACAAAATATATACCGATCTACGAATTATATTCGTAATCAATCATTATGACGAACAATTATGGTTTCACGGATCTCTAATTATTTGTCAGTGTATTTATAGCAAAAATTAGCAAATTCTTTGCTGTTTCTCTCGGATACATTTATACATATCACAAGAAATATAAAGTAATAGCGCAGATACGTTATCTCTCGGGATACTCTTTTTTTTTTTACTTACACAAAACAGACATAGAACTTAAGCGAGAATATAGACTAAAACCTCTCCATTTACTATCGATCGTAGAAGATATTGCAAATGTGTTTACAATAAATTACACATTTTATTGCTAATTATATATAATATAATAATTTCGCTTTGTAGATAGACATAGGGCGCGCTTTCATAATCCGTTGTTACTCTTGTTCTATAGACGCTGAACAAATCGAAAATCATTCCGCCAAACTGGTTGTTCGCACCTGTATGGACCACCCTTTACTGTACAATGGGCTACTCGTCGTACCTGGTGTGGCGAGACGCGGGTGGCCTGCAGGAAGCGGCCGTACCGCTCAGCGTGTACGGTCTTAATCTTGCCCTCAACTGGTCGTGGTCGCCACTCTTTTTTGGGACTCATAACATTAAATGGGTATTACATCCAATACGCACGCACATATACGCGTTTATTTAATTTCAAAATCTGACAATACGAGATCGTTCGAGCGTAATTATTATTAATTTTATTGGAAAAAAAATACTAGGAATAGATATCCTCTAAAGTAGCATCTTTTGAGAATAATATTAATTATTTACGAGTAAAGGCGATGCTTGGAACTAGAGAAAAAATTCAAATAATATGATTACATACAGATGATGAAAAAAGAACTTGTACTTGTATAAACAGTTTTATGCAATATAAATAATTTCCATTATTTAATATGGAAACATGAGAGTATTCATATCTTTTTAAATAAAACGAATATAAAAAAAATAAGCTCTCAAAAATCAAACTGCTCGAACAGTTTCCTAGATCGAACAGAATCTTATTTATCTCTTAACGATTTTAAATCGAAACGGGTTTGGATCGCTTTGAGAACGATTTTTCCACTTCAATTATCTCATATTCGATTGAATTATGCTTTCTATTTCTTCTTTTTTTTATCTTCGATTTTTGTATTAATAAATTTCAAGTACAACTATATATATGTATATATATGTAAATACTCTTTCAAGATGAAATCCTAAAAAAAAATAGATCTATTGTGCGTTCACAGATTTTGATAATTAAATTTCGCATTTTGATCTTTAGAGAGAATTAAACACTCACAGAACGATCCATAAAACCGCTTCGGGATCGAAAACTCTATATAAACTACCGTTTTATACTTGTGCGCAGGCTCTCTACGAAATTGTAGCATTGTCAGCCAGCACGGCGACACTTGGAATCGCATTCTACCAGGTCAATCCTATCGCCGGCTATCTTATCATTCCCTACTTTGTGTGGACCTCTCTCGCCACAGTGTTCAACTACGTCATCTATCGAGATAATAAACAGCTCCCGGCTGTCGAGAAGACTGAAGAAAAGAAAAATTAAAGAACATAACATAACAAAAAGAAAAGAGACAGAAAGTCATAAATCTTTTTGCTTAGACAAAGCTAGCTTTTTATGTTGGGAAAACATATCTCACGAAATCGATGTTGGGGTTGATTGATGGGCTCAACGAATATTTTGAATACTATTGAATCAACGATCTATATATAACGAGTAAATATCGAATATTTGTATATGTATACAATGAAAAAATGTTAAGAAAGCGAAGAAAAATATCTCTGCAAAATATTTCTATCAAAATTTATATAATTTTTTTTTATTTTATTAATATATCAAATAAAATATTATTAATATAATATAAATTTATATTATTAATATATTAAATGAAATACTTGGTGTATTAATGTTTCTCTTTCTTTTTTTATAAAGTCATTTAAAGAAAGACATGTGCGAGTTGCTATTCAAAATTGAAGAAAATCTTTCATCAACAATCTGTGGATCAAAAAAGTTTAATTTATCGACTCGCTGTTCTTTCTTGAATCTAGCATCAAAGAAAAAAAAAAGAGTAAAGGCTATGATACATAAAAAAGTTTTAATCGCAACTGTAAAACTGTAAGAAAATCAACTAATCACAGTCAAACATTTTTACTACATTGTGAAATGCTTGACTGTGATTGATCGATTCGGCCTTACGTTTACGTAATTAAAATGTGATTAAAACTTTTTTACGTGTCCTTGAGAGGCCTTAAGAGACATGGCCTTAAGAGAGATAATCGAGTATGCCCATCATTCACTACTTTACTTTTGTACAATTGTTATTATTGTTTGTTGACTACCGCAGTCATCGACGAGACGTGCCTTTGCATTGAACGCACAACGCCATTAGTATACACATGTTTATTGATCGATATACGAAATAAAGATTAGGTCAATCGATCGACGTGTACGTACATATTATATAGTGTACAATTATAATATCTTAGTTGTACTAAGTTTTAATAAATCATATAAAGAAATCTTAAGGGGGGCGGGGGTGAATGAATAGGGGATATGGTGACTTAGGAGACTTTCATTTTCTTCTCAATGTCTATCCTATTCCGCATACGGAACTAGGTGGAGCTTTCTTTTTTTTGGGTTAATTAGCCTCGGTAAAATAAAATCAGCCGCGAGAATTTAGTCCCGTCTCCGTTTCGAGCTGTAGAGCTTATAGGTTTCGGCTTCAATCTCGCCTTTTATACATAATAGGGCAGAATATATTACATAAGAGAGATATCGAGTACGATAGTACGGGCGGCTGCTGCACGGGCGGGACTTCTTCCGGGCGACTGTTGCCGCCATGTTCGGCTATCGTGTTTCACAAGCGCTACGTAAGTTCAGTCGCGTAGATGTATCCTTGCTGCTGTAGCACATATAACCGCTTCTCCACGGCCTCTTTGTCTAAAAGATTACCAGTAAATCATGATCAAGTAATCATAAAATCTATAATAAATTCAAAGAAATATGTCGGCGAACAACTATAATTTAATCTTCATTTTGTTTTAAATAGAAATGATAGAAGATGAAATTTAACAAGAGAATATTTATGTTCTATTTCTTATACAATGTGTAAATAAATATTAAATAAATATCAATGTTTACGAATTGATAAATAAATATGGAAAGACTTAATGCAAACGAATAAGATTTGTCATATTTGAATAAAATTTCAAATAAAATTGAAAAATCAAAATTGCTAAAACTAATATCTTCATTGAAAAAAAGAAAAAAAAGATATATACATTTACATATAATACATACATTTAATGAGCAAAGCTCGATCTTGACTATGGCTGACATGCTGCGCTAACGAGTGCAATAATATCTGCGCCGTGTGATAGCGCTGGAAACATTCGCCGCCTTTGCCGAATAGTTCATCTAATGCCGCCGATTGACACTGTAAAAATAATTTCATCAAATATTCTGTATACCAAACAATAATATTTGATACAATTTTTTAATTATCATTCAACTGTCAAAAATATAATATAGATATATGCTAAAGTGCTAAGGCTTTGAAGAAAGAGGAGAAAATATCAAAAGAGAATGGATAACTATAGTTAAAGACGAATAAAGTTGTGTTACCATGTGAATCGCATGATTGTACAATATCTTGTCTGCTGTGGCTCCCGTTTGACGAAGAAGCCCCGCGCTGTTGAGTTGTTTACATTCCGTCAAACAAGACTTAAATTTCTCGTTCATGGTACTGACAACTATAATATTAAAGAAAACAGGTGATATATATGTATAAACTTGCAAATTTTTTTTCTTTTATAATGTATCTATGTTGCAAATATATACTCGTGAATATTCTTTGTGAATTAAATTACGTAGAATAGAAATACATAATAAAGTCTTATTTTATATTCAATTTTGCGCGCAAACTTTACTTTAAAATTTCATTTTAAAGTTCTTTCAAATAGAGAGAAAAATCTTTTTTATATGGAATTAAATATGTTAAAATTTAGAATAATATTTAAAAAAATTCTAAATTTACAGAATTAACTCACCGTCCTTCACAGTAGCCGTCGGTTGCAGCCTTCCAGCCTTGAGTTCTTGAGTAGCTAGATTCAGACCTGAACTAAGCCACTGAAGAGCCCGAACTAGCAGAATGACTTGCTCGGCGCGTTTCCTAGTAGCCGCATTACCGATCTGCTCAATTCCACTGAGCGGCGTTGGTTGCTCGATGTTACCAAGCGGTCCGGCTCTGGATCGAGCGACTTCACACACACATTCACATAACGCGACAACGAAGTTCAGTTTCGCCAGAATTTCGTTATGCTCGCGTTCCATTAGCGTCTCCTCCGGCAATTCCGGCGCGATAAATGTCAACGGACGATCATCAATCGTCGTTGGTGGTATATCCGGAAAGAGGTTTTGAAAACTACCGGCTTCTATAAACGAGAAAGAGAGAATAATGGAATTTATATAAAAATAGAACTGAAGTTAATAGTAGGTAACACATAATTTTTTTATTTTTTATAATTTGTTTGCACGATGTGTTAGCTATTAAAAAACGTGAAATGTCGGAGTGATGTTGAAATTACTTGTTAATTGACTATTGAAAAATGATAAAATTCCACAAATATCAATACACAAATCGCTCCAAAATGTGAATAATAATTCAAACGTAAGATTTTGGCTAAGGAATGTTACCGGATATCTCCGGAAGAGTGACAGCTCTGGTGCCGAAGGGTATAACAGGCGAATGCCTGAGGGTATTGTTGTTGTCCTGAAAAGCTCGCGAGGTTGGAGAACCAAGCACTGCCAGTGGACCCGTGAGAAGTGGCGAAGATGCGCTATTGTTGCCTGTGGAACGTCGCAACGGCGAGGTCCCGCTCGGCGTATGCGAATGCCTTGCTACGGGACTCACTTGCCAAGTATTGGGCGGCGGCGGAGTCTCACTCAACCTAATAATCGACAAATTACAAATTAGTTTAATTCGAAGAGCATGCAAAATATTAATATTCGAAAAGAGATTCTGGAAAAATATATAATCCTATCGATAAAAAAATAAAAATTATTTTCTTTTCTCTTTTCCTTTTTTGAAAGAGAAATCATTATATTTATAACTCGAAATTTTATGACTTATTTATAATGCTCGTCTGTATTTTCTGCCGGAAAAAAAATGTCTGCACCTTCTGCCGGGTGGAGTACCGATGACAAACTGTACGCTGGGTGGGCTAAGGGAGCCGATGTCTGGCGGATGATTCCTGTGGGAGTCCACGCTGCGTTTCATGCTGATAGGTTGGGAACGGGGAACAACGCTACTGCCGCCGGATCGGGCGGCATTCGTCGAGGGAGACTGTGGTGGTTGCTGAGCTGCTGCATTTCGTTGACATGGAACGGGAATCGGCTCAGAGATTGGCAGATAGCATGGTCGGGGTGGGCTGATAGCTTCCCTGCTCGTTTGTCTAGCATATCTGGGGGATATAAGTCGTACAAATATAATAATAATATGGAAATTGAGAATTGTAGTTAATTTAATATCTATACAATTTCTTATATAATCAAAATAAAAAATGATTAAAAATTAAATATTAATAATATTAATCTTTACGTAATATAATTGCTGGTTTGCAATAAGTGTAGTTATATATATGCTTTTACATATAAACTCTGATATATCAAACAAAGTATAATAAAATAATGTCACGTACTCTCCCAATTTCGATAAGCAGGGCCGGAGGGGGCTGATGGCTTCCCTACTAACTTGTTTGGTATACCTGTAAAAAAAAAAAATAAAAACGATATAACAGATATTTTAACAAAATGTTTTACATCAAAAGATGAAAAAATATATTAAAATATGCAAATATTTGGAGATCATGAAAAAAAATTTCTTTTCATTATTAATTATTAAACTTACTATACATATATTCTAATTTTGTTTCGTATCTGTCTCTTTCAATCAACTATCTAATATAAACTTACTTTACTGGTGGATTATTATCGGTATCACTGCTGATATCACTCGGTACAAGAACAAAGTCGTCCTCGGGACTAGAACATGGAGTCTCCGTCGTTTCGGGTTCTAATTTATTGACAATCGGTGTTCCTTCCTCGATCGGAATCACCGTTGTACCCGGAGATGCAGGCAGTTCGACGGGCACCGGGCTCGGACTAGGACTGTCTTGAGTACCCGTTAGAAACGCATGACCAAAAAATTGATCAAAGTCCATGCGATCGGTCGCTTCACGCCTCAACAAACCCATCAAGAGATTCGTCAGTTCGAGCGATGTTCCAGGAGGTATACTAAAGCACGGATATAAATAGTATATATTTTTCTTCTATTTTCTATATTATATAATTTCTTTATGATAATAAAAAAAAAACTTAAATAGATTTTTTAAATCTATACAAGTTTTAATAAATCTATTCCAGTTTCTAATTTAAAAAATTAAACAAAAGAAAAAAATGGCTCAAACATATAAATGATAATGAATTAACAAAACTAAAATTAAGTTCTTTTTCACAAGAAAGTTTCAATCTTTAATTATAATTCAAAACTCTTTTGATCTCCAAGAAATAGAAATTAAATATTTATCAACAATATGAAAGAATGAGAAATTCTTATTAAATACCACTTGTACCTAGGAACAAGATTGACAGTATTCTCATAGATTGATTTGAGCGCATGAGGATTGTTTGCAGGGTGTGGTGCTTTCCCAGTGAGACATTGATATAATATGGTTCCAATGGACCACAGATCTGCTTTAGCATCGTACTGGAGGGACATGATAACTTCGGGCGCCATGTACATTGGCGACCCACATAAAGTCGCAGCCATGACGCCTTCCTGCAAAAACCTAGCGAAACCAAAATCCGCTGAAAAAGAAATATATTACCGGCATATATTATCGACATATATATATATTAACCCTAAAAGAATTCGCAAACCCAACAACAAAAAATAAAATAAATGAACTAATAAATTCAACTAATAAAATTAAGAGTTAGAATAAAAATATTCTTACCTATTTTCAATGTTATTTCATGTGGTTGTGGACAAGCTTTGCCACAATTATGATTCAACAAAATATTTTGTGGTTTGAGATCTCTATGGACTATCCCTTTTGCATGCAACACCTTCATTGCACGAACCAATTGCTTAAGAAATAATCTAATGGTGTCCTCGGAGAGAGTACCTTTCGCTATTAGAAGAAGATATAAATTATTTATATGTATGTATGTTTATATATATATATATATATATATATATATATATATATATATATATATATATGTAAATAATTCATATATAATAATTCATGACAAAATGACACTAAGATTTCATTAATTTTTTTATATATTTTATTTCATTATATTTTTTTCATTGCAATTCTTTTAAATTGTTTAAGTAAGCTCACCATTTAAGTAATCTCCCAAATCTCCACCATTACAATACTCCATAACCAGGAAGACGTTATGATTAGACTCCTGCATTGAAAATATTAATTTTAATATTTTTATCACAAATAATAATAAATACTTTTCCATAAATTTGATAACTTTACCTTACAATCATATAATGCAACAACATTTTCATGGTGCAGTTTAGTTAACGCCTGTAAGATAAAGCATTATTTATATATATAAAGCTTTTATTTTTATTTTTAAAATAGATAAAAGAATATTACAAGATATTTTATATAATAATTAATATAATTTAAAAATTTATTAAAATTTTTTTATCTATAAAGTTTTTATAAATAAATCTTCTCATATAAATATAAAGAACATACTTTTAAGATTTTAATCTCCTTCTTCAATAAATCCTGTGATTTAGCCAAAGTTTTCTTTGTGATACTCTTGATAGCCACCACCAAGTTTGGTTTCTACAAAACATGAAACAATTAGATGTAATTATTATATCACAAACATATTAAATATTAAATTAGATTAAATACAATGACAGAATGTAAAGAGGTTTCTAAATTATAATTTTGTATCATATATATTATTAAATTATATAAAAGAATAAAATAATTAAGATCACAAAGAATTATCAAAAATAGCAGAGACTATTCTCTGAAGTATCTTATCCATTGAATAACAAAGTTCTAAAAACAAAAAATTATAACAGATATTGTGTTTTAATAAATACAGTATAATAAAATTCTGCAATAAACTTTATCTATCGTGTGCTCTATTCTAAAGTAATGTATCTGTCAAAATCTGGACAAAGTTTTACAAAAAAAATCAAAATAATAAAGAAAACAAAGTCACGTTCGAACACAATGGACTTTTACAAAAGGTTTCATATTTTGATGCTGGTAAAAGTGAATCAAGACAAATTCGAGAATACACACTTTGCGATGTCTGCCCCTGAAGACCACGGCGAAGGCGCCGGTACCAATGAGGTCCTTGGGATTGTACTCGTAATCGCCGATGATCTCCATCTCTCTCGCGTGTCCGATCTCTACCGACGTTCTGAGGTCGACGGTTTATCAACAACGCGAGGATGCATCGCCCGCGATCGGAGATCGATATGTGGCGTTGCCGTCGTTGTCCCCAGCAAAAAACGACTCGACGTTGACGGGATTCGATCAACGTTGGCGTAACACACAGCCTCAGAATCTATACACCTCGTTCATCATCACTGTCCTCGATTGCGACATCGAATTTATCGCTGCTGATTCTTAAGAGCAATGCACCGCAAGAAGCGGGGGAGGAGCCGCGAACCAGATAGCGGGGAGGGAGATGGAAGAGAAGGATAGAAGGGGCGCGACGGATGCGTCCGAGAAAACACAAAATACACCACGGAGAAGACGCACCACGTATCTCCGCACTGCGCGCTACCCGTCACACACTCTTCTCGGCATTGACGCGGCTGTCAATGACCGTAAAAAGATGACGAAATGTCAGACATCGTCGCGAGGCTCGCTCGCTCGCGCGCGCGTGACGTCGTTACCGAAGAAATCTGGAACACGCGATGCGCGTGTAGGTGACATTTCATTACTCCTACGAGTCGAGTTTTGTCGAACGCGCCGATTGGCTGCGATCAGTGAGGGAAGATCGTGGATCTAAACTTGCGCATGCGCAATAGCATAAAGCCTTTATTAGACGCAAATTATTTAAAATTATTATTTTATTATTTTTAGATTGATGAGATTGAAGATTAAAATTCAATAAATTAGAAGAGATAAATTTCAGCTTCTTTCGTTTTGATTAGTCAAATTCCAATCTTCAACGCGTGACTACGCTGACTAGACGTCTGATTAGAATCTGACTAGACAGATTGGTTATCGACGAAAGAATTTACAACCCTCAAAACCTAGAAAACAAAGCTTCTTAACGAAAAAAAAAACAGATAAATATAATGTCACATAATTTGTTATTAAATATAGAATTTTTTAAGATTCTAAAATTTTTCTATTTGACAGCTTCTATAATTTTTCTATTTGACAGCTCCTAAAATTTTTCTATTTGACAGTTAATCATATGACTTTGTGTTTATATGTATTTCTTGCTGGAAAGCTACCGAATTCTCCTATCGTACGTCAGTAGAAGAGACTAGGGGAAACGCTAGGGAAATTTCGTTCCGCGATGATTACTCCGAAAAGAGCCGAGAATCACCGAGGTGAAAACCGAACGTAAATCGCAACGGCCCGGAAACTTCCCGCACAGTTCTCGCGGATTATTTTTTCGCTTTTCGTTCTCGTGGTGTTGTTTCATTGGCGAGCCGACGAGACAAGGAAGGGTTTTCGACTCTCGCGGAAACGAGTTTACTCCGACGTCTTCGACGAGAACGCAGGTGGGTGATATAAATCGAACGCGGCCTCATTCGAACGATCAGCGAGATTTGCGCAGCGCGACTGGATCGATAATTGATTACCGTGTGCATCTACTCTAACCTAGGTCCCTCGAATACGTGCTGGATTATTAAATGCCTCTATATACACACACATATATATAACATACCTATATACATACGTATATATATATATATTATTGAGTGACTCGATATCGCGATAAACGACGTCGTTCAACGCGAATGGCCAATTCGCTGACATAATTTAATCGACGAGACACTAGAACGGAACTATACGATTGGATAGGTTGTCGCTTTTCTTTCACAATCAGAGCACAGTGGTATGTGCATAACAATTTTTGGCAACTTACCTGTAGGCGAAAAGTCGATCTCTTATAGACCTCCAAGAATTTGTAAATGTAAGCTGACTCGTAAAATGATCAATGTATAATTAATAATCACATGATTTGATATTCATGAATGTATAATGACTGTTTTCGGCTTAAATTTTTATCTTTATATTCAAGTTAAATTCATACACTATTGTGGCTCGGTAGCTGTATTGTTTGGCATTATGCATTTGATCTGTGAGATTTCTACGTTAAAATTTACACATTAGTATTGGCAATATTTCAGCAGTAATCCATCTAGGACAGTTGCGATTAATATAAAGAATCGTGTATACATCAAGCAAATAATATTTCTGTGAAACAAAATACTTTTAAAGTGTAATTAATTTAAAGTAATTTGTATGTGTACGGAACTTGATATGTAACTTTATTATATGTTTATGATTTGTTAATGTTTCAACTGGTGTGTATTTTATTTTATTTGTAGGACTGAGACAATATGTACAATGGCATCGGACTTCAAACTCCACGTGGTTCTGGAACTAATGGACATGTTCAGAGAAATTGGGCAATTGTGCGTAAGAACAAAGACAAGGTTACTTACAAAACGGATGATTCAAAAATCGACCAATTGAATAAGCAGCCAAACAAAGAAATTCTAGATCATGTCAGAAAGAGAAAGGTCGAAGTCAAGTGTGCCGAGTTGGCTGACATTTTGGAGGATCAAGGGTAAATATTTGTAATATATCTCTTGTTTTATAGTCTCAATAGTTTTAACATAAAGATTTTAAATAAATAAATTATATTTAATATTTTAGGTCATATTACAAATTATCGTTTTTATTGCAATGATAGAGTAAAAGCTTAGATTTGAATAAATCTTAACAAAATTCTTTAATTATTTTTTAAATATAAATATATTAATATTAGAAATTTCTATAATAATCAGTAATCATTAATACATAAAACTTTTTGTCAGAAACCATTGTAAATAAATATATCATTTTTAAAGTATACATTGAAGCCAAAGGTAGACAAAGCAAATCCTATTACAGTCTACAATCTAATTTAAGTCTGAAAGAAGAGAGCTATTTGACAATAATCTCTACTGAGATTTATTTGGTATAATATATTTTTACAAAGTAAAGAATCGATATAATATAAAAAATATATGTATGTTTGTTTATAATATAAATAAATATACATATCATATGTACATGTGTCTCACATGTAATTTAAATTTTAATGATAGATCATAATCAAGATAGTGCATTTGAATATAGAATAGATATAATTACAAATGAATATAATCTAGTCTCTTTTTCATGTGAATTGCAGATTTACGAGCGAAGAAATAAACAACAAGGTGGAATCCTACAGATCATTGTTAATGGGGAGCGATATCAAATCTTCTACGCCACAGGATGAATTCGGCCGTATTAAGTAAGTGCATTTGTTATCTAATTTCTCTTTTAATTTTTTGTGAGAAGTTTGGCAATGTTATAGAATAAATTGAAATAAATTATGCGGAATACAATATAATAACATGCAAAATAAATTAATATTAATGAAAGTATAATCAAAGTTAATAATAATTAGGTGAAATAAATTAAAATCAGAATACATACACACAATTATTTTGTAGAACTTAGAAACAATATAATATTTAATTATTTAAAATATATAATATTAGTATGAGTATAATTTTATATTTGAGATAAATTTGGATGAAAATTAAAAATTAAATGATATACAAAGTTTTATACAATAATAGATGTAATAGCTTGATTTATAATTAGGAAACGATCTATAATTAAGAACAGATTGGCTAATAAAATGCGATATTACTTGCATCAAAATGCATGAAATTTTCTAGAGGAAGAATTTTCCTTTTTTTTTTATTGATTTCTTGGCTGTCAGTTAAATCCAAGATAATCCCAACGACGCGGATGAAACGTTATATATAATATAGAGTGTCTGAGCTTCCCGAGATCTTAGGAACATATTTTCGTCGCGGCTTCATTTGACCCTGCGTTAAAGCAAAGCTTTCGCAAACGCAATATTGGATCGTAAAAAATATGTTTTACGATAAATCTATATATTCTTTGTGAAAAATCATTCTTGGAGAAATATTCGAATAATGTATTCCTGAGAGAAATATTTTTGTTGTTTTCGTAAGGAAAACTTGACTTGCTACGCGGTTTTTTTTATATATTAAAAATTATATAATAATTAATTATAATAATTATTTTGATTATATTATGTATAAGATGTATAAATTTTAATTGAATGCAAATTAAAAGTAAAATTAATAATATATATTTAACAGAGAATTATTGATATTGATAAGTTTAGGACCGCAGAAAAAAGACAGAGATTTGTTGAATACACAAACGCATTTAAAAATTAAATATTTTGAATATATAAATAGAAATTTATAATATGTATTCAGGAAGAAATACTACAGTTTTCACAAACAAAAAATAACTATTTTATAAGAAAATAAGGTAATAAAAAAAATTAACTTTTTTTAACTTTTTGTACATGTATTATATTTTATTAAAGCGTATCATTGTCTTTATCGAAATTATTAATTAAAATTATTATTAAAAGTAGTAAAAGGAGGAATAATTACTATTATTGTATTGATAGTATTAATTAATTATTAATTAGAGTTAATACCTTTTTCAATTATTTTTGTATATATTTATTATATTATATATATTGACGAAAATGCGCGCGTGTTTTCTCGAGGAAATACAATAGATTTGCAAAAAAGATTAATAGCAATTTTTTCACGGATACGCTTGGCACGAATCATTCTCTCGATTAGTATGTTAATTTAAATGCTACTTTAATGTAAAACTCTTTCTCGCGAACTGAGAAATTGAAAAATGCGAATGTGAGAAGATTTTCATGACAATTTTTAGCTAAAATAATACATGAAATATCGCGAAAGGGCGGGGACGTGTTGCATTCCTCGCCAGGGAAAATCGGGAGGTGGGTATACTCGCGATATCGACGTACCCCATAGCGCCGGCGCCAGGAGGGAGAGATGCATCGAGAGCGAGTATATTCGCAATGGAGAAGGATGAGAAAAGGGAGCGGGAGCGAGGGAACGACGCAGCATCTCTCACTGTGGTCTTCGACTTCTCTTCAGTGCGAGGATGGACTGACGCACCCAACGGACGCGTCGCCCTGGTGTGTCGTCGACGGATGGTGCATCGAGAGTCAGATTAATTTGGGAGGGGGTGATATCGGGTGACACCCCATCGGGGAGGAACATGTGACGCGCGACGTGATTTACGAACAAATCACAAAAGTCTTCCATTAGAGTTTAATTAGTAAAATAACACGGCTACTCCGCTCTCCTAGATCATACCTAAGTGCTAAGTTTCAAGATTAGAATATATAGATATATATATATTTCGCGAAAATATTAGATATAAAGATTAAGAGTATGAGTCTCTTAGCTTCTTAATGTTTGGGAGCAAACGGCCATTTCACGCCTTTCATTTCAATACGTGAAGAGGATATTGCATAAAGAGTAGAATATAATGAGACGATCTGAAGAAAATGACGCATTTTATTTGAATAAATCATAATGTTACATGCGAAAAATATTAAACATCAATCGAATGATCAGTGAATGAAAAGAAATCTGAGAAATATTTCATCGAAGAACGAACTGTAATGCAGATATATATGTGAAAAATATCAGATATATTGAATGGTAGTTGATTTTGAGTGAAAAAAAGCTACAGAGAAATTATATTGATCATCACACATCTTACTAAATCATAAAAATATGTGAAAATGAAATATGAAATATTGTACATTTAAATATTAAATGTTTTCCGAAAAAAGAAAATTATTAAACGAATTATATTCAGGAGAAACATTAACATTTTGCATATACATAAGTATAATCCTGGAATATAAATTTTTACAATGTACAACGAGATATCTATGAAATAGGAATAATCTCTCTTATCTTAATTAAAATGAAGAGAAAATGAAAACATAAGGAAATTTTATCAAGAAAAAAGTTTAAATTATTGACATTTCACTTGAAAAAGAATTCTTAATTCTCGCATGAGAATTTTGTGAAGAATGTCACGTCTTCCATTACTAATAAATTTTTATTTTATCAGGAACATGAAAAAGAGAGATGCAGATGGAGAATATTAAATTTTTGTAATCTCCAAGTATCCTCTCCACCTAGAAAAAATTCGAAAAATTTTTTCTACGAAATCCATGTGTCTCCCAAGTCGTCGATGATTGACACGTCGACGGTACATCGCTAAGAAAAACGCTCTGCTTCGTCGCGTTCGTCTTGCTAGAGAGATAAAGAGTACGACGATAATGATGTGCCTGATTTGAAGTCTTCCTGAACTCCATTAAAATGCATAGAGCAACTTTGCCAATATAAATATACATATTAAAAAAATATATTCTTCCACAATATATATCATCTAAAATAAGAAGAGGAAGGTTTAGCAAGTAAGGTGAATAATAAAATAATGTCTTATATGTAATATAATATAATATAATATAATATAATATAATATAATATATGAATAATTATATATATATATATATATATATATATATATATATATATATATATATATATATTATTTCTGAGAAAAGAAAGCAAACGTTATTAATAACATAACGTCAGTAAAAACGATCGATGAGAGTCGATGAGAGTCGCTGGAAGAATATTGAAATGGAATGTAACAACGTAAGAAAAAAGAGGAGAACTTGCCATTCATTGTCGCCGGATGATTGTTCTAGCTAGAAAAGCCAGGACAGCGGGTACAAAAGGCGCGGCAGCTGGAGTGGGAGAGGGTTGTTACCTTCTCTAATCTTCTCCCTTCCATCCCTTCCAATTGCCTCGTGAAGGGATTGAGCCATTTGCGCAACGTGGGCCAACCGACGAAGCTTCTCAAGCTTCTCTTCAATTAACAGCCTAATTATCTTATCAGAATTATTCACCATCGAATTTTTCCTTATTTTAGAAATAGATAATAGATTGAGCACGAATATATTCGAGAGGATAATTATCTTAATTGTTAAAATTTATCCTCAAAGAGGGTTCATAAAAAACCCGAAGAGAAATTGCGACACAGATTATCTGTAATAAGTCTATACTACATAAATTACCTGATGAATTATACTATATCATTGAGGAATCTGAAAAAGATAGAATCACAAAAACTTGAAATTAGGATTCTATATTCTAAACTACGATTCTATATAATTGAAATATATATTCTATAAAATTAAAATGATAAGAATCCGAGAAGAAGATCTTTGGAAGCTCGAAACGGTTATTGAAAGAGATGTTTCAAGCTAAATTTCTCTAGGACGGATTTCTAGATAAAAAGGGTTTTAGAGAAGAATTCACTTTTGTTCGGATCATCGAGGAATGACGATGTCGATGACGGTGTCACCGGCAAAACCCGCGCGCGGACGCGGTCCGGCCGACGGCCGGGCCTTCTTCGAGACGCTCTGGCGCGGCGGCAACTTCCTGTTGGATCGGCGAAAGGTGTTGTCGAGGCGCTCGCGCAAACGGAAGTTGCATAACGCGGCGGCCAATAACGGCAGAAAAAGGAAGCACCAGCAGCAGCAATTGTTGCAGTTCCAACGGCAGCATTGCTGTTGCTGCCAGCGCATTCAGCTGCATCTGCTCGCCGGACGGCGAAGCAACGTGCGCTCCGTCGTCAGGTGAATCCCCTTTGTCGGCTTTCAGCTCAATCCTATGATTCAATCATTTATGTCTTATCTAGTCGATTTTTCATCGCGATAATCGGCGTACATATTACGGCGATAAAGACATATTTCAATCCATTGTCATCTATCACTTATGGCAATTTATAAATAAAAGATAGTAAAATAAAGAACAATATTTTTGCTCGTTTTTAATTTTGTTAAAAAGTTTGTTAATAGAAATATATTTGGTTTATATATATATAAGAAAATCATTTTTATAGTTTACATTTTAGAATCTAATGTATGATCATAGGATTGAACTACCGCTGGATATTACATTCAACATCATTAAATCATCGCTTTTTATGTATATATAAATTTGTGTGCGTGATTTCTCTTATTAGAAATATTTTATGTCGATAAAATTTTTTTAATATCGAAAATATTGATTTTACTGATCAAAAAAGAGGGAATAATATTATTATGCTTTAGGAAAAAAAATATAAAACGCGCTTATAATCACAAACGGATCTTATGTGAAATTTTCTTTAATGGAATCGTAATTTAAATCTTAGTTTTCTAAAGATATGGAATTTTCATGATAATTTATTTTTTATTTATTATTTAGTTTTATATTATTATATATATGTAAAAAATTATTTTGAGAATTCTATATATTTATATTGTAATTTGAATATAATTTATATATATATATATATATATATATATATATATATATATATGTATGTATGTATATTACACAGATGTAATACACAATTACATATATATATATATATATATATATATATATATATATATATATACATACATATATATACATATATACATACATACATATAGTTCTTTTTGATTTACTTTTCGTTCATTTAGCGGTTGACATCGGCACCGGGTCGAGAGTGATTCCGTTGTAAAGAGGCGTAAAAGGGATGCCAGAAAAGAGAACAGCTGGATTGTATTGATCCACCGTGTTCCGGTGGCGTGCGTGCAGGCGCGCAGGGGTGGGCTCTCGCTCCCTCCTGGTTAAGCCCCGGTTCGCCGCTTTTCACCTCCGTAGGAAAAGTGGAGAGAGAAAGAGAGAAGGCGATTCCTACTTACCATTCTAACCGCCCTGTAGTGTGTTATGTCATTAGCGTCGCGACGCCCGTTTTATTAAGGACGACGCCGTTGTTCTCCATATACAGGGTGTTCCCGCGAGGTTGAAACATCTCCCGCTCCATCGCTCCTTCGAAGCGATCCTCGCTCGACGAGGATGACGGTGAAGATCTCGACGCGGTACGCGATATCTCGATCGTAACTATCCTTTCTCGTGAATCATCAACGCGAGTGCGTCGCCCGGATTATTCTGAATATTTATTATCTGTAAAAATAATACAGTGGCTTTAATATTTTTTGGGAAATAGATAATTTATAAAGTTGTTTCAATTTATTTGCATTTAGGTTTCTGTATTTTGATTTATTCGATACTTGAAGAGACAAGTATAATTTTATAGAGTACATCTAAAAAATCATCTGTATAAATACGACACAGCTTATAGTAATATTTTGGAAATGCAAAAATGACATCAAAATATATGGAATGTTATTGTTTATTCGCGTAAGTGAATATTAAATTTTTGTATCTGTTTGATAATCATTTATTAGATCACATTATTTGTGACATAATCAGCCACGAAATTGATAACAAGTTCAATGAGATTTAGGTGCGGTCGATGAGGGCTGCGAAAATGTGCAAGAGAAATAATTTCCATGAGGATTTAAAAACATAAAGTTGATCATCAAAATAATTAATCTAGTAGTGCTTTTTTATTTATAAAAATTTGATCAAGATTTCGAGAGAGATTATATTAAATATTTTCTCGCTTTTTAATTTATAATAAATATACCAATATTGCGAGAATATGGTTTTCCTCTACTGCATCTTTGATTGTAAAAATTATATTGATGACTCAAAGGAGATTTATTTTCTTTATAAAAACAATATCAATTACTAGAAACAGAATTATCTCTCAACATCCTTTTGCTTGTAGAAATGGTACTGTTAAATCGAAGATATTTTATCATCAATTAGTAACAATTGAACAAAATTCATCTCTCAAAAAGCAAGATATTATTTATTTAAAAATTTATATTTAATTAATTTATAATAAAATAAAATTATATTAATTTATATTAAAATTAATTAAATTATATTAATTTTATATTAAATTAATTTATAATAAAATTATAATCAAATAACATACCGATATTACTTATAGTGATTATCTCAATTACTAATATGATTCTCAAAAAAATAGATTTATCAAATCAATATTGGCAACGATTCATTTATTATTGCACTCTGTGTACATATTGTATACTTTAATAATTTATTATAGCACAAAATTTATATTTATAGCAAATAGCTATCATTTATTAACGATATAACTAACAAGTGCTTTTGGTCTTTTAGCGTACGGGAGACACATCAGATCGCCGAGGCGCAGCAGGAGAAGAATGCGAAGCTGCGGGAGGCGTTCGGCATCTCCAAGTACTTCGTGGAGGGCAGTAGCCTAGACCCGGAGCGGCGCGCGCGCGAGGCGGAGGCACGAGCCGCCGCGGCCGCTGCGAGCAAGGTCTACGAGCTGGTGCGCACGCCGAGCCCGGCGCCGCCGCCGCCGCAGTCGCCTCCGCTACCATCGGACGCGGTCTCCGCTGCAGCAGGCACGGAGAAGAAGAAGCGAAAACGTTCCGGCAGCACGAGTACGAAAAAGAAGAAGAACAAGAAGCACAAAGCGCGGGAAAGGTATAGCAAACGTAAACGGTGCGCGGCTCCATGGAGGCTGGATTCGATTCTACGTGATTCCTTACTTATTATCTTTTCTTTTTTTTCTCTCTCTCCATCTCTATCTCTCTATTTTTCTCTCGCTTCCGTTTTAAGTATCGGTTTCAAGATGCGAATCGAGGCTCCAAGACCGCACAGTCGATCTCCCCCAGTCATACCCGTCCGGAAAATTCCAGAAAAGAGAAAAAAGAAAGCGACCAGAATCCGAGTAGAAAGTCTCCTCTCTTTCTCTCTCTTTTTTTATCTTTCTCTCTCTCTCTCTCTTTTCCTATAATCGGTTAATCGAGATTGTTCGAGATTTTACAAACACTCGTTCTATCTCTCTTTCTCTTGTTTATTTTTTTTACGCGCATTAGCTGCAATACTCTAAAAAATACAGATAAAAATACAGAAACTGTAAACTCATGACTCACCACCTACTGTCTCATATCCCATACACCTTTCTCTGTTTCAAACAGAACTGAGGAGGACTGAGTGCCTACCCAGTAGGCGCAGTAGGTAAGTGTGGTCGTCGCGAATTAATTTGCAAAAACAAAAAAAAAGAAACACACTCTTCAAAAAAGTTTAACGTCGTTTATGAAAAGAACGCGATTACGGCGATATCGATAGGATTTTCTCTGGGGATCTTTCGCGATTAGATGTCGCTCAGCAAATGTTTGCTATGTTTTGTTTTCTCATACAAATCAGAGTCGTATAACTAAGAATTATGTCTGAATTATTCTCAGTAAAAATATAATTTCGTCATTCTTTTTTAATTTGTAAATAATTTTTATTAGAATATATTAGAATATATACAAGAGAGAGTTCGAATATTATATTAAATTTAGAGAACACTAGAAACACTGATAATTATAGTTGGCAAGATATTCAATATGATATATCAATATCGCGATAACGATTATAACGATTATCTATAAATTTTAAAAATCCGAAAATTAAAAAAAAATTGTATATATTTGTTTATATATAAAAATATTGCATATAATGAAGAGTTTAATTTTTTAACACAAATTTTTTTAACTTGTTTAATTATTAAATTTAATTTTCAATTGTATGTTTGGTTACGACCCTGATTACATGCAGTTTCAATAAATGATGATTTTATGACGACCGTTTTAATGATTTTAATAAATTCAATATACATTAAAATATACGTATATCATATTATATATTTTTTAAATTTAAACAAATATTGTAGGCAAACATTTGCAGAGTAAAATAATGAAAAGTGCGGATAATCGCAGAGTAAACGCAAAAGAAAGTCAAGAAAATTAAAAAGTAGAAGAAATTACGCACAAAAAGAAAAGATTAAATTCATACATTTCTATCTCTCTGTTGTTGTTTATCGATGAAGCTTGTTGTTAATGTCATCTCTCTATTTTTTTCTGACAAGTCCGTCCCTATCGATGGTTATCAAGGTAATGCTAATCCCATATTTATATCAATAATCCTCATATTATGTATTATATATATATATATATATTTCGTATATTTATCTTCCGTTGAAATCTTCGTTGAAAGATGTGGTTTTTCGCAATTTTAGTATGAGATTCCGAAAACACTTCGATAAACGAGTGACAAAACCAGATCTTTCAAAATAAGCGTAGTCGGTTTATTAGCTATAGCCGCGAAATATTGTACAACATTACGCAATATTGTGAACATCTCACGCATTGTTATATATTATATTTCTTTTGTTATTACATTCGCTTTTGAAATTAAAGCTCTAATGCGAAATACACTTACTTCAATTTCACTTACAAAATATTTCCAAAATATTCGGACAAACTTCACAAACGCGAAGGAAGAGTTTATATCAGTGTATGCAAACGCTACATCTATTGATATAAACTTCCTTCCTATTTCGATGCGAGATATTTTTATTATAATTTATTTTGTTACATATTTTGGAAATATTCTCTATAAATATAGTGTATCGCGCATTTGCTATAAAGAATTGAACTTTTATTTTGAAATTGAGTCAAGAAAAAGGGAAATTAAATGGATAAAAAAAATTAAATTTTCACCCTCAGTAAATGGCAATGTGTTTTTGAATTTATCGCAAGAAATTATAATTTTTCAAGTGAGTAGAGCTTGCGCATATTATTATAACGTGTACGTTGATATATCGATAGAACGGAACATCAGTTTTCACATACACAGATACGTTGTGTACTACAGAGCTTTCTTTATATATTGTCAGCACAAAGGTATGCACACTTGTCGACAGGAAGACGCCCACTGCAAGATCTATATAAGACTAAATATTGTTTGATAAAAAAAAAATCTAGCCGCCATGAGACTCTTCTAACGAATTGTTTAATCTCCGCTTTCATAGGTCCGAAAGTCCGGTCGCCAAGTCCGGCAAGAAGAAAGAAAAGAAAAAAAAGAAAGACAAGAAGCATAAGAAAACCGAAGTCACGTCATCAGATTCCAGCGAGAATTCCGACGATAGCAAGTAAGTTGACAATCAACTTAATTGTGAATCGCGATAATATAATAATTTTTTATATTAATTGAAATACTTTTCATTCTTTATTGAACATATTTCTCGAAATAATATTATTAATAAGTTAACGTTATTAAAATTAATTACAAGTTTTGATATGATAAAAAAAAGAAGAATGTTGAGCGACTTAATTTAAGACACATAGTTACTAATAAAAATTCATTACAAAAATATATCAGAGCTATAAAGCAAATAATAAATCTATGTGTAGCTCATCCGAGGCTGAGTCGAAGAAAAGGAAGAAGAAGAAAAAGAAAAAGCTCAAAGTCGGGGGAAAGGACAAGCATGAGGTACGCACAAGGCTTCGAAGAAAGCCAAGCGTAAAATTATTATCTTTCCGTCTCTTCTATCTCTCTTTCTCTCTCTCTTCTCTAGATATATATTTATATATATATATATATATATATATATATATATATATATATACTTCGGCACGTGAAAGAGTAGGTGCATGACAACGTCTCTCTAATTTATGTTCGTTTCTTCGAAATTTGTTAATCGATCGATCTTGGGTGATCATTATTATTATTATTGTTATTCGAACTCTTTTAAGTTTGCCTCGGAAACAGTAGCATGATCATCTCCCCGGTTCGCTTGTTGGTTTACGTAAATACGATTTTTCACCTAATTTTCACCCAGTTTTTTTTTCGACAGTTCATTATTTCAAAGTATAAATCTCAGTATTGTTTGTAATTATTCAGCGCCATTTGACAGGAGACATTCCCTGAGTGAGTACCAGATATGCCGCTATTCAATGTAATTTCTAATTTTGTGGGTTCATATGTATACTCGTGTACTCTTTTTCGAGTTTTACCGAATTTTATTGTCGTGTATAAGAGCCTCTTCTATTTCTCTCACTCGTTGTATGTCGAGCACTATATTACACGCCAATTACAAAGATCAATCTCGGAGACTGCTTATTCTTAAACGATTGAAAAGTTCTTGAAAAAAGATTATTTTAACTACAAAACAAAAAAGAAACGAAAATAGAGAAATAAAAAAATAGAGTTTTATACTTTTGTACTTTTTGTTCTTTTATATGTTTCTTTCAATTTGATGAGTGCCCTCGAAAAGCATTGCAACTCAAAATTTTTGCTTCTCTCGAATTTGTATTAATTTATTTTTTCTATGTATATATGTTTCTTTATTTCTTATTATACTAAACTCAATTTTAAGATAATTATAATATATTTATATCACTTTATGTGGATTTAACTTGCAAAAGTTATATACATGCATGGATAACAATATATGTACTATTATATAAAATTAATATAATTAATACCTTTACTCTTTCTCTCTTTTTCTCTCCTTTATATTATGTACTTCAGTTTATCTAAATATTTAAAATAATTTATTTTTTGAGTTGTCTTTTTCCAAATGTAAAAGTATATACATATAACGAATAAGTCAATACTTTGCTTATCTTTTATCTATAATCTACATCGTTATTGATGGTAACTATTGATTAGAAATCCCAAAAGAAGCAGACTCCGAAAAAGTTCTTTAAATACATCGTTCCTTTTTCTGTTGTATTTTTTTTCATTGTTCTCTTGACGAATGCATGATTGATGTTCACCGATTGGAAACAATAAACAATATTGATCCTTGTGATTGAATCTTCTTATAGAAAAAGAAGAGTTCAACTAAACAGAAACGCCAATCATCCGAAAGCTCCACGGATAGGTACGTTGCTATGTTATTCTATTTCTTTTTTTCTTTTTAATTTTTGCACATATGTATATTATTGATTTTTACTTTACAATTACTTGGCAAACAATTGGTAAATAATTTTGCTTATTTGCTTGAATTATTGTTTTCCTTAATTTCTAATACGATATGGATCGATTGCAGCTCTGTGGAAAAACCGAAAAAGTCTATGAAACATGAGAAAAATACTGCGGTGGAGAAGGCATCTAGAAACGAGATTTCTGAAAATGTCGCGATTTCCTCGCGAGAACCTCCTTCTCGATCAACCCGATCACCGAAACGTGCGGACCGAACAATATCTCGAAACGAGACTCCGCCGTTGCCACCATCGTCTACTAAGTCAAAGAAAGATTCTCCGACAAAGAAAAGCACAGCGGAGAAGCGAGATAAGTCGCCAGTCAGCCACAACAGAAGTTCCCCGCCATTGCACAAACGATACCGATCATCATCTAGAAGCAGGGGCGACAGAGGCGATAGAGGAGGAAGGTCTCCTAGGAGGTATTCGAGGTCGCGTCGCGCGAGTCCGTCTCCTAAACGAAGACGAGGATACTCGAGATCGCCCAGAAGGCACAGTAGATACTCTGCGAGCAGGAGCAGGAGCCGTTCTAGATACGATCGTTACGGAACTTCCCGCAGGAGGCCCACATCACCCTCGACGAGGCGCAGAGGCCGATTCTCGACGTAGATCGCGCTCACCGAGGCGGCATCAACGTCGGCGGTCAAGATCACGATCCACCTTGAGCTATTCGCCAGTAAGAAAAAATCCAGAGCGCTATAAAGACATTCTAGAAGATCGAAAGCAGCGGCAGGATCAGAAAAGAAAAACAAAGAACGATAAGATGAAGTCACGTTCGACATCGCGAAGCAGAAGAACACAACAGGTAGCGGTCGCGCCTAGGGTGAGTCTGAGATCATCGAGCGAGGATGAAGCTGATATGGCGGACGACGAACAACCCGGCAAGCAGCAGCAGCAACAACAAGAAGAAGACGAGGAGAGGACGAGGATCCTAGAATTAAACACTTTGAAACGATTGCAAAGCGGTTTAGCAGCGAAAGCGCGGGAGACACTAGAAAAGAAAGTAGTCACTCCCGTAAAAATCAAGATCGAGAGGCGAGAAGACAGTGTATTAGACATCGCTCTGCCGAGTGAACCGCCAAAAACCATCGCACCAATTCGAGATAGATCCGAGGAACCAGTACAGCAGGCTCTTCCGATCATTCAATCGCCCGTATCCAGCAGGTCACCTTCACCGGCTCTACCTCTTACTCGCGAGGAGGCAGCGATCAAAATTAGATCGCCGAGCGAGTCACCACCGCCCCTGCCCTTACCTCAACAATCCAGTGGAGAGAAGGTCGATTCCGCACCTTCTGGCGGCGTGAAAATCAAGATGAATCGTCGATCATCGAAATCACCAAATTTCACCGGTAAGAAAGACTTGACGCCGATCATGTCGTCAAGGAAAGAGCAAATATCCAAGAGTAAATCGTCTTCTCGTTCTCCCGTGCCGACGATTATATGCAGGGAGGAAAACACGACAATGAAACTGCGCTCGCCGAGCGAATCACCGCCACCATTGCCCAGCGCTTCACTAGCTAGATCAAATCAGCGCTCGAGATCGCCGAAGAAGAGCAAATCCTATTCTAGATCAGCGTCAAGATCATGCACGAGATCACCGTCCGTCGTGAATAAAGCGAGGTCTTCCAGATCTCCATTCGGAGATAAAAAATCACGATCTCGTTCACGGGGCAAAAAATCAGTCTCGCCCGATCGGCGACGATCAATCTCTAGATCGGTCTCCAGGACGAAAAAATTATCACCCAAAGCAAGAACGAAACGCTCATCCCGATCGAGGTCTTCCTCGACGGATTCGAAGCGTACAAGTGCATCGAGATCACCCTCGAGGTGTAAGAAATCCGCTTCGCGATCCAGAAGCAGAAATCGATCGTTATCAAAGAGAAGATCGCGCAGCCGCTCCTCTGTTTCAAAGAACTCTAGAAGCAGATCGCTATCGCAGAAGAGATCGCGTAGCCGTTCGCTGTCCAAGAAGTCCAAGAGTCGCTCACGATCAGCGTCGAGAACATCCAGGGATAAGGAGAAACGCAGCCGTACAAGGAGTAGTTCGCGTTCTTCCATTCGGTAAGACTTCAAATCTTGTCGCTTAGCTGGCGATATGTGTGACAAGTGCTCGTTAATAAAATTATTTAAATTTATAAAAACGAGATTATTAAATAATCAGTGAATCTTTTCTTTCTTCAGCTCGAGACATAGTCGAAGCAGAAGCTTTTCCAGCTCGTCAAGATCGTCGAGCAGCGCCTCTAGTCGATCGTCTCGTTCCAGTTCGAGCAGTTCTGCCTCCAGTAGATCACGCTCGCCGTCTATACCCCGACGTCACGGTTCACCTAGCTTCCTCGACAGACGGCGCATCACAAGGTAGGTATCGCAAGTGTATTGTCGTGGTAGTTTTATATACATTTACCACGCACTCTACATGCGCGCACATGCGCGTGCACTGAGCTCGTGAGTCTATCACAGTAATCGTAGATTATAATTTGTCACTGTATCAGTTGTACACTTTTTTTAATTTACGTTTTTTAATTTTCCTTTATTAAAGTTTTGTTATTATAGTTACCGTATTATTATCAATATTACCTTATTATAATCATGAAAAGAAGAAATGTAATTAAAAGAATTTTTCAAGAAAAATTGCTTAAAGACTAATGAAAAAAAGATGATCAGACAAAATTCTTTTTCCACGAAAAAAAACGGTTACGTTTGTCTCGATTTCGGCTTTCAATATGCTAATATTATGTTTATTGTGTCCTACAGGGACAGATCGAGGGACAGACATAGAAGATAGAGTTATGGCTTCGCACAGCATATATATATATATATATATATATATATATACATATATACGATAAGAAAAGTCTGAATATAGACTTTATATATAAATGATTAATACTTTGACCGTCAGGAACCGATTAATAATATCCTAAGTATTATTTAAACGCGATACGTATCTAATAACATTTTCCTTCATACAGATTTCTTAGAGCATCGTAATTAATGCTCTTTGCCGCCGTTTGGGCAATCCATACGCATATCGTTTGATTCGCAGTGTCGATATTTAATGCGAATGAAAATGTTTGTACGATCAAAATGGCCCTGCATTGATCAAAGTGTTAAGCGACGCGATGATATAATTGATGGATATAATTATAATATAACGACAAAGATGTTTAATTGACAAATTTACTTGACAAATGTAATAGTGTGAAAGCGTAAAAAACTTTTATGTAAACTATGACCAAATATTATCGCAATCGTATAATTAATAATCGTAATTATCCACAATCTCGCTCGTAGAATATTAACTTAGCTTATAGTTGATCTTTCATTTCGCGTACTTTCGGATTTTTCATTTGTAAGATTTTTTTTTTTTCCTTTCTCTATCCCTCCTCCCGTCATCTTTCTCTTAATCAATTCACTCGTAGCTCGATCTACGGATATATCGTGTGTAGATTATAGCATGCGTGTATGTTTTAAATATTGTAAATTGAATTGTTTTCACACAGTAGGAGAGAGATAGGATTCCTTTTATTTTATTATCAATCGCAAAATAAAAGATTTATCAACAGACAAACTTTTTTTTTTCTTCGTTATAATTTCTCAATTATAAGTTTCTTAGTTTTTTTATTATATTTTTACGATTTTCGAGTGTTTCTCGCCCTGCTGAATTCTTCAGAGAAACATTTCGCAGACACAGGTGAGTTATTACATTTTTATTTTGAAGGACCTCTCCTTGTCTCCTGTTTTTTTATAGCTTTATAGCTTGCTTAATTAATTTTTGTTAATGCTGCATGTACGCATTCTACTAATATCTGTTTTACTTTTTACAAAGAATTTTTATTATCCACATATAGATAATCGACATAATTAATAAGTGTTATTTCTAATAATTGACCATTAAAAATACTTGAACTTACATTATTAAATTGTAAATTTGTATTAAGTATTTAATAATCTCTCATTAATAATCTCTCACCTTATATTTATATCATTATAATCATAATTATTGATTTTATTATCATTATTCATAACTATTATCGTTTCCATTTGTAATTAACTTGATTCTCTCTAACAGGACAATGTAATATTTTTCTCTTCTTCCTCGCTCTTTCAAGATTAACATCTGTATTTTCAAATAACAGAATCTTCCTTTTACAGAGAGAGAAAGAGGTTGCGATGTTACTAACATATGTTTTCGTTTTAGTGCGAGGAAACGTCCAATTCCGTATCATCGACCCACACCGACGCCACCCTCGTCGCCGAGTAGCAGCAGGCATAGCAATTGCTCCAGTACACGTCATCGATCTAGTTGTTCCGCCAGTCGCAGCTCGTCTTACACGCGTTAAGACACGCGTTGTGTAAATTCCCGATCTCGGAAGCCGATATTTCTCCTCATACACTGGACTCGGAACAGAGTAGTCCTGATCCTTTACGATCTGACCCGTAACCATCGAGTTTTTTCGCTAGTTGATTCTCGGAGTGGTATTAATTTAAATATAAAAATGCTGGGTTTCGTATGGAAGGGATCGAAAAAATGTTCCAGAAAAAGAGTCAAGGATCTGTTAGGTTTTTTTTCCTGCAACGACAGATCGCATCGGGTGTCGAAACGCAGACACATGTAATTACTTTTTGCGAACCTCTGAAATTTTTATTGATCAAGCGTTCTTTTTCTCTGAAATATTATTCGAATGACGTGTTATTTAATGGATTTAATTTCACGTCTTTAATAGAAAGGAATTAATTTTTGAATGGAAACGCCATCCCGAGCATAAGGCATAAGTATGAATCCGCGGCAATGTGTATGAATTTATTCATTTTTTCTTACAACACAAAGTACCGATTTTCCATTCATAAAAAGAAATAGTTGCAAATATCGGTATATTTTTTGTCGTACTAATATCATCCACTTAGACGATCTCTCTATCGAAAAAGATATTAACATTTCTCAATCAATATGTTATTTATTTCACTTTCAAGCGCGTTATAATTTTGCGATCATCTAATTTAATATTAACAAATTATCGCGAAGGAAGTTGAATATCAATAGATTTTAATGTATTATATTTCCTCTCCCCTTCTATTCGAACAAACTCGTATTAAAATGGTGCAGCAGCTTTGTCTAATCTTCTAACAATTTTCTCTAGAGAAGATTTTTAATTTAAAGTAAAGAGGTTCGAAACAAATATACATGCAAGATAAGAGGATATTTTAATAACAAATACGAGAACTCTCTTTCTCTCTCTTTAAAATGAGGTTTTTGTATAATATTCGCCTCAATCTTTAAAGATGTAAAATTCTATTCAGAGTTTTTGACGAATCGCTTCCAAATTACACTAATCACTCAATTCGCTCACTCTTATGTAAATGTGAATAATAGCAGAGAAAGATCTGGTGTAGCGTCTTTTGCTAGTCATTTACGTGGAATATTTTGATATATAGTTTAGCGATCATTCAAGTATTTATTTGTGCAATTGTTTTTCAATTGATGCTACAACACAACTCTTAAACTTATCAACGAATCTCATGGATTAAGGTTTCTTTAGACTATCTATTTCGCGATAAAAAATTTGAGATAGAATTCTGTTTATAAATTTTATGTATAGTATACTACAGAAAATACTTGAATACATAAAATACATACTAATGAAAATGTATGTCAGAATGTCTGTTAAAACATGTGACCTATATAAAATTAGAAACAAAATTCTGTCTTCATTTTTATCATGACTTAGATCGTTTAAAGAGGCCTTTAAATTTTTATATATTCATAATTTATTTAGTGCAATGTTACAATTTGTTTTTTTTTTGTACATAGACAAATTCTTTCAGAAATTTTTTCTGAAAAAATTCGAATCCTTTGCGTGATATCTATAGGCCATATTGAAATCTTAATAAGGGTCATAGGTTTGATTTATTATTCTTTTCATAGTTCTATACATATTTTGTTTCACTTCTTTCTTATATTTTTTATCTGCAAATTTATAATTTTAATTGATATATATAAGAATTATAAAAAAATGATCTTCAAGTGCTCTCTAAAAATAATTTATTAATAAATATGTGCACGAATTGATAGCCTCCTGGACATAATGGAAAGATTTGAAGAAACGTGCAAAGAACAATTCCAAACACGCAAAGGATTAATATATCCTAGCTCAATAATATGTATAATATATAAAATTTATTTATTTATTTATTTTATAGAGCAAATCTCTTAGTTTTAGCGACCATGGTATATAATACTGAGGTCTCCTTTTACACGCGATATTCGCAATTTGAAAAAAAATACTCTAGTCATAGGAAGGTGTTGTCTACGGAAACCTGTAATTGGGGTCAGGCAGCAGCGTACCAAAAAGACAATTAGAATTACTAGTCTCGACAATTCGCGATTATGCGAAGTTAAGTCTCGATGATATATGTATAGAGGGTTATAAAAAAAGATCTCCATACTCTTGGAAAGTCTACGTCGCGTTTACGTAATTAGATAGAAAAACTATGTAGCGCTAGTTCTCACACTCATAAACGACTGATTCCTTTTTAACGAAAAATCTCTCCGATCATTGATATTGGATCATACATATGAAATGTTGAAAATTCGGAATATGTGCGACTTTATGAAAATTATTCTCGATTTGTAATCTTTTCTACACTCTTAAATATTTTTTTAAAATAGTTTCATATTCTAAGGAATGTAAAAGATATCTTAAAAATCTTTTCGATTATATACATTGACTTTTGTTTTCTTAAATTATTGATTGAAAATTGTTGATGTATGTAAAATGAGCATTTCATGTTTAATGATCTAATAATTATTCGATCAGCTGTTAAACTTCTATTATATTATAGCATAGTATTCTTCGCATTTGAATATAGTTTCTTCAGTACGACGATTGTATGATCGTTCCTTCCTTATTCATTTTCAAATACAGCAAAGTGTAGGAAAAATTAAATTCGCAAACAACGTTTGTCGTACATTTTGCGATTATTTATAAATATTTTCGAAATGATAAACTATGCCATTTGTGAATGTATTAAAAAATGATATGCGAGGAAATTAATTTCAAAACTCAAATTACCTTCAGAGCAGAGAATTCTGATCTCACAAGTTTATCATCTTGTTGAGACGAATGTGGAGACTCAATGTGGCTTTTGTGAATCCGATGTCTGTATCCGCTTATGATTTACAGCCATCGAATGTTACTGTCTCGTTAAAATGAATGAAATTCGGATATTATATCTGTAATATACTCTGTATTGTTGTTGTGTGATTAAATCGAAAATCTTAAACATACATGCCATATTTTGTTGTTGAAAACTTCCATATTTCGTAAAAATATATAGAGGATTGTAAAATGCGATTATACAATTGATATATTATGGCAGACAATATAAAATTAAAAAAAAAAAAAAATTTATATATATATAAATGATAAATAAAACGTCGATATTCATTAAGTTTACCGGAAATATATCAGTGAAATATGATATTTCAATATTAGAAGAAGGAAGAATAATAATGTAATTGATAAAAAATATAATTTTAAAGGAAAATTAATGTAATAAAAGTAAATTCCTATAAATAAAAAAATACAGTTGGCATGTAAATCTTTATATTTCTTATTTGTATATATATTCTCTTATATTTATATCAAAACATCTATATGATTGCAAAAAAATATTAATTACATTTATGTAAATGTAGATCATACAGATCATATCGTCTATATATTTCTTAGATAAACATTAACAAATTCTAACGATGGAATGTATTATGTTTGCTGTACATTTGAAAAAAGCACATTACCATATTTTTAATACTTACTATACAAAAATATCTACAATAACAATTGCAATTAATTGTATTCTTTTAATTCTCTTTTAAAGCTTTCGCTCTCTTATTTGCGAGATAAACAACCCACGCGAAACCGACGAGATTTACCATTAAGACCCTCAACTAGAAAATCAAATAAAACAATTAATTATTCCCTACATTTTTAGCTAGCTCTTAACATAAATTTTATAAACAATTTCACAGTATTATAGAAGAAAGATTAATATAAATAATAAGAAATAAATAAAGAGTGCACAGGGGAAAGATTTTTAATAATATAAATATAAATAATTTCATATAAATAAAGAAATAATTCACAAATTTCTAATAAAATAAACAAAAAAGAAATTACTAATTAAAAATAAAAAATAATTAAAATCTAATTTATTATAAAAAGGAAATCAATCTAAAATTAAAGGAATATCAAAAAATATTGTGATAGAATAAGATATAAATACAGAATAACATTACCATTGGTGGAACATATTTTATATTGATATATTGGAACAGCGTCAAGTATTTCAAATTAGCTATCAATGTTGGCAAATATAATTTCTGCATCTGAATACTTGCTACTCGGTGGGAATTACCCTGCAAATAGATCGCTATTTAGCACTAAAATGCAAACTAAAAGTTTTTTTTAAATCAGGTATTGCCTAATAACTATTTAATCTGTCTCATTTGCTAGAGACTTTAATTTATTATAGAATCATTATTTAATTACTATTAAATTGTTAAGATTATTCACAATAGTATAAAATGTAATAATTTGTAAAAACAGTTATCAGTCATAGACTATGATCTCTATACCTCGAAGATAGCAAGCATATAGAGCGCAAATGCCAGATAACATGGCGTATAAAGGAGTCTTTCTATCAATAATATTCCCAGAGGATGTTTCACAAGTAATGGCACATATGTGTAAAAGTAATGAGGCAGTGGCCCTCCAAAGAACAGGCTACAAGAATATTTGTGCATGAGAATACACTTTTGAATTCTTTAAATCTGCTTCATTAAGAATGTAAACAACATCTATAGTCTACCCAAACAGTGCGAAGGTCAGGACACTGTCTTGATTAAGCTGCCTGCCGGATAATTTCTGAGATACTACATTCCCAAGGGCTGCAATAATGCAACTGAAAATGATACAAATGCTTTTATAAGTATAAATAAATGTTTAATATATTGAAAAATACATTTATATATATATATATATATATATATATATATATATATATATATCCCAAGTGTATACAATTAAACATTGTTATTGAAATTTGTTATCAAATTATATATATCAGAAGTATATAATTAAAAATTGTTATTGACAATTACAACAATGCGTATCTAGGGCTCTAGTTTTACCTAGTTATAGCTTTTGTTTTCAAGGGACTGACATAAAGCCGCTGTAAATATGCGCCAAGAAGATTATAAATGATATTGGCCGGCTTGGAAAGCGACATTTTCTCGAATCAGATGTCTCCTATCCTCAATCTGGACTTGAATATACTAGAATACGGTTCGTGTGATGATTTGCAAAATTGCTACGATATATAACAAGGTGCAAAGTGCACACTGTTTTTACTTTTTGCGATTAATCGTCGATAACAAGTTGGTTCTAAAAGTGTTGTGACGCACATATCTTGAACAAAATTTGGATTTTATTTTATATATATTGAGTAATTATATTCTGATTATTCTGATATAAAGGATACACGGTAAATATAAAATATTGAACTGGAATAAAAATTTTTTACGGTATATGTATAGATCTAGATAACACTCCAGAAAATTTGCGGGAAGCATGTAATGACTTCTTTCTGGTATGTACAACGTGACATAACCTGTACACAGACTAAAATAATAATAAACAATTATAATGCAAATTATTATAATTGCAATATTGACTTCTAATTAGAATTAAATATTTATACTTAGAATTAAATATTTTTTTGTACTTATCATATATTGCTAATTATTATTTACATAAAATTATTTATATATAAATTATAATAAATATGTATAATTCATTCATGTATAATTTTGTGTATACATGATATAGATATACATTGCATATATATAATGATTTATATTCATATTTCTCTTTTTTTAATGCATAACAATATAATATATTGATATCTATATTTATAAAATTTCTCTACTTATAATTTTGTTATGCCTTTTTTACAGCTTGATTGCACTTGAATTTATATGTAATACAGTAATAAATTGCACATAATGCCACAGGGAAAGCTCAAAGTTAAAACAAAATTACCAGCATTGGTAAAGACAAAGGCAAATAAAGTTAAGAAAGGCCTTGCTATCCAAAAACGTGGAAGTAAGTAATAATAAAAAAGAAACTTTTAGAGTTGATTTACAAATATTATAATATTATTAATACTGAAATTAATAATATACTATGGTATTTCTGATTTTTTAATAGATGCTCCGGTGCAGCCAAAGAAAACAAAGCTGCAGGAGATACAAAAATTAAAGAAAATGATTTCGAAAGCAGTGAACACTACTATAGAAGATGAATTGCGAGAGAGAGCCATGGAGGGAAAGAAAACCCTTGCGAAGAAAGATGCTTCCAGCTCGCAAAAAAAATGATATATTAATTACTATTGTGCTTACGTATGTATTAATATATTGTATATAATAAATTAGTATTATACATTTTAGACTATTTAAATCATTTCAAATCACAAAAATTTGTTTTTTTTTTATTTATTATGGTTATATTAGCTTGTATTTAAATAATGCTTATAAATTATTGACAATTTAACTCAACAATTCAATCGAATATGTTTCCTATCAGAATAAATATTAATCAATAATAATTATCTGATTTACAAGGGAATATTATGCAGAATGCTTTATAGCACCCTGCCCTTTGTACTTTTGAAATAATTTCAACATAATTTATATCAGAACAAAAATGATATTGTCAGTTTATCATCTTTTCACAATAAAGTACACAAAGATTAATTTAAAATGGCTGTAAGTTAAAGTATTATATATTAGTATTCTTCCTAAAATACTTTGTCACATACTCTAAATCACAATGTATTAAGGCCACTGTAGGCATCATAGCACTCGATTTTTCTGGTTCTCAAAAAACTTCCTTCGAGGTATTATTATGGAGAAGTGACCTGAAATTTAAAGATTTATGTAATAAATTCCAAGACAGAGAAAATTGCTAAAATGAAAGGATCAGGAGTATTCAGATTTGAATATTTACCACTAATAAGTGTCCACTCTGTCGATTCTTACTGATTGCCGGAGTGGTACCAGTTCTAACTTCAATGACTCCTTCTTTACCACTGACTAGTTTGTGGGACACGCTGTGATTTAATATTGTATTTATTAGAAATAGAATAAATTAAAGCAATTAACTAAATTAAATTTTTAATAGTCCAAATAATTCTAATTACTTAAATTTTGAGAATATAAATGAATAATGTGATAAATATAATGTGTAAAAGTTTTTAAAACTTACTAATACTTACGATTCGGTATTGACGATTTTTAGAATATTTGGATTACTAGTAATATTGATTGCTTTTGTTAAAGCTTCTATTATATGCGGAACTTCCAAGATCAAGTCGCCCTACATAAAGTAAAAATGCATAAGAATATTATATATAATTTATTTTCTTATATTTATTAATTTTAGAAATCATTTGCTCTAGAATTGAATTGTCTTCTTATAGTTTAATTAAATCTAATTATAATAATTAATTACTAAATTCTTTACTTTCAAAAAATTTCTTATTACATTATGAATTTATGACATATTTATTTATGCAACAAACTTTTATTTTATACGGAGTTTCTGTGTGTTAATTTAAAATATTAAGATTTAATAAAATTTCAAGGACCAAAACCTTATCCTTTTTCAATTCGGGCGGTATCCTAACGATGAGTAAATTATCGGATTCCCCGGTGACGACTAGTTCCTCAATAGCTTTATAAGGCAAACGATGCTTAAGCTTGAAGGTCTTGAGTGTATCAAGGATGTACACTGCGTTCTCCGTTAAAATGAGTACTCTCTCGCGTGGTTTATAACCATGCCGATCGTATTTAATGACTGGAGTTGCGTACTGAAAAGTGGCGATTTCAATTTAAGCTTCCAATTTCTTGGGCTAGTTTCAAATGCTTGAAAAAAAGTATAAGTAAATATTATAAAATTTTACAGAATTATTTTTACCTTTATGCTTTCTCCGGAAGGTAGAATATTATTGATAAAGCTCTGTCGAAGTGCTTTGTGCTCCGCACCAAGACGATCGGATAGAAATCTCGGACCTAGACTCTTTGCGTAGGATTTCTTTTTACCCTTGAACAGCGACTCCGCGAGAATCTTCAATTCGAAATGTTCTTTATCCTCTTTGCTTAACGCCATCCGGTAACAACGTGCTTTCCATCGCTTATGCATTCTGCGCAAATGCTCTGATGCCTGCCAAATCACGCACATATATTTATTATATGTTGTATAACGAGCAAAAAAAAAATACAAAATATAAACTATCTTAAAACATATATAATTGTATTCATATGATATTAATTTAATTACATAATTGTAGAAGTAGTGTACATTCTATTTTGCAGAGAATTTTTATTTAAGATCGTACCTCTCGGCATGAATACGGGCTTGGCGGCCAATAATTATTTAAGACGCCCGCTGGTAGTGTTTTCGAGAGTCTAATGAGCCATTGCGATTTCGCCAATTCGATAAATGCCTTATTAATTGCAGTAGGCGGTCCTTCTCGAGTGATGAATCCTTCAATAAATCTGGAACAAATTGAATTTGTTGACATAACAAATACATATAATAAAAATTTATATATATATATATATATATATATATATATATAAATTTTAAAATACGAAAATACATAATATAATATATATAAAACACATAAAATATATTAAATGTAAAATATAAATATTCTTCATATTTGATAACAGGCGCAGAATGAATGAGAAATACCTGCGAATAGTAATAACCGCTTGTCGTCGCTTTTTCGCCTCGCGTTTCGCGAGCCATCTGCGAATGTATTTCTGGAAAATAATCGCCGCTTCTCGCATCTTCAAGTATCTTCTTCTCGCTAATATACATTTCCATTTGCTCTGAATAATGGCGGCTATTTCATGCTTTTTTATTTGGAACGCATCCTCCGTATTAAATAATGTTTTAGGAAATCGAATGAACAATTTTGTGCTGGAACATAATTAGAAAGTTACGGGCTTGAATACATTCATTATTGATTTATCAAAATTATTTCCATAATTTCTTTATTCGATTATTTGGTTAGAATATTTGTGTGTAAATTTAAATTATATGTTATAATAAATATTCTAAATCTCTCATTCTAATATATAATTTGGAATATGCTTTTAGTATAACGGACATAGTCTTACTTGCCCATCCTATATTCATCACGTTCATAACCGAGAGCACATACAAGGACTTGCACACCATCCTTAGCTGAACCGTGATAATTTGGCCAAGTTTCCGAACAGAGGCATTTGTAACGCTGCAAAAATTGCTCGTACGGTCTTCGATATGCAAAACCGGCGCGTCTCACTCGTAAATTTTCCATAAGTCCCAAGTACTTTACTTGATGCAGCACAATTTTCTCGTTAAACTGATCTAAAAAAGCGCAAGTTTGATGAATTTCGGGTGATAATATTCAGTTTTTATCTTTTTATGATTTCACTACTCCCTATATTATCTTTATTTTTATATTTATATCGCATACGAAAATTAAAGATAATTTATTTTTATATATTTATTGTATATCTTAAATTATATATTAGTAATTTTAAAAAATTACATATTTCATAGGAACTACTGCTTGTATTTTAATCTTATTTAACATTAGTTTTACTTACTGGGCAGTTTAAAATCGTTGGGTTTGATACAACGAATGTAAGACGGTTCTTTGCCCATAAGGATCTCAACCAGATTATTCAAGCTATTTTTAAATTGAGTTATGGCAGTCTCTGGACGTTTCTTACTGGTTAAATCTTTCACATCAAATACAGTCTGTAAGAAACAAAAAACTTGCACACTAGCCAAAAATGCAGAAAACATTTCGGATTAAAGAAAACATTTCCACTAAGAAGATAAAAATTATTTTTGCAAATAATTTGTTGATTCAAAAGATTGATAACTTAGAAAATTGATAATTTATAAATGATTTCTTTTATAAATTTTAGTTTAGAAAATTTTCCCATGGATGTTAAAATCGTACCTTTGTGATAGAATTCGTTGTATGCGACATAACTTCACGTAAGTCTCGGAATAATAGATCATTATTTTTCTCAAGAAATCCCCGTACATTATATGTTACATCACCAGCGTAATGGACCAATCTGAATTCCTGAAATGTTAAACTTATTTTCAATTTTACACAAGTCCCGTAAAATAATTATTATTAATATATGAAAAAAAATATTAATATAAAAAAATTAAAAATTAAATAACAGAAATTTAAATAAATGAGAATAAAATAAATAAACTGAAATAAAATATAATAATTGGAATTTTTGAATAAAGATAATATATTTGTCTTTTCAGTATATACTTTGAAATATTATTATTTAATCTTTAATAATTATAAAGTTTATAAATAGTAAAGAATCTCTCTCCTTACGTCTCGGCCCATAATTTTCTGCGTTTGTATGTCTGCCTTCTGGTGACTGATGTAGTGAGGATGATTGTTTAAATTTACATTCAACTTCTCCAAGAAACTCATATCCGTTGGTTCCCCAGGTCGCAAACATTCTTCGTCCATTAAAGATATTATTCCTGCAGCGACAATGATTAATTAACTATAGCATATAATCACATGATTGACCGAACTTTATATGCAAACTTTTGTAAAGACTCAACCTTTATATTTCTCCTCGATTAAATCGCAGATGATTTTATTGTTGAAATATTCTATGTTCTCCCAAGCTATCCCTTCGCGCAAATATTCCTCTTGTTCTGACTTTAGTGTCAATTGGATGAATAACTGTTGTAACTTTTCGTTACAGAAATTAATACAGAATTGTTCGAAACTGAAATGATAAAATGATAAGTTACCGTTAATTAAAAAACATAAGACGTAACATATTTGTAATTGAAAATATTTAAAATAATTAACTTTCATTAAAAAATTCTAGTTTCCTCAAATAAATATCACATAATTTAATATAGAATATAAAAAAAGATATGAAAAAAATTATATATACAAATATAAAAATATAACAAATAATATAAAATATAACGTATATAAATATAAAATGTATAAAAATATTAATAAGACATTAAAAATGTAGATAAAATAAAATTAAAAAATTTAGAAATTGCTTTTCTTTGAGATTATTATTTGTGACATAATATTTTCAAGCGTGAAATCTTTAATCATATATATATATATATATATGCTCTTCGATAGTTACCTGTTCTTCTGGAAAATTTCGAAACCGTAAATATCCAAAATACCCATGACCATTTTACGCTGTGGATCAGTCTGGGGTTGCAGCGACTTGTTGAGTCTAGTCACGAGCCAGGTGAATAATCTGTCGTACACGGCCTTTGCCAGCGCATCTCTCGCATAAATGGCTAATTCCCTATTCAAGGGTGAAACCACTACATCACCGTGCGCGTCTATGGTACGATGAGTGAACGCCTTTGCCAGCACGTTCACATCGCATCCTAACAACTATTCAATTGACTCATTAGCCGTTTGCATAATCATTTACATTGAAGGATAAATCGAAAGATGATATCGTGACATCAACTTTATAAATAGTGATTTTGTGTTTGTACATAAGAACAATTGTACATAAAAATCATGTTCAAATAGATAATTAAAAATAAATAATTATATAATTACATTATATAATTTTTAAATTTTATTAAATTTCTATTAATATATATTTTGATCTCGCGAATAAATAAAACTATTATAACGAAAATTGAAATAGATTTCAAAACTGATTACCGTAGCAATGGCATCGACAGACGCAGGTTTCAAAATCGTCGCCACACCATCCTCTTCTGTAAAACCTACATTACCCATATGTAACACCGACGCAACTATGGCAAATAGATCATCCTGCTCTTTCTGAGACATTTCCATGGTCTTCATCGCGCGGACGACCTCTTTGTATTGATTGGCATCGTCGATGGTATCCACCGTACCTTTCGTCTAGATCGATTTATAAGAAAAAATTAAAAATATTATAAAAAAATATCAAAAGCAAAGATATAGCAACTTAAAATGTAAAATATAAAATATAAAATGTAAAATATAAAATGTCAAACACCATATGTGAAATATATAGAAAATATAAAAAAATAGAATATATAAAGAATATATATATAAAGAATGAAAATTGAATGCGCTTACACCATTGCTCAGATAGAAGAATGTGTCAAGGTTTCTTTTCAAGAACAGTTTTCTTAATGTGTCATCATCTGCACCTGTCAAAAGTTGATAAAAGATGTGAAAATTGCGCTCGCCCACAGATTGATGGATCACGCGAGATTTCTCCAATAAATAGTTTAGAATATTTCCACCAATTGGGTCTCCCTAAAAATAAATAAACATATTCAATCCAGCAACGCTAAATATTTAGCAGATCGAAGTACTTCTGCAATAACAGGTGAATAAAAAAAACATTGATAAATAATTATTTTAATGTAAATTATATTAAATTTTTTAGTGTAATTTTTTTCTTATTCAAATCATAATGATATTTTTTCAAAAAATAAGACAAAATATAATTAATTTTCGCTTTTGCGAATAAAATTGTCTTCAATTTCCTTGAATTCTACTTTGTTATTTTAAAAGAAATTTGTGCGTTATTAGATAGAAATTTTACCTGAAAATTAAACTGAATATCCATATATTTGCCGAAACGAGATGAATTGTCATTGCGATTCGTCTTTGCATTGCCGAAAGCCTCTAGCACGGGATTGCTGCCGATCAGCTTATCGTTTACTTCTTCCACCTGCTTTTTATGCCCCGTAGCAGCTGCGATAAACTGCAAGACTTTCTTGGACGCCTCTGTCTTTCCAGATCCCGATTCGCCTTTATATTAAACGTAAAAAAGAATATAAAAATATGAAGAAGAAATTTGGATGATAAAAAAAAGTAGGAAAAGAAATCTTATAAAACTGAAAAAAATAAATAATTAAATTTGAAAGATTAATGTAAAATTAATAAAAAACATTCGAAAGAATATAATTAATTAAAAACGTAACTATGGTTTTCTAGTCGTTTATAATAATTAATATGAAATAAATTAAAAAATATATTTACCTGAAATTAAGATGCATTGATCGCAATTCTCCTTTGCCAGGGACTGATAAGCGGTATCCGCAAGGGCAAAACTGCAGAAAAAATTTTTCATAATAAATGTGAAAAATGCCAACATTATATAATTCGACTTATGCACGGTGGCTTTATATAAGAAGGATGCTTACATATGAGGAGGCGCTTCAAAAAAGTTTCTTCTGTGATAATACTGAATGGTTTCCGGAGTGTAAATGGGCAGTTTCTTGTATGGATTCACCGATACCAGCACTTGTCCAATGTACGTCTGCGATGACAAAAAATACGAATTTTTGAAATTATTATTTTATTATACATCATTTTTTCTACATTCAACTGTGTACGAAACAATTTGTTATCAGTGATACAATTCAGAAAGTATCGATTGTAAGCGGAAAAATAAAAATAAGAATCATAGCATAAGATTTTTAATATTTTTTATATTACAAAACATGTTCTCAAAATTTACTCTCATTAATGATGAGCAAAGCCACATAAATAAATTATAAATAAATTAAAATTATAATATTTCGCAAAAATTAAACAAAGATACAATAAGCTAAATATAAAATAATTTAAAAGTTTCTTTTGCGTAAATTTCTTTACAAGGAATTAATTATACTTTCAACTCACATAAATGAGATCCTCCTTGAATCGTTTTTTCAAATTGTCGATGAACGCAGATTCGCTGCGGAAATCCTCTAGCAGAACGAAGTCCTGAACGCCAACTCGATCGCGCTCGTGCAATCCACGCTCCATATTTTCGGGCAAATTTTGGCCGCTTTTGAGAATTTCCGGTCTCGGAGGGTCCGGCTTACTCAAGCCACCTCCAGTGTTGATTGTATTTACGCTGCAAATATCGGTCAGAATCAGAATTCATTGTTGTCGGTATTCACAACGCGTCCATTTACTTATTAATCGATATTTTATCTCGCAATTTATAATAATGTCATTTTCTAACGCTATAGTTACTTGCATAAATTACAAGCAAATAAGAGAAAAGGTAGCAGAAAAAAAATAAAAACAATTTAGTTATTTTTTTTCATTTTTATTATATTTATAAATAAAAATTTTCTAAATGCTAAGAAGAGAGAGAGAGAGAGAAAGAGAGAAAAAATATAATTTTTTATATTGTTTTAATTATTTCGAAATTTTGCGTTGCAAATTTATTTTTTCAACTAAACGTCAATTTTTAAAATTTATCTAGATTAATTTATTCATTAGAAGAATAACATAAACGTTCGATTTTTATATCTATTTTTTTTATAAACTTTAAATCGGGAAATCAAAAAAAAAAGATTTTTACTAATAATAATTTTTTTGTATCGGTAGGATTTTTGTTTCAATTATTTTGCAGTAACGTTAAATATTTATTTAATAGGTAGCGTTAAACAAAGCTGCTTCTATTTGATGTGCCGACGTTGTTCTATTTGGCCTCGCGGCCTCGTAAATGATAAAGACTCAGAGATTAGATATTGGAGCGGTTCATAATATTCAAGTTGCCAACAAAGGCGAACGACGATAGATCGATCGACAAATATTTCTATGCATTAAATAAATGATAAGGAACAAGAGAAAGTCGAGGAAAGTCGAGAGAAAAATACCGCATAGTCCACATAATTTAGGAGAAAATACATTATTTCCGGTATAGCCGCTAGCGAAATGTCATAAAACTTCGAAATTACTGGATATATGGATTTCGGCGAGTTATAATTAAATTTGACATTTCAAACTCTTGACAGGTTCGTTCAGCAAAATTCGCCTCCCGTGACGAAAGAACTTTAATCCGATCGGGTTTGTAAATTATTGCGGAAAACTTTCGAGAAAAAATACTTACCCCATATTCCGCGATATTTCCTGTGAATAGAGCCTAGCAAATGGAAAATCCAAATGGAAAAATATACACGAGAAGATCCGATTCGATTATCGTGCTCGTTTCGACATTATTAATCGCGAGCGCGAATCCGACTCTAGTCCTCACTACCTGGTTAGGATAAACGCGAATTGATAAGATAAAAACGAATTTGCCGATTCACACACAATGTAACGTCTGCAAATTCAAGCGGCAAATATTAGGTAAGATTGTAAAAATTTCGTTCGGAAAAATCAGCGAGCGAAATGATTTGTTGATTATTCTTGTCAAAAGGACACAGTTTAAGTAGAAATTAAAGATATTAATTTTCGATAAAATTGTGCATTAATTACTTTGAGTGTAATATTTCTCGAGTGTTATTCTTCGAAGAATTATATAGCAATAACTGCAATCATCTGAGAGATAACAGAAGATAATCGAAAGCTATAGTAAGTAAACCTCTTCAAGAAAAATGCAATTTTTATTTCCCAAGCGAATCACAAGATAAAAATCGCCCCATCATTTTATTTAATATCTCATTCCATGGGAAAGCCCATAACTTGAGTGTTCTCCAAAAAGTAATGTTATAATATCACATGGACAAATAAATAAAAAATAAGACCTTTAATGAATTTAATTGAAAAAAATTGCACAGATATTATTTTCAAAATAATTGTTGAGACGCACCCACTCGAGAATTAACAAAGTATAGCGAGTAATAAACGCGTAATGCAATTATATTACTTTGGCAACAAATTTCATAATATAATAACAAATCTTCATCAATGGGAGAAATTTTATATTTCGCGATAAATATATCTAATTGTCTCTTTCGATCTCAATACAAACGCGATTATTTTTTTTACAATAATGAATTTTCTCGCGTAATATAGAAACCATTAGGAAGATCACGAGTCACCAGGTAGAAAGCATTATTCATCGTCACATCCGACAATATTTATTGTCAATGAAAACGCACAAAAAATTCCTTAAATATTTATTTCGATTCGCGGGCTATACTGTGGCGAAAAAGTCACCCGTTTACCGTGTCGTGACTCGAATATTCGCTTTGACACAATGCCAAATGCCGCGGAAGAACCGAAGAATCGAGGAATCACCTGCGCCAGCTACTCAAGAATGACCGAATAGTGACCACTGCCTTTCATCGCCCATTCCCTCTCCCATCTTCCTATAGTTATCCGCACGACTGATAGCGGAACGAAATGGCATTTAACAGCGAGATTCTTTAAACGTTTCTTTAAATCTTTCGATATACAAACATATAGTAAAATTTTCCAGAAAGACGTTTATATATCATCATGATTTTATTTTCTAATTAATTCGCGTATGTTTTCATCCATGAAAATATATGTTAATCTAACCATAAGATAATGTAATTTTCTAGTTCCCCGCAAATTACACAATATATCATACGATTATTCTACATATAATATTACAAAAGAAAATTTATTTATAATCAATTTTCTTTAAATTATTTAAATATATTTATATTTTACTTTAAAATTTATTTATGTAAAACAATTTCAATTTATTAATTTATTATTATTTAATAATTACATATGTTCACGTTATTATAAATTAATTCCGCAAAAATGCATTAAAGTTTATTAATAATTTTATGTAATTTTTTATATAATATGTATGTTTTTTATATTATATTAATTATTTTTATATAAAATTATCAAAAATATTATTATATCTAGAATATCAAATTTCTGTTATAATTAATAATTTTATTGCAAATTCAAGGAGATTTTCTCAATATTTTAGAATTCTAACAATTATATTAAAATTAAGAATACAGAAAAAAGATTAATATCAGATAACGTGTTCGTGTGATTTGAAAACCGCAATTGCAATCGTTCAACCGTATAAATTGCAATTTCAAATTAATCGGTGCAAGATCAATTCTACTCAATAATAGAGAGAGAAGGGAGGGGGGGCTTCGACATTAAAATTTCAATATTTAATCTAATCTCGATTAATTTTTTTTCCAGACACACACGTAAGTTCTCGCAAAGATTGATAAAAATATTTGTAGTTTTTTCACCATTGAAACCTTCGTTGTATAAGGTTGTCTGATCGTGTAACATTCTTCGCGTGCGATTGTATTATCGCGGATTAATGACGCATTGCTGCATTAATCATTTTATTAATCTTTCAACCGAGAGTCGATCAATTCTCAAAACGCGACACATGAAATCTGAAATATCATATTCCTATCTCACACATATAAATTAATAAATTCACACACACATAATATTACATAAATTATTATTGATAATAATAATTTAATTATATTAATTTAATTATACAATAATAATAATTTAATTATATTAATTTAATTATACAATAAAATTATATATGTATACATATGATACATATAGGATTCAGGCATAATATTTCTCATTCGAAAATGAGTTTATTGATGACGAATCTAGCGAATGTTAAGACGCATATGACGTCCGGTGTGCATGAGGGAGGAGGTCAAAGAGATAGAGAAGGAGAAAGAGAGAAGCAAATGTGCTGCATTATTAATGATCTTCCCGGGGCTACAAGATCGATAATTAAGCTATGTTTACATATCTCCGCATGAATTGATCTTTCTTTTTTGGTGGGAGGGGAAAATCGATCTGACTCATTGACACTCGGTCATGAACCTCGAGTTCGATGAGTAATTTCCCTCCTTGAGAGAATGCCTTGATGAAGGTATCGCAAATATACGGCTCGCAATATATTATTTATATTATATTATATGCAGCGAGCCACAATCGTCCTTCTTTCTGATCATGTACAGTGTCATCGATGATGCGGAGAGAATTATCAATCACGTGGCACACAAAGAGGCCCATTGTCGATGCTCGTCGGCTGTCAAAAAATGGCGTAAGCCAGTGAATGTAAACGGTTGCGCTACGTCTACGGTTCGATTTTTTTTAATTTTTTACCTACACGATGAGTCACACGAAACAGAGCACTTAAACTAAAAAAAAAAAAAAAACAGTTTAGATAAGAATGTTATGTTTATACGTGACTGCAATTTGTGCTGCAATTTTTCAGCCTCTTGTATGCATAATGATGTATATATAGGGTGTCTGTGAAAGATCCGATGACTGATCGGCCAATATTTTCGAAGTCGATTCCTTTTTTTTTTTTCTCAGCGAAAGCATCGAAGTTCCCCAGGTCGACTTTTCTATATAGATTCCTGATTAGCGTGAGTTAACGCGATGTTTTTTTATTTGAATAACCCGGTAGAATCGATCGTATGCCGCGCGTGTGCAGCATTCACGCGAAACGGAAAGTCGTCCCGCTGCATTTTTCCGCACCCGCACCGCGCTGAATCGGGGACACTGACGTAACGCGTGATGAGTCAAGGGGAAAAAAAGGGAGGTCTCTCGAAGAGATACTTGGCGAGTTAAAAATTGTGGGACGTTTTAACGGGAGGTCGTCACGTGACGTCGTATTCTAAGAATACACACGAAGGATGCAGCAAGGATATATGTATGTCGTCATATGTCAAAAAATTGCATCGAAAAATGCCGAGATAATTTTTTTCATTGATTTAACATTTCGCGCAGATTAAGAAATTAATGATATTAATTAATTATGTTATTAAGATCGTAAAACTTGAGCTTTTTTTTTATTTCTTATGTTCAATGCGGAATTTTACTATTTAGTTGCTACTTCCAGTCTAATTTGTACGAATTTTGGAAATTTCTCGACACGCTATTGTTATGTAAAAGTGTTTGTAATAACTTTTTTATTTCCATCGTCTTGTAATTTACATTCGTCTATCGTTAAGGAACAAAACAACCTATTTCCGGAAACCGGTTAGACTTTTGTCGATTCTCTTATTCGCCGAGAGAGAAGACGGGTTTTCACTGCGAATAAACACTCGTGGAATTCTTGTTTCCGGCGAATTTTACGGCTCGCGAACTGAATAACGAATGAGCGCACGTCCGTAAAGTTACGATGAGCGATGGCCTAATATTTCGTCTGAAAAGTCATAAAATAACAGCGTGAAATTTAGAAAAGAAATTTGGAAATTCTAATTAAATATTAATCGCATTTACGACCTGTCAAATAAATAATTTCGAATTGATTTAATAAATAATTTAAATTAATTTTTTAAAATATGTAATTTAAATAATTTTTTAAACTAATTTAATAAATTCACCAGCCCTGAATCTTTTTTTAATTTCGACGCCCTGTAGACGCTAGACATAACGCGACACGTCGCGTGGCGTGTTTTCGATCGCCGATGGGTGATTTCCGGGACACGTCCCGCTATCGCACGAAGCCCGCATAGTAAAAGCGCGAGTTTATCTTATGATAATAAAAGGAGGCGCGTACACACAGAGGTGACATTTCCTGTCTCCGTTTTTCCCTTTTCCTGTACACCAAGATACCGTTGAAAGTTTTACACCGAGGCAATTTCGCAGGTTGCTTACAATTAGATTTATGGGGTCCATGGCGCAAACTATTTTCAGCGCGAGCCAGCTCTTCGTGTCGAGGATTTCGGAGAGCTTTTTGTCATTAAGAATCTTCTCCTCGCCGGTTATACCATGATTTACTTAGAGATAATAAAATTCCTTATGTATTATATATATATATATATATATATATATATATATATATATATGTATAATTATGTTATATATATAAATTTTTTATTATATTTTATATCAAATAATTCTAAAATATTTTTTATTTAGAGAATATAAAACAGTCAATATAAACAACAGCATATATAAGCCATTTTCTTTTTCAATTATGTATTTAATATATTCTTGTATAATGTAAGAAAAATATTTGAAAATAATAATAAAATAAAATTTCGATATTAGGAAATATTGTCGTTTTATTAATTCTTATATTACTTTTTAATTTAATATAAATAATTTCTCAAAAATTTAATTCTAATATTATCATAGATTATTCTATTTTTATCATAAATATCAACAAATATTATGCGCACTTAAGATGAAAACGTTAGATAAACGAGGAATTAGAAAGATTAACAAATATATTCTTAGAAAGTACACTCTCCTTATTGACAATCCACGATGCTTTAAAGAAAGTCAAACACTTTTAATTTTCAAATATTTTATATTTGTAACTTTTTTTTATTTTTAATATATCATAATTTTTTTTAAATTATTTTTGCACAAAATGTGATTTTTCGTATGTAAATTCGCGTAATGATTTTTTGTAAATACACACACATAAATGCATATAATTAATAATAAGCACATGCTTAAATAAACTATATATTGATAAAATAATGCAAATATCATCACTATTATTAATAACCCTCCGGATATTATTCTTTTATTAATGATTAATAAATTAAATTGCGGAGGCGTGGAGATCTTACGTATTCCTCACCGAATCTTTCCCGGGAAACCGGTTCGGATTCGGACCGACCTTGAGTCTCGGTCATCCTCTCGGACTTGAAGTTCAGGGCTTTCAAGGTGTTTGTTCGCGGTAGTGGTGAGCCTTAATAAGCTCCGTTCGCGGTTCAGACATCTCTCTCTCTCTCTCTCTCTCTCTTTCTTTCGAAAGAGAGAGAGAGATACAGAAAGAGAAAGACGGGATGTACATCGTGTATAATAATAAACCGGCCGGGAGCGAGTGGAAGGCGAGAGGACAACGAGAAGAAAACGAGCAACAAGTAAACGGGTGGAAAGACCCGCGAGTCGATTTAACGGCGAACCTTAAGTAAGCGCCGATTCTATTTTCGGTAGGTACTCGATTCCTCCTTTGAACCCAGCGCGAGTTAAGCGCGCATGTAAAAGTCATCCGGAATTGGCAGAGGACATCGCTCTCCAATAAATTTTTATCTAAATTCCTCGTTCTCGAATATTATAATCCGGTTCATTGTATTATGTGCTTCATCATTCATTATTAATTCATTATTTTATTGTTTTTTTCCTCGCGTAACTCATCGCTTGACAACGGATTTCTCAGCTTGATCGTACGTATAAAAATATTTGTATATAAAAAATTTCTAGGACGAAATGTCATAATGCACATTTCTTAAAACTATAACTTTCATATCGAATGTACTTTGTAATGTTTTTTTTTTTTTCGTAGAACGTGAACGCTGAAAAGTCGCCGTCGGAATCGCTGATGCATAAATAGTTTTTGGACAAGTCGCTGATCTCTCGGTATGTCATTGTCGTCGTAATACAATCCGATATCCGAACAGAAATTCTATCCGAGACGCTTACGTCAGACGAACGATGTTTAATTATCCGGACAAGAAAGGCGCCGAAGCGACAGGTGATTATAAGTTCCGATTTATCCGAGTTTTATCTCGCGAGATACATGACGTACGTTAGGATAACGGGATTTTTCGTACCATTTCTGTCATTACGCAATCCGTTAATTAACGAACTGTGCTACCGTAAATTCGCGAACCGTGAAATGTCAGGGCGGACAGACGCGATTATTATTACGTGTGCATAAAGTGTGACAGTGCATTAAAAAATGTCTGGTCAAGTAAACGTTCGGTGAGCGAAGGTGCTTGCGAGAAATTGAAAAACTTGTGCTCTTAGAAAGTATATCTTATTTAGAATTTGCGATGCGCGTCAAAGAAAGTAAAAAATTTTAAATTTTTTAGTATTTTGTTTCTCCATGTAATTTTAACTTTCTCTCTCTCTCTTTCTCTTTTAATATAATTAATAATTTCTATTATATTTTGTAATTATGACAGTATAATAAGTTTTATTTATTATTAGAGTAATAGCATGATTTTTTACAATGTTATTAAATTGTTTAATTATAATGTTTACAATTTTTATTTTTTTTTATATCGTTAATTATATTCAAATGTTGTAAATGTTCTTCATATATTTATCAGATAAAAATATTTAAATATCTTGTTTCTTCATATAATTTTAACTCTCTCTCTCTCTCTCTTTCTCTTGCTCTCTTTTAATATAATTAATAATTTTTAATTTCTATTATACTTATATTGTGCAATTATAATGGTTATGCAATATAATATTATAACTCATTTATAATTATATTTATTTATATTGTTATATTTGCCACGTAAATAAAATTGTTAAATTATAATATTTATTATTACAAATTCATATTTTGTTATATCATTAATTATTCAAGTTGCAGATACGCCTCCGATTTAAAACATCAGAGAAAAAAAAACATCAACATACAGATTTGAGATTTCATCTTCTCGACTTGTTTATCGTAACAATCGCCAACAATGTGCCAAACGAATTATTATAATCGCTTGATCGACAATTTCGTAAGCGTTCATTAAAGCGGAGAAACAAACAGAACCGCAAATTTAGAAGATTGCTCTCTACCATGCGATGAATCAATTTGATTCGCGCTCTCAGGAGAAATGTATAACTCTCGTTTCTTTCGCCCCCTCCCTCCCACCCTCACGCTTTTGCGAACGCATCCGCTCCGATTCTCTATCCGGAGTTCTCTCGCGATCTCATGCCGCTAAATAAACGCACTTTCTGGGAAACAAACGCACTCCGTGTCCTGCCCACGTTTCCTCTCGGTCTCGGTACAATTACTTGCGTGCCAGTTCTCGCAACGATGTATGCGACGATACACGATACGCGATCTCTAGCACTAACAGCGATAACAAGCCTTTGTGCGATCGAAAACAAAATTATCTCGTTTTTTTTTTCTTTGTTTATTTCGATATCGATTTTATGTACAGTTAATGAATCGCAAAAAGTTAATAATTCATTCAAATGATGTTCCTTCCATGCGTGTTGTGTGTCATCTTATTTATAGAAGCTTAAGAGACAAGCTTGACATTATAAGATCTTTACTCATATTTTTTTTTAATTTTGATAAATCAAAAGATTAGCTACCTGTTATTTTTAGGGTTGTTATCTATAATTATTTGTTATTATTTCACGACCGTTCTATTTATGTTGATATAACGATTTCTCACAGAAGGTAAAATTGATTTTTCCCATTTTCCCTTTAAATATAAAATTAAGTCGGATCGATAAACAGATATATTTAAGTGCTAGATGTCAGACATCAATAAAATACATGTAAGATAAAAAGATAAATAAAAAAAGTTTAGTAAAGAATAATCCATCGAAACACAATTCTCTTTTCTCATTTACCTCGCTCCCTTTAGATCGTAGAACTTTATATTTCAATGCATATATATATATATATATATATATATATATATATATATATATATACTCACATACACGTTTCATATCCCATTCATTATTATTATTATTATACCATGTCGTTTGAAACCAGTCGAACCGTCACTTTCACGACTTTTGGGGATCAGGGTTTCTGCCTTTGTCTTAAAATAAAGAAAGATCGCTTTCTCTCATTTCCTCTTCGAGTACTCTCCTAATAAGCTTCGAAATAAATTCAAAGATCCCACGGCGCGAATATTCCCTAACCGACATTAATGCATCGAATGAACTCTCGCTGTTGTTCCCGCCTTCTGACACTTTCCAGGAATATAAATCAGCTAGTATCTATGCGGAATCCCATAGAGTTATTACAAAAGATTTTATGAACGCAGCTCTGTCCCGATTTAGATAAAATTAAAAATATTTAAAAATAAAAATCGAATAAAAAAATGATTAAATACGTGCACGATAATCGCGATATCAGTGCGTAATATCGCGTGGCGCGATATGATAAATTATTTAAAAATATATATCAATTTAATAAATTTGATAAATTTTTACAAATGTATAAGTATGTTAAGTTATAAAATATTATATAAATTTACGAACAAAAGAAGGATGGAGATAAATTGGCCGAGAGATCTGTCATCCGCTGCAGTAACGCTTTAAAAATGAAGACGTCATTGATATCAGGATCGACAGTCGCCTTCGATAAATTCGAGCGAGCATCGAATCGTACTTAAAATGCAGTAGCGCCACGATGTAAACCTCGACCTTGGCGGACCAATGACATTTTTATCAAGGCGGTTGAAAACCGTTAACCTTCGCTCGAAATCGACAACGATTCCAACGAGCGATTTCTTAATCTTTTCACGATGTATTCTACCGTGTCTTTTAAAATATATATTTTACAAAATCTATCGGAGTATATTTCTGAAGGCTCTTTCATAAATTTACAATTAAAGTTGACACTAAACTTATATATCATAATTATAGATTGTAAATTATTAATGTTGTATTAAATTTTGTGTTAATTAATTATATATGTTATTGCAATTATTACGCGTGTACTTTTAAAATATACTTATAAATTAAATTTCCTTTTGTCATTAAATTAAAACAGACAAATTAATTTTAAACAAAAAACAATATTTTTTAATTTAATTAAAATATTAATCAAAGCTATTTCATTTTCATATTAAGTTCGACTACAAATTTAAATTTCACTGACAAAATTCTTGTTGAACAAAAATTAAACCGCTCTTTGATTATTATTTTAATTAAATTAAAAATAAATAGTCTTTTTGTTTAAAATTAATTTGTCTGTTTTAATATATTGACAAGAAAATGTAACTTATGATTAAATTTATCATGTTATATAATCTTGCGTGAATTTTAATATCAAAAGAAAGGAAATTGGCTTATCACTAAATTATAGTATGAATATCTGATTATCCTCGCGAAGCTGATTCGCGCATTTGCTCGTTGAACATATTGTTGTTACGAAGTAATTGACATGAAACGCGATTGTAATAAAAAATAGGATTCTGCTCTCACTCTACACGGATCGAAATTGCGTATTGTATAATAAACGATGTATCACGATGACAATTGGCGACAAGAGATGTAAACAGCTCTGGCCAATTTGCTGAAAATGACTTTACACGAATCTGCGAATCGCAAAGTCGTGCGTGCATTCAAGACACCATCTGTATCGTCGCAATACATCTACGACAATCCGTGCGTTCTTTCTTAATAAAATCCGAGACGCGATCGTGATTTCTTCTCTCGTGACTCATGCAATGATGTAAATTTATGCGTTTATCCTCGAATCATACATTTCTTCTTTTTCGATATTCAAATAATCAGAGCAAAGTTTCGTGTAACACGATTAATAATAAATTAAATTTTCTTCTTATTAGTGATAAAAATTATAACAAACGATCTAATTTTTAACAAAAATCTATTTATTTTTAATTTAATTTTGTTAAGATAATAATCAAAACGTTTTTCTTCCATCAAATCTTTGTTAAATTCCAAATCTTTTTAAAATTCCAATAAGGAGTAATATTTGTATGTAAAAATTAAAAGAAAATTTTTATTACATAACAATAAAATATAATACAATATAAATTATTATTCCACACATTAATGTAATTTATTATTAATATAATTTAAATATTGTTAATTTAATATAAAATTAAATTTTAAAATTTAGTCTTATATTAATTTAATATAAAACTTATTATAATACTTATTATAATACACTTATCGGATAGCTGATTTAATGAAAAGCGATAAAAAAGAAAAAAATAAATTTGAGATTCGCCTGCATGTACTTGTACGTCTTTCCCTCGGCCACGATCGCCGTAATAAACCGTAATAAAGTGTGCTCGAAAGAAAAAGGGTACTTCGCGTACTCACTTTCGTTCCGCGCTTCGAGTACTCTCGTTCTCGGGTTCACGATGACCGAAGGCTCATGAGTCCAGAAGAGCAGCGTGTCCTTTCATCATCGTCGGATCACAATCAGAGAGGAGCATCGCCGAAAATCGCGAATTGTCACACGGTCTACGCACGAGTATATCCACGCAGGATCTCGCAGAAAAAAAATCGTCGTCGTCAAAGGATAACGGAGTCCAATCGCGAACGCGACTGTTGTTAGACGCGTGTGATGTTTCACCGTGCACACGCCACGGTGTAACATACGAAACTGCCGGTTTGAAAAGAGCACTCCTCTTCGGTGGCATATAAGGTGGCGGCGGTAGAGAGAGGAAGGATGGCAGCAGGCACACTGGCAGGGACCGGAGCGATTTAACGGAGAAGGAGAGAGGAACTCGTTTCCCGGTGTGTGCGTGCATGTGGTGACGCACGCGAGGTTACCCTGCGTGAACTTACGGGCTCCTACGGGGCCGTGGGTTTCGTGGGTCTCTCGGAGCGGATTCTGCCGCGTTTAATACAAGACAGCCGTTTGTTTGCCTTTTTTCTTTTTTTATTCTCCACGTTAAATTCTTCTATTTAATTTCTTCAACATTTTCGGAGGATCTTGATTCGTATCGCGATATATCTCATTGTTAGTAAATTTGTTTTCTCAATTGTAAGTGAGAAATATAATAAAATACACGTATATATAATAAATTTATAAGCAATAATATCTTAATCTTTTTTTTTTTAGAAATAAGTAGTACGTCTTTTTTTTTAAATAAGTATGTCTTTGTTTAGAAAAGACGTACATTAACGTACATAAACGCAATTCATAAAATTTAAGAAATGTTTATAAAATAAATAATTTTTTGTAAAATATAGATATAAAAGAAAAAGAGAGAGAGAGAGAGAGAGAGAGAGAGAGAGGGAGAGGAAGAGGGAGAGAGAAAGATACATAAGATATATATGTTATCTTTTTTTTCAAAAATTCAAAATATATTTTCTTTAAACACCATGGATTTTTTTCGTTAAATTTTGATATTTTTTTTTACAAAAATAGTATCTTAAAAAATATTCTTTATATATATTCCTTCAACATATATTTATAATAACTTATCAGATTTTATAATAATTTTTAATACTTTTTTGGGAAAAAGCCAAATCTAAAATCGATATCTCGCTTTTCTTACGTTTCTTACTTTCCTCCGTCACAAGTCTTGATATTGTCGATTGCAAATTGCATTGCACATGGCTATGTATCAATGTCAACATATGGACTGTCAGTTGTAAAATCGTCATCTAGTATTAATACAGAAAATGCGCGAAGGAGTTATTTCGGGAAACGATATCTGGTTGAATGGAAAAGGCGGGCGCGCATTCCCTCCCGTTCCTCCTCGTATAATCAAGCGTACTCAACTTTGTGATAACACCGCGCGCTATTCCGGAAATTTGACGTCAAAAATCTCAAAGACACCCATCCATCATGCTTTACAGAATATCGAATTTCCGGCGAAATTTCCGAAATCGCGTCGTTTTCCGCTTTGAATATTCGATACGCATTAATATGCATTACTATTCCCTAATCAGGCAGATGCAAATCACAATCCTTCTCTCGAAGAGAATAACGAGTGACGAGTGGGAAAGAGAGGATAAAATTTTATCCGAATAAGAATCAGATAAGAGAATTTAGATAAGCGATATATCTGCTCCGCGATAAGCGATCGACGTTGTCGTTATCGTTACTGTCGATGTCAAGTTCGCGGTGATGCGATTCCGCGTCCACGTGGACGATGACCGTGCTGCGGGCGAGGGTGGTAGCAGCAGAATGGCGATAGTAAAACAGCGATGGTGGTGGTAATAATAACAGTAATGCGTTGCGACGAACACAGCCGTCACTTTCGATCGGCGCGCGACACCGACTATAGGAAAACCACCCCCATCCCCCGAGGAGTGGTGGTTCCGAGAGACTCCACCATTTCCTCCCCCGTGTATTGTCAGTACGGCGCCGGTGGTTGTTGCTATTGCACGCAGCAATCTTATCCCCGTGGATACGTTCTCGCGTCGTTCGATAGATCGCGATTCTTCTACGATTAATCTGTCGAGTTTAAAAAAAAAAAAAAATCAGCGGAAGAGAAGGAAGCGATTACGAAAGGGCGCCAGAGAATTTTCCGGACGATACATGAAACTACGAATGTAAGTGTATTTTCGTCGATGGACTATACACTAGAAAGAACGTTGCAACTGAAATTCGATAAGCGATCCGAGCGATCTTTTTAATTATGAAAGTATCCTACGTGTGCGTTATATTAGAGAGAGATGAGTTGCGCTTAAACGAGCGTTTTATTTTTATGAACAGCTGTTGTAATAATAGTGAAAGAAAATATAATAACTCTTATTTTTAGACTATAATGAGATCGTGTGGGAAGATAACGAAGCGGACAGTACTTTCAACTCGTTTTACGTTTATATTTATTGAAATTCATTATTATATCAATTATTAAAATTTATTAACTGGCAATTATTATTAATTAATATTTTGTTATTCATATATTGTGGTATATTATTAAAAATATATGTTCCTTACGTCGCATGCGTTTGTAAGATGAAAAAAGAATATTTCTATGAGTTATCGCGAATTTTTGCCAATAATTGTTGATCTTCAGCGTTTTGTACGAAACAATAAATTCCATCGCAATAAAAATAATGTTAGAAAATGAAGAGCGACACACGATATATATAAAACAGTTAAAAGATTTTAGACAGAAAGAGAGAAAGAGAGAGAGATTGTCATTTTATTCGATCATTAATTTTAAGAAGAGTGATTCTGTTGCGAGTGGCAATTCATACAATCTGTCTCTTAATAATTTGTGGAAAATATTCGATAAAGCAAAGCTCGATTTCCTGAAACATTATTTATATAATATTAAAAGAAAAGAGATTCCATTCTTCAGGCAATATTTGATACAAACTTTCATACAGCACGATTTTAATTAAATCTTCTATCATTAAGGAAATTTCTAAGGCCGAATTAACGGAGTTTGACATAAAAAAATTTTAATTAATTAATTTCGTTATATTCAATCATATTTATTGCATTTTTATATTCTCTCTATTTATTTCATTTATTATATTTATTACATATAAGCAATTTTCTTTAGTATTTATTATGTATAATATTTCAATATTTATTTATATATTTTAGAAAAATTAGAATTTTTCCATATAAATCAATTCTAAAACCGTTCGGAGTAGCTTTCGCTTTAATTGCGGTAACAGCTAATTATCGGACGAAACGAAGCTTATCGGACACTTGCAATCGAATCGCGTACAATGCGCGAAATGCCCATAATTAGTTGACTAGTGAGTGCATGTGATTGCATAAATTTTCGCATTTCGAATTTGCGCATTTACCGGAAAGATTCTCAAAAGATAAGCGCGATCTTAATCCTCCCAGTAAACAGCAATTTACATTGATATCTCTAATCACGTTCCTTTTTTTCCCTGTATCACATTGCATATTGTATATTTCGAACTATAATAATTTATTTATTTTATAATTTATATTTAACAATTTAATAATTTATATATATTTAATTTATTAATTTAATAATTTATATATATTTAATTATCTCTCTCTCTTTTTATTAATAAAGAAATTTTATGCTGTTAATAATATTGTAAAAAAATTACATAATATTCTCTCATAAATATTATATTATTTAAGAAATAATCTTGGAAAATTTTTATTAAATATAAATAATTTCTAATATTTTTTTTTAAATGTACGTGGTTTTAGAAAGCATTTCATAAAACTGAAATACGAGATGTGACATTTCGTATAAATCTGATACTTATTTGTTCTCGCATTGATCGCGGATTAATATTTGGATAAATAAATTATTTAGCAGGTTGACGGATGGTGCTGGTGAAAAATCCATCTCCAACGCGCGGCCCGAGCCCTCAACGAGACAATGCGAAGAACGGAAGGTCAAAAGGACGAGGAGGAGGACGGGGCTCGCGCGGGAATAGTCCCGGCAAACAAACTGGTTCGCGAGGAAGTAGCCCGGCAAAGAGCGGCGGTTCCGATTCCAAAAAAAAGGGGAAAGGGGTATTATTGCACTCGCAGGGCAACGAGTAAGTATACATCTGCCTTTTAATCGTCCGTCGAAAAAGATTAAACGTGTCGCGAATCGATCTGGATCACTTTGTGTTTCAGTTGTATGTATAGGATGAGTATGTATAGATATGTTTTTATTGCCCACACACTTTTTATCTCTACAAAGAGAGATTTCTAATCTCATTCAAATTTCTAATGTCTATGTGTCTGAGTTATAATTTTGTATATTTTTTTTTAATTTTGTATAATTTTGTATATTAATAATAAATTAATAAGAGAGATACATTTTTTTTTAATACGATTTAATCAATAAAAAAATCAATAAAATATTTAAAATAAATTTTAAGACACTATATTTTTTAATAAATTATTATTTACTTTATAAATGATTATTATTTTTATTATATTATTATATTTATATTTTGGAACAAAATAATCTATACAAATAATTTTCAAAATAATATAAATTTTATCTACGGCTGCAAAAAAATTACAAAAATGTGTTTAAAATAATAAAAATTATTAATAAATATGAAATTCTTTCAAGAATAATCTAATTTAGCCTAAAAATAAATTTTTACGGTGTTTTTATGTTAAAAAAATAATGATTTCTCAAAAAAAGTAATGTGATTTTACGAGCGATATCATCACAAACTCATTATTATCATGATATAAATAATAATAAATGTGTCCATTTGTTAATATGTATCAAGTTGTATCTTCGAAAACATATCGATATTTCTCTATCGAACTGATATACGAACAAACGCAAAGGATAATATATCATTGAGAGATCCGGTGAAAATTACCGCGAAACAAATTTGCCTAATCGAAACAGGCGATCAAAATGATTGATGTATCGATGCTGTCAGAATAGATGATTAATGATAATCAAATGAATAAGAAATTAACAACATATCGTGGCTTATGTGTCTTTTAAGAATAGATAAGAAAATTATAAATAAATTTATCATAAATATCTGCAAATTTTTTTTACACGTAAAACACAAAATTATATTTTATGTATTTTAATATTATTAAATATATTTTTCACATATATTCTCATAAATTTCTATTTTACACAAAATTAAATTAAAATAAATATATACACGCTAGCGAGCATCTTTTGATGCAACTTAGCGACAACGAAATGGAATAACGTATCAATGATTTGTCGCCAGGATGATAAACCTCGATAAAGAAAAAAAAAACGTTGATAATCGATCAATACATGACAAGTTGAAGTGTGACATACATATATATTATGTTTGTAAGAACGCGATGGAAAAATGGATTCCACTCAATTATCGTACCATCGTACTTTATCACTTTGATTTGTCACGATAATATCGAAATGACGGCTGTAGGGAAATTAATAGATAGTGCAAAGATTGATATAGATGTGTTTTATATGTGTATATGCAGAAACAGTCATCAACTATAAAATTTTCAATCAATGCTTACTATTTTATGCACGAGTGACACTCGTGTCATAATTGTTTATTCACGTAAGATAAATCAACTGACATTAAGAAAATACGCCACCTTGATGTTGGTTTATACACGTTTCACTTAAATTGAAAAAATACAACTGTATTTTTATAGAGCTTGCGTGGGGCAATTGTTAAAAAACTTTTCTCTGTATAAAATTAAAAGATGATATAGGTTTTCTATATCGTAATATTACAAAATTTTAATTATAATAATTATTTTGTTTAAATTTTTACGCTTTAAATGGTTGGAGACGCGTTTCGAGACCGTGAGTTCGTAAAAAATATTGGTCGATGGGAAAGATTGGCTGAAAATTGTTCGAAAGATCTGGGACAAAGATGATGACATACGATGCGACCATCAAGGTGGACAGTAACTCGCGCGTTTGTGGCTTCTGTCTTTAATTTTATGTAAAAAGATGCTTGTGTAAACTTATTTACTGTGTATCGATACAAAAACAATCTACACAGATACACATATACAACTACGTGCGAATGTTTACACATTTACGGTATCACACGCGTCGACATTGCTTACTGATTACGAGATAATGCGGTTTCCCTCGGAGGTCAATCAATATATATATATATATATATATATATATATATATATATATATATATATATATATAATGTATGATATTATATTTAATAAAAAAAAGAAATAATCAAGCATATATTTTTTTATTTTTTGATAAATTATAAAAAAGATAATATTATGCAACAATAAATCTAAATTAAATAATGTCACTTAAACGATATTCTGTCACGTAGTAATGGTTCTTGTGTAGTCGTATATTTGCAACAGACACGCGACCTTATTTGAACAATAATTGCATGTAAATTTAATCTTCATCCATAGTTTTGTCGCAATTACATACATAAACTCATCTCTGTCACGGTATTGTTTTGCGTATTATATTTGAAATCAAGGCTACTTCTATGATGTAATATCGTCTTGAAAAAATATCAAATAAAATAAATTTTAAATTAAAACCAAAAATCTAGAATTTATAATATTATTTATAATTTGTATTATAATTTGTAAATGTTAAATTATTGCATGAAATGATAAGAGGATGCTCATATAATAAAAAATTTAAAATTGTGTGTGTGTGTGTTCTACGCATTTTTGTCGAATCTTAAAAAAAAAAGACACATTCGAGCGCGAGTTTTATTTCTGACTCATCCTACGCGAAAAGAAAAAAAAGGGATAAATATGCGGATGATATATCGAGATATTTACGCATGTACATACGCGTATATACAGGGTGGTCATTATCATCATCGACTGTGACTGACATGAGAGGGAGGAGGTCGCATGGCAAGGTCCCGCAATCGATAAACAACATCGAACTACCGTAAACATACGTACGTTTATCGTGTTGTCTCCACGTGTGCGTGTAATTAATTCCATGAGGGAAAACCGAAAAATGATAAGTTTCGAGGAGAATCGAGCGATTTTTATGGTTATCCAGTCTCGTAAGAGTAACCCCAATAGTGCGCGTCTATCTGTACGTGCGACACGAAGATTACTGTAAAATGATAAACACAAGCTCGTGCGACTCGCACGTGACTCATGTATATGTATACAATATGTATATACAATGTATAATATATACAAAGAGGGGAGCCGTTTCGAAAACATACTTTCTGAATAATTGAAAAATTTCTTAAAAGTAAATAAAGTAAATAAAGTAAATGTAATATCGGATTTCTAAAATTTTAATTTTACGGAGTAAACATCTGATAATCATTATCGCGTGTCACGTTAAATAGATACAGTTCCAAGAGAAAAAGAAAAGAGAGAAAGAGAGAGAGAGAGAGAGAGAGAGAGAGGTCTTTTTGAAACTCGTTTTGTTACGTTTTTTTAACGCGTGCTATTTTATTATATTGGTTGTGGTTGGGAAGACGCTAAAGATGCTTCAAAGCATTACATTAATCAACAAAATAAAGAAATCTTTATTTTTTTTGTCCTGATTGGCTAATCAAACGCTTCGAAGCATTTCTAGCATCTTGCCGCAGCTATTATTTAATATAGGCAATGCTTTTTCTCGGAAATCGTGGTGGTTTTCGAACATGACTTATAATCGATATTTTCTTTTGCAAGTCCGTTACGAGATTCTGAGAAAACTAAGTCATTTCCCTTCCTTTTGCATCGTGAAGGCATACACTGCAAGGGTAGAAGAAAGCAAATGTATGAAAATTTTAACGAAACTAGCCCTGTCTATATTCTCAGATTAAATACAGATATAAGAAGCTCGTTCTCTAGTATTGTAGATTCGGAATCTCTTCTTATACTGTATCTTATACAGTGTCTATAAAAGATTATATTGACAAGGTAAAAATAAAAAACTTAATGATGTAAAAGATTAAATTGACAGAATAAAAATTAAAGAATTTAACAACTAAAATCAATTATGCAGATTATATGTGACATGAAAAAATATTCTTCTAAAACGCACATTAAACCTGCAACGATAATTAAAGACAAATGTTTATATTTGTAAAAGAATATTTAACATGTCATTATTATATAATATAAAATAATTCTTGAAAAATTGGAAAATTTATGTAACATTATTTGGCATAAATTGTTCTTAAGAAAAATTATACATCATATTAGTATAATTATTTTCATTTTTTAATATTCTATTAAAGTAAAATTAAAACAGTTTTTTATTCTTAAATATGTGATAAAGAAAAAAAAAACATGGTGGTTCCTCTCTCAATCATATTTCTTAAATTACATTGAAAATCTAACTATATTGAAAATCGTTGAAAGAAATTAAAAGCGATAATGTTATATCTAAGGATTCAATTTGCATTCGTAGAAAAGATAATTTCTATCGTCAAATGATACAAATTTCGTATCAGTTCTAACGTGAGATTTACGAGATACAAGGTAGTTTCAACGAGAATCACGACTAATCGATCTAACGATTCGATATTTACCAACATCGATCCTGAATCATTGAAGAGGTTCCTCTCGGAGATATTGATGTCGGAATGAAAAAGAAATCGCGCCTGAACAGAGCGATCAAATACACACACATACACACACGCGGACTCAATACGCTTCGATCGGGTCTCGTAAATTATAAGGGTTGACCGCGCGATTAGAGGTCAATCGAACGATTTCATATTGGATACTTGCCATCGCGCATTCATGAAACGCCGTTAATTTGCGGAATTAGTTTGACGATCGCGTTTAATAATAGAATCGCCAGCAACAACAGTGAAATGATAACACACAATTGCACAACCCTTGTAATATTCTACCTACATTTATTAATTATAGAAGACCTGACATTCACGCAGGGAGATCCACGGGGTGATTTTTAATTATGTATAATAAGCAGCGATATAAGACATATGTATTTCAAGATAATTACACTTAATACTGATGAAATATTGCCTATCTTTTTATAGCTCTAAAAATAATAAAAGATAATTGTTCTCTTCTTTATTTATCTTAGATAAAAATAAATTGATTAAATAATGTTTAAATATATCGCGTTTATTAATTACATTATTGTTTTTATACAATATGTTTATGAATTTATTATTTTATTAACGTGTAAATAAATTAACTTATTTAAAAAAAAAAAAATTAATGTGTAGTGATGTATATCGTGAAAATAATATTGCTTTCAGAGTTGGTAGTATCGAAAAATTGATAGACGGCGACAAACGGATAATTGCGACTAAACACCTACTTCCGGAAAATAATATAAATGTCGTTGTCAGGTATATAGCATGATTTGTTTTAATATTATTCAAATGTTTCAAATATATGTAAAACTATTACGACAATATCTATTCTTCGTTTTCTTAGAGTTCGCCCACTCAGTAATAAAGAAATCAAATCCGGTGATGAGATGGCCGTGCATTTTCCCGGCGATGGACAAATATACGTAAGTAGGAAAATTGAAATTACCCTGAAAATCATTTAGACTTTTCCAAATTAACATATTGTACTAAGAAAAATTCTTTCTTACACATTTTTTTAATCAATAAAACTATTAAGATATATTAGATTATCAAACTAAAGGCTGCATGTATCTATTTATTTTGCAGTGCGATGCAGTCACGAGCAGCGGCGACAAAAAGCCAAAGGTATTTTCCTACAACGTCGTTTTCGAGCCGGATGCTTCGCAGGAGGATATTTTGCAATACTCCGGTATTAAAAATCTCATTGAGATGGCGGTGGAAGGCTTTAGCTGCACCGTGTTTTGCTATGGACAAACTGGTAGTGGCAAAACGCATACTCTGACTGGACCTCCGAAACTTGTAAGCAAAAAGAAAATCAATTTTTTTTCTAATTCTCCTTTGGGTATCTTAATCTTTTCTAAATTAATAAAAAAATTTTCATTTGTATTTTAATGTAAAGAATTAACACTCTTATGAACATAGATCTATTGATTTAGATAATTACACAATTTATATATATGATATAATTATTTACATATATACATATATATATATATATATATATATATATATATATATATAAATTTAATAAGTAAAAATATTTAATTATATTAATAATAACAAATTAAATATTTAATATTTAATAAATAAAAAATTTGTGAGCTCTGAAACAATAGCATTATTTGAATATTCCAAGAGAAATGGTCGAGGTTCACAACTACGCATAGTGTTTTTTAATAGCGTCGCAATACAATCGTCCATACATATAAAAGATGATACGATATGTAAAACATATGGTGACGTTAAAGATCGATAGCTACGTAGTCAGTCGGAAGGTTAAAGTTGATTGTCTTTCGTAGATAAGATAATATGACGTGTTTAAGTCACACGTAATGTGTTGCTTCGCGCAACTAAACGCGGCATTGAAATTTCGATAGGTCAGGTTTATATTATATAAAAGACAATAAAGGAATCAATGAAAAAAATGCTTTTTTAAAATAATTAACAAAAGACATAATAAAAATATTTTATTGATATATATTTTGCAATATATATCACGCGCCTCTTTATATATATATATATATATATATATATATATATATATATATATATAAAGTTAATTTAATTATTTTTCTATCAGTTTGAGAAAATGGATCCATATTCGGAGGATCATGGTCTGGTCTTCCGTTCCTTCGTCTACCTGTTTAAAGTCCTTCAAGAACATGAGAAGTGCAATTTTGTACTAAAGGCTTCCTTCTTGGAAATCTATAACGAGAAGGTCTGTCTATTTCTTTAAAACAATAAGATAATAAAATTAATAAAATATTTATAAAAAATAATAAAATAAAATACAAGCAGATTACTTCTCTTTTATATGAAATAAAGCGTGCAAACTTTCTTATAAATTTCTTAGTAAAAATAAATATAAATAAATATAAATTATAAATAGGTGATAGATCTTTTAAATCCCGGAACTTCGAGAAAATCTCTAGCGGTTCGGTGGAGCAAAAAAACACGCGGATTCTTTGTTGAGAATCTCTTTACAGTGGAATGTGAAGAACTTGACGATCTTTTAGCGGTTCTCGAAGAAGGTATGACTTTAAACAAGAAGATTCAGGCAATTTCGAAAGAGAATCATAATATTTTATTCCATTAATTTTCAAATTTTTAGTTAATATCATAATAAAAATTAATTGATCAGTTTTTATAAATATCTTTTTATTTATATAAATTTTTTATTAAATTGAAATTACGAAAAATTGATAATTATAATCCTTGGATGCTATTTAACATCCTCTATAAATCTTCTGTTAATTTGTTCTTTGATAAAATATGTGAATTAAAAAACTACAATATATTGTTGTAAATTCTATTCACAATCTTCTCTATGTAACTGTTCTCATCGCAATTTGTCAATTTTATTTATAGAGTATTTTGATGCGTATATATTTATGAGATGTTTGTAGAAATATTTTTATAGAGCAATTCTCAAAATAATCAAATTAATACTCTTTTCTTTTATAGGAATGAGAAATAGATCTATCGGTACGCACAATATGAACGAATATTCCAGTAGAAGCCATTCAATTCTGACTGTAACTATAATTTCTGAGCAAGCAGTAAGTAAATATGGTATATAAATAGTTGAGGTCATTATATATATTTCTCATGAGACAAGTATTACATTAGTACTGAATATATCGAAAATAAGTATCAAATCAAAATATCAAAATAAAATTTAATTTTTTATACGAAGACTAATTTAAGACTAATTTATTCTAATACCATTTCTCGTCACGCAATCAATTTAATTTAAGTAAGCGATAGATGGAGGAAACGTGATATGTTCATCTGGAAATAAAGCGAAATTAATTTGCTCTCTCTCTCTCTCTCTCTCTCTCTCTTTCTCTTCCATTATCAATTAATTTATTTCACCGCTATTTCTGGCGATACAATCATTAATTTATATTAACGAAGACTAAAACGAACATCTCTCCTATCGATAGATGGAAAACGGTGTGTTTATCTCAAAACAAGGTAAAATTAATTTCGTCGACCTCGCCGGAAGCGAGATGACAAAAAAAACTCAAAGCGAAGGCAAGACCTTAGAAGAGGCAAACAACATCAATAAAAGTCTTATGGTATTAGGTAAGTCATACTATCAACATTATATCATCAACATTATGTTTTACGATATCAGAAAGAATTAAAGAGAAATCTTTTTTACGTGCGATAAAACTCTTCATAATTTATTAATTAAAATGAAATTTGCGGAATCTGACATTTCGTATGCAACAAAAATTTATATGTATTATAAGCTAAAGGAATTCGTGTCACACCTGTAGCAATCACTTTACACATTATAAATGACAATAATAATTATCAACGGAAAATCGAATTAGATCTTGACTTTGAAATTGCAGTTTGCGTCTATTATTTAGAATAGCTCAAGTAATCGATAGGTGCACTATTAAGTTACTGACATGTGAAAAGACGTGCTCCCTCCTGTCTAGAGAAAATAATCGATAAACTTTCGCGATTACAGCCGCGAAATGAGGCAATATTTTTCGCAAACAATTTTTCTCAATAATAGATACACAATTTTTGCAACATCACTCATCTCGAAAAGAGTGATATTTTTTATGCACGATTTTCACAAAACAATATCTAATTTTTCGATTTTGTATTTGCGCAGGATATTGTATTGCTTCCTTAAGTGACAGTAAACGGAAAGGGGGCCATATTCCTTATCGAGACAGTAAATTGACAAAGCTTTTGGCCGACAGCCTTGCCGGAAATGGCGTCACATTAATGGTAAATAGATAAACAAATTCTGGTAACAATTTTAAAATTGATCTCGTGATCGACAATGTATTTCTACAAAAATGTTATTTATTATTATTTATAGCATAAATATATCTCTATATTATTATTAAAAAGACATTAATCTTACAAAAAAAAATTGCTGCGGATTAAAAAGAATCGCGACAAGTGAAACTAGATTAAAAATAAAATTCAATAAAACATTAAATATATTTTTTATAATGAAAAATAAAATTGTGGAAAAGTAATTTAAAAATTTATTATTCTCTATTTTAAGGGTGTCAAAAATATTGTATGTTTAGATCGCCTGCGTTTCACCAGCTCGTTCAAACGCCAATGAGACTTTAAATACCTTGAGATATGCTGCGAGAGCGAAAAAGATTGCCACCAAACCCATTATAGTGATGGTAAAATCATGCTTGCTGCGATTTGGCAAACGCCGAATCTTCAAAGAAATATAAAATTTATTTTAATGAAATGCGTGTATGTAAATGATGCCCCATTTTCAGGATCCACGCGAAGCTCTGATTCTTAGCTTAAAACGAGAAGTTGGGGCACTTCAGACTGAGAACGAACATCTAAGAATGACCCTTCATCTTAATGAAACTCAAAATATGATTCGTAGCGAATCCAAAGGTATTAATCGCGAATAAATTAATCTCTCATCCCGTCAATTATTGTTTTCAAAAACATTAGATTTATAGGAATGTCAAAGGCGAGAAATAATGAAAAACTATTAGCATAATTCTAAGCGGAACACTAATGAGTTAAAACAAAAATTTTATAATATAATATTAATATAATATAATATAATATTAAAAATTTCATTAAAAAAATATAATAAAAAAACTGAAATAAATTTCTAATTTCGAAGATTTTGATATATTCTATTTTTGTTTCGTAAAATAAATATATTTTTTACGGACTTTTTTTTTTTTATTTACTATTAGTTCATCATTGATGACAAAAATTTTGCAGCCGAACGACGGATACCCGTGACACCGCCTCCGGTAGATTTCGACAAATTGGCCGAGATGGAGAGCTCGGAACTGAGCCAATTGATCCGCGCATATATCACCGAGAATGAGGCTCTTCGTCGCGAAAATGCGGAACTCTACGCCACGCGAGAGCAGGTGATAAGGGACCAGGATCTTGTTTGCCGAGAAAACGAGAGACTACTCAGGAAATTGGAGGACGTAAACTCGTAAGTCCATTTAAAATCCGCATCATTTCGATGAAATGCACAATCAAATTGAAAGTTTCTCGTTTTTACCGATTTTATGTTCACATCAAGCTTTTAAAAGAGCTATTTAATTATACGTCTTTATATTATATATTATATTATATAATTATATTTTAAGATAAACATTCTTCTCCTTCAATTAGCGCTTTTGTTTATCTTATAATATTTATGTATATAGAGTGTGCTGTCGATCGCCTATAATACCAGCGAGGCCCTCGTATTCGGCGGAGTTATTGCGCGATAACAATAATGAAGACATACCTGGTGCAACTAATGTCTGGACCAATCCAAACGCTGCTCCCAGCCCGGTGTACTCCTTTTCAAGGGTATGATCCAAATGTATCTGAAATATAATACGTATAATTATAATATCAATAGGGAAAAAAGAGGAAAAGAATTATGATTTTATAAACATATACAGATTATTATATATTTTATTAGATTAATATAATAATTAAATTATTATCATTTAAAAGATACACGCACGAACGCACGAATTCCTTTTTGCTTTTTATCATATTAAGATATACATATATATATATATATATATATATATATATATATATATATATATATACATACACTGAAATATATATCTGTCATTATATATATATATATATATATATATATATATATATATATATATATATATAGATAGATAGATAGATATATAGATATATCGTCAAAATATATTTTTATCGTAGCATGCAATCAATAGCGGATTATACAGATCGGCTGGTAATATGCCGGAGAAGGTGCTCAAGGAGCTCGACAAACGCAGGATTGTCGGCAGTTACAATAATATCGCCGAAGCTTACAAGGACAAGAGCAGTCACCGCCGGCACAATTCATGGGATAACAGTAATCGGTCCATGATCAGTCCGGAACAGAGAATCTCTCCGATAGATATAAATCAGTAAGTGATTTTAAATCTTATTGGAATATAATTTACTTCTTAAATTTAAAAAGTAAATTTTTAGATAATCATGATTAATAATAATAATAGATAATAATAATAGATTTTTACCCATTATATTATCATAATTTAATTAATATTTTTAATATTGGCTTTATTATATTATTTTATTATATATAATAATTATTATATTGCTTAATTTTTTTGTTAATTATTGTATTATTTTATTAGAGAATTTAATTATTATTATATATAATTATTTATTATTATTTATCATTTTTATTAAAAATGATAGATTGTAATATTATTACTTGACTTATTTCATAGAATTATTCTTGAATAAATTTAAAAAGTATTCTTTCTTTAAAAAAAAAAATTATTTCTATAAAAAAATATTGCTTGAGTAATGTATGTAAGGAATTTTTGAATGTATCAGAATGCATCAAACGTCGTACCTAAGCGATCATGTGTCTCCATATAAGCAATTAAAAACTTTTTTGCGTTGAATTGATTAATTATGAAATCTAAGCAATTTCAATTTCAAAAACAATTCTCCAGCTGAATTTTACTTCAAAATTAAAAATTTATATATCATTTTACATCAAATATTTTTTTATCAAATAAAATACACTTGTATAGATGTAATTTTTCAAATTTGATTTTTACAAGAATTAAAATTTGTGTCTTAGAATTTGTATTTCTATATATAAATGTTAAATGATGTCGTGGAATCCAATCAACTTTGACAATTTTAAAGAGATATAAAAATAAAAAGTTATATATTTAATTTTTACTCTTAGAAAATTTTACGGTTTAATCTCTTAGTGAGAGATGTGAGACAAGAATTCCCCATCTCCGAATTGCATTTCGTGGAAGACACCGTATCGTTGTCTAAGGCACCACGTTTGACGCTTGCCACCCCGCTTGCCCCAATCCCGAGAGCAAAAACGGCTAAACTAACCGAAGACACTCGCGGCGACAGTCAAAGTCGAAAGACGACCTTGCGGCGTACCTCGACGGTTCCTGAGGAGGGCAAGCCTCCGCCAAAAACGGGCGAGCAGCCCACAGCGATGCCCATTGAGCAATCCAACAGCTCGCCCGATTCGATCCTGAGCGGTCCTCTCGACGTGGGTGGCACGTCCGCCCCCGACACCGCGGAGTCGATCGCACCCACCGTACCCTTTCCGCCGATATCGCACTCACCTTCGTCCTCCGCGACTTCGGAAACGGAACGGCAGAACCGGAAGTCGTGGGCCAGCAGCGCCAGGAGGAACAAGGATGAAGAGAAGAGCAAGGATGAAGAGAAGAACAAGGATGAGCAGCGGGCGTTCGGAAGTCCGGTCTCCGTCGATGAGGACGATGAGGGATTTTAAGAGCGTGAACCTGGAAAAATAAATACGAATAATATCTTATCCTCGATCTTATTCGAGGAAACATTATCGAACCAGAAGTCTTTCTCCTTCTCTCTCGCTCTCGCGTTTTATTCTAATCTCTGTGAGAATCTTTCAAATCAATCTTTATTAATTAATCATACAATTGTAATTGTAAGATATACACACTACTCTATCTCTACACACGCATGTGAAAGAAATATTTTTTCCTTGGTTTCTATCATACCTCGAAGACTTCGAAAGAGAAGTAAAAATTGTGTACAAAATATATAGATAAATGAAAGCTCTGTAAGAAATGAATTAATTAAAGTGGATTGAAAGATAATTTTATACACATACATGTTTTGGGATTATTCTTATATATAAAACTCGTTTCTCATGTTTATTTTTTAATATCCACTTATTATATCATCAAATCAATTTTTAATTCAAAGGGAAAAAATACTTGAAATTTTTACGAAAAATGGGATTTTGCGTTTATCACTTTGCAATCGCGCTTATCGCCGCTTGAATGATAAAACGATGCCGCTAATTATCATATAAAATCGTGTCAATATTCTACGAACATGCGATTAATAAATATCCTGCAATTAATTAAGAATCATTCGAAAAAACTCACTTGCGTCCGCGCTTCTCGTCTTCCTTCATACGTTTAAATTGTTCGTTGAGTTTCGACGACCTCGTCCTATGAAAGACGTGTTCTGATTGGCTGCGCGATCCTCGAGCCCTGCTGCATCAAGGCGCGCATGCGCGAAACGTTTCTCTTTGCAACGCGTACTGCGATTGGCGCTCGAGCGCTGTCGCGTAAGCGCGCCATTTTCAAGACTGACAACGACACTCAAGTATCACTCGCAATAATTTTTTCACGTGAAAATTGTCATTGATAACAAATTCAGTTTAAATAAATAATTGCTTTTGCTTTATATTTATTTATTTTTTTGGTATTTATTTATTTATTTGTTTATTTTATTTGTATTCTTTTTATTATAATTTTTTATGGTTTTTTTATCATAGTTAAAGCAGCCCGCGACTATTATTTGACTTTAATTATATTATAAAACTTATAAAAAGCATCTTTCCTTTCAATTTTGATATAAATATTCGAAAGCAAAGCAATTTGAAATTTCAATATAAAAATAATAACTCGAAAACAACGCCGGATCTATGTTCATCCCAACTTTTTTTCTTGTTTTTGGATCCCCAATCGTCGTCCCCCGAACGATCTCCACTTTTGTATATTTATAAAAAAAAAAGAAAGAATAAATTCCATCTATACATTTAACATGTCTATGGCTCGAACCGCATAAAGTATCGACGCGCGTCGACTCTATACAAATTCCCTCGTCCGTGACGCGTCCAATCAGAGTCGATCGCGACAGCTCGAAGTTGGCGAGCGAGCGTGACGTGAGATAGATATCTGTGGATATATTCAACGCGAACGGACAAAATTGGCAAATCCGCGAAATCGTGTAGCAACAGCGAATGAGAGAACGCGAGGGCGGTGGGGCGAGGTGCGCGGGGTAGCATCGTCGGTAGATTGGACCCGTAGGTAGGTGCATCGCGACGCAAGAGTATCTCGTCGGCGTTCTCCGGAAAAGGAACAAAGGCGGTGATCTCCGAACGGACACGAAGAGACAAAGTAGCGGGCTGCGAAGGTGGAGCGAGGGAGGGGAGTGGTGGGGCGACGGCGGCGACAGTGAGGTTGGTCGGTGCGCGTCCGTCCGTGGCTGATATATATACGTTTCTCGTGCTGATTGGTATCGTCGTCGCCCGTCGGTACCGAAGTGCAGTTCCCAGCGTTCCCGAGAGGTTCCGCGAACCGTGTGCGTGTGCGTGCGTGCGTGTGTGTGTGTGTCTCGGGCACGCGCGCGCGCGTGGTGGCAAGCGCGGTCGCATAGAGAGAAAGGAGTAGAGAAAGAGAGGTGGGAAGAGGGTGAGAAAGAGAGAGGAAAAGAGCGAGCATAATCAGGGGAAACAATCGACGGCACATAATCCGTCACTGTCTCCGTGACTGTCCGTGAAGTCCTCCGATGTCTAGTGCTGAGGTGGTGGAGAGCTCCGTTGATCCCCCAGCCAAGAAGCGACGCGTTGGTGCTGCCAGCACGACGGGAGGAGCCGACGACGAGCCGACAAACGTGGCGCAGGTAGACATAGACATGGCGAAGAACGGATCTACGAGCTCCAGCGGCAACGGTGGCAGCAACAGCGGCGGCGGAGGCTCCGCTTCCTCGAGCGGTGGCACCGGCCGCTCACCAACCGAGATCGACGAGGGTCTCTACTCGCGGCAGCTCTATGTCCTCGGTCACGACGCCATGCGTCGCATGGCGTCCTCGGACGTGCTCATCTCCGGCCTCGGCGGTCTCGGTGTCGAGATCGCCAAGAACGTCATCCTCGGCGGCGTCAAGTCCGTCACGTTGCACGACCGCGAATCCACGTGCAGTCTCCGGGAGCTCGGCTCGCAGTTCTATCTCACCGAGAACGATTTAGGTGAGGGAACGAGCTTGCGCGCGCGCCAACCAGCCGAATGCATACCGGGTCGGAAACACGTGAGATTCGCCAAGGATGAAAAAGGCGCGCGCGCGCGCTTTCATAATTTATATAGTGCGACGTGTCGGCTGTGAGAAGTTTCGAGCATTTTTTCGCGGAATTTGAGATTATTCAAGAAAAAACAACTTGGAACGAAGATTGATACATTCCAAAAGAAATAGAGATATATATCTAAAAAAAATTTTTTTCTCCACAAAGTAGACTTGTTTTAACTGTACACTTCTATTTGTTTCACTTTCAATATGGAATTTAATGCCCAAAGAGATGGTATATTAAATAAACTTGACATAAATTAGACTTTATATTCGGTGGCATATTAAATAAGTTTGATATAAATTAGACTTTATATTTGACAGAGAAAAGAGATAAATTGAGAGTTTCTTAAGAAATATAAGATGATATTTTTTGTGTTATTTAGTTAAATAGTATGTTTTAATATTGAAGTTAATATAAAGAAGAAAAAATAGAAGCAAAAATATTTTATTGATTTAATTTTAATTAATTAAAATGTTAATATTATAAATAAACAAAAATGATTTACAAGTATTTATAACAATGAATATAAAATAAATTTTTTTATACATTTATAACATTAAAAATTAAATTTCTCAATTGCTCCAAATTTTTAATTATAAGCAAATTTATAAATAAATATAAAATAATAAGTTAATAAACTGGAAAGTTGTAGCGATGAAAAGCTTTTAACGAATTGAAATAAATAGAATATGTATTTTAGTATTTAAAAAAAGAGAAGAGAAAAAATTGTAATAAATTATATAGAAATGTGCAGTTAAAAGAAGCAGAGTCTACAAAATTACCTAAATTATTGGACAATAGATAATTTTTTTTTCTATGAATACAAAAATAATATATAATTATATGTATAATATATAATTATATATAATTATATATAAGACTCTTTTGTTGAACGAAATTAATTTATGAAAACAATATCAGAGACCTACTTCTAGATAAATTTGTGCAATCTGAAAGAATAATCTCTAGGTCGATAAGATTTAAATCGAGATAAGACAGTATTGTTTGGTAAATTTTAATTTTATTATATCATTAAACCAAAGTTGCTATTATCCTCACTTAATTGCACTAAAATATCATAAAGTGCGCGCGCACTACTACTGCAAGTCATCATGAAAAGGTTGTCTTGCATAGTATTGCTTAAGCCATCTCATAACATGTTCTTTGTTTTATCTATCTCTCTAATTAACAGATATCTATAGAATAAATGATAAAAAAAGATATTTTGAACATTATATTAAATATATCAAGTAAAATCAATGAAATTAAAAAAAGAAAAGAAATGCGTTAAATTAATATGAAACTATATTATTATGAAATATAGAAAACACTGAATTTGAATTAAGAAATATTTATATGCTATATATAATTTATAGACAAACAATATAATGTCATATCAATTTTGAGATTTTAAAATATTCATTAAAAATAAGTGTAATATTAAAAAATATTCTTTGTTAATCAGAAGATAGGTTTAGCATTTTTATATACTGTATATATTTATATTTTATATATTTTATATATATGAATTATTATATGTACATTATTACTATATTTACATATTAATTACTATAGTTATTATAGTTTAGTATGTTTTCAAATTAGAGTAATAACTAAAATGGATAAAAGAATCGATATGCTAAAGCTAAATTTATTCAACAGGTAAGAATCGCGCGGCCGCGTGCTGCCAGCGCCTGTCGGAGCTCAACAACTACGTGCCTACCCGTCATTATTCCGGTGACTTGACTGAAGCGTACCTCCAGCAGTTCAAAGTTGTGGTGCTGACGGAAACGTCGCTGGCCGAACAGCTGCGCATCTCACGGATCACCCGCACCAACGGTATCGCCCTTATAATCGCCGACACTCGTGGCCTCTTCTCCCAGGTATTCTGTGATTTCGGCGACTCTTTCACGGTGGTGGACACGAATGGCGAACCGCCGGTCAGCGCGATGGTCGCTAGCATTTCGCGCGACAGTGAGGGCGTCGTCACTTGTCTGGATGACACTCGCCACGGCATGGAGGACGGTGACTACGTTACATTCTCCGAGGTGCAGGGTATGGTCGAACTGAACGGTTGTGAGCCGACCAAGATCAAAGTGCTGGGACCGTACACTTTCAGTATTGGTGATACTTCCAGGTAAGGCATGTATAGATGTAAGTGTGTTTATTATTTCTTGCAAATTTGATTTAATTTGCCAATCTAAAGAGAAAAAATTATTTGATTAAATAAAAATATTTTACATTTTATATCTGTTTTCAATTTTGAATATCAATCATATCATTTTCAAATATTGTCAAAATTTAAATCAGATTTGATCAATCAAGCACTTTGCTAATATTTCTTCATTTTATTTTTGTAATTGACAATTAATATATATAATAATTATAATACTATTGCAATATATATTTTTAATAGTATTTGCTTAAATTTAATGAGATAGATGATCATCATCTAATTAAATATCTCCAGGTTCTCCGAATATGTACGTGGTGGTATTGTGACCCAAGTTAAGATGCCCAAAACTTTAAGCTTTGCGCCGCTGGAAGTGGCCCTAAAGAAACCCGAGTTCGTTGTCACGGACTTTGGTAAATTTGATTATCCGGAACAACTGCATCTAGCCTTTTTGGCGCTGCATCAGTACAAGGATAATAAAGGTGCGTTGCCGCGATCATGGAATCAGGCAGATGCTGACGAGTTTATCACCATCGCTGAGAAGGTCAAGGACAAATACGGTTTTGATACCGAGATCAATGCTGAACTGCTGCGCACATTCGCCAAGGTATCCGCCGGTAATCTAAACCCCATGAACGCCACAATCGGCGGTATCGTCGCTCAGGAAGTGATGAAAGCTTGCTCTGGCAAATTCCATCCCATATATCAATGGCTATATTTTGACGCCATCGAATGTTTGCCCGCCGATTGTTCGGAACTCACCGAGAAGGAGTGCGCTCCCGTCGGATCTCGCTATGACTCTCAGGTACAGTAGAATGAGCGAATATATTTAATTAAAATTATTTTTTTACTTGCACACACACACATACACACAGACATAAATAAAAATTTAGAGAATTTAAAAAAAGTTGGATATTAGACGCGATTTGAGATGTTTATAAACCAAAGTATTAATTAAAGTTTATAAACCAAACATTAACAATTGTTTGATAATTATTAATTTGACTATGTTTCTCTTTTAGGTGGCTGTTTTTGGTAAAAAATTCCAGCTCAAACTCGGCAATTTGAAATACTTTGTAGTAGGTGCCGGTGCAATCGGTTGCGAGTTATTGAAAAATTTTGCAATGATTGGCGTGGGTGCGGAAAATGGTTGCGTCACAGTGACTGATATGGACCTGATTGAAAAGTCTAATTTGAATAGACAGTTTCTATTCAGACCATCGGATGTGCAACAATCCAAGTCATCGACCGCGGCTAGAGTCATCAAAGGCATGAATCCATATATGAATGTGGTCGCGCACGAAAATCGAGTATGTCCGGAAACGGAAAAAATCTACAATGATGATTTCTTTGAAGTGTTGGACGGTGTGGCGAACGCGCTCGACAATGTAAATGCACGCATTTATATGGATCGTCGTTGTGTGTATTATCGTAAACCTCTACTAGAATCCGGCACCCTCGGCACTAAGGGCAACACCCAAGTAGTAGTGCCATTCTTGACCGAATCATATAGCTCGTCTCAGGATCCACCGGAGAAGAGTATTCCGATCTGCACACTCAAGAATTTTCCCAACGCTATCGAGCATACCTTACAATGGGCCCGTGATAGTTTCGAGGGACTGTTTCGTCAATCGGCGGAGAACGCGGCGCAGTACATTTCTGATCCACAATTCATCGATCGGACGCTCAAGCTGCCTGGTGTGCAGCCCCTTGAAGTATTGGAATCTGTTAAAACGGCCTTAGTCGACGAGAGACCAAGCACCTTTGCCGATTGCGTGGCTTGGGCTCGTTGTCATTGGCAGGAGCAATACAGCAATCAAATCCGTCAGCTACTGTTCAACTTCCCGCCAGATCAGGTGACTTCGAGTGGCCAACCATTTTGGTCCGGTCCGAAACGTTGTCCGGATCCGTTGATATTTGACGTTAATAATCCCCTACACATGGATTATATCGTCGCTGCCGCCAATCTCAAAGCCAAAGTTTATGGAATACCTACAAATCGTGATAGAGAGGAGATTGCCGAAATTCTCGCCACCGTCAAAGTACCGGAGTTTACGCCCAAATCCGGCGTGAAGATCGCTGAAACGGATTCACAGGTAAAAAATAGATTAATGCTTCGAATAATTCTTTGAATAAGCAAAATTTTTGAATTTTTTATATAAATGTGTTATTCAAAATTCTTGGAAATCTTGTGTTAATGTTAAAGTATTCAGGAATTTTGATCGATATATTTTATAGAATTAAAAGAGAGGAGATTGAAAGATCGGTTTTGTGTTTGCAGGTGCAAGTATCAAATGGCAGCGGTAATATCGATCACGAACGACTGACGCAGTTGCAGGAGGAATTGCCGAAGGTGGAGGAATTAAACGGCCTGGCAATATATCCACAGGATTTCGAGAAGGACGACGACACCAATTTCCATATAGACTTCATCGTTGCGGCGTCAAATTTACGCGCTGCCAACTACAAAATCTCACCGGCTGATCGGCATAAGAGCAAACTGATCGCTGGCAAGATTATCCCAGCGATTGCCACCACTACATCAGTAGTGGCCGGTCTCGTCTGTCTGGAGCTATACAAGCTGACGCGCGGCGTACATGATTTGTCACTGTACAAGAATGGCTTCGTAAATCTGGCGCTACCATTCTTCGGTTTCAGCGAGCCAATCGCTGCCCCTAAGCTCAAGTACTATGACATCGAGTGGACGTTATGGGATCGCTTCGAAGTGAAGGGCGAACTGACGCTCAAGGAGTTCCTTGACTACTTCAAGGAACGTCACAATCTCGAAGTGACTATGTTATCGCAAGGTATCTGCATGCTGTATTCATTCTTCATGGCAAAACCCAAGTGTCAAGAGCGCATGGGATTGCTCATGTCAGAAGTAGTCAAGAAAGTATCGAAGAAAAAGCTGGAGCCGCATGTGCGCGCACTCGTGTTTGAGTTATGTTGTAACGACGAGGACGGGAACGACGTCGAGGTGCCGTATGTGCGCTATACTCTACCCTGACTCGCCCGCGCAATCTCCGATCGCGCCAGATGATGTCTACTTAACTAAGACACTTTTAGCCGGCGTACATCTAGTGATTTCTACAAATTTCTATTTTACGACGATGTAATACACAGAGGAGACGGTACCGTTGCCGATCCTCGTCTATGAACATCTGTATGAGGCACTCTCTTTCTTTCTGTATTTTTCTTTCGTATGTTCTTTTCTTTTTCTTCGTTCTGTCGTGTTCGGCAGAATGTTTTTATCGCCAGCGCTTAGTAGTAGTGATTTCAAGTAGCAAACGCGTGCAAAGTCGAATTTTTTGATTTGGTTAGCGAATAAGATTAGAGTGAGCTTTGTCTCTAGGTTTTCTCGATCAGTCATTACAAACGTGCTGAATTATAGTAATAAAGATAAAAAAATCATACAAATTGCTTTTATACATACATATTCTTTCGAAATAAACATTGGCACAAGTGCCTATTCCTATATTTTTCTATAAAACATTTTAGTTCTGTGGGATGTCCTTTTTTTAACTTGTAAAAAACAAAAAAAAAACAATTAAAATATTCATTTTTTTAATAGATTTTTTATTACAAATTACTAATTTTGTAAATTTATATAAATCGACAAATAAATTGTTAACAATTTAAGATTATAAAGAAACTTGTATTACAAATTTCTTACTTGATTTTTGATATTCACAGAAATAAAATCACGCACGATTTCTCATTTCTGATATGATAATCTACATATAATTGCAATGACTAATCTGTGGAGCCTTCCGCGCGACTCAGTTTTCTAGTTAACTTTTAACTTTTGTCTTGTATATCTAATTTCAATCAGTTTGCTCACGCTATAAAGCATCGCGATCGAATACAGAAAAGAAGAAGAAAAAGATTAAGCGAAGTCGCGTATGATAAATTTCTACAAGGAAAAAAAATACAATTTAATTGCGTAGAAAATCTTTAACGAAGCTCTTTTCTAGTTCATTATTACATACAGATACACATACACACATACACGTATATACACGTTATATTGTATAGAATCGGATGTAAATTAAACTATAGGTAAAACGAAGATTTGAAGATCTTTAGACCGATATATATTATTAGCTCAGTCTTTAAAGTAATTTGATAGAGAGATGTGTGAATAATTAGTATCGAGTTTTTAGTGGACGCGGAATGCGCGCGATCTTGCCTCTTTCTCTTCTCTTTGTATTTCTTGCAATCAAATTGCTATTTCAATAGCAAGGGAACAATTACTTGACACCTTTCTTTTCTCTAATTCTTTTTTAATTTTATCGCTAATCCGAGATTCAATACACGCGTGCAGTAAGAGTTTATATAATTGATATAATTACGTCCATTTAATTTATCTGCTTTGCAACGTCTTTCTCGAATAATAATAATAATAATAATAATAATAATAGTAATAATAATATAATAATAATGGATAAACTATTGGCTAAGGCTGGTTGTTGTTACGATGGATACATTGCATTTAAATTTATAAAAAGATGTCTTTGAAGGAAAGAGAAGCTTCTAAAAAAAGAAAAAAGAAAATAACATAAAAACAAATTGCATACATTATAGAACTCTAGACCAAGGGAGATAAACAAAAAATGAAAAAAGGAAAAATATTTTGTTAATTTTAGGATAATGCGGATATTTATTATGTATCATTTTTCTCGTCAATAGATAACAAATAGATGTGTTTGGATTTCAAGAAGTATGAAGTATAATAATGTGAAAATAAAATGGGAAATATCTCTGTGTTTTATTTTATAGTCACCTTTAAAATAAGACTTTAAAAACGCTCGATATTTTTGTCTCGATAAATAAGCGCAATGTTTGAAAGAGATGATTGAGTATAAAATTTTTTCGGACAAATATAAATCGAAATATAATTAGTAAGAATTTTTTCTCATATGGTAAAAAAAAAATAATTTTTTATGCTTAGTGTTCTCATCATAAATCAATGATCATTTTCATATATTTTGAAAATTATCAAAAAGTAAATTTAACTCCATGGTTTCCGCGCATGCGCGACACTAATGACAAATCGGTGAATTGGAAACTAGTTCAGAGTTTATCTTTTTCTCTCCATATTAGAAAGAGAAAAATACGCTCTGAACTAGTGCAGCCAATTCAGCTGTAAAAAAAATAGACCCCTAGTGTCATCGATATCACGTGCATTGGCTGGCCGAATGTTGGCTAATGAAACTTGTCACTAGCTTTACGCGGCAATGCAACCTAATCTAACCTTTTCACAGCGGATAAAAAAAAATGATATGATGCCTGTAGTATGTATGTGGATCGAGGCCGTTTTTTTTTGAGGTTATCACGCGCAACGCTTGTCACCTGCAATAAGCGTTGAATACCGTCAAGTATCACGATGGAAGCGAAACGCCCAATTTATATTTGTTCCCTGATTTTGATTTTTTATCTGTCAACCGTTATTTGTGAAATTGAACCGCGTTATGACGAGAAACTTGAATTAGCCGCGACATCGACGGTGAGTTTTCCCGATTATCTTTCAAATCTTTTTGGCTGTAATTTTTTAAAAAAAACTTAATTATTGAAAACAAATTTATTTAATCAAAAGGAAAATATTTGAGAATGATTTTGATGCGTTCAATTCTTAAATTTGAAGAAAAACATTAAAAGCGAAAGCTCCTAAAATCTAAATCTTCTAACGCTTTAAAAAAATTAAAAGAAAAGCACTTTAATTTTTATAAATATTTAAATTCTAAAAAAACTATCTCACAAAACCAAATCTTCTCTTGTTTTAACTTATAAATTTTTTTTAGAAATTTCCAGAGTTTGTGTCCGAGAAGCCACAGGATAGATTAGGCTTTTTGCATGCTTTTGTAGCATCTTTGTCAGTAATTGTGGTGTCAGAATTGGGCGACAAGACATTCTTTATCGCTGCTATAATGGCGATGAAACATCCAAGATTAACTGTATTTGTTGGAGCGATAAGTGCTCTTGCACTAATGACTATTTTATCAGGTATCATTACATAGAGAAAATTTGATTTATAATATTTATAGCAATTTTTAGTAGTAATAATAATAATAATAATAATGTATAACTTATTTATGTTTAATATATTTGCTTGAAACTATATATAATTATGATATTCTGGTACATAAAACTTTAAATTGTTTATTTTCAGTGGTGTTTGGATATGCAGCCACGATAATTCCCCGTGCATATACTTATTACATTTCCACTCTTCTATTTGCTCTATTCGGATTAAAAATGTTACGAGACGGATATTACATGTCACCAACAGAAGCACAGGAAGAGTTGGAAGAAGTTCAGTCTGACCTCAGGAAAAGAGACGACGAGGTAAACTTGTGAACCTTTCCCATTGATCTACTTCTCATTCATAATCTACAATACATTACAATGTTTTAAATGTTTTGAATATGTAAGAATACATAAAATTATTTGCAAAAAAGATTAAATAATCTTGAAATATGGTTTCCAGTATGAAAAGGAGACTGCGAGTACTTTAGTTCAGGATCCCGAAACCGGAGTAATACGAAAAACAACTAAAACCAGCGCACTCATGTTGCTTTCCAGGATATTCTTCCAAGCGTTTACCCTTACCTTTCTCGCGGAATGGGGCGACCGTTCACAATTAACAACCATCATCCTCGCGGCGAGAGAGGTACCCCGCAGCGATTTTACTATAACATTTGGCATCTTTACATTTAATTGATGTTTAATTATGATAATACTATTATATCAGGATGTTTATGGAGTTATATTGGGTGGAATATTGGGTCATTCGTTTTGTACCGGCTTAGCAGTATTGGGAGGACGTATAATAGCTCAGAGGATATCAGTAAGAACAGGTAATATATATATATATATATATATATATATATATATATATATATATATATATATATATATATTTTTTAAAGATTGTCATCTTGCATAAACTCTCTCTCTCTCTCTCTCCCTCTCCAACTAATACAATGCTTTTTATATTTTCAGTGACCATTATTGGTGGATTGGTATTCTTACTGTTTGCCCTTACGGCGCTCTTCGTCAATCCCGTGGAAGACGTTTGAAGATCTTCCTTAACATACTCCGAAAATTTCTACCAGTATTTACTTTGCGAATTTTGTATATCGTGTATATTGCATATGAGCATATTGTATATTTGTGTGTACAGTATGATTCTATACTTTTTACAGAATCACAAGATTAACTAAGAATTGGCCAGTTCTGGCCAAAGAACTGCCTTCTTAATATATGTGGTATATATATATAAATGTTTCTGAATATCGACACGAATATATCTTAGTTAACCAATTAGATATTATATTAATGTCTGTGCAAATGTACATAAAGTTATCGATAATTATTGCAAAAATGATCAAGATTCCGCGTCTTTATATCAAAATTATAAAAATTTATTATTTCATTATTGTTAAAATGTGTTCTATATACAGAACATACAATAATTTAATCAAGTAAATCAATTTAAAAAAGTATTTTGAATAATTTTGACAAGTACAACGATAACTGATAATATCAGTATGGGGCATTCAGAACATGGAAATCCTTGTAGTACAATGATACTTTAAACTTTAAATTTGCGTATCTAATTTATCGACTTATACAAATATAAAATGTATTACACAATCGTACTTCATACTAATAATTTTATCGTTTGTATTTATATATATATCATTTGTAAGATATTAATGAAAAGTTTTTTATCATATAGATAAAGACAAAGTAATGTAATATATAGAAAAAAAACACTAATACTGTAACAAAATAATACTGTACAAAAATAATGCTATAAATAAGACTTGATGAAACAGAAAGAATGTAATAGAAGGGATGTTCATCTTTAAATTAAACAAATAGAAAATATAGATAGAATTTATAAGTTATCAATGTACGATCAAGAGAAATTATTTAGAGAAATCTATTTTAATTATATATTGTAAGAGAGAAGCTTATAATATAGTGAAATAAATAAATATTATAAAATAGAGATATTATAAATATTGAATCGTTTCATATGGAAATTACAGAGTAATGTATAAGTTTTCTAGTGTTTCCACAAATTTATATGATTTAGAAAATCGCAAAAATTAAAAACGTCAACAAAAGAATGTTTTTCTAAAACTATAATTTTCGAAATCCAACATTAACATACACAAAACAAATTGATACGGAGTATTATAGACGAAAAAAAAAAAACATTCAAAAATTTGTGTCCATACACAAGTTTTTTTTCCTTATGTGACATATGTTTTGTCATACAGTTTTGTCGAATATCACTTTTATTAGTGCATATATATACATGTTCTATTTACACTACAGAATATAAGTTTTCGGAAAATGCGGTATGTTCTCAAATATAGCAATTTTGAGTCATATACTCATAAGATATTCAGATAGTAAAGCACATTCTATTTTTTTTTGTCATTAGCTATGCTCTCTTCTAGTCTTCTATTTATTTTTCAGGATCAATAATAGAAATGATGAATACATTTTTCATTGTCGAGCCATAAAAAACTTGTAACTTAAAAATTTTTTAATCATAAGTATCTCTACAATGATAATTTAATACAATAAAAAAAATAACTGCATTATAACTTTAATAATCGTATTTTGTGCGTGTGTATATATGTGTGTATTTTTCGTTTATTACAAATACTTTATACTTGTAGTATAATAATTAATTTATATAATTTGTATAATTTTTAGAATTTATGTGATTAAGATAAATAACATATAATTTAATTTATCATAAGTTAATTCGTAATGGACGATTAATTTATGTAAAATTGTAGTATTGTCAGTAAAATACGTATATAATTTGTTAATTCGTGAGATTTAATTCGTTCATTTATAATCAAGATATTAAAATTGCTCGAGACTTTTTTAAATAAAATTATATCGATATTGAAACTTTTAGTTGAATATTCAATATGAACAATTTCTTTTTTGTACCTGAAGATTTACGTTTCTAATTTTTCTAACTTAAAAAATTTTTTTTTTAGTTATGAGCTTTTTACGACTCAACGTCACTTTATTACATCGAGCGATGCTATCTCCATAAATACTGAGAGGGATATGATAAAATTTTGCGTCTCAATAAATAAAACATCGCTGTTATTTTCGCGAAACCTCAAGTTTTTTTTTATTTTGTTTTCCATGTAAAAATACGAAACTTATTCTCCACAATGGAAATAAATATTTCTAATATTTTTGCAATTGGATTATAAGAGCAGAATTTTTGAATAAAATCATTTAATAGATATAAATCATTATAGATCTCTCGCTTTCATGCGACGAGATATTGCGGATATGAAAAATCGCGTTGATATCTATCTGAAAATTAATAATATGTTTTTGCATTGCATGCAAAATTACAGGATTCATCTAATGTTAACGCGCAAAATTTATTTTTTTTTTCTTAAATGCAATTTTCCGATAAATCCGAATAATACAAAGTATCGAAGATATTTAATGACACATTATCCAAAAGCTTTTGTCCTTCCCTAGAATAGAAGATTTCGCAAAAATAACAATGATATCGAATGTGTTGAATGTAATGATATCGAAACTGATCTCGTTTTGAAAAAAAAAAAGAACAAATTTATTCAGAGGACAATGCAAAATCTTAAGTTAAACAACATAAAATAAAATCAGATTGCGCACGATACAATATGATGTTCGCGGAATCTTGCAAACTTCGTATATATACCTGCACCGGGTACACCGGACTACATATTCGAGATCTTACGTAAATAATAACATTATTATTAACTATACATAACTGCTGAGGATAGACAGAACATATTCATCATTAACACGCACGCAACATTATTATTATATTGTGTAAACGTAATATAAAACGCTGGATCGTTACGATGTACAATGTCTGTTCGATGTAGCGTATATATCTAACGGCGCAGCTATATTATTATGTTCTACATTTGTTCAAGTCTTCTGCTAACGATAAATTAATGACAAATGACCGATATTAATTCATCGAGAATAAGTAATCAGACTGTCTCGTACGAAAAAGAAGAAAAACATTTATACACAAAATGACTCGCTTCAATCGAAAATAATTAGCGATGGAAAATACGGTGGAATCGATTGTTTCAAGAGACGCGAATAAAGATTTCAGACAAATATTTCTTGTCTTACACACATATATGTATATGTATCATGTCGCTTACCTAATTAATATACTTTATACGCATGATCGTTCATGGTGGATTCGACTGAGAAGAGGTCATTCTACATTGTGCTTCGAGGGCTCGGAGTTTCTCAAGCCTGTACATCGGGTCCATCATGTCTTTTTCGTCGGAAACTGCTGCTAGAGACTCGGTGGTTTCTGTATTATTTAATTTATGTCAAATTTCAAGATTTCAAAATTCTGTTCTTTACAGATTCAAAAATCTGTTTTTTATATAGTGTCTATTTTATCTTTATTTATGTATTAAATCGGTAAGAGACAATATATCTTTATTAATATCTTATATTAATATCTTATATCCGCGAAAATTAATTAATGAAATTAACTACTATTACTTACCCATAGAATATTGATTGTTAGCTTGCGACAAAATGTTCTGATTTTTTCGCGCTTGATCAATCTCTCTCAGTCCCTGTTCTATGAAATCTTGGAAAAATTGATGAGACTTGACCAGGAACGGTTGTACGTCAGCTTCGGGGTATTGAAGTTTGAAATCATACAATTGTACTAAGCCCTATAAAAAAAAATCAAACCACTGTTTAAAAATGTATATTCAATTATAAAAACATTATTAAAAGATTGAAAAAGAATATATAAGATATACACATCGACTATTTTGAATTAAAACGGTAGAAGCAAGAAAAAATATGTGTAAATATTCTGTGTAAAATATTTTGTAATTCTGACAATTTTTAAAATTTATCCTATTCATTAAAAAAAAAAATTATTTTCGTATGTGTATACATACTTCCTGCATGTGCTCTTTTGATCCAATTTTCTTAAATATTTCCGCTAATTGTTGACGTGTAGACTTTGACAGGTGTTTCTGCGTCCTTCCCGCATTATTGGATTTGGGCATCACTTTCGCTGTGGCATTAATCTCATCCGGTTTAAGGCTCTGTGTAAGGCAAACGTCGCTAATTAATTTCCATTATCTATTATCTGATATCTATACGTAATAAATAATTCAATGTTAATGATATAATTAATGTAATGTAATCTATATTTTTTCATAAAATGGAACATATATATATATATATATATATATATATATATATATATATATATATAAAGTAATGAAAAACTAACCGCGATTAATCTTATTAAGTAAGCATGTAACTCAGATTCGTTAGTGTTGTTTATTAACGTCAAGTGATTAAGTATCGAGCTGCCTTTTACTCTGGTCATACTGTGAAGAACTGTCTTGACTGTCCGTAATGGAGTATCGGACTTTCGCTTCTTCCACCATGTAGTGGGATAATCCTGTAAAAATTAAAGTTTTATATATATAACCAATCTTTAGAAATTAAAATAATAAATAAAAAATTGTCCAATAGTAATAGTTATTAAAATAATTTTTTTATGAAATACAATCTCATTTATTTCAATAATCAAACATTGCACAGATAAGAAGCTTATGACCTTAAGGAAACGATGTACTTCCAAAAGTATTGTATCGTAATCCAAATCAGCGGCCCAATTCGACATTGTTTTTACTATCTTCCATAAGCACTTCATTACTAGTTCCTCATACTTTGAAGGAACGTTCGATTCGGCGCAAGAATGAAGTAGCTTGATCAATACACTGGAAACGAATGCAATAAAAAAATAAGCATATAAAAGAAATTAAGATAAATTTATCAAATTGATCTTACCATATGATAGTGGTGTGATTAGAATTGTCGATAATTTTCACCATGATGTTATTGATTACCCTATAATATGCTCCAGCCTGATTTAAATGCTCCAGCTTGTTCTCGGCCAACAGGCTTATCATCTGATCTACCAATTCTTTTAAGTGGATAAAAGGTACATTTTTTCCAAGAAATCCAGTATCATAAAACTGAAAAGAAAAATTCTTATTAAAATCTCTAATTGATATTTATTAAGATCTTCAATGCACAAATATATTTCTAAAATCTTACTAATATATTTAATAAATTTGACTAAAAGCTTGCATTAAAATGTTGTTAAAATGCTTAAAATTTTGATTTAATAAAATCATTTATCAAAATTTCTTATCAACATCTCTTATATATTAGAGAAAAATATTTTATACTGATACAATGTATTTTAATGTTTTTAAATGTGTTATTAAAATTGCTAGTTAAAATATATAATTCGTAAAATAATATACATTTGAAGTAACAGTACTTACCACGAGTATAATAAGGAATGTATTTCTAAAACCTCTCGACACATCCGCATTTTCTTGACGTAACGGATATGTCTGTAATAGCTTCAATTGCATGTTTATCGATCCGATGAATTTGTCCTCCTTAGATTGCAAGCTAATTGCTTGATGGGATTTTAATAACTGTAATGTAGAAGTATTATATAAATATTATATAAGTACCTATACATATACATGAAAAAAAGCTTTGAGATTCTTAAAATAAAAAATTTTCTATTTTATAATTTTTTCAATTCGTGGACCAAAGAGGACTTTTGGTGTAGCAATTCTAATTATGTTGATGCAAAGTAGATTTTTAAAAACCTACAATGCATCAATAACTACACATTTTCCAAAAATCTAAAAATCTTTCTTGATATTAAAAACAATAGATACGAACATTTTCAATTGCATTCATGGACTGTATTGCAGTGAGCAAGTCCATACTGGCCATAGACAAGATGTTACGCTCTAATGTATCATCCTTACTACTAGTAGTAGCAGGTGATACAACAGACGACGACTTCGATACTAACATTTTCGGTGGCGAAATCGGTATCATCCTAAAAAATTTCGACATAAAAAATTATTAATTTATTTAAGAAAATATTTAATTTATAACATGTAGGTATCTTATCCCATAATACCAATAATTTATAGATAACATTAATTTTTTTTATATATTGATTATTTATATGATAATTACTTCATTTATATATTTCAATTCAATATATAACCAATATTAATGAATATTAATAGTATATTGCACTAGTTTAAATATTATGATGTAGTTAGATAAATGATTTAATTAAATAAATAAATAATACATTAATTATATTTTAATTAATATCTATTAATCTAATTTCGATATTAATTTTCTCATTAAACTTTAACTTACTGTATCTTGGGTGGGTTCAACATGTTCACTGGAGGTTCATTCAAATCTGATAAACTAAGTTCTACAAGTACCGGATTACAACATTTTACTGGACCTTCAATTTTCTGCAGGAATTCCATGTCCAGCCCAAATGGACCAGAGGGAACCTTTAGTTGAGTTGAAGTAGGAGAATTTCTGGAAAAAAAGCATTCTTTATAAATAGATCGATAAAATTAAAATTTATAAAAATAACGCATATAAATTGAAATTTTAAATTATATTACTAGCAGATATGTACAACAATATTCATTATTTTATAGCTACTTATATCTCTAATTACCATTCACACTTCCACAAATACACAAAAGAGTATTATCATTATAATAATGTTTTACACACAGAGTTCTGAGATAAAAATATTTTGGTATATATTTTCAAATATACATATATATTTATTTATGTATATAAGACTCAAAGTTTTGATATAATTTATATATATATATATATATATATATATATATATATATATATAAAAGTTTATTTTTTCTCTTATATGCTTCTTTTCTTATATAAAAATTATAATTTAATAACAACTTTCTAAAATATTGAATATTGTGCATAACATAAAACCCGCTCGTTTCAGGTGCACTTCTAATTTTAAACCAAAACAGATGTATATTCAAATTATTAGAAGGAAAAGAAAAAGGAAAGATGAGAGAGAAAGTTAGGAAAAAAACAAAAAGAAAGAAAAAGTGCAATTAAAATGGATGATGTACAAATGATAGTTTGATGGTTAATGTAAACAGAATATATCATGAAAAATTCTATATTCCCAGTACCATGTTATTAGAGCGTATCGCGCACAGATATAGTTATGTAAATGATTAAAAAAAAATAACAAACGTTTTCGCATCGTCAGTTGCGTAATCGTTGGTAATTTCTTGTCCCGATTTTGAAGGCGATTCGGATTGTATGACCGCAGAAGACACTTGATCGTCCTCATTATTATCAGTAGTGCTCGAAGCATGTGTCCTGTGAAAGGCATGTTAAAAGCGAAGCACATGCAGATGTGAGTAACTTGAAAATTATATTTTGCATGAAAGCAATAATGATCGTTTAATATAAAATAATTCTGAGATAAGATAATATGATTTTTTTTCTAATAAAACTTAAGAAAATAAAAATTAAAATGTATACTATATATATATATATATATATATATATATATATATATATATATATATATATATACACCATATGCATACATATATTTATTTATTAAAATATTTGTTATTTAAATAATGATGATTATTTAATAAATAATAATTATTATTAAGACATGTAGTGTATAAATATATATTGTTTCAATAATAATAATTAGATTATCATTACATGATAATTAATATTTAAACAATTTCTAGATTTTAAATGTCTCTACATAGCATGTATTCTCTACTCTGTATTTTCTTCTATTTTATGAAAAGTTATCAAAAGATTATAAATGTGTTATACATGTAATCTTTCATTCTAGATGAATCTTTGATTCTAAATTATCAACCTAATTATAAAAACGTAATATGTAATTACACATTTTTTTTGAGATTTTACTGTTAAATCTAACTGATATTTTATTACAATTATTAAAGCAATTTTTACAATTTTATCAACTCGTTCTGTTGTAATTCTTTTTCTCTATTAAAACATATGAAGCACATAATAATAATAATAATAATAATAATAATAATAAATTAAAACTATCCTTTTTAAGTGGACTTTATATTTTCTGCATCGTAAATAAAACAAATATATCTTTAAAGAAAAAGTACAATTATAAAAATTTTAAAATTTTAAAAAAGAAAGAAATAAAATAAAATTGTATATGTATAACTGCAATTAATAATAACAGAGTTCTTATTTTCTTAATGAAAACGACATCAGCAGTAATTTTGTAATATCGTATAAAAAAAAAATACTCACAGCTCTGGCGCTGGTTCCATTGGCTCGGGAATTTCTTCCTGTTCCTCTTCATAGTCCGCCTCCATGTCGTCTGTTGGCGGACTAGAAGTCGCGATTGTGGGCGTGGAGAGTCTCGTAGAGGATGCAGACTTTGTGGGCCGATTTTTCGCCGCCCTCTTGATTCGCTCGTCTAAGAGCGACCTGTCTTTCTCCGATATCTACATCAACAATCTATTTATGTTTCTCTCATCTTGTGTTAAATTGTTGATTACTTAAATTCAGTCGCGCGTACCTGACCAATAAGCTTGAATACACGCTCTCCTTGTAGGAAGTAGGCTTGGACAATGCAATTTAATGCGGCGTTGCGAACGGAATTGTCGCGATCCGCTATTTGCTTCGCGACTTCTTTTAATGCCGCAGAAGGGCTGGGTTGACAAACAGAAACTCCATAATTCTCAATTAGCGAGCCTAATTGATCCAGACATTCTGTAAAGCAACCGCAACACGTTCTTAATTGACTCAACTTACTACAATTTTTATGAATTTTATAATAAAAATCTAAGATTTTAACCTGTTCGCTGTCGTGCATTCTTTGATTTCAAACCCTCCATCACATATGAGAATAATTTGCTCACGGGATATACTAGAGCAATTTGTTTAAATAAAGCTCGTACGCCATTACGTACAGCATCCTTTGGATCGCCTATCTATTGATCAATATAACGAATATAATATACTAACATATTACGTATCTAATTATAAAAATAGAATAGAAAAATAAATGTTTAGTAACATACTTTGATAATAAGATAGGGAATAAACGATGCTGCCTCTGTTTCCAGCATGTGATATTGATCTTCAATTAACATATTAAAAACCAATTGTAAATAATCCAATCCTTTCAAAAGCACAGAAGGATTAGTATCAAAAAATCGTAATGTCAACCATTTGAGAATGAGGTCCAAATTAGATACCAATGCTTTGCTATTCCCAGGTAAATCCTAATAAAAGTACAAATAGGATTAGGAATCATGTTATACTTACAATATATATATATATATATATATATATATATATATATATATATATATATATATATAAAATAAAAATATTATATAATCGTTTTTAATAGCCATATTTACACACACATAATTAAATATAAAAAAAGAGAGATTATATTCATTCTTTTTTAATATATAAATCTAGTATATAAATAAAAATTGATTGATAAACTATAGAACTACTAAATCATTGTTTCATAACTAATCATTGTTTCTTTCTCACATATAAACATATTAATCCAAATACACATATTTACCTCGGTGAGTGTTTCGATAGCCTTTAAATGATATCGGAAATCAGAATGAAACATATTTGCTCTTAAAGTCTTGTTGACATTTGCTGCAGTCATAAGATCCTTTAGAAGCTCAACGAATTCTTCTCTAGGCGTGGTAAAGTTCCACTTAAGCACCTTCAACTTTTGCTCATCAATTACACGTTGATGTTTCAAATTATTGACCACCAGCAGAGGACTGTTATCTACATCATCATCTTTCTTACGAGCGCTGCCTGGTTTTGATGATCCGCCCTTCTGGAATAATAAACGAATAATAATATATCGTAAAAACAGAAAAAAATTGGTATAAAGATAGTTTAATATAATTAAAGTTAAAAGAAAGTATTAAATAGATAAAAATAATGAGTAATATACTCGAATTTAAATAAATTTATAAGCTTAATTATTAGATTATATATCAATATTCCAGATTTCATTACCGATTTAACCACTTTCACAACTTTTGCACCTTTTGCGCCACTCTTCTGAATATTGTCGTCTGAAGGTTCTTTCTTGGGTAGAGGTTTTATAGGTAAACTGGGACGAGCTTTGTCCAGTGCGGCAATTACCACCGTCCGTGACCCTGGCTACAAAAATTATGATTTTATATATTTATTATATATTTATTATATTTTATATATTTATATTTTATATATCTATTATATTTGTATATTTATTATATTTTATATATATCTATTATCTATTTGTAGTTATACTTTCAAAATTTAATTTCTGAAATTTTCAATTTCTTGACTTAAAAATTATTACATTAAAATATTTTTTAAATAAAAAAAATCCACACTTTATACAAAATTAAAAAATCTACCAGAAAACATCATGTAATTCAAATGTAAATACCTTCAGTTTTTCGGTGTTTCTTGCCATAACTTCGTAAGAGAGATGAATCATAAATCCAAGAACAGCTTCCTGAGCGTTCTTTCGTACGTCCGAATTGCGATCTTCTAGATTAGTATATAAGTAGGAAAGACACACGAGAAGTTCCTCTTTGGGAATCTGTTTCACCGGTATCAAAGGCAATTTCTGCGCCAGCCAGTTCCATAGTTCGATTCGCAGCACTGGCGAGCCCGTTTTCAGAGCATCTCCTATCATCTCGCCATCGAAGAACTCTTTACAACCGCACTGATCTCCCCATGTGTTGATGCAGGAGATGGCAGCTGTTCTAATCCAATTTTTGCTATCACCCAGACATTGTAGAAAGCCGGGAAACAGAGCGCGAATATGTTGTTTGACTGGCGGTCCAATAGCCGTTGCCAACATTTCGCATATACCTGAAAGCATATTTAAAGACAAAATTTGATAAAATTGAATTATTGAATTATTTATTATCAAATGTTTTTTATGTTAATAAAGATATAAAAGGTTTTACATGATATAATTCAAGAAATTATAGTTTGTAAAGCCAATCTATAATTAGTAATTTTGTCAACAATGATTAATAATTATTTCAATTACCATTAGTTTATTAATTATATAGCTGAGTAATATACAATAAAATAATTGTATTATCAGTTAATAAAAAAATTACAGTGTATACACTAACCTAGAGTTGCTTGTGCGATCTTGCTATTGCTGTCTACGAGACGTAGAGCCAATCCCTGTGGCAAATCACCGATAGTCGGTTTGATGAACTTCGCTTCACTAAGGAGAATATTCACTTTCTGCAGCGCCTCGTTACGCACTTTCCAATTCTTGTCGGCCAATTCGGCTAGCAGTGCCTCAGTGATTTGATCTTTAATGTCGACGCGCGGAATTAATTCATTGAGCTCTGGCTCGCTCCCGCTTACTCTCTTCTCCGACAACGATTCTTCTGCGTCCTCGTCCTCGTCCTCGCCAGCGATAGTATTAACCTTTCCAGCCTTGGCGCCGCGAATGGGCGTCGGAGGCGTTTCGCCATTACGCCTCTCGCATTCTTGTTCAATCTGCTGTCGCAGCGCGGGCTTCTCGTTTTCGAAGAATGTCAACAGCGGTCTGCCCATATAGAGATATAAAGTGCCTATCAAAGTAATCGCGGCGGTGCGTACGCCGGGATTTGTCGCCCCTACTGCCTTCTTGATATTCTCAATGATTGATTTGATGTTGAGACTACAACCTAAAATATTTAAAATATTTCGTAAAATATTTCGATCGATTTTGCACTAATAAAAATTTGACATTTTGTTTATTTTATATTTTTCACTTTAATGCAATCATGAAAAAAATTTTAATTAAAGTAGACGTAATATTGAAGAAAATCATCAAGGCATCTTATATCTATTTTATACTTCTATTTCTTATAAATTAAACCAAGCATTACAAACCAAACTCTGTGAGTCCACGGCACAGCCATAATAGTGTCTCCTGCTGCACTTTCGGATTTTTTTGATTAAATGCAAACGCTACTATTTCATCAGTCACATACTCGAAGCTTATAGCCTCGGCGATTGCTAGCAAGGTCTCTATAGCGATCGAACTGTTCTTCGCATCTGCTAATTTTTCTGCGATATCCATAAGACAGTATTCGGCAACGGTGGCCGTAAAAGGATGATTCTCCGCCAGATATTTGACAATTTCTATGCGCAATTTCAGTACCTGAAAATAGAAATAGATGTAAATATTTCGCAAATGGATTCAAAGAATTTGATTTGCAATGAATTATAACGAAATATACAATTCTTGAATAAATTCGATATCTAATTCAATATCAGGAATTGAAATTACATACAAATGTAAATATTTTTTAGTTTTTAATAATGATCAAAATAAAAACTTAAAATTGCCTCTAAAATCAATAAAACAAATTTTATCATTAATTAAATTCTCTAAATCAAATTTAAAAATGGCATTCTTACTTGGAAATTCGTGTCCTTAAAGCCAGGCTTCTTCGCGAGAGTGCGAACAAACACCTGGGCCGATACTTCTGTCGAATCCATCATCTTAATGGTGTCCGATAGCTGCGTAACTGCGGCCAGACGTGTTTTCCAGTTACTGTCCACAAGACCAGTAATTATTTCGGTCGGCAAAAGTTGCGCCGCCATTTCGTCAATTTCCTCTGGACTGTAATTTCTTTCTATCCGTACCGCTTTCTTTGCGGACAAAGCTACATTTGTGACTGATGAAGCGCTACCAGGTTTCTTGGCCGTTGACTTCTTTGTCGCGGTATGGGCTCTTTTCGATTTAGCATTCTTCAAATTGTCCTTGCTCACTTTGTTCACCTGTTGCTGTTCCACTTTGGCCGGAGCGGTGTTAGGTCGTTCCTGTCGCTTCGTACCACCCGTCATTTTTACTAGTATCACTGCCTTGTCGGCGCACTCCTTAATCTTCGTCATCTTCAAATTGTCGATGTCTGTGAGGAACGGCATCATTGCCTTTTCGCCAATCAATTTCATCGCCGTGCCAAGCGCTTCCGCCGAGTTGTCGCGCACCGTTGGATCCGGCTCGTTTAGCGTCTTCAGCAATGCACTGGTATATGATTTAAGTAGTTTCTTATTGAGATTGGCCGGTGGCGTGCGTGCGAAACATCGAGCCAGGTAAGCGGCCGTCTCAGCTTTTACAGCTGGGTTCTTATTCTCCAAAGCGGCCAAAGTGTCCTCAAGGATAAGATCAATGCTGATGCTCTCGTAAATGGCGTCGGCGAGCTCCCGCAACGCCTGCACCACCGTCTGTTTCTTCTCACGAAACTTTTCTAGTACAGTGGGTAGACAAGCAGTGGCGTACGGCTGAAATCGTTTTTTCAAGCCTGTAGCTAGGCCGGCTAGACACTTCCCCGCTAGTGTGACTACCACTACATTACTATCTTTTGAGATAATCTTCTTCAAGGCTCTCACAACATCGCCATAATCACCATTTTCCAATTTCGGATTTTTAACGAGCGTTTCGAGCGCTTCCAGCGCTTCTTTTCGCTCCTGCCATTTCTTTGCTTCGACTTTTTCGTAGAAGTCTTTCGGTAGTTTTGACAAAATATCTACAGGCGCCAACAGATCGTAAGGATCTATATCCGGGATAGAAGCACCATCTGCGTCTTCGTTTTCATCCTCGCCGTTGTTATCGCTTCCTGCCGCTAAGTCACCATTCTTGCTCATATTTTTCGGCTTCTGCGAGCGTAGGTAACGCGTGGGCATTACTTTCTCGTCACCGAAATTGTTAAACTCCGCCTCGAGCTCCGTGATGTGCACTGGCTTCAACGTATTCAGTTGCTGCTTCAAACGATCGCCTATCCACCGATACATTTCTACCACCATAGCCTTACCCTCCTCTCGCACTGTCTTGTCCCTATCTTCGAGGAAATTTCCCATCTTCTTCATTAACGGCTTCATATTGATAACTTTTGGTCCAAACTCCTTAAGTGCTAGCGTTAAGGTAGCGATGCACGCTGAAACAATTTTCGGATTCTTTGCATCGGTGCCCTTCAGTAGCTCCTCCTGCACCGCCTCATATTTCTCAATCTCGATATACATCAGTGTGATTTGCACAGCCAGTTCCTTTGTTTTAGCCTTAGGCGCAGCGATGCATTTGGATACAATGCCATTCATCACCTCGGCGACTATCTTGCCGGCTACTGTAGCGTTCTCTACGAAAGCTAGGGTTGCTTCCAAGCCCTTCTCCTGTGCAGCCGCATTGCTATCCACCACAAACTTCTTGATAAAACCCATATACTTGTTCCACTCTGGTGATTTTTCATCATCAATGCACTGGAATGTCTTCACGCATTCCTCATATCCATGTAAACGTGCGCGCCAAGACTACACATCATCACAAAGATTATTATTTATTTTATTTAATATATATACACAGTTATACACATATATATAGCACAGTTTCCTCTCCCTTGCAATATTCATATCTAATGTAATATAATATATGTGACATTATTTGGACATAAAAGTAGCGCAGTCAATAAATGCATGTATTTATATAAATTGAATAATTAGATTCATGTTACTCTTGACACTCAGTGATCTTTAAATACTTCTGCAGTATTTAAATGGTCAAAATCATAGACTTATTGATAAAAATGCAACTTGCCTAGATTTTAAAAAGCAACAAATATCACAAATATTTTAATATAAAATACAATTAATACTATTGTATACCTTGTGTGCACAGCGCTCCTCCAAAGGCAATTTCACATACTCTGTATCTTGTTCCATGATTGATTAACTTGCCTAAAAGAATGACTCACTTGGGACTTCCTCTTTATCATATAGAAAGTAAGATTAAACTAATATAAAAAGTACACTAATATAAAAAGTATATACTAATTGCTACATTGACAAATCAAATAAATATAACATAGTGCATGACTACAATATACAGGTCATTTGATATCTACTCTCTGATCAGACAATGCTCGATAAAAAAACATATAATCAAATTGGATTTTCCAACAAAATCTTTTGTCAATAACAGATTTCCTCCATTTCAACAGTGATTTCTTATAAATAATTTTCAAAACATACTTAAAAATTGAAACGCGATTGTAACAATGTTAAGACTGTTACAATCGCTTCCTCTCCGTGATTACTTTTAACACAATAAGTTTGCAGATGTGATTTATACAATGGAAAAGTAATAGTTGAAGGATTTGTCAGTCAGAAAGTATCGTTATATGCGATGTAAAAGATTCGGAAAGAAATTCACGGCGATGATCAAACATCGCGGTGTTCCGAAGAGCGATCCCTCGGGCTTACCTAGCAAGATGACAAATAAATCGAAATCCGACACGGTCGGCGTGCTATTAATCGCGGTTGAGTCGCGGCGTTGAAACGCGCGCTAAAACGAAAGGCACACGAAAAACGCGAGTGTGCCGCTGGCTCATGCGAACTTGTCCTCTCACGACCTTCCAGCAGCCATTAAATCTGTTACATACATCGAATTTTCAAACGTACATGGCCCTAACTGTCAAGAGGGAACGCAAACAAAAAGGCGACTGTATGTATATATATGTGTATATATATATATATATATATATATCTAGAGCGAAACGGCTCCTCGGAAAAAACCGTTCGATCCGCGATTAGTTTGACGTCATGACAGTAGATGGCGCGGAATGCGAACAGCATCCATATACTCGTTTCACATAATTTTACACAAATCTTTTATATAATTTATGTAATATAATAATAATTGGAGATTTTTATAATAATTATTTCATAATCTATTATCTCAGTATTATTATTCTCACAATCTCTTATCTATCTAGATAATTAGTCTTAAGAGACTAATTATCTAGACAGCACTTTATGCGTATTTAATTTTCTTTCACCCTTTTCTTTTAGTCTACACATGCATTTTAAATGCTAAAAGTGCATCTGAATCTCTTATAAGAGTAACGAATAATTAAACTTTGCTTGTAAAAAAATATATTTATTGTTAGTCAAAAGAGAAGAATGAATTTTATTGGTTCCGCCATATTGTTGGAAGGTAAATGTCAGTGTCAACAATATGGCGTATCTTGCACATTTTTGTCCTTCTAGTAACTCTATAACATACGGTCGATAACAAATTGAGATAAATTAATTTGATTGGATCGACTGTTCTAAAATGATTCTCCTTTACCAGTATGTCATAGCGTTCATAGTTTTATTCTTATGCTCGCGTTGGAATATTGTGCAAAAATCAATATAAAGTCTTTTGGATTATGTTATAATAAAAACTTTTCTTTACGCCAAAATTGTCGTGATAAGATATAAGATTACATTTATATGACAAAATATATATGTTTATCGAGCATTATATTATACATATAATTTTGCTTATATTTATTAAAAAGCTTTTCTTCTGTCAAAATATTCTGCCATCAAATTATAAATATGTCATCACAAGAGTTTTATAGTTATATAACATTATATAGAGTCATTATAGTTATAACATATATTATACATTTTATAAATATTATATATAATTTATAAAACCAAGAAAAATTGCATATACAACTACAAACTTCATCTCTTAAATTGTCTGTTAATTGGAAATCGATTTCTTCATAGCAACAATTTGACCAGCACTATTTTTTTTACTATGCTCTTCCTACTTTTTATTAATATTGGATATTTAATTAAATAATGTCATATTCAGATTTTGTTTACAATTACAAAAATAAGGACTCTATTATTATTTTGATTGTTTATATACAAATATATATTATTGTGTTTCAAGAAGTTAAAGAAATTATAAAATTTAAATTATCCAGTTTAAAAATAAATATATATTTTATATATACAAATTTAAAAAGAAATGATTATAATAAATAAGTTCTGAATTTCTATGACAATGCATAAATTAGCTTAATTTCTATATTTAATTAAGTGGATAATAAAAAAAACAGCTGTACACATTTTTTTCTCCTATTATCTTAAATTCATTTGACTTTAAAATCCGAAAATGGGTCATTTTGGTGCCAGAAAGAAGAGTCTCCGTCACGAGATGTATTTTTTGAAAAGTTTATTTATCCCTAAGAGATATACAAAACAAACATTTCTTCTCAGTGTGTAACTATCATAATTCCCCTAGTAGTATAACACAGGAAATTCATGTCATGATTCTTTCGAATATATTCCGTTTCTTTTTTTCTTCTTTTTCCTCCTTTTTTTTTATTCAATTATCTGTCCATCAAACAGATATCGTGTCTCACACAATATCAGTATCAGTTACAATTCGCTCTTTTTTCCATAACCAGCTATATGTTAAAATTATGCATATCTGCAAATCAGTATTAAAATATTACAATTTGATATTTTACAATCGTTTGTTATTCGCGTCTTCTAACTCCCTCTAGAAAACAGGTTTCTTTTCATTCGTTCTGCTCATCCTGATAAATTGTTAAAATAATTTTTTTTTTTTTTTACGTATAATATGAGACAATGTTCTCTGGGGAAAGGAAGGGAATGGGAAACGGGGGAGAGAGATTTAACGATTTAAAAGAAGTGACGGTAATTTCAAATTTCTGCGAGCCAAATGTCGAGGTGCAAGTCCGATTATAATAAAGCTTCTAATATTTATATAAATATACTAGAGAAAAAATTATATATATATATATATAAACATATAATTATATATTTTAATATATATAATATAATATAAAAATATATTATAATATATATTATATTATATATACATCAAAATATATCATATTTTATACATTTATGTATATATATATATATGTATATTCATCTCGCGTTAGTCATTGATAATGACAACGAAGAAACAAGTGAGATCCTATCTTTTTCTTTTCTGTCTTTTCTTTTTCTTCTTCTTTTACTATTCGGCTCCTCTCAGTCCCCTCTCCAATCCCGAATGCAATTAGAATCACTGTACACGCTATAGGATTTAGGAATGTTAATATTACAAGAAACCACAATAATTTATTATAATACAGCCTGCTGTACACCAGATGACTCGAGGCAGTACAAGACAGAGAAAAACGCCCTCACGGGGAGCTTATCATCTATTAATTCAACTCCCAGAAACATGGCTCAACGAAGCGAACAATGATCATTATATTTATTATTTACGTGAGTTTCAAGACGGTAAGATTTGAACAAATTTTTCTTTTGCTACTTTTATTTCAATGTGAATTAAAAACGAATGTGAGAGGGAGAATGGCAAAGGGCAGGGACCACTTTATGATTGGGCTAAAAAGAGAGAGAAAAAGTCGGATAAAGAAAATATAAAATATCATCCTCCTTTTTGCAGTATTAAGACGATAGGAAAAAAAAGAGTATAAAGAAATAATAACGACTCTGCCGGTATCGTCGAAGTCAGATTAAGACTTAATAATAAATGAATATCTTCTACTAATGAATATTTTCTACATTGCATTAAAAAAGAAATCTAGACTTCGCATCATTATCTTCGTTGCGATAGATAAATTCGTCGAGTAAAATTCATGGCTGGAGTAACGGGCTGCCGGCAGCCTCAAAAATAGCGCAAATATAAAAATTTTAAAGTACATTAGTACATAATCGTTTTGTTTTGATAAATAAGGACTCGGCGATACCGCTGCTTCATGACGCTGGGATTTCATGCTACTAATTTTGATTTTGTATTAGGCCCTTGCATATGAAATGTCGGTTTTCAACCTCAACAATTTTCAGATAATTTTTAATAAAATATAAATATACATAATGAATAAAAAAACTCTTTAATGCTCTTTTTCATATTTTCCATAATAAAAGCTATGTTGATATTTCAACTAAATGTAAAAAAATTTAAAAATAAAAAGTACAATATTAAATGTGTACTTTAAGATTAAATTAAAAAAATCATACGTTAAATAGAGAATAAAGCAAATAAATCTTATGTTACATTCTGAATGTGAAAAATTTTCCATGCTGATACTTTTGTCACTGTTGCGCTGATTCGTTTCTAAATGGAATTTATGCCATAAATTCTTTCTACAATTACTTATAATTAATTTTTTTCTTATTTTACCAAGAGTATATATTCGGGCCTATAGCCTGTAGAAATCGATTAACGCGCATAGTGTACTCAGCAATATTGATTAATCAAATTCCAATCCCATGTCGCGTAGAGCGAGAAAGTATCGTATATTAATTTTCTTAAAGACAAATGATACTTGTACAATACAACCCCTCTATAAGATGGTCCTCCACAAATTTAGTATTCCGTCACATGTCGTCATATAATATCACGTCACTTTCATGGACAATTCTCGATACGCGCATAACTGTATTTAATCTCACGTGTACATACATATATAATTTCAAATTTATATACGCAATTCCGTTCATGCAAATACGCACAGATTAGATATTCTCGCGTTGTGTGATACGGATACCCTATTCTTTTTTAAGAATTTTTCATTCTTTTAATCTAAAAGTTTCGAAAGAGGGGTTTTACTGTAGTAATACTATACTTATCATTTGTCTATTATATAATAATAATGATAATAATAGAAAGTAATTAATGATAATATTATGTAATATTATTAACGTCACGTCCAACTTTAAAATAAGAAGCTAATATTATACTAAACATTTCTCAATTTTTTCTCGTAAATTTACTATAATCTGAAAAAGAACAACTGTTTCACAAGAACTGTAATATATACTTTTATAAAAAAATTGTATTACTTCAATATATATTTGACTATTAAAAGACATTTGAAAAAGCGACATCTCATATGCAATGGTCTAATAAAAGCTGCGAGCTACATGCGCACACATTCTCTTTTTTCCTCTCGCACACAATTCTTTCTAATTCATAACATCGAGCTTATTGGCTACGTAATTAAGGCTCAATCACGTGGTGGTTCGTAGCTTGTAATACCGCCGCTTGTGGAAAAAAGTATATCGTACACACTAAAAAAAAAACATAGAGAGTCGCCGGAGAATTCAAGTCTGTGTTAAGATGCACATATATACTTAATTCTAAATGTACTTACAACTATTACAAGAGACATTGTGTGTACCTCTCGATCAAATCAATTATATATTCGCGCAAAAATATGCATAAAGCGGCCCCATGCCCCAGCACACGCATTCAACATGATCTGTTCATTAAAAATTATATGAAAAAAAAAAAGAATGAAGCTCTCTCTGTACAAGGATATACAACAATAGTCTGTTTATGTTTATTTTATCTCGTAACGATTGTATTTTTTTTTTTTTATGTCACGCTGGCGACGAATGAACTGAACTGAACTGAACTGAACTTAAAATCCCCAAAAGTATAGTATTAATTTCGTAACGGCACGACGTATGACTCGCCCCTTTCTAGAACAAGGATTCGAGAGAACGATTTCGTTGTACCGTCCGTGCAAATCGCAAATTGCGTGAAGAAATTGAAAGGACGATATTTTTGCATGTGAAAGAATCCAAAAATTTGTGAAAATTTGCGAGATAACAATCATCTCCGATCCTCGGCTATGGGAGCCCCGTCATTATCGCGGCGTTTCGTCATTAGTAAACTAAAGCTAAATAGCTTGTAACATAGCGTCGATAGAGCAAAAAGTCAACAATGATTGAGCCCCTGCGCCTTCCGTCAAATAGAGAAAGTGTGGGCATCCACTGTCTTCTTATCTCTCTTTCGCTTTTGTTTTTTTTTTCTCAATTCTGTTATATATTTTTTTTTGTTTCTTCCGCTATCCTACTAGCCACTTTACATCGTTACTATCAATATGTTAAAGTACAAATGTTCCACTCACACTCTCGCGCTCTCGCTCACGCTCGCGCAGCACTCACACATATATCAGTTTTTCCTTTTAAAATAATTACCGTAATTAGCGCGGATTACTTTATCGTAAATAATCGGGAAAAGAGAATTAGGAGATGTTGATTGGTGGGGATTTAAAGAGATTGATTGATTGATTGGTTGCTTGGTGGTTAGTTACTTTGTTCTCCTAATGATGCTGGTGTAAGTACGCTCACGCTAAGGTCAATGGTACGTACAGTAGGTGAGGTATGCTTTCAGGATGAAGGACACGGGGTGATAGATGAAGAAATTTCGACGTGCATCCGCTATTCGTCGTCTTCTTTCCATTCCTCTTCGCTGTCACTTTTTACAGTTTGGTTCGCCGGCGCTCCTCCCATCATCGGGGCACCGTCGTTTTGTATTTTCTTTTTGTACGCGGTCATTTCCTGCGAGAGAAAAGATATTTTATCGTATTTCATATATTTATGTATTTTATCGTATAACAAAAACAAGGTCACAGAAAATCTTCGGTTAATTTCATGAATCTATTCTATGAAATGCAAACTGTAATGAGAAACAAAGAGAAGCCAATTTGTTGATATATAATGCAAAAAGGTTTTTAATTTTTCGTCTTTAATGTCACAAAGTTAATATGATGCGTGGAAAATCTTAAAAAAATAAGATTTTAATAAATTTAAATATGTTACCCTTTCATATCGAGCCTTGTCCTTCTCTGCCATAGCCTCGTATTTAGATTTGGTTTCGGGATCTGCGTCTGACCATTTCTTGCCTAATTCCTTAGCTATATCGCCTACACCGTATTCGGGATTCAGCATTTTGACTTTGCCGCGTTCATCATTGCAAAACCAGAAGAAAGCGGACCTGATGAAATGAATTAATCATATTTGTAAGAATATTAAAAGAGATCATAGCGCAATAACATATTAAGTCAGCTTCTACATCAAAACTAGAAGAATTTTACTTTATTTTTTTTATAAGGAAAAATTATTCTAATTTGTAAAAAATTAAAATTTTATTTTGGAAAAATTAAGTTTAATAGTTGTTTTTTTATTTTAAAACAAAAACAGACTTTATTACTATGCACTAAACTATCAATATTTCATTATCTATTACATTGAAACAAATAGTGTCGATTATAAAAAATTACAAAGATTTGAAAAATTCTAAATAAAGAATTGAATAGAATATTGAATCACTGGAATATAGTATTAAATTACTGGACTTAAAAATTTCTTCAAAGATAATAAATAATATCTACTTATATATATAAAACAAAGATTCTTTAAGATGCAAATTATAAGTTTTAGTTATAAGAATTAAGATCATGTAAAAACTAATTTCACAAAATAGAAGATTATATAAAGAAGAACTAATTTCACGAACTAAGATTACGTAAATTTCTGAATCGCAATTGAAAGCTATTTGAAAGCTCAATATATTTATTTATGTCCGAATTTTTAAATCAACTTTTCTCGCTATATATTTAAATATTAATTAGCATATTTTTTTCTCGATATCGACAAGATACATACTGTACAAACAACACGAGAGCTTACAGTGATCTTTTGGGAGCATTGTGATCCTTAATGTGTTTGCGTTTCTTGCCCCTGCCCTTATTTTCTCCCTTGGGCGGCGTGTAATTCTGCATCTCCGCGTCGTATCTCTTCTTATCTTTTTCTGCCATTTCGTGGAAACGTTTCTTCTCTATATCCGACATAGTCTACGATACATGATATTTCATGTAAATGTATGCAACGTTAAAATTTTTATGCAGTTGATTCCGAATTAGAAACAATAGTTAATAAAATCTTCAATTATTGAGAATTAAATATTCCTTTGACTAACTATTTTTGACTAAAGTATTTTAAAATCTTGACAATATATATGTACAATCAGACATATATGTATATGTACAATTGGACGCGTTAAAAATTTTAAAAAGCGGATTATATATAAATAAAGATATAAAGTTTATTTTCATGCATATTTAAACTATTAAAATTTATATTTATAATTTTGTTTATAAATTATTCTTATTCTTTTTATTCTTCATATTCTTATTATTATTCTTTTTTATGTAATATTATATTTTTAACATTTTAATTTGTATAATGTTCTGTTTCTATTACAATGAATAATTTAAACATTTAAGATATTAACTCTTACCTTCCACCTCATTGCACATTTTTTGGAGAACTCCCGGAAAACAATTTTTTCTTCGGGATGCTTCTTTTTGTGCTCCTGACGACATGTTTGGACGAAGAACGCATATGCTGTCATCCGTCCTCTTGGCTTCGAATCTTTTCCTCTCGGCATATTGTCCCGCTGCAGGCTCTGAGCGTTATTTTGTTGTAGATTATTTTGCGGTAGTATTTGGTGCTGAAATCCAAGCAAACAATCTATCATGTAATACAAAGTTGTAGAAAATAATATAGCTGTAACATATAATAAACGAATAACATATTTATTAACTTTAAACAACAAGTCATAACAGTAATAATTTCTACTTTTGTATTAAAGAGATTTCTAAAATAGAAATCTCTTTCATTTTTGCATGAAAGAAATTTGAATTATAAAGTAGCAATCTTTAATCTTTGCAAAATAAAAAGAATTATAAATAATATTATAATTATAAATATAATTATTAAATAATAATAATATAATTATAAATTCGAGAATAGAAATTTCCTATGTTTGCACTGAAAGAAGTTTAAATGTTAGCTAAAATAGAAACATATCTATTCTCTTTTTTTCACAAAAATAAATCTTCTCTTTTAATATAAACATATAAAAGAAGCTTAATTTCAATGCATTTTGCAAGAAAAAAATTTACACGATATCTCGCTTCCGATAATTTATTCCGTTATAATTCAATATGATATATTTATATATTTATATACTTTAATAGAAAACAAAAAAGAGGAAATTTAAAGAATTAGATTCTAAAATTTTCTATTTTTACGTTAAAAAAAAAATTAAATTGTATAAACTAGAAACTCTCTATTTTTAGATTACAAGAAAAATTCATGTACATATGTACAAAGTAAAAATATATCTTTATATTAAGAGAAATTTGCGTAGAAAGAGGTGAGAAGAAAATTTCCTCGCACGTTACTTGCTAAAGGAGCGATCGTGAAAAATGGAAACTTACAGAGACGAGACAAAATACAAAAGATCAAGTTACTTAAGACTTGATAGCGAATTTAATAATTTATTCGCGAGATAACTGAGACGTGTCGTTACGCACTTTATACGTAATATGACTTGCGTGTTAAATTAATGAACGGCTGCGGCCCGCGATCTCACATTGACAATGAGACACACGTAACAATGCTCGCCGTATACAAACGCGCGTTTTTGATTTTGGCAAGTAACAATGGTCATTATATTGTACGCACATGTGCACAATATTATATAGCATTGAGTATGTTATATATTATTATAATTATCATTATATATTTATACACGTGTACAATATATCGACCCTTATTACTCCGGATTGCGGATAATAATAGTTAACACGTACCTGCAGAAATAATCGGAAATCTAGTTGACCTACGTGTGGATGTGAGATCTGCCGGCAAAATAACTACTATGTAGAATCGGCATTGTTATTGAGTCGCTCCATAAATAATGCAAGTTTTTTTTGTATATTTTTAAATGAAACAAAAATCTCACAAAGTTGATCTATTTAAGTAACAATAGTTTTTTTTTAAGGATAAAACTCGCATTATTTATGAGACGGTTCAATAGATCGCATTACATAAAATATATCTGATATAATTAGATAGTTAATATATGCCTGATCTTAATTAATTAAAATCCAATACCCTCTGTTATATACATATAAGCATCTTATAATATATATATATATATATATATATATATATATATATATGTGTGTGTGTGTGTGTGTGTGTGTGTATGTATATGTGCATATACAGGAATACATCTAAAAACAAATATAGAAAAAGTTAAAAATACAATCGAGCGATCGCGTTACTTTTTTTCTCTCACTTTCCCGTGATCGCATATTTTTCCATGCATGCAACATTTTATGCACTCACTGCGATATGCGAAGGATTAAAAATTGATACCTCTCGAGCCGCAGGCGTTGCATTACGGTTTTTATGTTCGCAGAGTAGAAATAAAATTAATGTAGAGCGTATAACGGGGGCTATATATTTACGTCGAATCATCTCTTATAAATTAAAAAAAATTCTTTTAGCTTGCAATTGCAGTTTCAGTAGGTTTATTCAGCAGATGTTCTTACACGTCCAGAAAAATGCTTTTGTCGCGAACACTCTGTGCATAGATTTTATTGATTTACGAAAATAATAGCAAAAAATTGAAAAGTCTTTCGAAAATTTAGCAACTATAGTTTGTATTATATCGTTTCTATAGAACGTCATACTCGAATAATAAAAAATTAAATATTATTATTTATTATGTGATATAATAATGTAATAATGGAATATTATAATATAATGTTAATTACATACATAATACTAATATAATATTAATATAATATTTAATAAAATATATTATCAATACTAATATTATATATTATGAAGGAATTAAAAAATAAAGTAACAAAAAATTTTTAAATGCAACCATACCAAGATATTGATTATCCACGCGCGTGTTCAGATACAAAGGATAAAGGATTAAATTTATATATTACGAAGAACATATTACTAGAAAATATTATTATAAAGTATTGTTCTTTCTTAAGTTTAAACTCTAATTTGAAACGGAGATTGCAAGAAAAAAATAAAAAGATTTATAAATACAACTTAAAAATGTGTTTCTCCAATACGTAATTCTCTTAAACAGACTATACTCTATTCAATTTCGAGTGATACTCTCGAAACGTAAGCCTCAGAACATATCCACTCTCACTATCGGGGAGCATTGTCGTGTGTCTGTTAATTAAAGCGTAAATTGTGCCCGTGCTCTTGTTAAAACTTCAACTCGATACACCTTTGTGTGCTGAGATGAAAAAAAAAAAATTGTAGAAATAGTTTCAATAAAAATACACGACATGAGAAATATCAGGATAGTGAACGACGAAGAAGAACCGAAATACAATTCCTCCATTTGTCAGCCTAACATTTACATGAAGTCGAGTTGTTTATTTCTAAATTCTGCATAAAATCTATTCCGAAACGTAAATAGAAAAAAAATATTTTTCATATATTTTATTATTGTATTAATGCTTTATTATTTTTATTACTTATAGCTTCAAGCTTATTAAGAGAGATTGTAAAAATCTTCAAAGAATTTTCGAATGGAATATCACGCAAAATCGCGAATTATAATCGCTTCTTTCGAAAATTATTATTTCGAAAGTGCGTAATTGGACGAATTATTCATCGTAAACTTTCATGTGTAGCCTAGCATTTATCCCGAACAGGACTCCGCTTCGTTACACCATTACAAGCTCCGATTACATCTGTCTGCGACTTCGTGATGAGAGAAAATTATACGTGCAATTTTGATGTTTCTGATATCATTGCAAAAAGATGGTAAGATATCTTAGATTCCTATCAAATTCGTATAAAAGAAAAAAAAACTCAATTATTGCTTCGTATATGTGTAAAAATTGGAAAGTGAAGATGATCGAAACATTTTTTCTTAGAAATGATTAATTGCAAAGAATTCTAATTCGTGGTAACACAATCTATCAAAAAATTAATGTATTATTATTATATATTATATATTATATATAGTGTATATAAATTTGGCAAAAAAAATCTGCTTTAAGTTTTCCAATTCCATTGTCATTTTAAAATAATAAAATTATATTTTTTAAAAATTATTTTTACTCCACGTAAATGCTTCCGATATTCTCCAAATTTAAATTTTAAATCAGCGGTCGATTAATATAAATAACCCTAAAACAAACGAGAGATTGTACGTGAATGCAGAGAATATCTGTAATCAATAATACAAAAAATTATTTTGTTCGAAGATTTTTCAATCCGTCCGATCATAATTTCTCTCTTTCGATCTTCCTCCTTCTGCCTTTCGTCACAGTGCCTGCATATGTGTACGCTTATCTCACTTTTAGTGTCAAAAAGTGTAATATAGCGTAGTTAAAAAAAAAAAAAAGAAAAAAAGAAAAAAAAGCAGACCTTTTGACACTTTATGTCGATGAAATCGCGAGCCGAGAGAAATGAAAACGAGATACCAACGGCGCGGCCGGACTCGTTGAACGCGAACGCACTTACGAAGAAGGCCGCACGAAACCCGGAATCAATAGCGGACGGCGGATGTGCGGGACGGGCGGACGCGGACACAGCGGGGCGGGAGTCTCGCGCGCGCGAGTCAGGACGGGGACCCGAACGATGAAACGAGCAAAAACTCGGCTTCTCTCTTCCTATTGAATTTTGATTAATGTGTCGATTAGAAGTCTTGATTTATCAATTATGTATATTGAATTATGGGCATTAGAGGCGAACACACGAATGTTTTTCTTACGCTTTATATCGAGATATATCTGGATTTTTCTGCATATGGTGACTCGTACTCGATAGAGAAAATATAAAATGCTCCGTGTGAGATAATCGATTTAAAAATAAACTCGTTTTCATTTTCATTTTTGCCTAAGCTTTGCCAAGTTAAAGGCAGCAAAAGTCAAGCGATTAATCGGTCGTTTACTTTTTCCAACGATAAAGAGATAAGCAAGTGCACATCGGAATGCTCCGAGAAATATCTTTGAGCTTTCGGCTTTTTTCGAATAACTTAGAAAAAGCACATGGACTTTGAATTAGAGAAAATCAATCAAAGAAAATTTCCAAAATTAAAAAAAAAGTGCGAATGATCAAAATATTATATGTAAAATATATATTCCATAGCTACTGTTTGTATTAAAGATGTCATGTCTGTAAAATACTAATTGTATGATAGGAATTCTTCATTTATGTAACGCATCGTGATGTTAAGTTGCTTTTAAAAAATCGCATAATCTTTCTCAAAACGCATATCTCTCCACTTCTTTTTCCTCAAATAAAGACAGAAAATTTAACTATTATGATTATCCTTATTGGGAAATATCGTAAAAATCAGCCATTGAATTCCAATGCGCTTTTAACACGTGAAATGATTCTCTTTTCATCCAACAACAATCTTTTTTTCTGCGGTATCGGAAAGATATTAACATAGAGAGTAAGTGGATATTTCCTCGAGCAAACTGCTTTTAAATATATATAAAAGAAACGATATTGAAAAATACGCGGATATGTGTATATATTTTATTGTAATTAAGTGCGCAATTAACATTCGTGACAGCGAGTTATCTTTGTTGCCTACCAAATCCTATCGCGTACAATCAAAAAAATTCCAACGTACGATTTTTCTCGATATTTTTAGATGTACTAATGATTTTAACTATTAATAGACATCGTATTTTCCAAAGATAATCGATAAAATGAAGTCACCACAAACTTCATGTTGTCGTTTAATATATAAGAATATTTTTTCTTAAATTCTTTTATTAAGAAATAAAACTGTATATATTTAATTTTAACCAATTTTTATATCGAGCAACACGAGAAATTGGAACAAAATAAATAATTAGTCCATGCGTGTGTATGTTGTGTGTAAAGCATCCTATCCTCCCAAATATATAGTTCGTTGGAATTGTCGATATCATTCTATTTCAATAATAAAAAATTAACAAAGATGTATTCAATTAGCTATTTCCAGCAAGCTAAAGATAACATATTGCGACACAAGATGGAAAAAAGTCAGATGAACGAAGTCAGATAAAACCCTTCGACAAAAGAGAGAGAGAGAGAGAGAGAGAGAGAAAAGGAATTACGAGATTTGCTTTTTTTTTAAGTACTATATGCTGAGCGGGAAAACACAATTATACAAAGTAAAATCAAATTTAGACATTTTCTAGTTGGACCTATCATGAACGCAAATCAGATCAAGATTATTTTGTAACAATTTTAAAAAACATGAGAAAAAGATTGAGCTTTAGAATATTTAAAAAAGATCTAGAGAAGAAATTCAATTCATTAAAAGCAAAATATTCGAGAAAGCGTGATTAAAACGAATAATTTTTTTCGGCATCCCGCTTATTGGAGGCAGTCAAAAAAAGAAGTTGTCAAAAGTGCCGCGTGGACACCTGGTCGGACCAGGTATATCTCTTTCCGTGTTATAGCCACCCGCTCGTCCGCTCGCTCATTCGCCGAGCGCGCGAAAGCGGCCGAAAGGCCGGCAAGCAGAAGAAGCGAGGGGGACAGGGTGCGGAGCGAGGTCATCGCGTTTCGGCCTACTACTACAACATAGTACAAAGGCGTCGCATAAACGCCATCCCGTTACCGGATGGTCGTTTCTTAGATGATGCCTATTCGACGCAAATTCCATTCGCGAGATAAAAAGTCGGCATATTAATTTCTTTTTTTTATATAAATCTGTAACATTTGTATAACAATCTCTCTTTTAATGGTTTCTTAACTTGTCCTATAAGGAATGAATATTATTTTCAAATGCCTTTTCAACTGTTTGCCTATCTTTATGAAGAATGTTGATGCAAATATTTAAACAGGATTAAGTTCGCGATTTAAAAATGGGCATTTGGTTAGACATTTACAAATGTTTAAAATGTACAAAAGCGCCGAAAAAAGCAGGAAAAAAGACAACATGCCACTTCGTCGAAAGAATGCCGCTTAAAAAAAAAAAGAAAAAAAAAAGAAAAAAAAAGAGAGACCCGCTCGGGAAAAGAAAGGAATCCCTTATTTTTCTCTAGAGATTGTTATTCGTGCGTCGCAACATACCGGGGACATAACGGGGGGCGTGGACGTTTGCGTGGTAATGGGCGAGTGGTGTTGCTGCTGTTGCTGTTGTTGCTGTTGCTGCTGATTCTGCAACTGCTGGTGCAGGTTGTTCTGCGCGGCGGCGGCGTCCATGACTCCGCTGCCCGAATACCACCACTGTACGCCGCCGGGCGGCTGTGCGGAAGGTGTGCCGGGTACGCCGGCAGCAGCGGCGCCGCCGCCACCACCAGCACCCGCACCCGCGCCTTGTCCAGGACCCGGCGCCGTTCCGAGCCTGTAATCGTATCCACCCCTCATGCACGCAGCGGCGGCGGCGCCGCCGCCACCGACCGGCGTGGATGTCGACACCGGACTCGATGCCGCGCCGGTGGTGGCCGGGTTCTGGAAGCTGGAGGCCATTTTGTAACAGAAGAGTTGATTCGCGGCAGCGGCGGCGGCGGTACTCCGAACGATCTCCGCATGGTGTTGAGCCGCGAGCTGTTGTTGTTGTTGCTGCTGCTGCTGCTGCTGTTGTTGCTGCTGCTGCTGTTGCTGCTGTTGTTGCTGCTGCTGCTGTTGATTTATCAGATGCTGATGTAGATTTTGTTGCTGTTGCTCGGCGTTAAGGCCCGAGGACCACCAAGCGGCACCGCCGGAACCATCCTCTCGGTTACCCGGGCTCGCGGTGCCCCAGCCACCGGCCACGCGGTGGTGCTCCGACATATCGTACACGCGAGTACGTCGTCCGTCACCTCAGCCTCTCGTTTTACCCGCCGGTGGCACAACGAGGGAAAGAAGGACGTACGAAGGAATTGCTGACCCGCGCGCGCACGCACGCACATGCACGCGCTAGCGTTTCCTTTCTCTTTCTCTCCCTCTTTTTCTTACTCTCTCTTTCTGTCTTTCTTTCTTCGCTATCCTGCTCTCTCTCTCTCTCTCTCTCTCTCCCCCTTTCTCTACAGTTTTCTTTCTTTTCCTAATACTCACACGCACAAGCGCGCGCTTGCACGCTCATAACTCGGTAACATCCCGCGTGCATGAACAGTGCACACAGAGACAGACTCTGTGTGCAAAACTCTATCACTCCCCCCCCTCTTCTCTATCTCTTTCTCTCTCTCTCGTTTGCACGCTCGCTCGCGCACGTACACGGACGGTCTGTCTCACATTCGCACACTCGGAAACTCGCTGTTACGGACGCTTAAATGTCGGATAGAAGAGGAGAGGCACGTATCGCACGCACGCACGCGTTCAAAACGCGTTCTCACTGTCACACAACACTATCCGCGCGTCTAAACCGGCCAATAGTGGTTACACCACTACAAACACCGATCCACACTGTACCCGCTTATTGCTCGTGTGCCCGCTTACTCGCGGCGAACAACGTTTCCCCGTCTTTTTCTCGCGTAATAAACGCGTAGAACACGCCACAGCGCGCGCTCGATTCAGTTCCCGTGGATATACGTACGTACGTTATACTTGGGATGCGGTCTACTCGACGCTACGCTCGACCGTTCGTTAGCTCCGTGAGTAGGTACGGCGGCGGGCAGAGGAGGCAAGCGGGCGGGTGGGTAGGGGAGGGCGCTCTCTCTCTCCCCCTCTAGCTCTTTCTTTTTCTCTCCGACTCCCCACCATCGACAACGAGAAGCAACGACGTCGAACGCTCACGCCGCTTCGTCTCTCTTTCTCTCTCTCTCTCTCTTATGCCTGTATCCTTGTGTATCTTTGTCTAGTCCATGTTAGTTCGTCTCACTCTTTCCCCCCTATACTCCGGTCCCGCGGCGAAACTCGCTTCGTTCGACGGCCACGATGGTTCCTTCTTCCAGCAGCGGCGCCAACGAGTGTATATAACGCGTCCTTGATATAATGTCTGAACAGCAGCAACAGCAACAGACCACTACAGGCTTTGCCGCGCTTAAGTGCGACACGAGAGACACATCGCGCGCGTTTGCGGCACGTTCTCCTCCTGTCGTACGTTACAACGCGACGCACACAGCTCGATTCGCGGCGTTTTCAGCTTCGTTTCGTTTGATTTGATTTGGTTTGACTTGGCGCGACGCGACACGAAGCGACGCCGGCACGTCCAACGAGCACGCCGCTGACGATGACGATGGTAGGTGATGATGGTGGTAGTGTATCAGTAGCAACAGCGGCTCGTATCGGTGATGATGGTGGTGGTGGTGGTGGTAGTAGTAGTAGTAGTAGTCGTAGCAGTAGTAGTAATAGCTTTTTCACATTGGAGAAGCAGCATACGCGCGCGCGACTCGCTTCTCTCTCGTCTCTACCGGACTCACTACACGACGTCGCACACACAGAGGGCGAACCTGCCGAGAACGGACCGCTTGGACGCGCTCGTACGATCTCTTTCTCTCTCTCTCTCTCTCTGTTTCCCTGTCGTTCCCCTCGCCTCTTCAACTGGGTGTCTCGTTCGCCGCTTCGCCGTCTCTGTTCTTCTTTCTCTCTTTCTCTCTCATACATATACACCCGTACCAGTTTAGCCTTCCTTCCAGCGGACGCCGGCAAACTCTCGCGACGTTGCCAAGCACGCTTTCACCCGCCCGCTCACAAAGGAGAACCTAAGCGCGCCGGCCAATCGAACGGCGTCATATCGTCGGTGGGGATGGCGGGAGTCTACCGTCATCGCGCTATAGGCAACGTCGCTTTCTCCTCTTCCGTTCGTTCTCTCTCTGTTCGTGGAGAATTCGAGAGAGTCGCGCGCGCGACTCTCCGTGTAGTCCCACCATTAAGATATGGTGGGAAATAGGGGGAAGGGGAGAAGGGAGTGGAGCGCAGAGGGGCAGAAACGACTGCGAACCCTTCTCTACCCTTGAAACTCGAGGTCAACTTTTAGGCAGAGAAAGAGAAGCGCGCAGAAAAGAAAGAAAGGAAAAAAAGAGACACGCATCTATCGCGACCGACTGGCTGACTCGTCGTCGTCGTCGTCGTCGTCATTACGTGTTCTTTCTTCCGTTTTTTTTTTTTTATACTTCTTAGTTTCGTTACACCGCTACGCTCTCGCTAGCTCGGTGGAATTTGCCCCACATCGGACGACGCGGACGATGCTTCCTGCTTCTCGTTTGCCCTTTTTCCCGCTAACACGACGCGCGAGGACGAAGACGAGGACGCACGTCGCTGTCTTTACCGACCGGCGACGACGACGATACTTTGGTCGATACGGAAGGCTCTTCGAAAATAGTCTCCGGAAAATCTCTCGTTTGGCGAGTTCGGAATGCGCCTCGAGGAACGTTCCTGCGAGACCGGATTCGAAGCTCTAACGGAACTGATCAGCACGCGTACGAGCTACGACGAGGCGCCATCTTAAAGGAGATAATTTTTAATAAATATTTTATATAAAATTATAATAATCTGTGAAATAATTAATCGTCATTATTTCACGCTACTTCTTCGCTGAGCACGTTCTCTAATCGATAGATTATATCTGTTTTTCTATTCTGAATTAATTATTATTTGAGAAGGCACAAAGCCTCATTCGCATTATGACTTGAGGAACACGGCGTCAATTCGTCGTTATAGTCTGCCGTTTGCAAACACTCATTTTTTCCCTCTTATAACTCTCATTATCTATTTATCGATACAACAGTCGCAAGAATGTAATGCGCACGCTATTCTCACGTCGCGGCTCTTTCTTTCACAGGCGTGTTGGTGAAGTCGCAAATATCGCGAATTCCAACTCGCGCGAACCGGATAGAGAATCCAACCGATCTCGGAGAAATGGCCAAAATTTTTCTTGAACGCGCTGCCTCTTTCTTTCTTTCTTTCTTTCTCTGTCTCCGATAGCGCGCCAGGAAGATGAAATGAAAATGTATATCGCGGGACCTGTGCGTCGGACCTGTCCTCCCCGTCCCTCCTAACGCCTCGCGTTTCCTCCTCCACCCCTTCTCCCTCTGGGCAACCCTTGCCATCGTGAGGCGGCGGGTGAGTCGGTGCGCGAGTAACCCGGCGCGAATCGAAGAGAGAGGAGAACAGAACCGGGTCCGGGTCAATAAGACGCGCGAGCAAGGGAGACAGGGAAAGCGAGAGAGACGGAAGTAGTGGCGTTGCCGTGGCTAGAAGGGAAAGGAGGGGCGAGTGGGAGAGAGGGTACACACAGGCGCGAGAGAACTGGGGAGTGTGAGAAAGACGAAGAGAGACAAAGCCATCGTGCATTCCCAGGGCCCAGCATTGGCAACCTAACGAACGTATCGTACATATGTCCGAAAATATAAAAATTAGTAAATTTCTAATGAAATGAAACGAGAAGGAGGAACAACGGAATGTGAATAGTATACAGAAATAGGAGGAAAAACGCTGAACGAGAATAGATGAATAAAAACTGAATTCGAATTCCCCTACCATGTTGGTATGGTTCAACAACATTGGCCGAACCGGATTCCATTCGAAATATACCTGTATATTACGTTCGAAAAATGTTAACGCGTGTGACTTTGAAGATTCGAAATATTCGATTCAACGGAAGATTGAATCTAATTATTCAAAATTGTTTAATAGAATATAAGTTGATGCACACATATTATGAAAAGTTGAATGACTCTTCAATACAGAGAGTCAGATACACATGTCAAGATACATGTATATAAAAGTTTTAACGATTATATTATAGAATGGATCGAAATAAAATTTCTTACAAATGTTTGATAACCTATAGCCTTCTATAAGTAAAATTCTGAATAATTTAATTTCGATTACTATAGGTGAGCGAAGAAGTGTGCCCTATCTCATAGATCCGATTCCATATTTTGAAATACGACGGCGCGCTTTTCTTTTTCGGAATGTGTATCGTAATTTTTTATCTAATACAATAAGAGGCCATACACGGAAGAAAAACAATGCAATTCCCACAATGGTGGGAACCCTTCGAATTGTACCATCTGCCTTCCGAGGGTACCGTCGTGCCATGTGGCGATACAATTGTCGCGCCCTGCCGATGTGCGCCTTTTATCGAACAGTTGAAACAAAAAAGAACAAATATATACATGTCGACTTAAATAAAATTTAATTGCCAGCGTATTTGGAAAACCTTTAATAAAAATCACACGAACCCAAGTGTGTTTCAAATATTTTACAAACTTTTAATTAACTTTTGAAATTTGTATGTTGAATCATATCATGTTTTTCAAAACCAATTTCAATTTTGTCATTCATCAAAAATGCAATTTTATATGTATAAGAGGAGAATGTTTTGCGATAGAGATTTTATAATAAAAATCACAAAAGCACGACAGAATATAGTGAAAGTTTAATTTTATTCCTATGTTTGTTTTTTCATAGTTGTGATATACAACCTAGTAAATATCAAAACAGATTTGCGCAACGAATCATGTGTCTACATGTCGAAATCAATTTTAATTGAATCCTTTCATAGAAATAACAGTTACTTATATTTACAAATACGTGATCAAAACTGCTCTTTGTGTGATAGAGATTAAAATAATATCGCTAATTTTGTCTTAATTTTTCAGGAAAACAAATTGTAATGCATAATTCTGCAGAAAAAGGATTAATCTCCATGTTATTTCGTGATTCAGGGAGGGAGGAGAGGAGCTCTAGTCGAAAGTTTCGCGCAGTGAAGGAAAAAAATAAAATGTAGTCGCGCACGCGTTTATACTTGTAACGCACCGCGGTGTGTGATGTAACTCTTAGATAATTCATAACTCTAGAGCTCGTAATTCTTAACGTGTACGACGGAAAGCCGATTATCCGAAACGAACGTAGGCGCAGGGATAGAGGTGCGGGGAGAGACGCGATTTGTTCCAACCGAGCGCTTTTGCGGATAATCGATCGACGAGATGTTGTGCATCGACTAAAAAAAAAAAATAAAAAAATGTTTGCGGCTGTGTTTTTCTTTACGTATACAGCATGCTATAGAGCCGTTGTATAAGTATACGGACGAGTTTAAGCTTCGTTAAAGCACCTGAATGCTTCCGAGGCTTGAAACATTGTGAGACGTGGTATAATACACGAGCGACACGTTTATATACGTCTGTGTCTTGGACAACAGTCGAAATTCCTACTGGAAATCGAAAGAGAGGAACATATGTTGATGATCGTTGGAAAGTCATACAAATGATAAATGAAAATGTATAAAAATTGATTATCTTTTCAAGTCGATGAAGAAATATTCGAAAACGACAGAAATGCTTTTTCGACACTTGACGCTTGAGAGAACGAACTTTCGTTCCATGATAATCGAGCGCGAATTTATGAGAATTGCGGAATTTTAATCTAATTCTGATAATTTTAAAGGAACTTTTTTTTATCACGGATTCTACTACAAGTGCTATTAAATGATTGATATTTAATATGCTTTATATCAAGAGACAAAATTACGGTTTGAAGAGTGATAATAAGTTATTTAATGCTTATCTTTGTATGAAAGAGGCTTTCCAAAATTTAAATTTGTCGCAGCTTTTTTCTAAAAATTCTTTGCTTACCAATTAGAATTTCTAAGAAATTTAACTCAAATTTAATTGTTCCTTTCTTTTACGTACCTTTGTAAAGAACGAGTTTTCTTTTCTCTTAAGCTGCATTATATTATCTTTTCTATCTCTTATACTCAAAATAAAAATTACATATAAAACTGAGATGATTATTACAGTTTTAATTGTAATTCGTTTAAATCTTCATAATTTAACTCGTAAAATTAGAGAAAAAATTTATAATCGCGTCATATATCTTAATCGTTATCAATAAACTGCTTTCACATTTTTGCAGTTAAATATTCATATTTGCACATATACATACTCATTATAAATACAACAGAAATACATATTTAAAATATTTCTAAAACATTTTATCAAAATGTCCTTGTAATGGCGATCATCAAACTTATCAACTAAACACATATATATGTATAATCATGCACTGAAAAGAGAAAAAGGACAGACAAAAATTAAAAGAAAGCACACAGATAATATGGCTAAAAAGAATTAATTTATAGGAAATTCGCGGAAATGTGTATATATATATATCTCGGATGCGCGCCAGAAGTGTCAGATGACGACTGACAGGCTGACAATGAGTAAAAACGTCAAGCGTGTCGATCGACGATATGCTTGCTTTTGGCGTCTCTACTGCCCCGCCGCTCGCTCGAATTGCGACTAACCTCGCGTAACCGCGCTAAATAAAAAGAAAAGAAAAAATGTGAAGTACATCAAATAAAAAAAATAAATAAATATATCTTCTAAAATCCCATCTTTTATCATAATGGCGTGAATAGAGGACGCGCATAGGCATGGCGATGCGAATGACAATTATGTGCCCGAAACATCAAAACGTCATAACAATCATTCATAACGTACTTTACAATCATCAATACGATGCGTAGTAACAAGTCTGAACGCACTTTTATGCTTCGCGCGCGCGAGATGCACCAACGGTAGGAGAAACGCCTACGTGTAAACACTCTTCTCTGTCTCACCCTCTCTCTTTCTCTCTCGCTTTCTGTTATTCTATCTTGCCCTCCCGCCAACTCCTCGGTCGTTTGCTCATGATCTATTTCGCTGGCAATAACGTACGCGTATATGATCGTCGAGAAAAATAATCCGAGAGAGAGAGAGAGAGAGAGGTAAAGAGGCGTCGATTGTCGTCGAGATCTCGGACCCGAATTCGCTCGCTCTTGACAGCTTTGTACAGAATCGGTAGCGGGAAAACTACTGGCAGCGCGTCCCGATATACCACGCCGTTTACGGCAAAACGATGACTGAGAGTGCGCTTGATTCGTCGACAAACAGTCACGTCGTCTTTCCCGGAGGAAAAAAATTCTCATCACGATGCATCGCGAGCAACGCAAAACGCGGGGACGTGCAGCATAAATGCGCGCGTAGCCTTGACGTCAACGTCGTTGACGCGGCGAAGCGAGCGTGCTGGCTGGCTGGCTGGAGAGCGAGCGAGCGGCGGTGGCGGCCGCGAACGCGTTTCCACGACCTTCCCAGCGATCCGCGGTATATCCGCGACTCGCGCGGACCACGCCATTGCTCGTTAATCGCGCGATATCGCGGATAATGAGCGAGAAAACGGCATAAATACGGCGAGACGTACGCGCACGACGCGTCCGTCCGGGCAGCCATTTGCTGCCTTGTGCTGACGGTAGTACGGAAATAAAAGGTATACGTACGGGAAACGCAGCACGGTAGCAGCCCACGGCCAACGGACACGCTCGCGTTGGGCGGGTCCGGCGAAACGGACGTAATCGCCGAGCTTCCGCGCGGCATCCGCTGAATCTGTCAACGCGACCCGCGAAAAATATTTGGATTTTTCTTACCTGGAACGGGATCCGCTACGGCTAAAAGGATTCTTCAGCTTCGAATATCGCGACCCCACGCCACTCGTGCGGCATACGGCCAGTGTACGGGGAAAATCTCCCCGTTACCATTGGCTTATTTCAGATAAGCCGCAAAAAGTAAGCCAATCAGCGCCGACCTTTTATGTTTTGGTGCGTTTCTTTTTGCCCCCCACCAAATAAAATGTCGGCTGATCGAAAGGGCGGGAAAATGCGTGCGAGGAAAGCCGTCCGTTCGACGATCCACGCAATCGACCTCGTCGCCGTCGTGGCCGTCTCGACGAGGATGGACGCGTTCGACGATCAACTCCGCGTGTCGTCTCCACCTTCGTTCGCCGATACATCGTCACGACCGTCTACGCGAGATCATTGAGGTTAGGCATCGTTTCTATCGTAGATGGCGCCACTCCACGCCGAGACGGATTGCGGCTCGACGCAGGATCGCCAATGTCGGGGCGAAAAAATCAACAGTTGCGCCAAGAAAACTCGAGTCTCGTGCTCTTATCATGCCGTCGTCTGCTCCTCCATTTTTTTTGTCAAGCAAATTACCCGCGTGTTTCGAACATACTACATTGTTACGATGATACATCGCACCGCTTTTTCTTGATTTTTATATTTCCACGGAGAGAAATGCACGGAAAAATTAATCAATCACGTTTCTAATATAAAAAAAAAGATGTATCAATGTATTCTTCGCATTATGTACATAACATGGGCATAATAAAAAATAATTTGTTGTGTGATTTTTTTTCAATTATTTTTGCGACTTTTTATGCTGTTTTTTCTTATTTTTTGTTTTTCAATAAAAATAGATTGATCCTGATATTCATATATTTAATAAAAAAATGAGCAAAAAAATCTTTTTCTTGTGAGAGAAAAATCAAGATTTTATCCATTATCTTGCCTCTCTTTTTATATGTATTTTTAACTCTTTTTATATATATTCTTAAAATTTTGAATTACACATCATTATATTTGTGAATACTAATTATTAAATATTTTTGTGTATATGTGTTTTTGTGTATTATGCAAGTTTATCTTGTCTTGAATAAGATTGCTTTGATGCTAAAAGATTATGAGAATTCATTTGAAATGCACGTGCGAAATTTACATATTTAGTGATATATATTTTCGGTTTAAAGAGTTGGCGATTATAGTATTACTAGACGTATGCGTGTGCGATACGCTTGTGTATGCGTGATCCGTAGACCCATTACACCTTTTATTGATTTTCTCAAATATTTTTAGGCAAATTTTTAGAAATGTCAAATATAAAGGGGTGAGGAGGCCAAATGGTATTATCCTCTCCACGACTTTGGATTTTACCCCTCGGACTGCGTTTGACGCGCATGCGCGGGAAAACGCTGATCGTCCAGTAACACTGTGAGATACTCCCCGCCCCGCCCCTCACATCTCATCCTCATCTCGTGAGCAAAACATTTTACGACAGGACGCGCAGTCGAGTGCAGTCGAAAACGGTGTCATCGTGCGCGCGTATGTTCGTTCGAGTCGAGTAAACAATAAAAATCCGCTCGGGCGAGAGAGACCCCCCTTCAGTGTAGCAAATAATCTCGCGCTTGTGCGTGCGTGTACGAAAGCATTCGTAGCTTGAGCGTGAATTATCGGCGCTTACATACGTGTAGTAGTCGTAATTGAAATCGTACATACGCACGTATACTTACGTACTACGTGCCAACTTGATCCGCTGTTGCCGGCGAGGCCTTGTTCGTGTGGCAGCTGATTCGCTCCGGGATCCCGTCTCCGGTGCTCCGGATTTTTCTGACCGAACCGTCGTCGATTTCCCGCGAACAAAGACTGGCCGACCGGCGAGCTAGGTTTGCGAACCGCGTCCCCAAAAGGGACAGACAGACGAATCCATAAAGGAAGAGGTAGGGGAACGCGCTCGGCTCGGCGAGCTAGGGGCCTCGGATTGATCGCGCGCGCGGAAGAGAATTATGAGCGAGCGACGTCGCTTAGCGTGCTGCTGTCATCGTCGTCGTCGTCGTCGCCCCCGTCCCGCGGCCGCCGCCGGTTATTCCACGATCGAAGAAGGCTTTTGACACGAGCGCAACGTGCGCGCGAACCGTCATCGTCATCGTCGACGCTACCGTTAGATACTAGACAGCGAGACGAGAATCGTCGCCAGCCAGGCAGGATGAACGGCTTCAGCACCGGCGAGGAGGACTCCCGGGGAGCGGCGGATCAGATCTGTTGCCTCGTCGATGAGGGCGAGCGATGCTCCCGCCCGGCCGGCAACGCGTCCTACAGCAAACGTATCCAGAAAACCGTCACTCAACGGCGGCTCAAGCTTAATCTCGATCACATGGTACGTATGTGACATACGCGACAAATCTAAGCATTTTTCTCGTTACTCCAAGTGCGACATTTTATGTCAGCGATATATTTATCGGTATCTCTAATTATTCAGCATATTATTCTCTAAAATCGCAGCGATATGAACAAAGAGATTTAATTTTATATATGTTCGGATAAACGACAGGTACAATGACAAATCAAATTATTATTATCAATGTTTTAACAAGTCAAATACGTACACGACGAATTGCGAAACTTATCACCTTAATGTAACAAATATTACCTCGCAACAAACTAATTATTTAAAACAAAGAATACATTTCAATCAGTTTTTGTGAACTGTGACATATAATGTATTACATATGCTAATTATTGTCATTGTTATATATAATGTATTCTTATTCCTGTTTTGTGTACTATGTACAGGCAAGACATATATACATCTGTGATTATCACAAGCAAGTGATCCAATGCGCGAGGACAAAGCAGCAGCAGCAACGTAGGCGCAAGGATTCTGAAGAGGATTCCGGTGAAACTGACAACGATCTCCCAGAAGTTGATCTCTTCCAATTGCAAGTCGGTACTTTGAGACGGTACAAAAGGCACTATAAAGTTCCCACACGTCCTGGTCTTAACAAAGCTCAGTTAGCAGATGTAAGTATAGAATCTTTCTTCAATTTTATTCTCTGTATTATTATTCTTTTATAATGTACACAAAATAATAATAAAATATTGCAATAATAAGATATAAAAGATATATATAAAGATAAATACAATTATATGATAACATACACACACACACACACACACATATAAATACACATTATTAATTATGAATTAATTATTCATAAGAAATATATCAAAACAACACCACATATATGCATGTTACATTTTAAAGATGTTTTAAAGTTTTATTTTGTGCGCGCGCAAACTCTAAATATTTTTAAATTAATGTTCATGATTTTTATCATTACAATTTTTTCATAACAATAAATATAAGAATTATTTGAATAAACTTTTGTTGCAGACCCTCATGAAGCATTTTAAGACCATCCCTGTAGTGGAGAAGGAAGCCCTAAGTTTTTTCATATATACTGTTAAGACCAATGCAAATAAATTAGATCAAAAAAACGGTTTGAGTAGTAGTGATACAACGTAGCGTGATCAGAAAATTTCCCATGTCACTATTGTAATATTACAAATTAGTTACGTGATAAGTATATCAATTTTTACTTGTTAATACATACATGTATTTTATAAGAAACTGTGTATATAAAGTATATATTATGTATATATATTATTAGTATATATATACACGCACACAAAGCATGTATATACATACATATATACGCACATATATAATTATAAAAATTTTATATATGTATATATCTGTATGGGTATATGTATTCTCCAATACATCAAACCATTCACTATTTTATTTTATCTTTCTTTCGTCGCACATTTCATATAAATATAGTAGATTTTAAATAATATAAAATTGTGCGTGCGAGTTGCTGGCGGTTTCGTTTTAGAAATTGCGAGCGACAATATATTTTGGAAAAAATTTCATGAAGAGAAGCAGTTATTATAAAATAAACAAGACATCTATGAAACCAATGCGTTTTTTTTTATATGTATATCTTTACCTTTATTGAAAAAAAGAACCAAATACATAGAATATACGATCTATTGTTTTGGGATCTCGATCATCCCTGTTACATTTAAAGTATATGAATATATGTATACAAGCAAGGAGACAAGTCTAGTGCACTGTACAATGCTCATTCTGCTCTTGATTTTTATTCAAGAAAAATCTGTAAGAAAGGATAATATGCTTTTTGTGCATGTCTTCTTGATGCTTGTTCATTAGTAATAATCTCCATTTATTACTAATTACATATTATCATTATTAATTCGCTTTAAAATTTCGAATTTTTTGATAAAAATTGTTATTCTCCTATGGGAATAATAAATTATAAATAGAAATATATAAATTTCATAAAAATATTTACAGTGGGTAGACAAAATATTTCAAACATGTTTTTTTTTTTTAAATAAAATTACATACAAAAAAAAGAATATTAAGGCAATGTGCCTCAAATCGATAATTTTTTATAATCTTACATTTATTGTCAGCAAAAAACAATACAGTTAATTTAATTTTAACATATAAATGTAACAAAATACAAAAAAAATTGTTTGATAAAGTGTATTATATTGCTATTAACTGACATGAACATAACAAACTTCAATATTTCATTATAGCCTATAGCCTTGCTGACAATGATTTGATAGGTTTTTCTGTACTATTTATTAATAAAATTTTTAAACATTTTTCGGATAATAATTTTTTTCAATTAGAAATTGTTTTTATAAATTCAAATCAAACAAATATTGAAAATTTTAATTGCGATTAATAATCGCGCGTAATGTAATGTAAAATTGAATTAAAAACATTATATATATTGCTGCATATTTTTTTAAAGAAAATAAATAAGATTTGCTTTCTTAGAAAAATTTATAGTGAATTATATATGATTAATAGTGAAGATATTTAGGCCAATGCACGCACACATACATACATAAATCCTGTTTATATGATAGAATAGCTAGTTTCTTAAAACACACAACTGATTTCGATCTTTCTTCAGTTCTTTCTCAATCAAAGTTTGATTACAGTTTAATCAAATATCAATATGACAGCTCATATTTACCTAGATATCCTCACTTGGCCCCCATTCTCTACTTTTAGCTTTTTTAATATTGTGTTTCATTGTTATCCTCTGTCTGAATTAATAAATAATTATACATTCAAAAGCAGTTATGATAATTCAACTAATCCACCGCATATTTTTTTTTACCCACTGTATATATCTTGAAATTATATAATTTATTGTATACATTTATTGTATTAAATCAACACTATTGCGAGGCAGTAAAATTATCTTTAATGCAATCTTTAGCAGTATATTTTCTATAAATTGTATATAGTTTTGTCATGTAATAGATTTATGTTGCTTTTCTTTATCATCGCCACCAATTCTTTTATCTCTTGTATCTTAAGGAAACAGTCTATTGTAACTTTATAATGCAATATAGGTGCATGGTGCAATATATATGCTTTTATTACGTTCTAACATTATCAGTATCGTTATTATTGTTTAATATTAATGTACCATAATAGTATAGAGCGGTTATTGTTACTTGAATTACCATTATTCTATCGCTAAAACTTATACAGCAAAACTTGGATTATCCGAATGCCGATTGACCGAATGTTTGATTATTCAAATAGCCAACAGGTTATATAAGCGTTCAGATAACCGAGGTTCGTATTGTATTATATATCATCGGTACATTTATATATATTAGCACACGTTAGTCATGTATATGATATAGCGTCTGCATGTAATGGAGAAATTCATTATAAAATGGAATTTTTGTCTTCTCTGAATCTGGCTGGTTTTTTTATCATCATAAGTATACATTCGAATTTTTGCAAATCAATTTCTCTCTTTTCCGGACATTATCAACAGTGTACATAATATATACAACAGTCAGTAATACTACGTTAGTAATAATATCGTCCTGTATTCTTGTCTAGCTGCGCTCGGGTGCTCAAATGAGAATAGTCCATCTTCGTCTGTCCCGCGTGTATTCATTGTACAACTTATACAGTTCCAACTTCTTCTGGATCATAATTTTTCACTCTCTTGTTATATGCGATTATTTCCTGTATTATTTAAATTTGTTCCATTAAATAATATATAGATAATTGCAAAATTACCATATAGCAATAGAAATCTATCAAATATAAATATAATCCTGAATATATATTTCGTTTTGACACAAACAACGTACTCTTTCATATCTGGCTCTATCCTCTTCTGCAATAGCCATGTATTTGGATTTTGTTTGCAAATCTGTGCTCATCCACAATTTTCCTAGTTCCTTCGCGATGTCACCTACTCCCATTTCGGGATGCAATTCTCTCATCTTGCCACGTAATTCTTGGCAAAAGTAAAAAAATGCGGATCTACAACATATAGAAATATTAAGTATCTTAATTGCATAAGTATCAATAATCAATAACTTGCATTGATCGAAATATTCTCATTTGGATGTTTTTAGAAAATGCATCTAATGATTGTTGAAGCATGCATATAAAGTTTATTGTATGTCTTTGAAATAAAATTCTGTCGTTAAAGATTTCCGACTACATACAGTGCCCGTTTCGGTGCGTCTTTGTCCCTATATCTCTTTGTTCCTCTACGTGTTGGTCTCTCTGGTTCCTCGTGACCAGTATAATGTCTATCATAGTAATACATTTTTTTAGTATTGCAATGGGCATTACCATCTTCCAGATGTACAATCTGCAAAATATATGTTATTAATTAATAACTGTTTATATATAGTTTCAAGGCAAGACATGTATTAATACATTCTCGACTCTACTCTCAATATATTCTTTTTATTTGTATCAGTTAGATATGACTATGTAATTTAACTAATTTCTTTTTTTTGGAAAATTATTGACTTTTTAAATCATATTTGTCTATACATTTAAATCAATATTAAGACATTGTATTGATTATTGTACCTCATTCTTCACTGGCACTGCATTGATAATGAAATTTTTTCCCTGACCAGTGGACCACTTGGTTTGATTAGTAGAAACACTTGACACATTGTTGGGTTTCATCACGCCTTCTGCACCACATTCTACAAAAGAAATATATAAATTACAGTATAATATATACCCAATGTGACAATTTTGATATAAATACAATGACTATACTATATACCTGGTGCCATATTAGTCTGACCAACAATCATAGTGTCTCTCATTCCAGAATTTAAAGAATTATCACCGGTTTTCGTAAGGTATACATTCTTTCTATCTGACGATTCCATGATTGCAATTTCTCTTTCTTTTGCGTAATTCAAAACTTGTGACACAATGTATTAAAGCTATAGTTATCTGTCAATAAATAATATTAATTTATTCACTATATATGTATATACAAATAAAATATATTTGAATGTGTTTATGTGAAATTTGTACTAAAATCTGAGGATAACAATTGTTCATTTAAAACTTATTTAAAAAATAATAATTTAATTGTCTGATTAATTTAATGCAAATAATAAACATATTTAAAATAATGTCCAAATTTTTAATTATTTAAATAAAAATAAGATAATTAGAAATATAATAAAGAAAAAATAGAAATAGTAGTAAAAGGAAAAAATTAAAAAACAATTACAATCCCCAAACTTTCTTTTAGCTATGTCTCTCTTTATTAATTTTGTTATGTGTTCTTGTAATTTACTATTTTATTATCATTCCTGCATGCTGGAATTAATCTGCATTTTTTTCAATTATTATAAATATTTATGGAAAACTCAATTGATTCGTACAGAAAAATTGAATATTAAGATAAATTAGTCAGATTTTTGTTTTTTTTTTGGCTGCGCATTTTTTTAAACACAATTTTTTTTTTGAAAATGCACTATTTCGTTTCGCGAAAGTTAGAAGAAAAAAAAAATGTAAGCACGCAAAACTAATAAAAAGAACGCAGATTTATATCGCCAATTCACGCGATGTCCTTCTTTTCTTCTCCGAAAGAATCACTGGTGAATAAGTACGAGAATTTTGACAAAATTACAAGTACAATCGCGTCTCGAGCATTCGCGTTGTTCGGTCAATCGCTTACCAGACACGTCGCGGACGCGACACTCGATGCGAAGCGGGAGGCGTGGGTTCGCGAGTGCCGAAAGAACTAATAATGATCGGCGAAAAGACAACTGTCAAACACGTCGAGCGGATAATCTCGCAGAGAGCCTAATAATCGACGTCTATGCGAAATGTATGCAACTATCGGCACGACGAAACACAATCATACGTAAAAGTAATCGCGACTATCATCCCACAAATGATATAAGAAATCATCCGCTGTCATGAGAGAGAGAGAGAGAGAGACGCGACGATTTGACAGGAATCGTCGCGAAGAATTGTCAACGCGACGAGCACAACGCAATGATGGAAAGAATAAAAAAAGAGGAAAGAACCGGAATCCGACTCACAGATACAACAGTATGCGATATGTGACGTGTATATGTATACATATATGTGTATTGTTACGAGTGTGTATGCGCGGCTATATACATGCACAGCCGCACGTACATAATTCTTCACCTAAGGATCCGCTCATTCGCGCGGGTATTGCATCTTCACGATTACGCGATGATCTTTCGTAGGCGACAATCCCTAGGACGCCTGCCCGTAAACACCTTCGTATGTATATATACGTACGCCCGATTATTGTCGCGCAAAACAATCAACGCTTGATGTATCGTGAACTCTTTGCCGAGATAGCAGCGTTCGACTATGTAACATCATGATATTTAGTCGCGCAACTCGGTGATATTTTCTCAAGGTCAAGCTGTCCAGCTTGTCGAAGCACACTGATTGGTTACCGGAAGATAGGATATTTTTTGGCGAACTTTTGTATCCAGCGTTAATTATGTAGTTTTATTTAGGCCAGAATTTTTAAATTGTATCGGATATCTCAAATTTGTTTAACACTCGTTGGAAATATTGAAAAATAATAAAAAAATATAATTACGTTGAAACGCGAAAGAGGCTTCTTGTTGAATCGCCATATTGTAATACACACGTGTACGTTTTCGAACTCATCTATCATGGCGGATTGAAGAGCCAATCAAAAATCACTCGTTAACTTTCGTATGAGAAAAAAGTAACGACTTCAATTTTTGGCGGTATTAAATGATTTGAATTATATCGCTTTTATCTCATACTTATAATATACGGAAAAAGCGTTGGATTGATTTAAAATTAGATTTGTGATAAAAGTGAATTTGATTTTGTCTTTATGAACAAGCTTTATATGTAAGAAAGAAAATTTTTTTGAACGGCGAGAAAAATATATTATAAATATATATATATATATATATATATATATATATATACAAATATATTAAAAAATATATTAAAAATTACAAAATCTATAAATTTTTTTTTCAGCGATATTCAAACATGGAGATGTTAATTTGCAATAAGTGCTTTATTCCGATATACAAAGGAAAATTGCCTTATATTATTACACAGTGTGGTCACATTTTTTGCCAGGATTGTCTACAACAAGGTAAATCGGTATTGGAAGAAAGAAAAGACGAGGAAGATGATTAATTTGCTATTATTGTATATTTTTTCTATTACAGTGAAAAAGCAATGTTTTCAATGCAAATATAATGATCCCGCATATTTACCGTTAGAAGAGCCACTGATGCCTAAGAAGATCTCGCTCTTTACGCCTTCCTCTGAAATTTTGGAAATGCTATTAAAAAAGGAGATATCCGAAAGCAATCAATTGAAGATAACAATGGAACGCTTTCACACTCTTGTATATAAATTATATTTTTTATCTGTTACATATTTTTATATTATATTTTTGATATTCATATTTATATTCTGTATATTTTTAAATTTTCACAATGATATGTTTATGCGGTGATGCGCTTGAAGGACAACAAATACGAGATGTTGAAAAGACATTATGTTCTTTTACGACGCAATATGAAAATATTGTTAGAAAAGTATATGTATCTAAAGGCTGAAACAGAAAAAAAACAAAAGCAGCTGCTACAAATGACACAGAGCACTTCAAAATCTATATCCAATACGACAAGGACGTTGACTAACTCCGATCTTGTTTCTACGTATTCATTAAATACACGGTAAAGTATATATCAATCAATTTATATTGATTAATGCACTTTCATTATTATCGTATATTTTAAAATTAAATCAAATTATTATATATAATCATTACTATTATATGTACGCCGAAAACAAAAGTTATCTAAATAATATCGTGATTCTTTCCTAATATTTTCTTTTCTCGTTGTTGTTTACAGATATTCTTCAGGATCGTTGAATCATTTGAAATTTTTTAATTTGAACTTGTCTGATGCGACAAATATGTCTATACGATCCGCCAATCTAAGGAAACAGCATAAAATCGACGATAGTTTTAGCACATCCGACAATAATACATCTCCGACATTTACCAAGCTTCTTTTCATACCAGACAATCGAAACGATTCGAATTAAATTTTCAAATAAATTCTTTTCTTTGTTTCTTTCTTTTTTCATAATTATGTTATTTTGAACTCGTTATATTATATTGCTTAATAAATTATAAATAAAAGCAATAACAAATACAAATTTAATTTGAAATTTGAAAAATGAATAAACTTATACTCTTTGCTTTATATACTTTACATGCTTATTAATACTTATTAATATTTAAAAAATAAAATATATCTTACTAAGCGATAACAAATACAAATTAAATTTGAAATTTGAAAAATGAATAAACTCGTATTCTTTGCTTTATAATACTTATAGTATTTAAAATATAATAAAAAATAAAATATGTCTTACTAAGTTATTGTTGATCACCATAATTTGCATGATAGCATTAATATTCTATTGGAATTATTCCCCAAACTTCCTCGCCTCAAGTCTGCCTTCCATTCAATGTTTCATTAGTCAAATTTAAAAGAGTTGTCTATTTTTCAATAAAGACGATTTTAATGTTATAAATATTATGTGGATATTTTGATCTTTGGTGCAATCTAAGATTATGTCATATCTGATATACAAATATAATATACATATATAATAACTATATTGTATATATGAATGCACAAAACATTTCGATTTGATATAAAATTACTTATGATCCAAATAATTTTTATGTCGGCACTATTTTGCTTACTATTAGTCAATCATAATATCAGCATCTAAACTCTATAATATATCCATGATATCATTGCTGCATGTGCTAATTATCTAAATAAATTAAAATTTGTGACAAATTTTAATGCAATATGCGTAAGGAAAGATTTACATATATATTCCAAGCTTTTAGTAGCTGTATAGTCAAGATATTAATTCCATCTGAACTTTCCATAACCAGAATGCATCTATTTAGTCTCGTGGCTATTGTCATTTTATAGCCATTAAGATAGTTTTTCTGTAGTGTAGACTATAAAGTCATCCAGCAAATAAAATATTTGCAGCTTCTGTATGAGACAAATTCCAAATTACCTTGCAAGAAAAGAAATATATTATTTAACATGTAATTGCAGATTTTTTATCAAATATATATAATATTTATAATACTTAGAAAATAAAATGTCTTACTAAGTTATTGTTAATCAAAACATAATTTGTATGACAGCCCTATTGTTATATTTCCTAAACTTCTTCGCCTAACTCGAGCTACATCACATCCTTGATACTATCACCGCTGCAAAATCTGTCTAATATCAAAGGTAAGTCTAATCCATTATATGTTTCACCAATGAAATTCTTGTCTTTGTGCGTTAAATTTAGAAGAAGTGTGCCATAATCTGTAATAAAATGTAGATAGTTTTGATCATTTTTATACAGCTTCTATATATATTTATTTATACATATTTGATTAAAAAAGTAAAGTAATAATATTTCATTTTATAATTTTATAAATGCTGATTTAAAATTGTACATGTCACTCTTAAACGAAGAACACATATACAATTAGAAATAGATTACCTACTTGTCATCGTAATATTGTAATGGGTTTTACACTAGTAGTTCCAACTTTTATAAAATTATTTGTTGGCTGCATAACAACTGGCATTCTAATATTAGACAGACTTAAATCTTCCAATTCTAATCTTCCATTATATGAATCCGTCAAGTTTGCATTTTGTTAGATTTTTCTTCCAGATTGACTGACAGTTTCACTAGAGAGCAAAGTTGTACCCATCGTGCAATGCATTTTGATCTTAGAATTAATTTCTGCAACACTTTTTATTAAATCTTTTTAAATATTGAATATGTTTATATCAGGTGATTTTTGAGATTAGAGAAACATAAACAAAATTCTTGGTTAGAATTGCATGGCTATTTTTTGATAAATAGATATATGTGTGAAATACTCATTTATTTGGAGGCAAAATGTGACTGTAAATACAATGTTCTTTGCCAAAGGCAAGTAAAAATTATATACACCATAAGAAAAAAATTATTTGCTCAATTATATATTACCTTGTTGATATTTGTCTTACAAATTCTTGAATATACATAAAATTTAAAACTCAATAGAAACAATCTCGGGAGTCTCGCTCGAATGCATATAATCGAATTAAACGCCCATTTCTATGCGATTTTGAAAGAAAAAATATTAATTTTCGATTCTTCGTATCACATTATTTGCATGATGACTTAAACAATTTTGAATTCTCGCGCCAAATGTTCGAGAACTGTTCGGCGATTTTCGGTAGATTTCGTGCAACTTCCTCAATTTCATTGGCTGATTTAAAAAATTTCTGGCGCTGATTTCAAGATGTTACGCTCGGCTTCTCCCTCTTTTCGCGCGGAAACGGCTCTTCGTACAGACGTAGAAATTGCGAGCTTCGATAATTATCCGCACAGGTAAGCCGACAAAGGGATAATCGAGCCAAATAGATACGATAATATGCAATAGAATTGATTTTTTGAATAGACTGTGAGAATATTTAATAGTTTTATGGCATATTAGACGGGAATTATGAGAAGAAAAAGTTAATCCTTTTTCGGGTTCGCTACAGATAATCGGCCATTATGGATATACTTCTTCTACTCGTCTTCCGAGTATTTGTACATCAGAGACAAGTCTATTCTTGTACATATGCTTATAATCGAATTGAGTTTGAGTCCTAATCCTTATTCTTATATCGAATATATCGAAAGCTTGCTTTTATTATATAACTTATTATATCAACGGCTCGGTGTCGCATTAATTTTTAAGACGCGATTGCAAAAAATAAGTATTTTGTCGAACACGAACATGGCGTAGAAGTGCGTGTTGATAAATATCGTGCAATTATTTAATTTGATTAAGCAATAAAATGTATCGGGACAACTCTTTATCGAAGAAATTATTTCGTGCGCTTCATTTACTCGAGTAGGTAAAAATAATAAGAATTTATTATAAATCATCATCTCATGATATATTTACAATAATTATCACGTATTAAAATTACGTTTTAATAATTTTCGACCGCGTAGCGTATAGATATGGCGTTTATATGATTATCGATGATTTGCTAAAATCTCTTGCTCGCGCGCATGCAAGATTAATCTCTAAAGGCATCGCGAGCGATCGTGCAATACCGTGAACTTGGCGCGCTTTCTCACCGTTATTTTTCCGTTATAATCAAACGCGCGTCGTCCGCCATTAAAGTATCGGAAGTATCGTGCAAAGTGCTGCTTGCTTATTAATTGTATTTGGATGTGATTAGAGCGCGCGTAATCGTAATTTTTTGTTTTGCGAGTGCATGTTTAATTGTAATTCATTGTTTTTGCTAGTGAGCATTACGGAGGAGCGACAAAGTGAAATGAGAGAGAAGGAGAAGGAGATCAGGCGCTGCAATCATCATCGTAGTGACGCCGATATAACCAAGGTGAATAAGGTGAATAATTTATTATATTTGTAATAAAAAAAATCTAATAAAAAAAAAATTTTCATGCGCGAAACAATTATTTTTCGAGATATTAAATATATTTTGGATATTTGTTTTAATTAGATTAAATAAATATATTTGTATAGCTTATTTAGATCAACACTGTGTACTAAGTTATGTAAGCTAAGTTGAGTAAATTGTTTTATATTTTAATGGAGGTAATGTATTTGAGAAAGTTATTAAATATATATGTATAAAATGTATCTACAAAATGACAAATATTAAAATTGAACCAAACATAATATTTTTCTGACACATATTAATATATAAAAATTTGCAATAATAATAAATGCAATAATAAATTCTTATTTATTAATTGTTTCTGTAAATTAATTTATACTTATTACAAATCACATTATTTATTTTAAATTTATATTAAAAAACAATAAAAATTATATAATAATAATAAAAGTTTAAATTAAAAATATAAACATTATGGATCATATATCTCACATAAATATTTCATATACCATACAAAACCATTTTTTTTATTTATTAAAATGAACAGATTAGAATAAAGTGGGCCAAATACTTAATCCTGATATATATAAGACTGCTCGTCAATATCTATACAAAAATGCATATATATATATAAATAATTTATAAACTTGATATTATTTTTATTTATGCATTATTGACCAGCTTGATGTTATTTATTCGATAAAAAATATTTGTATAGCTCGAATATATTTTTTATTTTTGCTTAAGATTGCACGCATCAAATATAAAAATCAATGCATAAAAAATAATTTTTAAAAATATTAATTATTTTAAGCTCTAATTTGGCTACAATTTGAATTATTTAAATTTTACAGACAACGCAGAGGGAAGGGAGGTTTAAGAGAAACATCGAGCGTCGGAGGATCAACTTTGGAGTGAGTATTCACTATCTGTTTATTAATGTATTAGTTGTGCAAAATAAAATTTTAGAAATTATATAATTATATATCTGCTGTTTGTTTATAGCTGTACGTTTTATAGATTAAATTCAATATTTATTTTTTGGAAATAATTACTTTAGTCTGCTACAATTTTGATTTTATATATATGTTACAGATCAATGTAGATTTGTTCGACTCTAATAATTTGAGAGGAGGAGGAGGTCTGGAAAAGATATCGGGCACCGATGGAGCAATCTTGAGGTAAGAATTAATTTAATTTAATTTATTAATTAAATTATAGTTGTATATTAAATCAAAAATTATTAGTTGTATTAAATCAAAATTTAAAACATTATATAATTGAATTTTGGTTATTATTATATGCATGGAAAATAAAATTTAATGAATACAAGAATAATTTTTTGAAATAATAATTATTTTAAACGTTGCTACAATTTATATTCTATTTGCATATTACAGATCATATAGCTTCTATGCAGGTAACTCCGTTGTGCATCGAGTGGTGAGTGATACGAATTACATTTTATTATGGGGTATAATGGTTTTGTGAAGTTGATTGTAGATTTTGTAGACTGTAAAATGTAGTTAATTCCGTTACCTCAAAATGGATGGATTACAACAGATTAGATTAATATTTCAATTTAAAATAAACACAAAACATTTTATAACATATTTATAATATATAGTATAATATACAGTATAATATATAGTATAATATATATTACAATATGTAGTATAATATATAATACATAAATTTATAACCAAATTTTATAAACTAATGAACATACATCGATTTGTGATTATAAATTCTTTAAATGATATTATATAATTCTAATAATTTAATGTTATATCCATTTAATTCTAATTTTTTTGTAATCCAATCATTCTCTCATATTAATTGATAACTTGTTAGATATATTGTAAAATCACGTGTATACTAAAAGATTCGCGGGTATTTTATCGCGACCGAAAGAAAAGCAAAAAAAAAATAATATAAAATTTGCAGAAGAATTTATGGTAATATGTTAGACTTTCTATAGTGCGAATAAAACGCGTTAAATTATAATGTATTTTTTATTTTTGAAATTGATCGTTTACACTGTCGCGTATAATATTTCGGCAAAAATAGATCCGATAAGCCGTATTAATTGCAAATAAATTGCGGATTAACGATATACGAAGATTGATAGAGAGAAGATATCGAGTTTTTGTGTAACAAAAAACTTATAAAGATTCTTTTCAATCAACTAATTCGTATAATAATTATTTACTAAATTAATATTTATAAAGATTCTTTTTAATCAACTAATTCGTATAATAATTATTTATTAAATTAATATTCATCAAAGGTTTTTAAATAGAGAGGAAAACAAATATTAATAGTACTAGAAAATTACTTTGAAGCGTTACTACTAATGAAGATATCGTCGAAGAAGGCGTCATCACCTGAGTCTGACACGGCATAATGAACTGGATAAACTAGTGCGATGAACTATTGAACAGATTAATTCCGGCAATCCAAAAATCTAAGATACATTCGAATATCGTGCAAACCGTAGCGCGTCGTGCGGATAAGTGCGGATGCGTCGTATAAAGTATCGCGCGTCGAAGATTTGTTGCATCTTCGCGTGATATCCCAATTTTGTAATTATCATTGAGAATATCGTACCACCGATGCCGATTAAGTGGGATGTCTCTCATTGAGGCGTTGCCTATGCAACGTTTTCACGCCTCGTGTATCGCGGCGTGAGGTGATGCCGGCCGCGTACGTATGTTCATGTATGTATGTACATGGATTGCGCGGTTTTGAACTTATGTTCAAGTATCGGCTGATTGAGGTCACGCTCTGCTTCGACAAATGGTTCGGCTCGAATCGGTTGGAGTTGAGTCGATTGTCTTAGAATGGGCGCTAATGGGTCCCTTCTGTTGTACCGTCAGCAATATATGTCTTGCATTGAGAAGAGTTGACTGGATTAATTAGGTTCGATTTTCGCTCGCTAGAGAAGTTGACCTCATTTTCTAAGATGTTTATATTGTTAACATCTAGCAAATGGGTATCTTCATTCTCGATGCGTCTCCCTGCCTTTTGATATCGCCTGTGGTATAACACCTTGGTGTCTCATCTGAAATCTTGTCCTAATCCAGTTCAAGTCAACCTGACATGCAAACATGCGCGGACAAGAGTCGAGCGAATCTCATTCACGTCAATTCTATTCGATCGAATCAATCTTCTTTCGATTTGGACTTAACCTTTGCTCGAAGGTAACGTTGAATTCCCGAATTGTCGACTCGTGGTATGATTCTCGCGCGAAATGGGATATTTCGCAATCGCGAAATTCGGGAGTGCCGAGTAAAGTGTCGCGCGTTTTAGTGCGGGAGTGTCGTTCAAAGTATCGCGCGTGTTAATCAATGGACTTTGACAACGGACAATCCTGACTAACTTGAGGAGAGGACAGGTCTAGGAGATGTTGGCGCTGGCGAAGTGACTCTAGGGTGAGAATTCATTATTTGTTTGTTAGTTGTATTAAATCAAAAATTCATGAGTTGTATTAAATAAAAAAAAAAAAATTATAAAATTATATAATTTTGCATATTGTACGCGTATCAAAAATAAAATTCTCAATGCGTACAATAATTATAATTTTTGAAAATATTAATTATTTTAGACACACTGCTATAATTTGGATTTCATTTATATGTTGCAGATCAAGATATAAATAATAGAGAGAGAATAGAGAGAGCTGACGATCTAGACAAACTGAGAGGAGGAGGAGGTGTTTTGGAAAAGGCATCGGGCGTCAGCGAAGCAACTTTGGGGTAAGAATTTATTTTTTATTTATTAAATTGTAATTGTGTATTAAATCAAAATTTATTAGTTGTATTAAGTCAAAATTTGTTTTAATTGTATTAATTCACAATTTTTAAAATTATGTGATTATGTTTTTATTTGTTATTGTATACATGGAAAATAAAATTCAATGTGTACAATAATAATTCTTTGAAATATTAATTATTTTAGATGCTGCTACAATTTATATTCTATTTGTATGTTACAGATCAGTATAGTTTCGACTCCGCTGTTGCGCATCGGGTGGTGAGTGAAATACATTTTATTATGAGGTAACGGATTTGTAGAGATTAGATTATAGAGATGTAGTAGATTGTAGATTTTGTAGACTATAGATTGTAGTTAATTTCATTACTTTGGAATATATGAATGGATTATTAACAGATGGGGATAAACCTTTCAGTTTAAATGAAAAGAATATTATACGCATTTTTTATTAATTTAATTAACTTTTTTAAAACTTTATTATATTTTTTTACTTTTGAGATTGATCGATTGTACTGTCGTGTATTTTATCGAAAATGGGCACGACAAGCCGCGTTAATTGCGAATAAGCTGCGAATAAATGACATAGAAAAAATGATTATTGCAACATTCATGCAATGCATGATGGCCGTCGCGTAATAAAAAGCGTACAAAATTTTTGTATATATATATTATTATATATATTATTAATTCATTAATATCAATATTTATTATTATAAATATTTACCAAAAGAGGGGGACCAGGTGAGAAAAAAGAAAGTATTATCGAGAGCTGCTGAAGACTTTAGGTTGTATGATCATTAATTCTTATATATGTATATATATATATATATATATATATATATATATATATATATACATTTGATAATATATCATTATGATATTACCATTTGAGAAAATCGATTTCTATTTAAAATTAATTTTCTGAGAACAAAATACATGAGAGTGACCGATGCTCGATAACCAGAGTGCAAGAAAAGCTTGCAAGCGCTTATTAGTATATTATTATTAGAAATTCATATAAATTTTGCATAAATAGATAAAAAAATAAATTAAAATCTATTGTATAGAAATTAATTTAAAATGGATATTCTCCTACTTTTTAAAATATTCTCTCAATTAAGAAAGTTTTAAACTATTATTTTTAATTTATTGATTATTTTGTAAGGCATAGAAAAGTACAAATTGACATATGATATTGTTATAAATTCCTTCTATAATTTAAAATTTTATAAATAACGTAAGAATTGCATTGTGCAATTGATTTTATTTTATTTACTTTGATGTAAATACGTTTTTTAGAAATGATAGTAGACTGTATTAACAAAATTACTCTCTAAGCAAATTTTACTGTATTTAATTTCAATTTTAGCTTGCATAACTGTAATTATTTCGATTAAACAAGAATCTCGATCCTCTCGTGATTTATCTTGGTAAGATAGTAAGGTTCCCTAACTTAACATTCTTCAACTACTTCGCCGGCTACTTTTCCCTCATAATCTCCGAGCGCGATCGCATAAAATTACTCCTCCCTTCTGGTTATTTTGGCACTGGCGAACAAACGTCGGAAACTTTTCGGCCTTTCTGACGCGGAGCTTATGCTAATGACAGGAATTCTAATCGTGGATTATAATTGTTAATTCGTTAAATGATCCATAACTTTTGTATTTCCATTTTCCTTCGCATTTCCATTTATAAAACTCGTTAACTTGTCCGGTAATAGTGTTTTCCCCTTTTATATTAACCACTGCTAAATTTTACTTTAGTTAGTGAAATAATATTATCTTGAATTTATATATTATAATGTTAAAATAATCAAAAGTTTAAGAATGTATTTTTTGTCATTAAAATTTTAAAATTAAAATTATTAAAATTTTAATATTAAAATTATTAATATGTTTCAAGTTAATATAATATTAATTTTAATATATATATATATATATATATATATATATATATATATAGAAAGAGAGAAAGAGAGAGAGAGAGAGAGCAGAATAATAAAAAACGTTTTGTTTACTCTATTCTTTATATATAGCCGCCATGTTTGACATGTTGCAAAAATACATAGTATGTAATATCGTAAATTAAATTATATTGTATTGCATTGTATTGCAAATTTTGATTTAATTTAATGAAACAATAGAAATTGAATGAAGAATACGGAAGTTACATTGATCGAGTCTCGCTAACCGTCCGAGAAGGACTCACTCGCGGATAAATTCCATCCGTCCAACGTTTGGCTGTGCATGCCAGCACTCGTCGCATGGTCAGCTGCAATTAATCCGTTTTATAGATGCTGCCAATGTAAATGAAGTTTCCGGTCGAATATCTGCAATGGAAAAAAGAGAGACGACGATGAGGATGTGAGCGCGATAGAAAGGGAAGGCAAACGTTCAATGCTCGTAAAAAGGTCGCGTATTTAAACCCACCTGGTTGTAAAAACCTTCTGGAAGCAATTAATAATAACCGCCTTTTGCAGTTCTCTTATCTAGCGTTAAAACCAACTTCTATTTCGCGCGAATTTTATCTCAATGAGCGCATAAACATTGCGAAGGCTTTTCGTTTCATTATGATCAGCTGTGATTTTCTAGATAGAACATATTTTCTTCGTTGACATTTAACAAAAAATTCTTTTGATCTTGTTATACAATTAAAAAAAAAAAAATATTTATTGTCTTTATTATCTCGACATCTCATAATACAATTATAATTTATTGTAAGCAATAAATTATCATTAAACAATAATGTTTCATGAGAAGATATCAATAATGTTTTGAATGAGAAAATAACCAAAATTATTTTGGCTAAGTTACGATTTTTCTCGGGACACCTAGTTGAGGATGATGGGTAATTTTGTCGTAGAATAACGGAATACGGTTCACAGACAAACGTAACGTCGTGTCGAAATATCGAAGGAAGCTCCCATCGACCTGCAGGCCTTTCCCATCGTCTTTTCCTCGCTACCGGCGACCTTAGATCCCCGTGATGGATGAGAGGACGCAGACTTTGCCGACAGTGCAATACCCGGACTGGAGTAAGGAGAAGACGTGGACGCAACACGTGCAATCCGAAACGTATATATGTTTTCACCTCCCGATATTGCTGCACCGGAAGAAACGAGATAGCGGCAGATAATACGTATGACTAGGAAGAAAAATTTGTAAATACGTGCGAACGTAAGATTTTATTCGGACTTAACATGGGAAAAAGAAGATCCCATCGTAATCGTTTCTCAGAAGCAGAAAATGTTTTCTGGAAACTAAACGAAATTAATTGAAAATTGGAAACTAAAAGAACATTTTGCTATTTAATTTTGCTTTAACAGAAATTAACGCTTATAAATGCACTAATTTTATTTGATAACTGCGATATAAAGCTGTAAGATGGCACAATGCATGTCGTTTGTTACTCAATTTTATGATACAATTTATATTGAAATATGAAGGACGAAAAAGTGGATTTTTGTTTTCACCGTACTATTATTATCTACTGCTATTTGGAAGGTATCTCTCTTCTCGCATTGATCATCCAAAAGGAATGAAACCAAACACCGATTCTTACTGGATATCTTCGCGAATGTCGCAAGAAGCAAAATAGAAGCTCCATCGGTCTCGTCTTTCTACGTCTGTTTATTCTCAATTTACCGCGTCGAGGTGGAAATCGTGGCACGAGTTTACCGTGCAATTTTCGATCTTTTTCTCCACCCGACGTCTCACCGACCCACGCCGGGTCCTCCCCCTCCTCCTCACCCATCGCAACAGCCTGCAGCAATACTTCCGTTCGTCACCCTCCATTATTTACCACTTCGAAACGTCGAAGATGCTTCTTTCCACTCTGGTGCGCGAAAAATTTCATCCGCAGTCTCTCCAGCCTCTCTCGGCTCTCGGTTTATGAAATTCGGCGACGATCTTAAATTGCTACATCGAGTGTCCTGTTGCGTCGCGAATCAAATTGCAAGTTTCGCGATTTAATCGATTTAATTTAATAGAAGACTAAGAGGATGATTTTGTTACATACATACAATGCATATGTATATATATATATATATATATATATATATATATATATATATATATCTACATCTATATTTAAATAAAAAAATTTATTTTTTTTTTCAAGAAAACATCAGCTGATAAACTTTAAGCATCTTGTCAAAATAATAAAAAGTAAAAGAATGACATTATAAAATCATTCCATCATATGTTTTATCGTTGTTAACTTTTATTCTTAGATTCACAGAGATTTATTCCGCGAGCGCAAAAGTATCCAGAATCTCCTTCGGGACATAACTTGCGTAGTTCGATAAGATAAGGATCGCGGGAAGGCGAGGAAAATATCGCCGTCCCACGTGCAACGTCGATAGCGAAACGACGGTCGCAACCTCCGATCCCGTCGAAATGAGGATGAGGCGGGAAAACGATGGGGCTGGGAAGGGAGAAAGAGCGAGAAAGAGAGAGGGAGGAGAAAGGAGGGAGGGGGGAGGCGCGCTTTGTCGTGCTACCGCGCTCACATGTCGAAGTTATGAAAATTAATAAGAAAAATTGCCCATAAATTCGACCTCTCCTTCGCGGGCGCGCATCCTGGTACGGCAATAAAATTAGAATTATGTTGCGGCGGCTCGCGCGCGCCATCCCCCTTTTCGTCCCTCTCGCCCAGACAACTCGGGATCGACGTAGAGGCGGGCGGGGAGGGGTGAAGGGGTAGAAAGGAGAGAGGCGAACGCCGACAGCCGGGGGTTGATAGCGTTTGTTAGCGACGCCGGAATGTGTCCTCGCCGGTTCTTAACGTATGAGTTATCCGCCAAGATTACATCCATGCCTTACATCCAAGCCTTCTCACTGTAGTAGAGGAACCTATGGTTATTAAATTCTGGGATCCGCCCGTCCGCTCGTCGTGCCTCCTCGTCGATTTTGTGCACGGCCGTTGACTTATCACCGCAACGACGTTATGGAGAAAGAAAGCGAGTTTCGTCGGCGCGAGGGATGTTACCGAGATGCACAAGAATTTTTATGAATCTTTTTCATCGTGCCCGTAACTGGAGTTTTACTTAAAAAAAAAAAAGAAGATGAATGGAATACGCGAAGTAAAGTGAAACAAAGTTCCTTCTTTAGGTTACTTACGAAGATGCAAATTTCTCTTTTTCCCCCCTCTCGTCTTTGGTTTATCTTTAATTCGGATCGACTTTTCTACGATTACTAGTTGGTTTCTGCTCTTGCATTTCAAGTCTGATGAAACATTGCATTGTTTTACATAAAAGAAGCGATAACTACGTCAAAATTAATGGTTTAACAAAATAAAAATTATTTAAAAATACCTACTTATTTAATAAACATCATTAAATTGTAATATGCTATAAATTGGTTTATTTCTTAATTATGGAGTGATTAACTCTGCTGTTATGATTTCATAGATTATTAAATCAGTAAACGTGTCACACATTTATGATTATATTTGTAAAAATATCAACTCTCTCTCTCTCTTTTTCTCTAAAAATCATTAAAAACATCAGTTGCGAAGAATTTCTTTTTCACAACAATTTGCCAGTTAAAATATATTTGCGCCTTTTGTATTCTACTTTTTTTCTTTTTTGTATCCTATTTATATAATTTTTTTTTATAATTACGCTATATTTTTATATAATTTTTATTTACAATTGTACATCTGTGTAATCGTTTTTAAAATTATTTTTTATTTGATTTATTAATCTATTTTTTTAGTTTTTATTATCATTATTTTATTTTTATTATTTCATAATCCTTTCCTTATGATTTAGGATGACTTCCAGTTTACATCTTTGCATTTTTTACATTTTTACATTTTTAACATATTATAATAAGTTCTATTAAATTAAAATAACACATTGCAACATTGGGGCACTAAAACATTAAGCATTAAAACATTAAGAACATTAAAACATTCTATCTCTTAGTATTTTTTAAACAAACTTAGCTGTTTACAATTTATAATACACATCGTGCACACAAATAAAATCTTATATTACTCGTATATAAATAAAATCTTGTACACACGCACAACTCACACATAAATTAAATATAAGTATTATTCTCTTGTCCTTATTACGTTTTATTACGAATATTTTTTTTTTTATATTTATAGCGCAATTTCTATTCTATCATATACTTAAAAGAATTATTGTAGCCTCTTTATAGCATCTTGAAATAAGGATAAATTTACATTTATCTATTTATCTATCACTCTCGACTTATAAGTATTTACATTTACACCCGTGCGTCCTTCTCTGACTGTGAAATCTCATTCTGGGAGAGATCATATGAGCGTCAAGAGAGAAAGAGAGAGAGAGAGAGAGAGAGAGAGAGAGAGAGAGAGAGAGAGAGAGAGAGAGAGAGAGAGAGAGAGAGATGTCGTCGACGGCAAAAGTACGTACGTCAATCAAAGAGTAACCGCGTTGCAGATGCAGCGACCACATCCCCTATCGTCGTGTATGTACATACACGTGCAATAATAGCGCACGGCGGACGCGTTCGACCGATTGAATCGATGACGACCTGCCAATCTCGGAACGGCAATTTAGCCGCGAAACGAGGAACGAGTCGGTTGCCTGCGACCGCGAATAATCTCGAACCGTAGCAGATTCTCTGCGATCTACGAGCTCGTATCTATCTGCGCCGCGACGATAATCGAAAATCGCCGCTCGATCGACGAAGCTTTATTTCATGGAAAACATCATGCCCCACTCTTCTCCCAGATTGTTATTTCGCGTATACAGGCAAATCTATTATCTCGACTATCGAAACAATTCGCGCGCTTCGCATCGGCATGATTGAAGCAGCGTAATTATCGTGAAATCGTATTTAATCTGCCTTTTTTAACTTTAATTTTAATGAAACATAGACATATATGTGTTTCGCAAGATTTTATTATTGAAATACAATTGCTGGTTAAAATATATATTGTTAGCCTGTAACAAAACAAGGTGAAAAAAGAAATTAAGGGAAATTGAAGAAAAATATTTTCATTGAGAGAATAAAAATTTTCGCTACGCGAAGATTGTGTTTTCGCCATAGAAATTATATCTCGTTGGCTGCAAGAATTTCTTTACTGATATAACTGTGTCGATTAAAAGGAAGCTGCATGTACGAAGGATGGCAGTTACCGTTTTAAGGGAAAATGACGGAGGTTTCGGAGTAATGAGACCTTAAGGAGCTTACCTTGATGACGATGTCGACGCTGCGAAAAAGAGAGTGAAATGTTCAGAGAGCGGCATCGTTTCGCTTCCCTCTCGCTTGTATATTAATAATGCGGGGGCAAGGAAAAACGTTCGAAAGATACTCTTTTCTTCATCGGGCAACTCCCGGGGGAGGCAAAGTTCTCAAGGTATTTTCTCATTTCCGGCTCGGATTATCCGCCAAAATAAACGTTTTACCTTGCGTATTATGGATCATCCTTCAATGACAGCTCACGACGATTAAAATTGAACGTAGAAGATAAAGCTAGCAATTACGAAGTACTTCCTTTATATATCATTTATGATCTTTCTTAATCGGAAATTAACAATTAATAGATCCGTAAATATCATTCTGTTTCTAATCTTTTACCATCCGTTGAATTAATTCAAATTACTCTTTACAGTTTCTCGATTTTATTCTTATTTTTGATTAAAAAACATATCACGTGTATAAATTTTATAAATATTTGAATGCAGGTACTTATTATCTATCGTCTTTTTTTTTTTAGGTAAATTTCGTGATACGATGTGTCAAGAAATCTGAATTTTTTGTATACAAGAGAAATTGATATTTTTGTGTTCGACGTATATGCATGAAAATGAGAAGTTAAATGCGTGACAAATATAACATCAGGCGATAAAGTTGTTCATCGGTAATGCATTCTCTCTCGCATATCATTAGTCGCATTAACGTTTTTTTTTTCCCCGTGTTGTTTACACGCATAAATCGCTCGCTGCAGGGCGTGTTTGCGATATAAAAAGGGCGGCAGTGCAAAAAAAAAAAAAAAAGAGAGAGAAAGAGAGAGAGTGTGTGCTCCCGATCGTTTATAGAATGTGGTATATGCAGACGGGGCCGCGGGAAAATCAGCTCTTTGTCGGCATATCGGGTTTCCGCCGGTAAAAGCGCCAAATTCGGCGTCGATTCCGCTTTGAGGTACAGGTGTGCGGCAATGACGTTTAATAAATTCGTCGAGAAATTAACGCGGCCGCTCGTAGCGTCAGTGGCGCGTCACGGCTGCTGTTTTCCCTCTCTTCCCTCCCCTCCCCCTCCCCCTCCCCTTTTCCTTCGGGGTTTGACAGGCAAATTAAATTCGGCAGGACACGACGCGCTTTTCCTCGTGCTTTTGATAAGGCAGTCGATAAAACCGACAAATTGATTCGACGGGGGAAGAAAAAAGAGTTTTTTTTTTTTTTTTTCTTTACTTCGCGCTTCGTGTGCTAATTAAAGAGGAATTTTTACGCGAGATGTATTTATCTCGTGAAATATTCGCATCGCAAGGCGGACGCTCGCGAAACGTGAGAGTTTCCTAAATAATAAATTACATTGTGGACTTTATTCAAGATACCTAACAAGATTCACGTGAGCTTACGTGATAATATCTGCACGTAGCAAAAATACTTTTGCTAAGAGCTTTAATCCTCGAACGCGCGCGGACATACGTTTTACATATTCGTCATTTTACTACATCGTCCGAGTTCTTTCGTTAAGGCTTTAAAAGAAAAAAAAAAGTCCATAATGTGCGCGTATTATTCCGCGCTGTGTATCCCCGAGCTCTCGCATTCGGGACGAGGATCCGCGGAGAAAATCGCTCAGCGACCACGCGCTCTCAATTTTCCCAAGCAGCAGCCCATCTCGGGGAAAAGAGCACACCGATAACAAATTCGTTTGCGAACTACCGCCGCGCATATAACGATTATTCAAATCGTTTTCCTCCGTGAAACGTCAGGAGCTTCGCGGTATTGAAGGATTTCCGGCGTGCCGCTCGCGCAAACGATTCGGGGCGACGAGGAGAATGGAGCTCTCGGGATCGAGGAAGACGCGATCCACTCACTCGTTCCTGACGAATATCAGCCGATCTCTGCGGTAGGCGACCCAGGCCATTAGGCAAAGCCTATTGCCGTCCTCCTTCGCCGCACTGTCTTCTCTCTCTCTCTCTCTCTCTCTCTCTTTGTCTCCCCTCCGCGCGTAGTGTCGACGCGTTAACTGAAAAGGGTGAAGCACGTGTTTCCCGCGGAATGCTTTTTGCAGCCCTACTCCGGGCGAGGTCGCCTGCTAAGTCCGCCGCCGCAATCCGCGGCACGTGCGTTTCAAGTCTCATCCCCCTTTCTTGGCGCTCGTCATCATCGTCGTCGTCGTCGTCGTTTTCGTCAGGGCCTCGGTAGGTCGGAGCCCGTTTATTCCCGCTTCTCCCTTTCCTCATGGTTCATTCATTTCGTCTCTCGTTTCGCTCTCCTCTTGCATAGATAGTTTCGATATCGACGTTGGCGTGCCCGGATCGAAGGATTTGGAAGCGCGCTCTCAAGTAATTTGCGGCGCTCCAAGGTGCGCGCGGACGGTACGTGCTCCCGCTTTAATACCTCTGGTGTGCGTACGGCTCGCCCTATGCATTATGAAGGTGCGCCGGTGCCGCGAGCTTCGCGAGAGATCTCTACTGCGGTTGAGAAACGAGAGGCTCTCCGGAGAGTGAAGTGTATGTGTGTGTGTGTGTGTGTGTGAGTCGATTTTCCGCGGAATTTTTAAGCGCGCGGAAAAAAGATCGGAAAGTTTGACCAGAGATTGAATGTAAGATTGAATTTATGATATTTTAAAACTAGCATACTTTCGAAAAAATAAAAATAAATTATGGATATTAGTTCAACAAAATTGCCTATAATTAAAATTTCTAATAATTATATAATTTGTCGTTATTAATTTAATTTTTTTTATATGTCATACAACAAAAAATTAATAATTCTCCAATATTCGCGTTAACGAAATACAGCAGATATTATTTGATAAATCAATCGTTGATTAATTTAATCAGAATTTAATCCTAAAGTGAAGGAACTCTAGACAGTTATTAAAGTCATTAAATTATGTAAGTAAATTTTTAAAACTATTTTATGGTTCTAAGTGAAGCCTGGAGATTATTAATTTTTTGTAAAAATACATATATTCTTATAATACAAAATATACCATTTGACAATGAGATAAAAATAATTGGCGACAATTTGACGCGCAAAGTAGTTGCGGGAATTACAGGTCAGACAAGGTCGGTCGTGCTAATTGAATCTCGTTTCGAGTGGCCGACTCGTTAGGCCGCCTACGATGGTCTACTTTTTTGTTATTCATGGAGAACATTTTCGAGAAGGGTGCGCCCGTCCGGACTCAATCCCGTTCAAATTTCCGGCCTCGAGGCGCCTAAAGGAATTAGCATTCGATCTCGCCATGTATGGTAGAGTACCTCGTGGGAGCTGACGGAAAATTCTCGTCGCCGCTCCTCTCCCATCGGGACGTAATGGCGATATCTCCCATACGCGTATTGATTAAATAAAAATCGCAGGAGAAAAGAATGTCTAAATACCTACAACGCGGTGTAATCTTCGAGACGGCTCGTGTTTGATTTTGGCGGACTCATGAGGCTATGTGGGATTTTTATCAAAACAAACGAGAGAGAAAAGTAAAAGTAATAGATATAAAACGATTTTTTCGATTGCATTAATTTGCGATGAAATAGCTTTTCTGTTTTTCGATTACTTTTTATATAAATTTAGGTGTACATAAAATGAGATATAAATCAATTTATCAGACGCAAGTAATATTAAACCTAGGTATATTAAATTTCCATACGCAAAAGTTTTTATATAATGAACAAAACAATGAAAATATGAACGAACCAATCAACTGATTCTACCATTTTGCTAATAATTGAATATTAAATTAATATCTTCAAAATTTCTTAATATATTTTTGGTAATCGAAATTGAGGAAAATTAGAAAAAATAAATATCTCGACCAGAACGAATCATTAATTTAATTTCTTGAAAGAAAGTTAATTATATTAATATATAAAATTTTTGTTTAATAAAATAAACACGTTTTGTATTACATACACACACACACACACATATTATATATATATATATTTATAAGAATCTATGATACATATAACCACATATATAATAATGAAAATAATCAAATATACAAAAAAAATCTAAAGATTTTTGTATCATATAATTATATTTAATTTTTTCTCTTCAATTTGCTCTACAATTTTTATTCTACAAAATGTTTTTAAGTGGCAGTTCGACGCCCTTCGATCGATCGTTTTCCCATTCTTTTTTCTCATATAAAGCGCGTTTAATTTCTCTTATTAATCTCAGGACGCAGCGCAAATTACGAACGAGTTGGCGTGATTCGACGGCATAATCCGCGGAATCGAAAGGTGGCGGGCGGCCTTGCGTAATGGTAGCAGGTGAGATAATGGCACGGTCCGTAGGTCTGGCGTTAGGTAATAATGTTGCCCTATCAGACATCGATTAGGCCCTTTAAAGTACCGGCAATCGAGCATCGCCGGCTGAGCCGAGGGTGAACCGGCTGCCCCCTCATTAACCCGATTGCGCAAATTGAGAAATGATTATCGTGCAATCCATAAAAAATCTTCGAATCTCCGTTCATTTTAGATTAACACTATATACTTCCCCCTATTTCTTACTTAATGTCTTTGAAAATTTAGCATTTTTACATAATATTTATAAACAGAAAAAGAAAGAGAAAGAGCAAGTTTTATAATTAAAAAAAATTTCTTTTTAGAAATAAATGTTTTAAAAAGTTAAAATTTTTGTAGAAGCAATAGATTTCTCTCTCTCTCTCTCTTTGGGTATATATAACATCTTTATCGATATTTCTCAGAAACGTCTCCGAATAAGAATGTAGGGATCTCTCAAAATCTATTTAGAGTGTGCTTTCTCTAACTGAAGATCTTTAGCTTACTTTTTGAATCGGTGAGAGTCTTAGCGTAACAAGCGACGACTGATGTCAGATATGACCCGTAACCTTTGGTTCCGATTACTTCAAGTTATCGTTCGCTAACACGTCGACGCGGTTTAAGCAGAAACGACGTCTGTTGATGTAAAGTGGCTCTTAAATATTTCAACGATATCTACCGAGCTTGACTACTTATCGTCTCCGGCCCGGAGAAACTTCTGTTTCATGGAAACGCAACGTTAGTCAAGCTTTCCAAAGTTATATCCCTATCGAGGGAGCTAATTTCGTCGTTCCCCGTCTGCGATCTTTTCCCGCGTATGGCGGCATCCTTTGCTCTTCCGATGAAGACAGAAGATGTCAACCCCCTTCGAGCTTCGAGCGGTTTCTCGAATGGCGAAAGGGCTGAGTCGCTTTGATTGGAAACCAAGGAGACGCATTTTGCATGAATCTTCACGCTGATGGGAGTTTCGTGGAAGGGTGTGCTAGAATGTGCAATGAGACTCTCTTATAATGGGAATAATTTAAAGGGATTTCGACGCAGCTCGAAGCAGCGCGAAGAATTAGCCTTGGCGAGTGGCGTCGCGCGCGCGGAAACTTCCGTTTCAAAACAGCTGTTGCATTTAGCCGGTGGATAATTTTCTTTCTCGCGCGCGAACGCGCGTTCGTGTTTCCCGTGTATTAATGTAAATGAGCTATGAACGCCCATTCAGTGTACGTCGGTCGCACGAAACATGACGGTGAGAGTCGGTTTGGAAGGGCGGCTGGCAGGGCCGATAGTGGCGAATATGCGGTTGAATAGATCGACGATGGAGATAAAGGTGAAACAGTTGCCTGACATCGAGTAACGGTGAAACGATATAATTAATGAAAGCTAGTCTTATTGAAGTGATAATTAATCCGATTCTCCTGTCGTCAAGCATGCGATCGAAGAATAGAATGTGACAGCTCGGTTATCGTGGGAATTCTCATTCTCTCGCGGTTATTAGGTATACGTGACACAGATTCTTTGTAAATATCTTAAGAGCGGTTGACACGACGATGGTATGGATAAGTTGAGTGTAGTTACGTAAGCGGCAGCGAACTCCTAAATTATCGATGACAGTTTATTTAAGAAGATTTCAAACGGCGATAAATTTTTACTTCAACATTTTACAAATGTGCCTTGTTTTCCCTTTAATATTTTGAACAATTTAAATTCAATATATTTAATTATAGAAACATGAACATGTAATATTATTTTACGTTTGCTTAGCAAACTAGTATTTTTTAGTAAATATTTGTTCACGGGAATATTATTACAATATTACATTTAAATTTATTAATTTTAATTATTAGAATAATACATTCTTATTGAAGGAAAAAGAGACAAAAATTAACATGTTAATTTTCAGCAAACTTACTCTTTCAAATTCGTAGCAGTGACGCGTATAATCGCTGAAAGAATGAAAAGAATGATGCCGCGTTTAGTCTCCCTTGAGAATTATTCGTTCCGCCGTAATACGCCGCGACGCGTTCGCGCGCGAACGTTGTTCTGAACCGCCGGCGGAAAAACTGCGAGCGGCCCGGAAAAGCGACGGAAGCGGCAAGAAACAAAAGTGCGCGCCGACACAATGCGAGCCGGCGGGGTGTCCGCCCCCGAGGTGCATATGTTGCACGCACAACTCCCGTGGGGAGGGGCACAGATTGAAACGCGGGGGAACGAAATGACATGGACGGCGGAGGCGGCGGGGGGAGCGGGGGAGGAGGGGACGGTCATGGGGATTGCGAGTTATGAATTAACTGTCACCGCGTCTTTGATTTGTGACGCCTGTGCCGCTTCCGTTGCATAGAGAGAGAAAGAGAGAGAGAGAGAGAGAGAGAGAGAGAGTCGCTCTTTCTCTTTCTTCCTCTATCTTTCTCTCTACATTTTCCGGCTGGTGTGACGTGTCCCTCTTCCTCTTTTTCTTCCAAGACGATTCCTCTCTTTTCGGAAGTCGCCCACTTTTTCTTGCTCCTCCAGTGATTTGCTTCCGTTTGATTGATTGTGCTAGATCGAGCTCGATTTCAAAGAACGAACGGCACTTCCATCACTGTCCTCCTCTTTCTTCTACAACGAATTTCATTTCTATTAATATTTCATTCTTTCTTTTTCTCGCTCCCTTATTATTCTTTCTTTCTCTCTCGTTGCTTGTTCCCCTATCTATCTTGTCGCAACGACAATGCTAATAATGGTATTAACGTTCGCAGACTTGTCGTTAATGTTCTTTCTAGCTTTGGTTTTCCACCTCCGATCTGTCGATCTTCTGGCGGAAAGTAAACGATCCGACGTGACGTCCGTCAGATAGAAAAATTATCCGAATGTCAGCGATACGATTCAGGTATAGAAGTTTTTCAATCTGCAGAAGTGCCAGTGACCGCTGCAGTCAATGGCGAGCTCTGCTGCAATACACGCGCATGTTCTATAATTAATTTTCACTTCTCGACCAAAGTGTGTATTTCGAACCGCATGCAATCTCCGATATCCGATATACTACATAATATACTAGTCGTAACAAAATATAAATAGTACAGTGATTCAAATGATTATAAGAATTTTAATGAATATAACAAGATGTATAAAAAAGACATAGATAAAAAAAATTTATTCAAGTAAACAATTAATATTTTAAATATCGTGCAAATCAAATCTTTTCATTCCTGTGGTAACTCAGGAGATTTTTTTTTTGCCACGATTCGTACACAAATGTCAGGTAGCGGTGCATGCGAGAAAGCAAGCAGGCATGATTGATAACGCCGTGGCACACGCCTCGCGCGAAGTTTAGACTTTATCAGTGAACTTATCACCGAAGGCGCGACTCGCCGCTTCTTCTAATCCGTCCAGCCACGTCTTCGCCATCAATCTACGAAACATTCGTCTCTTTCCTTCCTTCTAATTATTTCAGTTAATTATCCGGAGAGCTTAAAACCGTGTCGGCAGAAATATCAAACGCGCCGTTAATTTTTATCCGATAAAACCTTTGCTAGATTCGATTTAATCGTATCTGACAAGTATGTATTTTAAGAATTGTAAATTTATCTCACAACGTGAGATCGCGAACGAACGAACATCGTTTTCTCATTATCGTCCTAAAATGTAGAAAGCATCGTGTCGTCTTTCAATTTTGCTAATGGAGATAGCCCTTTAATCGGAGATAGTGCCTCTCATTGAATTTCGACTGTTCCTGATATCTTCGTGAGAATAGATGTACACATAAAGGCAAATTCTAAATTTATATATACGCTTGAGCAATTAAAAATATATATAAATTGCATTATGTAAAGAGTGTCATTGAATGTAACAAACATGTCTTATTAATTTAGGCGATCGAATTGATAATTGACTTTTGAATTGATAATTTGGCAAACGATAACTAACGTTGTGTTGCAATAATGTGAGATATATTATAATAAAACTTACAATTGATAATTCAATTTTAAAACGATTGAGAGAGACAATCGTTTAAAAAAGAATTGTCTGTTTTTCTGTGGAAATGGAAAAAGAATTGTCATTATGTGATGTCCAATCAATAAAAGTTTCGCATTTTCTCTTACAAATTTTATCATATTAATATTAACTGAAACTTTTTGTAATACCGTATGTATAATAATTGAAATGATAGCTTTTATTTGTATTATTTATATTAGACATGTATATTTTTTTCTTATATATTTTGCTGAAAATTGCGTCGTTTGCCAAAAAATCATACAAAGCACGCAGCGTTTAATTATATCTATTGTCTTTTTGCAAAATTTTCTACTTTTGAACAAAAAAAAAAAACATAAACAGAAGTACAATTTGGAAGTGAAAAGCGCGTGTCTCGCCGGCTCGTTTAATGTTAATTACATGGCTCATAGCGAAGCTATGGCACGGGAACTATGGGGAGAAGGAAAAGAGACACTTTCAAGATAATTCGATGCAATTTGTCCTGCAACCTCTGAAGGCAGTTCGGCTGAAAAGGGATAAAGGCTACTTTCTGCACTCGACGATTATCGAGCGGTTTTAATAATTAATTTCATAACGACGTCGTTAAAGTTCTGCTCGTTAATGTTTAAAGATCAGTTTAATCTTGCGACCCTCTCTAAAGTTTCGCGCGCGCAACCTCGACGTCTCGCGCATCTCGTTTCTTCATCCCTCTTTTAAAAATCCGCGGCATTTATGGAGAATAATTATCATTACTTTACTTATCAATTCCTCTTTAAATCTTTATTCGCGAATTTTCATAACCTTGACATCGTAATCCCGAATATTACATTCGTATTTACGCAGCTTTTTTTTTTCCAAACAAATGTAAGACAATTTTTTTAATTTAAATAAAATTATGTGACGCGGTAAAATATTATACAATTTTTTTTCCGTGTTATTTCTCTCCATTTTGTACTATCAAGATGTCATCATGTTTTTACTCTTATCGTATCGATGAACTTATGACTGCACATACTGAGTGAAATCGCTGTCAAAATTTCCCTTACAATTCGCCTCGTTAGCGATCGCGAAGCGCCCTAATGCAGTGAAATTTGCATCTAATTTTCTCGACGGTCACAATTCAACGACTCGCGGATCTGAAACTCCTGAACAGTAACCGGAAATCAATGCTCGCTCGCAGACACGTGCCACGCGAGGAGTACGACGCCTTTTAAGACGACATCGGCAAGTTAGCTCCTACTTGGGACTAAACGGGGTAAGAAGAAGAACTTTCTCTCTCTCTCTCTCTCTCTCTCTCTCTCTCTCTTTAACGAAAGGAAGGTACAAGCATAGTAGGGGGAAATAATGCGAGTGCTGCTCGAGAGCGGTGCCCGACAAAATTACAATTTAGGGGATGTAATTCCGCCCCGGAGAAATGGCCTTCACATACCGCGCAACGGGCACGAGGACGGGGAGTTAGATGGGCGGGGAGAGGGGAGGGGGAGAGAAGGACAAGTAGGTAGAGAGGAGGGACGGCTATGCCAAAGGGGGAGAGGGGGGGGGAGAGGGGGATGGGAGAGATTTATCAACAGCTCGTTCCGCACTAACTAGACGCCGGAAACTCGAAAGATATTGCATCAGCGAGGCGATGATAGCGCCGCGACGACTGGCATTAAATTGCATCCGGCCGTTGCAGGAATTTAGCTGCCATTACGGCGTTCTCCCTCGTCCCCCTCCCTTCCCCCCGCCGCGTGTACGCTTTCCTGCCACTTTCCGCACGGCTCTTTCACACACGATGACGGGGGGGAGGGAGGGGAGGGAGGACGCGCAAAATCCAGGTGCTCCGAGAACGTTAGCCGCGAGTGTTAACCCGCTTCTCTGCTATTTTCATCTATTGATTATGTGTAAAGATGTTAATAACGCTATAAGATAAATTATATTAAATAATAATCTTTTATTAATATATCGTCATTTAATTTTTTTTTAATTGGCATTATAGCATCGCAGAATGCTTAAAAAGATGTAAAAGCCATATCTTGTAAGCGGAGAATTGTTACAATATTATTTGAATTATTATTAGTCATTTTGTTATTTTAATATTCATACACAAAATATTTATTAAATATATATATATATATATATATATATATATATATATATACATAATATTTTATAAATATTTCCATAATATTATCTAATATACATATGTATTTATATACATATTTCTGAATATTTCGTAAAAATATTCTTTAAAAATATTTGACTCTAAATATTTTGTGTATGAATATTAAAATAACAAAATGACTAATAATAATTCAAATAATATCGTAATAATTCTCCGCTTACAAGATATATAATACACAATGTTTTGACAAAATAAATATTAATGAAAATAAGAAAATCAAAACAAATCAATCAAAACAACCAAAGAAACAGGCAAAAAGATCAATATTTGAAAATGTGTTGCGGGCTACTTACGGTTTCTCGAGCGCAAGTAAATATTTATCGAATAAGAAACTCGAAGCACAATCTTCTACTTTTCGACCGCTTAAAATATAAATTGTGTAAAATTAGAATTCGGAACATTCGTGCCTTGAGAGCTCTTTCTCTGCTCAAAATCATTAAATGGGTAAATTACTTGCTCTTTCGCACGTCTTGACAAGCCTACTCGGAGACGTGTTCACCCTTCATCTGTCACTGTCAAAAGCCGCAATTTGTGAACGGGAAATTCGTCTCCCTTTCGAAATCACGATGCCTGAATAAAGGCAAAGACGACGATTTTCCCGTTGCCGAATCGTCGTATATAGATTAGCGATATAATAAACGGTTATAAATAATAATCGAGGGAGGGAGTATTGATTTTCTGGCAATGTGTATCTACACGATCGGCGGATTAACCCTCGAAATGAATTAACAGCGCAAATCTTCCACGCCAGCTGCAAAAAGCTTTTGATCGCATCAAACTAAGCTCTCCAGAAATTAATATGTCAACCGGAACTACTACCATCACTCGCCGCAGTTGCAAAACACAGTTGCATTCCGTAAAATTGCCTGCAATAAACTCTCCGCCGTAAATCAAATTGTTCGCGGCTGACTCGTTAGTAGCCGTCCGCTTTCGATCATTGACGTAAAAATGGATGGCGCAACTGGATGAAGACGGATTTAAAAATATAAAGGGCGAGAAGGCAAGGTTAATTATAGATCGGCGAAGAACGTAACTCGATCGAGTTGATTTGCGAAGGGATTAAGGCACGCTCGGAGATTGAACTTGTCGATGCGAGTGCCACTCTGTTATCTCCCCGCGAAGATTCATGAATGTTTACTTCAGTCGCATCGCGTATAAGTTTGTACTTGCGCGAGGTAAATCCGTTCGTTTGTCTTTCTCCCGCCGGTGTAAATCATTAGATTTACGGCTGCCGACATTACGTATATACATACCTTCGCGTACGCGAGTTCATACTACTGTCTGACCCGACACGGGGGTATACTACTGAGACACGGATACGTAATATAATAAGCTTACTCGACGCTCCCGGAAATTGACGGATCACGATCGATCGATCATCATACGCCTGTGAGTGCCTTTTCAAAATTGATAGACGTGATATCTAAAGATATATCCTATCACAAAAACTGTAATAGCGCGTGTATGTACGTGCGTTATGCACGGCTAATTTGTATTTAAAGCTTCATCGGATTCGTGTCTCGCACAACAATTTCACGGTTTACAGAAAGCATTTTGCAGGATCGTTGCCACCAGCACTATTCACCTTCGGTTACCATCCTATATCGTATATGGTTGTGCATGCTCAAGATCCTCGAGTACGTACAAGGTACGAGTACTAGCGGTGGTAGTCACTTAGATAAGTACTTTGCCTAGGTATCTTCTGTATAATGAATGAACAGGAACTCTCTGGACGGTACGGTGGATATATTTGAATAATTATGCTTCCTTCTCTTGCTTCTCCTCGGAAGCAATTTTTTTTATATATATATTTTCTTTGAAGTTTAATAAATTTTATATTATATTTATTTATTAAATATTAAATATATATATTTATTAAATATTATTTGCTAATCAAAGTTGGAATTTATATATTTTATTTTATTAATTAATATTTATAAAGATAATTAAATTTATTCATTTATAAATTTTTTCATGAAAAACAATTTAAAAATACGAAATAGTTTAATAATAAAGTAATAGAGAAAGATGGCTCGTAAATGTATCACAATTTTCCAAAAACGTCTTTCTCAATCATATCGTCGCGTCCGATCTTCCTCTCTTCGCCGCTCCCTTTCGCTTCACGCGTCGTAAGAAGATCAGCACGATATTTTATCATCTGGCAAGTATTTTTTTTTTCTCTCTGTCGCTGCTAATTCACACCAACCTACGACGCGTTAGATCGCTTAAACCCCCAGTCGACGGAACTCTCCTCTTTACTCGGCTGCGCGCTTTATCCGCCTCCCCACTTCCCGTCACTGGATGCAATTTTAATCCCGAATTCCAAGAAAATTACCTTGCCGTCAGAGCTGTTTAAGGGGGGTGCTAGATGAGATTGCCTCTGTTACCTGTCAGCCCGCTTGACATATACTATATTATGCAGCGAGCTGTTCGAACTAGTCTTGAGATTATTCTCTAATTTAAATTTCTATTTTCCTTTTGTACCGCCGCCGCCGCCGCCGCCGCCGTCAAGTCGGAGCAGTTCGCGTTTTAATAGAGAGCGGATGAATTTTCGAGCCGCGGTTTCGAAAATTTTACAAATAAATAGGCGCAATCGGAGAGTTGCTTGTATTTTTCAGCCAATATAAATTTTTCATTGTAATTTTGCGTTTGCCAAACTTTTGGCTTTTGTCCAATGTAACAAAGCCCTTACGGCAGTTATTAGTTACACGAGTTATAATTGGTGGAAACTGCATTGAATGTATTGAATATGCGTATACACACACACACACACACACACACACACACACACACACACACACACACACATATATATATATATATATATAATATATATATAAATAACACATTCGTCATTTTAAATAAAAAAAATGAATTCATCTAAAGCACTTTGAAAATTACGCTCTTCGGAAACAGACGACGCATTCAACTGAATGAAGGAAGAATGATAAGGTTAATGGGACCAATAATACATTGGACGACGAAATTTTATTTATTCAACGGTATATGATGGCTTATAAAATGATGACGTCGCCCAATGTAATTGTGTAAAAAGTAACTTGTAGGAGATAGATTAAAAATGTTCAATAACTAGGTACAACAATTAATAATAATAGTAACAATAACGACTTTATTGCCACATACATAAATAAATGGACATGGCCGATGTACAGCGTACAAGCTGGATCGCGATCCGATCCGGTTGCGTGAAACTACCGTCTCATTCTCTCACTCTCTCACTCGCTCACTCACACTCTCCCTTTCTCCCTTGTTCTCTTTCTCCTTCTAACTTTCTCTCGGTTTTTCCGGCGGCACGCGCAGCCCGATGCAGCCGTCGCCCTACTTACAACAACGGTTCTACTTTGTATTGGAGCACAGGTTAAACAGACATCGCGTTAGAAGTAAGCGATTTCGCAAGAAGTAATCTCCCTGAAAGGGTCCCGCGTGACACTCAGCGCTGAGCGAGAGCGGGAAACTCGTAGCGGGAGGGAGAGGTGCTACGAACGATTTGCCTACAAGTGGTTTTCGCTGCGCGAGATGCGTATACTCGGTACACAGGGTATATAAAGTATCGAACGAAAAGAGCTGACGAAGGTGCTACGAAGAGATGGGCAACAAAAGGGAGATCGAGGGGGATCATCGATTTTTACCGGGCGCCGTCTAACAGCGATCGCGCGTTTCGCTTCGATGCCACGACGTTCCGAATTCCCATCTTTAATTGCCGCATCTTTAATTAGAGCCATGCTTTTAGTACCATTTGGCGTAATTTGACATTGTGCTTAACGCCGCGTTTCTTTTAAGATTTGTATCTTTAAAGAAATTTTACTTCTCGAATTTTCGAAGGACAAACCTTACAGATGAGAGTCCGGAACGAGGCGCGCATCGCGGAGTAGTGTCGGCGACAGTGCTACGTACACATAGTTAATATAGGATCTATTCACGGTACCACGGGATTCTCCCAGCCGACGAATCCTCGATGGACAATTCAAGGGCTTCCCGGACGAGCGGCGCCCTGCCGGGGGAGATATACAAAGTTGGGGGCCGAATCCGGAACGCCAAACAAGCAAGCACGCGGCGAAAAAATATGCGAATCTTCCGCAACGCAAGAACTTCAAAAAGCATGTCGCATTGACCGACGGCGCTGATGCCGGGAAAAAGTTAAAGGAAAGAACTCGGTGAATGTGCCGCTTCAAGATATTCTTCGGAGAGAATTTTTCAAATGTCCGCGAATTCGAGAGAATTTTTCCGATTGCCGGTCAAGATCTCGCGAGAATTTCTCTTTATCCGCGCGACGAGCGTGCGTTCTCTTCCGGATTGCGGAGAAAACACCTGACCGTTTCATCAACCTGGATGTTTCACCAACGAACATTGGCGCCGTCAAACACCCCGCGATCGGAGAAGATTGACGTGTGCCTTAACCGCGAGATTAAAGTCGCAACAACGCCTGATCGTGCTCTTATATGACAACCCAATTAAACGTGTGAGTGACGTTAAATTGCAAGATAAAAAAGGAAAAAAAAAATAAGTAGCAACGCAATGCGATCTTAGTTAATTGACATGTATTGGAAAACACTTGTCAGCGTCCAGATTAGACCCTAAATAAACTGGAAATTCCCAAAAAGCGCCCGGCACTTAAAGGCATATTGGGAACGCCGCGTTCATCGAAAAATAGCGCATGCTGGGAATAATTACTCCGATTACCCGATTTAGCGTATTCTCTCCTTCTCTTATCATGATTCCTAATACGTCGCACTCGGTATTTCCGTATATTTGACGCATTTTAGATTCGTTTGATATCGTTTGCAGTGTTCCAATGAAGGCCTCATCCCCGATCATGCCGATCGGTCGATCGCAGTGCGTCTTTCTTTACGTTTTCTGTCGCCAGGATCACCGAGTCACATAGTTTATCGCGATTTGTAACAAATCATCCTGTGCTTTCGTGATACTCAGGACTGTCGAGCCGTTTCGTATTAGCAAATCGACTTGTCCGCCTGACAACTGGCTTCCGGCCTAGCGAGAAAGAGCTTGCCACTTGCGCAGGCACACAGCTGATAGATCGTAGTCTCCCTCTGGCTCTGATGAGATGATGATGATCTACCGGAGTGCTGTTGCTGTTGCTGTTGTTGCTGTTCTCTGGACGAATGTCCTTGCACTGGCATCGCTGTCTTCAGACCCTTCATGTAGACGGACTTGGCGTCGAGTCGGATGGCCCCGTGAACGCTCTGCAGCTTTAAATCTGTCAGGCAGGATGCCGAGATCTCGCTAGCCCAGGATTCGATCGCAACTCGTTCAGGAGCACTAATTTTTAATGATCTCGTCGCTGATTCGAGCCTGCAACATAGCAAGCAAGGATTGTTTCGTGAATATTGATGAAAAAGTGTTTATGAGAAAATTAATTTATAATATCTTTCTATAATTTTTTCGATATATATATATATAAATGATATTTATTGCTGCATTTTAGTCATTTATTTGATTTAATATAATTACAATTTTTGATTTATTAAAATCGAAAATTTAATTAATTTTCAAAATGGAAAATATAAAATGGGAAAAATAATAATACTGATTAATATTGATTTTTTTACGGAGTAAAAAAATTAACGATGCCAATTGATTTATGCGTGTCATCGTATTATTTCTTCAAACGCGATAAGCATTAGAAGATACCAAACGTGATCATTTTCTATAAACAATTAGTGATTATTAGAATGAACAAAAATTAATTATTGTGACCATTTGTTAAAGCAGTTTATTTTTAAAATAATTTATTTATTTAAAATAAAAATTAAATAAACCGATAGGAAATGGGAATTATAAATGTTGTTTTATTGCGATATTTAGATACAATTATAATAATAATTATTTTTTAATGTTTAAATATTTGATTGTATTTTGTATCACATTATGAATTTTTCGACGATTTAAACATAATTTGCTTGCTAGTTTTAGGTCGAAAGCGTAGAATAATATACCAACAACTCCGAATTAAATAATTCAAATATTGAACAGTAATATTATATCGATCGTTTATTAATTCTTAATATATGTATTTTACATAACATATACATTCAAAATGTATTGCATAAAATGTAAAATTTTAGTTGTACATTTTCTGATGGATTATTGCATTTCTTTTTTAATTATGCATTAATTTAACTTTATTAAATGTATCGATTATAATTCGACCGTCATTTTCAAAAAACGTATAATGATGCATAAATCATCGAACTAAATGATTCAAATAATAAAGAATTATGTATTAATCTATTTTATATAATACGTTAAATATTTTTTAGTGACAACAAAATACTTGTTACACGACATTCACACAAATAGTTCGTTCTTGTTTTATTCTATTCTATTCATTAACTTTTCTTATATTATATTTTAGAAAGGAGGCGGTAAACCTTTAATTGGGCAAGATAAATTCACAAAAAAAATTAATTAACATTCTTAATAATACGAATTTCTTAGAAAATAAAAGATTATGGTCAGAACTATAAAAAAACTGCAATAAAGTATTTACAACCATCGAAAATCGACTAGCATTTCATTTAGATTCGTTAAAAACGTGATAGTATACTTCTAGATATTTTTGAATTTTTTGATTAGTGTCTCAAGTAGAAATCAATATATGATATAGAATTATAAATTATCATTGCATTAATAATATTTATTAGTAACAATTATTTCTTAAATGACGCTTGTGTGTGTATGTATGTATTTATTATATTAATATATATTATATATATGTATTTGAATATATTAATATATTAAATATATTTGAACTCTGCTGATTTATATAAATGTAGTTTGTACCTTATTTGTGAATTAAAAATGCATAGTAATGCATAAATCGTCAGATTGAATAATTGAAGTAAGAAAAAGTTTCATATTAGTCTATTTTATAATGTCTTAATTATTTCGTGGGGTGGCATTAAAATAAATTTTACACGCGTGATGTGTTTAGCGCGCATGTGTTTTGAAGTGTTTTGCTTATCACGTATTGTTTACATTCCACGCAGTGGCCTTGGCATTCGCACGACGTGCCTCGAGTGGGAAGGTGAGACGCTCGCGTCACTCTTTGCGACGCGACCGTGAAAAAGGTGACAAACGTTATCATTATTTATATTAATCTAGTAAAATGTACAATTTCTTGAAATGATTATGAATTGAATACTGAAATCATTCGTTCGTCGTTATTGAAAGACCGAACAAAAAGGCCAAAAGAAAACATTCTGTATGTTATTTTGTATAAACATATATAATGCATATAAAATATTTTTATTTATTTATATAAGACATATTTAAGAAATATTTTATGCAAGCATTAAAATATTTATATTATATTTATTTATTTATAAAATATGTTGCAAATTTGTAATTATTTGAATTATACATATTTATAAAAATTAAATTTTCTTATAAAATTTTATGAAACATATTATACATATATTAAAAAATTTTGTAGAATTGATAAAAGATGTATATGTATTTTATAAATTTTATATCCAAGAAAAAAATTTTTTTTGTAAAAATAAGATTTTTTTTCAATTTTTCTATATAATATAATTATTTTTTATATGCATATAATAATTACTAAAAAAAACACAAATATTTTGAGCGTATTATAATTTAAACATATTTATATTTTATAGATTAATATTCGTGTTACAACTCTGTTGCTGCACATCCTATCAGTTAGTTAAATTATCTCTTATTTTAATCAGAAAGAATATTATAAATATAAATATAATATCTCAAGGCTTCATTATTTTAAGATATTTGGAACACAACATAAATATTTAACTCTGAAAGATGTATAATCATTTCTAAAATTTATTGCGCATACAATAATGCAAATATATAAAACGCACAAAATTGAGTTTGTCATTTCCCGAGATATTTTGACGCAGAATTTATTATATATATATATATATATATACTAGAATATATTAATTGCAGGAGATGCACAAATCACACATCGAAATTGGAAAATATAAATTTGAAAACATAAATAGACAAAGATTGAAAATATTTCATCTGATCACAAGGAATATGCTTGGTAAAAAAGTAATAAAGAAAATAATGTAATATTTTTCATAATATAAAAACTGTCTTCAAATCTAGTAAAAATATTACCATTTGTTATATCTCTATTATACTTTTTTTCAAATACTTTATACATAAATTGCCAAACGTAAAATTGTCAGTCAACGCTATAAAAATATTATAAAGGTAACATATTAATGATTTTATTTGATCGAATTTTAGTATCAAGAATTTAACTAATTTTTTAAATATTTAATACATTTTAATTTCTTAGAAAAAAATAAACAATATAAAAAAAAATTAAATTAAATTATAAATGATAAAATTATATTATTTTATATATCATAAAATTATATATTTTAAAATATAATTTTTTATAATATTTATAATATATGCAGATGATTGGGAAGAATAATAACATTAATTAAAAAATATTATTTTAATGTGTGAGATAAAGATAATTTAATACATATATATATATATATATATAAAATATAATAAAAAAAATTATTAATAATTAAATACATATTTTTATCTCTTTTTCATCTTCATTTTTAAATATTTTTAAAATAGTATTTGATATTTATGTGTATTTTTTTATTTCTCCATATATATATATATATATATATATATATATATATATATTTCAGAGTTAAATATTATATAAATTAATACGCAACAGAGAGAAAGTCAAATATTTTCATTTTATAATCATATGCTTTTTCAATATACACGTGTAACAAGCATACATAAAAAAAATACAAAATATTTCGCAATCACATAGCACAAATTTTAATTAAATTATTTAATTCAAAATGTGTTAACAATTATTATTTTATTAATTTGTTCAATGCAATCCAATCTTTCACAATCTGTTTATTCATGTTTAGAAACAACCTAACTTTGTCATTTAGGACAAAGTAAAATAATTTGAGGTAAACATTTTGTTGTAAAATAAAAAGATTTTTTCGTAAAATTATATTTTATCTTTAAAATTAATAATTACAATTTATATTTTATATACGTCAATTATGTTACAATATTTATGATATTGGAACAATTTCTCGTGTATTATGTATATTTCTGATATTGATAATATATCAACATATTGATATTTAAATTCTTAAGATATCTTAAGATATAGTATCTTGGGAATATAAAAATTTTATACTGATAGTTAAATACTAATTATGCGCGGCATTATTCGTTTGGATCTCACAGTCTCATCTTTTACTGATTCTTATTAAACGTAAGGTACTAATTTTGATGTCTAGTATGCTAAAAAAAAAAGTTTCTTTCAGATTACTTGTTGCAAGCTTGTCTGTTGATTTTTAATTTAATATTTTATCGTTACTATTTAATGCATCCGTTTCTTATATCAAATAATGTGGCACGTAATTGGTTATGAATTAATATTGACTGCAAATATTTTACTTACTTTATTAATGTTATATTAATGTTCTTAGTTAACTCAGAAATTCTAAAATTTATTTTAAAACATAAAAATGTTTAACTAATTACAAACTATTCGAAGTTGGTTGAATTACATTCAACATAGTATACACAATATTCAATAAGTTATATTTTATTTTTTATTATTTCGATTGTATGTTGCAATATTTAATATTTTCATATTTATTTATATATTCAATACTTAACAAATATATATATATTTTAATTTTATTGCTTATTTTTTTTAAATATATATAATTTTATGTGTATTTATCAACAAACAATTTACATACAAATTTATATAATATTTAAAGGGGCAATTTTATCATATTAACATTAAATTGAAATAAAATATCGAAAAATAAAAATATTGATGAAAATATTGATTATATGTATAAATAAAACGACAAATGTGACAAAAATATTGTTATGCAAAATACGTTTTTCATATTTGTTTACTCGACAAACAATACGCTTTAACTTAACTTTACGATATAAAATGCAAATGCTACAATAATGACATAATCATTGTTCGATGAGCCACAACGAATTGGCGTATTTCAATTTCAATGTATTACGTTCCAATAATGACACGGATTACACCGTAAATCTTGGTGTGTGCTCGTAAACCGTCGTATTATATCCGAGTATTCCGGCAATAGAGTAATACTTGTATTGGCAACCTAAAGTCGAACTCGCGCAATAATCGATTCTTTCCTGAAGGAGAAAGAAACCGTCCCGTCTCATCCGTCTCTTCTCTCGTTTCTTCACGAAGCTGCTCTTTTACCGCGCCACCTTATTCCCCCATCCAGCCACCCCTAACTCCTCTATCCCCTTGCCAGCCCCACCTACCTCTTCGGGAACTCGGTAGGATCCGCGGTATTTCATATCTGGCGCAAATCCAATCCTATGAATATAATTTTCCACGCGAGCAAAGTTTTATTGTAATCGTAAATCCGTCTGTAAATTGGCTGGCGCTATCAATAACCGATGTGGCGGTACAACTTCGTCCTATTACCTCCCTACCCCTTTCTGCCATCTTTCTACCCCCTTCCCTTCGATGCCATCAGAGTAGACCTCAATCTCTCGCAGTAATACACTGACTGAGGTGGTGAGAGATGAAAACAAAAACGTGAGAAAGAGGAAAGAGTTTGAGGTTTCTATGAGCTTTTTCGAGACAAAGATGCGATAATCTGCGGTTGGAAAGGACTTCTTCCGATGAGAAAGTGACGCCTTTGCAAAGAAAACGAAATTCCCTTACGATGCCCTTATTATTTGATCGAAAAATGATTGATCGATCGCGCTCGCGGTTCGGCGTTTTATCGTTTATTATTAATTTGTTCGTTGGTGTGTTATTTCCTAAATACACGCGCCCCATTCCAGAGCATAAAATGTTGTATTTTTCACGCGATTTGCCAAGAAAAAAAAATTGCTATTTTTTTTATAACTATCTGCTTTAATATATCTGATTATAATACCACGTGATAGAGCAAACGCATTTGATTAATTTGACTATATATACAATCGAGCGTAATTACTACTTGCTACATATATAATATAATTATATGAGTAAAAAAAGAAAAAAGATAATAATAACAAATATATATATATATATATATATAATGATAAATTAATAATAACTAATAATAAATAACAAATAATGATAAACTAATAAAATAACAAATAATTCGAATAATATGTACGGAAAATTACCTGAGGATTTTTTTTGATTGTGCAATTAAATTTTGCAATGCACATTGTTGACGTAATTATAATATAATTACCTTAGACCGCGTCCCGACTCTCCTCTGACCAGTGGAGTCTGTACACTTCCCTGAAAAACGGCACCGCCTTCGCCGGTCACTCTCAACATTTCCGCTCCCACGATAACCTGTTCTCTGTCCGCGGAAAAGAGCACCCCTCCTCGAGGATCGGTTATACGGAAACCTCTGGATACGCAGTCGACCCGATCCTCTCCTAGAAACAGAAGAGTATACAATGTGCTTTATGACTTTAAATACAGTTATATATATATAGAACAAATTATTTATATTTTTACACGCATATTATTTCTCTAATTAATTTATTTTTAATTATTCTAGAAATACAAATCTCACATTTTATCTATACATATATTATTAATATTTTCACATATGTCATTTTATTATAAATAATATAAATAATATTTATATTGATGTATGTAAATAATATATATTTATTATATAATTATTTTAATTAGTATATATATATATATATACTTTTTTAACATAAATTGGATTTTTTATACAATTTTATTTCTACTGAGAAAATTGAAATTACTTGATAATGTTGGGTTACATGAAAAATGCAGGCTATTATACGCGGCTATCTTTATAACTTACCAACTGTTAATCGCGCGAGGAGCCGGCCATCGTGAGATCTCGCCGAGGCCATAAAATTACTCCATGATTCCAACACCAAGTTTTTGCCCCTCCGAGATCTCAAGTTTGAGGCCACAAGAGCGTCTAACACGGCAGCTTGACCTCTTAGCTCGATTCCCCCAGGCACCACTTTTAGCGAACCGATACCTTCCTGAAAGAAAAGGAAATGACTGTCAAGACAGGGGGAAGGGAAGGAAACTGTCAAAACTTTTTAGGCCGCAGCTATAACATCTCGACAAAAATGGAGCAGAATCTTGTGACGATTTATCGCTTCCCTGTATTATGTATATCTATTCTGTTTTTTATCACATCAATAGTTGACTCAGACTTTCTGTTCTTTATAAATCCTATTTCTACCGTAATCGTTAAAATATATTTAGTTTTTAACGATCTGTCATTTAATTTCCTGATTAAGATTGAAAGATCTCGAAAGATTGACGTTAAATTTATAGCGGAAACTATCGTCAAAATTAAGATTGAAAAGGCAGCGTGGCAACGTGTGTTAAGCCGAGATAGTCGAAGATAGACTTCCGGCGCGCCGGCAAAGCCGGAATTTATTAAAGTCGGACCGCGCGTCGGAGAGCCTCGTAATATCGATATCCGCCTTCGAGATCGAGTGCGCTCGCCCCGTCGCGCTCGTAAAATAAAATAATATACTCCACTTACTGTGTCGAGTTTCCGACATGACGGTATTAAGTATCGGCGGCAGCCGCCATTATTGCCACTTCAGGCGTCTGAATTATAAATGCCGGCGATGATCTGCATGCGAGTTACACAAGGTGATCCATTGTACCCGTTCGTTTCTAATATCTATCGTACGATATAGTATCCGAAACGGTGACAGAATTTTATTTTAACTCGCGATACCTCCCTTTCTTATCTCCTCGGTTCTCTTTCGCCCCCGGGATGTATCGAGCGTGGTGGGATCGGTGGCTGCCGGGGAGAGGGGGGTGGTGGTGGTGGTGGTGGTCGGGGGGCGCGAAAGGAGAAACACATCATAAAGTAGACACATTGCGCGTTTGCATTCATCTCGTAAACTTCGGATAGTCTCCCACCTGGGACTTATCCCGAGCGGAAAGTGCAATTTGGCGTTTATGAAACGGTCTTACCGCGCATAATTGCGATCGAACTTTGCCTTCCCCGGCTGCGTTAAGCGGTATATGTCTGGTTGAAAGAGTGAAAGTAGTCGTATTTCATTTTAAAATGATCGTAGCTCTTGCAAAGTAATCGAGAGAAACGCGCTACGTTCAGACATGTATTTATATATAGGAGGGGGATATATTCGGGAAAACTCTCGAGAAAATTATCAGTCGGGATTAGATTAAACCGGTGGCGGTTAAAAGCTAAAATTGCGTAGATTTTACCCGCGCGCATCAATACTTATTACATCGTATTCTTTTTTCTGATAAATATAATTTTTTTTTTCAATTATGTTATTAGCATCATAAAGTAGATTGAACTATATTTTGGGAAATTTTCGTTAAAAAATATTAATATATATAGCCTATATTGTGAGTAGCCTTAAGAAAAACGGACGCATTCATAACGGGATAAAGAAAGCTCCGAAACAAAAAAAATCAAACATTTTCTTAAAATATAAGACAATAGCTTCAGTTGCACGTATGGAATTTTTGATTGAATAATTTGTTTTTTTGTAATGTTACAAAACAGAGATCAATGTCTCACTAATTTTGATACTTTTTTCTTCAAAAGTCCGCCATTTTGTAACAAATAATTTTTTATTCAAATTCATACGTGCAACTGAAGCTATTGTCTTATATTTTAAGAAAATGTTTAATTTTTTTTTACTTCAGAGCTTCCATTGGCTCGCTACGCGTGCGTCCGTTTTTTTTAAGGCGACTCACACTATTGGTTATTGCAGTTATAAATATTAATATTTTTTAACAAAAATTTCACAAAAAGTAGTTTAAAAATTATGTACTTCGTAATGTTAATAAAGTGATTTTTAAAAAATTAATTATTTACCAGAAAAAAATTCTTAAAAATAGTCTTTATTACTCCCTAGTGTTTCCCCTTAACGTGAATGTAGCGTGTTTTACTATTGCTTCGTATTTTTCTCGAAAAAATTGCACGTGCAAAACGTTAAGAACAGTTGAAAAATGAAGCAGATCGCTTGGCAAATTTCCCGCATCGTCTTCTTCTCTCCGAGTCTTCTTTAAAATACCACTTCGCGATAAAATAACTCGTCTTTCTCGTGCCTATATCGTCCACATTGGTTTCCGATGATTGGCCGTCCGATCGAAAGCAATTGCCACGCTCTGTCCACTTATTATTACAGCTGCGGAAAAAGAAGGTCGCTGGGGTACACGCTGTCCAAACTGGTTGAACTTCCGATCAAGCGGCTTCCAATTCAACGGTTTTTTTTCTCTTCTTTTTTTTTCTTTTTTTTAGATCGAACATCGTGCGCTGACCGAGTCGAATATTTGCATACAATGCGGCAATTTGATACGTCAATTCGCGACGAAGCGATAAGGGATAATTTTCCTAATCGAAATGTGAAAAGTCGAATGACGACGGAAAGATAAATTTTAATATCTTTAACAGAGCCAACTGGGACTTGATACAGATTCAGGTAGATTTTAGGAAAAGTTGTGAATATTTCATCTTTATTTTGAACAAACAATAGTAAATTTCATGTCTATATAAATAAAGACTCGAATTTCTAGAGAAGTATTTTTAAAATAAATACAAGCAATTTTCATGAAAAGCGTAAGATAATATTCTTTTATTTGTATCTTTTGTTGATTTAAAATTGCATTATAAGCTCAAATATTGACTATTCAAATATTTCAGTATGCCAGTGTTTAACAATTAAATAAATAGAAAGTTGCGACTATTCAATCGAGAAAGCTTTCATGATATGCGAAAATCAATATTTTTATATGTATAAATATATGTATATATTTTGCTCGCAATGAATAATATTGCTGGCAAGATTATATTATTCTATATAAATACATTTATATAAAGGGCGAGTGAACAAAGATTACGTAAAGATTACTTTTATCGTGTGCTGCTTCGCTAATATTTTTATCAGCAGCTTTTTTGATCGCAATTGCATAATTTGCGCCATCATGTATATGGGCGTTTCGAGGGAAATGACCGGTTGTTAGATTTGGCTAAGCACCGGTTGCATGATCGCGGTTTAAACACTCGTTCATAGAATTTGCCCAAACATCAATCCGAATGTGCATAGTTGCGATCGTCAATGAGGGCGAGGGGAGGGAAGAGGAGATCCCGAGCCACCGGCACTCGATTAGCCAAATCGTTCGGAAAACGATACGATCTCTTTGTCCTCTACTTAACCGTAATCGTAAACCCCAATAGCGTCCGCGTAGAACGAGCGAGGGAAGTTGCGAGGGAGAAACAGAGGAAGACCCGATCGTACCGGGAGAATGGGATCGAGAAGAAACGTTGGAAGGAGGAAGAGAGAAAGAGACGAGGTACACAATAAGAAGGAAGAAAGTGCAAGCTTGGGAGAGTAAGCGGCAAAACGAGAGAAGAATGAGAAAAATAGAGAGAAAGAAAGAGCTATGGCCGCACCTGCTTTTTAGAATCGCCAGACGGTCTGGAGGAACCTTTGGAGTCGAGAAGATCGTCCAATTGTAGTGGTGAGAACGAGCGGCAGTAGTAAAAGTAATCTACCGTCAGACAGGTATCATTAAGTCCGAGGCTTTATACCCTTTTTATCTCGTTGTCTGTCGACCGTTGATAAGGGGATTTAAGCGACAATAAAAAAATATCGACCCTTAGCCCTCTCGTAGCGCGAACGAGCGCGTGTCTCTCTCTCTCTCTCTTTATCTCGATTTTGCGCGATTTTTTTCGGAGATCGAGAGAAAGAGAGGAAATAAATAACACAGAGAAAGGGGGGAAAAATTTGCGCAATTAGCCGACTAAATTTCGGTCGTTGCGTCGAATCGACCATACGCGGACCGTATTTCCTTTCGTTCCGACGCGATTGGCTGCCGTCGCGATGCCATCAAGTATTTATCGTGTCGAAAAATTGCGGATTTATGTTCGGCGAGGGAAATTGCGCGGTGCGGCCGCGATTAACCGATTTCCGGTCGCGCTGAAATCAATTCGCGCGACGCAATGTTCGACGAATTTATATGCACTTTTCTGCAGGGAGGAGAATAATATGCATTGTTTTATATCTCGCGGAATTTCTCGCGAATATCGAGACACGTGAATATCGGCGCGACAAGGGTGCCAGGGGCGGCAGGATAGCGGTGGCGCCGGTTGCGGCACGTAATGAAATCCAAATAACACCCTTCGTAAGCGTATATCATCGTAACGACGCCTCGGCTCGACATTACTCGCTTGGTCGTCCATAAATTAATATAAAGCACGTTATTTACAAGGATTACAAAGGCTTTTTGCCTTGAGCGCCACGCCTGCCTTAATCGTGATCAATTTTTTCGTCGCTTTCTTATCGAGATGAACCTTGCTCGAGACGATCTACTAGAAAAGATGCGGCTATATTCCTTTATGTTATGGCGTCGATATATCTTATCTTTAATTTAAAAAATTAATCGATATTACTAGATCATTTAACAAAAACTAGAATTCTCTTGTTCGATTAAATAAGTATAGAAGTTTGTAAGAAAATTTAAAAATAAGAAAAAACAAATTTATAATTTTGACATTTTGATTTGAAGAACTTTCTTTGGTACAATATCAATTTCGTAATGATTTGAAACATTTTCAGAGAGAGAGAAAGAAAGCGATAATCTAATCAGAAAACATATATATTATATTTTAAATTAAAAATAATTTATTTTTAAAAAAATTTATTTTATTAATTTACTTTATTATTTCTTATTCATATAAAAAAATTTTTAACTTCTAAAAAATGTAATGATATAATTTAATTTTTAATATCAAATATTTTAATAAACAAGTGTTTATACGACCAAACTGGCAATTTATTGTTTGATTATTATATCACAGAGTGATATAATAATCAAACAATAAATTGCCAGTTTGGTCATATAAACACTTGTTTATTAATTTATTTACTGGCGACATTTTTAAAATTAAACATAATAAATATTTTAATATTTTAATATTTTAATATTTTAATATACTTAATATATATATATATATATAAATTAAATATTCCTGAGGTAAAAGTTGTACTTGAAACTACCTGGTAATTTCTCGAGAATTTTGAGTTATGCCCTCGATATTATTTAAGTTCCGTCAGAAAGCAGCGGCGAAAACCCAAGAATATATTTCGTAAATTGCTTTAACATAAATTTACATCCGTATGAAATTCATGCCAGGACGTAGTCAGATTTCAATTGCAATGAATTTCGTTCGCGCGCAGATGAATAGAAGTCGTGGCGCTCTCGAACTCGCGCGCCACGCCATTTTTGCGAGCCGATTCGCGTGCACATCTCATTCCGCGGAAATCGGAAATTACATCCGCATCCGGGAAATAATTCGCTTGTTTCTGTCAAAAAAAAAAAAAAAAAAGAAAATGTACCTTCCAAAAGTGTTATTGTTTCTCTCCTTTTTCTTTCAATTAAAATTCTCTATCGATTCAGTTCCAAAAACTATTAATAAAGATTCACCATCGATTTATAATTAATTTTCTCGTAATATCACTTATTTATTTTAATTATATCGCCGCAAGAAAGTCGTTATCAAAAATGATAATCGTTAAATCTCTCGTATACGAACGAACGCGGCATTCGCGTGAGTTTATACGACTGTGCGTCGTTGACGGGAGAATTCGCGTACATACACGTGTACATCTTTCATGACAGACGGTCATATGTTTCGCTTTCTCGCACACGTACGTCGCGATGATTACACATATGCAGGTGGGCCGCAACTACGTGCGGCCACGCTAATGCACCTCACGTAATTATCCTAAAGCCAGACGAGGACGCTCAGGACGAGCAGTCTCGTCTAACTTCTGCCACGCCGCGAGGTAATCCGACTCGGAGAATTCTGTCACCGCCTTTTCCTCGGGGAATCCTCGGCGACGATGAACCCTCCTCTCGGTAACCGAATTCGAGGTCCATCCGTCGCTCATCATCCTCTCCGTATCACGTTGTTGCAATTTCACGTTATTTTACCGCGTAACAGTGGGGGATCAAATCGCGGTGGTTCCTAATGCGTCTTGCGAGGATTAACTCGCGCGTTATCTCGCCGACGATTTCGTCCGGGTCATCTTCATGCAACGGCGAATTAACGGGAAGATTATTCCCTGGACGACAAAGTGATATATTGGTACTCCCAACCGTGGACGCAAGTAACACTCGATTATAAATTCCACTGTTTTAATTATATCAAGTCAATTGCTGCTTTGCTCAATTTGATTTGACAATTTTGATAAATATTAATATTTAAAAAGACGAGATGGAATAACGTTTCTCTTTCCCGTTTTCCTCAATTTCGTTCAAATATTGATTGATTTTACCTATATTCATTTGCGTGCGATAAACACATTAATATACAACGAGACGAGGTAATAGCCGCGCGTTAATAATTTAACGTATGAAAAATCGTAACGACTCGTTATCGCGGAGATTTTTCTCTTGAAATTATTTCTTGTCCCCTAAGATAACGAGCAGCCCTAGTTCTGTAATGCAACGCGGCAGCTGACTGTTTTATTTACAATATATATATATATATATATATATATTCTGCTTACGCTAATGGTAACAATTATATAAAGGAGAGATGAGATGAGAGAGGAGATGCCCTCGAGGCATCATTAATGTTGGTGCGCTCGCGTCTCTTTTGGAATCTTCTCTTAATAATGATTCCTTGGACGAGTTTTCTTCTGCTCTTCCTGAATCGCGCCGCTTTTTTTCAACTTCGGCACAATAATTTATTACACTTGCCATTCTCTCCGATATTAACATTAACGCTACTGAGACGGTAACCGCATTTAGATAGAAATCCTCGCAGCTTTCGCGTACACACTGGGTCAACTGCGGAAACACGACACACATCTCTACGGATTATGCAATATCGCGGCGAGGGTGAAGGGGGATAGAGGGGATAGAGGGGGATAGGAGAGGCGGAAACCTATAACCCCAATCTGGCATGTGACGTAGGGCTGCGGGATCGGCGGTTCGAAATGGGAAATCGATAAAAAACGCCGGCGACGGCTGGCGTAATGCGACTGCCGAATTTAAATCTTCGCCGCGGCGATTTTTGTGGGACAAATATCGTTCTGTTGACTTTTGGCTCGCGCCGAGGCTCGCTCGCGCTCGGCGATATGGAAAGCGGAATTATGACGTGGAGAGCAGAATGTAAATTTATTGTTATTGATACTGATTTAGGTAAATATATGATGAATACGTCGCTTCCGATAAAAATGAGTGTATGTTGAAAATTATAATTTTTACAATTTATTTATTAGCCTAATTATATCATAGTAATATGTTTAAAAGTTATTGTGAAAAGTGTCTATTCTTTTGCGACTGCTAAATTAAATATTTATAGATGAAAGTTATATATATATATATGCTGGACAAAAGCTTAAAATGAGAGAATGATCTGTAAAAACAATTGTTTAAAGGGAATCAATTAATAAAGTATGGAGCCTTTATGGGAGATTCGTATGATGGTTCCCTTGTGGCTTGGCGCGAAATCCCTGGAAACAATAAACTTGTCTGCTCGGCCTTCCACGCGAACCAACCTATAACCGCTACCACTAACGTACTACAGCACTGCTATATGTTCAAAATTCATGGCGCTATGCCCGCTATATTGCACTTACACTTGGTGGCTAGGTGCTATAATGGATATCCTTTAATACTAACACACCATATGTATGTATCGTATACAGGGTGGATCACTCGTGTTTCTACACGCACTAGGCAAGCGTGATCAATTTCTGGCAAAAATCTTACAGCTGCATAAAGTTTTCAATATTCATAATTTTTATTTTTATTTTTTGTTTTAATTATAAAATGTGTTAAAATCTCTCTCGAATTATTATCATGAATATTTATAATGGTTATTCGATTTACGTAGATTTCTTTTTTATACTAACAAGATTTTTATATAGACTTTTTATATTTCTTTTGAATAAAATATTTATGCAAAAGAGATATGAAAATATCTATTTATATTAATAGAAATATTATAGCAGCATAATTTATTATGCTCTTGAATTGTTATCAATATTAGCTAAATTTTATTAATAATAATTTCAAGAATATTAGATATATATATATATATATATATATAAATATATGCTTGATTGAAACATAATGAAATTTTTAGTATCATTTGCAATAAAATTACAGGTTTAATTTTGGCAAAAAAAAAAAAACGGAGAGTACATTTATTTTTATCATATTGCAAATTTTAAACATTTCAGAAATTACTGTAATAAAAAATTTTTGTATGACATAATGTCTAACAAAAAAACGAAATAAATAAAAAGCATCGATTTCACCCACGATGATTTAACAGAAATGTGCGCGAATATATATAACTTGTGTAGCAGTGTTCATTTGGAGACATGAATTCCAATTGATTTTCTGCGAAAGGGACTCTCTCTGCGAAAGGAGCCACCTTGTATGGATGGTGGAGGACGCGTGTGCAATATGTATCTTCGCAGGGGATGTAGGAAGGAATGTATACAGGTGAATTCTCTATGGATACAAGGGTTATAGAGGGTAAGGTCCCGCAAGCGATATTAGGTGGAAGGGGCATCTGTTCGCTACGGCCATGTATGTAAGCCGTTAGTGTCAATATAGTGTCCGTATACCATTCCGTTCGACATAACGTTTCAGGCTGTATTATATATTGTCCGTAATCGAAGATCTCTCCTAAGACCTCTCCACTTGATGGCAATCCCGAAAAGAAGCCGAAATATTGATACTCACGAGCGACAACGTGTAGTACTTCGTAAAGAAAATCTTTTCGTGTCGTCATAAAAGCGCAAGCGTAATCGATAAAATTTCTCTTGAACAATGCAATAAAAAGGGAATTGAAAAAATTGACGAAGCAAAGAAAAACGACAAAAAATCTTGAGTGATGAAAAATATAAATGATAAATGAAGTTCCTGAAATTACAAGAAGCTACTAGGAGTACTTAAAGAGTTGTGAGAAAATATTAAACATTTAATTTACACATAAAAGAAAGAACGTCGGTTGTATTTCCATCGCAAAGGTTAGTCGAAGCAAAGCTTTGCCCCTCCCTATTCCGCACGATTCCGCGAATAAATGTATCGCATGCGATTATTAACAACCGGTAGCATCGACTTCATTAATAAAGCGCACCGATCGAGTGCTCTTAATTAATTCCGCCGCGAGGCGAAAGTTTCGCAAGTTACGAGGGCGAGGCGGTTTTCTCAATTGAGAAAAATGATTTAATTTCTACGGTATCTCTTTCTCCCTCCCCCCCTCTCTCTCTCTCTCTCTCTCTCCCCCTTTGCGGATCAGGAAAGGACATCGGCCGGAGTTGGCCGAGACGGGGCCAACCCGAGAGTGAAAAGAGACGGTGGGAGTCAGACCGAGACTCTCTCATCAAATATGAATGGTCGGGAAGGGATGGGTGGATAAAGACGAGGGAGAAGTACGATGGGCATGAAATATTTCTCGGTTCGCAAGTGCATCGCGCTTTCACTCGCCTAGGAGGAAATGCCGCGTATAGGAAAACTTCCAGATGGATATCAACCAAGTCTCGAGAAGTTGCGCAGTTTTCGGAGACTCTTGATTTCAGCGGCGACTACAACTAGTCAGTTTTTATAAGCTATAAGGTAATACGTATTACCGAAACGCATTTTTGTCACTCGTGATGGACATTTATACAGAGAGTTTCAAAAAATCCGAAATATAAAAATAATATTTGATCGCTTACTTAAATATTCGAAATATTTTTACTTTTAATATTGATTAATTATGTATGTATATAATTAAAATATGCGTCATTAAATGAATATATTACTTTTTCATTTACCTCATTATATACGAAATCATAATTATAGGGTATCTTGTACAATGCTGAAAACATTATCGCGTAATTTGCGTCATCATATCCAACTCTGTCTCGTAGAACTTTTCATTGTCTCTAAGATTGCGGATAAATTGAGGTTGATTGTGTTAATACAAGAAAATACCAGAGTATCTTAATTAAAAATATTATTCCGGTTTTTGCCAATTCTTTTTACATGAAAAAAAGCGCGAGATATAATCAATGTATATTATTTGTTTCATTTTGTATTTCCAGATTTCCAATATTCTCTCTATAATTAATATACAACAAAAAATTACTTCAAATTAAAAAAAATTTATACGATCTAAACATGCTTTATGATAATATTAAATATATATATATATATATTAAATTTATATTTCCTGCTGTAATATTTGTCTACGAAATGTTACTTGCTTCAAGATGAGTCTCATCCAAAATTGTGCAGATAAAAATAGAATAGAGTTGTCCTCAGAATTTTACAGAATTTTCTGATCAATCCTTTTATACGCTAAATCCCCATTTACTTCTCACGCGTCAAATTTCACGTACATCGTAATACAAAATCACGCTCTTATTCCCTATAAATGAAACTGCCGCGCATCTTATATATCCCGTGGCCGTTGGAACAAACTCAACGAAGACTTTTACATTCGACTTTCCCCGAGATAGCCCGAGTATAATCCGTCGAACCCGTCACCGTGAATCGAAATCGTCGTAAATCGTCGACCGGGGCAGCCCGCAACCCGACCGCGCGCAATAATTAACGCGCCCGAACTCGTAATTGATTGTCTCGCTGATTTACCGAGTCGCACAATTAATCGGACATGAGTTATCGGCGCGAATACCGGCCGATAAACGAGAGTTTAATTATCGCTCCTCTAATTACGACTTACGACGAGCGAAGGAGGGAAAGAGAGAGAGGAGAGAGAGAGAGAGAGAGAGAAGAAGAAGAACGACACGTTAGTTGGAAAAGTTTTCGGCGTGAATCGGCAAACTGAGCAGTATTAACTGCGTTGAAGGATGTTTCGAGAGAGAAAGGGAAGAAGAGGAAAAAAAGGAAGCTAGAAAGAAAGAAGAGAAAAGCTGGAGGAAAACGGAATGGAAGATCAAATGAAAGAATCACTGTGGGAGGATGGGATAAGAGATGAGGAGGTAAAGGTGGCAAGAAATTGACGGAGGATGGAAGAGGCGTAAAACGGGAAAGTATCAAAGAGGGAGAGAGAGAGAGAGAGAGAGGGAACTGAAAGGGTGAAGAGGCGGGGTGGCAAAGAAGTGGCGGAGACTTACATTTCCCACGGGGTATCCCTGCTGCTTCTAGGCTCCTTACTTACGGATTGATACTCAATTTCCACCGAGTTTAGCCCCCATCGAGGGATCATTGCGCCAGAACGCGAAAGCCCCTTTCGATTTCGAATAAATTCGATAATAGCGAATAGGGAGTTGCAGCAGCAGCAGCTTGGGGGAGGGGGGGGGAGGAGGGGCGCGAGGTAGATAGTACCACGATCGTTTTTGCTTTAATCGAGCGAACTAGGTATCAGTTTAGTTATCGACCAATCCATGGCATTGTTGCACCTCGCTCGCGTACGTGGGAATGCTGCGATTTGCAGAAGCGAAAGAGAGAGAGAGAGAGAGAGAGAGAGAGAGAGAGAAAGCGTTGGTACGATTATGCGACCGAGCGATAAAGTGGATTGAAAGAATTTATGTGGCTCTCTGCGCGCAAGAGAATTGAATCATGCCGCGTGTGTTACAGGTGATTGCGAAGCGCATTGCGCAGGTGCTTTTTCGCTCTTCAAAGAGAGAGTATTCGAGAAAATCCTATCGAGAAAAACGTTATATTGTTTTAATGATAATTTGTAGCATAATTAAGAAAATTATTAGAAGATTTATTAGAAAATTATTGCATTATTTGCTTAGAATTTATCTAATAAGATGCACACATTCTTTGCCTAATTTTGCGTAAATTTTATCATAAGATATTTGAAAAGTTCTCTCTATTATTACCAAGATGTATTTAATATTAAATATTAAATATAATTTTATTATAAAATTTGCGGCGCACAAAGGGAGAAGTTAAAGTTAATAATCAAAATTAGCCCTATATTTTGTACGGTATACATCATTTATTGTGTCTAGAATCGTCAAATCTCGCTAACTTAAGAAAGTCGTAAGCAAGTTGGTCCTCGCGCGCGGCATGGACATTTACATCGAAACGACCTTCACATTACAACCATTATCGCAATCGAGAAGTCGTTTCGGGCCGCGTTTCTCCGGGATTGCGAAGAGCGAAAGGAGAACATTGCCGACTTACTTACTAATGAATCCCCCCCTCCCCCACCCCGGTCGATTCGAGAGACGAGTAATTGTAATGCGACCGAATTAAGTCTAAAAGAGAAGAAGAAGAAGAAGAAGTATGAAGTGCAAACGACAGTTTTCCCGCGACGGAAATACCGCGGCGCCGATGTAACGGTTCCGGCAATTACGGCGAATTATATTAACCACCCTCGCGCCTTTCCTCCCTCCCCTCCCCTCCCCTCCCCTCCCCTTCCTCCGCCCCTTGCCGCCGCTCTCAAAATCGTCGGTGATGCATCCCACGCTCGCACGATCCGACACCCTCGTCGAGGCTTGTTATTCGGGCTCAAGAACTCGCGCGAAACTAATTCCAAGCCGCAAGGCAGAGAAGTCGACTTTAATGACTGTCGAAAAGTTACATACGTCCCTCTATCCAGGTCGAACTTACGGGAGAACATCTTAACCGTGAAAGGATCGTTTTCCGGACTTACCCAAAGTGCGTTGCCACTCACCGTGACATATATATATATATTATTTCATATTGATTTATTGCTAGAGTTCAGATATATATATATATATATATATATATATATATATATATATATATATATATAATTCTCGAATTAATCGATACGTAAAAGTTTTTACATGCTTAGAGTAGAGCTTAGAATTAATTATTAATTTTTTTAGAAATTTTCTAAGTTTTTAATACAACTAAAAAGTAAAAAAAAAAAAACTAGAAAGAAAGTATGTGAAATGAGTATTTCATTGCTTTTTATCAGTAAAATATATTTTTCTAAATAATATTTTGAAAGCTTTTTGAAACATTTGATCAACTTTGTGAGTCATTGTATTTTTTATCTAATCTCACTTAAAATTTTTATAAAGAAACTTGAGAGAAAACATAATGATTTAGTAAAAGTATTGATAAATTTATTAATTTTATGGATTTATAATAATCGTGATTATGCGTAACGTTTATATGTAACGTTAAAATAATGTGTCATTAATTACAAACTTACGGAACTGAATCCCATGACTTTTAAGAGCCAGACGGTGAGAGCGAGGTTGAGAATAACAATGACCATGAGGGTCAACACGAGGGAGTAAAGACATCTTTTCCTCCAGCCGTAGACGCCTAATCTGAAGCCGCTTTTACACGGCGTGGTACCGGAAGCGCGCTCCTCCAAGGCGGAAGTTGACGTTCTCGAGGACGATCCCGCCACTTGCCGCGCTCCACCGCGGCGACTCGCACTACCGGAAGTGCAGGGCTCGTCGGACCATACCTCTTGGCCCCGTGACATCCTAGAAATATAATTTATTGAAAATTTAAGTATATCACTGCGATAAAACATTCTTTTTCTTTTCAAGATCTCTAATTTTTCTCTAAATATAAAATTAATAATTGAAATTAAAATTAATTTATATTTACGAGATAAGAGCTCTCTCTCTGAATTTTTGAAAAAAATTATTCAAATTGTGACAAGTGAATATAAGTTTTCAGATTTATTTCAACGAGAGAGAGAAAGAGAGAATTCACATTTTTTGCAAATAATTGATTTATTCTGTGGATTCTGTGTTTATCGCGTTCATACTTTAAATACCTTCGTGCACGTTCTCGTGCTACTAGCGATTTCACGCCGTAAATTGGCAGATTACGGTTGCGAGATACAAACGAGATGCGTGTTATAGTTACAGGTCGTTACAGCGTTGCAATTGCGAGTCATTAATAAGACTACAATTACGAGGCTGTTCTTTCTGCCGTGATCATTTATCAACGGTTTATTCTTGAACACCGGCTGCGCGGAATTGTTCGGAGAGGCGAAATGCGTCACGAAAGACAGATCTTCCGGTGTTCTTTTTTTTTTTTTTCCCCCCCTTCAACAACGTGAGATACTTTATATCGCACGTGTACGGCTTCGAAAGATGAACTCGAAGATCACTTCGCGAAGTTTTCTCCTCTTTAATTTGCCACTATTATCGACGCGTATTCAAATGTAATATTTTTACGAGCATCCCACAAGCCTTATGTGATAATTTAAATGAGCGGAAGGAAAATGTAATATTATAAATTAAATCAACGGAAGGAAAATGTAATCAGTACACGTATCCACTTGTAACGGTGAAAAAATACTTTTGGGATATATTACATTGATTATGCATTCGGCGGGCATTTGCATATCAATGCAATTCATTTTCGCCTGGCCGTCCCCTTGTTATATTAACTATGACGATAAAATAAATCTGCTGACTTTTACATGAGAAGAAACCAACATTACACTTTGAGTCATTCATTAAATACCATATCTCACAATCGTTCTTCATTAATTATAACGATAAACTGTCCGTTGACTTTTCGAAAAATAGAGCAATGTTTCTCATTTTTTAATTCTTTTCTACGAATTTATATAAATCTTTTTATTAGTTGTAAAAAGAGAAGGATATTCTGATTTTTATATTTATGACAGAGATTGTATTGATATAATATTAACAAAAATCTATAAAAATATATTTTAATTGTACTTAGACAATTAAAATGTAAAATAAATAAATGTATAGATATAATTAAATATTTATATATATATATATATATATTTTTTTAAATATATTTTAATTATAAATACATTTTCCAGATATTTCTGCAATCTAATATTTGAAAGAATACTTTTAATCCTGTTTACGCACATAAATTATTTTTAAGCTCCAAATTTTTTATATTAATTTTATATTAACATTTTTTATATTAACATTATTGCTAAATCGCGAATCACCAACGTATAATAATGTACTTTAACTCGAAAATAAAATAACTCGTCGGATTAGAAGTAAATGCGCAGTCCTAATGCAGGTTCCATTTTTATCGAACATACTTACGGTTCGAACCGAGAATCGCGAAATAAAGAGACGGAAAACGAAACAACGCGAATGAAAGAAAAGCGAGGGAAAGAGAGAGAAAGCTGAGACTTATGCAAAGCTGACCACAAAATGTCTGACGTAACTTTCCTAACTAATCCCAGAAGACCGTAAGACTTTGGAAAGATAAAAATAGTAGAATCTTTCTCTCGCTTTTCGGGTCGCTCACCTCCCCCCTCACATTCATTCGTTCTTATTTTTGTTACGGAACGAGGAGGGGAGGGAAGGGAGGGTGTTAGTGCCCCAAAGCCAAAGAGAAGCGAGAGAGCGAGAAGGGGAAGAGGGGCTGGAGGTTTCTGCGAAACACAGTGCTACAAGGAATGAGAACTAAAATATTCAATGCCAGCTTTCTTCCTTTTTGTGGATAATTACACCTCTTGCGAATATAAAGAGCTTGGTGTAGCTCGAAATTAAAAGCACCAGAAATAAACTGACGCGAGAAAAGCGGTACGCAGTTCCTGTCTGTTTTAATTTCTCGATCGAGCTAGTCCTTTCTCGATACGTTCTTGCGTACCAGCAACTTTTTTCCCCATCAAGAAACGTGCTCGCTTTCGCTCCTCCGGATTTCGACATTTTTTTTCTTTTTTTTTGTTGCTACGACCAGCGGAAATTCGTTAATGAATCCATTAATCAAATTAACAACATTTATGACTTGTATAATGTTAATCCCTCGTATCATTAAGAGACATCGGCGTTATAATTTTGCCCGAGAAAAAGGTCATTTCTGAGCGAAAACACGAGAAAACAGGATGTAGCTCGGACACGAAAGACCCTCATTAGGGCCACCGTAAAAATTATAAACGAATTTCGCGATATCGTAAATCCGACTTAAATGAACGAAGAAAAAAAAAAGGAAAGGAAAAAGTAATCTGTTCACGTGCGCTTTCACGCGACGAGCGAGGGAGCACCGAGAGTGTAAATTTATTTAATGCCCTTTGCATATCTTTCTTTTTAAGTGCCCGCTGGGCACAAAAGGGGTCGGGGGTCGGGGGGAGGGAGAACAGCGTCTGAGGAGAATAGGCATTATGAATTCAGGCTTTAAGACGCAATTATAACACGGAAATATTTCATGGCCCATAAATATGGCGTCGGACGTATGTTAAACGCTCGCCGGAACTTTTGACGCGAAGTTAACGCGGCGACCATTATATTTTGCAGTCCCGAGCTAAAAGTGCATTGCAAATTAAGAAATTATTATTGCCACAGTATAATAATCCAAGGCGGCGTAAAAATTTTTCACGCGAAAATTCGCCCCAGTATTATACAGGGTGAGCCGAAACGTTCTGGCTAGACTTTGAGATTTTATAGAAAATTTAATTCTGAACGAAAAGTTTCCTATAAATACGAGTCGAAAAATGCTTCCTTAAAAAATTAGCGTCTATAAATCTGTTAAAAACGTAAGTGTTCTCTAATATTTGTAAAAATGTATAAAGTAACCGTGATTTCAGAGGTTTTTGAGCGCTAACTTTTTACCTTTTTAAAGAAGCATTTTTCAATCCATGTTTGTATTAAGTGAAATAAAAAGAAAATGAAATTTCTTGGAAAAAATCAATAAGAATAAAAAATAAAAATCTTTTTCTTTTATAAAAATAAACTAATTCTTGTTTTTAAATTAAAATAGCTAACTATAATAGAGTGGTAAGGAAAAAAAAATATTAAAAATTAGCTAAGCATAAGCGTTTTAAATGTTTTTGGGCGCCAACTTTTTAAGGAATTTTTTATTTTTCGATCCATGTTTATAAAAAACTTTTTATTCAGAATTAAATTTCCTATAAAATCTCAAAGTCTAGCCAAAATGTTTGGGCCCACTCTCTACATATTTTATATAAATATATGAGAATATACACATCTTATTTTTCAATGATCGGAAAATTTTCGAAATCACGAATAGAGCCGGCGCATCTCGTCGATTCGCGTATCGAGAGATTGCTTTAGCGCGAAATGCGCCTGTCAGGATTGACCCTCTCATTTGTCCGATACGAAGGACGTGTTCGTATTTACATAAAGTGGTAACCGGACGGACCGTATTCAGTGCGAAATATATACGACGCGAAAATACGCACCGCTAGACAGTTTACTTTCGGCGACGAACAATGGCCAGCTTAATAAAATGTACGGGCGGGTACAATTACGGATATCATTTATTTCGCGCGGGTGACAACGATGGATTACAACGGCAACCGCAATTTAGATTCTTTGCTGCTTGCGATCTCGGAGACTCTCGCCGCGCCCGGGGATAGATTTATTTCCCCGCTTTAAGCGCCCGAAAGCCCCTTCCCGGGATGCAGATAGGGACGTTGAATGAATTAATCCATACCACATTTGGGGTGGTTGTAAGAGTGTTTAAATGGGGCGGTAGGAGAGAGGCCCGCTTGTACAGCATCCGTTGTTTAAATCGTAAGCCGAGCTTAAATTGTCTGCCATCCAATCCTAGGTTTGCGCTTGACTCAAGTTGCAAGCAGGTATAACTCGGCGTTATAACCGGCAGGAAGCATTATGGCCACCATTGTTCACTAATATTCCGCTTCCCGTGTTGCCGAAGTTGTTTCTAGGACGTCGATGACAGCCTTGGCGCCCGTCGTGCGGTCGAGGAGCGCAACAAGCAGTAATACGGCAAGCTAAACACGTTGTTTTAATAGATAGAACCTGCCCAAGTAATTGTTACTTTCTCTCTCTCTCTCTCTCTCTCTTCTTGTTCTCCGCTGCATTTTTATAAATTTTTAATTTATACCAACGCGATGCATAGAGAGTAATATCAAGTGTGTGAGTGCGGTCAGAAAATGGATATTAAATCGCAAATCGTAATCTTACGCTCGAAATAATGGATTTGCATTTCCAATTTCTTTTAAAAGAAAAGCAGTTGCTTTCACGATAAATTAAAAGTAATTTCAATTAAAAATTGTTTATTTGATTCATCACTTTTTTCTTTAATTCTCATTAATAAAAAAAAAAAAAGAAAAAGTGACTTTTGCCGGACCAATTATTTATTAAAAAATTTTCAATAATAAAATTCAAAAAATAAATTAATAATAAATAAATTTCTCTTTTATTCACAACGATAAAAATGTTCAGACGTCGTGAAAAAGTTAAATCCTTCTTTGAAAAGGCGAAGTAGATGGATGTATTTGTCGACAAATCGGTGCTCAAAACTACTCGACTTGAAACGTCGATTCAAAATCGTCAATCTCTATGCAAGCCTCATCGAACTAAGAGACGGTGCAAGCAGATTTGACTTAACTTTGACTTGCGATAACGATTAACAAGACGATTCGAGACACATGTCTGTGTAAACAGTGGAAGTAAAATTTTTGTAATTAAGAGAAATCACACAATTTATAATTAATAAATTAATATAAATATTTGACACGATTAATAAATATTTAATTTCGTAATTAAATGAAATTTCCCAACAATTCTTCTTTTTTATTTAATAACTAAAAACGTACATTTTTATATATGTATACAATTAACGGAAATTAATTTATTACAAAAGTTGCTCATATATTTATATTTTGCCTTGCATTCACATATAACATCCTACCCTCGAATATCCTAAATCTAACATACACGGTGTCGCATACATAATAGAGTCAGCCTGACGTGACAGAGAAGCCGCTACTGTCACGTCAAATCACGATATCTCTGGCTGTCCCTCTAGATAGAATGAAGATTCTCGCGACCATGTAAATCGAAGTAACCGAATAAACGGAGTTAATTATTTTCTCGAAGCATTTCCACGCCGAAAAGCCACGGCTTTATCGGGCGGTTAGTAGAGACCACCGCACCCTTGCGGTCTCTCAGCAAGGAGAGAGTTCGTAGTCGGACGTTTGCTTCGACTTCTACGTCGCTGATAATCCCACCCAGATGGTCGCGCCGAGCCCGCAAGCCAAACACAGTTTAACCCAGACGGCCACTAATAGACTCGCTGCACCCCCTAGTACGCCTTTTTACGTTTGCATATCTCTCTCTCTCTCTCTCTCTCTCATCCTTTAATATTGCTTCCCTCATTTTTCCCTTCCGCTATTGTTGGGCAATTTCCATAAAAAATGTCGACGCTATATCGCAGGCGCCTTTGACTGCACGACGATATGACAAGAACGTATGTCGCGGAAATTGCGAAACCTTCCCCGTTCGCCCTCCCCCATTAACCCTTCTGTCGACTTTTTTTCGATTTTACCGCGCCGCACGGTTCATTGGGGGTAAAATTGAATCGGCCGACGTTCCGCAGTGCACAATGAGCCTCGCTTTATGGCCGGACAAAAACGATTTCCCCAAGTGGCGCGCATCTTGTTGCAAGCGTCGTCATTACGAGCTATATCATGTAAACGCGCTCTTCCTTTTCAACGGATAAATATTTCTATTTTTCATTCTAACTCGAATGTAAATGTTCGATCGCTATCTTTTTAATTACATAACGGTGAATATTGAAAGTAAATTGATGCGGCAATTTTCAAGACTGCTCCGCGTTCCAAATAAACCGCGACAGATGAGATGGCTGAAAAGTTCGAGAGAGAGAGAGAGAGAGAGAGACCGCACACCGAGGTCAAATGGAAAAAGAGAGCGCAATGTTCTCGAATCAGGACATTAAAGGTCCGATATTTCCCGAGGGTCGAGCAAGACCCCCCCTTAAGGGAGGCCAGTTATTGGCCGCGCAATTCAATCAAAAGATCAAACATCCCCTATATATAGAAAGAGGGGAAAGGTCGGAGGATCGCAACGACCTCTCACGATCCGCCGTTATTTTCGAAAGCGTGTTTCCGCAGATTCGCGCGAAGAAGAAATTACGTGTTTCCGCAAATTGCCTTGGAAGGAACGGGAAAAAAGTTTCATAATTATATGCGAATTTATTGAACTCGCGCATTCCGTTGCCGTAAATTTCGCTCGGAAATTTCGGGCACCGGATATCGGCCGGTTATCGCGGAAAAAGTAATTGAGGCAACGGGTGTTGTTACGGGTTATCTACGGCTAATTAAAGCCGACACGGTGCGCGGCCGCGCATCGTAATGAAGCACGCGTGAGAGATTCCGCGCGAGTACGTAATGTCGGTAATTTGCGCTCGCGGCGGCCATTAGCGGCGCTAATTTGCAACGAAAATAAATACTTTATTTCCCGTTTGGCCATGGCAACCGCCTTTGCCCGCTCAAAACTTTCCGCGCCATGCGGAATGCGACGCGTTAATAAATTTGACGCGCGAAACGACGGCGCGCGGCGTGGGAGATTGCGTTTGCGCTTAACGCGCCGATAGGCATTTATGGGCTAATCATTCGGGGAATCATCGATTTATCGCGCCCGACCGTCCACCAAGTAAATTAAAAGAGCAGGTGCGCCCGATTATTAACGCCCGTTATACCGCGCGTCTCTGAATACAGTCGGCTGTGTGTATGTCGTTAACATCAATCATCGTCATCGGCATTTCACCCCACTGTTACATGACGTTGATGAGACACGACACGGCGTTAATATCCGCGTAACATCTTGCGGAGCGTTGTACGCATCTCGCCACGCTACAAATCTATGCCCTCGAAATAATATCACGGCTTGCTGTTGATCGTCATATTTCTTACGTGCCTTGCGAATCCTAACGACCAGGATGTGTAATATTTATTTGTCAAAAATCGATATTACGTTAAATAAATAGATAATTCGCGATTATATTATGTGACGAAAATTAGATGAAAAATCCATTCTTTCTTTCTGAAAAATTATCATATTTTTTTTTTTTTTTTTTTTTTCATGAGCGTTATCTTGGATCGTACATTTTATTCGAATAAAATTGGATCTAGCAAAATAATTAAATACGTTCAATTAAGAGGAGAGAATTATCGAGTGAATACTTAATACGAATTATCTCTTTTGACGATTTAATACTTCAAATGTTCCATCGTACAATTTTCTTTTTTTTTTTTTTTTCTATGTAAAATTAAATCAAAAGAAGCTTCAATTGTATCCACGGATGCTATCGTTGTCCTCAATAATCCCACATTAGCCTAGTTACCAGTTAAATGTTTCTAAGCCACCCAGTAGAAGAGCTCCCGGACGTTTTGCTCCTTTTCTCGCGTCGTTTTTCCATCTTCTCCCCCTCATGGCTCCATTACACTCTCACTTTGGCTGCTTACCAGAATCACTTCGAGAGACTCCCGGTGTTTTCGTACCGTTCCAGTTCAATAGTCTCAACGACCATAAGTCGCTACTTCTATTTTTCTGGTCGAGAAGATAAAGAGTGGATATAAACAAAAATCCAACTTGAGATTTTCGAGCGATTTTGATTGTTGCAAACTCATCCTTTACACTAATACCTCACGATCAAACTAAATTCTCAAAACTCATAAACATTTGTATTTACAAGTATTTGCAAAATAATAAAATCTTTCGAATTAACGATACGCTTTCAGCTTCTAGATTGCGAAAAATTGTTTTCTGACAAAAAAAATCACTCTTTGAATATATTTAATTCGTAAACCCGACGTTAAACCCCCGGTTAAAAAACATGAAATACAAAATATCTGCCACTGTACAAGTTATTTTTAGTTTAGTCGCATAGACCACGCAGTACACGCAGTACAAATGCAATTTCGAGTAAATATTTGATGGATTAATTTGTCCACCACAAATGCAAAATATTTATTGGTAAAATTTTTATCTTACACAGCCGCGAAAATAGTTAGGTCGCGTATATAAACGTAGCGGAGAGGACAGGAATGTTTAATGTTACCTGTGTGTAAAAAGTTCTCATATATATTTTTATATTCCTAGATTAATTAAATAATCTTAAGAGCTTTTTTTTTTTCGTTTAATAAAACGATTTTCTCCGAGAGAGCTATTTGGAAAAAAATATCTCATCGATAATATGATACTGTGACAGCTATCTATTATAGTACTTTTATTATTCAACATCGAAAAGCTTTCACTCTATATTTAAACAGGATTAAAATAATTTTTATCGTAAAATTTCGCTCACATGGTTACGGGCATGGAACCGGGTACAGAACATTCTCTAGGTCGTCCCGACATACTTCATTATTTCGCGGGATTATCGCATTAGGTACATGCATTCAAGGCGGCTAAAAAAGTATTAGTTCTCGTTCTTCTTGTTACCATTTATTTCCGAACGCTCTCGTTCTCGATGGCTGAAAATGATTTTACGTCAAAAAGTGATAGCGTCGATAGATTGAACGACAACGATCAAAAGTATTAATACTCCTCACAGCATCTATCTCTGTCACCGTTTGTCTTTGTTATTTACAATACTGGAATGTATATAGATACGCGATGGTGTCCTGTTTTATTGAACACATTATGTTGCTTAAAAATATGTACAGTTATGTTTATTCAAAAATTTGTACCCTTATAAATATTATAATGCATTGCGATTTATTAAAAGCGTACGAAATATATTTTAAAATGTTTATATTTCGATGATCACGCTATATATGTAGAGAAAAAATTTTGTCATGACTGTTGCGTGTGACAAGATAAATATATGATTATATCGACAGCTGATTAAACGCAATGCGGGACGGAATTTGCGGATACCCTCGAAAAAATTGGCGAGGAAAATACGCGCGCTCGAGGGAAATGGAGGAAAAGCTATTGATCCACGAGCGGCACGTTTCTACGGATCCGTGGAAATCGGTTTAGAGACCGGAAGGGAACCGCTTTGATCGCGTTACCGGCTCCATCTCACAGATTATAGTCCATCCCTTTTTACCTTCTTTCGCCTTTTATCTCCGTCCTTTACCTTGTACGATCTTCTCTTCGCCAAACTCGATATGTCGACTTCAGCCCTAACCTGGCCCAAGGAAACTCTTAGCTTGACTTACACGAGAAAGAGATTCGCTGGAAATTTTCCACGATTTCTTGCGCAATGAAAACTATCACGCTTAAGTCTTTCAAGTTTGATAAACGTAAAAATAATTATATCAAGCGCGTTTTTATAAAATATTGAGTTTCGGAAAATTTTCATAGAAAAAAGATGAAAATTTCTCTCGTTCTCTCTCTCTCTCTCTTTGCTATACATTTCTTAGAGTGGGAAACACTCGCGAAATCCCACTCTGTACACCGTTTGTCTCTAGCATTTGACAAACGAAAGGCAACGTGTCTCTAGGCGCGGAGGTAGCGAGATATCTCCGCTGACTTTTGCCTTTGGTGTCGTTGACATTTCCCATTGGGCTGGCGGCCTGGCATTTCTAACCCAAGACCGCAAAGGAGCATCTTCGAACGCCTGCCCCACCTTACGACATTCACTTTATATATGCGCCAATGTATACGTTGCTATTTGATATCCACCGAAACGCCCGCGTTCGAGATGTGCATGTCGAAATAAAGTAGATGCCGTTGTACCTCGTAGCGAAATATTATTCTTTCTCTATTCGTGGAATAGAATTCAAAACTTTCTCCATTAATTGTGCCTTTTGCTATTGGTGGAAATAAGCGAAGCGATAACAATAGCAATACCAAATATATAAAAAAGATTTGACCGCGATTGTATTCACGTATCGTTTGGACGATATAAATATTTTTTTTTTTTTCAATTTATTCGAAATTTTTATATTAAACGTGTTTTCAATGAAAATATTCCTAGAACTCTGACTCGTAAAAAATTTAAGATCCTTATGTAAGCTTTCGATCGCGACTAATTCGAATAAAATTGGTGCAATTATTCTCGAAATAGATCATAAAAATGAAGATTTTATTTTTTCCGTCTCACATAAATACACATCGTGCAAAATGATTTTATTGATATTTGAGCAAACCGGCAATATGACTTCATGTGTCATTGTTTTATTTCTGTAGATATGATCATGACAAGTGCTAAGTCAAACGCAATCATTCTTTATTATTACAATAAACAATGATTCGTAAACGTATTAAAGCGTGGCTATTTATCGAAACAGATATTTTTTTCCGATTTATTCATGTGTAAAGTTAGAATAACGCATTGATTACTCGCGCAAGCGAATCAACCGCTCATTTGTTTACAATTAGTATATATCTGTATTTCTTCTCGTTAAATATATATATATATATATATATATATATATATATATATCTTAATTTTTTATTAATAATTTTTTTATTATATTTGTTTCATAGAAATTAATTTTACGTACTTGACACGTCTTTTTATCTTTCTTAAAAAGATTCTTTTTATTAAATAAAGTAAAAATATATAAAAACAAGAGGAAATAATAATATCAAATTATTGATTTATGCAAAAATGCAAATTTTGCATTTTCTGTAAAAAAAGTTACGAAACCAGTTAAATTTGTAAAAAAAAAAATCATGAATTTAGGATCTCGAGAAAACTGTCTTGCATTTTTATCGCATATGCAACTACATTAATACACGCTTTGCGCGAAAATCATGTCCATTGCTTTATCGTCGATTTTAAATTCATTTGAAATGCGAAAATAAAAATCCCGATTCGCGATGTGTGAGTCGACCTGGTTTCCGCTGCACGTTTTCTTCAGTACACCAAAATACGTGGAATGGTAAAACAGTAGAATATTTTTCATGCTACATGTCGATCAGAATAGACATTTGTATTCAAGCCAAACTCGCAATATTGTATTTTCAAAATATTACTTTACAGGCGGAGATATTGTTTCTCGCATACATCGCGGTTATAACGTAAATATTAATCATGGCATATTGTTGTTTGCGAAATGATGACAATTAAGACATTTCCCAAGAATATCTCATGTGTGCACTTGCATTGGCGTTTATCTGCGCCGTTATCTGAGCAAATCTAATGAACGATATACCGTATGTCGTTGCAAATTCACATATAAACGCATAAAATTAAGGATGTTACGTTATGTATGCATTCATAATGCAAACAATGATAATAATCAAATTTTAATATGGCTCTGTGTAATCGACGTAATGAATTCCGAATCGTCGTAGAATCGCGTATCAAAAACGTAGCCACGTGTTGGAATGATGTGTGACGTAATAACAAGTCATCAGATAAGTCATTTTATATCTCCAAATTGGTGTAAAAAAACAAATAATTGTTATATAACAGTACATTGTGTAAATAATTACATACTTTTTTTAAAAACAATTATTTTCTTTATGCCAATTAATTTATCTCATTATTCTGTACATAAAAGTATTGCAATAAGATTATCAAAAATTAAATATTTTGCGAGATATTTTATATCAAAATATGTCAGAGGATATAAAATAACTCAAAAAGTATTCAATAAAAAATAATTTTATTATAGTATTTTAAAAAACTCTCGAGGTAAGCGATAAGAATATTCAATAAAAAATAAAAGTTTCAATGAGAAAAATGTAATGTAATCTTCATATGGCTTAAACAGTGTCACCTAAGGCCTAACTAATATTCCTGTCTTTTTCCCCTCAGAATCAAACTTTTGTCTAAAAAGTTTCTTTTTAAAACTGACAGATTTTAAGATATTTGCGTGGATAAATTAAAATGAGTTAAAATAGTTATGGCAATGTGTGTAAAAAAAAAAAAAAATTAATTATCAAAGAAATAGAATAAATATTCTCTAGACTTCCCATTTGCGACAACAAAGGAAGCATTATTTCGAACTTTATTCATATTAAAAATGTAGTCAGGTAATTGTTGTTTTTTACAAAAATAAAAATGTTACGTATTATTTGATAAATTATTCAGATTGCGACGACGCAGTGAAGGATGATTGAACGACATATTCCCGCCATGTACGATGGACGTCCGTTGGTTTTGCTCGCGCGAGGACGCGTTTTATTAATTTTCCTACGTTAAAATTTATACCTTTAATCATGGTTTTCGATCGCCGTGACCCGCCGTTGGTGTAACATCGCGGACGCTTTCGCCATTCCGCTGAATTATTTCTCGGAAGTATCATATTTCTTTCCCCGCATACGTTGCATTTCAATTGGTCCGCCTTGTATCCGCGTTTACCTCCTCGAAACTTCCGCCTGCGGTTTTCATCGCGCATTTTATTATGGCGCATCGCGCGCATTCTATCTCGTCTCGGGTATTAAAACAATGCCCCCTCCCCTCCCCCTCGCCACAAACGCGATACAACTTTTCCGCGTAGGCGCGTGAATACATGATACGTGCCTTAAGGGAAGAAAGTAGTGTAAGAAAGACTATTTTTAAGAATTTTTTTTCTGCTAAATAATTGATTTCTTTAAAATCACTTTTTATTAGCTTTACGAAGTAAATATAATTTAAACTACTTTTTGCAAAATTTTTCTTAAAAAATATTAATATTTATGACTATAATAGCCAATAATGTGAGTCGCTTTAAAAAAACGAGCGCACGCGTAGCGAGCCAATGGAAGCTCTGAAGCAAAGAAACCAAACATTTTCTTAAAATATAAGACAATAGCTTCAGTTGCACGTATGGATTTGAATAAAAAATTATTTATTACAAAATGGCGGACTTTTGAAGAGAAAGGTATCAAAATTAGTGAGATATTGATCTGTTTTGTAACATTACAAAAAAACAAATTATTCAATCAAAAATTCCATACGTTCAACTGAAGCTATTGTCTTATATTTTAAGAAAATGTTTGGTTTTTTGTTTCAGAGCTTTCGTTGTCCCGTTACGAATGCGCCCGTTTTTTTTTAAGACTTTTTTAAGACTACTCACAATATAGGCTATTGTAGCTATAAATATTAATATTTTTTTAAGAAGAATTTTAGAAAACGTAGTTCAATTTATGTACTTTGTGATGTTAATAACGTAATTTGAAAAAAAATACAACAATTATTTACTAGAAAAAAATCGTTAAAAATAGATTTTTTTTTCAGCTACTGGTTTCCCTTCTTAAGCAAATACGCAAGGATAAAATTTTTATTTTTAATTGCGATTAATTGTCCCATAAAATATTTGAGAAAATTTGCCTTAGATGTCACGCATTTGGGGAGCTTCCATCTTGCACTCATAGAATTTTCCGTGGAGTTTTCTATAATCTAAGATTGACATCGTGATTGAATTTTTTTTTTTTTTATTCTTACCTCGCGGCTTATATCTGCATTGAGAAATAAAATTTCTATATGACATGTATATTTCTCTCTCAATCGTATCTCATGCGTATCCTTTGATATATCAATCATCGTGGTATCGTGATTTATGTCCGTACCGCGAGTAAAATGAAGATTTCGAGATCCAGAGGAAGAGAAGAGTGGTCAAATTTTTCCGAGATATTCAGAATTTCCGCTCTAAGGAGTATACACTATTTTCTACCGGATAAACGAACTCATTTGTTTCCTTTATAACGCTTCCTGTACAACCGTGAAAAATGCGTCGAGATCGCGAGATATAAATTATACGTTTATATCTATGTTGCTCGCCTCTAATTAACGGCATCAAATTTTTTTGCGATATTAGACGCGCCAAAATGGAAACAAGCTTTTACATCTTAATAATGTAGATAACAATAATAATATTTTTTAGAGAGAGAGAGAGAAGCTATCTAATATATATGCATTTATAATCTTGCAGTCCTTGGAACGCAATGCAATCGTTCTTATCGCCGCCCGTCATGTGCAAATTGAAGGCGATAAGAAGCAACTTAAATTTTTTTTTTTTTTTTTACAAAATAGAATAAATTGCCATTTACTTTTAAATATCCTTGAACGGACCTTGATCTCGTCGTCGCCATTGGTTGCGCGTGTTATCACTCCGTAAAGTCCGCGCAAATGCCGACGTAGCCGTCAACAACGCCGTCTTCTTGTACGCGAAAGTCAGCGCTGCGGTCGTCCCTCTCCGACGCGGGTTGAATTTATAACGAGCGCCGCCGAATTTATGAGATGGTCTTTTCTCGAACGGAGGAGTACGAGCCAACGAAGTGCGAAGAGCGGGCAGGGTAGGGGGAGGGGGAGGGGGGAGGAGAGGGGACAGCGAGAGTTACCGTCGGTGCGGTGAAAAGTTGGAACGGGGGAGAGGGCAGGAGGTAGAAATAGGTGCAAATGTAGACTCTAATCCGAGGCCGCGGTGAGCCATCGACAGGAAGATTTATCTCGACGAGGTCGACGGTGCCGACCACACACCGACCCCACGTACCCACATTCTGCGCCTCCCCCTCTCTCTCTCTCTCTCTCTCTCTCTCTCATCCTCGCATCCACGCTCCTCCTGCCACTTTTTCGCGAAAATCCCTCCGCTTGACGTTTCGCCCGAGTTCAGACCGGGAAATTAAATTCGGCCGCGAGGCGGTTAGCAATATTTTATGTTCCAGCTCCGCCACCCCTATGGCTGCGGAGGACCGTGTTCCTGCACCCCGCCCTCCTCCCCCTCCTCCCCACCGGACGATCCTCACCACGTGCGATTCCGCCGTGTAGTTTGCGCGCCAAAACCCAAAAGCGAACAAACAAACTTCTCTCGAAAATTTTATCGTCTCGTTTACTTTCCAATTGCGTTTTCCTCGTAGGCCATATAATAATAATAATAATAATAATAATGGTGATCTTATTGCGTACAATTACGTAGAAAAAAATTACACATCAATAAAAAAGAAATAATGCTTTTTGTGATTAAAACGCGATTAGTAAAAATTAATAGTAACAGCTTATATAATTAATTAAAGGTTAGGCGCGATAAAAATTGAGGCGAAGCAATTTAAAAGAAAAAAAATTTTTATGTGTGTACGGCAAAGAATTAGATTATTTAAGGGAATACACACACACACATATATATATGATACCTACGTGAAATGTAATTGCGGAAAATTAGAGAGCACAAAGCGCACAAATAATGACAATAATGATACCAATAATAACATCAATAGCAATAACGACGTGTTATAGAGGCATAATACATATGCCAAATATCCTCCCCTGCCCCCTCGCTCCCCCCACCGGCTACGCAGTGAACAGAGAGAGAGAAACAATGTCAATCATAAAATATAATCTCCACGAGCTTTCTATTGGTCGCTCTAAATGTAACCTCCAGTGCCCCGTTCACAGAAAATCGAGTCGATACGATATTAATTCTCGCGCAGAATTGACCCGAAAATGGCAATCCCTTCAACGCGCACGTCACACGCATAACCGGTACTCGCATAATGTATCTCGTGTTGCCTCGCCCTCGCCTTCTGGGCAAACTAATCGAATGAATAAAACAGCGGATATTAATGAACAATTCGGGTCTACTCTCGGCGTGAAACTTCCCTAATGGAATTGCGCCAGCTCGTAAAGGAGATATTCAATGTACGACGATGGTGCTTTAAAAATGCGTCACTCGCACTCCGAAAAGAGATCGCATCGAACGATATCGTATAAAGTCGGCGAATTCGCATTCTCGCGCTTTTTTTCAAGACGCAATTTTTTTTTTCACTCCGGAAATGGAACGTATATTAATGAATACGCGAGCTTTCTTTCGCTAAATATATTTTTTTCGAGAGCCATCAAGTAGGAGTGAAAAAGTGCATTACTAGATATTACGTCGCAAATTTTCTTGCATTATACGCGGTGGAATTAGAGCGAGATAATACGAGAGCGAAACAGCAATTAAGGAGCCAAGAATTGTAGGTAGGAAGTGGAAATATGAGCGCGTCTTTTTTACCATCCCGCATGAACGTTCCCGTCTTTTCTTCGCGGAACGAATTTAAATCCAGATTTACGAGGGAAGCAAATATTAATAGGGGCTCAGCGTCAAGACCGACATTAATTAAACTGATATGAAAGAAAGCACACTTATTTTACCTCTCGCGCGCCATGATAGACGCGAAACAGACATATTACACGGCCGCTTACACAGAGGGGAGAAGACGATCCCGGACGAGTGTGAATTTAAGTACCGAACTTGAGTGTTTACACGGAAATGCCGGAAACTTTCGACGCGCGAGAGACTGGTCAGCTGATCTCTCTCTCTCTCTCTCTCTCTCTCTCTCTAATAACGCTTGATTAATTCCAGAAGAGCTTACGCTCGCGCGTCCGGCAAAGTTAGGCTAAACGGATTGTCGTCCGGCTCGGCGTGGCAGGTCCTGAAATGTACAACGCGAGTACAATTCCGGGGTGCTAACGCGTCGTGGACTGTGACAGGTAATGTGATTCGCGTTGCAAGTTGGGGAGGTCGGTCCACCAACTCGTCACCGGGTTGAGTAGCCCACTTCTGACTCTCGGGATAATCCTCGTGGCAAGATACGCTTCCCGAAACTACGATTACGTATCGCTGCGAGTTATACGGATAAAGCGCGGTTAAATTCGGGGAGGTCGCTGGCAGCTGTAATTCGATTTCGATATATGTATATTCACATCCGAAATAATGCCACGCTATTTCGTTGCATTGAAATGATAATGCCGGCGCAGCGATTCCGGCCGGGGCGCATCAAATGTCCAAATGTTCTCGCGCCAACAGATTATAAATGAAACGGTAGCGCGCATACACAAAAATTGTCGAAAATGATGTAACGCGCGATGTAATATTGCTCTACTTTGAGATAATAATAGCTAAATGAAATGTGAAAATGACTAACGCGTGAAATGTTATTTTATTAATTGGACAGTATACAGGATGGGTCCAAACGTTCCGGGGCCAGGCTTTGAGGTTTCATAGGAAACTTAATTCTGAACGAAAAGTTTTTTATAAAAATATATAATATTATATAAGTATATAACATAATTAATTATATTTATATAATATAACTAGTTATATTTATATAATATCATATATTTTTACGAAAAACTTTGTTCGGAATTAAATTTCCTATAAAATCTCAAAGTCTTACCGGAACATTTCGGCTCATCCTATATATGTTCGAGAAACGTCAATTTCAATATAATAAATGTCAATGTGTCATCTTTCCGAATAGTTGTAGTGAAAAAAAACTGGAAGCCATCTCGTTCCGCATCGAGCGTGCGGTCTTTCGGCCACTTGTTCAAAACGATTTATCTTTTGAAGAATCCGTCGTCGGATTCGTCGCAAGACTAAACTTTCCCGAGCAAGGTCAAAGGTCGGGTGGATCTGAGGTGAACGAGCAGCATAGGTCGGAGACTGCCGGCGTTGGGGAGAAAGACAGAGAGAGAGAGAGAGAGAGAGAGAGAGTGAGAAGGGGAAAGAGGAAAGGCAGAAGGAAGCAAAGCGACATCCGAGACGGAACTCAAACATTGGTGTATCCTCTGACTCTCCCTCTTCCTTTCTATGCCACCCATCTAAACTCCCTCACCCCGCTACCTGTATACACACACTTAGGCACACATTTGCGCGGGCGCACCGCCCGCAAAGTCAAACCTTGCTGTGGTGCCGTTTCTGTGTGCCGTCACCGAGCTTATATTATCCAGTTACCCGTGAGGCTTACAAGCCAAACAAACGTATAAACGGTGGTCGGATTCCGGTGGCCTTCGAACCTGTCTCTGCACCTCTTCCACTTGCCTCGCTACCTTTCCTTCTATTATATACACATGCGACTCCGCTTTATGAACTGCTCGCCTTTCCTCCCGACTCTTTCGTCATAACGTATGCAGCTCCCTTCCGTGATAGATCATATTGCGTAATATATATTTATATAAAATTTCTTTTGCATTTTATGCTCTTCATAATGTGGTAGTATACAAGATTTAAATTGATAAATTTTTGCAATATATTTTATATTATAATATGTGTGGAAATGCAATTCAAATAAAATATAAATAATCAAAATAGATAATACAAAGAAAGTAATATAAAATGTATATTTATTATATAAATACATTTTACATATAATATATAAATATAATATATATATATATATATATATATATATATATATATATATATTATATAATATATAAAATATTGTGCACATTTTTATTTCAACTGATTTTATTATATATAATCACAATCAATGAACAGTAATTTTAACCTGATATGCTTTGCAATTAATTTTTAATTCAATTTTTTAATAATAAAATGATTTAAATTTCCAAATTAAAATCCACAGATTCAGATATTCGATTCTTCTCGAATATTAAAATCTACACAATTAAAATATCCGGATTTGCATAATCAAATAATTTGATACATAGATGAATATCCGAGTATCAAGTAAATTTGGATCGTATTTACAAGCCCTACGTTATAATGTTTGCTTTTTTTTTTAAATATTCTCCATATTTATCGTCAGACATGGCAATTTTCCCAGCTTGCGTCTCTCAGATATATTTGACATTCAATTCGAATTGATCGTAGGAATGCGGGGATGATTTTACCACTCGGTATGCCGGGCTCTCGCCCCGCCAGTAACGACGACTATTCTCGAATTGGCGTCCTCTGCCCGGCAGCAATCTTATCGTGGAGTTATCAGCTGTCTGCCATAACTGACGATCCCTCTGTCTCTCCGCACTCACTCGTCGCACGTGCGAGTATCGAATCTTCGCGTCAAGTCCAGCGCGATGACCCGCGTACCTCGAATTACGATCCTGAGTAACGCCTGCGAATGGTTTAGTTGAGACGAAGGATCGCGCTCGTCTGGAATCCCGAGACAGGCTCCCTCCCTCCTCTATTCTCTCCGAGAGGGAGAGAGAGAGAGAGAGAGAGAGCTCGAGTCCGACCCCACAAGGATAATCCACCCTTGTACGTTGGCTCGCCTACGGAGCGCGAGTTTTAGGTGCGGGTTAGCTGCCGCGGAACTTCCGTAATGCGTTAATCCGGCGGGCACGTATCCACGCTTGAGATAAGGTTCGTATAACCGGGACGATTCTCCCTCTCGTCCGGGATGTAGACCGGCGCGTGTAGAGAGCCCTCCGTGTAGACGTCGTTCCCTTGTCGCGCCGCCGGCACCTCCTCCTACGTGACTTTGTCGACCCCCCGTCTCGGCGAAACTACCTGTGATTCCGAGCTGCTCTCGCGATACCGCTCGTAGATTGCGCGCCCGAATTTTACGCCGTGGTATTCGAGAAATCGGCTTATCTACTGCAGCTCGCCTTTACACAGTGCCAATCGTAATATTACTCGAGTATAATTATGAGCATACACGCTCGAGGGTGGATTTCTCTTGGAAAATTAAATGAATCTCGAGTTATAGACACGAGAGAATTTTATGAGGAATTTACATATTTTTATTATTCGTGAGAAATTTTAAATAGAGTGTGTGTGTGAATTATATCTTATATATATATATTTTTTTTATTTATAATTGAACATATTATTTGATCTCTGTGTATTCCATAAAATTTTTCAATGGTTATACCATCAACTCGAAACATTTTTCCGAAAAAAAGCTTTTTCATATATGGATGATTCAAATGGATATCGGAATAAAAATAAGCAATTTTAATGAAAATTTATATTTTATAGTTGCATTCATAAATCATGAAAACAATAATTTGTTTATAATTTTTAATCCGTTGAGTGCAAAGGATTAAAATATGAATTGAAACTGTAGATTTTATTTTATTGTGTGTGTAATAGTTTTTGCGAAACATTATCAGGATGCATAGTTAAAAGGCTCTAGTAAGTCAATACGATTTGTTACAGAGATTTGAAATATCTTGAGGATCCCCAAGGATCAAAAGAAGAATGACAATTTTATTCCTTATTTATAAAAAAATATGAACGCTTCCTTGTGATTCAATGATTAAATAAAATAAAAGGAATCATAGTCAACTGTCAGATCAACTGTCAACTGTCTAACTGCTATTACACGTGATACAACAAAATTACATATGACTAAACATTACTTTTCTCCAAATGGAGATCTGTTATTCGAGGAAATAAATGAAAAAGAAAGAGCAACTGTGAAAACAAATTAAATACCAATATGGTGATTTAAATTTGACGCACGAATACAACAGCTGTTGTTCGGCGAGCATGTATGCAATTCATAGCGTTTTAATTCGACGTAAGCGGCGCACGGATTATTTTGTCACTCGTTAATACCTGTTAGGCAGCCACACTGGTTAGGTAGAGCAATTACTGCGGGGTTCGATAAATAAATACGAGGCTTGTGTGTGTAAATGTGGAATTCGAGAACCGAACCCTTCTTCCCGTCCCTCGTAAAATCCCTCGCAAACCATAAATTATGCAGGCGCGCTACTTGCGAGGAAACCAGACAGAAATCGTCGAGAAGCATCACGACAAGCGTGTCGCCGCGCCGCGCCGCGCCGTGTCCCGTTTTATCTCGTTCGCTTTTTTTGCGCCACCTCCTTTGCAAGCGTTCAACGTAATGTCTCCGGACGACGCGAACGCGCGTGTATGCATGTACGAGCGTAGAAAAACGTACAACGCGTCGGGGCCGCGGTTGGTATTGTATTGGTGCGGCCATTGCAACGGCAGATTACACGCAACGCATTCCCTCCCCTCGGGCTGAGTTTCGATGTAAAGCACGTTCGGCACGAAGAATATGTAAACAATGCTAATAAAACGTTATTTATTGCGCGCGCAGCGCCGGGCTTATTTTATCATTGTTTTTTACGCAATTTATTTATCCCGTTTATATCTCGCATTTCTTTTTTCCCTTCATTTTTCGGCGCGCGCGCGCACGTTAAAGCGCGATGTATCCTTGGTTTTTTCGTTCCCGGCCACCCAACACTGCGTTATCTCTCGATTAGGTTCATATCTCTGTCTCGAGGATATATTTGATAAAAGTAACACGAAGTAGGAGAATTACGCATCTGCCAGTGAGATATCTTCCGTGTTAAATTATTCGTTGCCTTCGCGGAAATTTATCAGTCCTCGCTACGCGCTCAGGAACTGTCAGTATATCCAAGCGACGCACATTTCCGGAATAGCGAACTTGAAGTAACCAGTATCGAGAAATCGCATCTCTAAAGCTGTCTGGGAATTTGCAGGTCGGTGGCTGCCTGTGTTTTCTCCCTCTCTCTCTCTCTCTCTCTCGAGTTAAGTAATAAGACAAAGCGTTTGGGTGCGCGTCATGAGGACTGTCACGGGGCGATATAGTGTGATGTTGTTTTCGCAGTCGTGAGAGAGAAAATGCGAGAGGAAGGGGCGAGGGGATGATGGGTGTATAAAACCGACAGGGCGGGTTAACTCGGCTAGGTGAGCACAGTTTGGTTCCGAGCGGGATTCGACCTAAACTTTGTTTGTCACCGCCATCCCGTTGTCCCTTCGCTCTATCTCGTCACTCCGACCACCCTTCTCGCCTTCTTCGTCGACACTCCGAAGCCTTAATGCTCGTTCCAGTCTCGCGCTGGTTCCATTATCCTGCCCGAGAGGCGGGATGTACCCCTGTAGAATACGAAGACTTTCGAGATAACTGACGTTACGCGTACACATTTTAACTTTAGTCGTCTCTCTCTCTCTCTCTCTCTCTCTCTCTCTCTCTCTCGCTCTCTCGTTTGACAGCGTTTGACAATTTAAAGGATGTTCAATTGTTTTCCCATGTACCATGTTTTCCAATGTATCCTTCCTTCTTTCAACGTCCCGTTTTAGTCTTTGCTCGTCTTCTCAGCCTTCCGAAATGGTGGATTCGCAAGCGATAAGACAGTACTCGGATTGGTTTTGTCGCTAATTAATCGCGTCACGCAAACATCGCGGAACTTTGCCTGCTCGGGAGAGGTCTCATTAAAAGCTTTCGTTTCAATGAAAGCTTTCTGGAGCATCTCGATTCTACTCCAAAGCGTGGCAGTTCCCCGAAGCATCTCTGCCATCCCTGCGTCACTGTGTGTGTATTCGCATCCTCAAATTATATTTAAAAATAATTTATTCAAGAAGTGATGAGCTTCCAGCAGAACGTGATGACGTGAACTTGAAAGATATAAAGATTACTTTTTCTTTGACCGACAGTCTTCTTTTAAAACGCATAATTTTTCGTATTCGATAATCAAATTTATTATCACTGATTAATTATTTATTTTATTCTTTAATTATTGATTAATTTCTAATTTACTATAATTTATTATCATTTATTATAATTTATTATTATTGATTAATGACTTATTTACCGAGCGCAACACATTTTTGCCCAGTTTTTATAACATTTTCAATTACATCCGAAACAGCCCGCGATAAATAGAATTTATTTTTAATAAGGACGCGATAATGGCGAAAAGTATCTCATCTCATAAAGGACGCAAGGTATAATACACAAGGAGAAGAGTGGCAGTTGGAGATAGGGCGGAAATTACTCCGGGGCACATAATTTTCGATCTTCTCTGTTTTCCTTTTCTTTTTTTCACTTCGATGGAACGAGTAACGCGGGATAGAAAGCCTGTACAGGATGTATAGCTACTCTTATAGCTGAGGAGGGACGCCTCAAACGGAGAGAGGACGCCACGGCAAAGCCGATATACGACACGTTTCAATTTTCGCCCTCGTCCAGCTTTTTCAATTCTTACCATCCCGCCAGCGGGAGCTCCTACGCTTCTCCGAGTAAAAACTAATATTCCCGCCTTGGAAACTTTCTAAAGCCACTCCGCGTGTTCGTCGTGGACGACGACGACGATGATGATGAGAGCGGTGCTAGTAAGTGATAGCATCAAGTGTACACAGCGTGAGCGGTAACACGATCGAAGAAATCGAACCTATTAAATTTGCCATTAAATCCCAAACTACAGCGCTTATCTTGCTAATAAGTAAACTACGTGGGAGAGAAAGATCGAGAAAGTTTTTACGAAGATAATCGTTTGGAATTCACGCAATGCTGTTTCGGAATTAATGTCTCGCTTGCAGGCAATTATATACGCGTCAATTCAATGGATTATTTCTATCGCGATAGTGAATTTTAGATAAATCTGCGAATAGAGAGGAACAAGCTCGCGTTTCCATTCACTTTGCCGTCATATTAACTTGATTCGTTCGACGCCGTTTAGAAAGATTTACATTATATTACATTCGCGCCCTGTGTCATCCCGTTCATATGTAATAAATGAACGAGCGTCAATTGCACGCTTAATTACGAATGTGCATGCAAATGTGTTGACGAGAGAGCGATGATAATTTGAAATATGGGTTATAATTGTTAATATCGTAAATAAATGCGAGAGAAACTAATTGCATGAAATTGAGCAAATTTGAACGGGAAAAAGAAATTAAGAAATACCGATATAATTTTATACAGGGTGGGCGCAAACGTTTTGACCAGACTTTGAGGTTTTATAGGAAATTTTATTTCCAACGAAAAGTTTCCTATAAATATAAATAAATAAAAATGCTTCGTTAAAATGTTATTGCGCCCCAAAAAATCTCTGAAATTACGGTTATTTTATATAATTTTACGAATGTCAGGTAAAGTATGTGTTTCTTAACAAAAAATACCAAAAAGTTGTAGAGAATTAAATATCTTTATCTTAATTAATTTTTAATGTTTATCTTGTTTGTTGGTTATTTCAATAAAAAAATTTATTTTTCTGCATTGTTTAAACTCTTACTACATTGTTTAATCACCAAAGGAGGATGAATGGAAGAATAGAAGGTAAAAAAAAATAAAATAAAGAAAATGAAACTTAATAAATTAATTTCTTAAAAATCAATAAAAATAAGAAATAAAAATCTTTTTCTTTCATAAAAATAAAATAATTCTTCTCTTTAAACTAAAAGAACACTTTAATAATAGAAAATAAATGAAAACATTAAAAATTCGTTAGACATAAGGATTTCAGAGATTTTTTGGGCGCCAACTTTTTAAGGAAGCATTTTTCGGCCATGTTTACAGGAAATGCTTTGCTCAAAATTAAATTTTCTATAAAATCTCAAAGTCTGGCCAGAACGTTTGAGCCCACTCTGTATAAATGTACGTATAGAAAAAAACGCGAGAGGCGCCTTCGATTTCCGCAGAAGATGAGCGGTCGCCTATTTAGCGGCGAATACCATCTCGCGTCGGTTCGGGTCAGGGGGCCAACTTCCGGTCGAGCGATTCGTTAGAGACTTGTCCGTACGGCGTACAATGAGAAACCGTGAACAATGAGCTTGCAGAAATGGAGCCGGAAGGAGGCGGACGAAGGAAACCGGATTCTCCGAGGATAACGACGCGCGCGGCGAGGTTGTCCGTCTGGAAATTCAGCCTGAAAACGTTTCCTCGAACGGGGCTCCCGCGACACCGAATCCGCCGGATCGGCGGAGAAAGGTCGAGGGGGAAGGGGGCAGGAGGGGGGGAGAGGGGGGCATGCTTTGTCGGGCGGATTTCAGGATTTCACCGAGGATCGAGGAGCCTCTTCGTCGAAGTTCATCCCGCGATATAAACGCGATATAACTTCCGGGCCGGGCCTGAAAATATCTCGCGGTAAATGAAACGGACAAATTCTTCCTCTCACCCCCGGAACGGGGGTATATTCACCTCCCCTTGTATTTTCCAGGGAAGGTAGTCATCACGGTACCCCCCACGATTCGCCATTACAGGCGAGGGGGGGATCGTGGCATGGCAAGGGGGAGGGGAAAAGGAGCAGAGGCGTCGTTTTCTCTGTCGCGCGGACAAAGCCGATGCGGTTCGTCCTCTACGTTCGAGACAGTTTCGAGAAACGATTCTTACCCCCAGGGTCGTGCATTCAATCACTACCCTCCTTTCTACGCGGCGTCGTTTTAAGTTTGCCCCGTCCCATCGTCGTCGTCGTCGTCGTCGTCGTCACCGACACATTCCTTCACTTTCCGTTCTTCGTCTTGATCTGAGCTTCCACCTCGGGGACGGAGGACACCAATGTTATTTGTCTAGTCGCAGGTGCGTTCAGTATACGCGAATTTTTTTCCCCCCACGATATATGCAGCTCCGCTTCGCGTTGATAGCGTCCCTTATCCGTCGTGAAATTCGAGTCTCGCGAAATAATCCGTGTACTTGGCAATGAGAGGACCCGCCACCGCGGCTCAAACCTCCAGGTGGTTTTCTTGTTATTCTAGATTTTAATTAGTCTTACTTCTTCGTGTCTCTCTTGAACATTGTAATTATATTCTTGAAAATAAATTTAGAAAAAATGGGGTTCTCTTCAGGGGAAGGTATTCACGTGGCAAGAAAAAGGAAAATTTCATTGAAAATTATTTTCCTCATCTTGATGGAGGGGATCAAAGGCGATTAGTTTGAATTTATGTCGATAGATTAGCTGGATTAAACGCGCATCCAATCCTACCCCGGTTTGTCATTTCGGTGCGTTTAACAATAAACAATCAGGGCGATATCACGATAAATGAACATATCGTCGATTATCGTATTGTCGAGTATTTGTAGACAGGCCAATAAATGCTCGATATTCGTGTACGGTGATACTAAAATACAAGCCATACGGCACCTGCCTCGCCATTGTGTATCAATGCACCAGCGAATATACATATACGCAGCGTTTAGTTTAACATTGTTTGTAAATGTACGCCGAGCGGAGCTTTTAGCGGCGCGTACGCGTGACAGCCCGATGTACAATTCAATTAACGCAATTTCCGCCCGCCGAGTGGGCAAAGACGTATCAGCCGCGTTTTGCGCCGCGGGGAATGCGCATTTCATACATCGTCACACAGTGTCAATAAACTCACCGTCGATAAAAAAAAAGAAGAAAAAAAAAAAAAAAGAGAGATTTTATGCGCGGGGTTAATCCGCGGGATTATGGCGATGACATTTGGCGCGCTGGTGGCTTTTCGCGATCAAACGCGATTCGACAGATTCACTAGAATTCTAATATCTAATATCCTCGGAGTCTCGTTGCCCTCCGATCCATTGTTGTACGAGCCCTCCCCCCTTCCCTCCCCCCCCCCTCCTCCTTCCCGCGCTGCCCCATCCGTATCAGCTTTATTATTAACCGGCCGGAAATTGTCGGCATTAAATTTACTATCGTTACACGCGGGAGTAGGGGAACGTATGCCGGAGAGAAACTCATTTGTCTTCCGGAAATAAGAGCGCTCGTCTTTTCGTAAAAAAAAAAGCGCCTTTAAACGTTGGGCAAAAGCCGAGATTGCGAAACGCGAGGTCGCGCGGTGAAGCGCAAGAACGATTAAAATGCGACGTCGACGACGCCCGGGGCGCCGGAATCGCTGATTGCGTGGCGGGAGGGAGGAGGGAGGGAGGGAGGTCTTGAGGCCCGATCCAACCCTCCCTCCCTCCCTCCCTCCCGTTCTCTCTGTAGCGCGTTCCTTTCTCCGCGGCGATAACGCAGCGAACGGGATAGAAAAAGTTCCACAAAGCGCAACAGCTCATCATGTTTTCCCTTTGCGAGACGGCGCAGAGTAAAAGAGCGGTTTTTGTATTAGCAGGAGAGCACGTGCGCGTGCCTGTAACGTAAAAGAGGCTCAGGTATTTATTTAATAAAATGCGCGTCGAGAGAGAGAGAGAGAGAGAGAGAGGGATGAACAAAGCCAGAGGATAGAAACGGACGGGCGAGGAGAGGCGGTTTAAGAGCGCACGGTGCCGCCGGCGAGGCAAGTAGTGAAAGACGGTTAGTGGCCGGACAGCCGTCGCCGTCGTCGCCGCCGCCAAAGAAATTCCCCGCACTTTGTGAATCTCGCGAGCCTCGGTTGCGCTGGCTATTCAACCTTGTTGCGTGTTTGCCTTTAAATGGTAGCGTCCTCTCTCTCTCTCTCTCTCTCTCTCTCTCTCTCTATCTGTGCTCGTCGTCGATTTTTAGCGAATTTCTTTGAGCTACCTACAAAGCTTTTTGCCGCTCGCTTTTGATCTCTCTCTTCTCTCGCGTGTGAGCGGCCGAAATTTTCCAAATTTCCGAGGATACATCGCGAGGTATTTCTGACCGCGGATGGAAATAACACGCGTGAGGGAAACGCGTGAAAAAGAATGATCTTGCGCGGCGAGAATAATTTCGACATCGTTGCATCGCGAAGCATCGCCGACGTTTATTAATTACATATTTAATGCGCCGTTATATATATATTTCGTTTCTAGCGGATTATATTTATGGTTGCGGCATCTATTTTTGGCACACTAGTACAATAATTAATTACGCTGGTTAACTTTTACATTTATAAATATGCGATGTTTAATCAGTTTGCCTATTACGGGAGGCCATTGTTCGCAATGCGCGATGTAATTAACGCATTTGCGCGCGTGGACATGTAATTTCGCGTTCGTTTTACGAAATAAAATGTAATTCAATTTAATGAAAACGAAGTCGCGGGCAATACGTAATAATTTTGTCATCGTGTCGCCGACACATTTCCTAGCATAATTCAGCAGATCATAAATTCGGCGTGCGAATTTTGTTATCACCCGCGACACAATACTATGCTATTTAAAATTTATTATAGCAACGTCGCCATCCGCGCTATCTAAAATATAACTCTGTCGCGTTCGGTATTAATTTCAGGAAGAAAATATAAACAGGAAAGACGGCGGGCTGGAAAATCGCGCGGATTTGCCGAAGAATTTCATTAACTCTGATTCGCTCGTACTTAGATATCAACCCTCTCGCCTCTGCAAATTGCGGATCCTAAAATTGTCGTTGACGAGCACTTTGTAAGATTACCGAATCGGCGCGGCGTGTGGTAATAATGAACTTCCATCTAATACAGAGACCTCCCTCGTTTAATTCGATTCATCTAATCGCATTCGACCTAATGGCGAATTGTCGTCGCAGGAATTTGCAATAGCAACTTGCCTGTCGTATGCTACATAATGATAAAAAATGCAAATAAATTTTTAATTTATGTTCATTTTTATCCGCTCACAATGTAGATCTCCCCGTCTGACACTCCAGAGTTTCAAAATTAACAGCGTAATAGCCTAGGATTATTATTTTTATTATTGAACTCAAGAATTATATCAATAATAAAGTTTTGATGCTTTTTGTTAAAGAATGCATATTTTCCCTGATATTTGTAAAAATATATGAAATAATCATGATTTTTGCGCGCCAACTTTTTAAGGGAGCATTTTTCGATCCATGTTTATAGGAAACTTTTTATTCAAAATTAAATCTCAAAATCTGGCCGAAACGTTTGGGCCCACTCCGTGTATAAAGATGTAAACATTGCAAGATAAGACAGAAAAATATATAAAAATTATATTGAAACTATATAAAATAAATATAAATAATAATATAAATATAATAATAAAATATAAATATATAAAAATTATACTAATTTCTCTTTAATAATTTATATTTATTCTTTTCATTAATTGTTTTCATCGAAACAGAATACGCTTTTATCCTCTTTGATTTGCTCGACTTGATGCATGACATATAATATTTCGAGCATCGCCTTTTTACTTTATTATTCCGCCCAGTTGACTGGGTCTTATCTTCGTGATGAGAATTTCACGGACGATGTTTCAACGCGCGAGTCGCGAGAGTTGAATTAATTTGCGACTGTTGGTGCTCGACAGTGATTTCGCGGGGTTGAATAATTCCGAGTCGGGATGAGATAAAGATACGGAAGATACGGTATCCTTTGACGGTGTCTGATACACCTTTCGAAGAATTAACAAATTTATACACGCCATCTAATCATCGACCTGTCCTCAATGAGAAATAAAATTCTGCGCAAATAAAATTCTGGTAATTGGCAAGACAATAGCAAGATTCAAAAGCGTGGAAAATGTCAAGATAGAATCAAAAATACATCGCATACAATTTTTTGTTTAACGCAGAAAAATCTCCGTGTACAGCGTGTCTCAAGTATCACGCAGTTTTGTTCCATGCTGTAGATAGAGCTTAAATAAAAAACATTATGTATATTTTGAATTATATTAAATTTTTTACTATATAAAATTTATCTCTTAAGACACACAATTTTGAGAAAATGTATGCGAATTACGTGATACGTTTGTGCGAAAAAAAATCGCTTCACAATTTGTTTAGAATTCGAAGTAGGTTTAGAATTTAAAAACACTGTTTACGTGCGAAACAAATAACACACCTGTTTCTCAGATCAGAAAAATAAAAAATAAATAAAAACGAAAAAGAAGAAAGGAAAAATTACTTATCAAAGCCCTTTTCTATTAGTTATTAATTCATGAATCGAGCGGAACTAATGTTTCAACAAATACCAGGTAATTTAAATAAATCAAGAATGCGAGACGAACTAATTAAGATTCAAATTAGTATAAATACAAGTCGGATAACGGGTTAGATTTGTGGAACTTTAATATCAAGATATATCTATCAGACACTGGTGGCTCTGATGCCATGCTCGGCCTGCAAGTTTATTTAGTCACAGGAAGTTTGGCGAGCGGCGCGTCAGGCATAAACGCAAGCTCGCGCACTAGACGGCGAGACAACGCGGGAGAAAAAGGGGTGAGGAAAGAAAAAAAAAAAAAAAACAAGGGAAGCGTAGGGACAGGAAGTGTAAGGGTAGCGATGTATAGGTCATGCGGCGCACCTGCGATGCCGAGACTGACGAGTATCAGTATACCGCAACTGCGAACTTTATCTCCTCCCCCCCTCCCCCCGGCTGTTCTCCATGCCGCTTCGCGGCATCCGGAAGCGCCATCAGTATCGACGCCATCAGCCCGCCGGCTAGCCAGCCAGCAGCAACAGTAGCAACAGCGGCAGCAACCCGGCTACACCGTATCTCGGATCGCGCGTCTTCTTCTCTAAGTGGGGGTGAGGATGGGGGGAGGGAGAGGTGCGGATGGCGAAAAGAAAGAAGCGGAAAAGAAGAAGAAGCAGAAGAGACGGACGAGAGGAAGGGCGAACCGAGATCCCGCGGGAATAGGGAATGCGAAATGTACCGACGTATACCCGTCCTCGTTCTCCGGAGATTCTAAAAGTTTCACTGCGAGATGCCAGTCCGGTATCCATCTTGCGCCATCCATCCGCTCGCCGCTACTTCTTTTCACCTCCCAAATATACGACGGATAGATCCCCGTGACGATATTATTGGCGTTAAAATGACTCGACGATGTCGTTACGAGGATCTCACTTGCAAATATTAATTTAGTTTACGAAAATAATTTAAAAGATATAAATTTTAGAATTTTGCTGTCAATCTTTGTTGGAATAGAATGAAATAAAATAAAATTATTTAAGTAAAGTTGGCAGCAAAATTCTAAAATTTATATCATTTTGATTATTTTGTTAATCTATTAATTAATTTATTAATCTAATAAATAATAATTAATATTTGCGGGATTCTCGTTCTTTCGGCTAATGCAGTTCTAACTTTAATTTAGCTTTAATTAGGCATTTATAATTAATTGTACTAGAAGGCATCTTAAAATATCTAGCAAAATGCAATTGAAAAAAAATGCTATTGTCTGCTACTATAAAACTCTTCTTGTCTTCGTCAACTATATATATATATATATATATATATATATATATATATATATATATATATATATATATATATACACACGTTAATGACACTATATTACACGTAACATTTAATATAAAGTAACGCGTGTAATCTAATATTAGGAAGAAGGAACAGAAACTTCTTGCCTTAAATCATCCCCTTTCGAGTATTACTCCGCCGTCATCCACTTTATTCACTCCTTTCATTCATTACTATTTCCGTTTCCGTGAAAAAGTGCGCTCGCGTTTTTTCCTCGAGCACGTTCCTCGCTCAAACTCTCTCCAGGAAGGATAAAGACCTAAAATGCTATTTGTCTCGAGTTTATGGCTATCTCGGTTATTGCGGTGGTATCAACATCATTGCTCGATGGCGCCCATTTGAACGCGCTACGTCAAAACGCCGGAGCTTAGACCAACCCTCGACAAAAGCTTGTTATATTCTTCAGAAAGATATTTTTTTTTTCCCGGAAAAAATACGTGCACAGCTCGATTAGATTTTCTCTCGAACAAATACTTGCATTGTTTATTTTTCATGCAATATATTCTGAAAAAGAATTACATAATTTAGAAAGTTTATCAAAAAAATAAGACTGATACGAATAAGAGATGAGATGTGATAAAAGAATAAAATGTCGATTATAAAGTTTTTATAAAAGTGAGAAATCCTTCTAAAGTAAATTCGCGCGACTCTAAAAGTATGCCTTTCGATACGAACACATTTTCCATCTAGGCGAAATATCGGGGAAACGGCGTCTGCTTATGCAAGTGTCAATTGCACTTGGTAAACATAATGAGTGGCATCGGCGTTTAAGCGCGTCCCAGCCGGCAACAAAGTTTCGCGTTGTCAGTATTTCAGCTGTTGCGCGAGAGCTCGTCCCTGTGACAGCTCTCGTCAGCTGTACACAATATCGTTACGCGAAAACCGAAAACCGAAAACCGTGTTCATATAAGTTCGCGCGTCGCAGCGTCACGCGCGTCGCTCGCCGGCTGCCAGAAATGTCAAATAAACACAACAATTACTATTCGCGCTTGTAAAACTATTTTAGCGATTCAATTTCGATCCCGAGTATTTATCTCTGACCATCGTTAGCGCTCGCGGAGAAAAAAAAAAGAAAGAAAAAATTTCGCGCCGCGAGGGCGCAATAACGGGCGCGGGGAAGTGGAAGGTGTGTACATACCTCCGTTGCTAGGAATGGTTTTTTAATGTGCGATAAAATATCCGCGGATATTAAACGCCGCGGATATTTGAGCGTCGTGTCGCGTCAATATTTAAACGCGCCGACATTATGAATTTATATAGGCGCTAAATATTAATAATATTATATATACAGGATAAATATTTTTAATTCCGCAAAGTCCTAGCTTTAAACGATTAAAGTAGACACGATTTTAACAAGGAAAAATAATGAACATGGAATTCGTTCGTTAACATTAAATCCATAAAACTAAATAATATATGCCTGACTGATAGTCGATCTTTACTACTGAAAATAAGTGTCGCAAGTCACAATCTAATCAAGGAGCGACCAAGAAAAAGCAACCGTAGAGTCCTTAACAATGGAGAAGTAAGTTTTTAAAGATGCCAATGCACTAATCGGGATATAAATTGACGCACGCAACAAAGAGGGTGAGGGTTATCTTTCGGATGCAAACTGAACCTTGCTGGCCGTATTCCCATGGAAATGGCACGTTATGCGGCTCGTTGTACACGTGCATAATGCACATGAAGCATGCACATGAACCATGTGTGCATACACGATGGGCACTCCACGGACAAGATACCTAATGTCCCGAGATGATAATGCGCACCTACTTGAGAGCCTTTTCGTCTCTCGCCCTTTCTCATATCAAGGCAGTACGCCACCTTTTATCGCATCATGAATATATCTACAGCTTGCGATTGTTGACATTAAAGACGATTGCGGAGAAAAGAGGTAGATCAGGTGTGATCTGATTAGTTGGAACGTTTATGTTTTCTTGTTAAAAAATATGCCGGTTAAAATTTTCGTGTTAAATATTTATTCATGCGTTAATTTAAATTACTGTTATTAATTAAATTCAAATGTTAAATTTTTAAAACAACTGAAGAAAGTGTAAAAATAATACAACGTACACATATTTTTAATTTCGATACATACATTTGTTTCGTCGATTATTAATGACACAGAATTTATCTGCTAAAGTTTATAGAAAAAATGATTGATTTTATTCTAGGCGAGTGAAAGTGACTGTCAATAACTTTTATATAATATTATTATTATATAAATACTTTTAATAAAATCTATTTTATCATTAAAATTATAATTCATACACAATTTATTTTAAATTACTCTGAAGTTTGCATTCATTTTCTGTTAAAATATTAACATAGTATTAGTGTCACCACTTAACATATCCATATTATGTTAAATTTAAGCCAAATTTTCCAACTGTGTGTGCAATTTAGAATTTTATTTATATAATAATTGGAATGATTATATATAATTTTGTAGTAGATATCTCGCGGCTGAATTTGAGAAGCGATGTGGTAGCGCCGCTTTAAGATGCAATTGCGTATCGTACGTCTCTGCTGAGCAAAGTCAGATCTGCGTATGAAAGGCCATAGATAAAGGATGTGTAATGAGGCGGCTATTCGTCTAGACCAAAATGAGATTTTAGCTTGAAGCATTGTAATATAAGCATAGCCAGAGTGTTGTCTGATATATTAATTCGCCTTTGCAATTTGACGTTTATCGTGCGCCGATCTTTGTTCTTCTCAATTTCGCGCTTCTCGTCTTTATACATTTATAATACATTAAAATAATATAAGCGAGATTTATCGTACAATATATTAACCGTATATTCTAAAGAGGGCGCACATTTTTCTTATATTTAATAATATTCAATCGTTATTAGAAGAGTACATTTATATATTTATACATTCAAAAATACATTACATAATTACATACCTTTTTTTAAAAACAATTATTTTTTTTTTATACCAATTGACTTGTCTCATTTTTCTGTACATAAAAATATTACGATAAGAATATCGAAAATATTTTATAAGATATTTTATATTTTTATCAAAATATGTCAAAATAAGAATAACGAAAAAAATATTTAATAAAAATCACTGACTTTATTATAGTATTTTGAAAAGCTTTCTTTTATCTACGACGAGTTACAGAAAAGAAATGAAAATTATTTAAAATTGGACAGCGTATATAGAATAAAAATCATTTAATATGAAATAAGAAAAAATGTACAAAAAATTAATGTCACGCGAAAAGTAATTCGAAAAGTAGACCGACACAAATCGGAGATATCAGACGCGCAGCAGACTAAGCTGGAAACTCGGTTTACTCGGTCGCATGAGTCATCCTCGAAGCAGGCAATCGAAAGCCGAGCGACTCGACAAATCACAGGAGCAGGACGAGTGTTAACATCCAATTCCCAGGACGATTCCTCGTCCTCGTCCGCCTCCTCGTACGCGCGTCGTATTCGGAGAGATCGTGGGCGAACACGCGTTTGAGAACTACGACTCGAGATGGAAGCCGATGTGCGGAATATCTATTCCGGGCGAATATAAACGATATCGTGCCGCGATAGGGACGAGGGATAAATCTAACGGAGCCTGTTCTCTTCCCGGCAATGATCCCGTGCATCTTGCATCCCTCTCTCTCTCTCCCTCCCTCCCTCTTCATCCCGCATCCCGCTCTTTCGTACCGATGGCTGCACCGGTAACGGCGTACGGTGTGTCGCGATCCTACTCCATTTATTTTACTTCCACTTTCTGCAGTATATGTTCGTCAACAGTATAGCACAGGCACCGCTTTATCGATCGACTCGAACTTACATACACTTGGAAAATCCGGGGATACATCCGGGGCTTTTACGAGGCGGAATCTTCGCTGCCCTCGTGGCGCTCGCGCCACCGAGAAAAATCTCGGAAAATCTTGAGCGATTTTGTCGCTAACTCGCGCGAAATACGGCGGAGGAATTTTTCGCCGTGGATATTTCGCTGCCGTGCTATTGGCATACCCCGGCATGGAATCTATTTACAACTTCGCTAATGGCCACTCTGTCTTACCAAACTCGTAACTTTGCGGTATCATTCCCGCAGAGTATACTTGTAGAAACTCGGTGTCTATCGTGAAAAAAGAAAAGTAATACAAGTCAAGAGTATAACTGGAATACATATACAGTTGTACACACAAATATATATAATTCTAAAATGTAAGATGTGCGATCACGATTCATATATTTATATATAAATATATATAAATAAAAAAATAAAATTTCAAAATATATATAAATATATATAAACAAAAAAATAAAAAATAAAAGTTTATTTATGTACAAAAATATGTATTTTTATAAAATATATATATTTATATATATATATATATATATATATATATATATATATATATATATAAGTAAAATTTTATATAATAAATTTTTATATATAAATATATATATATTTATATATAAATTGCACTCAACCAATCAATAATTGATCATTACTTTGCCCAATTGATAAGATAATCATTGAATTGCCATTCGTAAAAATCAAAGATAAAAGTATAATTAATCAGAATTATTAATTTCACGACACTTGCATCGTTCAATGCTCGGAGAAAGACGAACAACGGGAACTGATATAAAGCCAAACTTCACGGCTGAGGCTCTAACCAATTTCCAATTTTCCAATATTCACGACATCGCACGATGTGTTCCCTGATTGAGGTTTTCCTGTTTCTCGTGAGCCCCCTTTATTTCCAGAACGAGGCCGCCGCTCTTCTTCGAGTGCGGGAAAGTAAAACGGGCGATGTACACAGAACCATGCGACGCGGAGAGGAGGGGAGGGGAGGGGGGAGGAAAGCCTTTGAGGACAAATAGAGAATGTCTCTTTGTGCGATCCACGAACGCTGCATATATAAAGAGCCCGGGATTGATCAAACGCGGGAAAGCTCGCGAAGAATAGCGCGACTTGTGTATCGGGATGGAAACGGAAGACGAGTGCGCGACATCTTCGAGAGCGATGATGCCGTTGGGTTTCCGACGCGAGACAAACACCTGGTGCGCCTCCGTCTCTGCAGGTGGGAAATTCCAGGGGGCCTAAGTATTGGCGAGACGCGAGCTTCGTCCCGCTATGCAGACATACCTCCGCCGCTTTTTCCATTGTGATGCCTTTATTCGTAAACGCAGGAATATCGCCGGCCGAGTGCTTCGCGCTACGCGAGATAAATCATTTTATCTATAAAAAAATAATATTAAATTTTTATTCTAAAATTTATATTTTGACGAGGGGAGAGGGGAAGTGAAGAAAAATTTTTGAAATTTTTTGCAATAGCTTGATTCCATTAAATATAAAATATAATGAAAACATTAATTAATTAATTAAATGTATGACTTATTCCATCAAAATATTTTTTTTTTCAGGCAGTGTAAAATTTCAATTCTTTGATAATTCGTTTCCTTGACTTGTGCAAACAATTTCTTTCGTAATATTTTTTATAATATTACACATTCAGCATTTACAGCGTCGGCTCTTTTCCCGCGTTAATACCGTTCGCGTGGCTTCCTAATATTCATATGAAATTGACGGCGGTTTTGCCATTAGACGAATGAAATCTAGAATCAGGCAGCCGCATTTAGCGCGATGAAGATGGAGGATTTCCTCGAGGAGCGTCTGTAGCCGCCCGAGGGAGGGAAGACGGCAAAAGCGTGATTTAGGATCAAGATTTCAAAGGATGCAAGATAAATAATCGTATTGTCATCCCTCCGCGGGCGAAAACTCCGCGCATTTCTCGCTCTTTGCACTTCACTGTGAGTAAGCGCGGCACAGAAGGGAGATATGCATGCGGCAGTCATGCTGCCACGGCAGATGGAAGGTCTGGTTTATTCAGGAATACATATGTGTGTGTACATGCATATACATATATACATATACTATATATAAATATGTATATATATATATATATATATATATATATATATATATATACATATGCGCACATTGTAATGTACAACGCATAACTTCCCCACAGAATGGGGAAATATTGCATATTCATATAGCCGTGAAGCCCCTCGACATACGGACGGATACTAAAATGGCGATTGCATAACGTGGGTTATCAAAAAGCCCGTTTCGGTGCCCCGCGCCGATACCGCCAAGGAAATGACATTCGAGAGCGTCGACAAATTTCTCTTCACCCTCCCCTCCCGCCCCTCTTCTTCTCGCGCGAGAACAACTTCATTTTCTTTACGATCGAGCGTTTCCTCCCCCGATTTATTAACCGAATCGCGTCACGTTGCGACAGTATATAGTAAATGTTTATATCGTTCAATTTATGGCGCATGTCATCGTGACATGATAAACATTAAAGAATCATTATTCACAAATATATGTATAACTCTAATTTTTTTAACTCAAAAAAAAAATATTTAAATTATAAAAATAATAATAATATATTATAAATAAATTATAATAATTAATTTTTTTTTTTTTTTGATGACAGAAATATTGTAGGGGCACTTTTATATAATTAAACCTTCTCTCAAGGAGGACAAACTTTATTTTTGTTCTTTGTTCTTGTTTTTGGCATCGCTTTATCGCTCTCTTTCTCTCTCTCTCCCTCTCTCCTTCTACCGACTACCTCGTAAATAAATTCGTATGAAAACCAAAATCGCGATATTCGCGAATTTCCCGTTCATCGTGCCGAAGTAAGGAATAACGATAGCGTGGAACGTGCGCGCCTCTCCCCTCCCCCTCCCCCCTTCCCGCTTTTGCCCCCGCGGTCGCCGCGGTGTATCCGCTAACGCGACGGGGCATGCAAACAAGTTGACAGTGGTATCGATTTCCAGGGATGGCGCTACATTTTCTTGGCGTATCATATCGGTCCTCGGGGTGCAACGAATTTATTTTCTACTCCTTCCCATCCCCTTCCAGCTCTTCCCCTCCTCCCCCCCTCCTTCCGGCGTTCCGCTCGTCGCGCATATATTTATGCCTATGCGTATATATCGTACGCTCTTACCTTCCGCCTTCGTGACTTTTTCATTTTCGCACAAAGCGCCTATCCGAGTCCATTTGCAAGCGAAGACACTCCCTCATCCTTTTTTTTTTTACCGGTGTTCTATTTTGCTCTCTCTCTCTCTCTCTCTTTCGGCGAGCAACCACAAGCGAGCAAGGAAAGAAATCTGCGATCTCCCGCGTGCCTTATTTACGGTTTATTCCGATGGTAACGGATATCGTCGAAGAGGGAAGAAACAATCGCGCGCGTGCACGGACAGAGATGAATTGTGGAAGATGGTGTGTCTCAGGGGGGTGAGGATATACAACAGGATCGTGGAGGATCGAAGAGGGCTGAAGTAGCTGCACACGGATACCTTTGCTCGAGCTCATGATTACTCGGTGTGATTTGCATGCGAAATGTAATCGGGTCGTATGTATGCCGCCGCGTGATTCTTCCGGTTTCATCTATACCTTGAGATACAAGGAATCGCGCTGGGGGGAGAGGAGGGGGGGGAGGGGGGAAACGCGCGCCTCGTTCTTGGATGATGAATATTTAACCCTACGAGAAGAGATTGGAGATTCGTGCCAATGGCGTAACTTGTCGTTTTGGGTGGAAGGGCCGGAGTCTCCGTTCCGTTGTTCCGAGTCGAGCACACATTTCGACTGACAGATATCTGAAATATTCGAATAAAATCAGTACATGATTGCGGCGCATATTGAACGTTCTCTCTCCATATTTGTCAGATAGGAAGTGAAACTCGGAAATGTTGTCCAGTGAATGGATGGAAAAGAGTGAAATGTAAATATCACGAACTTTTAATGAGACAGTTGTTGATCATGAAATGTAATATTATTATGATAAATGGGGTGTTAATTATTATTCGATAAAAATTATTAAACGAAACAGTTTAACGAGTCTTTATGGGAAGGAAACTTTCGACAAAATTTTTTAAATATTTTATTCGATTCGAAATACTGTGTACTTAATTAGACTCGACACTAGCAACATTGATACCCTTTCAAGCTTCATTTATTCATTATCGAATATCACACGACGCGTATCGTGTACTCGTTAAAAGGAAAATTAATTGGAATTCACTCTGATCACATTATATAAATTCGCGCAAAGTTTGGAAAATCGACGATGCTGATTAAAACGGTGCTCGAGAGAGGTATAAGCTACACGTAGAGATTGCAAATAACATTACATCCCGTAATAGCAACTAGTTAACGGTACCAACATACGATTCTCTCTTCGCGAAGTAGCAGTAAATACCGGTTTTAAGCGGAAAATTCGCATTTCTAATCTCGACGCTTACGTCGATCCGCCCTTTTACTCTCGTAAATTTTAACCGTTAAAAGCACGATGTTTGTGGCATATATACACTGCCAGAGTATCACGATAGAGTATCCAGATAGTGAGCGATAGAGGAAACGATTGTTATACGGCGCACAGTGGATCGAAACATAGGAAGGGACGGACATAACATCGCTCTTTGAAAATTATATTTTATTTTTAGTGATTTTTATTTTTTTTTTTATTTTTAAAATTTTTATTATTTTTGTTTACTATTAACATTATATTTCGTTTATTACATATATTATTAAATTACTTTGTGAATATTTTACATCAAACAACAATCTTAGTTTTCATTGACAGTGTTCTCATAAATTTTCCTTTATTTCTCGAATTTTTTATTTATCTGTCAAAGTGACAGGTGTGTAGGCAGCTGAAATCATTTTGTGGAAAGGAATGTTCATTTGATGATTTGCAACAACAAAAAATGTAACAGCTCTCAAACATTCTTTTAAATGTTAATAAGAAGTTAAAATAATAGTATGTTTTTTCAAAAATTATAAAAATAATTATTAAATATTAAATATTATTGTTGTCCATTTAAATTATATATTCTTTTTAAATTAAAGAAAGTCCTATATAAGATAAAAAAAGTTAAATTTTATAATATATAAATTTAAGAGAAATATATTGTCTTGAAATTGAAGGGAAAAAATCGATGAAAATCCATGATTCTCTCAACGTGATAATAATGATTATTTTAAATTTTATTTTCCAAAATTACAATTATTTATTCTTACAGTAATATATCAAGTTACCAAATTAAATGTAATTTGAGAAAAAAAAATTTTAATTCGATCCACTGTGCGGCGATTAAAGGTCCATCCGAGCTCGCGAGAAATCATACGGCTCGTTCGCATGTAATGAAATGATGTCGACGTGTTGCACACGCGGCTTGCAACAATTATTTTCGTACCTCCTCGATATGCCGAATCGCGCCTATCGGCGGCATCCCGCCGACAATACAATATTCGCTTCGATATAAATTTCGCGTGATTCCGCGATCAACAACAAAACGTCAATTCGCGCGCGCAATCTGTGTCCGGTCCATCGATGAGCTTCGATTGGATAATAATATCGCAACGATGATGCCGATCGTTGGAATAACGCGATCGATTAAGGGCTTAACGTAATCGCTCTTTACTTGGACGTTCTCGCCGCTCGAACAATAGCGCGATTAAAATGATTAATATCGACGCCGATCGACAAATCGATCCTGATCTATCTGTGGCAGCCCGTGCTCTCGTGCCCGCCGATGAATGGCGAGTTAAACGTTGAAAAATTTCGCGAATGGAATGGCGCACGCCATTCCATTCGCACCGCCGGCGAATACTGATAGTTTGCGTCAAATCTAACGGACGGCTAGTTTGAAATTGATATTTCGAATAAGCTAATATCTCGGTTATATATTAAAATTGGGCGATAATGCTTTTAGAGAAGATACGTCGAACTATTGATAACGAGGGGCAAGATCCACCGCGAATATTCGGCGATTAAAAGTGGCACTTCGCCTGGAATTGACGAATCGCGTCGCCAAACAACAATTCGATAATTGTCGGGAAAGTTTGCCGCCGACTTGGGCGAACTTGCGTCGTCGTAACGGACCGCGAGTCGATCTGTTTGCCGAATGCAAATATCCGGAATAATCCATATTTTACGTCAAAATGATATGACGCGGGCGTCTTTTCGCGCGCTCCTCGCGTCCGCGAGTTTATCCGACAAGTTAGCCCGAGTTGTCCCCGGAACGGGGAGAAGCCAGCACTCCTGGCTGGCAAATATGCTATTTCGCGACATAAAATCACGTCAGCAGGAAAATTGGATACGCTCCGGCGAGAAGCTGTATCACTCGATGTCCGGTCACACACGCGTGATAACCTAGCATTAAAGGGATAAGATATTATTTTGCATTGTGTATCGCGTGCACAGACAAGTCAAATAATTATGGCTTGTTTTTTGCAAAAGAATATTTTCTTGTACGTGCTTTATATGCCAGCAGAACGATATAATAAAGTGATAAAGTTCATGTCTACAATATAATTATAATTGTAATATTTTCGTAATTTTTAGAAAGATATTAAAAAGTTGAAACAATATTAATTAAATATTTACCTTTAATCGTGTTGGCTTTATTTAAAACAAAAATAAGAACGATCGGTACATTGTTTATGTTTGGTATCGGGCTTGAAGTGCGATCTACGGGTCGGAGGTACGGAGTCCTGTATACACAGTGCGTCCTCGACATTTTGTTCATTCTCGCGTCCGTAGTTTCTACGACGCGGAGATTATTACACTGACGTGTAATTCGCATTCACGCGAAAGTCGCCGAGTTTAACTTGGATGCGAGCCACCGAGGTCGTATCGATGGGTAAACCCGGGCAAACTCGTTGTGTTTATTGTTCAGCGACTTGTGCCAGTTTATTTGTTTACACTCTATAGACAATTCTTAATAATCTTAGCAAGCAGGTAGAAATTACATAAAATCAATATCCTTTTATCACATGAAGCTGATTTCCGAATAGCCCTTGTATGTAAAAGAAAAATAGTTCAAGATATTATTTTTTTAAGGATTTTAGAAATATTTTAAAATATAGATTTTTTAAATATTATTTAAAAATAAATTTTATTTAAAAATATTAATTTTTAAGATACTATTTTAGATCTAGGCTTCAAGTAATATATATATATATATGTATATAAATATATATAAAATTATTAATTTAAATTTTTATAAAATTATTTTATTTTTTATTAAACATATTTTTCAATATACTATTTGCGCATGTAAATAAAATAAAATATTTCGAGTCAATATCAATGTATGTGTAATCTACACACACACATAATCTACGTATACTTAAAGCTTTATCGCAATAATTTATGGAGAAAAATAAATTAATCGAAAAACAAAATCTTGCATTATCCTCGATAAAAATATGATGCGTCACGTCGGCTTTAATCGTGCTACGAAAATTATGAATATCTCGAATTCACAAGTGAAAGTCTCAGTGTTTGCGTTTTCTGGCGACGAGCCAGAGAAAAGACGGCCGCGCCCAAGAGCTTTGGTCCCGTTAAATATGCCCCGGCACTATCGTCATCGGCGACAAAACCTGCGTTTATGCTAATTTTAGTTTCTCGTTAAATTATAAATTTATGATATGGCGGTGGAGCCCGCCAAAGATATATCCTTCGCTTTTCCGAGTAAATAAAATGCAACTCGTGCGTAATAAACTGTATATCGATTCAATATAGCGGATCAATTTCGGTCATCTCGCGCATTTTTCATCCAATATTGAATACGATCAGGGTTCACTCGATAACGATTTTCCGCTACAGCGGTAGCGAACGAGTAACAGATCTCGATTTTTCGATTTATGTTTATAGCGGGTATTTTTTTTTTAATTCAAAGCATTTCTATTACGCAAAATAGTTGCGGTGAAGAACTATTCGGAAAACTTTTGCAGCGCGGGGTTCCAATTTCAAATAAATGAAACAATATCGTCGCGTGTAACTATGAAAAATAAATATAAACGATAGTCGACGGATGTAACGTGTCGAACGATGGTCCAAAAACTCTTAAACTCTTCAATTACGCGATACTACATACTGGCAAATGCTGCGCTAAAAAATCTATATATTACATATATAAAATAGCATATGTTTGCAAATGACTGATAGTACGACTCTTGGAAAAAATAAAATAAATTTGGAATTAAAATAAAATTGCAGAGTCATGACATGAAATAAAATCGTTCGTCGAATATTAAAAAAATATTAGCCACGCATTAAAGTTTATCCACAAGAAACGTTGATCTTTCAGAATATAAAAGAATCCAAAATATTTTTGTTATGACAATTAATATTTGTAATAACTCTAGGCATCATTAATATGTATAATAAGTTTCTACAAAAAAATGTTTATTCGCTAAACAAAATATGCCAGAGATTTCTCACTTTAATGTAAAATATAAATAGAGATGCATTGCAATATAATGTTTTAAATACATTTACATGGAAAAAAAATAGCGACGTAAGAGCGCGCAGTGGCTATTAAAGATGCGAAATAATACTTCAAATAATATCATGATATTTTCTTTCAATCTGATCGACCGATTCGAGATATCTATAGTCTCTGATCCTTGAGAAAGGTATTCAAGGTTCGATCCTTGGTTACCTGAATCAACGAGTAGCGTAGATAAGCGCGCGAGCTCATTAATTTTCATCCAGCCGTGGATGGCGAATTGAAAAACAGCATCACTTGATAACGAGATGATAATCCCGTTATTACAATAAAAGCCTCGTAATGATTATCGTCCCGTATCCGTCGACCGTCGTATCAATGATGATCCGTTAATGCTCGACGAGTGGCATTGTAAATTTTCTAGTTGTTATTACGCGCGCGGTCCATTGTCATTAATATTTCGTTTATTAATTACGTACGCACGCGTATATAATTGGCACCGCGGCATTAATTAACCTCGGTAACATCTCGCGCGCGAGTATTCCTTGCACGAGGCTCCTCATTAACCGATATATCTCGTCGCGAGGAACGAACCGCTGGTGGCACGTCGGGCTTATTATTTTTGACGCCGATTTCCGGCTGTACGAGGATGAAAAAATCATCGGACCGGAGCCGAAAACCGGCTGAAACCAATTAAAAGTTCGCGGCGTCGGCAGCCAATTACGTATATTGGCGTGGAACGCGGCTGTAACTTTGAAAGTCCCGTGATCGCCCGGGCGTATCTTCTCATAAATTCTCATAAATGTTAACTTTGGCATCGCTAATGTTGCGAAATATCCTCCGGTTGCTTTAATATGATTCGGAGAGCGATAGAAAAATTTCTCTCCATTTTTCTCATCGGACAAAACTGTTTATTTTATTTTTTAAGTACATCTGTTTTCTTTTATAACACGTTGTACACATAAAATTCTGTTAATCTTTATTGAAAATAAAATTTTTTCTTAATCAAATAAATTCATTTTGTTAATTTTGATTTTTTTTTATTTAAATAAAAATATATATTTTGTTTCTAAAAATATTTTGTTATATTAAATGAATTATTAGCTGCATGTAATAAAGATTATAATTTTAAAAATACATTATTTATAATTTTAATAATTATAAAAGTATTTATATTTAAAGATTAAAAATTATTTATTAAAAGAAAATCTGTATTTTTAAAACAAAGCAATCACAGATTAAAAAACGTTTTTTTCAAGGAAGCAATTTAGTATAATAAGACAAAAAAAAATAAATTTCTTATTAAATAAAAAAGATTTCTTTTTATTTTGGTACACTTTTTTTAAAGAGAGGAAATAAAATTTTAACCTGGTTAAAACTTCGCGCTCTCGAATAGTTAGAAAAAATGATAAAAGATTCTTGTCATGCTCTTTCATACGACATCGCGTCGCTCGCTCTCGTACGACGGATAAAAATCACCGTGGCACACGGGGCTTACAAGGTGTGAGAAAATTGCGCGGCACTTAAGGGATTATCTGTCGGCCGCGTGCGAGCGTACGAGTGACTCGGATTATCGGGGAATCGCATCGCGGGGACGCTGTCATGAAATAGGCGTCAGGCGGATTGAATGCAAACGAGAGATTTGCGTATAACGAACAGGCGTAAGCCGACCGACGGCGCATTCGATGCGCTGCTGCGCCTTTGGCCGCAACACCCGCAATATGGCCCGACGAATTTGACACGCTCGCACCTTGTGACTCACTCGCGGTGGTTGTTGCCGGTCGGCTTTTCACGCCTCGCGTGTTTCAGCCCCCTTCCGCTCTCCCCTCCCTTCATCCTCCTCGCTTGCCAGGGGATGTATAAGCGCGCGTATAAACGCCGGTCGATGGCGAAGTTACGGACGATTCCATGGAGCTCCGCGGATGGGATGATTTGATGAAGCGGCTACGGCGATAACGCTCGAACGCCGATTGTCAAATTACGACGCATCAGCAATCAGAGATAAAATTATCATAAGAAACTAGGTAATGTCGCGACATTATTTTCGCGAATGAGATAAAAAAATGAAAATGGAATGAAAAATTGCAATCGGGTAGAAAAGTTTCTGCGAACGATCGTTGAGAGCTTCCCCTTCCCTTCCTCATTTCGCATCGGTCCTCCTCACGTGTAAAATATATTCTCGCGCAATTTGATAAGGATATCGTATAAGATAAGCCGGGAGGGAATACGCGGCCGGTAGGACAATTTATTTCGCCGCGCCAAGTTTACGTATGAAGACGAAGAACCGCGGACGACGCGGCGCTTCTCGCGGCAAAAAGTGCGAGGGAAAGTACGCGAGCGAAAAAAGCCGGCGGAAGCCGGAGAAAAGTATTGCAGAGTCCTGTAACATTCTTTCATTGGTTCATTTATCACTTGACCAAGAACGCAATAGATCGCGAACAACCGTCGGCTCTTCGCCACGGCGGTCTTTTAGTACCTTCGTATTTTCTCTCTCTCTCTCTCTCTCTCTTTTTCTCTGCAAATTTGAATGTAAAGTTTTACTGTTCTCCTCTCAAAACGACAATATTGATTCACCGGCTCTTATGACCGTGAGCGTTATTAACGATGACGTCTGCGATCTGTAAAAGTCGCTGTGCCGCATCGAATGTTACTTGAAATCGAAAATGTGAATTACGTGCTCCGGGAGGAATTATTCTTATTATTTCTAATCTATAGGGTGGAGCCAAACGTTCCAACCAGACTTTGAGATTTTGTAGGGAATTTAATTCTGAATAAAAAATTTCTTATAAACATGGATTGAAAAATGTTTCTCAAAACAATGCGCTATTTTGATCTCATGATAATTTAATTCTCTACAATTTTTGTTGCTGGATACTTTTTATTAAAAACGCATTCGTCCTTTGATATTTGTAAAACTATCCGTGTATAAATTGCAATGAAAATATTGTAAAAATTTGTAAAAATATTCTATAAATTTGTAAAAATATTGTACAAAATAACCGTGATTTCAGATACTTTTATAGGCGCCAACTTTTTAAGAAAGTATTTTTGGACTCGTGTTTATAGGAAACTTTTTATTCAAAATTAAATCTCAAAATCTGTAATCTAAATCTCGTAATCTAATCCGTAAATATCAATCGGCGGAAATTCAAACCTATAAAAAAAATGCGATATTAATGTACGCATCTCTATCCTCCCCCTCTCCGCCCATTATCATCACTCACAATCAGGTCGATTAATTAGAACACATTGTACCTGGGAATCGCAGGTGTAATGGAAGATAATCGTTCTCGTCTGCTCGAACTTCCGTCGAGAAGTTACATTACCGCCGACACGAAACGCTCCCCGCCCCCGATTCCCTATTAAAAGTATCGTAATCGAGCGGGAAATAGCCCCGTCGCTCGTAACGCAAGATGGATGCGCATTTCGGTCGAAGCGAATTTAATGCGCCGGCTCGATTTCGGATTCTGATCAATCCTCGAATCTCACGCGACATAATACGATGGCGATCGGGGAAATGGAAAAAAGCGCGACGGGGCTGTCCATCGATTTCAGATCCTGCCGACTGATCTGTTCATTCGATCGGCTAACATTTTCGGCCGGTACCTAATAAAAAAAATAAAAAAATGTATACACGCGTATGAATTTTGGGCGATTGGTGGGATATAAATCGATTTTGGTATAGTAATAAATTTCATAGCGGACGATTCTTTAAATATTTTCTTCTGCCTCTCGACGTCCCTAATAATATCGAATATTTTTCCGATGCACTTTTAATTATTTTCGTTCATAAAACAAATCTTGGAACTGTAGATATAAATATAGGGAAGATTTAATTAAAATACGCCGTGCATTTTTAGTGCCGATTAAAAAAAAAAGAAAATAAATAAATAAAAAAAAATAAAAAAATCGAAGCGTATAACGAAACGCGTTAAATTCGCGCGGCCGCGTTTAACGTGACAGAATGCATTTCGGAATTTGATGAATTTGATGAATTTCGACTCGAATGCAAGTGAACGCATTTTCGAACCGGCGAGGACGGTACAAAACGCGATATCCCAGCCGGGATATCGCATTTTTAGAACAGCCCAAGGAATGGATATCACGGTTACGAGACGTGAATATACCGGCCATATCACGAGGTAGAACGATATGGAACGTATATAGAGCGGATGAGATTTCCTTAGTCCGGCGAAATCCTTTTACCCCTTCGATACAGGGCGTATGATATTTTTTTCTATTCGCCGTTTTTATGGAACGCATCTCGAGGTATTCCCGTTTAAAATTCAATTTCGTTTAACGCCATCGGAGAAATCGGTGCTTTTATACAATATTATTTGATACCTTCGTAAATCGGAGCCGCAATTCTGTCGCGAGATTGCTACTTTTAAGACTTTTTTTTCTGATAAATAATTGATTTTTTTTTAGTCACTTTATTAGCATCACGAAATACATAATTTAAAAAACTTTTTGTAAAATTTTTGTTAAAAAATATTAATATTTATAGCTACAATAGCCAATAGTGTGAGTCGCTTTAAAAAAAACACACGCCGTTTTTTTTTAAGACTTTTTTAAGACTACTCACAATATAGGCAATTGTAGCTATAAATATTAATATTTTTTAACAAAAATTTTACAAAAGGTAGTTCAAATTATGTATTTTGATGTGAATAATGTGATTTGAAAAAAATTACAATTATTTACCAGAAAAAAAATCATTAAAAATAGCTTTTTTTCAGCTGTTACACTGGTTTTCCCTCTTAAGCATTGTTAAACAAATAATGGATCGTTTAATCGTGTAAGTTTTGGCGAGCATTTCGACTTTTAACAACGTCGTTCGGGAAGAACGACCGTATCCTATCTTAATTACTATCTTAGGATTAACGATTTGCAGTTGCGCGTTAGATTGAAAGTCGATCCGGACGCCTCCTCATCTCGCGTCACGACGTACGTACATACGTCGAGGTTTTGTTCTCTTGCACAAAACGAATTGCACGACGTCGACCTGGCAGAGCCTCAAGCATCGCGAGAATTCATCCAGTAATTTTAGTATGTTGACTGCGCGTGCAATTTGCGGACGATACGCGTCACGAATTGCATTCGACGTATAGCATATTCTCCGAGGTCTGAAATTTATCTTTCGCTGTCACTTGGCCCGGTCCACTGGCGTGTTGCTCGAGTTTACGTCAAGCAATCTCCACGACATTTTATATCTGTCACACGTTTCGCGGTTAATCATCGAATCCGGACAGAAATTTGTCATAATTATTTCCGATGCGTCAATTAGTTCGTGACAGTTGAAAACAGCTGATGAAAATAGCCGATTAATTATCTATTTTTATGTAACATTTTACAAATTTGCATCGCGAGGCAAACATTGCGGTTTGAAGTATATCGCGATTTGCTTTTTTTGCGAAAGCAGTCCGATCATCATGTTGGTTTATCGCGGAAATGGTTTTTGCTATTTTTATCCAAGTGCCTGTTTCCCTCGGTAATAACCACGCCGGCGTTGCATTTGTTATTTCTTCGGCTTTGTTGTCCGCGCAATTTTTTTTTCGCTCACCTCAGTCTGCTGTGCTCCGTGTGCGGCGATTCCTCCGGCGATTTGTAACTGTTTCCGGTCTGCAACAAAGAATGAGAAGGATAATGAAGACCCCGATTCACGCCCTTCATAATTAATAAAGGGTAAAAGAATCCTATACGAATTTTATACGCGCGTTCCCCTGCAACAATAATCGCGAACTAGAAGTGCAAAACCGTGTAAGCGTGAAAAAAATTGAAAAAATGTTTCGTTTAAACGAGCCGAGAAAAAATCCCGCGTGCTAAAAAATACGTTACGGTTATATTAAAAGATAGGAATAAATGAAAAAATATTTTACAAATAGCGTAAAAATTACGGCATTTTTTTCAATAATAAAATTCATTGAATAAAGAGAATAACGCATGTGTTTTGTATTTAAAGACGTTTCCTCGAAAGCGAGAATCGAGTTCGCGCTCAGACAACCGACGACACACGAGAGATTAATCCGATTAACCGGGCCGATTGTTCGTCCTGCTGACGTCATAGGATCCTCGGTCCGAGTGTCATCTCGTATTCGCGACACAGCTGTAAACGCGCTTGCTTCCGTCAAAATGTCGGGACGTTCTTGGGGGACGAAAAATAACGAAATAACATTCTCGGAAACGAAACGCGTGCGTCGACCGTTAATAAATCGGTCGTGGAGAACAAGAGGGACCGACGACGAATTAGTTGGCGAGAAGGTGTAACGACTCGGACAACGAATGGAATCCAAGGGATTTCGTGAGAACGCATCGCGCGGCGATGTAATTAGAATTTATGTCGATTATAGCGCGGCGGAAAAGAAGAAAAAGGACACACGGGAAGCGGGGTAGGAGGCCGCCACGAGGCAATGGAAATATATTTTCATCGAGAAATTCGCGCCATAAATTCCTTCATTACCCGTCGGCGATTCGCGGATATCCCTTCGAGCTATCGCTCCCGGAAAACGTGCATTAAAGTACGCGGGAGCGGCTGTTGCGCGATGCAATTATGTTTCACAATTCGTCCGTACCGGGTCGATTGTTATCGAATGCGATGCGATTATTAAGGCAAAAACTGAACTCGAGTGTTTCAGGAAATCGCGCTCCGCTCTGTCACCGCGATTAGAGTTTTTTCTTTCTTTCTTTTTTTTTTCGAAGCGTTTTTCTCGCTTCTCCTTTCATCGGACAAGCCGGTGGTCGCACAGACCGACTAAAACAGGAAATGTTATTCTCGCGTAAATTGTGAACGCGGTTACGCTGCGACAATCGAATTACCAGTTATGGAAATTTATGCATTTGGAAACAATGGTCATTATAAATACCGTGCACCGTGTTGCGGCGCGCGTATGGAACCGCGTATCGCAGATGATCATGGTACGAACAATAATGATTATTTCATTTCAATCAACCCGCGGAAATTGAACAGTTCGGGGAAATCGAAAGGACACTCCACGCTCGCTTGTTACGCTCACGCTCAATAGTCGTCGAATTTAAAAACTACATCTAATTACATATACGCGCGTATATATATCGCGGCGCTCGCAATCTATCCATTACAGTGGGTTAACGAAGTTGGAAATCAGTTTTGATCGATCGGTTAAAGTAAAGGATTGTCGAGTATATGTTTGGCTGGCCATCCCGATTCCATCGCCGCCGATTATGTATATCGCAATCCGCAAGCTTTGACATCTGTTGCGTGGCGATGTCATGACGTTACAAGATATTAATCAGCGGGATAATCATAGATATATTGCAATCAAACCGCAAATCTCTTTATTATTATATAGTTAAAAATTTACATATGTTTATTTTACAAAAAAGATGGAAACATTAATAATCCCTTCTTCTGTCAGATTAATGTCTCAGCTGTCCACTAATATTTCTGATCGTTTTTAGCGTTAACGTTATTATTACAGTGCTTTTTAAAAGATTGTCAACTCGCCATCGTCATGTCGCGATTAATCGCGTCGATTATCATTCGGTTATCACTCATTCGCAACAATTGGATGCAGATATATTGCAATCAAACCGCAAAGCTCTTTATTATTATATAGTTAGGAATTTAAATACGTTTACTTTATAAAAAAGATGGAGGAAGCATTAATAATCCCTCCTCCTGTCAAATTAAAGTCTCAGCTGTTTACTAATATTTGTGATCATTTTTAGCGTTAGCGTTATTACAGTTTTTAAAAGATCCGTCAATTCGATCGCTCTTCCGATCGTCACGTCGCGATTAATCGCGTCGGTTATCATTCGGTTATCACTCGTTCGCGACTTACCTACCGCGCGAACATTTATCTCGTAATCCAGCCTGGAGTAGCGAGCGTCTGCTTCTCGTAAGTCTCATCCCGTTCGCAATCTAAGATCAGCACTCAGTCACTCTTTCTCTCCAGCAAGCGCCACTTTCCGTCGCCGTGTCGCGCAATCCGCAACGGAGTGAATTCTCCGTCCCATCCATCCGGGGACAGTCAATTTGTCCTTATTTTCTCCCCGACTTTCACTCCGCTCGAGAGGATAGCCGAGTGTGTTTTTCTCCTTTTCTTCCCTTTTCCGCCGCGTACCGCGCCGCGCTCTCACGAAAAGCCACCCCTCGGCGAAAGAGACGCGACGCGACTTTCACTCGATTGTGCCTCGGCCAAGTTGTGCTTGGCCCGAACGAGTAGTTCTTGGCACGGGAATCACTATCATCCGTTCTCCTCCTGCCGTCCGGGAGGCAAACGGGAATGAAGAACAAGAAGAAGATGAGAACGAGGCTCTCTCTTTCTCTTATGTCTCACCATCTGTCCCGCCTTCTCCTCTACCGCTCTCCGCATCGGGCACCGGCAAAGCGGAAGGAGGACGAAGAATGGGAATGCGAGGAGGAAAACACCGTCCTCCGGGGTCTACTGCCTCCGTACCGAAATACACCGGGTCCGCGCTTATAGTTCACTTACTCGAGCGACGGAGACTGAAAGAGGGAGGAGGAACGCGGGAGGCTGGATGACTCCGGGTTAAAGTGGCGTCGCGTGTACAACCACACTGCTGGCGGAATATACGGCATTGCAGGCAGAGAGGACGCCTACGACTCGTCGCGCGGGAAACCGAGTCTTCCGCTCCGGCTCCTTTCTCACACCTACGGTCCCATAGTCGCATCCGCTATTTTTTTTTTTTTCTACTTCGAGTTTCGAGGAATATTATATGCTCTTATTCTCTATCTCTCTTCTCTCCTTTGTCTTCGCCAAACGCGGCAGACTCATTCGCAAATGATTTGTAATGAGTCAAGCGTCAAAGAGCATCAATCCGTATTATTTTAATTCTTAAAAAAAAAAATTGCACTGGTATGTGTTATATAATCAAACGAGCATCGCGTTTATCTTGCTCGCTAGTTGTTAAATTTTCACGCAAATTTACCGAGTTGTGTCATATTTATGACAGGATAATTATTCCATGAGATCGTGTTATTCTTTAGTTGAGAAAGAACATTGTTCATTATTCATATTATACGTACATATAGGATGTCTCGCCATTATCGTATAAACGTGTAATAATTATAATGAGATAATATAAGCATCGTGATATCTTTTACGAACTTATTTAGATCAAATAATTTATTTATTTATTTATTTATTGACAAAATTAAAATCTCTTGACAAAAAGAATACAAAAATAAGTGTCTTAAATATAACGTATATAAAAAAAAAACATCCCGAGAAAAAATGGATATAGGATTATATTTGATCAAATTTTTTTGGCCACTCAATATATACTAGTTATTTTTGTATGTCCAATTTTATATTTTAACAATAAGTATAAATTCCGTCAGTAAATAAATAAATAAACAAAAATTGCTTTTGGATTATATATATATAAAAGAGATTATAAAAAATTTTTTTTAAAAGATTTCATCACATACTGATTATTAAATTTAAATAATTACAAAATATAGTATTCATTAACAATTATGCAAAAAATGACGGACACAGGAATGGAAGGATTGCACGATAAAGACAATATAATTTAGTCTAACACGTATCTAAAGAGAAATGCCCGCGAGAGAAGACGAATAAATATTATCCAATATTGTATGGAGTTGCGATCAGTGTGATCGCAGACTGGCAGACAAATTCTGCCATGAATAAATATGATTTTAGGAATATATGAAATACACGTTCGTGTAGCATTATTAAAATAAAACATATCAAAAACTCTTTGCTTCGTTAATTAATAAATAGCTGTATAAATCCAGAGAAATATATTGTTTATCTTTGCCGGAAATGTAAGACACACGCGCAAATTGAATTATACATGCATTCAGTTGTATGTAGGATAATAGACTAGAGAGTTTATACGATACATTCTATCAATTTATAATATCGAACGATGTGATTGGCAAAACAATACTTTATTGCAACGTATAATGCAAAAAAAGCTCACACAATTTCTCATTTATGACTCATAATTCAATATAGCCGCAGTGACAGCGCGACGAGGAATTTTAAAATACATCTTTTAAATGACAACGTAAAATTTCTATTTATTGCCTCCCTCGTGATGTTTTATCAGATACTTAATTCTAGTGGAGTCACCGGAAGAATCGTGACCAACTGTCATATAATTGGACTCGCCATATGGACGAAGAGCAGGGGCTAAGAATATAAGATATCCATTACGTCATAATATTTTTCTTTCATCGTACGGCGAGGTTTGTGCTTTCGACGTGGACTTATCTTTACCCGATAAGCCGGAAGCGCGTCGCACGTCCTGAGAAAATGCAAAATTGTGTCAGATGGGATTTTTGAGAAGGCGAACAAGCCCGGTCGAGTCTCTTATCCATAGCTGTCAATTATTGTCGGCGGCGAATTGCGTACACTGGATGCGGAGCGATATTGCGGTTGTAAGCGCGGACTTAGGATCGACGTGGAATCAGCCTAATCGCCCGGAAGTGTTGCCAATGTCCGCCGTTAATCCGATCGCAGATGTTTCACTCTACAGCCGATATTCTCTCTCGGTGCCGTGTTTCTCTCGCTCGTTTCGTCGCTGTCTGGGTGCTCTCGCACTGTTTGTTTGCGGCCGCGTTAGCGGATTCTAATCGCGGTTACTACGCTCTTGCGCCCCAAATCTGCCACCGCCACCGCGCAAACCGAGTACTTAAATCGAGTGAAACGTACCGTTGTGTTTCAACGCATTTAGGTTAAAGCACCTATTTTCAATTAGGCGGACCCGGGCCGCTTTCAGGGCCGATATATCTCGCCCGCTTCGGCGGGCTTCTGACTCATGAAACTGGCACGGAAATTTCGCGTTGATTAATCGCACGCGCGACTTTTCGCGATTTATCTTGTCGTCTCTCTCAAATGGCGCGTTTTAATAAAACAGAGATCTCGCGAAAGTTTCGTGCGAAATATAATATTAATCGTTTGATTAATATCCTGAAATTTACCAAGCCGTGAATGCGGATCGTGCGAGAAACATATTTTGTGTCATTTTGAGCGCCTGAAATATTTTTTCAATGATTTTATATTACTCTTTTTTCTTTTTTTTTCGTAGCATACAATTTTATTGTATTTGCTCTCACGATACTGCGAAATGTTTCTTTTCCATTTGTACACATTTTCCATTGCGGAATATTTTTTGTATCGTGGAAATCGTTTTAATTACTTCTTCTTTTTTTTTTTTTTGCTTTTCATCGAAAACAATCTTTTCATCACTCCGCTCGCTGTATATTTTTAATTTACTGATTTATTTACCACGCGAATTTCCGGTGCGCTGACATACGTGAAAACCGAGACCAACATCCACAAGCCTCAAATACCTTTAACTCGAGAAGGGGCGAAGAGGATGAAGGTAGGCAGGATGAAAAGAAGGGAAAAATGTGCGACAGAGATGCCATACGCAAAAGTGGTAAGGGAAAAATGAAGAGGAAGAGGGAGAGTTAGGGGCAAACATACAGGCGGAAAATATTTTTGAAGCGAAGAACATGCGCGCGCGCGCGAACGCGGAAGAGAGCCACTCTCTAATTAGCTTGGTATACGGGGTGGCTTTTTGTTTAATTAACACGCTCGTAGTAAACTACCTCTATGCCGTGTGCGAAGTCGCTCTTTTTAGCCCCGACGTGGCGCTCTCTTTATATCCCATTTTTTTTCTCCCCATACTCATCTCTCTCTCTCTCTCACCGGCCACTCTCTCCTTTCGCTCGTGATACACCTGATAGGTATTAGTTTGCTTAAAACACGCGTTCAAGGGTGTCGGATTTAAAAGGACGACATTGTCCGGTAGGTGTGTCACTCCAGCGATTCTGCCTTTTCGCATCGCGTGTCTTTTTTTAAAAATTTATTTCTTTTTTTACCAGCGACCGATGAAAATACTGGCTACTACGATATTTTGACAGCCGGTGAATTCTCTCTTGTTGCGACGTATAGTTTTCGGAATTCGATGAGCCGCGTCGCTGAATCGTGATGTCTCGATCTCTGCTCAAGAAAACTCGCCCTTTCAACCATTCCCGAATTTCCCGAAAGAGAAGTAATCTTGTTAATAGAAAGCTCCGGAAGCTTATTGGCAACGCGCCCATCGCTGATTGATCGCTCCAACTTTGCAAAGTCCTTAGACTTCCGCCCTTTCATTCGATTAGAATATCGGCCTTTGTTTTCGTTTTGTTATTCTCGAGCGATTCTATTATCTTACAACTGGATTATATTTTTTCTCAGGACCGTGCGACGCGCTTTTCGGTAAAAATAAGTCCACGTCGAAAGCACAAACCTCGCCGAACGATGAAAGAAAAATATTATGACTAAAACGTAATGGGTATCTTATATTCTTAGCTCCTACTCTCCGTCCATATGGCGAGTCCAATTATATGACAGTTGGTCACGATTCTTCCGGTGGCCCCACTAGAGTTAAGTATCTAATAAAACATCACGAGAGAGGCAATAAATAGAAACTTTACGTTGTCATTTAAAAGATGTATTTTAAAATTCCTCGTCGCGCTGTCACAGCGGCCATATTGAATTATGAGTTATAAATGAGAAATTGTGTGAGCTTCTTTTGCATTATACGTTGCAATAAAGTATTGTTTTGCCAATCGCATCGTTCGATATTATAAATTGATAGAATGTATCGTATAAACTCTCTAGTCTATTATTCTATATAACTGAATGCATGTATAATTCAATCTGCGCGTGTGTCTTACATTTCCGGCAAAGATAATATATAAAAGAAGACAATATATTGCTCTGGATTTATACAGCTATTTATTAATTAGCGAACCAAAGACTTTTCGATATTTCTTTATTTTAATAATTCTACACGAACGTATATTTCACACCTCCATTCCTAAAATTATATTTCATTTATGCCAGAGTTATTCCGCCAGTCTGCGATCAATGTGGCAACTCGGTCCGGAGAGTGAGATCGAGTTGAAACCACGTGTCGAACGGACTCAACACGGCATCACAGCATTGAGATATGTCGCGACAGTCTCCTCCGTGCACGCTTTCGCAGTAGAACCTGGAAAACGAGAGACATGGGGCTCTCTCTCTCTCTCTCTCTCCAGTCTGGTCTGTATGTTAGCCGGTGAACGTTAGCTGCAGGTGGTGCAGCGTATTTATAGCCGCGTCGTGACTCCTTCCTCTTTGCCAACAACACGTCGGTCCTCCCGCTTTTCGTGCTACTCCTCACTGCTATTCCTCTCTTTCTCTTTCCCCGCATCTTCCTCTCTCTCGGATGTTGCTCGCGAAAGTCTACTTAGTGGCGTTAAACCGGCTGGCGCGAACGGCAACTTCCGTTCGGAAAATTCGAGCGGGCGAGAGTACGCGTTAAAGAATGAGTTTAGGCGAAAACGAAATTGAGGGAGCCTCGAAGAGAGGATTATCCCGGAGTCTTCTGTCCGAGAAAAAACGTAGAAATCCCCGCTGCCGCGAGTAGCGGAAATAAAAACGGAATAAACGATCAAATGACGATGTACGCGTGTACGTGCGCCGCGAGACTCCGACGGCTCATCGAAATCTGTCGATTGCCGTTACGTGCCGCTTGTACCGTCCCGATGACGGCATGAATTTTTATGCACACCGGAAAAATCGTTTCCCGAGTGCTTCTACATCGGAATATCGATTTCACCAGAGACGAATACAGATTTTTCAAACGCTCGCGCAATGGGAAGAGTGCATTTTTATAGAATTTCCACGAAAAGTCTCTTACTGTTTGGATCTGATTGTTCCAATTTCCCTTTCAAAAGAATATCTATATATATATATATATATATATATATATATATATATATATATTTTTTTTTTTAAATATTCTTCATTTTAAAAATATTTTATAGTGCTATTTTAGTTTAAAAAGAATTTTTTTATTTATGAAAGAAAAAGATTTTTATTTTTTATTTTTATTGATTTTGATTTACTTAATTTTTTCCAAGAAATTTATTATATATATATATATATATATATATATATATATATATAATAATTATAAACACATCTTGATTAATTCCAAATAATATAAGAATTGGAAAAAAATTTTAAAGGCAACTGTAACAGAAAACTACATGATAAATAATGTTTTGCTCAAGAGATGTCAATATCAGCTGTATTTTCTTTTTTAATAAAATCATATGAGTTTTTTATACATACTACGATTCTTCTATTAATGTTACATATAAAAGTGTCAAGATAAAATCGTTCAAAAGTTAACATATTACAAGACATTTCATTTATTTTGACGGATCCATCGTTGATTTCGCAGCTCAGGAAGATCGCGTGTTAGATTCGCGACACTTGGCCGCAAAGCTCGTTGTTAATCGTGATACGTATCCACGCTCGCGCTCATTCTTTCATCACGCTGCCTTGCATTCTTTGCGAGATCTCGATCTCGCACGCTCGCGGAAATAATCGCGACAATCGGGGGCAGAAACGTGCCGTGCAACGGGCGACCCCTAACGACTCTTTACCCTTTCGTTCGCGAGAGAGAGAGAGAGAGAGCGGCTCAGTTCGCCCACACAAGTCCGGTCAACACTTTTACATCCGGTCTAAGCCCGCCACCATCGGATAACACTTGGCAAGCAAGGACGCGACCGCGGCAGTCACTTTCAGCCGGCGCATAAGCCGCCCCGTTCCTAAACGGTTAAAGTCTTGTCCAAACTCGGCGAAACTCGTTTGCTCCGCGGCTGCCGCCGCTATCTCATAGCTGCGATCTCCTCTCAATCTCCAAGTCCACCTCCGACCCGTCGCGCGACTGCTTTCTTCTCCCTTTGGGAAGCTTCCCTATCTTACCCCGGAGAGAGAAAAGAGAGACGTGGCCTCTTCAGATTATTTCGAGGGCAAAAGAGTCGCGGGATTTAAAGATGCCGCGGATTATCTTTACGTTATTGAACAGACAAAGGAAACAAGTAATTGTTTTATCTATAGAAAATTCATCAAATGCCATTTAGATATGCGAAAATATAGAGAATCGCGAGCAAAAATAAATACAAAGCTCAAATAAAATTATAATAATTTTAAACAAGTAAAATATTGTGTAAATTAGAAACTTGCACATTGCTTCCGTATAATTTTATTTTCTTCCCTTTATAATATCAGTAAAAATGTCTCGTCTCAAAATATTTAGCCAGATATCTCAAAATTTGCGCAAGTTGGAGCAACCACGTTCTTTTTGTGCACATATACACATACGGACATTTTGTCAAAATGTGATTGTTCGATGTTTTAGAATATTCTGAAGACATTGGCATCGAAATTTGAAAAAAAAATTTTTTCATGAAAACAAAGCTTTCTCCATAAAGAAATCTATCCAAAATATATCCAAAAGATATTCTTATAAAAAAGCATTTATTCTTTTTTTTTTTTTTAAAAAAAAACAAGCGCATTTAATTATGTATTATTAATCATTTTTCATTTTGTATCACATAAGGTTATCGTGAATTTTATATTGTTGGGAGACACTACGGACATTTCAAGTTTGTCGATTTTTTTATACAATTTTTGTTTTTTTTTTTTTTCGTTGCACCCTCTTTTCTCTCTTCGCGTGTATATAGAGGAACTTTGAAACCTGCGCGCTCAGCGAAACTTGCGCGAGCGAAGCAGGGAAGGATCTTAACAGCATAAAAGGGTACCTGGTTGTTAAACTGGAAGTGACAACGATTTTTCTCAGATACGTCTTCTATGGCGAAACGTGACCCCCTTTTAGCCGGCGCGCGAGTCGGGCTATTAAGGGAGGATGATCGATGATTTGCGCCATCCATTACGACCGGTGACTGGGAATGTAACCCAGGTGCGTTATTTGCACGAATAATGCTTCCGATATATTTTTTTTTTTTTCACGATCTACGGTGAAGGGGGTAATTACGAAAATAGACGCGCCTACCATTTAATTTGCGAGCAAATTTGAGACTTAAAAGATCAGCAAAAATTTTTTTTGCGAAAATATCAAGGAAGCTTGTTACGTTATTCTCGGATTATTTCACGTATATGTGCTTGCATAGCGGGGTTACGGCGATAAATCAGCGAAATAAATCGCAGCGTCAACTTTCCGCGAGCTGTTTAATCATGGGGAAAGTCGTGAAAGTACACGACAAAACGCGTTATCGTTATCAATATCTTTTTTTTCCGGTACACCTATGTACGTCGCAGATTTTTTGTAAACTCACAGTCATTTTGTAGAGAAAAATCTAGTCTCTTTATCACGTGCCGAATTTTTATAAAAGAGCGTTTTATGTAAAAAGAAAATCGCCGCTTTTTACGAAAGAACTAAATTCACACAAAAAGCCTGCCACACACATATACATAATCATTCTTGTCCTCTTTTAGTATCGGGTCGTTAAAGGGCAATGATCGACGATTCACCACAGCGGCACCGCAAGGCCCCCTCGAGATTATTTTGCGCTAAATTCACAATCAATGCACGAGAGTGCATTTATACGATGTATCGGGGAAATCTGTCATTCAAACAAAAGAATCTTTAATTTAGAAAATCTCTGCCACTTAACGGGTAAAATCGAAAAAATAATGAATACAAAATTATATACAAAAATATAAAAGAGAAACTTTACGTCTCAAAAATGCAATTTTGCTCCCTTTTTATTTTAGATAAGATTTCTCTGTATTTCTTTTTAAATTATTAATATCTTTACAAACAATATTAACTTTATTAAATTTTTTTTTTTTGCGAAAAGCGTTTGAACAAAATCACTAAAATTATTTGCGCTGTTAAACTTGCCTTCTCTGTAGACGGTGATTTCAGGAGAAGCTGCGGAACGCCTTGTTTACTCCTCGTAACGTAAGCCCGACTTCTACCAACACAAACTTAATTCCACATATCGGGCGATACCTATCGACCCGGTCTCTGTTATTACAGGGTAATGACGGACATAATACCGGCGATGTTGGTGCGCAGAGTATCCTCGCTAACACCGAGCTAGCAAGCGATATAGGGATAGCGCGCAAAACACATGCCGGCGCAGCGGAGGATCAACAAGGAGTAAGAGGGACATTAGTGGGTGGTATACGAGCCACATAATCAAGCCACGTCACAATGGTATGTCACTTATATGTACGTGAGCTGCCGTCGTATTGGCGCCTCCAATGGTGGATAGACCCGACGCGTCGTGCGCCAGGATATAGGGAGGTACCTTACACAAAGACTCACAGCTGATTATTGCTACGCTCGTGGCAAAGAGCAGTCTAGTCCCTGCGGCTAACCGTCGAGCTCCCGTCCAATTGGTTTCGACATTATTGCGAACGTCAGGGAGTATTTCGAAGATGCGCGCGATTGCCGATGATGAATCATTGAATGAAGATTTAAGGTTTCGTGGAATTTCAAGGTTTTGCAAGGTTTCGTTATTCATTTCTTCTCGGAGTTGAAATTTTCTTCAACTTTTCTTCCTCTGTGGTGATTCTCTAAATTGTAGACATTTCCCTTCTCGCACTTATCAGATAAGAATTCACTCTCTTAAGAGCATTCATGGTCGGTCGCGTGACAAAATTCGAAAGGAGACAATCTGTTCCGGTAAAATAGAATTGCATAAGCAGTCTTGAGCGACGCGTTTTACCTTTTCAGAACAGTTAGACTCCTCCCTCCCCCTATATATATATATATGATGGAATTAAGGTACGTTAAGACGAAGGGAGGAAAAAAGGGGATGAGAAAAGAGCGTGCGTTTGCGATACGAGAAACACGCGAGAAAAAAAGAAAGAAGAGAGAGAGAGAGAGAGGGTAATAACGATGGAGAGAAAAGGACGGCGAGAGAAAGTAGGGTCGACTGTAAAAGCAACAGGTGCCGACGTCTACCTAGCACAAGCAAGCAGCTCTCTCTCTCTCTGTCCCTCTTCCCCTTTCATTCTTCCTCTCACCCTCTTCACCCTCTCGCGACTACCCTCGAGCAGATCCCGGCGAGATAGCAAAAATGTTTAATGGGGTGAACTCGCCGGAAAATACCAGGCGACCCGCGTCTCCTCGTAGCGCCACCCTGCGAAAATGTCGTTTCCCTCGATCAGTTTCGCATTAACGTTCCCGAGCCTGCTTATCGAGGGGCCTTTTCGTGTTTAGTGAGAGTTTTCCTTTTAAAAGAGCGGTATCTCGAATGCGCCGCGAATTCCTTCTCTACGAGATCGGGCGCACGTTGCATCGCGGGCGCCATGAAAATGCGCGACTTGATATTTTTCCCACCAAGAGATATAAATGAGGGGAGGAAAGCACGGGAAGAGCGCGAAAATAGATTCTCCCTCTCTCTCTCTCTCTCTTGTATCTCTTTTAAAATTATCTTTGCGTTTTCCCGCATTATTTTCCACACTTAATATATTAATATTTTTTTTTTATGATAACATTTGATGGCTGCCTGTGACGGTTTCTTTTTTAATATAATGTTCATTAAATTGAGTAACGCGGGGAGAGGAATTTGTAGAGAATATTTCTTTAAACACGTGCAATTTCTACGTAAATTCCTATAATGCCTGAGATAGATCTAGTACGTGATAGTTGGAGAGCGCGAAATTTGCGTAGCAACGAGACGACGTCTTTCTTTCTCGCGAAAGATCCCGCAATAAATGCCGGAGGGGGGGGGGGAACAAATGCAGCAATAAATGTTAAAGAGATCTCACTCGTCCCGAGAATGCGGCTTTAAAGCGAAGAAAGCTCCCGCGGGTCTGGCCGTGAAAGAATTCCAGGAGGGATCGAGATTACTTGGGAGGGTACAGAACTTTTTGATGGAAATAAATGAAACGCATTAATAAGGCCGTGGGTATTTCGTGCGAGTCTCCCGCGTAATAAAATTTATACGATGTTTGAAAAAAAAAAAAAATCGCGGTTCTCCAATCTCTTCGCTTTGTGCCGCGTTTATATTTGATTCTTATTAATGTCGAGGTTGTTAAACGAAAGCTCGGGCAAAGAGAAGAATCAACTGCTGCCAGCGAATGGAATAATAATCAGCGACGGAGCTTCTCCCTCACCCCAGCGAGGTATTATTATTATTGTGTATATTTTTCTAAACTCTAACGATATACATTGTTTTATTATCATCTTGATAGAATTTCAATGAGACCAATTAATTAATGAGAAAATTGATAATCACGGGATCAATTATATCGCAAAATTATTATATGCAACCGAGTGTATAGAATGTACTAAGCTTAATGAAATGACGTAAATCCGCGTCGTTAAATTAATTTACCACCAATCATGCAATTTTGAATTTATATCCAAAGCCTATCCAGTGCGCGATGGCGCTCGAAAATGCGCTCGTGATTTATTGGAGATTTACTTTCGGTCGACACGAACGGATCGACCGTTCCGGCTTTACCAACACAATTTGCCTAAAGTATATAGTTTATGGCTGAACGACCAAATCACCTCTAAATGCTCCCCTTTCCCTAAATAAAATGCATAATGTACTTCAATCATTTTATCGATTTGCTTTATCGCGATGATAACGTAGACCGCGCAGAGACATATTTGTACGCCATGTATGTGCTAAAATTAAGTATATCATGCGATTTTTATGTATAGGATGTTAGTAAATAAGTGCGAAAAATTTTAGGAGATAATTTTTCGTCAAAAATTAAGGGGGGTCTTTTATATGAATATATATTCCTATATCTCTCCCTGAGGAATTACATTCCTTCAAAGGAGAGATGAAAATTAGATTTTTTTTTTTTAATTATAATTTTCTGTTATTTCTATTCTATTTTTTTCCCAACATTTACTATAATTTTGTTCTGCTTGCTTTTTTTATTCTAAAATTCAACTTCTCGAAATCTACGCCCTTTAGCACGGTGCTGTGCCTAATATATTTTTTTTCTTGAAAATTATCGATTTTATCAAAAAATAAAAGATATAAAAAAGTTTTTAAAGAAATCAAGCTTTCTAACGCATATTCTTAGATGATCACATTTCGTTAAAAAAATTCTAATAAAATATTGAATAGAGGTTATTAATTTCATCTTCTTATAACGATACGGCAATATAAAAAAGAAAAAAAAATATTAATAAGTATCCTTTTTACCAGTGAATATGTCCGCTAAATTTCATTTTTCTAACTTGTCCAAAATGTGAAAAAAAAAGAAGAAGAAGATGAAAATTTAATTTATACCTTGCTTTTTGGAAGAATGCAGAAAGAATATATATATTTATATAAAAGATTGCCCTTAATTTTTGACAGAGAATCATTTCCTAAAATCTTTCGCATTTATTTAGAAACACCTTGTATGAGGCTCGGATATTTTCTCTTTTGGCCTTTACGCCGCCGGCACGTTTCCTCGCGTGTATGCGCCCGTGTACGTCAGGTACACCGCGACCGATACAGCGCTCGGCCACCTGTGTAAAACCTAAAACACGTAGCGAAGAAGGTGATTCTCGAGGCCGGGGTGATTCGAATTTAGGTAGCGGCGGCACTTTATACGGCGTTGCACCGCCAGCAAAGCACGGAGCCTTGCCTGCCTCTCGCGCCATCGCATATTAAACATTACCGAGAGGGTAGGGTGGTCGTTTTACGATCCCTCGAACATATCGTATTAATGTCGCTCGCCGTGCGCTCGCGCACGCTTGCGGCTTTACATCGCTCGCTTCCAATTTAATGCGTCTGCCGCGAGCTTGCCATTGTAGAGTGCATGTACGTTCATCCCCCTCCCCTCCCCTCCCCGCCCCTCTCTCCGAGTCTCCGGCCGGGGGTTTCAATGAATACGATTACGAACGCACGCGATAGCAATCTTAATGACGAACGTCTGCCGTGCCGAGATATTACGTGCATTCTCTTTCCTAGCGTTGCATCATCTACGACAAGACGATAAGACGATCTCTGTAACCTTATTAAAGTCTTTGATGTTAATTAAAAAATTATCGCTATTTTTTTTTTATTTTCGAATTTCCGTGAGAAATTCATTCAAAATTGAATTATATAATTCAAGATATCACATTTAAAATATCTTCTCTCTCTCTCTTACACGGAAACTTTCCGCTTCCTTTCATGACATTTAAAATATCTTTTCTCTCTCTCTCTCTCTTACACAGAAGCTTTCTGCTTCCTTTCATGGCATTTTTTCAGAGTGTAATTATACGATAAATTTCTTGTTGCTCTCTCTCTTTCCCGAAAGATCCGGTCGTTAGGAAAAAAAGAAAAGGAAAGAAAAGAAAAGAAAAAAAAAAAAACAACCGCTGTTGCTTCTTGTATTTTATCCTTTACCGCGGGAACGAATGAAGGCGTTGCCGTAAAGAAGCGCCGATGAGGGCGAACTCTCACTTCCTATGCTAATGCTGAGGGCGAAGTCTCTCCGCGCCGTGTTCATAAAGACGAGCGGCGAAATAAGACCATTGCAGCTGCAACGTTGAGGGAAGCAGCAGGCACGGGGTGAGGAGGAGGAGGGGGTAAGGGGGTTGTTATGCTCCCGGCATCTGCCACCGCTGCATCCGATATGCAATATTTTCTTGGCCGAACCCGCGTGTCGCTTCGCGAAATCGATGGTAACGTCGGGGAAAAAAAAGTTCTCGCTTTAAGCCAATTCTCTACAAGTCCGCAAGCTAATTTTCCATCTCGCATATAATTATTAATTTCATACAATAATTTGTTCATCTGTGGTGTAAAAAAATATACCATGCGCATATATGAAATCGCTCGCTTTTCTTGACTGTCAAAAATATATTACCCATTTAAAAATTAATATTTTTTTACCATATGTTATCTTTTTATAAAACATTAATTTAAAAAGTCAATTTATGTTACTTGAAAAAAAAAAAAAAATGAGCACGTATATAAATATTGTTGCATCTCATTATAATATTGACGGATCAAGGCAACTCACCAAAATGCACTCGCTCGACGAATATCCGTTATGCCGGCACGACTATCACATCATACAAACGAGATAACGTATATCGACGTGACAATGCGGTAATTGTACATGACAATGCAGTAAAATTCATGTTCGCATAAACGCACCGTATTTGGATTTATCGAACGCGCGTGATAAATGAACGCCACACGGTACCTGCAGTCAACACCCGCGCGTCTACGATAATGCGCTTTAATTTATGCGACGTCGCATATAAATAGGTGTGCAACTAATTAAAGGTTTATTTTTGTCGCGTTAAAATACAGTAATGAGACGCGCGCGAGGGATGTTGACGATCGATCGCGAAATGTCTTCCGTTTACGATTTGATTCCGTCCCCGATCGAGCCGAATTCAGACCAGAAGAGACGGAGAAGAGAGGCAGTCGTGCCGAATCCCATGGCGATGTTACGTGTCTGATTTAATGTTTGGGGACTCGATGTCGCGGGGCTGCCTGGTGTTTCGGTAAACGTTTTATCCATGGCGATGTGACGCTGATAGAATTTCAGACTGACTTTCTCTCCCGGCTCCCAACCAGAGAATTCGCAGACCCGCAAATGTGAGAGACTGAAGTTTAACAGAGACGAGACGTGGGAGCGTTCTCTCGGACGATCTTTCTGCGTGAAAACGTGCGAGAAAACAAGCTGGTTGATTCGACATTTCCCGCTTAATTCCAGACCGAGAAAAGAACAACGCGGGTATTTCCGTGAAAATTAAAAGCGATATGGAGAAAAGATGCCTGAACTGACATATATTTTCTTCGCCGGTATATCTTTATTTTTTAATAATTAAATAAGTATTATTTTATCGGAGCAAAAATAAATATGATTTACTTCATTATTTAATTTATTCATCACAAATCTGTGTATTTTGCTACTCGTTATGTGCTAAATTGCATTATATTAAATCCTTAAAGAATTTGAAAGTTTATTCCTGTGATTTTCTTTAGTGATTTGTATAATATAAATAACTGCATCTTTGTTTTCATAATTTTTATTCTGAGATATAGATTTTTAAATTCGATTTTTATCGTTTCTCTCATAAAGAATTAAACTAGGATATTCTGTAAATAATTTGCGATCTATATATTGATATAATAAATATTTTATAAATATTTTACTGTAAAATATTAATTCAAAGAAACTGGCTGTGTGCGATTTGGTCTGTATTTATTTTTCATATACGTTGTAAAAAAATGACTTGTAATCAAAACTTCAGTTTCGACGAAGATTAAAATAAATATTTTCACGAATAAGAAAAAAATATAATTTACTTGAAAAATGATAAATTTTGTCATTTACTGCAATATTTCTCCAAATTTTTATCCTGCTTTTCTAGTTTTTAATGAACATTGTCGGTTTTGAAATCTAATTTTTCAGATCACAATTCGCGCTTTCAAAAAAAAAACAAATGTTTATTGATGAAAAAAGATTTGGATTATTAACGAAACTATAATGCAATCTAATGAGAAGCAAAATGATACGTCAGTGTCGATTCTTCCTCTCGACGTGATACGCTGACGTACAAGCCTGTTATGATAATCTGAGCTAGATACATTACATGGCGATGTATTGCCCAACTAATGTCCGAAATAGAAACGAGCGTATGCCAAGCCACGAGTGATCAATATCCGAAGAGAGACTAATCTGCCCGCGGAGCCTCGTAAACCTCTGACGCGTGTGAAGGCAACATCAATCCTTCGCATGTGTGAATTAATTCATCGAAGATAGCGCTGTCCTTTTTCATAGCAATTGTTACTTTCATTTTGAGCATACGACTCAAAATCATAGATCTCCTCGATTGTTTCGACGACGGACACACGAGCGACAAAAGCGAGAGCAAGATAGAGAGAGAGAGAGAGAGAGAGAGAGAGAAATGCACGATCGAATGGTTATGCAGGTTGTCTGTTGCTGCAGGACTAATTCTAGCCGCGATAATCAAATCTAATCCCTTGAAACAGCCGCGGGCTTTAACTGGTAACCAATGTTAGGTCGGCTTACTATATTGTAGGCAAGAGAGAGAGAGAGAGAGAGAGAGAGAGAGAGAGAGGAAGAGAGAGAAAGCAAGAGGGTTGATATACATAGGATAGCGCATAGATTTCAAACTAGCGGATTTTGTATGCAGCCCTCGATCTCTAACCCTGAGGGCGATATTCTGTTTAAGGTCTCGACTCGAAGAACTGGTAGGGAAGCCTAAACATGAATATCTGGATTAAGTTATCAACGACGTACTTTCTCACCTCCGAGAACCATCCATCAACGCTACTGTCACGTCTTCTTTTATAAATACCTTTTTTTTTAAACAAAATATTCCGTGTCTATTAAAGCGAATCAATCCATCCGACAAAGTGATGTCAAGTGATAGTTTCTTTATTTAAGATGACAGTTCTCTTTTGGCCATCGCCATTTGTCTCTCTCATTAATCAGATTATTATAAAACCAGGACGAGAAATATGCGCTTCAACGTTGAATAAATAATCGCGACTCTCTTTATCGATTCAATCGAAATACTAATTTTCAATCTCCATTACCCCATTAAATCGACAATCGAGACGAGGAGCTGCAGTGAATCGCCGTCGATTCGTCTTTTATCTCATCGTGGAAAGACGAAGTGGCCGCCTAATCAATGCCAATTTAAAAATCCCCGTCACGTCGCCTTATATCTCCGGTCATTTCTTCTCGGGAGAGAAGCTCGCTCCATCGTCGTGTTAAAAGGAGAAACGGGAAGAGGGAGAGAAGTCCGAAGCGTTAGATGTAAAAGGAAGAGTTAGGAGAAACGTGCCGTACCGTGCAAAGAGCATCATGCGCGCAATCTTGTATGCAAATCGAGGAAGAGAGGGACGAGGGCGGAGAGAAAGAGAGAGAGAGAGAGAGATGGGACGGAAAAAGGAGAGACGAAGGATGAGGAAGGGAAGGTGAAATGCGCGTGCGAGGAAGGTACTTTAAGAAAAATTTGTTCCCTCAAGATTTCTATATGCAAATGCGACACCGCTGGCGCTCTCTCCGACGGCTCGCGCCGTCCCGGATTTGCATTCATATTCCCTCTCTCTCTCTCTCTCTCTCTTTCTCTTGCCGGCGGAAACGCGTGCGGTGTCGCTCCGTTTTATTAATGATCCCTAAGTATCGGCGAACAGAGAAGCGCGAACAGAGCGAAGCGTCAACGAGCCGGCGCAACGAATGACGAGAGGGGGGAGTGGGGGGGAAGAGGGGGTGGTGGAATCGCGGTGCTCTAATTACCATTAACCCATTAGGTGGCATAATTTGCCTAATCGGGTACGCCGATGTGTATTATTACATTACGTTATTTGAGATGGGTTTATCTCGGCGCGGGCAATGTTTTGTATAATATTAGTTTATCGGATCGCTGCTGCGGCAGGATGTGTTGTGCGTTGCATGTTAACGCGGCGTTACGCCGCGGGGATTACGTACTCGGGGGTCTCGGATGCCATTTTCTTCGTATCGTTTAATAAGATCGCGCGCATGGAAATTTCTGTCGGAATTAATCACCCGCGCGCGAGAGCCGCGAGCTTAAATAGAGTCCTCAGGTGAGGTCGCAAGCTCGCGCCATCGATTTATTTACAAATGGAGTGATGATTCTTGCCTTTCGACCAGGTAAACTTTGCCTTCGTTCATTGTTATGTAAACATATTGCGACGCGATGCTGTTTGCCCTTCGTGGCAGCCTCACCGAGGCCCATTTTATTTTCCGCCAAATCGGCAAATATGAAAATATAGTCGGCATTTATATACGTACGTGGGGAAATGATGCGAGGTCGCGCGAAATATATTGCTTACGATGGCGATACGAAAAGTGGATAAATCGGTAAGGAATTGTCCCGTTTGGCAAACTTCGTCGTTGATAACTCTCGGCTGTCGTGTCTCGCGGCAAGTAAATTCTCGCTGATAGCGTTCGATCGCGTCTCGCGCAAGAACGTTGAAGCGGGAAGGGAGAAGCTTGGCAGCGCATTTTCCCCGCTCCCCTCCCCTCCCCTCCCTCCCGTTGTTGCAGGGAAATGTCAAGAAAAACAGTGTCGCCCGGGGAATACCTGATCGGTACCCGGGGTATCGACACGAGGCTGCGCGTCTCGGTAAAACTACGAGCTTTTCGCACACGCGAACAAAGTAGGACGGGAGAAACGGGAAATTAAGAGAGGATCGCGGGAGAAAGAGAATAAAAAAAAGGGGAAAGGAGGAAAAAGGAGGGAAGAAGGGGAGGGAAATGTACGGCGAGTAATGCGATTTCGCTGCCGAGGGAGGGAGGGAGGGAGGGAGAACCACGTGAAAAAGTTCGTCCCGTCTCATCCTTCATTCCACGCTCGTCTCGCTCTCGCGCGCCATTTCCTCCTCCCCTCCCCCCCTTCCCCCTCCCCCTTTTTATCTTTTTACGTCTTCGTTTTGCCGAGGATCAAAGTGCGACCGCGATTACTCTCCCTCCCCCATCCTCCCCTCGACCCCGTTTGTCAGTTTTCTCGAAGCTTAATCTAGTCGATTCGTACATACGTCAAATTCAAACGACACGACACGGTGGATTAATTGTCACGATTATTTTTGACGAATGTTCGGTTAATTGTTCGATGATTTTATATCGCCTTTTCTCTCTCTCTCTCTCTCTCTCTCTCTCTTCTTCCGGCATTTCGCCGTTTACACTTTGACCTCGCATGTGGATGCCTTTTGTTCTACTTCGCGTGGAGATTAAAGAGAAATCGCGGAAAGAAAGATGCAGGTTAAAAGCATTTATTTCGAGAACCTGCACTTAAGGGGAGTAAAACCGGAATTAGAAGCGATTCTACTTCAATCCAGAATCTCTCGCGGATCAAATACGATTCGCGATAGGAGAACAATCCGTTGAAAGAAGCATAGAAGAAAGTATTCTTTCTCTCTTTCTCTCATTTTCTCTCTTTGAAAGGATTTCCTTGTGCGGAATCAACAACATGACACATTTGACGTTTCTCGAATAATTTGACAGTATTTACGCAATGACAGTCGCAACGTTATATGTATAAGCGTATCGCAATGTCCTGAAGTTTCATCAATTATATTTTTGCTTCCTCAGAGAGAAAGCTTTGTTTTTGTGAAAAAAAATTTATTTAAATTTCGATGTCAATGTATTTAGAATATTTTAAAACGTCAGAAAAACATATTTTTACAAAATGTTTGTATATATGCACAAAAAAGACATGATTGTTCCAACTTCCGTAAATTTTGAGATAACGAGCTAAATTTTTTTATACGAATAGAGTATCATTAAAGGTTGGTTGGTATTGTACTTGGCTAGGATCGGTAAAGGGGTTTATTTTTTATAAAATTTTGAATTTTTCAAAAAAATAATGTTGCTCTAACTTTCGTAAATTTTGAGATATTGGTCCAAGTATTTTTATACGAGAAGAGAATATCATTAAAAAATGGCATTAAATTTGATGAGAATTGGTAAAAGGATTTATCTTTTATGAATTTTTCAATTTTTCAATAAATATCTGTGCACGCTCTTCTACAAATTTTAAGATATCGGGCTAAATATTTTTATGTAAATATTTTATGAATAGAATATCATTAAAAGATGGTTATTATTGAATTTGATGAGGATTGGTGAAAGAGTTCGTTATTTATGAAATTTCGAATTTTTCTAAAAAAAAAAAAAGGATTACTGACATTAGGGATTAAGGAGAAGGGAATAAGATTAAGCAATGTGCAAGTTTTCTAATCCGCACAATATTTTACTCGTCCTAGATTTGACATCTGAAAATATCACGCTTTTCGTAGCAGCGCGTGCGAATAAGATTGCGCTTCGAGGCTTTGCGTGAAATGTAGTTAACGCCTCCGGATTCAGGCAGACAACGACGTAATCGCAAACGACATTATGCGTCCCCGTGGGGATGCGGCCGCAATCTGTCCAAGCAAGACCCGAAGCAACTCGGTCGGATGGCGCCAAGTTTCTTCGAGGTAATATGGCATGCCAGACGGACAGCTTGCGGAAGCCGCGCGACGGTGGTTGGCTGCCGCGGCGGCGCGAGTAAGCTTAATTAGGGATAAAAATCGAGTTTGCTCGACCGGCGTCGAGATTCGTCGCTCGCTCTCTCGCGACGAAACGAAATCTCATGATTATTAGATTTCCTCTGCTTCTGTAAAGGGATGGATAGGAGGGGGACCAAGGAAGCGGCTAGTGTCCCGGGCGGGTTGCCTGGCTAAACAGTCGACGGACTGTGATCCGAGAGAAAGGGGCGACCGGAGGAAGGTGAAAGAGGGAGGGAGGGAGGGAAGGGGGAGGAGAGACGGACGGGGTGGCACGAAACTATTTCTCTTGCTTTCTCGGCGCGCCGGTTGTGATTTGAATATATCCAGTTAGCGGCGCGTGCCTCGAATACCGGATCCGCTTGACGGAAACGCTTGAAGGAGCCACTCGTTACTTCGTTCGTGCAATATTAGCCACCGTTCACTTCGTTGTCCGTCCCTCGTTCCCGTTCCCCGCTCGCAGCCGTTTACGATTAGCCCACTCGGAATTTTATTGGACGAGCATTGGACGGACTCCCGCCGATAACACGCCGGATTAATCGAGTCCACGTGAGTCGCTTATAATCTGTTACGCCCCCATCCTGGGCGCGTTTAGTTTGTTTTTTTCATCGATCGATGATGTTGCGTAAAAGGGACTGTGTGTGTAAATCATGTCGACTCTTGTCGCAACTTTGCGTCCGCAGCTTCTCCGAAGAACTTCGTCCGAGTTCCGGATATTGAAGGGAATTAAGCCGTTGAAAGAAGTAAGCTGTTAAAAGTGCCGCCGCTTCGCGATAATTAATCATCGGGACTGTACGGCCTATTAGCTGGCATTAAAACAAAGCTCGTTTAAACTTGGCCGCGTCATAAATTTTTCCGTCGCCCCCAGTCGCATGATAAAAAAGAAATTTAACCGAAAATTTAATGAAAAATTTTTATCTCACTTTTGTGAAAGGGAACGCGTCTTTTAGAGAGATAACGAAATTCTCCTGCGAATTCCATTTACTACGCGCGATATACAATTTTGAATGCGGTTCAATCTGATGGGCATAAAACTGCGCGAAGTAAACTCGCTTAAAAAACATGTAATTTGAATTTTCGCGGAAAAAAAAGAGAACTATCCTGAAAATGAAAACCTTCGACGGTAAATGAAAATTGTAGCGTGGCAATTAAAATTGGATATCCGTCATATATTACCATCTTCCCCTCCCCATCTTTCTCTCTTTCGCGTTGTATTATTTTAAAATAAACATCGCTACAACCAACGGGCTTGCTAAAAAAATTAAAGGGGCGAACAATTGTCGTTGCTCGGCATAAATCTTTCAAATAATACGAGCTAGTACTATATATATTTTATACAGTTTTATAAATGACGTCGAAATAATTTGCAGCAATTTGTTTAAAAATACGATAACACCGGTTTCGTCTCAAACTCGATGTATGTGTCAGACAAGGATGTCATCTGTCAAAACATTGACAAAAGCATGAAAATTTTGTAGATTATTCTATTTTTTTTTTTTTAAGTATTTATGCAAAACCTGAGCACAATTTTCTTATTTTTAGATTTTTATGGAAAAAAAATCGCGTATTGTAACATTTATTGATAAATTTGACGAGGAAAAAATATTGCCAACGAAATAAAAATTTTCACACATGTTAAAAAAACTCTTAATAAATATTTGTGCTAAGCTTGATTTAGGCTCATTTATTTGTTTGAAAATTATTTACTAAAAATTGTGAAAAGATTATTCTCTCTCTCTTTCTCTTTCTGAAAATTACTCGTCTTTCTTTGTTCCTCGCAGTTGATTTCAGGGGATAATCACGATCAAAAGATTTTATCATAAATTTAGGAAAAATATTAATTACAACTATTTTCTTTTACGAAGACATTAAAAATCACATTATTTTGTGATACTTTAATTCTTTTTTCCTGATTTATTTATTTGATTTTTCAAACAATACAAATGTAAAAAATATTTTTTTTTTAATTTTTTGACGACTTTTGTATAATCAAAACATCCTTAAGGAATAATTCAGATATTTGTGGGGGGGCGGGGAAGAGGACTCGAGTAATTAAAACAAAGAACACATAAAGAGAGACGAGTGTTGCTCTCGAATATTATAAATTTAATCACGCGGTGTGAAAATACATTTCGCGTATTGACGCATATTCATTCTATCCCCGTGTTTATTTAAGTCTTGGCGATCCCTCGTACCTCTTGGAGCAGTTTTACGCGGCGGCGGCGGTTAGAGCAGACGGAATTAATCGCCGTCCGCACCACGCTACGTCGTAATCGATGTTATCTCGCGCTTTATTCCGCTCCGTTATAGCATAATAACCATTCGTGCCTTTACATTATTTTAAGCAAGCGCGCGGCGATAACCTCGGCCGTGAACCATCCGCGTCCGGATGGCCGACACGTGCGAAGCAACGCGCGGAAGTGCGAGGGAAAACAGAGAGGGAAGCAGGAAGTAGGAAAGCGGAAGGCGAAGACCGCGGGAGGGGGGGGGGAGGGAGGGAGGAGGATGCGCGTGGCGGCAGCTTGCGATAATAGTCGCGAGATAGTGAGCTTTATCGTCGGCGCGATAACAATCGCTGTTATTTTACGCGGCCCAAACCGCAATCTCGCGATTGCATTAACGAATACGTACAATACGTCCGCGAGGATGGAAAGTAGAGACGCGCGAGATTCCTCGACTTGGCGAAATTAACTGTATCCGCGGACTCCTGCAGAGGCGAGCTTGTCAATTTCTGTCGCAACTAATGAAAACTTCGCATCCGTTTACGGATGCGGCGGACCAGACCAGCTTTTCAATCCGTTTAGCCACTTCGGCGTCGCTTATTCGTTTCACCGACGATAATGACAGACTTGTCGCCGTGTATTGCCGGGGCTTGTCAGGTATTTGCGGATGCGACGGAATACAAGGGGGAGTCGGATAAAACGATTAAGCCACGGGAATTGAATTGGACCGCGCGCTCCAGCAGCGCGCGAGATACACGCCCGTCCCCTTTGCACGTGCGCGAATTGTGAAAGTCTGAGTCTCGAATAATATCCCCGAGGCGCCGGGGATAGCTTCTTATATTCTTACCTCCTTCCCGCTATTTACAGCGCAATCGTGTAACTAACATGTGCTAATGAACAAAAATTAATTACTGAGAATTGATTATAAGGTGGGAATATCGTGCTATATTAATCGAGCTAAATTTAGTTTTACAATAATTCAGATATATTGAATAATTAAACAAATGCAACTGGAATCCAAGTTAAGATTTTTTTTTTTTTTTAAGAAGAATACATGAAACGAAATATTTCAATCTTTTTTTAAAATCTTCTTCAACTGCAGTTTTTTTTTTAAACCTAAAGACGATATTCTTTAACAAACAATAACATCAAGTATAATCTAAATATTAAACAAGTGAAGAATTGTGCAAATTAGAAATTTGAGCAACCACATCTTTTTTTTTAAATTCAAAATTTCATAAAAAATGATCTTTTAATGATATTCTAATTTGTGGAGGAGCGTGCACAGATATTTATTAAAAAATTCAAAAATTCATAAAAAACCCTTTCACCAATTCTCATCAAATTAACACCACCAACCATCCTTTAATAATATTCTATTCATGAAAATATTCGTGAAAATATTTAGACCGACATCTCATATACACATACACGTACGAACATTTTGTAAAAATGTGGCTTCTTTGACGTTTTAGAATATTCTGAAGACATTGGCATCAAAATTTGAAAAAAAAAAAAATTTCATGAAAAACAAAGCTTCCTCTATAAGGAAGCAAAACTATAAAGAAGAAATTATCGCATCGAAACAAGCATATCGAAGGCTGATAAAGATTGGAATAAGAAATAAGCAATCTCATTCCGGTCTTGCATTTTTTTTTCTCATCCTCGAGGCGAGACGGGAGACAGCGGGCACGCAGACTGAAGAAAAGAAGCCGCGAAAGTAGCCGAGGTGGTAGTCGAGTTCGAGCGAACAAAGTCGATATTAAAATCAATCCAACTGTCGGGCCGACAGTTTGGCCCGAGTTTGTAACCTTAAAACTTCGTCTTCGTTCCCTCTTTGCCACAGGATCGTATATTGAACTTTAGTCAAGTTCACTCTCCTATTTGCGTTATTCTCCGCCGCGGCGCCGCAAAAGGTTAAGAAAATCCGGCCAAGTGAACGAATGAGGCGGGGAGGGAGGGAGGGAAGATGAAATCACGAGAAAGAAAGGATATAACGAAGAAATAAGCGAAGAAAGTTTGGCCGCTGATCTCTCGTAGTATCTGCTAAGTAGCACGGCACGATCTTAAGTGCTGCCTGGTAGTTCGACACCCTTCCCTTCGGCATCCCTTTTCGCGAAATGAAGGAGAGCTTCCTCGTTAATTCGAGGAATATTCGCGGCTGTTCTGCGCGGCATTAATGAAATAAGCAACAATGTCTCGCTTATCATCGTTGATCTAGAGATATTGGATACTTTATGACATTACTTTGCTTCACGTTATATCTTGTGATGTGACGAATATTTTCTAGCCAAATGACAAATTGAGAAAATATAACATTTTTTTTTTTTATTTTCAAAGAATATAAATTTTTACACGATTTTCCGGAATTTTTTCCGAATAATAAACACGATTTTTGTACCGAAAAAAAATACTGAACCCATAAAAATGTTTTTATTAAAATTATTTATTTAAATACTTGCAAAGAAATTAGTTTCAACAAGCAGCCAAATATTTGAATTAATAAAATATATTTATATATAAAATAAAATAAAAGAAAAATCTTCTTTTATTTGCAAATGAAAAATTTTATTAAATTTTTTATCTTTATTATACTAAATTACTTCCTTAAAAAAGATATGTTCTAAATTTTTGACTGCTTGTTTCAAAAACACAAGTTTTCTTCATTTCAATAAATAATTTTTTACCTTCAAATAAATATTCTTTTTATATAAAAATTTTAAGTAAGTGTATTTTAAAAATTAAAATTTTTATTATGTGCAACTAATATTTTATTTAATATAACAAAAAGTTTTTGCTAACAAAGTATATATTTATTTAAGAAAAATCAAAATTAACAAGATATATTTATTTAAACTAAAAAAAATTTTATTCTTAAAAGTTAAAAACCTCGTCGTCTATCTTAACGTCATGAGATTCTTTTCAGATCTTGAGGCACATGAGCGAAACGCGGCCATATTACGAGCTGAAAGGCGTCGAGTAACGGCGTTAATTAAAAGCAAAGACGGTTCTCTGCTCGGGCTCGTAAGGGAAGGGAAAACGGCCCGACTAGGTCAGACCGAGTGGGCGAAGCGGCGACTCGTCATTAAAGTTATACAAATCGCCGATCACGCTCGGCTGTTTCTCGGTTTCTCCGCGACGATTTACCAAAAATTATCCGTCGATCGGCCGACATTATTCTTATCATCGTAATTGCGAATCGATAACGATTGATCGAGTGTCGTCCAAGTTAATCCTCGAATTTATTTTACAATGCGAATAATTTTGGAGCTAGAATCTGCCGCTGTTGGGTATAAAGTACTCCCCGTGGTATTTACAATCGCAGAAAATTCCGATGTATAACTGCTTGATTATACCTTACATATTATATCTATTTCGCCCTCTCCTTCCTCCACATACGCGCTACGAAAGGGGATTAATATTTACGTTGTTCGGGCGGGTATTATTTCGCCGCGCGTCGTCGTATTTTATTTTCATTATCGTCTCGGGAGCGATAACCAAACGCAAGTCGTTTTCCGGCTAATTCGACGTTATTATTTCCGCGGGCTCATCGAATGGCGATATTATTTACGGAAAAGCGATTCCTTCGGCGACGACGATGCCGAAAGAGGGAATCGTAAAACTCGGCAATAACGCCGGAACAACCGGAATGAGCTGCCGGATGGCGGGCGAAGGAGAGGCTTTAGAATCCGTAATTAAACGGGATGGCTAGAGAGTCACCGCGCGTATAGGAGCCTCTCTTCCTTCCGGCATAAAAGATTTTATGTCCGGCCTCACTCGTCGCGTACGCTCTTCGTTCTCCTCATCCTACCTCACTTTGTTTCTATGTCGCTTTCGTATAAATTCGCCAATGACCCGTCCACGTCACCATCACGGTACGTAGGTATTTCCTCGCGTATGTACAGACTCCAGTTACTTCCGCTTGCTTTTATTTACACATTATTTTTTAAGTTCATTATACAGACTCGCCTTACTTTCGCTTGCTTTTTTTTTATAGATTATTTCTCGAGTTGATTTTTCCGGAATTGAAATATGAAGATTATCTAATCTGTAATATTTAAGAATGCTTTAAAATATTGATATAGAGTTTAGTAAAAAAGAAGATATTTTTATTTTATTTTTCTCATTTTGTTACTAAAACAGGCAGCATTATATCAGACGTTCTTTTTAATTTGTTAATTAGGAAAGAAATTTGATATATTAATATATTATATCATGTTGGGATTAAAAAAATATTCAACATATTGATATGAAAATTTATTTTATTAATTTTAAATTGACTAATATTATAAGGAATAACAATACATTTTCAACAAATTGCAGATATAATTCTTGCTAGTTTTAAACTTTTAAATTTTTAATCGAAGCTATCATCCTTGGCGGTTCTGCTCTGCATTGTTTGAATTCCATTCATATTCAAAATTGAAGTACTTTATTTGAAATAAATTTGATTAACCAATCCGATAATAATGGCCGATAAATCGACGCGGAGACGAGCTGCTGCAATTAATTATATTAACACTGTTGGAAAATTTGTCTTTTTTTTTTTTTTTTTTTTTTTTAAAAAATTTTTGTGTTAAATATTTTAACCGGCATGTTTGTTAATTTTGAACTCAAATGTAAATTGTTAAAACAACTAAAAAAAGTGTGAAAATAATATAATGGGCACATATTTTTAATTTTACACAATAAATATTTTCCATATTATTAGTGACAGAATTTATCTGTCAAAATTTACAGAAAAAAAATGTGTTGATTTTATTCTACAATAAGAATGACTGCAGATTGTGAATAACTTTTTTATCCAAGTTAGTTTTGTCATTAAAAATATGTTGATTTTATATAAAATTCATTCCAAATCACTATAAAGTTTGCATTTCTTTTGCGTTGAAATATTAACATTATTAAACATGTCATTATTTAACATATCCACATTACGTTGAATTAACTTAAAAATATGTCTGACCATTTGCCACATACACCGGTTAAATTTAAATCAAATCTTCCAATAGCATGCGATTTTATTTCGCGCACGAAAACGACGCATCATCCACTTGCGCGGATCTCGATGGCCGGCGCGCCAAGAGAAATACATAAATTACGCGGATGGGCGATGGTGGTGGTGGTGGCGCGCGGCCCGACCCGGGTTATGGCGACGTGACTGCAAGTTAGTTCGTATTAAAGTTATGAATATAAATCACACACGGGGTCGGCTCGTTCCCCGTGCTTCTTTCCACGACGGCCTCTCACGGCCTTGCACGGACCCTGCCGACGACGAGACCACCACCACCGATCGTATCCTCTTTCTCTCTCCTCGTTCTTTAACCATACCCGCGCCCCATACCTTTCCCCTTCTTCGCCGGTGCGAGCTTCGCACCTTCGCCCCGAGCCAGGTGTAGCGCAGCTCGGGGTGTCAAAGTACCGGCCCATTATTCACCCCCTCTCCTTCCCCCTCTCCCCTTCTTTCCTCCCGCGTCAGAGTTCATGTCTCTCTGACACGCATTCCCGCCATCGCATCTCCCTCCCCCTCCCCTCTTCTTTTTTCCTTCCTTCTTTATAAGGTCGAACTCGCGAACGTTTCGATGCTGATCCCTGGATATGGCAATCGCTTGTCAAGTTATTCGCGCGTGAAAAATAGTCGGCGAATGTAAAAAACGCTTAATCTCGCGACGTGGGCGCGACTTAAAATCCTGCACGGCAATAGATGTGTATTATATACGCCGGTTAGGCAATAAGGAAGTCGATGTAAATTGTGATATAAAAAATGATTTATCGCGATTTCATTGCGATTCTTATACATACAATAGTCGTAATAAAGAAAAAAAAAAAGAGGCAAAATAGTATGACGTTAGGGATTATACGAGATATGCATTTGAAGGAAAAAAATATCGATTAATGAATTATTTAACTTTTATCGAATCACATGAATTCCTGGATATACGATTTGACGTTGTATTATGAAAGCTGGGAGATTTCTTTCATGAAATAAACTCGCAGAATGTCACGTGACGGAAACGAGTCTGTTGTCCCGTCGAGACAAAATAATTTCTCGCTGTTATGTTTCTGAACTTATGTAAGTTCTCGCGCTGGGGAGTCATATACGTATACGTCAGCGTGAAAAACTGGAATACTTCTTACTAAACTTCCTTCCAGAAACGAAGATTAACGCTCACCCCTTCGCTACAGATTCGCCGTGTTTGCCGGGATGTCACAGGCGCACCGGAAAGTCCGGAAAATATGAAGACAACTGCACCTCGCGAGGGTGAGTTTTTTTATTCTCGGCAAATCGTGCGTGAAATTGCGCGAATGCAGTTATGAGCGTCGTCTGATTCTCGTCGCGCGGCGCGATCATATTTTTTTGGGGAGGAAGTTTCCATGCTTTACACAACTCGGCTGACGCCGCTATCGATATTTCGGATCGACAATAATCAAACGCTGTACCACGTGATTTTATGTGCCCCTGTATATTTTATACTGCGTATAAAAGAAAATTGGCCGGTGATTTTTCCTATAAACTTTGCAATCTTCTCCTTCTCTTTAAAATCATCCTGATGTGGATTTAGATGGATTTTCAGTCAAGCGTACACCTGTCATTTTTGACATATGTATCTGCCGTAGCCAGATTTTTGTTTTAAAGTGTCCTATTAATATGTTTTAAATTACCTATTAACATTATAACATAATTACGTATCATTTTTAAATATTAAAAGTTTATTATTTATATTTATTATAAATAATATTTAAAAATAATATTTAAAAATAATATTTAAAAATAATAGGTAATTATGTATATTTCTAAAAAAGCGTGTATAAACACTTACAATTTATTACAAGATTTTATAAAAATAACATAAATAAAATTCTCGAAAATAATATTTGAAAAACATAATAAAAGAAATATAAGCCTGAAAAAAAATTAAAATACATTTATTATGACTATTTTGTCAAAAGTAACATAAAATAAAGTTGAGAAAAACACGCCGTTCATAAAATGACTTAACTGAGCCTGCCAGAATCTAAAATTATTACGTTTGACAATGTGATGAGTCGCTTTTTAATGTTTTTATAAAAAGATTAAAATTCTTAGCCAGATTGTAAAATATTTCATTTTCAACCATAATTTGAAAACGTGGCCGCATTTGATAAAATGCCTAGACATTTTATAAAACGACGGATTAACTAATCCGGCTACGACATATCTGCGTCTTCTTCGTCAAGGATTTTTTTTTTGCAGACAATTCGCGACTTACGTCTTACCCTTGAAACAAAATATCAAGCGAAATCACGGCGTGAGGAGAAGCGGGAAGAATCGTGTCTAATATCCGGAATATCCTAGTGCCTAAAGTCGAGGTACAAAGTCAGAATTCATAGCGGAAAATGTACATGGATACCCACGAGGAGGATGGGAAGTAGTTGAAGGGATCGATTCGATCACACACGAGCGCGGATGCATCTCCCGATCCGATACATCGACACCTCGATCCAAAAACGTATCGATAGAGTGACGTCATACATATCCGATGCTCGGAAGCCACTGTAGGGACTGTAGGAGATTTCCGGCGGCCCTAAACCACTATCCCTAACTCGCCGGCAAGTTTCCCCACGAGACAACCCTCCGCCTCGATCTTTTTGTCGAACTGAAAATGGTTCGGGTTGCGAGAAATTGATCTGCACGCTCGAGTCCACAGATTCGTCGAAGATCCATTATTAAAATTGAGCGAGCACAGAACGGCCGTAGAAACATGAATCTTCGATTCAGCTCACAATATTTCACTCAATAAAAATGTAATTTTAACAGCTGCAATATTTGACTGCTCCATTTGGCTTCGAAAGATTTAAATTCTGCCTTTTCCTTCATAAGAAATCATCTTTCATATTTTTATTTAATTTTTAATTTCAACGAATAAGTAGCGATTTCTCAAATTAATATATAATATATTAAGAAATATTTTAATTAAAAAATATTTATTAATAAATATCAATATTTATTAATTAAAAATTAAATATAATACACCAACAAATATTTTAATTAAAAATATGTATTAATATATTAATGAATATTTTTAAATATTAAAGTATTAATATTAATATTTAAAATATTAATATTTATTAATTAAAAATTAAATATAATACCCTAATAAATATTTTTAATCAACACATTGTATTAAGCAATCACGCTTACAATTTTAGTAACGAGAAAAAAAAATGAAATACAAAATAATCTCTTCGCGTGATTTAAAAATTCATATAATTATACTCGCTCCACGAGGGCAAAGGACGAGCGAATGCGCGTGTTTAACAATCAGTCCATTAACAATTGATATCAAATATTGTGAAAATAGTCGAACGAGAGACGAGATTGCCGAAAACACGCGACATATCGGCGAAGAGAATTATTTTCGTCGCGAATTATTTAACTTAACGTGTGTGCGGCCTGCGAAATCGTATTCGGGGCTTTATAGCTTTCGCGGAATCATTGCGCATCAAATATGGATACAAGTTCGGGCGGGGATATAAGAATAAAACATGCCGCGTGCGAAACGTATCGCGCATACGTTACGAGCAAGCAGTCGATCGCGATTAACTTTCGATGCGAGAACGTGGCATGAAAAGATAAGCGCTCGCGCGGATTAAAAGATCGCTTCCCTCCATCTCCGTGGCCGGAGATCATCGCCGGCAAACTCGCGGATCCGCTATTGCGGTATCAGAAATGCGGTATTTAAAATGTACGCGAGCGTGTGGGCGAATTGATTCCGATATTACCGCAATCTGTGAGTCCCTACGTGTCCTCTACGTGTGTCGTCGGCAATTTTTGCGTCAACTGTCACGTGCGCGGGCGGCCGGCCAACTGACAGCCACGTGTAGCCCGCGACGCATGCATACACGCACACATGTATACACATCGTCCGGATACATGTGCTCGCAAACATGACCGGTGTTTGACGTTTATACGTGCGTGCAGACTGCGCGGAATATGTTGCAGGTGCATACGCGCGAGATTATAACGAGCATACGCGCGATTTAGGATAGCCATTTGTTAAACATACCTTCATTACGCGATACCGTGTATATTTTAGTACATTTCGCGCGTACGAATCACGCTCGGCGTGACTAGAAACGGACCGACGCAAGCCGTTAATAATAAAAGAAAAAAGCTCAGTCACGGCCTAATTTCGCCCCCCCCCTCCCCCGCTTTCCCCCCAGGCTTCTGGAGCCGTTTTGTCGCGGAGTTTTATCGTCATCGTTTTCGTCGCCTTGCCACGCTGAAAAATGCAGCACCTCAGCTAACCGGATTAAATGCTCGGCGGTTCTTTTTCCGCGCACTTAAATTTTTAATCCCGCTACTATTTGCTTAAGCCGAGTCTCGCCGTTAAGGTCGGTTATAAGATACCCTGTAATTTCGCTCGCGGTTCCGGAACAAAATTCTATTTTATTCTTACCGCGTTTTAGCGCCGCACGCGACTCTTCGGAGATTAACTCCCGTATTGATACTTTCTTTGGAATGACAATTTTATGTTAGACAAATGAAAATTGAAATAAAACGATTGAAAATATGGTGAGAATATAAATTGAGACGTATTTTTTTTTAATATGTAAATTGATAATTTTTTTAAGAAAAATTATAAATTTATTAATATTGTCCAAGGGAGATATAAACCATAATATGCAAAAGCGATTTATATATTTTTTTTTTTTTCAAATAATTGCATTAAATTAGATTGTACGAAAGGTTTAAGCATTTACGAAAATCTGTAAATAATATTTATGTATATAAACAAAATATTTCGTGGCCACAGTGGCACATATTTAAAAAAAAAAAAAAAATAGAAGAATTAATAAATGATTAAAGATAAAAAAAAAAACAATAATTTAAACATTTTTCTTAAATTAATTATGCGTTTATTTAACGAGCGTTTCTCTAGCAAGAAAAGATATTTTTGTAACTTAAATTCTAGAAATAATCCCAATTACACGACACACGCAAAAATTTCCTGATAATGCGTTTCGCACTGCGAATCCGTAAACACACGTACAATTTATTAACATCGTAGCAATCCAATTTAGGTTTCTACCCCAAATTTTTGAAAAGTGATATTTACCAATACCAATATCGCTAATTTAGCGCGTTATTGTTTATTCGACAAATTGGTGGGAATATTCTCTGATTTACTCACCCAAAATACACGACCAACAAACGAGATCATCCGCGATGAAAAATATCGAAACAGACTTAAATAAATTTCGAAATCCTCCCCTCGCCCCGCTTTAGTCCAATCAGCGAGTGAGAAAGAGAAAGCGAGAGAAAGAGAGAGAGAGAGGCTCGAAGATGAACCGCGCGGATCGAGATGCGCGGGTTTTATGTGCGCTCCAAACGCCATTATAAGTCACCGGCAATTCGCTGCAAAATGCAGCTTGCTGCTGCTGCTGCTGCTGCAACGCGTTTTAATCGTATCGCTCAAAAGAGTCGCCCGATATAGTACCGCACTCTTCCTTTGACGCAGGTCGCTCGCGGATACGTGTTGTTGCATCTGCTCCTGACGCGTTTCCGTTTCCGATTCTGACCACGCGGGGAGTGGTTTTGCGCGCGCGCGCACATCTGCACCCACACGCATACACGTATACACATATGCACATACGTACAGAGAATATGTGCATATACAGCTATAAGCTGCTACACCGAAACGCAGCGGCTGGCTGTCGCTGTAGGAAGGTTCGATAATACAGTAGCATAATGCCCCGGCAATATAGCATAAAGGGGTTGACACGTTGACGCTGTCACGTGCCACCGGCGTCCCAGGGGCTATTGACTACGTGACGTAGTAGAGCCCGGGCCTCTGTAAAGGGAGACTCTCTCTCTTACACGGCGCGCACTCGTTAAACACGCCGCGCCGGCCCGGACACCCCCGGTACTCTTTCTATCGCGGCTTTTGCCCGGATTTAGTCGCAATTTTCTGTTAAAGCGACCGGCCCCATATCTCGCCGCGCCCGAGCTGTAATAACTCGCTTTTCTGTCGTTTGTCGGAGACAAAAGTTTGTGTGGAGATGGAAAAAAAGAAAAAAACAGATCGCGCGCGAGAGCGATTCTACTGATATATACGCTCGTTTATATTGTACGGTTACTTTGAAAGTAGAAAAAAATTAATGTTTTTAGTGATACGTAAATATGTATTAATTTATTAATATATTTATGTTTTCGCGAGCAGCGTTTGTGAGAATATAAAAGTGGCACATTTAATTTTATAATCGAATTTTTAATCAATTAATCTTGATGATATTAATAATTATACCGATTTTGTAACGCGTCTAAAAGAATAATGAGTGGCGACAATTATTTCCAGAAAAAAATTCATTACGAAAATATTTTTTACTGAAAAAAAAAAAAAAAAATTTTCCAGCGAATAAAATTGAAATAAAGAAATGAATACAAAAGAATGTATAAAAAAATATGTTCTTCGATAAATGTGTGTATTGTTTGGTAGAGATATTTACAAAATCACATTTAATACGAAATATGTTCACCAAATCATGAGTTGTTATTCAGCTGTCAGTCATCTCAGCTGATAATATTAATTTCAGAACGCGAAATGTGACAGCGATTCTCGCACGCATTATCTGGGACGATGGACGCTTAAGGAAATATAATATTGCTTTTTATCCGCGAAAAGCAAGATGTCGTGATGCGGACGGGCATTGACCAGACGAATAAAAAGTATTTCATTATCGGAGAATAAAGAGATGTTCAGTCCTAGAGGAGGGGAAAGGGATGCGCCGTTAGTCTGTCACATCGCGGTGCGATTGATGGGCGACCTAGATTCTGGGCGCGAGTGTCTCGCTTCAGTCGGGCCCTTCCGTCCTTGATGAAAGGGATGGACGCGAGATGGGTGGGTGGATGGGGGATTTGACAGAGGAGTGTATCGTAGAATGATCAGATTGCGTGTCACACACTATTGGTCGCATTCTCGCTCGCCCGCGTCTCTGGTTTCCCCTTCTAATCAAGCTCGTGGTTACAAATTAATTTATCCCGACTAATACACGCGCAATCTCCGTCTCGCGGAGAATAACGCTCGCGGATCTCGATAAGTGTCTGCGATAAAATTTCACGTCGCGGCGAGCCGAATTAATTGGCCGGACGAGACGGGGATCCGATAGCCGAGCAAGGGTGTCTCCTCTTATTGTACGTCACCCTTGACTTCTTATCTTACATTTTTGTCAATGGCAAACGCGCGCGCGCGAATAAAAGCTGCCTTTGACAGTTGGCGGCCAGGTGTGTGAAGACGCGAATGAATTATGAGCGATAATGGACATTTGTTGCGGGTTGATGAATTACGAGCTTCAATTAATATGCATGATGCTAATGATGAGGAAATTTACGCGGCACGCCGTAATCGAGCGAAATGCAGCCGCAATATTCAGTAATGGCATCATCAAATCCTACAGAAATATTTTATGCTCATCTCGTGAAATTTTCGCGCCTACGGAATAATGATTCTCTTTCGCCGACTGTCAGAGGGGATTAAATTAAATACCTAAAGTGGCAAACACAGTGCCGGTGTGCTTTATCGCGGAAAAATTCGAATTACGTTATTAAAATGGATATAATTTTTTTACTCTCCATAACTGTCCACTGCGGGAATTATTTTTGAACATCTAAACGATTGAGTTTTCACCTGAGGTAACAACCTCATCATCGTGTCTTTTTGCCGCCTCTCTCGAGAACTGACGTCATCAACGTCCCTGAATTCTAATCGCTAAATTAACCGACTTAAATATTTTTAACACTTTTTATTTTTGGTTTTAAAAAGAAATAAAAAACAAGTTATTTTTTTTTTTTTTTAAGTTAATCTCAAACGTTGATTTTTCGAAATGTGATTTTTATTGTCCAACTAAAGTGGCAGCAACACAAAACTGAAACATTTTGAAGCATCAAGCAGGAATCAATTTTCGTGTGTAATAACCAAATAATTGTTTAGAGATACGTGTTTGCGCTGTACAAACAATGAGCCTAAAAAACATGATCATCGATTGTAACTGTCGAATCTCAACGAATCAATTTATAAAAACTTGTGTAAAATAACGCTCGCAACATATTTGCACTGATAAAAATAAATAAATAAATAATAAATACATATATAATACTATGTAATAAAATATTACGCATATCAAATTTGAATAAAATATCTTTAAACATTTTCCAGAATTTTCAAAATTTCCATTTTCTTTGCACAACTTTGACATCCTGTATTTTAAAAACAAAGCAGTTTAGAATACATGTTTACAGAATCTTTTTTTATGAAATGAGCCAAGAAATATTCTCTTCAAGTTTGTACTTACTTAGGAAACATCTTGTATATACAATTCGTCATATACATCGTATAAAATTGAAGATTGATTTAAAAATGCAGTACATTATTTTAAGTTAAACATGTCGACACAATTAACATAATTATCACATTATTAAATTAAACATAGTCAGAGACGCTGCGTTTTATATTTAAGGCTTCTAACTCGATTTGAAAAAAATATTTAAAAAAAATAAAAGTATAAAAAAAATGCAGATAAACGACACGTATACGACGCATCTACTTCTAATAGAAAGTAAATCTCGCGAAACATCGATAAATTTCAATTATCTCATTTATTTACGCGACTGTTCTCGGTGCCCTCGTGACTTTTCTTTTGTCATTCGCCGACTTTAAATCCCGCCAGACCCCCCCGGCGTCTACGTACGTACCGTGCCTTTTTTTACTAGCGTCCTTTTCGTATCCGCGATTTCTCGAGGGGATTTCGCGTGCGGAAAAACGTGGCGCTTGTTGTTTCGCATCGACAACGGTGTCATTGGCGGCTTACTCGCCGCATTAATTCTCAGCATTTGTTTCTCATCCGGCCACCTCGATATCGCGAAATATTACCGTCCGCGGACCTTCATTAGGTTCACGGACGGTAAATCACATAGTTAAACAAATTGGCATTCATTTTCCCTTGACATTTTACTTCTTCCACATTATTATAGAATATTTTTCTACACGCCATTCTCTCGATGCTCATTTATCTCAGTTTAAATAATATTATAATATATATTTGCGTACTGTTGCGTGTAATATGATTACGCTTCATGGATTATTCCAAAATTGATGTTATGAACGATGTATGACTGATTATGGACCAAATGCTAAATTGAATATAAAATAATAGAATGTAAACAAAGATAGAAAGAGAGAGAGAGAGAGAGAGAGAGAGAGAGAGAGAGGGAGGGATCAGCTAATATTTCAAACGATATATTACATAAATTTTATGACATTAAATAACATTGAATTATTTAATAATAATTATGTTTATAATAATATATTTTATAACGTCGTAACGTCTAAAGAATAATACATAGAGTATAGAACAAATCATTTAACGATCTTTCAGATAATTTCCTCTC